>NC_090377.1:47470478-48775108 GCF_036365525.1 Heterodontus francisci
ATATCAGAAACGCTGTCATGGAAGGTAGCATCATCAGAGCAGATGCGTTGGAGACGGAGAAATTGGGAGAATGGAATGGAGTCCTTACAGGAGGCAGGATGTGAAGAAGTGTAGTTGAGATAGCTGTGGGAGTCGGTGGGTTTATAATGGATATTAGTAGACAGCCTATCGCCAGGGATGGAGACAGAGAGGTCAAGGAAGGGAAGTGTCAGGGATGGACCATGCAAAGGTGAGAGAAGGGTGGAAATCACTTCCTTCAAGTAAAAGGTGTTGCTATGGGTACCCGCATGTGTCCTAGTTATGCCTGTCTTTTTGTGGATTATGTCGAACATTCGTTGTTCCAGTCCTACTCAGGCCCCCTCCCCCAACTCTTTTTCCGGTACATTGATGACTATCGATGCCATTTCCTGCTCCCACCTCGAACTGGAAAACTTCATCAACTTTGCTTCTAATTTCCACCCTTCTCTCACCTTTACATGGTCCATCTCCGACAGTTTCCTTTCCTTCCTCGACTTCTCTGTTTCCACCTCTGGGGATAGGCTGTCTACTAATATCCGTTATAAGCCCACCGACTCCCACAGCTACCTAGACTACACGTCTTCACACCCTGCCTCCTGTAAGGACTCCATTCCATTCTCCCAGTTTCTCCGTCTCCGACGCATCTGCTCTGATGATGCTACCTTCCATGACAGTGCTTCTGAGATGTCTTCCTTTTTCCTCAATCGAGGATTCCCTCCCACTGTGGTTGACAGGGCCCTCAACCGTGTCCGGCCCATTTCCATCACCTCTACCCTCACCCCTTCCCCTCCCTCCCAGAATTGCGACAGGATTCCCCTTGTCCTCACTTTCCACCCCATCAGCCTCCATATCCAAAGGATCATCCTCCGCCACCTCCAGCGTGATGCCACTACCAAACGCATCTTCCCCTCCCTTCCCATCAACATTCCGAAGGGATCGTTCCCTCCACGACACCCAGGTCCACTCCTCCATTACCCCTACCACCTCGTCCCCTTCCCGTGGCACCTTCCCCTGCAATCGCAGGACGTGTAATACCTGCCCATTTACCTCTTCTCTCTTCGCTATCCCAGGCCCCAAACACTCCTTTCAGGTGAAGCAGCGATTTACTTGTACTTCTTTCAATGTAGTATACTGTATTCGCTGCTCACAATGTGATCTCTACATTGGGGGGACCAAACGCAGGCTGGGTGACCGCTTTGCAGAACACCTCTGCTCCGTCCGCAAGCAGGACCCCGAGCTTCTGGTCGCCTGCCATTTCAACACCCCCACCCCCCGCTCTCATGCTCACATCTCTGTCCTGGGCTTGCTGCAGTGTCCCAGTGAACATCAATGCAAGCTCGAGAAACAGCATCTCATTTACCGATTAGGCACACTACAGCCGCCTGGACTGAACATTGAGTTCAATAATTTCAGAGCACGACAGACTTCCCATTTTACTTCTACTTTTAGTTATTCTTTTTTTTGTTTATTTCATTTCATCTTAGTTTGTTCAGTTTGCTTACCCACTGTTTTTTTCATGTTTGTACTTGCTGTTCAATTTTCAGTCCGTTACACCCTATCTGTACTAATGCTTTGTCTTTCAACACACCATTAACATATTGTTTGCCTTTGCTCCATGACCTGCTGGTCAGCTATTCTGTGATCTTGTCCTATCTACACCGTCTTCTTTGTTATCTTTTGCCCCACCCCCGCTTTACTTGCTTATAACCTTTGACATTTCTAATATTTGCCAGTTCTGAAGAAGGGTCGCTGACCTGAAACGTTATCGCTGCTTCTCTCTCCACAGTTGCTGCAGACCTGCTGAGTATTTCCAGCATTACTTGTTTTTATTTCACATTTTTGTTTTCATCTCTTTAGCTTTCCTTCCGCACACCTTGTGTTATCCTTGACTTTAATTGACTAATTTAACACAGTCTATAGGTCAAGCCTCAAACATTTCTGATCATTACATTATATGTATTACGTATATACATGCACTGCACCTCTGCATTTATTCATTGGCACAATAAACAATGACTCAGTTTGAGATAGGATTTGGCTGGTATTTTGAAAAGATGAGGAATTAACTAACTTGCTAAATGTAAATTGAAAACCATGTCTCCAGCCTTTGTCAGTTTGATTTATTAGTAATCTATTTGACTTCAATTTTAATTCTCTTTTTTGTTTTACTCCTTTAATGATGTATCATATCTCATCATTAATTTGAGAATGGTGCTGAGTTTCTTCCTAATCATTGCTGCTATAGTTTGAACTAATGTATTTCTATATGTAATTTTTCTTAACCTGAGTGCTTTTAGATATAAATGCCAGCAAAGGAATGAAATTGAAGAAGAGAGGTGGTGGAGGTGGATTTGGGTATCAAAAGGCCAAAAATGTCCATAAAGCAAGGATCTTCAAGCAAATTGGCAAGAATAAATCAGACAACAGACAGTTTTCTCGTTAGTTAGCCCTACCATAACTGCATTATTCATTTTTTTTTTAAAGCGCCAAGGAATGGGGCTTCACTGTATTTAAATGCTTTGGGTTAACCAGTTTTTGCAACTTTCTTCAGGCCTATACTGATTAAAGCTATCAGTAACTGGCTCATGGTCACAGTTCTATTCATTTAGTGCTATTTTTACACATTTGTCCCTTTTATAGAATTTACTATTTAAATGAGTTTATTTTGAATATAAAAGGCCTGTTTATAATATTAAACAGCTCATTGATGTATCTTGTATTCAGGTGCAGCAAAGCATTTCCCTTTCAGCAGATGTCTTTTTAAAGAAAATATTTCACAGGACCAGAGAAATTGATACCTTTGTGTCTCATTGAATAAGTAATCAAGAGCTGTGTATAAAATTGTCTACTTTTCCAACTCTATAATAAACCATTCCATGTTTGTTTAATCTCAACATAAAGGTTGACACAAGTGTCATCTAAAAGAGGAAAAACCATTGGGACACTTCCTGTTGGAGTTTGTTTCCATTTAGTTGGCTGACTTTACTTGCTGACTTAAAGCTTTGTTTAGCAGCCCCAATTTTTTCTGCTGTTTGTCCTTTCCATAGTTGGCTCTGAAGTAATTTTTTTCTGAACTATTTTGAGATGCATTTTATATTTTGCTCTATAAGTTGAACCATATCAATTTGAAAATAGCATAGGCTTCACTTTAAGCACTCCGTGTCAACATCCGCTATTCTTAGATCGGGTACATTTGAGGCAGAAATAGCTTTCAACCTTAAGTTCAACCCCAGTTGCACAATTATAAAAATTATTTCCGATTACAACTGTCCTTGTGGCCTATGAAATGGCAGTAGTTATGAACCCAAACAATTTTGCACAAGCAGAACCAGCAAAGTGAGAAGACTTTAATCATGGTGTGATGGGTTGGTTTTGAAACTTACATTAAGTGCTTTGCTTGGCCCTTTCATTGGGTAATGCTTTCTACAGTTAGTACCTAGCATTCAGCAATATTTTCAGAGCCAGCAATTAAATCACAAAGTGGGTCAATCCAGGCTCAAATGCTAGAGGCTAAAAAGAAAGCCTCGCTGTAGAACCTAGTCCCTCTGAGGGTATTACCCTGTGTGTTGCTGAACCGGACAAAATCCCCAAGAGTTACTGGAGTTTTGTCCTCGCAGGAACTATGTCACCCCACCCTTCCCAGGAGGTGAGCAAGTCCAATATACTGTCAGGGATACAGGAGCCAACTGTCCTTTATGTCAGAAAACAGTCTAATCCTTTTCCCTGAAACCTCCATGAAAGCCAAGGCCCTGATCAGTGGAGTGGGAGGAGGTTACCTTTCTATTCCCCTCCAAGTCAAACTAAAGTATGACCTAGTCTCAGGCCCCATAGCTGTGGGAATTGTCCCAGCATTACCAGTAGCGGGGATAGACTTCCTACTGGGAAATGGTTTGCTGGTAGTAGGATAATAGCAACCCTGATAATCCTAGACCAGCCCAGGGAAACTGTTCAACTACAAGAGCAAGTACGAGGGATCTTCCCCGATTGTGTCGTGACTCGCTCCCAAGCCAGACAGGCCAGATTAGTGTAAAGGGAACCAGTGTCCCAGCTGGATGAGCTGGTGGTCTGGTTAGCTGAAACTTTCTTTAAGGAGCTATCTGAAGGAGGAGGTGCTCAGCTGAGCCTCCCTAATTGACGCCCAGCAGATAGATCCTGAAATAAAGCAAATAGCGCAGACTGCTTGTTCTGGGGCAGTGGCCACCCCAATCCCTGAGTGTTACTATGTATGAGATGCCGGAATAATGTGAAAGTAGATACTTCCCAGAAGACTCACGGAGAAGAAGTGGACAGTGCTCCACCAGATTGTAGTGCCCCCAAAATACAGGCCAGAAATTTTAAGGATAGCCCCTGTTATGCCGATGACTTAACATCTAGGTACTCGGAAAACTTTAGCCAGAGTAAGTGCTTTTTCTGGCCTCGCTGCCAGTGTGATGTGATCAAATATTGCAAAACTTCCCATGCTTGCCAGGTTGTAGGCAAACCCTGGGCCCCCCTCAAACCCATTCTGGTATTTGGTGAACCCTTTGACCAAATTTTGATAGACTGTGTGGGACTAATACCCCAAATGAATCCCAGTCAACCGGTGCGTGTTTGCCAGAAAGTAAAAATACCTGAGGGCAACCAGGAGGAGTCAGTCGCAGAGGAGACCCAGGTTGAACCCCTGGCTACCAGATGGGCAAACACAGAAGTCTTAAAAGACTCAACCACCCAGTTGACACACCTAACACGAGCAGCGGGAGGACCTGCCCACACTGCTTAAAAAAAAATTCAAAGAAGTCTGTAAAGATCAGACAGGGCATACCACCCTAGCAGGTCGTGGCATGGATGTGGTAGACACGCTGCTAGTCAGGCGCAACCCCTGCCGGCTGATGCCTAACAGGCCAGCTCAGGTTAGACAGGACATCCAGTATATGCTGGATGGTGATGTGGTTGAGCCTACCCAGAATGGTTGGAACTCTCCTTTTGTCTTAGTCCCGAAGTCAAATTGACCCAAACCGCCTGCTATTCCCCTGCCTTCCAGAACACATTCCATCATATTAGACGCTAATGTTCTGCAGCTTGGGGAATCCATATGGTGCCGTATTGAAAGCAAAAAGCTGGTCCCAAACTTTAGCACCCTAGCAGCCCCACTAATAGAGGCACTGACGCAAAAAGCTACGGTGTTATGGACAGAGGTATGCCAGGAGGCCTTTTTTTAAAAAAAATGAAATAGAATTCATTTTTTCCCTGTGGGGTAAAGGTGTCACGAATGCATGTGGACCCCCTTTGTAAATTGCATTTTTGTGCATTTAAGTATGAATGTCAACCACTGTTTTATCCATCATGTTTATCCATGCAATGTTCCGATTGTCAAAATGGAGGAGAGAGATCATGTGGTACAGCTTGTCCAAGAGCCACACGATTCAACCTGCTGAATTGGAAACACTAGCAATTGATGGGACAGCTTTTGAAAAGCTAAAGGCAATCTTAAATAATGAACCAGTGTTAGCTGCTCTAAATTTTGCTAAACCCTTCAAGGTAGCGATTGATGCTAGCAACCTGGGGTTGGTGCAGTCCTCTTGCAGGATGGCAAATTGGGCATAGAAAAACCAGTAGTACTTTTCAAGAAAACTGAATCGCCACCAAAAAAAGTATTCCACATTGGCAAATGAAATGTTAGGACTACTGCTAGCTCTTAAACATTGTGAAGTACATGTCCACCATGACGACAAAGAAACACTGATATGCACCGACTATAATCCATTAATCTTTGTGGAAAGATTTAAGAACCAAAATGCCAGAATATTCAGATGGAGTTCATTGTTACAGCATTATCACTTGAAAATTGTACACATTTTTGGGGAAAAACAATGTTATTGCAGATGCTTTATCATGAATTTAACTTTATTGAGTTACATGAGTAACCATGGTACAAAGAAAAATTGTCTTAACTCCAGTCAAGTGAATGAGAGGCATGAGTGCGAAAATTATTTTTATATGTTTTGCATTGTAATGAAACGCATTCAAGAATGGCATTTCATTTCGCCAAAGATGAAGGTATCGTAAAAGGTTTTGTTTTTGTACTAAAATCTTGGACTTCTATGTGTTTCAAAAAAAATGAAAAAAGGATTTTGCTCAGTGAAAGACTCCTGCAAAAATAATTGGAATTCCTGCAATGTTTTGAAACGAAGTTCAGAACAAGGGTTGAACTTTATGGATGTTTTGAAAGGAAGTTAAACTTGCAAAAGGAGAGGAAGGGCAGCAGTTTCAAGGAAATCACAGGGGTTTGACCTTCCTTCAGAGCAGGTTTTGAACCAGGGGGGAGACTGTCTGGACATGTGACCATGTTCAGAAAGGTTCTTTTTTTTTTACTTTGCACCCTTTAAAAAAGCCTGTGAATTGGACAAAGGGCAGGCATTTGAAAATCTTTGCTTGACTTGCATGGAGCAAGAAAGAAAAGACCCAGAAAAGACTACAGTGGGAGCAATGCACTGTCAATTCCGTCCTATCACTCCACAGGTCCCAGCATATTGTTTAAAGTTTTCCTTCCAACCAGAAAACAGGCAAATTAAATATTCTAGTAACCCCTGGAACAAAACAGACCAAACCAGGTATCTTTGGACAACAACAAATTAACCATTAATTAAAAACTAAATCTTAAACACTATTAAGATAAACCTACGTCTAAGGACCTTATACCTTTTTATTTTAACCTAACTTCCCCATTCACACACCCACTCACAAATAACAGTAGTTAACTGATTTTAAAATAAGTAAGTCTTTGTGGGTTACATTCCTGATGGATGAGGTATTCTAATGTGAAATTTGTCAAAGGCCACTCGAAGTCTTCACTTGGATTTGATGAAGCAGTCTGTGTTTAATTGGCATTCACAATCTTCAGCTGCAGCAAGCATCAGCAGTTCCTTCAGCAATGCCAAATGGTCTCTTAAGAGTTATTTCCTCCTTAGGCAATTAATTCGACCTGTGGCTCCTTGCAGAATTTCTGCTGACAGTTAATGGACAGCTCTTTTCAGTATGCTCCACTGGTGAGTCTCCCCAAACAAAACTGGTTCAGACCAGTTTTTGCCATTTTTTACACACAATTAGGTTGAAACATTGTATATTGTGACCTCTCTCCTGCTATTGCCTCAGTAACAAAATGTAGCTGTGGCACACTGTCCCCAGAAATCCAAAACTTCTCCCTGTCTAAAAGACACTTTTGATCCAAGGAGAAAAATAATACATGTTAATGACACTGTAAAGGAGACTTGCATCTTTTGAAAGGTATCCTGCATTTGAAAGGTATCAGATTCCTGTTGCATCTGGTCTCTGAAGAATTTCTTCATCCAGTGAGTTCCTGCTGCCTCCTGTGTTCTGAGAAATACTGAAGTTGAAGAATTCTTCTACTGCTAGACTGCTGCTTCAAAACCCAAGCAGAGCTCTTGCTACACCCCTGATGGAAGACCTATGTGACGCCTACTGCAGTTAAATTGCCGTGAACACCTACTCATCACAGACTGTTCAACCTCGCCTGGAGAGACATCGAGTGGAATCCAACTATTCAACTCTGGGACACCTCATTGTACCGCAAACATCCTACCAGAACGTGACCCTCAAATATTTTTTATTCCTTCTTTTCCTAAGAAACAGTTGTAATGCAAAACATCCTTTTGAAACCAGTTAACTGTTTCTCTTTGAATGTATGTGTGTGTGCATGAGCTTAACGGATTAAAGAGTTTTCTTTATATATATATATATATATATATATATATATATATATCCATCTCATTAGTAGTTAAGACCTATTATTTCTTTTCTAATAAATAGTTAATGTTGTTTAAAGAAACCTGGTTTGGTGTGATTTATTCTGGGGGGTGAAAAACAGTGTTTAATTTGGCTAGTCTTCGGTAGGTGGGAGACTTTATTTGATATGCTATGACCTGTGCAGTAGTGGGATTGAATTAACAGTGCATTACTCCCGCCTTGGTCGTAACTCAGTGACCAGAACTGCACACAATACTCCAGCTGTGGACGAACTAGCTAACCAACGTAACCTCCTAGCTCCTATATTCTGTGCCTCAGCTAATAAAGACAAATATCCCATATGCCTTCTTGACCAATTTATCTACCTGTCCAGCATCTTCAGGGATCTGTGGATTTGCACTCCAAGGTCCCTCTATTCCTCTACACTTCCCAGTATCCTACCATTTATTGTGTATTCCCCGACCTTATGTTAGACTTCCCTAAATGCATTACCACAAACTTCTCTGCATTGAAGTCCATTGATATCTTCCTGGCGTTTACAGTTTTCTTCATTATCAACTGCATGGCCAATTTTTTGTATTGTCTGCAAACTTCTTAATCAAAACCCCAATGATCAACTCTAATTCATTGATTATATAACCACGAAAGACAAGGGGCCTAATACTGAGCACAGCAGAACGCCAACTGTCACTAAAACACCCAATTGACCATTACCCTTTGCTTCCTGACTCTTGAGGCAATTTTGCATCCAACTTATTACTTTGCCTTGGATCCCATGGACTTTTACTTTACTGACCAGTCTGTCAAAAGCCTTGCTGAAATCCATATTGACCTCATCAAATGCACAACCTTCAGGAACCCTCTTTGTTACTTCCTTAAAAAAATTCAATCATCTTACTCAGACATGAACTTCCTTTAACGAATCTGTGCTGATAGTCTTTGATTAATCTGTCTTTCTAAATGAAGATTTTATCCTGTGCCTCAGAATTTTTTCCAATAATTTTCCCACCACTGAGTTTAGGCTGATTGGCCTATAATTACTCGGTTTATTCCTTTTTAAACAATGGTACAACATTAGCTTTCCTCCAGTCCTCTGGCACCACAACTGTAGCTGAAGAGGATTGGAAAATGATGGGCAGGACCTCTGCTATTTCTCCTCTCGCTTCCCTTAACAGCCTCAGATACATTTCATCTGGTCGTGGGGATTTATCCATTTTCAAAGATATTAAACCCCTCAATACTTCCTCTCTCACTGTTTATTCCATCCAACATTTCAACTCCTCCCTGATTGCAATGTACGTTTTATTCCTCTCTTTTGTGAAAACAGATGTAAAGTATTCATTTTGAAATATCCCAATGCCCTCTGTCTCCACACACAAGTTACCCTTATAGTCCCTAATAGGTTCAACTCTTTCTTTAGTTATCCTCTTGCTCTTTATGTGTTTATAAAAAAAATCTTGGGGTCTTCCTTGATTTTAATTGTAAATATGTTTTCATACCCTGTCTTTGCTTTCCCAATTTCCTTTTTAATTACTCCTTAAACTTTTTCTTCTCCTGCTTTCTGCAGCATTGAGCCCTTGATATCTGTCATAAGCTTCCTTTGTTTTTCTTTATCGCCTCCTTTAAGCCCCTTGACATCCAGGAGGCTCTGGATTTGTTAGCCCCACCCTTTTTCTTTAAGGAACATACTTACTCTGAATCCTCACTATCTCTTCCTTCAATGCCTCCCACTCTGACCCTTTAGTTGTTTCCAGTCCACTTTAGCTAAATTACATCTCAGCTTAGTAAAATAGGCTTTTCCCGACTTGAGAACTTTAATTCCTGGTCTATCTTTGTCCATTTCTATAACTCTAAATCTAACTGAATTATAATCACTTCCACCAAAGTGCTCCCCAACTGATCCTCCTTCTACCTGCTCAGCTTCATTCCCTAAAACTAAGTTGAGAACCACCCCTTCTGTTATTGGGCTTGCTACAGACTGGCTAAAGAATTCTCCTAAATGCATTTTAAGAATTCTGCTGCCTCTGTGCCTTTCACGCTAATTCTATCCCAGTTAATGTTAGGATATTTGAAATTCCTACTATTACTGCCCGATTATTTTGCACTTCAGATTTGCCTACATAATTGCTTTTCTATCTCCCTCTGACTGGAGTTCTATAGTACACTCCCAGTAGTGTGATTGCCCCTTTTTTATTCTTCAGTTCAACCAATAATGATCAGATACTCTGTTTTGGAGTAACAGTTGAGGGATAAATGTTGGCTTAGATACTGGGGGAACTTCCCCACTGTTTGATCTTTTACGTCCACTGAAGAGGGTAGCCAAGGCCTAATTGGAAAACCAAACAATGTATCTTCAGACATACAATACATCTGTAGATAACATCACCAAACAAGACAGAATCATCTTGTTTAATTTAATTGCAGTGTACAACGCATCAAGGAACTCTGAATTATCTCATGATCATAAAGGAAATAAACTTAGTCTAATTTGGTTCTGTGAGAACTTACCGTCCTTGTATACATAGATATTTTTCTACCTCCATTTCCTTTGGAGGTTGAGTACTGATTTTAGTGCAGAGATATTTATTATGAGATCTGGTATGCTAGCCATAGAGAAATAGTGCAACAAGATTTGTACAAATTAGGCAGTTTAGTGGTGAGACTTAAGGTAACCTACTTCTTAAGCAGAGTCTTCTAAAATGCATCAGAATGAATATACCTGTATATAAGCTGGCACATCATTGCCCTGCAGAAAAGTTAGGTATGGCTTGGTCTCTTGTGGCATTGTTCAAAAAAAAAATCTGTCTTGCTCTAATTGTCTCTCCACCAAGTCTATTTTTGTTTGTCTTCCTTCTCTTGTGCTGTCACTCACATTTTTCTTTGTTTCTGTACATTTCTCAACTTTTATCTTTTTTTCCTGTAAACATGATCCATCCATTTTGCACCTCTGCTATGCTTCACACTGCATGTAACTTTCATTGTTGATTTACTGAACTTCTATCTATTTAAATACAAATTTCTTGAAGGCTAGGGAGATAGAATGCACCTGGCCAAAGGTGAACACTTAGGGTTGACCATTTGAGAGATTCTCTAGTTTTCGCAGGTGTAAGAGAAACTGGAAGATAAGCCCTGACTCAAAAAATATTGGGAGAAGCAAGTGATGATATTGCTTGACAGCTGTCATTTATATAGGCACAATGCAGTTATCATTAGGCTATCAGATTGATGTAATATTTATCTTTGTGACAATCAAAATTGAATATTTTATCAAAAAAATCGAGATAAGCTTTACAAATTGCAGTGACTGCATTTTAAGGTGACAAATTGTATTGCTTATTTGTCAACATTTAGGTAACTATGTGACAAAAAAATGTTAAAACTTTGTTTGCCTGATAATTTTGTGTTGATAAAGTGTAAATTGACAGTGATTAGCACATTCTTTCTCATCACACATTGGATTTTATGAATGGGGGTGCTGTTGTGTCAAGACATCTAAAAATGGTTATCACCAAACTTCAATGATTCCATGCCATTGCCCCTTTCGGAACCATCTCACTGTCAGACCATGTCTACAAATATGCTAGAATCAGTTCTAGAAATGTCTACATGACAATTTGTCTGAGATAATGACCTTCTAGCCTTGCTGAAAAATAATTTAGATTATCAGTTTGCATTGTGTTTGTTTTATTGGAAATTGTCTCTTGGACAATTCTTAATTGTTTTTGCTTCTCTGCTTTCTTAAAGGAAATGTGAATTGTATGCAGTGCAATGGAGCCAAGCCAGTGCTGCAGTAAAGCATAAACATAACCAGTTAAGCTTGATCTCTCGCATACATCCCTTGCTGAATTATAAAGTCCCATGTCTCTCTTCTTGACCTGGTGATGTATGATGGATCCCAATAGTTTTTTTTTCGTTCCTTTGATGCCACTTACCTTGATCTAGTTTTGTCTGCATCTATTTTGTCTGATCCAGATTTTGTTATATCAATTACCAAAAAAAAAAGTCAACGTCCAATGTATCCTTACCTGACAGGTTGTATCCTTGCAAGTTCACCTCCCTCCAATCCTATATCATTATTAAGCCAAGTTCCCAAGATACCTTAAGATTCTCGTTTTTACGGCTAATGTAAATGTTGATTTTTGAATAAATATATCTGGGTCAAATATAACAAAATCGTGAACACTCACATAGTATGTTGCAAATATTTTCCTATACTTAGAACACGAGGGCCTCTTCCTCCTTCCCTCCACTTCTGGCATTTTAAAATAGAAATCCTTATATATATAAAAGCAAAATACTGCGGATGCTGGAAATCTGAAACAAAAACAAGAAATGCTGGATTCACTCAGCAGGTCTGGCAGCATCTGTGGAAAGAGAAGCAGAGTTAACGTTTCGGGTCAGTGACCCTTCTTCGGAACTGACAAATATTAGAAAAGTCACAGATTATAAACAAGTGAGGTGGGGGTTGGGCAAGAGATAACAAAGGAGAAGGTGCAGATTGGACCAGGCCACATAGCTGACCAAAAGGTCACAGAGCAAAGGCAAACAATATGTTAATGGTGTTTTGAAAGACAAAGCATTAGTACAGATTAGGTGTGAATATACTGAATATAGAACATCAGCAAGTGCAAACCTGAAGAAAAACAACCTGAAAAAAACAGTGGGTAAGCAAACTGAACAAACTAAGATGAAATGAAATAAATGCAAAAAATGTAAAAAGGAATGCAAAAAAAAGGAAGAAAAAATAACTAAAAATGACTAAAAATGAAAGTAAAGTGGGGGGCTGTCATGCTCTGAAATTATTGAACTCAATGTTCAGTCTGGCAGGCTGTAGTGTGCCTAATCGGTAGATGAGATGCTGTTCCTCGAGCTTGCGTTGATGTTCACTGGAACACTGCAGCAATCCCAGGACAGAGATGTGAGCATGAGAGCAGGGGGGAGTGTTGAAATGGCAAGCAACCGGAAGCTCAGGGTCCTGCTTGCGGACTGAGCGGAGATGTTCCGCAAAGCGGTCACCCAGTCTGCGCTTGGTCTCCCCAATGTAGAGGAGACCACACTGTGAGCAGCGAATACAGTATACTACATTGAAAGAAGTACAAGTAAATCGCTGCTTCACCTGAAAGGAGTGTTTGGGGCCTGGGATAGTGAGGAGAGAGGAGGTAAATGGGCAGGTATTACACCTCCTGCGATTGCAAGGGAAGGTGCCCTGGGACGAGGACGAGGTGGTGGGGGTAATGGAGGAGTGGACCAGGGTGTCGCGGAGGGAACGATCCCTTCGGAATGCTGACAGGGGAAGGGAGGGGAAGATGCGACTGGTAGTGGCATCACGCTGGAGGTGGCGAAAATGGCGGAGGATGATCCTTTGGATATGGAGGCTGGTGGGATGAAAAGTGAGGACAAGGGGAACCCTGTCACGGTTCTGGGAGGGAGGGGAAGGGGTGAGGGTAGAGGTGCGGGGAATGGGTCGGACACGGTTGAGGGCCCTGTCAACCACAGTGGGGGGAAATCCTCGGTTGAGGAAAAAGGAGGTCATATCAGAAGCACCGTCATGGAAGGTAGCATCATCAGAGCAGATGCGTCGGAGACGGAGAAACTGGGAGAATGGAATGGAGTCCTTACAGGAGGTAGGGTGTGAAGAAGTGTAGTCGAGGTAGCTGTGGGAGTCAGTGGGCTTATAATGGATATTGGTAGACAACCTATCCCCAGAGATGGAGACAGAGAAGTCGAGGAAGGGAAGGGAAGTGTCAGAGATGGACCATGTAAAGGTGAGAGAAGGGTGGAAATTGGAAGCAAAGTTGATAAAGTTTTCTAGTTCGGGGCGGGAGCAGGAAACGGCACCGATACAGTCATCAATGTACCGGAAAAAGAGTTGGGGGAGGGGGCCTGAGTAGGACTGGAACAAAGAATGCTCGACATATCCCACAAAAAGACAGGCATAACTAGGACCCATGCGGGTACCCATAGCGACACCTTTTACTTGAAGGAAGTGCGTGGAGTTGAAGGAGAAGTTGTTCAATGTGAGAACAAGTTCAGCCAGGCGGAGGAGGGTGGTGGTGGATGGGGACTGGTTGGGCCTCTGTTCCAGGAAGAAGCGGAGAGCCCTCAAACCATCCTGGTGGGGGATGGAGGTGTAGAGCGATTGGACGTCCATAGTGAAGAGGAGGCGGTTGGGACCAGGAAACTGGAAATTGTCAAAATGACGTAGGGCGTCAGAAGAGTCACGGATGTAGGTGGGAAGAGACTGCACCAGCGGAGAAAAGATAGAGTCTAGATAGGAAGAAATAAGTTCAGTTGGGCAGGAGCAGGCTGACACAATGGGTCTGCCGGGACAGTCCCGTTTGTGGATTTTGGGAAGGAGATAGAAGCGGGCTGTCCGGGGTTGCGGGACTATGAGGTTGGAAGCTGTAGAGGGAAGATCTCCAGAGGAGATGAGGTCAGTGACAGTCCTTTGGACGGTGGCTTGATGTTCGGTGGTGGGGTCATGGTCCAGAGGGAGGTAGGAAGAGGTGTCTGTGAGTTGGCGTTGAGCTTCTGCAAGGTAGAGGTCGGTACGCCATACAACAACAGCACCACCCTTGTCTGCAGGTTTGATGACCATGTCGGGGTTGGACCTGAGAGAACGGAGTGCCTCAAGTTCAGAGGGGGACAGGTTAGAGTGAGTGAGGGGGGCAGAGAAATTGAGACGACCAATGTCTCGCCGACAGTTTTCAATGAAGAGATCAAGAGCGGGTAAGAGGCCAGGGTGAGGGGTCCAGGTAGAGGGAGAATGCTGGAGGCGGGTGAATGGGTCTGCTGGTCGGGGGGAGGACTCCTGGTCAAAGAAGTGAGCCCGGAGGCGGAGGCGACGGAAGAAGAAATATATATATTTCAGTGTCAGGAAAAGATTTAATGTTTCTCTGTGTGTGTGTGCAATAGATTCTTGAGGTGAGGAAGGTACTTCCCTGACTTTAATATTTTGTTTGCCACACAATGCGGTAGAAGAACAGTGCGGAAGTAAGTGAATGCTAGAGACAGTAATAATTTCACTCGTGTCGATTTTCCGCACTGCTATGGTAAATCAGCGACATCAGTGAAAGAGTACGTTCCAAGTATACTTAATCGAAAAATGACAATTTTTCCTTTGCCTGCAGACATAATGAATGCTATTGTTGCTGTATTTTTTTTACTAATGTTCAATGGCCTTTACTGCGCGTAATAAATCCGATAGCAACAGCCAGCAATGTTTGGATCAGAGGGAAGTCATGCCACAGAGTAACATCCCATGCCACTATGTAAAGATCTATATCGGGAGAAATGATGATCCGACGACTCTTTTTCAGGGAACAGGTTTCTTCCATTTTTCTAAGTGCTCATCAACATGGCAATCACGTAGGACGTTTTATGTCTCTATTTGCTCAGTGTTGGGACGGTATTTGCATAGAGCGACGGTCATCTGCTTATCGGGTGAAGGCTTCTTGGGGAAGCTTTGAAGTGGTAATGTTAACCAAGATTGTTCCCTTTAGTTAATAGATGCACCTACTGAAAAATCCACTGGCGGTCTTTGATCAAGTTGAAAACAATAATTCAATGTAGTGGAGTATAGACTGAACTGGCTGGATGAGACCATTTTATTACTGCCGTTTGTTGGAAATTAAACTAAATTAGGTATTATTTCCTAATAATCCGATGTTTATCCGCGGAGCTGAACAATCCTCAAATGTGAGTTTCTTTAGCCAGGCAGTGCTGTGAATCATGTGCATCAACGGATCCTCGTTACTAAATGAAAGCTCAGAGGGCAGCAACCTGAAGGGGGAATCTTTTACTGTCTTTAGCATCTTGATCGTTACTCTGTTGACCCTTCTCATCATCGCCACCTTCGTCTGGAACTTGCTGGTGTTGGTAACTATCCTGAGAGTGAAGACCTTTCACCGGGTCCCACATAACTTGGTGGCCTCCATGGCTGTCTCTGATGTGATGGTGGCTGCCTTGGTGATGCCGCTCAGTCTGGTCAACGAGCTGTTCGGCAGACGCTGGAAGCTGGGCAGGCTCCTCTGCTATGTGTGGATTTCCTTCGATGTTCTCTGCTGCACTGCAAGTATCTGGAACGTTACTGCCATCGCTCTGGACAGGTTCTGGTCCATCACCAGGCACCTGGAGTACACTTTAAAGACGAGAAAGAGGATTTCCAATATCATGATCGTCCTGACTTGGGGACTTTCCGCTGTCATCTCATTCTCTCCCCTTTTAGGATGGGGAGAAGCTTACACCGCCGACACAGAGAACTGCCAAGTCAGCCAGGAGCCCTCCTATACCATCTTTTCAACCTGCGGGGCCTTCTACTTGCCACTTTGCGTGGTTTTGTTCGTATATTGGAAAATCTATAAGGCTGCCAAATTCAGAATAGGGAGCCGCAAAAGGAATGCTGTTGCACCCATGCCCGAAATACTGCAGGTAAAAGCGTTTCTGTCTTTACGGCAAATCCTGCGGCGCTCCCAGAGCGATCACATCTGTCATGTACGGATATAAAAACAAGAAATGCTGGAGATATCCAGCATCCGCAGTATTTTGCTTTTATTGTCATGTATGGATGTTTACCCAGTAACGATTCTATATCCAACGACCATAAATTCTGTGTCCAGACGCACCAACTATCAGAATCGCCAGTGCTTCTCTCAGTAACGATTGCAGGGCGAGTTTGCACTATTAAGTGATAATTAAAAACTATTTTGCTAAATGGTATAATTTAGGGCAATCATAAAAACCGTACAACTCCAGATTACTAACGCACTTCATATATGTCAATAAAACCTACCGAAGTGCATTTTGTTGATAGTTGGTGTGAAACCATAAAAGCAAATACTGCAGATGCTGGAAATTTGAAATAAAAACAAGAAATGCTGGAAATACTCAGCAGGTCTGGCAGCATCTGTGGAAAGAGAAGCAGAGTTAACGTTTCAGGGCTGTAAAAGATCATAGGTGTGCCAGACCTGTTGAGTATTTCTAGCACTTTCTGTTTTTATTGGTGTGAAATCATAACGTTTCTACAGGAGGAAAATTCTGGCTAATCATCGAGAACAGACAAGGGAGGACGGGGCGAGTCGGGGTTGTTTCTGGGGCTTTTTGAAACTTCTCCAAACCCTGAGGTACATTCCGCTCAGTCTTAGCATTCTTTCAAATAAACAGCAACAACTTACTCCCTTTCCATATTCCCATATTTTGATTCACTCTGCTTTTCTACATTAGAAACATAGAAATATTATAAAGTAAAATTATTGGACTAAATTTTAAAATGCACAATTGTAGAAATACTGTCGCAATTCTCGTTGGTTAGGTATGAACAGTGCTTCAAAGTTAACTTCAGCTTGCAGTTTCATGGAGCTGTTCATGTGTATGGAAGAGGCTGTGACTGCAGTCAGGGCGTTAGAGAAGCAGGGAGTGTGGAACTGGAGAAATGAAGTGGTATTGCAGGGAGAATGAGTTAACGTTGTTGCTTATGGGAAAGCAAGCGGGGTCGCGGAGTCAGCAACCTGAGCGGATGATGAAAAGGCAGAGAGGAGTCCGCATCAAATTAAAAGTGTTATGGTCGGGGTGTAACACCGCAGCAAGTGCCGTATGTTTTCGGGTAACGCTAAATATAGCAATGTGTATTCAGAAGATGTGTATTTAGTTTGGACTGTGGACTAGAAAAGATCAGTGGTCCAATAAGTCTCACATTGTGTCACCCATTGTATCTAAAGTTATATTTTTGATTTAAATTTCTCTGATATTCAGTATCTCGATTGTGAAAAATGCTGCTGAGCACCAAATGCGGATCTCAATCATTTTTAATAATTCCCCCCCCCCCCCCCACCCCCCGCCAAGTCCTT
Organism: Heterodontus francisci; assembly: GCF_036365525.1. Classification (NCBI taxonomy): domain Eukaryota; kingdom Metazoa; phylum Chordata; class Chondrichthyes; order Heterodontiformes; family Heterodontidae; genus Heterodontus; species Heterodontus francisci. Next base: position 47,488,085 of record NC_090377.1, read on the forward strand.
TACACGTTGGTTTTATTGATTTCTTGAAGAACAGACAGGACACTCGAATTAATATCGCATAGGTACAAAAATGTTACCGTGATATGGTTTATGTTATAATTTTGTTCTGGTGCAGTATTCAGTGGGCGTCGAACATTCAACGCAGGAGAAGCGCTGCAATTATTGTGTCCAGCTCCCTGCGGATGTTCTTATGTTTTTAACGCGTGAACCTTGTTGTAGGTGAAGGAAGCCAGTCACCAGCCCCAGATGGAGTGTGCGGTCCGACACACAGCCCTGACCTTCCAGGCGGACGGAGAAGCTTGGCGTCAACAGAAGGAAAAGAAGGCAGCAGTGATGGTGGGGATCTTGATCGGGGTCTTTGTCCTGTGCTGGATCCCCTTCTTCATCACTGAACTCATCAGTCCTCTGTGCTCATGCAACATCCCCCCTGTCTGGAAGAGTATATTTGTCTGGCTCGGTTACTCCAATTCCTTCTTCAATCCTCTCATCTACACAGCGTTCAACAAAAATTACAACAACGCCTTCCGATATTTTTTCAGAAAGCAGCGATAAAAGATTAAATGGAAACGGATGAATCTGTACTTGGCGGTGTCCTGAACAGCAGTAACATTCTGTCTTTATAATTGATAAAATATGCTTCACATTTAATTATATTAAAATAATTATATTAAAAATGGTATCTGTATAAAGGTTAGAGATCTCCAGGCTACATTATAAAAACAATCAAACCAATTATTCTACTGTGTGTTATTGCAATATTTGAATTGTTTATTATTTCGAAAAAGTGCGATTAAATTTAAGGTGATGTCGGAGGGAAATCCTTTTGTGGAACAGAATTACCGAGTTTATATTACTTTATAATGAAGGCTCACTCCGCATATACCGACACTAACATGTTCATACAATGCCGAAAAAAACATCAGTATGCTATTAAGATATTGACAATAACTGAACTTACATGCAGTTACATTTTCAAGAAGTTGTTATTTTAATAAATGGCGGGATAATTGCAGCTTTAAAGTTTTAGAACCGTGTGTCTGAGTGAACTGTAAATTCTTTTTGAATATTGACGTGTACAAATTTGTTTCATACTCCTAAAACATAAGCGTGCCCTTCGTAGTTGGTTGTTAAAGTGATCTGTTATTTATAATATCACAGTTTGTAAATGAATCGTGATTTTTGGTCACAGTTTGGTAAATTTAGCCGTACTGAAATTGTAAGATGTTCTGTAAAATAACCACTGGACAAATTTACTTTTTTCTTCCTCCCCCCCCCCCCCCCCCCAATTCCCTAACTCCACCTCTCCGAGAGGTATTGATTCTTTTCTGAGTTGTCAGTGCCGTCTACTATCCTCTGATATTTAACCCCAACTAATCATTCATGCTTGAGACTCGACAGTGAGAATTAGCAGGCTTTTCCATAGTCAGGGGCGAAGGACTAACAGCTGAGCTTCATCCTCTCCCCAGTCACACACCCCGTTGCTTTTAATACGAGAGTTTAAATTATGCAGGTACAAAAATGGCAACCCTTTTAAAATATGGTATTATCTGTAAATGGTACCATGAATATTAAAATTGTGATGTTTATAATATGTGAACAAATCACTTCATTATCCTATCATATATTTATAAATTTATTTAGTTACTATTAGAAAACAATGATCCTAAAATTTTTTAAAAATGGAGTTATGTCACTGTGGATCAGGTATTTTAATGACTGAAGATTTAACTTTGCCTCATAAAACTGTGGACAGCTTACTGAGTTGCAGGTGGAAAGCCCTGCATTCTCTATTTTCTGCCGTGTTTGCTCTGAATTGTTGTATGCATTCTGCTAATTTTAACTGTTAACTGATATAAATATTATTTACGCTTTGTGCTCTATTGGCTGTTAAAGCTGTTAACTGGTAAGTTTGCAGCATTCCAGATGCAAAATCTTACATATAATCAGAATTACTTCTGTACATGATTCTGCATCAGCAAGGCAGCACTACTTAAGAATGGTTGATCAGATCATTCGATGCAATAAATGCCACTCTGCAATTTTTTTAAAAAATGCTGACTGACCTGCCTCTGTTTTTATTTTAGATTTCCAACTTTTGTAGTTTTCCTTCTAATGCCGATATGCACTTTACAAATACACATTAAGCCAACACTGACTATTTTGTGACTCCAAGAAGTAATTTTCCAGACTAGAGTAGTTATTCTTTTGACAGTATTTTGGAATTTTTTAATGTTATGTTCATACATGGAGATTGTAAACTATAGAATAAACAAAATTTATACTGCCAATGTTGATCTGCACATCACTGCATTATTTGTTCAAATACAGGAACAGATTAATTTCCTAATCCATTTGATCCCCAAACTACTTCATTTATTTGATCCAAATTACTTTAATAAGTTGTTACAATGTCAATTTAAATATTTCTATTTCACACTCTAATACCACAAAGAACTCTCCTTCCTTCCTGCGCTGTGTCAGCAGCAAATGCAATGCATTCCCTTGCTGGAAATTTCATATTTAATTTCTTATCATATATAATATTACAGATCACTTATTACAGAAGAGATAAGATTCCAATCCAAATAGGTTCCTTTCTTTACACAGTGCAAAAATGAATTTTATATTTCTAGCTGGCAGTTAAATTATAAACCTAATTGTGCATATGTATATCAGATCTTGATCTGGTAATAAACCCATTGGGTCAGAGGCAGTATAATTCACTAAAAAAAAAGAGTATGTACAGCAGCTACATTGTGAGCAATGTATTTACCATAACTTCTAATGAGTGGTTAGTTATACCACAAGCGTCAGCCTTGGATCAGTGGTAGCATTCTTGCCTCTGGCTCAGAAGGCTGTGCCCACTCCAGGGGTTGGAGCACATAATGTAGGCTGGTACTTCAGTGCAGTTTTGAGGGAGTGTTGCACTTTCAGAGATGCTGCCATTTGGGTAAGATGTTAAACTGAGGCTTTATTTCCCCACAAGTGGACATAAAAGAGCCAATGGCAGACTTTGAAGAAAAAGCATGGGAATCCTCCTGGTATCCCAGCCAACATCATATGACTGAAACAGATTATCTGGTCATCATCTTATTGCTGTTTATGACTACCCCACTGTGTGAAAATTGGATTGCTGAATCCCCCACTATCAACATCCCGAGGGTCACCATTGACCAGAAATTGAACTGGACCAGCCACATAATTGCTGTGGCTACAGGAGCAGGTCAGAGGCTAGGAATTCTGTGGCGAGTAACTCACCTCCTGTCTCCCAATTGCCTGTCCACCATGTACAAAGCACAAGTCAGGAATGTGATGGAATATTCTCCATTGGCCTGGATGGGTGCAGCTTCAATAACACTCAAAAAGCTCGACATTATCCAGGACAAAGCAGCTCATTTGATTGGCACCCCATCCACCACATTCAACATTCTGTTCCTTCACCACCGACGCACAGTGGCAGCAGTGTGTACCATCTACAAGATCACCAAGTCTCCTTCGACAGCACCTTCCAAACCCGCAACCTCTACCACCTAAAAGGACAAGGGCAGCAGATGCATTGGAACACCACCACCTGCAAGTTCCCCTCCTAGTCACACACCATCCTGACTTGAAACTATTTCACCGTTCCTTCACTGTCACTGGGTCAAAATCCTGGAACTCGCTTCCTAACAACACTGTTGGTGTACCTACAACCCAAGGACTGCAGCAGTTCAAGAAGACAGCTCACCACCACCTTCTCAAGGGCAATTAGGGATGGGCAATAAACGCTGGACTAACCAGCAACACCTACATCCCATGAATGAATAAAAAAAAGGTTGGATCCTGACTCCAGATTTATTTTTTTTATTTCCAAAATATACTTTATTCATAAAAATCTGTAAAAAATACATTACCAAACAGTTTCAAACAGCACCAAGTCAAAAATTACAAGCAGTGCAAAGGAGGTCCGTTTGCTTCAATACAATCATGAGTTGCCTCACAACCCTTCCATTTCACATTTGTCGTGCCAGATACATTTTTACATTTTACAGCAGACAAAATTTTCCCGATATGTTCGTGGGGTTTCCCATGGATTCAGCCCCTCAGTTCAGCTTGGCGAGGGGACCTTAAACAGTGCTCTTTCCCCATTGAGTCTTTACTGCGGCTGCCCCAAGCTTTAGTGCGTCCCTCAGCACGTAGTCCTGGACCTTGGAATGTGGTAGTCTGCAACATTCGGTCGTGGACAACTCTTTGCGCTGGAAGACCAGCAAATTTCAGGCATACCAAAGGGCATCTTTCACCAAATTGATAGTCCTCCAGCAGCAGTTGATGTTTGCCTCGGTGTGCGTCCCTGGGAACAGCCCATTGAGCACAGACTCCTGTGTTACCGAGCTGCTTGGGATGAACCTTGACAAAAACCACTGCATCTCTTTCCACACCTGCTTTGCAAAGACACATTCCAGAAGGAGGTAGGCAACCATCTCTTCCCCACCACGGCCACCGCGGGGGTATTGTGCAGAGAGGGTGAGACTTCGGGTGTGCAGGAAGGATCTGACGGGGAAGGCTCTTCTCACCACCAGCCAAGCTACATCTTGGTGCTTGTTTGAAAGTTCTGGTGATGAGGCATTCCGCCAAATGACTTTGGCGGTCTGCTTGGGGAACCATCCAACAGGATCCACCATCTCCTTTTCCCGTAGTGCCTTGAGGACATTCCGTGCAGACCACTGCCTGATGGATCAGTGGTCAAAGGTGTTTTCCCGCAGAAACTGCTCCACGAAGGATAGGTGGTACGGCACGGTCCAACTGGATGGAGCGTTCCGCAGCAATGTGACCAGGCCCCAGATTTAGGTTGTATTAACACCATAACTGCAGCATTGATGCAAAATGGTTTTGTTTTGCACCAGTGCTCTGCTGTATAAAAGGAGCACATTTCAGGTAGCTGAGCATAAGGAGACTTGTGCCTATCGACTGTCTTCTGGATCTTATTTGAGTGCCTTCGATGTCAAAAAGGAATTTCCAACAGTATGTTTTCCCGAATTGGCCATAGACTGCCTCTCAGGAGATTCTGTAACTGTGGGTTGGGGTGGGAATTATGGGAGAAGTTGAGAATTGTACAAGGCTTCACCTGACTGGATGCTAAGCCTTGATTAACCTTGGTCTCTTCCACTTTTTTTTGCATGTCCAAATGCTTATAAATGTTGTCTAATTTTGCATTTGGTTATGCTACATTCAACTTGCTGCTTCTGACACTGGAAGTTTGAAAATTGAACAAATTCATATTTCAGTGTGAACATGCCTCACCTTTAAGAGAACAAAAACAAATAAAATTTGTTATTTGTTCAGCTTTTCGGTAATGGGGTCAACTAAATATTACAATGTTTTCACTTAAGTATCCATTACATCTCCAGTAATAGCCAATGTCAGCAATCTCACTTATTCAAAATCCTCATTCCCATCTGCAGTGCTTGTGAATTATGGGCACATTGCAAATGAAATAAGTTATAACTCTTCATCACAGGCAAGGTATTGTGCAGTTATTTATTCAACAAATGCTAAATGGAACTTAAGCATTTGTTTGAAAGTTTGTACCATTTTGCTGATAATGGATTATCAATGGATTTATGTCCTTTTGTACCCAACATCTATCCTCTAGCACAGTCAAGATAGACAAATATAACCAGTTTAAAATACCGAATTCAAATTTGTTTTTATATGGGATAGGTTGAGGCAAACAATAATGTTATTTATGTTTGATTTGTATATAACAGAAAGGGCAGTATCAGTGTACTGGCTGAATTCCAGTGATATGCCTTAAATCAGACATATATATTTAATGCACATAATTTATATTGTACTTGCATCTCAATTGTTCTGATATGACCATACAAAACTACTTAAACTGTATAAAATTACCACTGTGATATCACTAATTTGCAGTATTTTTATTTCAAGGTATTCAACGGAAGTTTACTTGTGATCATTTAAAGATAATTTTGCACTAAAATGTGAATTATTGAATAATCTGAATTAAGCAGGAATTCAGTGCAGACAATTGAATTCATATCGATTTTAAATTACGAGTAGACTGTAAATTATTCTGATTTACAATTTAAGAATAGGATTTCATTGCACTTTGGATAATTATTTACGTCTGGCTGCCCCTATCTTGGTAGTTTTCGGTCAATAGGAAACAAGATTTCTAATTAATCAATTTCTTTTTAATAACAATTAAATGCAATAAACGCCTAGGTTAGTAATACTAGGAATAACATAATACTTCTATTTGTAGGGTCAGCTCGACACGATTTAAGAAATGCGGCAGGATGAGCTTCTTACCACCGTTTAATTGAACCAATCTTTTCAGTCTGAAGCTGAAGTAAAGCAGAGCCCGGGATCCTCTCCTGACAGCTATTATTCCAAATTCCAAGAAAATTCGATGATCTGAGATTCCTTGATATCTGGATGTTTGTTTTGTTAATATGTTATGGGAGTTCTTGAATAGTCGGTATATACAATTCAATACTTTATAAACCGGTAGAATGCAGTATTTCATCTCACGCCTTATGAATAAATAAATATTGTAATCCGTTGCCCTTCTCCAAATGGCTTCAGTCTATAATTATTTAATACAAGATCAAAGTATGTCCTTCACACAAACCATTTCCAAACATGGTAGTCCACCTGACTATATGCAGCAGGTTTATCTGGTGGACAATCTCGATTCTTTCTCTCTCTATGTAACAGTGTAGATTTAGGTAGATTTACCCTAGCTTTCACCATAAGGAATTGAGATTATTTCATTTATACGCACAAGGTTTTTAATGAATAAAACAGTTTTACTTCTTCCTTTGAACCTCGTATGTCGTGACAAAATTCTCACTTCAATAGTTGCTTTTCTTGAAATACCGAATTACTTGAATTAAATTTCTTTGCGGCGCTCGAATGTATTTTTGTGAACGTATTAAATAGTTTTCATCTGCTATTCAGCACATCGCTTTGGTTGCTGCAACGATTGCAATTGACTGTTTATCGTGAATGAAATGACTTGTTCCAGGAATGAGGAACTTCTTGAGGAAAATTATCTTTTATATGGAGTTCTATTCAAATATTATCTTACAGAAATAAGGAAAGAGGGAGAAACTAAAAGAAAAAACGCTTAAAAGAGGAAGGCCGCAGATAAAATCTAAGAAGGTATGAGTGGAACAATGAAAAGCAACGGAGAAAACATTGAGGAGAAAGTGAACAATCCGACGTGAGACAATTCTGCAAGGAGCAGCAAACAGCCCAAGGAATAATAACTACATTCAGTAGTATGAGGTAAATTCAATACAAAAGCAATGGTTGCGGACCTTTTCACGAGCATATGGTAGTGGGAGGCTTGATGGAAAACGCAATAGAAGCTTTGATAGCCAATGCAAGGCGGAGATTTGTACCAGTGTGTAGGTGGGTAACTAAAGCAACAGAGCAATTCACAATACAACAGCAATTTGAAGAAAAAACAGGTGAACAAAACGCAAGACTTGGTTCAAGATCAAATATATCGCCTAGTAGTAACTAGGCACTGCTAGCTAGGGTAAATACTAAGAAATAAAATACATTTCTTGGCAACTTAATACCAAATAAATTAGCGTCAGCATTTTAATATTTTTGTACTACTCTTTAGTAGAAAGCAAGATACTAATTGAAAGTGAATTCTGAATCGTGGATAATTTAAGTGGGCCATTAAAAAGAATAATTTGGTGCAATAAAATACTTATATAATGCAGCTTCAGGAAGAATATAATTATTTTACACAACTTATATGGAAATTGAGAAGTTAGTTATATTCTTAATTGGAACCGCAGTCTTTTAAATTATCTAGGACTGCATATGCAGGAAGATAATATTGGAATATAAGAAAGCTTGGAAGAAAAACACCAATCGATTGAGCTAATTTTTCAACAGGTCAATGCTCTTTCATAATTTCATCCAATTAATCTTGTCACCTTTGGACAAGATATTAAACCCAGATCCGGTCCACTTATTCTGGTGGTTCCAGTGGATGTTAAAAAAATCCATGGTACAATTGAAGAGGCGGAGGAGTTTCTCCAAGTGAACAGGTCAATATTCCTTCTTCAACCAACGCATCAAAAACAGATTAACCAAACATTTCTCTCATTGCTATTTATGAGATCTTGCTATGTACAAAATGACAGCGCATCCCACCGACATGGACATGACGGGCTAAGTGGCCTCCTTCTGTGCTGTATCCATTCGATGATTCTACAGTTGCCGACATAACAACAGGCATTGCAGTTCAAAAAAAAGTCCTTGTTAAGTACCTTGAGATGTTCTTCAGAAACATGATATTGTATAAACGCAGCTTCATTTTTTCTTAAAGTAAGGGTTTGCAATGGTTATCCTTGTCCTCCAGAAACAAATGGAACAGACTGCATAACTCAAATCAAACATTGCACCCTGAATTATTTTTAGACGAGTTTTTTGCACTGTCTTGATGTTGCAACGTTCTCAGCAACTTAGAAACCATATGTTACATGAAACATCTAATATCCATTGAATATTCAATATGTACTTATTACCCTTAAAACTGGGCCTGCCATTCTGTGAGCCTAGGCAGTAAGCATCAACAGGCTACTCGAGGCTATGGCGGGTGGGGGCATCCAATCGTCAGACTTGCAGACTTCCAACTGGGGTCATTATTTTTGCTTGTGAAAAAAAAGTAAGAGGAAATGATTCCACATTTTCTTTTGTAAAGGCCTAGTTAGAATTTTCCTCCACACAAGATCAGGGGGCAGGTTGTTCAACCTTGCCCGTCTAAGAGCCAATTCCAAAGTACGGAAAGTCCTCATCAGGGAACTCCTCTTTGCTGACGATGTTGCTTTAACATCTCACACTGAAGAGTGTCTGCAGAGTCTCATTGACAGGTTTGCGGCTGCCTGCAACGAATTTGGCCGAACCATCAGCCTCAAGAAAATGAACATCATGGGACAGGACGTCAGAAATGCTCTATCCATCAATATTGGCAACCACGCTCTGGAAGTGGTTCAAGAGTTCACCTACCTAGGCTCAACTATCACCAGTAAGCTGTCTCTAGATGCAGAAATCAACAAGCGCATGGGAAAGGCTTCCACTGCTATGTCCAGACTGGTCAAGAGAGTGTGGGAAAATGGCGCACTGACATGGAACACAAAAGTCCGAGTGTATCAAGCCTGTGTCCTCAGTACCTTGCTCTATGGCAGCGAGGCCTGGACAACGTATGTCAGCCAAGAGCGACGTCTCAATTCATTCCATCTTCGCTGCCTCCGGAGGATACTTGGCATCAGGTGGCAGGACCAACACAGAATTCCTCGAGGCAGCCAACACCCCCTGCTTATACACACTACTGAGTCAGCGGCGCTTGAGATGGCTTGGCCATGTGAGCCGCATGGTAGCTGGCAGGATCCCCAAAGACACATTGTACAGCGAGCTCGCCACTGGTATCAGACCCACCGGCCGTCCATGTCTCTGCTTTAAAGACGTCTGCAAACGCAACATGAAGTCCTGTGACATTGATCACAAGTTGTGGGAGTCAGTTGCCAGCGTTCGCCAGAGCTGGCGGGCAGCCATAAAGGCGGGGAAAAGTGTGGCTAGTCGAAGAGACTTAGCAGTTAGCAGGAAAAAAGACAGAAGCGCAAGGGGAGAGCCAACTGTGTAACAGCCCCGACAAACAAATTTTTCTGCAGCACCTGTGGAAGAGCCTGTCACTCGAGAATTGGCCTTTATAGCCACTCCAGGCGCTGCTCCACACACCACTGACCACCTCCAGGCGCTTACCCATTGTCTCTCGAGATAAGGAGGCCAAAGAAGTTAGAAAAGAACATGAGAAATACTGTACATACACGATAGTGCAATACAACCTCTTTTATAGTTCTGTTAAAAATACTACTGAACTGATCAGCAACATTTAAGAAGCAGTCTGTGCAGTGGCCCATTCAAAGATAATAGAGACATATAAATTTATTGTTGAATGTTGGGTGTTTTGTTTGTTAGTCAATACAACTAAAGTGGATCTGGCTACCAATTTTCTTTTCAAACTGTTTGCTCTTGTTACTGAAACCAAGCTTTTATTTGGGACTCATTTGTATTCTAATTGTTCAATATCAAATAACCCATCAAATAACTAAATTTAATATTAAATACATTTTTGCAGTTGCTGATGCATTTGAATGACTCTAAAATAAATCTAAACCTCTATTTTCTAGCACTGTGGTTTATTAATGTTGGTTTGCTGTTCATATATTCCTAACACTCAATATTAGCATAGTCCCGCCCATAGCCTGGATGGAAATGAAAGAACTCTCTGTAATTATCCTAATTGAAATCTCTCTAAAATTGCTCCTTTGATATTACACTCATTAAATCTCACACAAGCAGAAAAACAAACCCATCTGACTGGCAGCATGCACCACAGCAAAGAACAGATGATATCGTAAGGTCATAGGATAATGGCCCATTTCAAATATGCTTAATCCCCTGTGAGTGATAATTCAATTTTTTTTAAATATTACACAAGAAGCAGGGAATTGGAATGGATGCAATATTACATTTTGGTGCTTAGCCCACCATAGATTAGTGACCTGGAAACAGATGAATACGTGGGTTCTAACAATAATCATGTACCTAAATTTGATAGTATGGTGAAGTCTAAGGATATAATTAATACATATATGTAAAACTTTGACTACAAGAAGAGTTCCAGAAAGGATTAATTGGCAGGTAAAATTATAAAATAAAATGACAGAAAAGTTACATTAGAGCTGTGGAAAGTATGTGGACCAGAAATATTATTCACAGAGGAGGACCCAGGCGCTCAAACACGTAAAGGCCCACAAAAATAATTTTAAAGTTACAAAGCAGGACAAAGTCTAATTTCTGAAGCACCAGGAAGATTAAAGAAATAAATTTAGTTTCATGCATAAAGTAGATGACGTGTTAAAACTGAAGAGTATAGACTTTATAGAGGTTCTGAAGAAGTCATATCTGACTCAAAATGTCAACTCTGTTTCTCTCTCCACAGATGCTGCCAGACCTGCTGAGTATTTCCAGCACTTTGTTTTTATTGGGTTGCCTGATCCAGCTGGGGAGGAGACTCAGTCAGTTTGAGGTCTGGGCTTTATTACCATGCTGGTAGTTTGAAGACTGACCTAGCTGGCAGAAATATAGGTCTGGAGGGTGTAGCCCAGGGGTAGCAATGGCTCAAAATTACTCTTGTGGAACTTGGACAAGCACTCCTGCTCCACAAAAATAAATTCAAACTTACCCTTTCGGTATCTCTTCTGCCATATTGGCCAGTAAAACCGATGAAGTGTGCATGGCAGATGCTTTGCCAGAATTACAAACAATGTAGATGTATGTCATAGGACCTTAAATACCTAATGCCTGAAAGAGATGGGCACCCTCATCACCCCTTTGAGAGCAGGAGTTGGTGCCAAGTGTTTGACGAGTCATTTTTGGCCCCTACCATCCAATTAATACCATACAACTCAAGTTAAAATCTATGGCCGGGATTCTTTCTTCTTTTCTGATGATAGTATCTCATGCTGGGGTGATTTCACAGGTAGTCCTCCTATACATTTTTTTGAGTGACCCAAATAGTGAGTGCTGGCAAGCTTTTCAATAACAATTTATCATTTCAGGATCAGAAATTGGGCTACATAAGCCATCTTTAAATCATTGGGTCACTGAAGGCCCCCATTTCAAAGGGGGTCCTGACAAGAGCCTGGAATATATATTTTTACACAGCTCAGATTTATCTTTTCAATCATGTTAAATTGCTAAATGCACACATATGATCTGTTCAGGAGCACAGACAAATAGTGTTGTCAGAGATCAGTGGAGGAAAATGGGAGCAGCTGGGAGGAAAAGGATTAAGAGAAGCCACAATGTTTCACACATGAATATTAATCATTTGGGCGAGGTACTGGAGGACATCCAAAAAGGAGTCAAAGGAGAAAATTGGCATGAAAGAAAGAACGTAAATATACTGAGGGGTATAGATATAAATGATCAAATACTCTAGGGAACATAATTAGTTAACTGTTATGCTAGCAGAAAAGATAATTGCCAGTTTTTTTTACATTTGTAAGACATGTTAATTGCTAATATATGTGTGAGTGAGACAGAGACTGCATTCCAATTTGATTCCTTTTTTTTTGCAAAAAAAAGAAATTTCAATTTGGTAACAGGTAGGTGCTTCTGGCCTTTCACCACATAGCCTTGTGAGTGGCAGTGCAGAGTGCTGGGGGAAGGTGAGTGAAAGACAAAAGTGCACAGCAAAATAGTGGTTGCGTGGACAAAGAGGAATATGTAAGGAATGCAATTGCTTCTCATATCACCCCAGTTCATTCGCTTTGAAGTCCCTCAAGGATCTATTATTAGCCTCCTTCTATTACTCATCTGCATGCTGCCCCTCAACAGTTGAAGTTGACCTTTTGCAACCTCAATGTTCTACTTGATCCTGACCTGAGTTTTGGACACCATACTCTCTCTATCACAAAGACCACAATAGTACCCATCTTTGCTCCTGCCTCAGCCAATCATCTGCCAAACATACCTTTGTCACTTCCAGACCCAACTATTGTGATGCTCTTCTGACCAGCCTTCCACCCTCTATAACTTCAGCTCAGCCAACTCGTCTCTCTGTATCCTGACCCACACTAGATTCTACTCATCCATCACCCCAGGTTTAATATAGTGCAGCCAGATTTGGTGATAAATGAAACCAATTGAGTGCCATATATGCTGAAGTCTGCACTTCCTGGACTTCAGGGATCAAAGATTAGGGTTATACCAAGGATTAGAGAGAGTAAAAGTTTTAGTGCAAAGTGGAGGTATTGTCTTTTGAAAAGACAGCTGCAGAAGTATCATAGTGAATGGAAGGTCAAAATCTAGACAGTTGGATATTTGAGTGAGGTTGTAAATGCTTTAATGCAGTAAAACAAAGATGAAAACAATTGACACTGGGGAAAGTGGTGCTGGGAGAATGGAGTGGTAGAACTTGATGGTGCAAGATGGGACTACAGACAAATCAGGGGAGGAATATGGTGGAGATCGAATAGATTGAAAGAGGGTGAAGGTACTTTGGGCATCTTTCACCTGCTTCCATCAGACTGCCAGATGTCAGCAAGCCACAGTACCCAATGCTCAATCCCTTCCCCACCAGATCCCAAGACGCCTCAGTATTCATGAATGTCAAGAACCAATTTCTCCCTGATCCCAGGACTACCTCATGTTCCAAGGCCTTCCTTTGACTATTCCCAGGCTCCAAGATCTCTCTCCATGATCCCAGGACCTGTTCCAGCCTTTCAAGAATCTCTCTCTCCAACGTTCTCCGAAAATGCTGGTTAAAGGCCTATCCTCAGTTCTCATAAGGCAGTGACTCTGGTAATATTGGTGGACATAACGCCCTGTTCTTATAACACTTCAGAATCAGCAAAACCACCACCACAGCACCACTACTAGCATATAATAAAAGAGCATCGGAACTGGTGTGCACAGTTCAGTGTAATTGCTCTTAATTTAATGCTGGCATTCTACAAACACAGATCAAAAAGGTGGCTCAGGTGGTTAGTGCAACAATGAATCAGTGCAATTGAGTCCCCCTACAATACTGTTCTTTGGTCCAACATCAGAAACCAAAAACACTACCAAAGTACCACTATATTTTGATATCCTTTGATCAGAACTACTGTAACAAAAACAATGAGAACAAAAACAATGACAGCATAACCCCCCTTCTCCCTCCATAAATGTTAAATGCTTTGTTGGAAGAAACTTTAATTTCCATAAATACAATTGAGTCACAGTTGTACTTACTACCTATTTTAATACAATTTTTTGTAACTAATAGGTTATATAATACTGAAAGTACATAAATTAGTTAATTTATGATAATTAATTATTTTTCTAACATTGCTATCACTGACTGCAATACAATTTAAAATGTTTTGAGTGCTATTTATTTGTGATTTTCTTTGATTTATTTGCTCTATGTTTATGAAACAATTCTGCTGCATTCCTTCTTGGCCCCAATTTAAATGATATTAAGCTCAATATTAAGATGATTTGTCTATCCTTATTGATGACAGCCAATTATTTCTTTCATCTCCAATACAGGTTGCTGATTTGTATATAACTTCTTATGACTGAGGTGGGAGGAGTGTACCGTCCCACTTCTCCACAGGTCACAACATATATTTTTAAAAATGTTTATCCAGTTACCGATTCGGTCAATCATACACTCTAGTCTTTATCCCAGAATAAAATACTACAAGGTTTCTTTAATAAACAACAAAATTATTAGTTTATTGTCAAACAAGACTTATCTAGCAATGAAGCAAAGCATTAACAAATTGAAATATTAAAGTTCCCTTTTTAAATTCCCCACACGCTGAAAGAAATACAGAAATTTTCTCTGCAGAGGTCTGCTATAAAAAAAAGATACTTTGGCCAAATACTTGGTAATTCTTGAAAAAAAGATATGGAAGAAAGTCAGTTGTCCCATTTGGTATGGCGTCTGGGTACACAGTGACAGGTCACTGGGATCTTTTCTAAAGCAATTCTTTTCAGGCGGTGTTGCGAATTAATCTGGCAGGTTTTTTTTTACAGCTTCTCAGGACAGATGCCAGCACCAGGGATTTTAGCTCTCCACACTGGATCTTTGAAGAAACCCTGCAAAGAGGTAGAGAAAGAGGTGAGCTGGGTGTTTTTTCCTTGGCAAGTTGATCTCCAACTGTCTTCAAAACAGTTCACACCCCAACTGAACCAAAACCAATATCTCAGAAGCAAAACCACAAACAAAAAGTCAACCTCCTGATCTCCATAAACCTTGACACATAGCTTCTCTGTAAACATCTTCCCCAGGTCACCAAGGTTTCTGTAGTTTATTGAGCTTAAAGCACATGATTTCCAGCAAAGATTGTTTTCAAACATGAGTGCCCTTTCAGTGAACTGTCAACAAAACAAAGTACAGCATTTATAAAATCTTCAACCGTCCAATGAATCCATCTCCATGACTTAAATGAATCCTCAAAAAAAAATATATAGACGCACCTTCATAGCAAACTATAAAGACCGATTTTCAAGAGGAACATTTTCCACCACACAGGATATCAGATGCTCGGTTGACTGAAGTGCTGATCCAGCATTGATTTCCATTGGGCACCTTTTTACAGTTGGCTGCATGTGACTTGCTTTGAGCTTTGTCACAACATTGTGAATCATCTTTTGCCACTTTTTCCTGTCATAAACATCATACTCCTATGTCAGTTGAGATGTCACTTTTTTTTGGTCTTTAGACCATCTTTATATCTTTTGAACTAAACAAGAGCATTTACCAAGCTTCAGCTCACTGTGGAATATGTACTTGGATAGTCTAATATCAAGCATTTGGCCTAAGTGACCAGCCATCTGTGTGGTGCCTTTAGCATTGCCTCTATACCTGGCATATTTGCTCATCTGAGGACCTGTGTCTGGAGTATTGTGCCACTATTGAATTCTCATGATCTTTGACGCAATCTAGGTGGAAATGATTTGAGTTTTCTGATATGGCAACCACAAATGGTCAGCTATCACACACACAACTGTAACTATTGCCTTGCAGATCTTAAGTTTTGTTGATAGTTTAACACCCGTTATCCCACAACCAAAATAGAGCCTTTCAAAAGTATTACTAGCTTTTAATAACCTGTGCCTCACATCATCTAGGAGCACGTGACATAGCACTTCATAGGTAGGCAAAACATAGAGCCAGTATATGGCTTCTGATGGTAACATTGCGTGTCACAAGGTTTCCCAGAACCAGGTTGGTATATCCCTCATCTCTTCTTCATAGTGAATCCAAGAAATGGTCCATGATAAGGATGCCCTCTCCTGCAAGGAGAACGAGAGCTCCCAAACAAGATCGTCAGAGAGCTTAGTTTGGGGCTGCAGGAGGCAGAGATTATACAAAAATATACACTCATATCAAAACTTCCTGAAAACTTAAGTATGCAAAATATTGAATAAGGTAAAGCTAGAACAATCCTATTTGACTCCATTGAGGCTCAATGTATTACTAATACACAAGCCTTTTTTGCTTTTGATACACATTTGAAATAATTTGTTCAGATTATAAACTCAGCATAGGCTTCAGTCCCGGAGTGTTCTTTTCTACTTTATTTACGACTATATTCAGTTTCTTGTTCTTAATCTTCATCACGCATCATATCTTAACCCATAATCTGTGATGAACATTTAATATCGATCTTTGTCAAATAAGTTTCGAAAATCCAAGTCTTAACATCCCTTACATTTCCATCATAGCAGCAAAAAAGTCTATCAACTTCATTAAGTAATTTTCCCCTCCTGCATCTGGCTTGGCTCTCCCTTTTGAAACTAATGTTCACCTTTGCCTCTACTTCATTTGCAAAGATCTTGAAAGGCAGATTCCTTTTCCATAACCAAGTATGTTTTTGAGGATTCACCGAGTTAGAACAAGTGATTTCTGGATTTTGTTATTACTTGAAATCCTACTGAGAAATAGCCCACAGATGACCTAAAGAACCTACCCATTGCAACTAATGCACATATTGAGCTAATTATGAAATGATATAGATTACAAGTTTGAAAACACAAGCTTAAATTGGAGAATTAAAACAGCTAGCAGGAAAAGATTTACATATATATATTTTTGGAAACATGCTGCTAGACAGGGAATAGGGATAAAAACATTGCAATTACTCCAAATGCAGCTGGACACTCAGTTGGGAAGGTTGGCATCTAGTGGAATATGACTTGATCCACTGTTCTGTTCTCATGTGTTGAACGATTTGGTCTGTGCTTTAGGTTGCAAAGGGTTGAGCTACAGATCTTATTTCATCTTCAAATCAAAATACTGTAATACCTTCATTCTGTTATGATTTACGCTTGCCTGCCTTGTACTCAGACACAGCATTCTGAGCATCAGATTCTTATAGGGTAATTGACTGGAGGATCCCCATGTAAGACAATTAACTGGATTATTCCTTTTGCTTTAGTGTTGAGAGAGGTTCAATTCCAACAGATTAGGCTTTAGGGTAAATTGATGGGTGAAAGGAAGCTGTAACAGATCCTCAACAGGGTTAGCAGTAATGGAAGCAAGTAAGGTAAGTGAGCTGATGAGTTAATGCGCCAGGAATGGATTTGGACGTGATTAGGATTTTCCTGCCTAAACAACTTATGCAGATGATTCTCCACAAGGAGCATTTCCAATTGTTACAGCAGATGACCAAAGTTCTCATTCATAGGTATTTATGGGAATAATTCTTGGGTAGGGAAGCTGGCATGGGCTGTTCACTACTGCACCAATTCAAACAGTCCACTTTGATATACACTCTTTGGTCAGAATGTTAGTCCACTGTTTGACCATCTCTGTTCTAGGAAAAGAGTAGTGAGCCAGCATTTTTATATATTTTATGTTCTCAACCCACATAACAAAGTGTTTCACAGTCAATGAAGTACTTTAATAGAAGCAATGATTGCTTAATGTAAGCAACTGCAGCAGCCAATTTTCAGAGTCTCAAAAAATGCAAAATAACCAGATAATGTTTTTGCGATTTTGTTTTAAATGGGTTATGTTATGTCTACTTGAGAGGGCAGAGGGAACCTAGGTTTAACAAGTAATTTGAAAGAAAGCACCTCTGAGTATAGCACTCAGTGCTGCAGTTCAAGTCTCTGAACCCACAATCTTCTGACTGAGAAACAAGTACTAGCGTTAAGTTGACTGACATTATTAGGCACAATGTTAAGTCATTATGCATCAGCCAGCAGTGATTAGAATGATCAGAAACAGGAAATGGTAAAGCAAATGCACAGATCCAGATTCTTTTGAAACAATGTAGAGAAGTTGAAGAATGTTAGATAAAATATAACTAACTAGCCAATATTAAATCACAACTTTTCTTCAAAGGCACAGTCATTTCACAAAAAAGCAGCGCATGATAAAAGTCTTTATAAAAACTTTACATATGGGCACATTTCCCATCTGTGACAATTCAGATGCCATAGGTTACCCAGTGCAAAATTCTGCATCATAATATAATAAAGGCAGTGTACAGAAAAAACTCCAAGATCAGAAAATGCTAGAGTCACAATAGTAATTAACCTTTGAATGAACTTACCCAATTAGATTTTGCAGCTGTAAAGCAACACCAACATTTTGGCGGGAAAACATGCTCCTGCCACATAAGTGTACCCTTTGACTTACTACAAGCAGCAGCACAGGTGACTTGAAAACATCATTTCAGTTTTAGTAGTCAAGAACTTTGTAATTTGAAGTCCAGGAGACATTTTATCATTTTTATTACACGAGATTGGTTTACAACTGTAATACAATATGATCTACACAAACCCATTGCATCATTGACAAACAAATCTGTTAACTTTTCATTTGATCAAATTACACTTGAACAAAAGGTGAAGAAAATGCATTCAGTTCTATGCTCCCATTCCTTTAGTTTTTATTGGACAATAAACTCAGGCTATTCACTGGAAGAACATAGCAAGTCCACTTTTGGATCCTTGGTGAATTCATTCAGGAAGCCCCTTTTGCTCTCATTTTGGTCAATAACATTTCATTTTTACGACATTCCTGCAGATTAAAAGCAAATTAAACATTAGAACTACTCTGCTAGAAAGGAAATGCATGATTTTATATTTACAGAATTAGACAGCTTGAAAAGCAATTGTTTGAAACTGATGGTCAAAAACTACCATTTTGTGAGTAGCATAATAATCAAGAATTGTGTAAGATTAAATACTGCAGTGCCCTAACACTGATTGGAACATGGCGGTAGTCAGGTGATAGCAAACATGCTTGTTAAAATTAATTTTTCACTTATTTTCCAAACATTCCCCTTTCACCTCCCCATGACACACTTATAATTTACCAAGGTATTTTGTTCATTCTGCACAGCCTTTGATCCCTCATAGGCCTCTAACTCCATTTTCTCTCACCAAGACCCAACTGGAATTTCAGTTCAAACTCTGCACTACTTCCTTTTCAGCTACTGGCTCAGCCCCACTCAACTGTCTCAATGCAGCTAGCCTCTCCAGTCCCACCTGAATCAGAAGGTGGGTGGATGGGGAGTTTATAAAATGGTATTAAATTGTTTGCATTGTTTTGTGTATTCATCAATCACTTTTTTTGGTTTTGGGTGACAATTTATTTAGGACACCTGTAATTTAAGTTAGTAATTTGTAATGATTTATTATGCAATTTACTTAAATTTAGAATATTCCATTAATTTTGCTGACCATTACGACCCACAGATCAAATTATTCTGCGCTAAACAGTCACTATTTCTCCTGCAACTACCACGAACCCACACTTCTGGCCAAACCATCACTGTATATCCAAGCCCTACTTTCCCCTGTACTAAAGATGCGCTCGGGTCTGCAAATGAAATCCGACCGGAGCCCGACCTGGCCAGAGTCCTTTGATTTATTCCTGCGCCTGGCCCGACCACCAGAATAAAGTTGATTATATTAAAAGAGGTTGTGCTCTACCTTGGATGGAATCGCTCACTGCAGACTAGTGCGGAGTGTTTCCCGCCTTGACGTTCTGGCCGTCACTATGGCCAACCCGACCCGAACGCCGGACCCAGAAGAGCGACCCGACCCCAAAACGTCATTGGGTCCTGTCGGGTTTGGGTCAGGTAGCCATGCTCTACCCTGTACCTCCCATGTTTGAGTTCCTTGTTCCAGCCACCCTACTCTCAGACTTGGAGCCCACTCTCCACACTATACCAGTTTACATCCAACCTACCCTGGTAACCAAGATACATCTCATTCCCAGTGAGAGAAAAAAGGGTGGGAAGAAAGGGCAGACAGAAAAATCTACAGGAAACAATGAGATTAAATGAAGGGAGAGCGAGAAGTTGTAAATTAAAAATACAGAAGCTAAAATGAAGACAAAATAACAAAGGAAGAAGTGAAAAGACAGGTTAGGAATAGACTTAATTTTTGTCAGTGAGGAATGCTATAATGTCATTTTAGTGCTTTTAAATTAAAGCATTCTTCTGATTCCATGTAATTATTGAAATAGTTACCCCTATAATTTATGCAAATAGCCATTACAGGATTATCACTGAAGATTTGACCAAGGCTGATTTAGATTTCTACAATATGTTCCCCTTGTTCCTTTGGTCAATCACCCACTTGGAGGTGAAGTAATCAGGTCTTAGACGGGCTGGGTGACCGAGTGCTTTGGTTTTATCTCAATGTCCCTTCCAGATGGTACAACAGCGTTTAGTTTACCATACAAGAACCCCTGGGCACAGACCTGTGCCTACTGCTCTACCATTGCACAGCAGTGCAGCAAAATACCGTTTAACTAGGATTTGTACTACTAAAATACATTTGAAGCATGCTAAAAGCTTGTATTGATAGGCCCCAAAATATTCTGTCACCCCCACCTCCTCATTTATACTTTCCTCCTCATAATTCCCAAAACATAGCACTTAAAATTACATGCATAATTACAGATTATGTCCTAAAATTTTTTTTATATTATACAAGGTGATACAATGCATTACCTCTTTAAATTCTTTGACAGTTTTGAAGTACAGACGCTGTTTCTCCAGAAGTTCAAGGTACTCATCATTCAGCTGGTCACGTCTCATTTTGTTTTCTTGCTTTTTCTTCTCCAACTTGGATGAGGGGAGGAAAGAAAGAGGACAAAAAAGAAGAATTTTAAAATCATCAGTCACTAACGAGTAATGTGGATGTTTCACAACATTTATGTCTACATCAAATAAATATGAATATTAAGAATGTAAAGAACATGCTGCTTTACATTTTTGGTTGTTGGAGGTGATGTATTTTGGATAAGATGTTAAATAAAAGGCTAGCCTCTGTTCGCTGGATAAAGATCTTATAACACTATTTGAAGAGCAAGGAATTCTCCCAGTCTCCTGGCCAATATCTGTGCCTCAAACGCCATTACCAAACACGTTAACTGGTTATTCATCATTTGCTGTTTGTAGGATCTTGCCATGTGCAAACTGGCTGCCTCATTAACCTACATAGCATCACTGCTGGCACTTGAATACTCATGTTTCTTCTACCAAAAAGGCAGAGAACTCTGATTAGAAGCCTAAAGTAAAACGGCAGCTCAGTAACGTCATTGCAGCCCGACACTAAGGATCAGCAAATCCTTTTATGCTGGGCTGCAAGACTTGAAACCCACAGACAGCACAGCCTCCCAGTCCTTCCTGTCCTCGATCATGGAGGTCTTAGAAAACAGTATGCAGGGGAGTTGGGACAAACTGCTAACTCTGGACGCACTGAAAGACCGTCAGGTCCTTTGAGACAAGTAAAACTCCCGGAAGCAACTGCTTACCGGCTGGGTTGTATTCGACCTCATGGAGCTGGATCGACCCAGACCTGCTGGAAGTGTATAAGAGTATGCTTCTGGTTGGTGATGTCTCAGAATCCATGAAGAAAGGCATCATCATCCACATCTACAAACAGAAGGGGGAATAGGGAGGAAACAAGAATTTGGCAGCCCATTTCACTGCTCAACATGGACTACAAAATTCTGTCCAAGGTAATTGCCAATTGGGTCAAGTCTGCTCTGGAACTGATGATTTACCCAAAAGCCTGGCTCGGATATAAAATTAAAACCCAACCACAGCTAACTGGGCCAGAGTCCTTCAATTTTTTTTCATGCCCGACCCGAAAATATCAAACATGTTATTAGTACAGAAAAAAAAATCACGTCAAAATATAGTGTCTTGCAGATCCCCACCTGCTAAGAGCGAGGCATATTAATTTTGTCATATGAACATTGATTTTAAATTGTTGCTGGAGTGTAGAAATGACTTGTTTGAAGATCACCAGACACTGGGCTGGAAGGATATTTGCATACTAAGACGCTGCTTGTGGAGACAAAGGACTATCCCTGCTCCAATTAACCCAAATGGATTTTGATCACCAGACATCGAAGGTGTAAGGAAGCGCATTCCAGAGACTGCTAAGGTAATACAATTCGCAAACCTCACAGGGGAGGCTGTTCCAAATGAGGAGCTAGTCACATGGCTAACCTGCTGGGCAACCTGGGGTTTTTTGAATTGTGCCACAAAGAAAGGCAGAAGGCAGTGCGCAACTGAAGCTGGAACAAGGAAGCCTCTCTCGCTTTCTCCCAAGCCACTGGACCCACCGAAGACACGTAAACCTCAAGAGAGAACAGACTCCCACATCAGAACAAGTTGAAGCGTGAACTGGGCCCCAACGAATTGGCACGATTTACCAGCAACCAAAGACTCCCATTGAACTTAAAGGACTGTAACTACCAGATATTGCCTCACACTTTTCCCGTTTATTCCTTCTACTTTTTCTGTCCGTGTGTTTATCACGTATGCATGCTAGCGTGGTCACATTGCATATTCGTAGTTGTTAACCGGATTAGAGTTTAAGATTAATACACTTCTACCTTTCTTGTTTAAATCTAAGGAAACCGGTTTGATTTCTTTGCCTTACAATTGGAGTGGTGAACAAGAACTCACTAAGGGGGAGCTAAAAACAGTGTTTTAAAATTAAATCTGGTTACGGTTAAACCAGGCAAAGACAGAGGGAACCCCTAGACCCCTTCTCACCTGGTCGTAACAGATTAAAAAGAAAACAATACAAAATAAAACCTGACCACAGCCAACCCGAACCCGACCTCGAATGCTGGACACCGAATATAGACCCAACCCGAACCAGACACATGTAGTCGGGTTCGGATCGGGTAGCCAGACTTTAATTCACCCCGATCAGACAGGAAGACTGCAGCATTGTGCTACTCAGGGATACAATCACCTATGTTCGGGGCAGAGGTTGGGCACCTGCCTCAAAAGCTTGAATCAGGAGAAGGTGCCTTTGACAGGATACTTACATGATGAACTTACTCTTCAAAATGGGGTTTGGGGAGGGAATCTGCAATTGGATCCTGCTGCCGTACACAATCAGTAGCACAGTTTCAATGGGTGGGAACCAGTAAGTTTTTTGATCACATCTGGAGTCAGACAGGGCTGTCCTCACTCCTATCTTGTTCGTGTGCTGTACCAACCCTTTTGCTGAGTCCATCAGGAAGGATCCAGGTAAAAGGAGGGCGACAATCCCAGGGAACGGAGGCACTCAAGTCAAAGCCTCCCTGTCTGTGGATAATGCCACCGTCTTCTGCTTAGATCTGCTGTTGGCTCGCAGACTAATGAGTGTCTGCAACCAGTCTGAACTGGCTTCAGAAGCCAAAGTAGATCGCAAAGTAAAGAGCGAGACCACATTCTTGAGGAACTGGGACAACCAATCCTTTGTCCCCTTCACTATCAGGTCAGACTGCATGAAGCTGCTGGGGAATTGGCATGGAGGGGCAAGGGCATGCACCAAAAACTGGAATGAACATATAGCCATGGTGAACCAGAAACTGGGCATGTGGACCTTTGTGTGCAGCTGCATCAAGCTGTGTGTAGACCCATGGCAGGCAAACATCAAGCATCACTACACACTGAGGTAGTATCTGTCCCCAGTGTTGTGAAGGATGGGTCTGGCACAGAACACTCCATTCAGCTGGACCATGCCATGCCACCTGTCCCTCGTGGAAACGTTTGTACAGAAAAACACCTATGACCACAAGTCCAACAGGCAGTAGTCTGCAAGCAACTCCCGAGGCTCTGTGGGAAAAGGAGATGGTGGATCCTGTTGGATGGTTCACTGAGCAGACTGTCAGTCATTTGGCAGAATGCCTCATCACCAGAACTTTTCAAACTAGAACCAAGACAGTTTGGCTTTTGATGAAAAGAGCCCTCCCAGTCAGATCCTTCTTGTACACCTGGAGTCTCACCGCCTCCTCATGCTGTCCTCGAGGCGATTGTGGTGGGGAAGAGGCCATTGCCCACCTCCTTCTGGAATGTGCCTTTGCAGAGCAAGTCTGGAAAGTGATGTAGTGTTTTTTGTTGAGGTTCATCCTGAGCAGCTCTGTAACACAAGAGTGCTCTATGAGCTGTTCCCAGGGACGCACATCGAAACAGCAACTGCTGCTGAAGGACCTACAACTAGGTGAAGGATGCTCTTTGGTCTGCCCAATATCTGCTGGTCTTCCAGTTCAGAGCTGTCTATGACCAAGTGTTTCAGACTGGCACATTTCAAGATCCAGGCCTGCATACTAAGGGACGTGTTAATGCTTGGGGCAGCCACTGCAAAGGCTCAATGGGGAAAGGCCCCTCCCCGCCACAGTATACGGAGGGGCTGAAACCCGTGTAAACCCCCTCAGACTATATGCACCAGAGCATGTTTGACATGAAATGCAAATGTCCAGTGTAAATACAAGCTGCAATGGCAAGTGTAGTGAGGAATCTCATGTACTGTATTGAAAAGAAACTGATCTGTACAGAACTTTATGTAATGTCAAATTTGAACTGTTATGTAATGTACTTCTATAAATTTAGGAATAAAGGATATTGTTGGAAAAATCCAGCACTTCAGAAAGTAATTACTTGGTGATGAAGCACTTTGGGACATTGATAATAAAGCATATATAAAATGCAAACTTTCTTCCTTTCCAACAACTATTTTCAAGTTTTCAAAAACAAACCTATAATTTATAGAACTGTCGAAAAAAAAAGTTTCATATACTCCTTAAGTTGCATCTTGTTGGAGTCAAATATTCTGTAGAGTTATAGTGTTTTGTTTATGTGAAGGACTAATCTTGTTAGTTTAAAATACAGTCTCTGCTCTGCACTGGAGTTTTGGCTCATGACCTATATCCCTGCCTTTAACATTCTTAAAATCTTTGTCAATTGTACCATGACACCCCACTCTAAATGACTTTGGTTTCCCCCTTTTCCTTTCATCTCACTTTCCAACACTCTCAATTAAAATTATGTTGACCAATAGTTTCACAGTTATCCTGCCAAATCCAATATATCTGAATTAAATGGATTATTACCTTCATACGATTCTGCTTAATACCTTCCACAATCTGTTCCATCTGGCGCAAGAACTGATCTCGAGCAGCAGTAGTGGACATAGCTCTGAAACATATTTCAAGATACAAGTTTACTAGAACATTCCACAGTGCAAAACTAGAAACAAATCAGATCCCATAAGCAGGTTATATTTTGTTAGTGCTAATTTGACATTATTACAACCAGGTGAGAAAGGGGCCTAGGAGTTCCCTCTCAGCCTTTGCCTGGCTTAACCGTAACAGGGTGTAATTTTTAAAAACACTGTTTTTAGCTCCCCCTAAGTAAACCCTTGTTCACTGCTTTCCAATTGCAAGTCAAATAAATCAGACAGGTTTTCTTAGATTCAAACAAGAAAGGTGGAAGTTTATTAACCTTAACTCTAATTCGGTTAACTACAAATACACAACGCGACCATGGTAGCATGCATATGTGATAAACACACGCAGATAGAGACAGAAAAGTAGATAGAATAAAAGGGGAAAAGTTTGAGGCAATAGCTGGGATTTATTTACTGTCCTTTGAGTTCAATGCAGAGATTTTGATTGCAGGTACGTCTTGCCGTTTCATTGGGGCCCAGTGCACGCTTTAAAACTTGTTTCGATGTAGGAGTCTTCTCGCGAGGTTTAAGTGACTTCAGTGGATCCGGAGATTCGAGAGAGAGAGCGAGCTAGACAGGAGAGAAGCTCTCTTCTTCCAAGTTCAGTTGCAATCTGACCCAAACTGTGCTGTGAGCAGTTCAAACAAAAACCTGGGCCAGCATGTTATTCATGTCATAGAGTCAGAGTTATACAGCGCAGAAACAGGCCCTTCGGCCCATCATGTCTGTGCCGGCCATCAAGCACCTATCTATTCTAATTCCTTTTTCCAGCACTTGGCCCATAGCCTTGTATGCTATGGTGTTTCAAGTGCTCATCTAAATACTACTTAAATGTTGTCAGGGTTCCTGTCTTTATCACCTCTTCAGGCAGTGCGTTCCAGATTCCAACCACCCTCTGGGCGAAAAGTTTTTCCCTCCTGCCCTTTACCTTAAATCTATGCCCCCTGGTTATTGACCCCTCCGCTAAGAGAAAATGTTTCTTCCTATCTAACCTATCAATGCCCCTCAATTTTGTATACCTCAATCGTTTCACCCCCTCAGCCTCCTCTGTTCTAAGGAAACAACCCTAGCTGTTCTAACAAACTCCTGCATGTGGATTTTCCATCTTATCAGACACTCTGAAATGCTGGCTTTCTTACACATTCAATGTCTGGTGATCAAAATCCATTTGGATTAATTGGATTAGAGAGCCATTCTATTGTCTCTATGCACTATCTTAGATGCAAATGTTTTCCAACCACTGTTGATCTCTTTAGCAAGTCACTTCTTCCTTCCAGCAACAGTTTAAAATTAATGTTCATATGACAAAATTAATATGCCTCATTCATGGCAAGTGGGGTCTTCATGACAACATACTTCCGTGTTGAAAGGGAAAGAATTAAGGTATATTCTTAGCCATCCTTCTCCGAATGCATATTTTATTCTCCACCCATCATTGGATTTGGTTTGTGCAGCCGAAGAACATAGGCACATAAGAGTCAGAGTTATCACATCGTGTCTGTGCCGGCCATCAAGTACCTATCTATTTTAATCCCATTTTCCATGATGCCCATCTTCCTGCATTGGTAATAACAAACACCAAACTCACAAAGACATTATCCTACAGCTTCTCCAAATTATGGTATATTCCTTATGTTTAGATCAGAAATATTCCAAAGGCAGAATACATATGTTAAGAAAGAATTTTAGATTTCAAGAGGGGCAGAAAAAGCTGAGTGACAATGATGAAGACCACAGCCAATACTTTCTTCACATTCTTCCAAACACACAAGAAAGCAAACTGTGTTAAAAGACCAAAGAGAAAGAGATCAGGAGTGGTACAAAGTACAGTATGGAAATTAAGGGTGATGATTGTACAGCACTGGCATGACCAAGTTTGCAAGTCTTAGTCCTTGCAATTATTCCATTGTTGAGAAAGATATAACTAAATGAAAAGAATGCCCCACTTACAGCCACAAGTCAAAGGGGATCAACTTTATCACATTGATGATTAATTGGATCATTCTTCTGATTCAAAATTGATACAAGCTCAAATGCCCAATTAAAAGAACCCATGTACACCTTACATGCACTAATCATGTATGAAAACTTCATTATTTTGATGATCTTATAGGATTTTGCATTTGATTATAAAAATGCATATGGAGGACATTTTAATGGAGGATAAACAACTGCAAGATATCTAAGAACTATAAAATAATTTCCCTAATTAGGACATACTAATATGGGCAAGATACCAGTTTAAAATGCTTGTGTTTTTAGAAACAAATTTCTTTAAAGCTTGCATACAGTGGGCACATAGGAAGCACATAGCCCAAGCAGGCCTGCTGACCATAGACAAAAAGATGCTGCTGAATTATGTGGCGTGATTAATAAATGAACATTTATAGTCTCAGTGAAGGTACAAACACTGGGTGTGACTAACTCTGTCCCTCCCCAGTGTACATTTAAACAATATATCCAAATTGCATGGTACTTACTGTTGAAAGTTATCATGAATTGAATTCAACAGGTTAACCTGGCAACAAAAAGCTGAATTAGTCCTTTGGAAAAGCATTGATAAAATATTCAGTGCTCATAGTTTGATTTTTGATTTTGATATACAGCACTGAAACAGGCCCTTCGGCCCACCGAGTCTGTGCCGACCATTAACCACCCATTTATACTAATCCTACACTAATCCCACATCCTCACCTGTCCCTATATTCCCCTACCACCTACCTATACTAGTGACAATTTATAATGGCCAATTTACCTATCATCCTGCAAGTCTTTTGGCTGTGGGAGGAAACCGGAGCACCCGGAGGAAACACACGCAGACACAGGGAGAACTTGCAAACTCCACACAGGCAGTACCCAGAATTGAACTCGGGTCGCTGGAGCTGTGAGGCTGTGGTGCTAACCACTGCGCCACCCGTCTACTAAAGTTCTACTAAAGCTTTAGTCCTATCCAAAACATTTTACTCTACTCAGACATTTTATATCTTGCAATAAACATGCTTACATATTAATATCAAAAACATTGGTTTAGCCAATGCTCATTAAAATACTCAGGAAGTGAGGTGTTTATTAAATAGCCTGTCAGTCCATTCAAGTGTTCGGGACTGTTCACAGACCTGCAAATGTTGCAAAACAAAAACATAACATTGCACTAATGCAAATCTCAATATTTTTCTGTAAAAATATTAGTTTTCATATTTCCATAATTAAAAAGCATGCATTTGCAGTTGTGATAAATGAGCAACTTTAACAAGCTATAAATATAATGGGATGTTAGGCTATTGGGTCCAGTACACCAGAGGAAAGTGCCATTGTTCATAAAAGTATCATCTTCCAAAAATTAGCTTTCCTCACACAAGGGTTAGTGCACCAAAGTAAAGGCCTGCTCGGGTATGCAATTAAAACCCGCCCCAGGCCCGACCCGACCACATCCAACCCAAACCCAGGCCAGAGTCCTTTGATTTTTTCCCACGCCCCAACCGACTACTGGAATAAAGTTAATTATATCAAAGAGGTTGCGCCAAAAGGTAGCACTGTGTCTGACCCGACCTGATCCCGAATGCCAGAGCTGGAAGAGAGACCCGACCTGACCCCGACATGTTGTCGGGTCTGATCGGGTCGGGTAGCCATGCTCTGCACCAAAGAGTTTAATCACAGAAACCTACTGCACACAAGGAGGCCATTTGGCCCATTCACTGTGTGTTGGCTCTTAAGAGTGGTTGTGCTTGGTTCCACACCCATGCTTGCGTCTGTAACTAAGTTCCTCATCAAGTGCTTGCTCAACTTGTTTAAAATTTGTGGAACCAGCTTCCACCTTTTCAGGCAGTGTTCTAGATCCTGACAAGTCAGTGAAAACAATTCTCATCTCCCCTCTACATTTTTCGCCGATGATTTAAAATTTGTGACCTCTGGTTATTGAACCACTTGCCAGTTAAAATAGAGTAGATAGAGAAAAAAAAAACATTAAAACCGCTCATCCTCTTGAAAATCTCTTCGGTCACCTCTACCCTCCTCTGTTCCAAGGAGAATAGTCTTAACTTTTCTAACTTCATCTCATAACTGAAGTTCCTCATCCCTGGTAACATCCTGATAAACCTCCTCTGTACTCCAAGACCTTGACATTTTTCCTGACATGTGCCGCCCAGATTTGTCTACAAATTCCCAGCTGAGGTCTAACCAGTGATTTATGAATTTCTAGCATGATAATTTTGCTTTTATAATCCATTCCACTATTTATAAACCCAAGTAACCCATATGCATTTTGAACCTCATCAACTTGCCCTGCCATCTTGAAAGGATTTGTGTGAATGGACAAAGTTTCTCTGCTCATCTACACTTTTCAAAATCATGCCAGTTATTAGTATAGAGTCTTTCCATATTGGTCCTCCCAAAATGCAACACTTCACCCTCTTACACATTGACCTGCATCCACCATGTTTCTGCCCATTTCACCATCCTGAAGTCTATAACAACCCTCATCATGATCTACTTTGACAAGTTAAATCATCTGCAAACTTTATAATTCTGCTCGTGTCAAGGTTATTTATAAAAAAATTGAGTAATTGGCCCAAAAGTGACTCTTGGGAAACCACTGCAAACCATCTCCCAGTCTGAAAAACATCCATCCACCACCATGCTTTGCTTCCAGTCACTGAACAAATTCTGTATCCATATCACCACTTTCTCTAATTCCATGGGCTTCCATCTTCTTACCAAGCCTCCTGTGTGGTACTTTGTTCAATACCTTCCAAATGTCC
Organism: Heterodontus francisci; assembly: GCF_036365525.1. Taxonomy (NCBI): domain Eukaryota; kingdom Metazoa; phylum Chordata; class Chondrichthyes; order Heterodontiformes; family Heterodontidae; genus Heterodontus; species Heterodontus francisci. The sequence continues at coordinate 47,517,919 of NC_090377.1, forward strand.
ATACATACACAAGATCTACTACACTACCTTGATCAGCCTTTCCGGTTACCTCAAAGGATTCAATTAACTTTGTCAGATACAATTTGCCTTTAACAAATTCATGCTCTCCTTGATTCACCTATGCCTTTCCAACTGAAAGTTTATTTTTTCCCTGATAAAAATTTCTAATAACTTCCCACCACCGATGTTAGGCTGACTGGCCTGTAGTTTCTTGGATTAACACTTTCCCTTTCTTGAATAGCGGGCCATTAGCAACCTTCTAGTTTTCCGGCACTACTCCTGTATCTAATGAGGATTGAAAGATTGTGACCAATGCCTCTGCTATTTCAACCTTTGCTTCTGTTAACAACGTAGGATGCATTCCATCCAGACCAGGTGACTTACCAATTTTCAGTAACCCTAACTTTTTAGTACATCTTCTCTATTACTATCCTATCCATAAATTCTCACACCTCTTTTGGTGTAACCTTCACAGCACCTGTTTCCTTTGTGAAGTCAGATGCAAAGTACTCATTTAATACTTTAGTTATATCTTCTGTCTATACATGAAGACTTTGCTTTGAATCCTCAATAGGTAAAACCTTTCCCTTAGTTAACTGCTTAAATTTATGCTTTATGGTTCAATTTAATATTGCCTGCTAATCTTCTTGTAACTTCTTTGCCTACTGTATTAAGTTTCTCAATTGTCTCCTGTACTTTTCATAATCTTCCTGGTTATTAATTGAATCTTGCACCTGGCATTCATAAGCCTTCTTTTCTGTTTTATTAACCTTCCATTTTCTGCGTCTTCCAGGGGGCATTAGCTTTGGACTCTTTTTCCTTCAATGGAATATGCTTAATCTGTAGTAAAACTTTCCTTCTAAATGCGTTCCATTGCTCAGTTACCACTTTACCCTGCAATTGTCTTTTCCAACCTACATGCATTAAGTTCCTCCTCAAAAATCACCGAAATTAGCTGTTTCCACTTCAGCATTTTTACCTTTGATATTTTCGGATCTGTGCACTCTAAGCCAAATTTTGTTGTGGCCACTGTTTGCTAGTTGATTAATGTTCAATTTAGATTTAAATGGCATCTGGAAAATTGGCAAGATTTATTTGAGGGAATCTGATCAATCTAATTTACAATAATTACCATTTCACTAGCTTACACAACCAAACTTCGGACTCATTAAAATCTAATTTATGATGAGAAGGCGGAGAGGTGATTTGATAGAGGTATTCAAAATCATGAGGGGTCTGGACAGAGTTGAGAGAGAGAAACTGTTCCCACTCATGAAAGGATCAAGAACAAGAGGGCACAGATTTAAAGTATTTGTTAAGAGAAGCAAACGTGACATGAGGAAAAACCTTTTCACGCAGCGAGTGGCTAAGGTCTCGAATGCACTTCCAGAGAACGCGGTGGAGGCAGGTTCAATCGAAGCACTCAAAAGGCACTTGGACAGTGACATATAAAGGAAGAATGTGCAGAGTTATGGGGAGAAGGCAAGGGAATGGAACTGAGGGAATTGCTCTTTCAGAGAGCCAGTGTGGAGACAATGTTCTCCACTGTAATGATTCTGCGATGAAAGCAAAATCAAAAAGTAAAGGATCTCACATTATTGGTACAATTAGAACTATTTCTCAAAAAGAGAATTAATTGTCTTTGCATTTATTTCCAATTAAAATGGTGCATCACTATATTTTTGTTGTAAAAGAACCTTTAGGGATGAGTGACCAAATGATAGAATTTTACATTATGTTTAAAAATGAGGTAGTTCAATCTGAAGCCAGGGTGTTAAATTTGAACACAGGAAATTATGAAGCTATGGAGGGGTAAATTGGCCGAGGTGGATTGGGAAAATACATTAGAAGGTATGACAGTGCATAGACAATGAATAGTCTTTAAATAATTATTACATTGTTTACAGCAACTATACATTCCTTCAAAGCACAAAAATCCCAAAAGTAAAGGCAGTCAATCATGGCTTACAAAGGAAGTTAAGGATTGTATATAATTAAAAGAAAAGGCCTATAAAGTTGCCAGAAATAGTAGTAAACCCGAGGATTGGGAGTTTAAGAATACAGTAAAAGGAGGACCGAGAATCTAAAAGGAAAATAGAATATGAATGTAAACAAGCAAAAAACAAAAACAGACTGTAAAAGCTTCTTATAGGTATGTAAAAAGGGAACATTTGGCCAAGACAAATGTGGGTCCATACAGGCAGAGTCAGGAGAATTTATAATGGGGAAGAGAGAAATGGTAGAGAAGCTAAATTACTTTGTGTCTGTCTTCACTGAGGAAGATAGAAGAAATCTCCCAGAATTAGAGATCCAAGGGATTGGGAGAATGAGGAATTGAAGGACATTAGTATTAGTAGAGAGGTTGTACTGGAAAAAATAATGGGGTGGAAGGTTGATAAGTCCCCAAGACTTATTGGTTCTATTGTAGCTATGGAGATAGTGGATGCATTGGTGATCATCGTCCAAAATTCTATAGATTCTGGGACGGTTCCTGCGGATTGGAAGGTACCAAATGTCACCCCACTATTTGAGAAGGGAGAGGGAAAGAAAACGGGGAACTACAGACCTTACATCAGTAATCGGGAAAATGTTAGAATCTATTCTAAAGGATGTTATAAATGGACACTTCGAAAATAGTGATCTGATTGGGCAAAGTCAACATGGATTTATGAATGGGAAATCATGTTTGACGAACCTGTTGGAGTTCTTTGAGGATGTTATTGACAGACTGAAAGGGGAGTTGGTGGACATAGTATACTTGGATTTTCAGAAGGCTTTGATAAAGACCCCCACAGGAGGTTGGTTAGCAAAATTAAAGCACATGGGATAGGAGGTATTACATTGGTATGGATTAAGGATTGGTTAACAGGCAGAAAACAGGAGTAGGAATAAACAGGTCATTGTCGCGTTGGCAGGCTGTGACAAGTGGGGTACCGCAAGGATCAGTACTTGGGCCCCAGCTGTTCACATTTCTATCAATAATGTGGATGTGGGGGCCAAATGTAATATTTTCAAGTTGGTGGATGACACAAAACTAAGTGGGAATGTGTGTTGTGAGGAAGATGCAAAGCAGCTTCAAAGGGGATTTGGACAGACTTTGTGAATGAGCAAGAACGTGGCAGATGGAATATAATGTGGAAAAATGCGAGGTTATCCATTTTGGTAGGAGGAAGAGTTGTGCAGAGTATTTCTTAAATGGTAAGAGATTAGAAAGATATACAAAAGGGGCCTGGGTGCCCAAGTCAATAAGTTACTGAAAGCCAACATGCAGATGCAACAAGCAATTAAGACTAATGGTATGTTAGCCTTCATCACAAGAGGATTTGAGTACAGGAGTAGTGAAGTCTTGCTTTAATTGTACAGAACCTTGGTTAGACTGCACCTGAAGTACTGTGTGCAGTTTTGATCGCCTTACCTTAGGCAGGATATTTATTACCACAGAGGGAGTGCAATGAAGGTTCACCAGACTTGTTCCCGGGATGGCAGGACTGTTCTATGAAAATAGATTGGGGACACTGGGCCTGTATTTTCTAGAGTTTCGAAGAATAGGTGGTGATCTCATTGAAACCCACAAAATACTTAAAAGGGATAGACAGGGTACATGCAGGTAAGACATTTCTCCTGGTTGGGGAGTCTAGAACCAGTGGACACAATTTCAAAATAAGGGGGAGCCACTTAGGACAAAGATGAGGAGAAATTTCTTTACTCAGAGGGTTGTGAATCTTTGGAATTCTCTACCCGAGGGCTGTAGAAGCTCAGTCATTGAGTATGTTTAAAGCAGAGATTGACAGATTTCTAAATACAAATGACAAAGGGATATGGGGATACGGTGGGAAAAAGGCACTGAAGTCAATGATCAATGATGATCATACTGATCGGCAGAGCAGGCTCGATGGGCTGCAAGGAACACAGGAGCAGGAGTGGGCCAATGTTCACTTTATTAAAAAGTTTTTTTGGGCTTCAAAAATACTCAACTATAGGCAGACTTCTTTGTCAAGTTATCTTTTATTGTTTGAAGGAATTCTCTTTTCTAGTTACAAACATTCATAGGAAACTATGGTGTTTTAATGTTTGGTCTGTGACCTTCCATCAGCTCTGCTTCTCTGCACAGATGCTGCCAGACCTGAATATTTCCAGCACTTTGTTTTCATTCATAGAAAACTAATTTGCTATCTCTCAACAGCTTTAGGTGAAACCACCACTTGCTCTCGTTACATATAATTTACACACACATGGTCAAATTCATCACCTCTGCTTGACTGACTAAAATTTCCAGTTATGTATGCATGTGTGTGAGACAGCAAGCAATACAAATACAAAAAGGGCTGCATCACAAAAAAAGATGTAGACATAAAAAAAACCTAATTCAGGTTCAATTATGAACATTTCAACTACTTGAATTGTTGAATTAATTTTCCTAAATTCATGGGATTTCCTCCCCACCGTCCTACTCGGAGGAGGGGGTAAAGGGATGAATGGAGTATTGAAAACTCCATAATTTAACATTCCAGTGACTTAGTTGGTAAACGTAGCACTTGTATGCTACTGAGCAACTTGGATCAGAAGGTCCAAGTTGATGCCTGATCTTGGAAAGGTATCAGTTCGGCACGACAACTGAGCTTAGCATCACTGGACCAAGAAGGGGAATTAAAAAAGGCCAGTTAGGATTTCTGTAACTGATGGCTATCCACGTTAGAAAGTGTACATGATTGGATGCTGAACAAGGACAGGAATGGATTCAGCGGTGATGGCTACAAGTCTGCCAAAACACATTGTCAGGCAAGTTGATGTACCATAGAACTAGCAGTGTTTCAGGTGATGAATGAAAATTGGATGGGGTGGGAAAAGAGAACATATAGTAACTATGATCATATACTGTCTTACCCAGTTAATTAACATCTTATTTTTCCTTAATTGTCTGTCATGCAGAGAGGTAACCTGCTTCCCAGCTTTGGGGGAGATAGGAATTTCCATGCGGGCTTGTGTACATATTTCACTTGGTGATATTAGATGTCTTCTGCATATGTAACCATAATTTGGCAATTTTTGTGTTCATGGCATGTGGGTGTCGTTAGCAAGGCCAGCATTTATTGCCCATTCTTAATTGCCCTGGAGAAGGAGGGGGGTGAGCCATCTTCTTGAACCATGGCAGTCCATTGGTGTAGGTACAACCACAATGTTGTTAAGGAGGGAGGTTCCAGTATTTGACGCAGTGATAGCGAAGGAACAATGATTTATTTTCAAGTCAGGATAGAGGGTGACTTGGAGGGGAACTTGCGGGTGTTGCCATGCACCAAGGCCCTTGTATTTCAAAGTGGTAGAGGTCATGGGTTTGGTCGGTCCTGCCAAAGGAGACTTGGTGAGTTGCTGCACTGGATCTTTTAGATTGTACACACTGTTGCCTCTATGCTCTTGCGGAAGAGAATGTGGTGCCAATTAGAAGGATGCAATTCCACACCCCCCCCCACCATAACTTACCCTCAAACTAACCAAAATACCAGTTTTTGTTTTCAGTTCTGAAGGGCACAGACTCAAAACATTGTTTTTACAGATTTTGACTTCTGAGCATTTCCATCCCAATGTCTAGCTTTTGCAGTTTTAAAAAAAATTTTATGAATAGTTTGCAGAAACTTTGAATTAGCTTTGGATGAGCCTATTTGCCACAATTATTTCAAGTGTTAAAAATTAAGCTAGGATATAAACCAAAAGGTTGGCTTTGATTTCCTTACCTCTTTTTCCAAATACACTTTTTTATCATCAAGTGTATTATAGAGTGTGAAGAATTGTTTTGTTTCCTTGTGAGTTGCTGCAACTGCAGTAGAACATATGGATGTCAGTAGTAGCTTAAAGGCTAATCGAGTCAAACTCTACACTTCAGAGGAAGTCACAATAGACTCAAAAGATCTAAGTGTTAAATGCATACAACTATAAAAATTTAATCTACAATTGGGGTACTTTTAACATGTTACAGGAAATTTTCACTTAAAAAATATAGAAAGCAATGTTAAAGTTAAGTAGGCAAGAGTCAGGGGATAGATCAATGCTACAAAAATACTAAATTAACATTTATTCCGTTTTAAATCTTACATAAAGCATTTGAAACAAACCAACTGAATTTTAGAATTGCTGGAAGTAGAGACATGCTGTCGAAGCTTTTCGTCTTGCACTCATCAGGACAATACGCAAGAATAACCAAAGGGAAAACAACAACTTACACTGCATGAGAAGAGAGTGCTGATTGGTTGGCAAGTGAACTCTGATTGGTAGAGACATTGCCATAAAGAATGCACCAGTTTACTGTGACAGTTAACTGCCAAGTTTTGTTTGAAATTTAAACCTGTAGGGCCCTGTTTGCAGACAGAACATGTACACACATTGCGCCTGTTTCAGCTGAACAAAATAAGTGACCGCCATTCGCTGGTTCATTCCTCAGGGCAATGTCTTGACCATAGTCAAGCTGCCTGGTTTAAATTTCAAATAAAGCTTAGCAGTTAACTATCACCGTAAACTGGTGCATTCTTTATGGCAACGTCTCTGCCAGAGTTCACTTGCCAACCAATCAGCACTCTCTTCTCATGCAGTACAAGTTGTTGTTTTCCCTTAAATTGGTTATTCTTGCGTATTGTCGTGATGAGTGCAAGACAAAAAGCTTCAACATGTCTCTATTTTCAGCAATTCTCAAGTTCTGTACTACCAAATGACTATTCGACAACTGAATTTTCTTTAAAAAGCAACTAAGGTTGTACTGCTCAATTATTATTTTTTTTTTTTTATTAGGATGAACAGGCTTTTACACCCACCTCTTTACTCTACAACCTTTTCACCTCTTTTCCTCTCCCCATCTAAACTCATCTCTTCTATGAGACTCATGACCTGCTCCCTTGACCACTGCCCTCCCAACCCCTACTCCAGTTTCTGACCAAACATCTTCCCCTCTGTCCCACCACCATCCTCCACCTTTCGTCGTGAATTGGCTTTGCTCCATAGCTTTCAAAAAACATAACTTACTTTCAATGCCCCCTCCCCACCATCTTCTCCAAATACCCCGTAATCTTCAACCGTTCCTTTCTTTCTCAAGCTATGGAATATTGCTGCCTTGCAACTACACTCCCATCTTTTTATTTTGAGGTCCTCCAAATCAGATGCCTGCCCTTCGTGTAGTACAGAAACCAGATTGGTAAAATTCAACAGTACCTTCTGTGACTACAACCATAATACAGAGAGCTTTCATTGTCCTGGACCCCTTGGCTGTCTTCAAATAGTAGTAAATCGCTCCATCCTTTTTTGAACATCTCTCCACTACAGTCCAACACCAAAGCACTGCTCCTTCCCAGTTCCATTTCTAACTGCCATTCCAAAGAAACTACACTTTCTCAAATAGTGTCCCCTTGAAAGATCACCTATGATATACCCCAGTGTTCCGGTCTTGACTCCTTCTTGCAGGTTTCTGACCTGCTTGCATCTCAGCTGGATTCAAAGCTAGTGCTTCTGAGATAGATTTTTGAAGCCCATAGCACTGCAACTGGGAGTTAAAAACAATGTTTACAATAATTTGCATTTCCATAAGTACACATGCGCAAAGAGATGTAAAGCCCTCCAAGACATCTCTATGCATTTTTCTAACATTGTCATGTGCAAGTTATTGCAAATTTTTATTTTTTTAATCATTAGTTGTTGGGTACTGCCGTGCACTGGCCCTCAGCACTTACAAGAGCTAATGGACATATATGCATGCCCGTTAATGGACCTCTGGTCATTTGGAAATGATGCACATTATTCTAAGAGGTTAAAAATGTGGTAGGTTAAATACACACCTTGATTGTAAAGCTCAACAAATCGTCTCTGATATTGGGTCAATTCCGCCCTGCTTGGTACTTCGTCAATTTTTCTTTGCAGAACAGCAATTTCTCTATTTCGGCGGGCCTGAAAGCAAGATACATTTGTAAACTACCTTGGTTTCCAAAACCTCAAAACTAGATACCCCATACAGCAACTCAGTATACTTCCATCGATTTTCTATTTTAAACAGTGCTTTCATGCTTGCACTGACAGATATCAATGCTAAGTGATGGAAAACTTAAAAAGTAATCCAGCAGTCTACTTTATTGAATTCCTAAAATGTTCATCCTGAATCCTTTGATTATACATCCAAACTTTAAAACCCCAATTTGGAACTCAAACTTTGAGATATCATTCAAGGTTAATATTAGTTTTGGCAGATACCAAAGTTTATGATAGCATTCAAATGCCCCAGGATCCAACAATTGGTCAGTTCAACAGCTGGATCCTTGAGTCAATCAAATCTACTTTGTACAGTTGGCGAATGCTGTAATTATTTAAAAAGGACCATACAGTGAAGCTTCTCGTAGTGAATTGCTCCAATTTAGGAAGAACCAACATCACAATTTTTGGTCACTGTTGAGATAAAACATGAAACAGAGCCTGGTAAGTGAAAGAGGAATGAGAACTTGTTTTATGCTGTATTCCTCAAGAATCACCATTCATCTCTGCTTTTTCTGGGATAATGCTGTGTATAAATAGATGCTGTATTTACATACAGTGGTCTCTGCATTTCAAAATTATTCACTGTGTATGAAGCACAGATGTTTGAGACATGCAATTCAAAATCTGTATTTTTTGACTCCCTTACAATACACCTCCCCTGCTTGGTAACAGGTATGCTGAAGATGAAAGTTTCACTTCAACCATCATAGCTAAATGGATGACATGGAAAATCTTTAAGTTATTATAGAATAACGGAGTGTATTGTTAAAGGGATTGTTAATTTAACTACCAAATGGTCAATGCCAAGAACAAAAATAAACTGAAAACAATTGTGCTCTGGGACAGAAAATTGGTCAACTATCAAATCAGGGATGAAGTAAAGAAAATTTCTTGCTAGATGTGATGCAATCAGCCAAATAAATATCTACAGGAGGGGAAGATCTTGGTTAGTTTTCATAAGTTAGGTCTTACAATATAAGTAATATTTGTAGTAGCAGAATGTGCTAAATTAGTTTATACAAATTAAAATTTTTTGGGGGGGGTGAAAGAAAGATTATGGTACAAAGTGTTATCCCATGTAGGAATTGAGAAAACAGAATAATTTATGGGACATATACATATTTAATCAATTACCAGCTCGAAAGAGAGTAGCTATTTTTGGTGTCTTAGCCACAGAACTGCACTGCAAACAAGCAACTCCATAATCAGCATCTAGGCACAAAAGGTCTTTAGTTTTGGATACTGATGTGCATTTGGAAAGTATGGTTTCTCAGTTTGTGCATTTTCAGACTTTTTTTCAATCTATGGATTATATGCCAGTGAAATGCTTCTCTAATGAGAGCATTCAAAAGAAATGTACAGTAATAGATTGGAGATTTGTTTAACTACACTAATACTTGCTTTCAACTGTGATGTAGGCAAGAGTACTATATGCATAACTTGATTTTATCCAGATTATACAAACCAGACTAAAATGCTACACGTAAATTGGCTGCCACGTTTCCTACATTAGAGCAGTGACTACACTTCCAAAGTAGTTAATTGGCTGTAAAGTACTTTGGCCCAACCTGTGGTCATGAAAAACTGTGCACCAGTGGTGAGGAGGAAGTAGATGGTGAATGGAGTGGCAATCAAGGGGGCTGCTTTCGCCTGGATGGTGTCCACCTGCTGGACTGTTGTTGACACTGCACTCATCCAGGCAAGTGGAGAGTATTCAATCACTCTCCTGACATGTGCCTTGTAGATGGTGGAAAGGATTGGGAGTCAGGAGGAGAGTTACTTGCCACATAATACCCAGCATTTGATCTGCTGTTGTAACCACAGTGGGCTGGATTTTACATCCCCCCTGACGTCAGGGGTCATCGTCGGCGGAGCCAGAAAATGCCTCCAGCAAAGGCCGACCACAACGCTGGGAAGGCCCAGCCCCATACTGCCGGCGGCAGCATGGCCGCGTGGCAGTCCACCCTGCTGCTCAGCGACAGGAGCCAAATCTAAATATTTAAATAAATGTAAATTAATGAATAAATGTCATACCCGCTCCTGCCGTCCGTCCACCTCTGATATTAGGGCCGGTGGCCAGCACTCCCGCGCCTTCAGATCTCCATTCGGAGATCTGAGGCGGGACATTGGCGGTGGGGGGAGGGGGCAGAGCAGGTAAGTTTATCTGTGCGGGACGGTGGGGGGAGCGGTGTCAAACTCATCCGATTGGTTTAGGGGATGGTGGGAAGGGGTAAAGTGCATAGTTTGTGAACTTTGGACAGAGGAAGGTCAGATGCACAAGTATTTCCGGGGTGGGGGAGAAAAATGGGCAAGGAATGAATTATATGGTTATTGGGGGGGGGGGGGGGGGGGGGTGCGTAAGAGGGGCTAGAAACATTAATTTAATTTTTCCAAGTCAATTTCAAATCACTTTCTTTAAATATTACAATTGTAACAATAGGGCTTGAAGCCCTTTAAAAATGGCGTCGGCACCTGTGCAGTGACGCCTTATGCCATTGCCGGGGATAGACCGCACGCCCCTTCCATGTCATCGGGAGGGGCAGTCTACTCCAGCCATTTAAATGAGCTGCCATGTTTAATATCGCGGCAGCTCCACTAATGTTTACGGCCCCAATGTGTGTTGCTGGTCCAGTTATGTTCCTGATCAATGATGACTCCCAGGATGTTGATGGTGGGGGATTCAGCAACAGTATTGCTTTTGCATGTCAGGGTATGTGGTTAGATTCTCTCTTGTTGGAGGTGGTCATTGCCCACCACTTGTGTGGCACAAATATTACTTACCAACAACAGTCGTATTTTCTGTAGTTTTTCTCTGTCTCCTTTATACTGTTTCTCTATTAATTCATTGTGTTCCTAGTTAAAATTAAAACAGATTGCCTTAGAACAAATTAAACAAATCTGAACAGCTTTAATACACAGATCATCCTGACACACCGTACCCTGCAAATTACTTCAAAATCCTTTTCGCAATTCAAAGTATTAAAACTGCTAGAAGAAAATTGAGACCACTGAGGTATTCATTGTAGCAACAATCTACACATTTCCAGAACTAACAAGTCACCCTCATTATGTATAGAAATCATCCCATGGATTCCTTGTTTGGGGAATTGAATTCTACCCTCCTAGGGGAAACTTTTTTCCTTTTGAATCTGCTAACCAACAGAAAAGAATTTCAAAATATGCCAATGACACCAAATTTGGAGCTAGCAAAATGGGCACAGGTGGCAGATGGAATTTAATACTGAAAAGTGTGAGGTGATGCATTTTGGCAGAAGGAATTGGGAGAGGCTATACAGAATGTCACAATTCTGAAGAGTGTATAGGAACAGAGGGATTTGGGGGTGCACTGATCTTTGAAGGTGGCAGGACATATTGAGAGTGGTTAGCAAAACATACGGGATTTTAGGCTTCATAAATAGAGGCAGAGTACTGTTATGATGGTACTGCTATTTTCTGTTAAGTTTTTTTTTAAAAAGAGGACTCATTTTAGAATTATGGACATTGTTGTGTGCAAAAACGGAAAAAGGATTCCATGGATTTTTTTTTTAAAAAACTGGGTCACTGAAGGGACACAGAGGTCTTGTTTGAAAACAGGATTTGCTGGAAGTCACCTGTCTTCAGATAAACACCCAGCAGGGGGCTTTTTTGACCTGGGGAAGATATTTACAGAGAAGTGACAGGTCAAGATTTATAGGGATCAGGATACTTGACTCGAGATGTTTTTGGTTTCGCTTTGTACAGTGAATTGGGGTGTGAAGTGTTTTGAAAGTATTTTTTAGAAACCAGACAAGAGAGCAGTCACCCCAGCTCAGCCTTTCCCAACTCTGAGAAGCTCTTTGAAGTGAGTGTTAAGAAAGAAAAACTGATGCTGCATTCCTCCTGAAAGGCCTGCCAGAAACCTCTGATGCCACATTTCACCCGAAAAACCTGCCAAACTGATCTTCAAATTCGTCAGAAAAGAACTGTTCTAGAAAAATCCCAGTCCCTGTGTATTTGGGACGCCAAACCAAAAAAGGGACAGTGGCGCAGTGGTTAGCACCGCAGCCTCACAGCTCCAGCGATCCGGGTTCAATTCTGGGTACTGCCTGTGTGGAGTTTGCAAGTTCTCCCTGTGTCTGCGTGAGTTTCCTCCGGGTGCTCCGGTTTCCTCCCACAGCCAAAAAGACTTGCAGGTTGATAGGTAAATTGGCCATTAGAAATTGCCCCTAGTATAGGTAGGTGGTAGGGGAATATAGGGACAGGTGAGGATGTGATAGGAATATGGGATTAGTGTAGGATTAGTATAAATGGGTGGTTAATGGTCGGCACAGACTCGGTGGGCCGCAGGGCCTGTTTCAGTGCTGTATCTCTAAATCTAAAAAAAATCTAAATCTAACATCTTTCCATATATTCTCTATTTTCTTGAATAATTAGTAAGTATTTGGCCAAAGTACTCTTTTTTGTAAGAGTACTGAAAAAAAAAATCTCTATTATTCCCATAATTTCTTTCTTTTGGGCCTCCTTATCTCGAGAGACAATGGATACACGCCTGGAGGTGGTCAGTGGTTTGTGAAGCAGCGCCTGGAGTGGCTATAAAGGCCAATTCTGGAGTGACAGGCTCTTCCACAGGTGCTGCAGAGAAATTTGTTTGTTGGGGCTGTTGCACAGTTGGCTCTCCCCTTGCGCCTCTGTCTTTTTTCCTGCCAACTACTAAGTCTCTTCGACTCGCCACAATTTAGCCCTGTCTTTATGGCTGCCCGCCAGCTCTGGCGAATGCTGGCAACTGACTCCCACGACTTGTGATCAATGTCACACGATTTCATGTCGCGTTTGCAGACGTCTTTATAACGGAGACATGGACGGCCGGTGGGTCTGATACCAGTGGCGAGCTCGCTGTACAATGTGTCTTTGGGGATCCTGCCATCTTCCATGCGGCTCACATGGCCAAGCCATTTCCATAATAATAAATGCAAAATACTGCAGCTGCTGGAAATCTGAAATAAAAACAAGAAATGCTGGAGATACTCAGCAGGTCTGGCAGCATCTGTGGAGAGAGAAGCAGAGTTTACGTTTCAGGTTCCAATTCAGGGAGTTAGGCAGTAGACTAAAAAGCAGGACCTCTCTGGTTGTAATTTCTGGATTACTCCCAGTGCCACGTGCTAGCGAGTATAGAAATAGGAGAATAGCACAGATGAATGCATGGCTTAAGAGTTGGTGCAGGAGGGAGGGTTTTAGATTCCTGGACCACTGGGACTGTTTCTGGGGAAGGTGGGACCTGTATAAGCGGGACGGTCTACATCTGAACCAGAGGGGGACTAACATCCTTGCTGGCGGGTTTGCTAGTGCTGTTGGGGGGAGTTTAAACTAATTTGGCTGGGGAAGGAGATGCAGACTCCTAGCAGAATAGGAACACAGCTAAACACAGGAAAGCGAACAAGTCAGAGGGAATACAGCAGAAGTGAGTTTCAAGGGAGTAAGACCAGGATGGAAGGCCTCTACTTTAATGTCAGGAGTACTGCAGGTAAAACGGATGAGTTAAGGGTAATGATTGACACGTGGAATTGTGATATAGTAGCCATCACAGAGACATGGTTGAGGGAGGGGCAGGATTGGCAGCTCAATATCCCGGGATATAGAATCTTCAGGCGAGACAGAGGAGGGGGCATTGCAATATTAGTTAAAGAGTCAGTTACTGCAGTGAGGAGAGATGATATCTTGGAGGGGGCATCAAATGAAGCTTTATGGGTAGAGTTTAGAAATAAAAAAAGGGACAGCCATATTGCTAGGTGTTTATTGTAGACCCCCAGATAGTCAGCGGGAAATTGAGGAGCAAATGTGTGTGCAATTTGCAGAGGTGTGCAAAAATAGGATAATTATATTAGGTGATTTCAACTTTCCCAACATTAATTGGGATAGTCATCGTGTTAAGGGCTTAGATGGAGTGGGTTCTTAAAATGTATACAGGAGAACTTGTTAGCTCAATATGTAGAGGATCCAACAAGGGAGGGTGCAGTGCTGGACCTAATTCTGGGGAATGAAGCCAGACAGGTGGTTGATGTGTTGGTGGGGGAGCATTTTGGTGATAGCGACCACAACATGGTACAATTTAAGCTTGTTAAGGAGAAAGAAATAGACAAGTTGCAAAATAAAAAAAAAAAGGTTTTGGATTGGGGGAGAGCAAATTTTAGTAAAATAAGGCAAGATTTGGCCAAGGTAGACTGGAAAGAGTTACTTGTCGGGAAATCTATAGAACAGCAGTGGGGGGCATTCAAAAAGGAAATGGGGAGGGTACAGGCCCAACATGTTCCCTCTAGGGTAATAGGTAGGAGCAACAAGCCCAGAGAACCATGGATGACCAGAAACATTCAGGGTACAATGAGAAGGAAAAGAGGCATTTAGCAAATACAAAGAGAGCAAATCAACGGAAGCATTAGTGGAGTACAGAAAGTGTAGGATGGAATTTAAGAAAGCAATAAGGAGAGCAAAGAGGGGATATGAGAAAGCTCTGGCTGGCAAAAGTAGGGAAAATCCCAAGATATTCTATAAGTATATCAATGGGAAGAGGATAACCAGGGAAAGAGTAGGACCCATTAGGGACCAAGGGGGAAATTTGTAGGTGGAGCCAGAAGACATTGGTAGGGTATTGAACAAATATTTCACATCTGTCTTCACCCAAGAGAAAAAGAGGATGTAGATATGGAAGTTAGAGAGAGAGACTGTGAGGTTCTTGAGCAAATTGTCATAGGGAGTGACAAGGTATTGGAGGTTTTGGAAGGCTTAAAAGTGGACAAATCTCCAGGTCCGGACGATATGTGTCCCAGGATGCTGTGGGAGGTGAGGGTGGAGATTGCAGGGGCTCTGACCCTAATTTTTAATTCCTCTCTGGCCACGGGGGAGGTGCCAGAGGAATGGAGAACAGCGAACGTGGTCTCACTATTTAAGAAAGGTTGTAGAGATAAGCCAGGGAACTATAGACCAGTGAGTCTCAAGTCAGTAGTAGAAAAACTATTGGAGAAAATTCTGAAGGAGAGAATCTATCACCACTTGGAGAGGCTAAATTTGATTAGGAATAGTCAGCATGGCTTTGTCAGAGGGAGGTCATGCCTAACAAATTTGATTGAATTTTTTAAGCATGTGACCAGGTGTGTAGATGAGGGTAGTGCAGTTGATGTAGTTTACATGGATTTCAGCAAAGCCTTTGACAAGGTCCCACATGGGAGACTTATCAAGAAAGCAAATGCACATGGGATACAAGGTAACTTGATGAGGTGGATTCAAAATTGGCTTAGCTGTAGGAGACAAAGTGATGACAGATGGATGTTTTAGTGACTGGAAGCCAGTGTCCAGTGGCGTACCACAGGGATCAGTGCTGGGTTTGTCATTTATATAAACGACATAGATGACTATGTGGGGGGTAGGATCAGTAAGTTCGCGGATGACACAAAGATTGGCCGAGTGGTTAACAGCGAGATGGAGTGTCTTAGGTTACAGGAAGATATAGACAGAATGGTCAAATGGGCAGAAAAGTGGCAGATGGAATTTAACGCTGAAAAGTGTGAGGTGATACACTTTGGAAGGAGTAATGTGACATGGAAGTATTCAATGAATGGCCTGACACTGGGAAGTTCCGAGGAACAAAGGGACCTTGGCGTGTTTGTCCATAGATCTCTGAAGGCAGAAGGGCAGGTTAATAGGGTGGTGAAAAAAGCATATGGGACACTTGCCTTTATCAATCGAGGCATAGATTACAAAAGCAGGGAGGTCATGTTGGAGCTGTACAGAACTTTGGTAAGGCCACAGCTGGAGTACTGTGTGCAATTCTGGTCGCCACATTATAAGAAGGATGTGATTGCATTGGAGGGGGTGCAGAGGCGATTCACCAGGATGTTGCCTGGGATGGAACATTTAAGCTATGAAGAGAGGTTGGATAGGCTTGGGTTGTTTTCACTGGAGCAGAGAAGACTGAGGGGTGACCTGATCGAGGTGAACAAGATTATGAGGGGCATGGACAGGGTGGATAGGGAGCAGCTGTGCCCCTTAGTTGAAGGGTCAGTTACGAGGGGTCATAAGTTTAAGGTGAGAGGCGGGAGGTTTAAGGGGGATTTGAGGAAGAACTTTTTTTACCCAGAGGGTAGTGACAGTCTGGAATGCCCTGCCTGGGCGGGTTGCCTCACATCCTTTAAAAAGTACCTGAATGAGCACTTGGCACGTCATAACATTCAAGACTATGGGCCAAGTGCTGGCAAATAGGATTAAGTAGACAGGTCAGGTGTTTTAATACATCAGTGCAGACTCGATGGGCCTTTTCTGCACTGTATTATTCTGTGAAGAAGGGTCACTGACCTGAAACGTTAACTCTGCTACTCTATTATTTCCAGTTTATTGGGCTGGGTGTGTGTAGGGGACTAAAGTAAAAGGGAACTTTCATATTTCACTGTGTTAATGCTTTGCTTCGTTACTGGTTATGTGTTGTTTTATAATAAACTGACAATTTTGTTGTTTATTAAAGAAACCTGGTTGGTGTATTTTTTTCTGGGATAAAGGGTACATGATTGACCAAATTGGTAACTGGGACAAATTCAAATATATGTTGTGACCTGTGGAGAAGTGGAACTAGAAAGGACAGTGCACTCCTCCCACCATGGTCTTAGACATACAAAAGCAGGGAAGTTATGCTGAACCTCCATAAAGTTCTGGTTAGGCCCCAACTGGAATAGTGTGTCCAGTTCTGGTCACTGTAGTTTAGGAAGGATGCAAGGGCCCTTGAGAGGGTGCCCTCGAGATCTACCAGAATGGTTCTGGGGTGGGGGATTTTAGTTACAAGGTCAGGTTGGAAAAGCTGGGTTTGTTCTCCTTACAGCAAAGGAGATTGTGGAGAGATTTAATAGAGATGTACAAGATTATGACAGGCTTAGATAAGTTAGACAAGGAAAAACTGTTTCCATTAACTAGTGGTACAAGGACTAAGGGATGCAGGGGGAGAGATGCAGGGGGAATGTGAGCAAGAACTTTTTTAACCCAGTGGGTGGTAATGACCTGGAACTCACTGCCTCCAAGGGTGGTGGAAGCAGAGTCAATGATTTCATGATTTCAAAAGGAAATTGGATGTGCACTTGAAGGAAATAAACTTGCAGGACTACAGGGATTAAGCGGCGGCGTGGGACTGACTCGTTGTATCGTGGAGAACCGGCATGGATTCACTGGGCCGAATGGCCTCTATGCTGTAAATGACTGACTCTCAAAGTCTGCCAGGAGAAATGCCCATAACCAGTATATGACTATTAGAAATACAATTTAACTGGGAGAGGGGGAAATGTTGACTAGCACTTGGATCTCAATTCTTGCGCCAGTGATAAGGTATCAGGAATTTGAAGTAACCTGAAAACAAACTACAGAGGAGAATTAAACAATCCTGAATTGGCAGATTAGCATCAAGACCTCATTTACTTTATATTGGCGCTACTAATGAAATATAAGAAAAAAGTGTTTGTGTGGCTAACAACTGAAATCTGCCACAATACAACTGTGGAGATCAAAAGGTATTAACTTCAGGTTCTGATGGAGAATCGCTGGCCCAGTATTCTAATTGCCAAATCAACATGCAGCTAATGCATAGTTTGACCAAAGTGACCACTTTGGAGACTTTAATAGTTGAAGTTTAAGTGATATTAAACCTTTTGTCAGGAAAACACAATATGCCAAATGAAAAGTATTAATTCATCAGTTGGAAACTTACATTAGACTTTTAATTGAAAAAAAGTCCTGCAGTAACTTTTAAAAAAAAACTGGCAGCCAAGATGGCCACTGAAATTTGCATCTGAAATACCTCTGCACATAGATCAACTGCAGACACCAGTCTGAGAAGCCCTGGACCCAGAACATGTTGCTCCAAGTAATTGAATTACCTAGGATTGCTTCATTAGCACGACCGTCAAGGCCATCCTGACGCATTGACTTTGAAAAAGCAAACCACTCGTGGCGAAAAAAATTGCCATCCTGGAACCTGTGGAATTAATTCTGAACCTTACATCTCATTAAAAACAAAGGGGATTGAGACACCCATATGACCGTCTGTCCATCTCTGAAAAAACAGGAGTTCTGTTACACTTACAGAAGACAAGTACAAACTGAGACTGCAGCAGAGAAAGCTGCATGCTTCCTTTTCTCTCTCCCCAGAAAACATCAAGTCTGAAAACTGTCGGCAACTGTGGACCCCCCCCAAGCCTATAAATTGCTACAGCCAGCGACCAGGGGAAGACAGCCAACTAGAATTCTGCCTTCAAAAAAACCTTAGCAAAGCAGGCCACCCACAAAGTGCACTTTGACCAGTGAGGACTTCAATACAGCTTCAGCTGAGGACTATCGGATCATCCACTTCACAGACTGTGTCTTTAAGTTCAATTTATTCTGGACTTTAATCCAACCACCAATTGTGTGTGTGCAAGTTTCTCGTGTGAATGTGTAGCGTATTTCTTTTAGTATTTTTAAATCGGGGTTAGAGTGTTAAGTACAATAAACCTACCTCTTTCTTGGTTAAACTCAAGAAAACCTGTCTGATTGGTTCTTTCGTGATCACAGTAGAAGTAAAAAGGTAAAACACTCCGAGGTGGTAAGCACAATCACTGTTTAAAAGGAATAAACTCTGCTGTAGTCAAATAAGAGGAAGAGCAAGAGGGGAGCCCGAGACCCCCTCCTCACCTGGCCGTAACACTTTTAAAAATATTAGTTAGGCTCCAACTGGAGTATTATGGCCAATTCAAGACACCACACTTTATAGAAAGGATGTCAAGGCATTAGAGAGAGTGCAAAGGAGAATTAGAATGGTTCCAGAGACAAAATACTTCAATTATGAGGAAAGGGGAGAAACTGGGGTTGTTCTCCTTACAGCAGAAAAGATTCAGGAGAGATCTGATAGAAATCATGAAGAGCTTTAGTTGAGTAAATGAGAAGAAACCGTTTCCAGCGGTAGAATGGTCAGTAACCAGCAAAAGAACCACAGGTGTCATGAGGAAAATAAAATAAAAATGATCTGGAATGCATTGCCTTAAGGGGTGGTGGAAGCAGTATTAGTAAAAACTTTCAAAGGGGAATTGGATAAATATTTGAAAAGGGGAAAATTTGCAGGGATATGTGGAAAGAGCAAGCTAGCGGGACTAACTGGATAGCTCTTTCAGAGAGCTGGCACAGGTACAATGAGCCGAATAACCTCCCAGTATTGCATCATTCCATGACTCTATGATAGCAGATAAATTTAAATACTTTCATCCTTCCCATTTTTTGGATCAACATTAAACTAAGAACCCCCGCGTCTTTTCAGGTGGATGAAAAAGATCCCGTGCCTCTTTTCAAAGAAAAACAGGAGAGTTCTGCCGGTGTCTTGGATAAAATTTTTTCAATATCAAGATAGATCCAGCCATTGATAATTTATCTCATTGCTGTTAATGGGACCACACAGTCTGCCATGTTTCTACATAGCATTTCTAAAGTTCTTCACTGGTAGTGAAATGTTTGGAATGCCCCAAAGACGTGATTGTCTCTATATAAAGAGAAGTTAGCTCCTTACTTTTCTATTGTCTATTCTGATCAGTGGGAGGACCTTATGCTACAATGAAGGTAGAATAGCTACATTTTATCTTGTGCTTCTGTTAAAATGACATGCAAAGGATGTTCCCCAATGGTAGGGGAGTCCAGAACCAGGGGTCATAGTCTAAGGATACAGGGTTAAACCTTTCAGGACTGAGATGAGGAGAAATTTCTTCACCCAGAGTGTGGTGAGTCTGGAATTCGCTACCACAGAAAGCAGTTGAGGCCAAAACATTGTATGCTTTCAAGGAGGAGTTAGATATAGCTCTTGGGGCAAAAGGGATCAAAGGATATGGGGGGAGGGGGAAAGCGGGAACAGGTTACGGAGTTGGATGATCAGCCATGATCATAATAAATGGCGAAGCAGGCTCGAAGGGCCTACTCCTGCTCCTATTTTCTATGTTTCTATGAATAGGTTAGCATGACTGATATGAGGAAATGCATTTACAATGCCTTTTGACAAACTTTTCTCCATGTGAGGAAGAGAGCGATATACTGGAAGACAGCACTGAAGCATTTTAGACTCAGACCATTTTTGGATCTTCCAAGAAACTGAGTACAAAATGTTCATAATTAATTTGTAAGCAGGAAACACAGACCATGTTATCTGAGACAGAATATTTTGGGTATGGGGAGCTACTGGTTACGGTATGACTGAACAAATTAAAAAAATGAAACAAGCACATTATGATTTCTCAATGCTATATAGAGACAGTATGAAGATAAAATGCAATGATAAAACAGGGAAATGGAATTAGAATGAAATAGGATTAGTTTAGATAGCTCCAATTGAACAAGCAAAACAGATTAAATTACCATGTAGCCACCATGTGTAAATTCTGCAATTCTGTAGAAACACAACTGATTTCTTCAGTTTTTTCTACTGAAGGAGAAATACCATGAGGACAGTGTTCTTCAGAAGGGTTGATAAAGATGCTGCAACCTTCTAAAAATTCAATTACGCGCCATGTCAACTTCAGTACTCAATTATAGCATTGAGAAGTCATAACGTTTTACCCCGAGTGCTTGTTTCCTTTTTTCAATTTGTTCAGTCATAACATAACCAGTAGCTCCCCATACCCAAAATATTCTGACATCATGGAAAAGAAAATAGAAAAATCCAAATTGAACATCTCCATATTCTTATGCTCAGATTAGTACAGATAATCTGTTCAAGCCATAAATAATTTCTTAGTGCCACATACCTTTTCTTCAGCTTCCTCAGTCCCTGCTACACCCTTAAGGTTTTTTATAATCTGCTGCAAACGAGCCATTTCCTCCTGCAAACAAACAGCTCAAAAATCACAATGCAATCACCTGCAATCAAACTAAAAGTCCCTTCTTTTATTAAGTAGCCTTCTGTGACATAATAGCTAGACTGGTAATCTTAGCTAAATATTGAAATGTTATTCATATTTGCTAAAAATACAAATAAACCCATGTTAATAAAATTAAACTGTTGCAACCTGTGTCTCTTCTGTAACATATTGGCTCAGTAGTAGCTTTACTCACTAGTGGTTAGTAGGTTATGGGTTCAAGCCCCACTCCAGACAACCTTAGAGAGTGAAGATGAGTGTTTCAGTTTCTGAATAGTGGGCAGACATCCAGCAAGGCACTCATGTCAAATGGGAGTGGAACAACAACTCCTTCCTCACATCTAGTTGGTCCCCACAAGCGAGGCTACCGATATGGCCACAATGGGGAAAGAAAAAGGGGAAGTTTTGTTATGGAAGCAAGCAAGAGCATGATCCGCTGGACGTAAAAACAATGAAAGAAATGGATAGCCTCATCTGCAGCAAGGTGGAGAAGGCCTCAGCTGAAGAAATAGTACAGCTGTATAGCTGAACAGATGATCATAAACGCTGCTCAAACTTAGCATCTATTTCTCGCAAAAGAACATGAACAAGTTTGAGAATGAATGTTATATTCCTCACTTTTTGGCATCACAAGTGAACTTTACTAGAAATGTACAATGCACCGTGTGAGTTATAAATACAACAAATAAAAAAGCCAGACTTTAATAACTAAACTGTTTTCAAAGAACCATTAGTGCGGCAGGATATCCTTAATTAGACCTTTGAATCTTTAGACATTTGATACTGTTGATTAGATATTCTTGCATGCAAGGCTGCTGGAATCCTGTAGTTGCCACAGATAATTAATCTCGAGCAAGAAAATTCAGAGCTTGTAGCAAGTTGGCATTTTTTACAGTGCAATACTAAGTGATCTAGGCACACAGGTCTGAGAAAACAAAGATCAATTTTTAGATTAAAACAAAATATAAGTTGAGAGAGTCATTTGAACGATAAGCACAGTACTTGATACAGATGAGAGGTACTGAGCAGAATCACAGACCTGAAGCAACTGGAGGAATGGGACGGGGGAGGGGAAAAAAAAAAGGATTCCAGGTTTCCTGTAATACTGGAGCAAGACCAGTGGGATTGGGCCAAGATACACAATATATAAATATCAGCTTTTACAGTAAGCATCTTTAAAGGCCTCATCAGTTAAACCAATTTAAGGCTTTTGTTACGTCAATGACATGCTAAACAATATATAATCATACAAAACAAAATACTAAATATATAACATTTTTACCCTGCAATGATTCCTAAACTGTTGTTCCTGGTCCTTCAGACCTTCATTCATCGTGACCAATGCTCTCAACTTCTCCAGTATGCTAATTAGGAAACAGCGTTATATTAAATGAGTGCAAAAACAAAAACATTAAAATACTCTAGGTCAGCAAGAAAAAGAAAATGACAGCTCCTTGAATTTGAAATCACAGTTGTGGGTCTTGCAAACACAGCAATCCACAATAGCCTTTATCTGAATGAAAGGCTACCTAAAGTTATTTTAAGAAAACAAAAACATTAAATTTGTGTACTAAATTAGAACAGGAACGAGGAAAAAGGGGATATGTACCAACATTAGGCTTATTGTCTATAATTCCTGGTGTTCTATCACAATTTCTTCTTTGAAAGTTATATTATCCACTAAAACAGTGCAAGCTTTTCAGAACACAGATTATTAGGCAAAATTTATTTTGGAATATGCTGTGCATTTGTCACCTTATCTTCAAAAGGAACCAAGCCATATAGAAGACCAATAAGACCTCAGTTACAGTATGGTGTGCAGTACTGGGCTCCACAGTATAGCAGGATATTAAGGCTCTAGAGAAGGTACAACAGATTCACTAGCACGTTAAAATAGAAGCAAAAACAAAATACTGTGGATGCTGGAAATCAGAAATAAAAACAAAGTACTGGAAATACTCAGGTCTGGCAGCACCTATGGAGAAACAGAGTTAACGTTTCAGGTCAATGACCTTTCATCAGAACAGGCAAAGGTTAGAAATGTAATAGGTTTTAAGCAAGTGAGGGGGCGGGGGGGGGGGGGGGGGGGGGGGGGTGGTGGTGGTGGAAAAGAACAAAAAGGGAAGGTCTGAAATAGGGCTGGAGGGATTAAATGACAAAGATGTCATGAAAAAAAAAAGGCAAAAGAGTGATAATAGTTGTAGTAAAAGATAAAACATTGCCCAGAGAAAGTGGTAATGGCACAATAATGAACTGCTCTGTCCGAAAGCAAAAACATGAAAAACAAGTTTAAGACCAGAATTAAGAAATTATTTATCTCAACGTGGAGTCCAGAAGGCTGTGTAGTGCCTAATCGGAAGATGAGATGCTGTTCCTCGAGCTCCTGTTGAGCTTCACTGGAACACTGCAGCAGGCAGAGGACAGAAATGTGGCGTGAGAGCAAGGTGATGAATTAAAATTGCAAGCAACCGGAAGCTCGCGGTCATACTTGCGGACTGAGCAGAGGTGTTCCGCAAGTTGGTCACTTGATCTGTGTTTGGTATCCCCAATGTAGAGACAACCTCATTGTGAACAGCAAATACAGTATTACTAAAGTGAAAATACAAGTAAATTGTTGTTGCGGGCGAGGGCAAAGAGGGCGAGCAGAGAGAGAGAGAGAGGGAGAGAAGGGAGAGAGAGAGAGGGAGAGAAGGGAGAGAGATTGAGAGGGGGGGGGGAGAGAGATTGAGAGGGGGGGGAGAGAGATTGAGAGGGGGGGGGAGAGAGATTGAGAGGGGGGGGGAGAGAGATTGAGGGGGGGGGGGGAGAGAGATTGAGGGGGGGGGGGGAGAGAGATTGGGGGGGGGGGGGGGAGAGATTGAGGGGGGGGGGGAAGAGATTGAGGGGGGGGGGAAGAGATTGAGGGGGGGGGGGAAGAGATTGAGGGGGGGGGGGGGAAGAGATTGAGGGGGGGGGGGGGAAGAGATTGAGGGGGGGGGGGGAAGAGATTGAGGGGGGGGGGAAGAGATTGAGGGGGGGGGGAAGAGATTGAGGGGGGGGGGAAGAGATTGAGGGGGGGGGGAAGAGATTGAGGGGGGGGGGAAGAGATTGAGGGGGGGGGGGAAGAGATTGAGGGGGGGGGGAAGAGATTGAGGGGGGGGGGGAAGAGATTGAGGGGGGGGGGAAGAGATTGAGGGGGGGGGAAGAGATTGAGGGGGGGGGGGAAGAGATTGAGGGGGGGGGGGAAGAGATTGAGGGGGGGGGGGGAAGAGATTGAGGGGGGGGGGGAAGAGATTGAGGGGGGGGGGGGAAGAAGAGATTGAGGGGGGGGGCGGAGAAGAGATTGAGGGGGGGGGCGGAGAAGAGATTGAGGGGGGGGGGGGAGAAGAGATTGAGGGGGGGGGGGGAAGAGATTGAGGGGGGGGGGGGAAGAGATTGAGGGGGGGGGGGGGGAAGAGATTGAGGGGGGGGGGGGAAGAGATTGAGGGGGGGGGGGGAAGAGATTGAGGGGGGGGGGGAAGAGATTGAGGGGGGGGGGGAAGAGATTGAGGGGGGGGGGGGGGAAGAGATTGAGGGGGGGGGGGAAGAGATTGAGGGGGGGGGGGAAGAGATTGAGGGGGGGGGGGAAGAGATTGAGGGGGGGGGGGGAAGAGATTGAGGGGGGGGGGGGGAAGAGATTGAGGGGGGGGGGGGAAGAGATTGAGGGGGGGGGGGAAGAGATTGAGGGGGGGGGGGGGGAAGAGATTGAGGGGGGGGGGGGAAGAGATTGAGGGGGGGGGGAAGAGATTGAGGGGGGGGGGGAAGAGATTGAGAGGGGGGGGGGGAAGAGATTGAGAGGGGGGGGGGAAGAGATTGAGAGGGGGGGGGGAAGAGATTGAGAGGGGGGGGGGGAAGAGATTGAGAGGGGGGGGGGGAAGAGATTGAGAGGGGGGGGGGGGGGGAAGAGATTGAGAGGGGGGGGGGAAGAGATTGAGAGGGGGGGGGAGAGAGATTGAGAGATATAGAGAGAGAGAGAGAGAGAGGGGGGGCAGGCGTTGCAGCTCCTGTGATTGCATGGGAAGGTGCCAACGTGTTGGGGGTGATTCAGGAAACGGTCCTTAGGAACGCTGACAGATTCATTTGGTGGTGGCATCATACAGGAGGTGGCATAAACAGTGGAGGATGATCTTTTGGATGTGGAGGTTGGTGGGATGGAAAGTGAGGTTCTGGGAGGGAGGGAGAAGGGGCGAGGGTAGAAGTGCAGGAAATGGGTCAGACATGGTTGAGGGCCCTATGAACCACACTGGGGAGGAATCCTCAGCTGAGGAAAAAGGAAGACATATCAGAAGTGTTGTTGCAGAAGGTTGCGTCATCAGAACACCTGCCTTTTATTCCACGACATGTGTCATTTAATCTCTCCAGCCCCAACATAGGCCTTCCCTTTTGTTGTTCTTCCACCCCTCCTCCCTCCACTTGTTCAAAATTGATGACCTTTCATCAGAACTGTCGATGGCTAGAAATGTAATCGACTTGAAACGTTAACTTTTTCTCTCCAGATGCTGCCAGACCTGATTATTTCCAGCACTTATTTTTAGGATGTTGCCTGATACAAGTAAATACAAATATGAAGACAGACTTGAAAATCGACTTTTGTTCGAAAACTGATTGCAGAGCGATATGAATAGAAGTTTTTAAAATTGAGACAGGATGGGACAGGCTAGATAGATGCAGACTGTTTGCATAGATACAAGAAAGAGATTTAGAAGCAGGCAGAAGTATCTTCATACAATTTTGAGGCTATGAAATTCACTTCCAAGATTAATGTCAGACAGAAACCATGCCAACATTCAAAACTAAATTGAATAGCTGGAAGAAAAAGCGATTTGCTCATACGGACAGTAAATGCTGATACGGGCTGGTTGGGTCAATGGCTTGCTTGTGTTGTAATTTCTATGCAAGAATGATTCTGAAGACAAGTTATCATTTGAGAATAGAATTAGTTTGAGGAAAAAAATATCAAAGTACTCATTCTAATGAAATAATTTTATAGCTTAGTCTGCTTAATACTAGAGTACATGAATAGAAAATTAAATATCAATCATGATGATTAGACGAAATTCACCTTTCTCTAACAAAGTGGTGTACATATGAAATAGACAGATGGAACATTATAATTCTGCATCAACAACTTGCATTTATATAGCAAGATATAACATAACAAAATGCATCAAGGTGCATAAAATAATTTTGCTTCTATCTTTTAGAAGATAGATGCGTATGTGCTTAAGAGCAGAAATGATGTCCATGAGAATTGAAGACAGATAGTTGAATGTGACAGCTAATCAGAGTTCTGATGAAAGGTCATCAACCTGAAACGTCAAGTTTCTTTCCACAGGTGCTGCCTGACCTGTTCAATGTTTTCTAGCTTTCTGTTCTTATTTCCAGCATTCACAGTATTTTGCTTTCCAGATAATTGAATGCTCTGTAGAAACAAAATTCCTGAACTGCTAGGACTATGAAAATATACCAAACATTTCTCTTGCAATCTACAACCCATGTTTCTATTTTCTTACCTTTTACCATTCTCATTTATTTCCATGACTCCCATCTTATTTAACTATTATCCCCAGTGTCCCTGAAGTTATATTTATATTTAGCAACTGAAACACATTGTTAGCACTTGAAGACACCACTAGGCTTCTCTGTTATGTTACGTTACATGAACTCAAAATTATGGTCGACAGGAAAACAACTTAACTGTTTAGTTGCAAAATTTAAGACTAAAATTAATATTTTAAAATGAGACTATCACCTACCTGGAATCAGCTTGGGATTCTGTAGCTTCAACAGTAGATAACTCTTTATCCAATTTCTGCCCATAATTCACAACCTGTAAATAAAAATCCAAGGGAGACAATGATATAAAAACTAAATGCTCAAAAAGCAGATGCTGTAAGTTCTCAGGTCAGGCATATTTGTGAAGCGCGTTATGAAAGTACTTCAATTTTTTGTTTAATTTTGAGGACTTAGGTTTTAAAACTAAAAAAGGATTCCACAGATGCTGGACTTGTATTTTTTTTTTTAAAAAAAGGTCACTGCAAAACAGCCCTTACTGGTAGTCACCTGTCTTCAGATAATTACCCAGCAAGGATTGCTTTTTGACTTGGAGAAGATGTTTACCAAGAAGTGACAGGTCAAGAGGCTTGATTCTTGAGAATGTTTTTGGTTTCACTTTGGACAGAGTTGGAGTTTAAAAAAAAAATCAACCTGAAGGACAAAACCCCAGCTCAGCCTGTTGCATCTCTTCGAAAAGCTTACCAGTTTTTCCATCTCTGAGAAGCTCTTAGAAGCAAGTGTAGGAAAGAGAAACTGATGCTACATGCATCCTGAAAGGCCAGCTTGAAACCCTTGCCACATTTCTCCTGAGACACTGGAAAAACCTGTTGGAGAAATCTTCAATGCTGCCTGAATGAATTGCTCCAGAAAAGGATCCCAGTAACTACTGTCTACGCATATTTGGGACGCCAAACCACAAAAAGGGACAACTGACATCTTTCCATATCTTGTCTTTTTCTTCAAGAATTAGCAAGTATTTGGCCAAAATATTCCTTTTTGTCTTTTTTCTGAGAGAGTGTTCTAAAAAGAAAATCTCTTATTTCCAGTTAACTGGCCCAGGGAAGGTGTGCGCAAGAGCACAGGCTAAGGTAAAAGGGAACAATCATATTTCACTGTTAATGCTTTGTTACTGGTTATGTCTTGTTTTATAATAAGCTGATAATTTTGTTGTTTATTAAAGAAACCTGGTTGGTGTATTTTATTCTGGGATAAAGAGTCGAATCTATGATTGGCCATTTCAGTAACTGGGTAAACATTTCTATATATGTTGTTATCTGTGGAAAAGTGGAACTAGAAAAGACAGAGCACTCCTCCCACCTCAGTCGTAACGAGAGAGGACATTGAGCTGAAACCTTAAACTTTAGTTTTCACAGATGCTGCTTGACTTGAGTACTTATAGCATTGTTTTTATTTGTATATATAAACTTTATCTAGTCTATACAGCATTCCAGCTTAATATTTTATTTTTTGAAATATCAAATAGTGACAAATCAGTACATAAAACATTTTAAATCATCAGTTTCACAGCTGTAAAATATGTTACACACCATGGTATGAATTAAAAAAAAAACAAAACTTGAAAACAAGTTTTCAGTTTGGGCAATGGAAAGTCAAATTCTCTGCACTCCTTCCCAAAAGGCTACCAAAATCATAAGGCTCTAGTTATGATGAGAAACGAGAGAAACTGGGATTCTTCTCATTACAGCATAGAAGGATAAAAGAAATATGGTAGAGTTGTTTAAGAAGGATTTTGATAAGGTCAATAAACTATTTCTGGTCAGCAAGTTATGAGAGAACATAAACTTAAGATCCTTATGAACAGCGCAGTATGGAAGGGGAGAGAGAGCGCAGCTTTTAGAAGAGTATGGGATAGGGACTAAGTGTTTTTGTTTTAAGTGTGTGGGTATAGATGCGATATAATTTTTGAGAATAGGAGACCAACAAATTAGCTGCATGCTAACGTTTTTCTCCTAAAAACCTGCATTAGCCCTGGGTGACATTTTGCTAATTTCGATGAGTACATGAGATATCAATTGCAGATGTGCTAATTAGAAGAACTATTAAACATACAATTAAACTAAACTAATATAAAATTGGATTTGAATTCAAAAAGCAACAATTCCTTAAAAAAAGAGCAGCATGGGATATTTACCAGAATCCCTACATTATAATAGCAACTACACTTCAATAATACTTCCTTGGCTGTGAAGCGCTTAGCATGGTTGAAGTTTATGAAAGACAATATATAAAACAAGGTCTTTGTCTTTATAGCCTTTGTGGAGCATAAACAAAAATAGTACTAAACTGCAATTATGATAGCAGTTAGGGATACTAGAAGACTGAAAACAAACAAAAAGAACTTATATTTATATAGTGCCAAAAGTGCCTTACAGCCAATTATATACATCTTTCACTGGTGCAGGGAAATGGGGCAGCCAATTTGTACATAGCCAGGTACCACAAACAAAATCATAAATCAGACAGTACATTTTAATGTTATTGCTTGAGGGATAAATATTGGCCAGGACACCAGAAAGAACTCCTCTTCTCTGAATAGTGTTGTACATCCACCTCAGAAGACAGCCAGGGCCTGTTTTACATCTTGCCTGAAAAACAGCAACTCCAACAACATAGCACTCCATCCTCTGTGGGGAGACTATACTCCAAAAAGTAACTTTGGTGGCATTCAATTAATTTAATAAGCAACTAGACTTCTGAACTGAGATGACCCCGTTTGAGGCCAGAGCCATGTCACTGTGTGCTGTCCTATTGGAGGGAATCAGGTGTAGTCTGCTCTCAATATGTGGAATTCAGTACCAGTTAGCATTGTCTGATGTGAGCAGGTCCCTGCTGTTGGAAGCCCTTGCTGTTCAAAGCCTCCAGTACCAATTGATGCTAATATGTGATTAATTCAACTGGAACTCTTAGGTTTATTTGGTTCATCTATTTCCTTGTTTAATTTTAATCCAGACAATATGGATCAGTGAAGGGTACATCATGTGACAATACTCCAACTGGGCTACACTCTTGTGCTAAATGTAAAGTTACAATTTGTTCCTAAAACCCCATATTGTGCTATTGGTTTTATTTCTTAACACTATTTAAAGGAGCAAATGATTGGTCAATGACATTATCATATCAGCTGCAGCAATTGTGCTCTCTTGTCGACTTGTCCTTACTTACAAGGAAAACCCAAGCTCATTTAGTTAAATGATAAAGTTAATACTCCCATCAGTCTCATTTAATGTATTTCCATAGAGGCAAAAGATTTTACCCCCAAGTTTGGTAAAAAAAAAAAGGCCCTTTAACTGGAGAAACAAACTAGCACAATTCTTGGGGCTTTATATGACATGAAAGTAGACAACCATGTACAGCACTATTTAATACATGCAATAATTGTCATTTCCCAGAACCCATCAACTTCAGGGTGTGTGTGTTATATATAGGATGCAGAATGGAGAATCAATACTTTTTAAATATCAAAACATTTTGAATGTCAAGCCTGCAAAATAATTGAGAAAAATAGTCTTCAATAGTTTTAGAACTTTCATGATAATGATACAGTAATTGACTGCAACTTTGAGTTCCATTTGCCCAACAGAAATGTTAATAAAGTTAACATAGTATCCAAAATTCTTCAGTCTCTCCCCTTCACTTCCCCAGCCAGATTACCCACAAGGAGATTCTTTATTTGTAACCTTTGTTTTGGCAATCGTAGCTGTTTCCAGAAGTATTATCGTTAAATTTACCATTTATCTAAATGGGCTTAGTTTTTCCTAGGAACTAAGGACAAGTATGCAAAAGAGGGGAGATACATTTTGCTAGTTTGAATGGAGGAATGACAAAACAAGCTAATGGTACAATTTTTTTAAAAAGCTGTATGAACAGAGACCTGGGGGTATCTGTACACAAATCAATGAAGGTGGCAGGACAGGATAACAAAGCAGTTAATAAAGCATTAAAGATTCTTGGCTTTAAATAGAAGCATAGAATACAAAAGCCAGGAAGTTATCCTAAACCTACATAAAACACTAATTCAGCCTCAGCTGGAGTAGTATGTCTAATTTAGGGATTTGTCACTTAAAATGCAGTAATCTTACCTCCACCAGTTTCTTCTTTGCTTCCTCACATGTAGTCTGAATCTCACTATTTTTAACTTGAAGCTATTAAAGAAATGAGTATAAAAATTCATTTTCATTGCATCCATTTGGTCACCATCCATTTTTGATCTAGACAACATCCTGGCTTGGGCTAAGTGGCAAGTAACATTCACGCCACACAAGTGGCGGGTAATGACCAACTCAAATGAGAGAATCTAACCATTTCCCCTTAATGTTCAATGGCATTACCATCACTGAATCCCCACCATCAACATCCTGGGGGTGGTCACCATTGACCAGGAACTGAACTGGACCAGCCACTTAAATACTGTGGCTACAAAAGCAGGTCAGAGGCTGGGAATTCTGCGGTGAATAACTCACCTAACTCCCCAATGCCTGTCCACCATCTACAAGTTAGAAGTGCGATGGAATACTCTCCACTTACCTGGATGGGTGCAGCTCCGACAATGAAGCTCGACACCACCCAGGACAAAGCAGCCTGTTTGGCTGGCACCCCATCCATCACCTTCAACATTCACTCCCTCCACCACTGACGCACAGTGGCAGCAGTATGTACCATCTGCAAGATGCACTGCAACAATGCACCAAGGCTCCTTAGACAGCACCTTCCAAACCTGCGACCTCTACCAACTAGAAGGACAAGGACAGCAGATGCATGGGACCACAGCCTGCAAGTTGCCTTCCAAGCCACACAACATCCTGACTTGGAACTATACCATTCCTTCACTGTCGCTGGGTCAAAATCCTGGAACTCGCTTCTTAACAGCACTGTTGGTGTACCTACTCCACAAGGACTGCAGTGGTTCAAGGCAGCAGCTCACCACCACCTTCAAGGGCAATTAGGGATGGGCAATAAATGCTGGTATAGCCAGCGATGCCCACATCCCCGAACAAATAAATAAAAAAACTCCAGTAACACTAGGGTTAACAGCTCTGTTTTGAATGTCTGTAGTGAATGCACGCACAACTCATTTTAAGATGTCAACAGGCCTTGTGAAAAGTACCCAACATCTAACCTAATTTTGTGCCTTATACTGTGCTTTATACTTATGTCCCCTGGTTTACCCTAACCCACCTAGCTCACACAGTCTATACATTTGGACTATCTACTCCTTCCATTATTTTCAAGACCTAATTGTCCTGGCAACACACTCCGACACCCTCTTCACTTTCCCAACAGCCTTGCTGCATTGATCATGAAACTTCAATTACTCATTCAGTAGAATCCCAGGCCCTTCTCCAACTCAGCAGCCTTGAGCATACAATTCTGCTTAGAGTTGTACCCACTAAAGTGCATCATGTTATATTTGTCTATATTGATGAAATATTTACTAGACACTGGCCTATTTCTTCAATTGTATCTATCTTCAGCTGTCTGCAATCTATTCTACTACCTCCCCACCCAAGGTCCTTCTAACCACAGATATACCTTTGCTATTCACAAACTCACGAGAGCTCGCCAATGCCTCTGTCCAGATTGTTGACCAAGCTATGGTGAGTCTCGGCTAGTGACCACCCCACTTCCCATGCTGAGCTGACTTTATGTAGCTAGATTCATATCCAACCAAAAAATCAAAACTCAACTTTGTTTAGCAATGTTTTGCGCGGCATTTTTGGAACAGGTATTTTGGAATTCTAGACCAACAGTCAATTGGGCTATCAGCCACAAACTTTGATTCTACCGTTTAATGTGATACCTACTTCCCATTACACCCAAGTAATGGGTATGCCAGGACTTTTGCAGATCAACAATCGCAAAGTAGAAACCATCTTTCAGACCTTATCAAAATTTCACACTTGTCACTATTTCCCTAGATGCCTGCACAAATTCAATACATGTTGGGCAACCTCAAATGCCGAATAAAGCTCAGCTCAGTTGAGTCAAAGACCATCACCGAGAAAATTTACTTCCATCTCAAATTATGAGCCATCATTCCTACCTGAGGCTGTTGAAACCCTCATTCCTGCCTTTGTCACCTCCAGATTCAATTATTCCAATGTCATGCTGGGCTCCCGAGCTCCACCATTTATAAAATCCAACTCATTCAGACCTCTTCCATCTGCAACCTATTCAAGACAAACTCTTGCTCACCAATCTTCTCTTCCTTTCCTGATCTCTAATAGCTGCCCATCCTTCAATGCATGGACTTCAAAATCCTCACCCTGGTCTTAAAACCCTCCTCAGCCTTACTCCTTCCCATCTCTGAAATGTTCTTGCTTGCACATTCTGTGCTTTTCCTTCATTCTATGATTGATGGCAGAGCAATCGGGAGCATTCCCTAAATCTCCGACTTGCCACATCTCCTCCCATCTACTCCAATAGAGCTTTGTATCACATGGCCTAATTTTCATGCTATTCCTGCTCAAGTCTGATGCCAACTGTAAAACAATTGAATAATTTTATTACATTGAGGGAAAGGTACTATATAAAATATAATTAAGTGTTGAGTCTTACTTTATCCTGCTACAACATGTCAATTTAAATGGTTTTGATTTCTGAAAACACAAAAAAAAACTGATGCCAGAAAATAGAAAACCAACTAGATCCTCTGGTCAAGATACGTACACTTGCTTAATTTAAAACAATCCAAATTCTAATACACTTAATATGACCCAAAGCAGCTTCCGTAATCCTCACAGGACAGCAAACGTTATGAACCGAAATAGTGTTTTCAAAATACAGGAACATTTCATGCCAAGATTTCGTTCCAGAAACCTACCTCTTCCAATTGCTTCGATTTTTGTAAGATTTGCTTGTTTAGAGATGCAACTTGTCTTCGATGCTGCTGAGCAGCACCAAGCCGCTCAGGGCGATCCTCAGCTGAAAACTCAGATTGCTGCAATTATAAAAATTGCCACTTTACCTCAATACCCAATACCAATGACTACTTGCTGGTGAGGCACAGAAGAGCTGCATACATGCATTGAGACAACTATTGTCAAACGAAGTAACTATGACTAGAAGAATGGAACTGAAAGAAAACTGCCCCCCCCCACCCCCAATTCTGTAATCTCCTCCAGCACTACAACACTCAGGTATTTGTGCTCCTCCAATTCTGGTCTCGAGCACCCGATTTTAACCTCTCAACCATTTGTGGTCATGCCTTCAGCTGCCAGGGTCCCAAGCATCTCCACTGCTCTATCCCTCTTTAAGATGCTCCTTAAAACCTACCAAACCTTTGGTCATCTGCCCCAATATCACGTGTCAAATTTTGTCTGATAATGCTCCTGCGAGTCCCTTGGGGCATTTTACTATGCTGAAGGCACTATATAAATACAGATTGTTGCTGTTGATAGAGAAAATTTCAACTTCCCTGTTAGGGACCTTTGGTGAGGTATGTATTTTGCTTTGATTTCAGTCAGAAAGTAGACAGGAGTAAAATTAATTTCATTACAAAAGTTCAGTACCAGCTTGGTGATGGTTATTTTTCCTGGCTCAAA
Source organism: Heterodontus francisci (assembly GCF_036365525.1). Lineage (NCBI taxonomy): Eukaryota > Metazoa > Chordata > Chondrichthyes > Heterodontiformes > Heterodontidae > Heterodontus > Heterodontus francisci. The sequence continues at coordinate 47,551,937 of NC_090377.1, forward strand.
TATATATCAACTGGCATCCGAAACTAGCCCAGAGTTTTAGATTTCTGGAGAGACAACTGAATGATACTTGTTGACTATGCAACAATGTGCAAAGGTCCAGAACTATGCAGACAAGTCCCTTTAGTGACATTAGCAGAGCAAGATCCAAATTCCCATCTACACCACCCACACCAATTTATTTTAGCGCAGTACCTTCCCAAACGTACAAGTGGTCAAGAGTGTGGGCCAGCTGAACAGTTAGCACATGACTGCAATCAAGAGGCAGCATGTAGTTGGGAAACACGCAGCTCAATTTGGAAATGTGGCACTATGGGACTTCTTGCATCTTTCTAGTATGTGATAGTGTAGTTAGATGTGGGAGTAAATGGAGAAGTTCATACATTACAGTGCTCCAGGCAATAATTTACTTAAACAAGAAACTATTGCACAAGTGCAACTTTTTATTTTCCACAGTAGATATCCTCCTCGCCAGACATGTCATGCAAAATTACTGTGTATTCAGCTGCTAGAAACTCAATTGAGACTGCCAAAACACATTTCACTTAGCACCTTGATAGGGCAGGCAGGCAGACTTCATTTCATTAATTTGGTTGACAAGAACTGTTCAATCATCAAACCCAGTCTACTCTTAGATTCATTTCATATTCAACTTCCCTCAAATTGCATACCCCAAGTGCTTAACTCCAATCGTGGAGTAAAATATCAGAATTATTTCTTGAGCTCCTCCACATCCTTAAAAGAAAAATCCTGCTACTTTATTACATGCTCCAGCACTTAAAACGCAAGCCGAAATTGTTAAAGTGCCATACTGTGGGGGTGTTGCATTCGCAGAAATGCTGTATTTCACATTTTAATGTTAACGTTTCAGTTTGAGGGTGAGAAACTGGAGTCCCACACTAGCGTTCTGGAGTTAAACATAGGTAATTACATAGGCATGAGGACAGATTTGGCCCTAGTGGACTGGGCAGGAAGACTAAAAGATAGGACAGTTGATGAGCAGTGGCAGATGTTTGAGGAGATCTTCAATTCCTCCCAAATAAAATATATTCCGGAGAGGAAGAAAGATTCTAAGAAGGGGAAAAACATCCATGGTTAAGCAAGGAAGTTAAGGATAACATAAAGACAAAAACTAAGGCATACCATATTGTAAAGGCCAGTGGCAGGCTGGAAGATTGGGAAACTTTTAAAGATCAACAAAAGGTTACTAAAAAAGTAATAAAAAAGGTAAATTATCAAAGAAAACTAGCGCAAATATAAAAACGGATAGCAAAAGCTTCTATAAAGTATATAAAAGGTGAGAGTAGCTAAAGTGAATGTTGGTCCTTTGGAGGATGAGACAGGGGAGTTAATAGAGAGGTTCACAGAAATGGTAGAGACACTAAATCAGTATTTTGCCTCAGTTTTCACGGTGGAGGACAATAGTAACATCCCAATAGTAACAGGAAATGCAGAGGTTACAGAAAGAGAGGAACTTAGAAAAATCATCACTAGGGAAAAAGTACTGAGCAAACTATTAGGATTGAAGGCAGACAAGTCCTCAGGGCCTGATGGCCTACATCCTAGGATCTTAAAAGAAAGTGGCAGCGGAGATAGTGGATCCATTGGTTATAATATTCCAAAATTCCCTGCATGCGGGAAAGGTTCCAGTGGATTGGACAAAAGCTAATATAACGCCCTTATTCAAAAAGGGAGGGAGGCAGAAAGTAGGAAACTACAGACCAGTTAGTCTAACATGTGTCGTTGGGAAATTGCTAGAATCCATTATTAAGGAAGCAAGAACAGGACATTTAGAAAGTCAAAACAAATTCCATCAGAGTCAGCATGGTTTTATGACGGGTAAATCATGTTTGACCAATTTGCTAGAGTTCTTTGAAGCTGTAACAAGCAAAGTGGATAATGGGGATCCTGTAGATGCCTTCTGGACTTCCAGAAGGCGTTTCATAAGGTGCCGCACAAAAGGTTAATGCACAAGACAAGATCACATGGGGTTAGGGGCAAATTATTAGCTTGGATAGAGGATTGGCTAACCAACAGAAAAGAGAATCAGGATAAATGGGTCTTTTTCTGGTTGGCAAGATGTAACCAGTGGGGTGCCACAGGGTGCGGTCCTTGGGCCCCAGCTATTTACAATATATATATTAATGACTTGGATGCAGGGATAAAAGGTACTATAGCCAAATTTGCAGATGACACTAAAAATAGGTGGGATAGTAAGTTGCAATAAAGAAACAAGAAGCTTACAAATGGATATGGATAGGTTAGGTGAATGGGCCAAAATTTGGCAGATGGAGTTTAAACGTGGATAAGTGTGAGGTTATCCACTTTGGTCGGAAGAATAGAAAGGCAAGTTATCTAAATGGAGAGAAACTTCAGAATGCTTTGGTGCAGAGGGATCTGGGTGTCCTCATGCATGAATCGCAGAAAGCTAGTATGCAGGTACAGCAGGCAATAAGGAAGGCAAATGGAATTTTGGCATTTATTGCTAAAGGAATAGAATATAAAAGTAGGGAAGTGTTGCTGTAACTGCACAAGGTATTAGTGAGACCGCACCTGGAGCATTGCGTACAGTTTTGGTCCCCTTACTTGAGGAGGGATGTAGTTGCTTTGGAGGCAGTTCAGAGGAGGTTCACTAGATTGATTCCAGAGATGAAGGGTTTGTCTTATGAAGAGAGATTGAGCAGTTTAGCCCTTTACTCTCTGGAGTTTAGAAGAATGAGAGGAGATCTAATTGAGGTATACAAGATGATTAAGGGGACTGACAAAGTAGACGTAGAGAGGATGTTTCCTGTTGTGGGGCAATCTAGAACGAGAGGTCATAGTTTTAAATCTGCTACCCCTTATCCTAAAACTGAGATGAGGAGAAATTACTTCTCTCAAAGGGTCACGAGTCTGTGGAATTCACTACCCCAGAGTGCGGTGGATGCCGGGACACTGAGTAAATTTGAGGAGATAGACAGATTTTTAATTAGTAATGGGTTGAAGGGTTATGGAGAACAGGCAGGAAAGGAGTTGAGGCTGAGAGGAGATCAGCTATGATCATATTGAATGGCGGAGCAGACTCGAGGGGCTGAATTGCCTACTCCTAGTTCTTATGACCTTATAACCAAATCCTCGTCTGTCTGTACACACAGGCATAAATATCTCATGACACTAGCTAGCAGAGTTCTTCCAGCATCCTGACCCAACAATGCCATCAAAAAAAATGATCAGGTCATTGATCTAATTTGCCATTTATTAATACCTTGCAGAGCATAAATTGCTTATACAAGCAACATAATTTTAAGTAGTCTCTTATTGGCTGTGGAATGCCCATAGGATGTGATAAGATACCTTACCTTTTCAGCATATTCTGATGCAATCTGCTTAATTTCTTCTGACTGCAATCCTACTATGTGACCCACTGTACTGGCAGTCAGTTTCCCCTGAAAATCAAAAACAATGCAAATGTCAAGCCACAAGTTGTAAAGGTTCATAAAATCAGAATGAATCAGTTTAAAGTTGTGTTTGACAGTGTAATGTCCATTGTTGATTCTTGTGATAGCAAAACTGTTCAATCTCAAATGGTGTTACTAAACTACATTTAAGCATGCAAGTTTGCCTTTATGATTAACACAATAATTGCACTGTCAGGATGAGCAAAAGGATGTAATATTTTCATTTCTAAGGTAACTATCACTTTAATATAGGATATCTTGACGGGGCAAAGTGAGTGCTTAGTCATGTTGGGCAGGTGCATTCGTCCATTTAACCTGTTGTTTAATGGCATTGCTTTCCTGTTTTTTTTTCCTGGCTTTTGTCAAGGTTCACCCCGGGCAGCTCTAACACAGAACTCTACGCTTTACAATCTGTACCCAGGGACGTACACAGAGATAAACACCAACTGCTACTGGAAGACCATCAACTCAGTGAAAGATGCTCTTTCGTCTGCCCGAAAACGGTTCTGATGAAAAAGGTCACTGACCTGAAACGTTAACTCTGCTGCTTTCTCCACAGATGCTTCCAGACCTGCTGAGTATTTCCAGCACTTTTTGTTTTTATTTAAGAATATATTATCGTGGAGTAAGTATTTTAATCCATTGTGATATATTAGAACAAATAGATCTGAATTGAATTTATGATCCACCTCTATTCACAACAACAAATGGGAGAAGCAAATAAAAGCCAACTTAAAAGGAACACTTTTTGGTGGGTACCAAGGCAGCAGGAAATATCACTACTTTTTGTTTTGTTAAATGTCTTACATTGCTGTCACTTTGTAGGAAATGAGAACTGTCTCCAAATACCTGTGTGAATGAGCCCTTGCATTTCAAATTTGCATATGCACAAAAATCCACATTACTGGTAGTTTTCTATAAAATTCTGAATTCTTCTGCTTCAAGATCATAAAAACATGGAAATTTCTACACTCATTTGATCTCAGATTTTGCAAGAACTAATAGCTATTTGGAAGAAAATACACAACTCAATCTTATTTCTGGATATGGTATAGAATTCTATTTAGTCCCTAAACCTCTAGCTTTTATTTACACATACAAGCTTGAGAAACACAGTAATAATCAGTTTTATTCTTGCAGCTTATCAGTAAAAATCAAATGCAACAAAGTCATGCACAAAGTCTTAAAATCTAGAATCCAATGCTTTAAAAAGTCAGAGCTTAATCTCTCATTAATTATATGTATGCATTTTTATATGGACTTTTCAACATTTACAATTACCTCTTCAGTTGCCATCACAGCCATTCCAGTCATCAGCTTTTTAATGCGAAGCTGAAATCAAAGAAAACCAATTTTCAATCTTTAACAGTCAAAAACTTGAGGCTAAACTATTCTAACTTAAAACAGTCACGAAGCTACAAAGTCAAGCGAATGATTCATTTGGAAATTAATCTAATATTCTGAGCAAGATTATTTGTTTCATTTGAAGATAATTCAATTCATTGACTATTCTCAAGCAGTTTGCCAAAATGTTTATCCTGACATAGCAAATAGTGTTTCTCAGATGGAGTTTAATTATATATAACTTGGAGTTGCCATGAAATAACTTTAAAATACTTTATATCTTGTATAGGTAGAACACTGATGAGCACTGCATTGTCAATACATCCCTATTAAAATGTTTGCATCACACCCATGCATTTGTTTCAATCAATAAACATTTAGTTAAAACTTCAGTTGAAACCAAAATCATAACTGTTATACAATTCCTTAAAAAAAAGTTCTGTAGTAATTTAGTTGCTGCACAAAGACAATAGTGTACATGAAACTAAATGATTGGAACGTCTGGCAACATCTGTGGAAACAGTTGACGTTGGAGTTGGATATGAATCTTAAGAGTCATATCTGACTTATCTGACTCTTGAAATGTTAACTCTGCTGCTCTCTCCACAGATGCTGCCAGACCTGCTATTTCCAGCACGGTTTTTATTTCAGATTTCCAGCATCCACAGTATTTTGCTTTTATTAAACTAAATGGCCACTTTGGCAAGAGACACTAAATTTGGTAAGTAAGAAACCTAAATACCGATGCATTGAAGCGAAGGCTCCCAGACTTATAAAAGGACACGAGGAGAATGGGCTGGATTATTAGACACAAAATGTGATTTTTGCTTCAATCTCGATTGGTTCTTTTATTTTATTTGAAGTTAACTTCACCGAAAGCATGAGGAATACTGGGGTGATTGGAAAACAGAAGGAGTGCTGCAATAATATTAATTACGGACAGTAGCCAGTGAGGGCATGGCAGCCAATAAAAAAAAAAGTGAGTGCACACAGGACACAGATGAAGTAGACTCCAAGACACTGATCAGCAGCACATTGCAGATAGAAGCCAGAAAATATGTATCCATTGATGTAACTGCAAACTCAGGCAAGCAAATAGACAGTCAACAAATTTTGGAAGAAAAATCAACCCTAGTAAGATGATCAGCACACTGCCCAGACTGCAATTGAGAAAAATGGTCATTTGAGCAAGGTAGGGGAGGACAGGTGGTGCCTGTGGAACAGTTCCCCAGTGACAGTTGCTACTGTCAGGAGGCAAGGAGAGAAAACTGAAAAGGGAAAGGGATATTAAGAGGAATTAAACACCAGCCATCATTGAATTACATTTCATATGCTGTAGTTTTATGTGAATAAGTTTACGCAGTTGTGAATCTACAAACACTTGTAATAATGGACAATAACTGTTTTTTGAAATAGTGATTGAGAATGTATCTGTGACTATGATGTTGCACATTTGAGTTTTTGAGTCATTTTCACATTGTGTAGTAATGACAGTTTGTTTTCTGGCCTGCAGAAAGAAATGTTTCTGTTGAATTATAGAACACACTCCTTTCCAGAATGCAATTAATATTTTGGCACTGGATTATTCTGGAGGATTAAAACATTTTTGTGCTTTAACGCCCTTAGCTGAGTGCAGTGCTAGGAGAACAGATTTTGGAGGGAATAGGTTTTTGTTAAAGCATTGTGAACAAATGAGGGGAACATATGTTGCCCAAGAAAATAAATCTTGTTCTATACTAAAAATGCTACTTAACTAATCTATTTGGCAAAAATCATAGGGACCTGAACCTCACGTTTCACCCAGAAATGTGAACAGTAGTCAGTTTTAAAATAAGAAAATATCAGTCACCTTGAGAAGAGTCACAATTTTGCAGATATCCACCATTCAGCCCACTGCACCAAGTGTTGAAAGAACTCCACATAGTTCAATTCCCATGCTATCAGTAAAAGTGACTGAAGTTGCTGTAGCGTCTTAAAAACCTAACTGGTTCGCTAGCATTCTTTAGGAAAGGAAACCCAACATCTTTACTCAGTGATGCCAATCCCGCACCAATGTACTTGACTTCTGACGTGACGTAGCAAACCATTCTGTACAAACGTGGATAATTCGGGATAAGCAAAGTCAGTTTTGTCAATGATGCTTACAGACCAAGTGAAAGAAAAAATGTTTAAAAGCTCTTCAAAATAAAAGCTGGGGAACGAGAACATGAATCTGTAAGGTGGTTTGCTGGGCCTGGGCAGCTCCAGAGATGTCAGCCTGGATTGAGTTTTCATTCCCTGCTGCTTGGAATGGACCCCTCCATTAAAATCCTCACAATGGACATCAGTGGATATACTGGAGGGTATCCATGACATGACTTTCTTTTTAAAAAAAAAAATTAATTTTCTTCCATAGATTTGAAATTAAAATTCAAAGTTCTAAATTAAGTACTCTAGATTTTCCTTTTCTTTTATGCTGAGAATAATTGTGAAGTTCGCCATCATTTTGGTGTGTAACAAATGCAACGTCTCAATTCTATTAACAGTCTTCATCGCATTTACATTTTAGTGCAAGTTACTGACTACAAATTGTTTGTTTACTTGCATTAAATCTGGTTTAATCAGCTAAAAGACATTAACAGTGAGCTAATGTAATTTTACTTTTCTAAGTCAAGAGGCCAGGCAATCTGTCCTTCAAATTCCAGACAACTCAGTCAAATATGCACTTGTAATTTCCTGGTTTGTCTTATTTGAATTGCAGGGTTCCAGATGTTTGAAAAGGACTATTTTTAGCAAAACTTAGTATCCCTCACAATGTGAAATAGATGCAAATTAAAACATGGATTTATGTTTTATATGTGGCCCCCTGCTTTTAACTGGTAGTCTATATACAAGCTGAAGAATTATACAGGGTGTGAGGGATGGATGAAAAGGCAAATGCTTCAAGATATATCATTTCTCATTACAAAAATTGTACAATGTACCTCTTCAACAGCCTGCAGATCATCCTCCTCAGACAATTCAGTCACCCCAGTTGCCAGCCCTGTTCCCAGGGCCCCTTTTTTGTCTTCACTCTGTAAAGCCATTTTGAAACAATCAAAAATTATTGCACAAATGAGTAATGTATCTCCTTAAAGTGACAGTGGCGTTGGAAAGCATTACAATCTGGACATACTGAAGATAAAATTAAACCTTTTGAATAAATGAGATTTGAAGTTAATTCTTACCTTTTCAGTTTTTGACTGTTTGCTGAAACCATACTTACTGCAGAAAGAGAAAAAAAATCTGTACTTGAGCAAGACATTCAAAAGATCAAAAGTATCTTTATTAATCTGATTGCATCACATACAGAATATACTAGTTTTGGAACAAATATGGATATGAGTACCCAGTTATTCCCTCATCATTTGAAAACTAAGCATGATTAATTTCAAGTACTAAAACAGGAGAGACTTAATACTTGCAGCTAATTACCATACCATTACGTTACTGCTTTTGCAAAGCAATCCTGAGATACACATCAACGAAATGAGCGTGCATCAACAAAATGAGTGGGTAACTAGAGTCAAGACAATGATCGGACTCAAAATTAGAGCTTAAAACAGCTGTATGCCATCTTGACCCAGTGCAGTCAAGGTTAAAAAGATCTCCAGTGGTCCACTGAATGAAAACTTAAGGCATTTAATGTACTGCAAACACTAAAAATTTAACTGGCCAGCAAGCAGAGCTCTGTGCATACATAGACGCATGCATGCATCAAAATACCTCTGCACAGTTCATTGGCAGACAGTGCAAATGTCAAATATAACTCAGGTCCGCTGCTGTGCATCCCACACAATACTAGTCTGAGACCAGCACATGTTGTATAAAGACACAAGTTATTTCAATTCGAAATTTACAACTGGAGAGAGTTGGAAATCTATTTTAAAATGTATCTATATGGTATGTTTCATCTTTGCGTAGTAAATATATTCCCTACACCCCCAGATGTAGCAGAAAATCTGTTAATTTTAGAATTTGAGAATTTAAAAGTATCTTTGTAAACGAAGTCTGGATGCAGCTTTATTATTCAAAAGTCAGTTTCCAAATTGAACAAAATGCACGAATAGTTCAAATTAAGGAAAAAACAGCCCTGATCAAAAGTCACAATGACATCCACTGGTGACTGTGACCCATGGTCCTCTGTCCCTCCTCAACCCCTCTGCAGCCTTTGACATGCTAGGCCATGCCATCCTCCAACGCCTCTCCTCCGCTGTACAACGAAGTAGGACTGCCTTGCCTGGTTCCACTCACTTGCTCAGTGGCAGCCAAGGAATCTCCTGCTTTGGATTCTCTTCAAGCCCAGTTACCTAGAGCCCAGAATCTCTCCTTGGCGCCCTATTTCTCATTTACATGATGCCTCTCAAAGACATCACCCAAAGACATGGCTTCAGGTTCCACACGCATGAGGAAGATACCCTATTCTACCTCTCTACCGCCTCTCTCAACCTCTCTACTGCTTATGTCCTGTCTGCTTGCCTGAGATCCGGTGTTGGATGAGCCATAATTTTGTCCAATTAAATTAATATTGGGAGGAACAAAGCCAACGCATTCAGCTTCCACCACAAACTTTGTTCTCTCGCCACCGGCTCCATTCTACTCTCTGGCCACTGTCTCAAACTGAACTTAATCGTTAACATCGGCGTCTTATTTGACTGAGCTAAGCTTCTGCCCCAATATCCCCTTCACCACAAAGACTACCTACTTCCATCTCTATCACCACCTGCACGATCCCTGCCTTGGCACATCTACTGCTGATACCCACATTCATGTTTTTGTTACTTCCAGCCTAGACTATTCAAATGCTCTCCTGGCCAGCCTCCCATCTTCCACCCTCCATAAGTTTGAGCTCATCCAAACTCTGCTGCTAGAATCCCAAGTTCTGATCACCCATCAATCCAATCCTTGCTGACCTATCGAAAAGTACTGGAAATACTCAACAGGTCAGGCAGCATCTGCGGAGAGAGAAGCAGAGTTAACGTTACAGGACTGTGACCTTTCTGAAAGGTCACAGACCTGAAACATCAACTCTGCCTCTCTCTCCACAGATACTGCCTGACTTGCTGAGTATTTCCAGCACTTTCAGATTTCCAGCATCTGCAGTATTTTGTTTTCATCTTGCTGACCTACGTTGGGTCTTAGTCACGAATGCCTCGATTATAAAGTTCTCAGACTCAGTGTTCAAATTCCTTCGTGGCACCATCCTTCCTTATTCCTGTAAATTCTTCCACCCTTAAAACCATCCAAAAACGCTTCTTCCAACTCTAACCTCTTGTGCATCCCTCGCTCCAACAATGGCAGCCATACCTTCAGCCATTTAGGCCCTAAGTCACAACATTTCTTCGGTCTCTCCTCCTAATCCACTTCTGACCAAGTTTCTAGATACCCTTCTCAATATCTACTTCAGCTCATGTCAATTTTTGTCCGATTACACTCCTGTGAAGCACGGTGGGACATTTGAGTTAAAGGTGCTATATAAAAGTAAGTTGCTGTTGGATTCTTAATTATGATACATCTACAATACTAAATTCAGGTATCAATAATGAAGTGTAAAACTTTAAAAAGTGTATTAGCTTTTTAAACTTGTGCTTTAGATAGCTTTGAAGTTAAAATTAAGACTAAATACTCACATGAAGGAATCGGGAAAGCTAATGAAAATGAAGAATGTAAGAAAACAACAAAAGGAGTGAGAAAGGAATAAGAGTTTTAACATAAAACAGGAAGAATAAATTGCAAGTAATTGAAAGATTTGATAGCCATTAAAGTCAGCAGTATTTGAAATACAAAAAAAAAGCAGTGGCAAAGAAAGAAAATACCTAGACATGTGTAGATAAATTATAGTATAAAGTGACACAATCATTCCAATTATCGAGGGAAAAATCACTTTGGCTTTGACAATTGATGTACATTAGTCATTCTCAAACTATGCAACCTTATAATTTAGTTACAAGTTTAGCTGCAGTTAAGGGATCACATCCCTTCCCTCAGAGTTAACCAGGTAGTCATTTTGATACAAGTTATATTTCAGTCACACCTTGCATTATTAAATTGGATTTTGCAATGAGAAATAAAATCCCTTTCATACAGCAGGAGAGGGAGGTAAAAGTGCAGTAGTGAATGTCAAATCGATTTAAACAGTGCACAATAAAAAATTCAACTGATTTGAATCTCAAACTTTCATCTCAGAAGTGCCACCAATTCCAAGCAGACCCTGCATTTCCTGTACTTCCCCAGTGGAGATCAATTTTCAAACTCATGGTTAAAATATGCAGATTTACAAAACATTTTCACCAGTTCACATGCAACTAAATTTAATAAAGGGTTTAGTACTTAAAGTGCTAAAATTCAGACACCTGCAATTTTAAACCTCAGATCTGTCCAAGAGTTTTAAATTAAAATCAAATGCTGGATGGGTGTCTTATGGTGGGCATGTTTTCTCAGAAAAAGAGGCAGAATTCTTGATGTACAAACTGAAAGTATATTGTATTCATCATTGTTAAAATTGTATAATGCTTTCCAAAGGAGAAAACAAAGTCTATACTGGAAACACCAGCTTGACTGTTCTCTCCATAGATGCAACTTGGCCTGACTAATTCCTGCATGTTTTGTTTTCAAACAACATTTTTATTTGTGTGGTAATCACAAACATTTTGCTCCAAAATCAATGAATACTGCAACTAGGGATAAATCAAATCAAATCCCAGTTGAGACAATTAAGCAAAAAAAAATTCAGTCATTAGATGGATGGTAAACTGCATTGAAAAAGCTTGTGTTTCTGGAATACATGTATAAATCCAACCCACACCAAACGGAATAAAGCCACCTCCATATGGGGCAGGATGTCAGAAATGCTCCATCCATCAATATTGGCGACCACGCTCTGGAAGTGGTTCAAGAGTTCACCTACCTAGGCTCAACTATCACCAGTAACCTGTCTCTAGATGCAGAAATCAACAAGCGCATGGGTAAGGCTTCCACTGCTATGTCCAGACTGGCCAAGAGAGTGTGGGAAAATGGCGCACTGACACGGAACACAAAAGTCCGAGTGTATCAGGCCTGTGTCCTCAGTACCTTGCTCTACGGCAGCGAGGCCTGGACAACGTATGCCAGCCAAGAGCGACGTCTCAATTCATTCCATCTTCGCTGCCTTCGGAGAATACTTGGCATCAGGTGGCAGGACTATATCTCCAACACAGAAGTCCTTGAAGCGGCCAACATCCCCAGCTTATACACACTACTGAGTCAGCGGCGCTTGAGATGGCTTGGCCATGTGAGCCGCATGGAAGATGGCAGGATCCCCAAAGACACATTGTACAGCGAGCTCGCCACTGGTATCAGACCCACCGGCCGTCTATGTCTCCGTTATAAAGACGTCTGCAAACGCGACATGAAATCGTGTGACACTGATCACAAGTCGTGGGAGTCAGTTGCCAGCATTCGCCAGAGCTGGTGGGCAGCCATAAAGACAGGGCTAAATTGTGGTGAGTCGAAGAGACTTAGTAGTTGGCAGGAAAAAAGACAGAGGCGCAAGGGGAGAGCCAACTGTGCAACAGCCCCAACAAACAAATTTCTCTGCAGCACCTGTGGAAGAGCCTGTCACTCCAGAATTGGCCTTTATAGCCACTCCAGGCGCTGCTTCACAAACCACTGACCACCTCCAGGCGCGTATCCATTGTCTCTCGAGATAAGGAGGCCCAAAAGAAAGATATATTACAAGTTCTGAACTAAAAGGAATTTGCACCTCAACCCAATTTGTAATGGGTAGAGACTTGCTCAAAAGGATAGCAGAGGTTGAACACAGTAGAGGGTGCTTATATATCCTTCCTATATCTTCAAAGAAAGCTTTTCCCTTCTTATACAAAAGCAAAATACTGTGCATGCTGGAAATCAAACTAAAACAAAATTGCTGGAAATATTCAAGTCAGGCAGCATCTGTGGAGAGAAAAACAAAGTTAACGTTTCAACTTTACTGTTTTTCTGTCTGTCTGATCTGTTAAGTATTTCCAGCATTTTCAGTTTTTTGTCTTTATGCTGCCCAGGTAGTCTGTAGCATATGCCTTAAGTTGTTTTTGCATTAGTAAAGTCTAACCCCAGTAGCTTTGCACCCCTCATTGATTCATCTTCAAGGCATCCCCGACATTTTGACTGTACCAGCACCTCTAGCATCACTGACAGCAACTTCTGGAGACTGCACCTACACAGTTAAACACGGAAATCCAAATGTTGCTGTCATTTTCAGAGGAGGAGAGATGGCAAATGCTGACAGCTTTGAATTTGCATCCTTTGACTCCAGAATCTGCTTTTCCTAGTCTCCAGTTCATGAATTTGAATTTTCCATATCACTTGTTGACTACCATTCTATAATTATCATCTGGATCCAGTTTTTCTGTCTCTCTACTTTGATTCAGTAGCTGCATCATTACTTCCTGCATGTCTCATTGTTGGTTTTGCACAGAATATTTCTCCTGCGCTAGTCCTTTTTGTTCTGATGAAAGTGGCTTTTGTATCCACACAAGTCTCTTATTTACATCCTCAACTGTCTTACTGAATTCCCATCCTTTCCAAAAAGGCCAGAGTATACCAGAGAACAATTTCTGCCTCTCACCCTACTGCTACAAAAACAGATCATCTGCCTGGCAGGAGTTTTATCAAGTGACATGCACTCTTCACACATTGTAGCAGTGCAATCTAGCTCAATAAGTTTAGAGAAACCAGCTGCTGAGAATGAAAATATGGTGACATAGAACTGATGCTGCCTTCTATTTCAGCACTGTATAAAGGCCTGGAATATGGAACATTTCAAAAGGAACTGGTACAGCTACCAAACTAAGCTCAAAAAACCAAACCCCTAAATGTCCACTTGAACTAAAGAGATTGTAGATACATATCATTTAAAAAATAAGGAAAAATTTCTTCACTCAGAGGGTAGTGAACCTGTGGAATTCTCTACTGAAGGCGGTGCAGGCCACGTCATTAAATATATTCAAGAAGGAGATAGATATATTTCTTAATGCCAAAGGGATCAAGGGATATGGGGAGAAAATGGGAACTGGGTACTGAATTAGACAATCAGCCATTATCTTTTTTTGAATGGCGGAGCAGGCCTGAAGGGCCGAATGGCCTACTCCTGCTCCTATTTTTTATGTTTCTAAAATAGCAATATGTAGCTAATCGTCCTGTATCAACTACATTTCATAGGAGTGATCAGAGTAGTATAAAATTAGGAGGGCAGTAAGGAGCTGTAAGACATCAGGTTTGGAGGGGCAGGGGGCTGAGAGAAGGGTGACTGGTAGCATGTGGAAAATCCAGAAGTCTGGGTTTCCTTGCATGCTATGGATTTCTAACAGTCCAACCTCAGAATCCCAGATGGTGGCGAGTTACAATCCTGGGGCGGGGAAAAGAAAAGATGCTTGGGGTGGGGACACCAGGAAGAAACACGCCTGTACCTCCTGGTTCACAAGTAGTGCTGTGAAGGCACTTATCTTCTCCCCAAGGGTGTCGTCTCCTTGCTGCAGCTGCCGGTTTTCCCAAAGTCTGGAAAACCCAGGTCGGCCACAGTTAAACTGAAGGCTTCCAGCCTCATTAGCATACATAAGTGCCTTTTTCGCCTCATGCCCAACTCTTGTTTCATGCTTCCATCTGATGACCCACCCCCACCACTCACGTTAAAATTGCCTGCCCCCCTCCCAGCAGTCAGAACATAATTGCCAAAGGCACGATCATGCATTGCAGTTAAACCTTGGCAGCAACGATTAGTAAATATGGGCGGAATCTTCACTTCAAAAATGTTTTTTTTTTAAAAAAAAAAGGCGTTGGGGCCATTTGCGGGTGCTGATCCAGCTTACGTCAGAGCTGCGCCTTGCAGTGCGATCTTAGGGAAGGCAGTAAGTTAACAGGTCGCCTCCACGTTCGCAGTGCAGTTAAGAACAATGGGAAGGACAGATGCTGGAGGCCCAATGGGAGGGCCCACAGGCCTGGCAGACCAGCAGCTCCACTGGGAGACACCAATGGTGCCCCAAAATGGAAGTGGTGTTGAAAGCTTCTAAGGGTTTATTACAAATAAAAGGACTAGGAGTTGTCAGGGTCAGTGTGGAGGGGGAACTTCCACAAGAATGCTTTTGGCCACAGCTCTGCCAGTTTCAGCCTTGCGACTGTGATCGCAGCACGGCCAGCAGCCTCAGGGGTCCCTGACCTCTTACTGAGACTGCCTCTGCTGCCCTGTCGGGCTCCCCGATACAGAAGTCACGTGAGCCCTGCACTGCAAGATTACATTGCTGCGCACAATTCAGGGCTTACTGCCCTTTTACCTACCTCGATATTCTACACACTGCGGACTGGCGGGCAGCGACTACTGCAGGGAGCCCACCTCTGGGAGAATCACCTGAAGGTGGGAACATGTGGGGGGGGGGGGGGAAGCAAACCAGACATGCCTCAGACCGGTTTTCTGTGCCACCCCTGCCTCCACAGTGCCAAGAGGATTCCGCCCTGTGTGAACATTGAATTTCTCAATACTTTATCATGGATTTCTTTATCATGGGATGTGGGTATCTCTAGCAAGCCCAGCATTTACAGCCCATCCCCAAATGCCCTTGAAACTGCCCTTGAGGTGGTGGTGGTGAGCCGCCTTTTGACAACTGAGTGGCTTGCTAGGCCATTTCAGAGGGCAGTTAAGAACTAGCCGCATTGCTGAGGGCTTGGAGTCAAGATGTAGGCCAGACTGTGTAAGGAGTACAGATTCTTTTCCCCTCTACAGACATTAGCGAACTTGATGGGTTTTCCGATAATCCGGTAGTTACATGGTAACCATTATTTATACTAGCTTTCGATTCCAGTTTTATTTAATTAACTCAATTCTCCAGCTGCTGCGCAGGGAATTGAACTAGTCTCCAGATATCACTCCAGGGTTATTAGTCTTGTAAAATAATCATTATGTCACCGTGCCCAATATTCAACCATCCACAGTGCTGTCTACTGCTACTCATGGTTTTGTACCACATGAAGTGCGGTGACTGTCAGATGTTATAATTTCTATATGTGAAAGTGATAATTTAGGCCTCTTTAATGTAATTACACAGATACTCAATGTTGCACTTTAGATTTGAATAGCAGTAAACAGGACAAAAATTTCTTGACTGAAATAAAACTAGGACACGAGATTGGGTATTAAAAACTCCAAGACAGACCCAAGGACTACTCATGTCAAATATAATACAGACAATCCATAACAAGTCCCAGAGTTCACCAACGTCACAAATGGTTTTCCATTCGTTACGACCGTGGTGGGAGGAGTGCACTCTTTGCTAGTTCCACTTCTCCACAGATACGTTTACCAGTTACCGATGTGGTCAAATATATTCTACTTTTTATCCCAAATTTAATTAACAAAATCAGTTTATTATAAAACAAGACATAACCAGTAACAAAGCAAAACATTAACAGAGACACACACACACACACACGAGATTCTCTTTTTAGAGCTCTGTTACAAAAAGACAAAAAATAATATTTTGGTCAAATAATTGCTAATTCTTGAAAAAAAAAGATACACAAAGATGTCAGTTGTCCCTTTTTGGTTTGGCATCCCAAATAAGTGTAGACGGCCATCACTGTGATCTTTCTGGAATAGTTCTTTTCAGGCGACATTGAAAGTTAGTTTGGCAGGCTTTCCAGCAGAAATGCAGCATAAGTTTCTCCATTTCTTACACTGAATTCTCAGGAAGTTCTCCAAGAGATGGAAGAAGGTGCTGATGGTGAATGCTCTCCAACTGCCTTCAAAACAGTTCACATCCCAACACACTGTCCAAAGCGAAACCAAAAATATCTTCAGAGTCAAGCCTCCGACCCCCTATAAATCTTGACCGGTCACTTCTCTATAAACATATCCCCAAAGTCAAAAAGCCCCTGCAGGCTGTTTATTTGAAGAAAGGGGACTTCCAGTAAATGCTGTTTTCAAACAAGACCTCTATGTCCTTTCAATGATCCCAATGAAAAAACATCCATGGAATCCTTTTCAGTTTTCCCAAATAGAACAATGTCCATATTTCTAAAATACATGAGTTCTCAAAAAAAACCTTTAAAAATGGAAGCACTTTTGTAGCACATTTTAAAAGGAATTTTGAAACAATGGTAAAATAACCTTAACTAAAGCTCAAGTGGGAACCTTTGAAGAACTGAAGTAGGTACAACTTCCAAATATCTTGTATACAATGAAATAACAACTAGTAGTGATCCAACAATCTAACTGCAAATGGGCTAAGAAAGACTGAAATATTAACTCAAACAGAACTAGGTTCAAACCAAAGTTGAATCAAAATATGGGAGATACTCCAGAATATACTGAAGATCGGACTAACAGATGCATTCTATTTTGTGTAATAAGCTTTATTAGTGGATTCTCTGTAGGAACTAACCAAAGTATCCAATCATGTTTTCAGTGACAGATTTATCAATCTCATTGTTTCAGTTTTGAATGCAGTATTTGGCATTCCAATTGAGAGCAGATTTCGCCTGCAAAGCAATGGGATCATCTAGTCATGACTGAAAAGTAAGGTCTGCAAGGCCAAGCTTAACTTTTGCTTGGTTTTCATATCTTAGAATCGTTACAGCGCAGGAGGCCTCCATTCATCCCATTGTGTCAGTACCAGCTCTATGAATGAGCAATTGGCCTAATGCCATTTCCCCAGCTTTCCCGTGTAACCCTGCACATTCTTTGTTTTCAGATAACAGTCTAATTTCCTTTTAAATGCCTCGATTGAATCTGCCTCCACCAAAGTCAGGCAGTGCATTTCAGACCCTAACCACTCACTGCGTCAAAAAGTTTTTCCTCATATCATTCTTGCTTCTCTTGCCAATTACTTTAAATCAGTGCCCTCTCACGAGTGGGAACAGTTTCTCCCCATCTACTCGGTCCAGACAACTCATGATTTGAATGCCTCTATCAAATCTCCCCTCAGCCTTCTCTTCTCCAATCTATCTTCATAACTGAAGTTACTCATCCCAGAAACCATTCTCATGAATCTTTTTTACACTCTCTCGCCAATGCCTTCACACCCTTCTCATGTAACTGAGCGACAGTAGTAGGGCATAAAACTGTCCAACCAATAAATACAAAAGGGTACTCAGTATAATCTGTTTTCTGCACCAGTGGGAATGAGCATACCCAACTGGCTATAGCTTGATTTCTTACCTATGAAAGCACTCTGAATAATGTTGCTTTTCCTTTTTGAAACCAAGGCAAATTTGTTGTATGTGGAACTGTGCTCTCCAAATTGGCTGTATATAATTACATAACAAATGTGACTGCAGTTAATAGAAAGTAGCCATTGCCTGCCAAGAGCTATACAGCACTGAGGTTGTGACACTATACAAATAAAAATATGTTCTTTTGAACCATTTTCTAGCTCGGGAAACACGGACTGACCTCAATTCTGGTTAGGCCACAACTAGAGTATTGCGTCCAGTTCTTGTCACAACACTTTAGGAAGGATGTGAAGGTCCTCGAGATGGTGCAGAAGAGATTTAACAGAATGGTTCCAGGGATGAGGGATTTTAGCTACAAGGTCAGGTTGGAGAAGCTGGGGTTGTTCTCCTTGAAGTAAAGGAGATTGAGGGGAGATTTGATAGGTGTACAGGATTATGACAGGTTTAGATAAAGGTAGACAAAGAAAAGCTGTTTCCATTAGCTGATGGCACAAGGACTAGGGGGCACAGATTTAAGGTACTGAGCAAGAGATACAGGGGGGAATGTGAGGAAAAACTTAAAAAAAATACAGCAAGTGGTAATGACCTGGGAGTGGTGGAAGCGGAGACTATCAATGATTTCAAAAGGAAATTGGAAGGACACTAGGAGGGAAATAAACTGGCAGAGCTATGGAAATAAAGCAGGAGAATGGGACTGACTGGGATTACTTTACAGAGAGCAGTCATGGACTTGATGGGCACCTTCTGTGCCGTAATGACTGATTCATTGCTGAAGCAGAGATGCCCATTTCTTCTCTGCATCTCCTGTAAACATTTATAGTTTCTGATAATCCCAGATTAAACATGGGACTTTTGTCATGCGTCTCCATCAAGGAAAGAAAGGTGACTTGAATTTGTCTATCAACTCAGGTATAACTCCCATCTCAATGAAATTCATTTGACCCATACTGGCTGCAAGCAGTTCATAGAAACAGATGGCCAATAAATCACATTTAAAAAGATACAACCAGTATTATTGGACTTGACAGCACCCTTCAGAACTTCTACTTAAAAAGGTTCAAGTAAATATCGTCACATTGAGGGCAAGAGATTATGACCAAAGTAATTTAAATAACCTGGAGTTGCAACTTCTCAAATGTAGAGCCCAAATTAACTGCACAAATACCCAATTGCTTCAAAACTAACACTGTAAAAACAGATTATCTATTAAACACTTCTTAAAGTTAGGAGATATTATACTCTTCAAAATCTTACCGGCCAAACTCCAAAAGGGTAGAATGGACTCTGGATTCTTCATCCATCAACTCTCCTGCTGTAACCAACCGTTTGTACTTGCGTTGTGGTTTATAAACATCCTTTGAAAGCAAAAAAGAAATAAACAATCTTGTGAACATGAAATCAACTCAACTTGCATTTATAAAAAAAATCTTTAATGTAGCAAAATATCACAAGGCACTTTGCAGGAACTTTATCAGACAAATTTTTAACACCGAGGCACATAAGGAAATATTAGGGTAGGCGACTAAAAATTTGGTCAAGAGGTAGCATTTAAAGTGCGTCTTAAAATAGGAAAGACAGGCAGAGAGATTTAGGAAGGAAATTCCAAAACGTTAGGGCCTTGGCAGCTAAAAGCACGGTGAGCAATGGTGGAATAATTAAAATTGGGGATGCACAGGAGGCCAGAATTGGAGGAGAGTAGATATTGGAGGGTTGCAGGGCTGGAGAAGGTGTCAGGGATAAAGGAGGAACAAGGCCAAGGAGAAATTTTAAAGGATGAGAATTTTTTTTTTTTTTTTAAATGAAGACATCGTTTAAATGGGAGCCAATGAGACTTGGCTGTTAGGATCTGAAATTCTGTTAACGGATGATAAATACCTGGCAGTTCAAGATAATAGGATGAACAGGTGTTGGGTGTTAATTGGAGAGCAGAAGTAAGCTCTGTGACAAGCAATAAACAATCTCCACCAAAGCATTGTCTTCACATCGTCTGTGTCGTCTTCACAAACAGGCTTGGAGATTTCTCTAACATTGCTAAGAGTTGGGATATAGGCAGTGGAGTTTTGGGTGAGCATAAATTTATGGAAAGTAGAAGATGAGGTAGGCCAGGAGTGTGTTGGAATAGGTAAGTTTAGAAGTACAAAGGCAAGGCTTTCAGATGAGTTGAGGCAGGGTGGAAGTAGGCAGTCTTAGCGATGGCACAGATGTGTGGTCAGAGACTCAGCTCGGGGTCAGAAATAACACCAAGCTTGCTAACAGTCTGCTTCAGTCTCAAACAGTTGCCAGGGAACAGAGTCTGTCGCAGAACTAACATGAAGGAATGAATTCTGAAATTTGAAAGGGAGAAAATATGTTGTAGTGATATACTGATTGCACAATACATTTTTGTTTTATATATAGTGTGCTGGAACTGGGAGTGAAAAAAAGATGCAAGTAAATTTCGCAATTTCTACTCACAGAAACTTCTACAACTGTTTTCATAGCCTTGTCTTTCCGCTGCTTGAAATCATCATCCTATTACGGATAAAAGTTGAAAGTACACTTAATTTATTGAAAAAAAGCATCACTTTTAGTTCTGAAAAAATACAAAGTTCACCAGTTATTCCTAATGATAGAAGCAAATTAAAACATTATTTTGATGGTGAAGTGTTTATTTGCCTCTTCTTTTCCAAACAAATAAACAAAGAAGAAATCCTTGCAGACACTGCTTATACTGTTCACTGATCAAGCCACCAGGAGCATACTTAATCCTTAAAGCATCAATAGCTCTACTTCTTGGAGTTTTAAGATTTTTGCAAACACCCCATGAGACTGAAAAATTAAATGTAGTAGTGATAGTGAAATGTCAGCAAGATTGAGTGTACAGTCACTGCAATATAATCGGCTTCAAAAGATTCCAAAATGTTATTTCCGTTCTACTGCTCATCTTCCTGGCCAACCGCACCCCCATTTTTTCCTTAACATTTAATTTTTCTATTATCGCTCACCTAGATTACTTTTGTTTCATCTGCAATAACATACATACATACACAACATATAATACATAAAGATAAATAGGTCTTCCATAGTGCAATAGATTAAGAATTAGTTTCAAACTGATTTACCAGCAAAATACTGAAGATACACAACTTAGTTTCACATTTCAAATAAATTTGTATTTTGGATGGAGATCAACTACATGGTCAGGTTAGGAGCTCTTTCCAGAACTGTCTGAAATAGCTATTAAAAGTTCCATTACTTGATTACATTAGATTCAACAATCTAGCTGTCAGATATCACTCATCTATTAAAATTTTCAGCATTCATTACCTTATTTCTGCTTTTTAATTGTTGAGATATTAACATCCTACCATCACTACTGCTGGGCTTTTTTTTTTAATACACTGTCCATTACCATTTACAGAATGTTTAAATTATTTAAATGTTAAATATTAACTACAATTTTGAAATATAACTTGCAATCTATTTTTTTTTTTGAAAAAAATAGAACATTTATTCCTGGCCAAAAAAATAATGTTGGGGGGAAAAAATATCCTAGACTTAGGCTCAACAATTCCAAAACTAACTTTATTCCGATAAGATGATTCTAATCACATGACTAAATTGATTCAAATATTTTAGACTACATTAAAATTAAAATGTGAAAATTCAACTTATGCATTAAAATATTAAGAGTCCCAAAATTCAAATTAGTTTCAATTATTTTCAACAATTGCTATTTCAACTTCCTTGTCAAGTGTCAGAACTTAAATTGGAAAATAGCTAAAGCAAAATCCAAACTTTATATAAATATTTCCATACGTTGCCTGTAGAGGTCAAGTACCACACTGAACATTCCTATAATACCTATTTCTATATTGAAGCATTTATAATACTTTATAATTTAGACATACTGGGAAACTCACCTCAAGTAGACTGTGGGTTTTCTGAAATTGAGATACTGAAAAAGATCGAATGTAATCTCCCATCTCTTCTCTGGTCTCAATTGCACGTTTTACCAACCACTTAAAAATAACAATGGAGTTGAGGTGTCACTGGATAATAAGTGCCAAGATTTGTAATTTGCCCTAAAATTTACTCAAGATCACAAAGTCACAAAAGTAAATTTACAACAGCCACCTGAAAGATTTCAGACATGGAAGTCTGGCTTCAAAATAATTGATCTAAGAGTGGGGAAAATTGGGAAGGCAACAGGAAAATCTAGTCTGCAACTCGTGACTCATCAAGAAAATGATAAAATAATGATTTCTTCCTGCTAATATTGAATACATCTACAGATTTTCACATAATATAGGCCTTTACAACAGTGTCCTAAAGAACAAAATAGCTTTACAGTTCTCTGGGAGGAAATAGCTCGTTAAGGCAAGCAAAGGCTGGATAGGAGGAAAAAAACCTCAAAATGTGACAAAAAAATTTTTTTCCGAAGACCAACTAGGGCAAATTAGGGATTTCTGTTCGATCCGATAAAGCAGACATTGTGCAATAGGATACTTTCAAGGTTTCTCAAATCTTGCGTACACCTAATAAATAAATTTATTAACTGGTGGCTCAAGACAACTAAAGCAAAATTGAGTGATTTGGTCAACTGTGGAAGAAAAATGTTCCCTTTCATGCTGGCTTTTCTGGATTGATAGCTAATTAGTACTTAAAAGTTCTTTTAATTCATGAGATTACTTGAGTTCATGTATTTTATACCCACCTGATGCATGTTAAACACAAGTCAATTGTGGAATCACTTGAAATTTCCTTCTGTGAAAAATAGCTGTTAATCTTCAAATGATCTTAAGTACACTTGTGTAGGGAATAGCAGGAATAGTTACATTGTTAAACATTTTAAGTGACAAAATTTACATATTCTTAAGCATTAAGTTGCAGGAATACTGTAATATTCAGAAAAATGAAATCCAGTTCAAGTCCAAAGATGTTAGAGATTCAAATTAATTTTGCTATGACAATTTTTCAGAAACAAAATCCTTACCTGTACAACAGGGAATATGTGTATGAAATCCAGACCCTGGATCTGATGTGGTTCTAAGCGATGAGGACACTTCATATTTGGCAAAACAGATACAATTTTTTCTGTCAATGCTCTGTGTAAAAAAAAAAAACATTTTTCAGGAGGCAAAACATTTTATTGGCTACAAAATATTACTAAAAACCTTCCTGTAAAATCAAGGCTATTTCAAGGTTGGGGGGTGGGGGCAGAAGGAGAATCCTATGCAATACTTGCCATACGTAAGGTTTGTATTGCTCAAATTTAAAGAACTACAAAGGAATTATGGTCATTGAAGTTAAAATACTCTCACGCAATCTGTCAAAGCTCAAAAGTGCAGTGTTACCTCCTGAAGCCCTATATTCTAGTCCACAGCCCTCCAACACTGACCAATCCAGTTCCAGCATTTCTCACTAGTTGGCAGATCCTACTTTCAAAGTCCATTGCTAAACTTGCTGCATCCTGCCTTACCTTTAAAAGCATCCTCAAAATCCCACTAACAATTGTACTTCTATTCAACTCTCAATTGTTCTAGGATTGCTTGGTACATTCTCACCTATGCAAAGCATCTTGAAGTATTATGTCAAAAGGTGTTCCACTAACGCAAGTAATTGTTAGTCATTACATTTTAAACTATTAATTTCCATTCAACCATAAAGATCAAAATTTCACGTAAACAGGAAAAAAAGTTAAGCCACTTACATTTTCTGACCAATTGTAGAATTTTCTTGAAAAAGCAAATCAACGTCAATATCAAAGTTGCATGTTGTAATACACCATGTCATACCACCCACTACCTGTGGAGAAAATTAAAGTCTTTTTCTTCCCAAAGTTTAAAAGTGAACACTAACAAATTGTTGGCTTATACTGATTTAATAAGCAACATTATTCATTTGATATGAAACAATTACTTTGTTCCACTTTATATTTTTGTACATCATACAAAAATCTACAAAGTGGCAACAGCAATTTTGAATGAAAATTGGGAGATAAAGGTACACAACTTAAAAAAAAAACAGTGGCGCAGTGGTAGGGCGGCACAGTGGTTAGCACCGCAGCCTCACAGCTCCAGCGACCCGGGTTAGGTTCTGGGTACTGCCTGTGCGGAGTTTGCAAGTTCTCCCTGTGACCGCGTGGGTTTCTGCCGGGTGCTCCGGTTTCCTCCCAAAGACTTGCAGGTTGATAGGTAAATTAGCCATTGTAAATTTCCCCTAGTGTAGGTAGGTGGGGATGTTGTAGAGGACATGGGGTGAATGTAGGATTAGTATAAATGAGTGGTTGATGGTTGGCACAGACTCGGTGGGCCAAAGGGCCTGTTCCAATGCTGTATCTCTCCATGGCTCTGACTCTAAATATTGCAGCTCCAATTTTTCCTCCCATACAAGCTTGTCTTATGATCTCATTCATCTGTTGCTCAGACTTTTCTTTGGTGACTTTTCCCACTCTACAAACCTCTTCAGATAGATATCTCTAAAATACTGCAAACTAGGTATGCAAAAATTTTCTATACCCAGCAAGATAGCTGTAAGTTCTCAAGACAGCTGCCTGTCATATTAAAAACCTTCATTTTGCACAAGTCACACCATTTCTTAAATTATGATCTCCAAATTTCAGGCGCAACTGATCATCTGGCACAAAAATCAGATTTAATTCTTACATCAGTCAAGCATTGCTTTATAATAAGTGCCAAAGGTATAACGTTAATGTAATATATTTGCTACCAAATTATTAACCTGGTAGTGTGATACAAAGGAATTGCATTTGCAGTTCTCACCTTGTCAAATGGTGACAGTCCCTTAATTCGTGCTCTAAAGTATCCAGCAGCAACCAGCAATTCTAAAATTTCTGTCAATTTGATATTTTGTTCTTCATCTTCGCGAGTTTCAACCTTTAAGTAGAAAAAAAATTATACACCTGGTTACTACAAAGGATTGGAGTCAGTTCCATTACTTCACAAAGTATGGAAACGAAAAAAAGAAATTTGCGCACAACAGACCAAGTGCAGTGTAGGGCACGGCGTAAATTAGTAACCTGATGACCAATCTATTCAATCTCATCCCACATAAATGCTTGCTCAATCGTGGGATTGTGTCTCACTAACATTATTGATACATTTGGAAATGAAAACTGGCACAACCTTAGGTTTAATACACTCTTGGAGAAATTCGATAGATAACTTACCTGCAAGTTAAACTTTGTTGTTAATATCCCGAATTTGGTCTTGGTTGTACCCCTGATTCAAGTATACAAATAGTTGTTTGGTAGTACAGAACTTGAATATTGCCAAAAATAGAGACATGTTTTCGAAGCTTTTCGTCTTGCACTCATCAGGACAATACGCAAGAATAACCAATGTAAGGGAAAACAACTTATACTGCATGAGAAGAGTGTGCTGATTGGTAGAGGTATTGCCGTGGAGAATGCACCAGTTTACAATGACTGACAGTTAACTGTCAAGCTTTGTTTGAAATTTAAACCAGGCAACTTGACTCTGGTCAAGGCATTGCCCTGAGGACTGAACTAGCGAATGGCTGTCACTTATTTTGTTCAACTGAAACAGGCTCAATGTTCTGTCTGCAAAGAACAGGGGCTTGCGTTATCAATACATGTAGCTTCCAGCACACGCAAATGCGCCACACTGAGCCCTACTGACAATCTTAAATTGGTAGTCAGCGTAGTTCCTAGCACACTGCAGATTATTTAGCAAATGTTGTCCAATCGCAGAATTGCATCTAATTTTGAACACTTTTGAGTTTTGCAAGCACGGGCTGGTTGGGTACGGATTGTACCTTGCCCGTTGCCAACAGCGGAAGGGACATGTTTGATACAATCCACCAGCCTTTGGGACGTACAGCCAATATGCCTAGCATCGCGCTGGCATTGAAATTCATATAATCGCAGTGTGCTAAGAACTACGCTGATGACCAATTTAAGATTGCCAGTAGAGCTTGCAGTGTGGCGCATCGGTGTACTAGAAGTTGCATATATTAATATGCAGGGCCCTGTTCTTTGCAGACAGAAAAAACATGCACACACACTGCGCCTGTTTCAGCTGAACAAAATAAGTGAGTGCCATTAGCTCGTCTATTCCTCAAGGGCGGCACAGTGGCGCAGTGGTTAGCACCGCAGCCTCACAGCTCCAGCGACCCGGGTTCAATCCTGGGTACTGCCCGTGTAGAGTTTGCAAGTTCTCCCTGTGTCTGCGTGGGTTTTCTCCGGGTGCTCCGGTTTCCTCCCACATGCCAAAGACTTGCAGGCTGATAGGTAAATTGGCCTGTATAAATTGTCCCCAGTCTTGGTAGGGAAGTATAGGGATAGGTGGGGATGTGGTAGGAATATGGGATTAGTGTAGGATTAGTATAAATGGGTGGTTGATGGTCGGCACAGACTCGGTGGGCCGAAGGGCCTGTTTCAGCGCTGTATCTGTAATCTAATCTAATCAATGTCTTGACCAAATCAGAGTCAAGCTGCCTGGTTTAAATTTCAAACCAAGCTTGGCAGTTAATGGTCACAGTAAACTGGTGCATTCTTTATGGCAACGTCTCTACCAGAGTTCACTTGCCAACCAATCAGCACTCTCTTCTCATGCAGTACAAGTTGTTGTTTTACCTTACATTGGTTATTCTTGTGTATTGTCCTGATGAGTGCAAGACGAAAAGTTTCAACATGGCTCTATTTTCAGCAATACTCTAGTTCTGTACTACCAAATGACTATTTGCATACATGAGACAGAGGTACAAGGAGGACCAAATTCGGGATATTAACATAGTTCAACTTACAGGTAAGTTAAGAACAGCTAAGCTGTCTATTGAATTTCTCCAAGAGTGTAAGGTTGCCAGTTTTCATTTCCGAACGTATCAATAATGCTAAAGTGAGACAGTCCCATGATTGAGCGAGCAGTTATGCGAGATGAGACTGAACAGATTGGTAACAGGGTTACTAATTTACACCATGACACATGCTGTGCTTGGTCTGTTGTGCGCAAATTTCTTTCATTTTTTGATTTTATCAGTTTATGCCACTATATTGCTTTCAAGTATGGAATATTAGTGACAAATGAAATTAATGTATTTGACAAATATTTAACAGTCACAATTAACATTAGAATTTCAGGGAGGTATGTGACATTAATTTGTACATACAATCACCTGAACAGTTCTTGAGCATTGTTTTTTTCAATACTTCAGCATCACAGGGTCTTCCTTTACTGCTTATTTAGACAGGTGATTTGAACGGTCATTGAGGGAATGTAAGAAGCACTAAAAATTAATGG
This sequence comes from Heterodontus francisci, assembly GCF_036365525.1. Classification (NCBI taxonomy): domain Eukaryota; kingdom Metazoa; phylum Chordata; class Chondrichthyes; order Heterodontiformes; family Heterodontidae; genus Heterodontus; species Heterodontus francisci. The sequence goes on from NC_090377.1 coordinate 47,579,196, forward strand.
CTTTTTTGAGGCAATTCATTTAAGCTTTATGTTAACCTCTTTGCTTTGATCTGGTCAATAGCAAAGCCACCAATAGCTGGAACAGTTTCAGGATTTCAAGGTGCTCTTATGAACCAAGAGATAAGCCTATGTAAATTAGTCCCAATAGGATGAAGACAACTGGCATTGCTCCAAAGCAATGATAAATGATCTTTTGGGAGGAGATCTTTGAAAGAGTGTCTCCTGATGACAAACATCGTTGAGGTTCTTGATAGCCCAACTTTGACAGCAGGCCCGGACAGTGTATTAATTTCAAGGGTGAGACTCTGCTCAATTGTCATTGACACCGAGCAACAGAATAGCTGACAGTTTCAATTCATCCAAAAATCACAAATCTCCTTGCCCAATCTCACAAAATTCCAGCAAAGAACTCCCAGCCATGTGTTGCAGCAACCGAGGAGGCAGAAATTGTTCAAATCGTCTCAAATCTGATCACTGAAAATTCAAAAAATTGGAAAGTAAAGAATCTATTCCTCCCCCCCCCCCACCCCCCAAGGATCTCAGCAATTAAGGCAGAAAACAAGTAAAAATGTTGTTTTCGTCTCAAGTAATGCTCTGCAGTCATGCCATATCCAGTCGTGAATGGTAGTGGACAATTAAACAACTAACTGGAGGAGGCAGTTCCGCAAATATCCCCATCCTCAGTGATGGGGGGAGCCCAGCACATCAATGCAAAAGATAATGCTGAAGCATTTGCAACAATCTTCAGCCAGAAGTGCTGAGTGCATGATCCATCTCGGCCTCCTGAAGTCCCCAGCATCACAGATGCCAGTCTTCAGCCAATTCAATTCACTCCACAATATCAAGAAACGGCTGAAGGCACTTGCTACAGCGATAGCTATGGGCCTCGACAACATCCCGACAAGAGAACTGAAGACCTGTGCACCAGAATTTGCCACGCCCCTAGCCAAGCTGTTCCAATACAATGACAACACTGGCATCTACCCAGCAATGTGGAAAATTGCCCAGGTATATCCTGTACACAAAAAAAAACAGGACAAGGCCAACCCAGCCAATTACCACCCACCAGTCTACTCTCAATCAGTAAAGTGATGGAAGGTGTCGTCGACAGTGCCATCAAGCAGCACTTGCTTAGCAATAACCTGCTCAGTGACACTCAATTTAGGTTCTGCCAGAACCACTCAGCTCTTGACCCCATTACAGCCTTGGTTCAAACATGGACAAAAGAGCTGAGCTCCAGAGGCAAGGTGAGAGAATGACTGCCCTTGACATCAAGGTAGCATTTGACTGAGTATGGCATCAAGGGCCCTAACAAAACTGGAGTCAATGGGAATCAGGGGGAAAACTCTCTGCTGATTGGACTCATACCAAATGCAAAGGAAGGTGGTTGTTGGAGGTCAATCATTTCAGCTACAGGATATCACTGCAGGAGTTCCTCAGGGTAGTGTCCAAGGCTCAACCATCTTCAGCTGCTTCATCAATGACTTTCCTTCAATCATAAGGTCAGAAGTGGGATGTTCGCTGCTGATTGCACAATGCTCAGCACCATTTGCGACTCCTCAGATACTGAAGCAATCCATGCCCATATGCAGCAAGACCTGGACAATATCCAGGCTTGGGCTAAGTGGCAAGCAACATTAAAATAAAAGCAAAATACTGCGGATGCTGGAAATCTGAAACAAAAACAAGAAATGCTGGAATCACTCAGCAGGTCTGGCAGCATCTGTGGAAAGAGAAGCAGAGTTAACGTTTCGGGTTAGTGACCCTTCTTCGGAACTGACAAATATTAGAAAAGTCACAGATTATAAACAAGTGAGGTGGGGGTGGGGCAAGCGATAACAAAGGAGAAGGTGCAGATTGGACCAGGCCACATAGCTGACCAAAAGGTCACGGAGCAAAGGCAAACAATATGTTAATGGTGTGTTGAAAGACAAAGCATTAGTACAGATTAGGTGTGAATACACTGAATATTGAACAGCAGCAAGTGCAAACCTGAAGAAAAACAACCTGAAAAAAAGTGGGTAAGCAAACTGAACAAACTAAGATGAAATGAAATAAATGCAAAAAAAGATTGTAAAAAATGTAAAAAGGAATGTAAAAAAAAAGAAAAAATAATTAAAAATGAAAGTAAAATGGGGGGCTGTCATGCTCTGAAATTATTGAACTCAATGTTCAGTCCGGCAGGATGTAGTGTGCCTAATCGGTAGATGAGATGCTGTTCCTCGAGCTTGCGTTGATGTTCACTGGAACACTGCAGCAATCCCAGGACAGAGATGTGAGCATGAGAGCAGGGGGGGGGGCGGGGAAAAAAGTGTTGAAATGGCAAGCAACCGGAAGCTCAGGGTCCTGCTTGCGGACTGAGCGGAGATGTTCCGCAAAGCGGTCACCCAGTCTGCGCTTGGTCTCCCCAATGTAGAGGAGACCACACTGTGAGCAGCGAATACAGTATACTACATTGAAAGAAGTACAAGTAAATCGCTGCTTCACCTGAAAGGAGTGTTTGGGGCCTGGGATAGTGAGGAGAGAGGAGGTAGATGGGCAGGTATTACACCTCCTGCGATTGCAGGGGAAGGTGCCCTGGGACGGGGACGAGGTGGTGGGGGTAATGGAGGAGTGGACCAGGGTGTCGCGGAGGGAACGATCCCTTCGGAATGCTGACAGGGGAAGGGAGGGGAAGATGCGACTGGTAGTGGCATCACGCTGGAGGTGGCGCAAATGGCGGAGGATGATCCTTTGGATATGGAGGCTGGTGGGATGAAAAGTGAGGACAAGGGGAACCCTGTCACGGCTCTGGGAGGGAGGGGAAGGGGTGAGGGTAGAGGTGCGGGGAATGGGTCGGACACGGTTGAGGGCCCTGTCAACCACAGTGGGGGGAAATCCTCGGTTGAGGAAAAAGGAGGTCATATCAGAAGCACCATCATGGAAGGTAGCATCATCAGAGCAGATGCGTCGGAGACGGAGAAACTGGGAGAATGGAATGGAGTCCTTACAGGAGGTAGGGTGTGAAGAAGTGTAGTCGAGGTAGCTGTGGGAGTCAGTGGGCTTATAATGGATATTGGTAGACAACCTATCCCCAGAGATGGAGACAGAGAAGTCGAGGAAGGGAAGGGAAGTGTCAGAGATGGACCATGTAAAGGTGAGAGAAGGGTGGAAATTGGAACGCTTTGCGGAACATCTCCGCTCAGTCCGCAAGCAGGACCCTGAGCTTCCGGTTGCTTGCCATTTCAACACTCCCCCCTGCTCTCATGCTCACATCTCTGTCCTGGGATTGCTGCAGTGTTCCAGTGAACATCAACGCAAGCTCGAGGAACAGCATCTCATCTACCGATTAGGCACACTACATCCTGCCGGACTGAACATTGAGTTCAATAATTTCAGAGCATGACAGCCCCCCATTTTACTTTCATTTTTAATTATTTTTTCTTTTTTTTTAAACATTCCTTTTTACATTTTTTACAATCTTTTTTTGCATTTATTTCATTTCATCTTAGTTTGTTCAGTTTGCTTACCCACTGTTTTTTTTCAGGTTGTTTTTCTTCAGGTTTGCACTTGCTGCTGTTCAATATTCAGTGTATTCACACCTAATCTGTACTAATGCTTTGTCTTTCAACACACCATTAACATATTGTTTGCCTTTGCTCCGTGACCTTTTGGTCAGCTATGTGGCCTGGTCCAATCTGCACCTTCTCCTTTGTTATCTCTTGCCCCACCCCCACCTCACTTGTTTATAATCTGTGACTTTTCTAATATTTGTCAGTTCCGAAGAAGGGTCACTGACCCGAAACGTTAACTCTGCTTCTCTTTCCACAGATGCTGCCAGACCTGCTGAGTGATTCCAGCATTTCTTGTTTTTGTGGCACGCAACATTGCCTGGCACTTGTGTGGCACAAATGACCATCCCCAACAAGGGAATATCTAACCATCTCTCCTTGACATTCAATGGCATTACGATCGCTGAATCCTCCATTATCAACATCCTGGAGGTTACCATTGACCAGCAACTGAACTGCAGCGACTAACTCACCTCCTGACTCCCCAAAGCCTGTCCACCATCTACAAGGCACAAGTTAGGAGTGTGATGGAATTCTCTTCACTTGCCTGGATGGGTGCAGCCCCAAAGACTCAAGAAGCTCGAAACCATCCAGGACAAAGCAGTCACTTTATTGGCACCCCATCCACAAACATTCATCCCTCCACCAACACACAGTGGCAACAGTGTGTACCATCAACAAGACGCACTGCAGCAATGCACCAAGGCTCCTTAGACAACACCTTCCAAACCCATGACCTCTACCACCTAGAAGGACAAGGGCAGGAGATGCATGGGAACACCACCACCTGCAAGTTCCCCTCAAAGTCACACACCATCCTGACTTGGAACTATAATCACTGTTCCTTCACTGTCGCTAGGTCAAAATCCTGGAACATCCTTCCCAACAGCACTTTGGGTGCACCTACCCCACATGGACTGCAGCAGTTCAAGAAGGCAGCTCACCACTAGCTTTTCAAGGGCAATTAGGGATGGGTAATAAATGCTGGCTTAGCCAGCAATGCCCACATTCCATGAACAAATAAAAAAAGCTTCCCAAATTAATTACCCAAAGCTATAAGCCACAAATAATTTACATTAAGCAAATTAGTGAAAGCAATAACTTAATCTGCAATGCTAAAAAAAAAAAGAGGGAATTAGATTAAGTACCATTTATAGCACCTCATCATCGTTGTCTAATGCTGCAGTGTACTTGCTTTGCTCCAGTTGGTCAAAAGACAATTTGCAGCTGGTCTGATAGTGGCCTAAAGCATAGGATGACTAAAATGTGCAATGTTTTAATAAAACAAATTTGTAGTATTTTCTTACTGACATATTACTAGTAACAGTTTCCCCATAATGTATAGTTTCTCTTGGCTTTCTGAAGAGCTCTAACTAAGCATGTAATGTATATTACCAAGGGGCTTGCAGAGTCCTCTGGAGTGAACTTCCCCAGCCACCCATAAGCAAAGCAATTACAATTCATCCCTGCTATAGCGCCCAAATTTACCATCTACTTCAGCACATTCAGTGTCACAACCAAAAATGACCTAAAGTTGGCTTCAAATGGTGACTGAAACTAATGTTCTAGCAAGCTTTGTTTTGAAGTGGGACCAGCAGGGCAATATTAGTAGATTATTTAGCATTAGGATACATTAACAGTCTTAGAGGGAATATGGAAAAACACTGCAGCTGTGGGAAACCAAGGCATGATGGGATAAGTGGCCACGACAAAAAAAGTTTTACAACTGGAGCCCAACTGCCTCCACATCCGTGTAATCATGCTGTCCTTACTTCACTAATCAAGGAGATAAGGGTGCGACAACAAATGGAACAGGAGGCCATAAACTGTGCCAACTTCAAGGCTGGGAAAGGAGACGACAGGAGAATGTTAGTGGGGCAGTACAATCCAGTTTATTCAGCAAGCTGCAGACCTGGAATGTGTCTGTGTAGTGTGAACAAATGAGTAATGGTTATTATATTCTATAAATTTGCGCTACTGGCTCTGTTTCACTGAGAGTCCTCTGGATGCTTCACCAGACACTTCTCCCTTGCATCTTGCTCGAATAAACTTTTATTTATTTTAATCCGGTGGACTCAAACGTGGTTATTTTCTCCACAACAACTGGCATAGTTGGCCAGATCCTCAGGGGTCAGTCGCCAGTGCCCAGTTGAATGTTGGCCTGAGAGAGTAGGTGAGTACATTTACTTTACCACCCATTAGATAGGGAGGTCGGCATTTGGGATGGGAAGCTGGGGGCCCAACTGAGGATCCGAACCAAAGGACGGGCCCGTGGGTGGTGTAACTAAAGACAGCGCAGCACCAGGATCGCGGTTCCTTGGGTAAATGAGGAGGTAATATAGTTCTCGGCATTAACTGGGTAGTAGGAGCGATCGGAGTGGAACAATCAGTGGGTAGCAAGGTCCATACCCACACAAATAGTAACAATAGTCAGACTATAAAACATCAGCATGGCAAATAAAGATCCTGAGTGGGGACCCGAAAGGTCACGCACTGAATTTTTGGCAGCCAATAACAAGAACAACTTTAGATAAAATGATCAGGAAGGTTGGGATCCCTCGAGTACCCTGGCTAAGCATAAAGAACAGTGGAAAGAACAACAAAAGGGAATAATTATATTATGCAAGTACTATCTTACCACGTGTCAGTCTGGAAAGTCTGAATTAGCGAGGCTAACTCAAGAAAAGAGACAAGTTACAAGTGTTAGAAGGGAGAGAGCCGAAGTAGGAAAGTGAGAGGTATCAGGCTGAGGTATGAAGGACAATTTAAACAAGATGAACAAGTGAAATTTTAAAAAATGAGTAAAAACAAGTTACTGTGTCTTTGTTAGAGTCTGTATGAATGTTGGAAGCTTCCACGACTTTATGTCCTTGTCTGTGTAGCTTGTGTGCTGTAGAGCTGACAGTAGTTAAAACTTTGTTGTCTGGCTTTAATGTTGAAAGCATGAATCTGTTACTTGTTCTATTCTTGCACATGTATATTTCTGTGGGAACCTCGAGTCATGTGTGAACTAGTTGAACCTGTGTTTGTGTTCCTTGGGCTTGGGACTGGGGAACTTAATGCAGATTTTTGGTACTTTGAATTCATAAGCCATTACAGGAATCAATATTTCTAAGTTGTTTGAAATTAAGAATGTGATTGCTGAATGTCTTCATTTCAATTTAAGATTGTGTACCCAGAAATGTGATATAAAAACTGAATATTTTAAATTAAAAATGGTGGCACAGCGTTTTAGTTTTATTTTAAAAGGCAGTTTTGAAACTGTGAAAAGGCAATGCACAATTTTGTAAGAGATAAGCTTCAGCCTTGAAGGTTTGGAAATGACTGGCAGAAATTCAAGCTGAAGTTCTTAAATGCTTTGCTTTAACTGGACCAAAGTTTAAAATCTACTATTGCCTTTTTGCAGTTTAAAGACCTATCTTATTGACTGTGAAAGGATAAATAAAAGAGATATTGAAAAGATTTTAAAATTAGTTTAAGAGGCTGGTGTTAAGTCTTCATTGTAAGAATGTTAAATAACCTTTTCTTTAGTTTTCGGTTTATTACAGTCATTTGAAAAGGCACAAGAACATAAAAAAATGACAATTTACCTTTTCTTTTAAAAGAGCATGCGTCATTCTGTTCTATGTGTAGTTAATATGCATTGTTTTAAATTACGTTTAAATTATTAAGGTTAACTGTCCTGTTACGTTGGGAAACCCAGAATTTCATTCGTGACCCCAGCAAACTTAGAAGTTATTATCTCATCGTATGAGGGAGTATTTAATTCCAGATATAAGGCTCTCTCATATACAACATTTAAAAGTCAAAACTGCCAATGTTTAGTGCTATGAATTGGAATCATCTTATATTTAAAAAATTCCTCGAGTTAGGAAACGCTTACAAAATCTTAAAAGTTTGGAAACAATTGGAGTTTAATCTAGAATGCTGTCTTCCCCAAGAGATGCTTAGAAGTTTAAGTGGGAAAATCAAATTTAGATAAACTAAAAAAAAAAACAAGCATTCTTGGTGGTTTCTATGAGTATAGAGAAATGTTTCTTTTGGGAAGAAATCAATGGAATATTAACAAAACCTGTCACCCCAGCAACACTTGTTTGAATTTGGGACAGCTTTGAGATGCAAAAAGTCCAGTGTAATTTAGCAAGTTACTATTAAAAAACTAAAATGTCATCTAAGATAAAGAACAAACAAATAGACGAAGGATACAAAAGAAAAATGTAGCTTGGTGTCATGGGCACATAAGGCCAAGAGAGTGGGTGTGTGATGTGCAGCAGTCATGAGGAAAGATAAATGCTCTAAGAAGGTCAGCAGTAAATAACTTGGGGTTGTTTTATCATTTTAGGGAACTGTCCTGAACAGACTTAGACAGGAGTCAGAGAAGAGTTAGGAAGAATTAAGTTGGAAGCACCACAGTAAATTAAAATGCTGTCTGAAAAGATATGTGTGTGCATAAGTTTCTGTTTGTGTATTAGATTAGTGTACTGTGATTTCCTTGTCTGTCTGTGTCAGCTCTGTCTGGGTCACCAAACTAATGGCTTATTAACCCTCAGTGGCCTGATCCCACATGATGTTCTAAAGTTTTGATAGCTGTATAAAATGATGAGAAGCTGTTACAGTACACACTTTGTTTTGGCAAGGGGAGAGAGAAGGGTTCCTTTATGGGGAGGGGGGGGGGGGGGGGGGTGGGGGGAAGAAACGATAGGTAATGATACTCGTCACTGTCAATTCGATTGTTCCTGTGGGTAAAAAACACAAAGACTACCCTTTCCTTCCCCCATGCCTGTGAGTGGCTGCTGTTTGAAGTTTGGCAGATCTAAATGAAGGACCAAGACCACTGATTCACTTTATTTCCTTTGTTTTCTTTCTTTCATCTCAAGTTAAGTTGAATGAGTGTTGTAGAAATTGTGTGCAAGTTTTAATATGCTTTCTTCCCTCAAGGGTGGTTGCACAAAAGGGGTGTCAGCACATTTTTAAAGAATTTCACAACGAGGAATATGAGTGGGATCAAAAGGAAGGTGTAAACAAACTAAACATTTAAGTTATAAAGATACGAGTTGCAATTTCTGGCCAAGAAACACAACCCGACTGTATTTTGATAAACATAGGAATTTTAATCCCGATATGAATTCATGCATGTGAGAACAGGACAATTTTTAATGTTGGATACTGCTAATTGGAACTTGAAAAATAGTCGGAGTCTGAAACAGTCCATGTGTTTTAAGTTCAAATTGTTAAAAGGAACAGAAATTTGACAAAAGGATCTAAAAGGCTTGGAATTTTGAAACATTGTCAGAGGAAAGAGTTCTGAAATACATATTTCTCATTTGTTTGAAAAGTATGTGTTTAGACTATTCCATAGCTGATGGTTTGTTCTGTCTTCATAGGAAGAGGGGTGGTGACATCATCACTAGTCCATCTGAGAACATTTGCCCCACCCCCTTTCAGACCAGCAGAAAGTTAACCCTTTCCACTAGCAGTTTAAGCTAACCATACAACTTTCAAAATTTATTGCAACAGATTGTTGACAGCTTCAGGAACTTGATCATATATCTATAATGAATTGAAGATGATGAATTAAATTAAATTAGAGAGTTGTATTCTAACCTGAAATTATGAGATTCTAGGAAAACAATAAAACCACACATTGTCTCGGTGGTTTCTGCTTGGACAACAATATTGGACTAAATATGAAAACAACATCACTGTGTCAGCTCAGAGGTTTGGTACAGGTATATCCTGAACAGACAGATTGAAAAGAAAAAATCTTAGTGATGGGATTGGTATTTTATTTTCCAGGAATGCCACACGCGATGACACCACTCCCAATGGTCTCAAGTCAAACTACGTGACTCACATCTGTTTCTGCCAACATGAGGGCCAGCAGCAGATCTCTTAACTATTTTGTTTCAGGTAAACCACTAGAGCAATGGCAGCGCAGTGGGTAGCAGTAACGGTGATCATCCGCCTGGTAACTGTGGCAACACGGGAGGCACCCACCATAAATAGCAACAGAACCACTTGCCTGCATCCAGGACAGTACGAGCAACTATCGAAAGGATGGAGCACCTCGAGGGCATCTAACACCGGAATGAACATCACGGCAGGAAGGACTAATCTGCCTCTGTTTGTTTGAGAACTCAAAGGGAAAGGCCTGTGACATGCTGGGTCGGAACTTGGTAGATAACATTGTTTCACACATTGAAGATAAGATTTGGTACAGCCCCCCGACACATACATCAGGCTGTGAAAAAAGTAAACCTTATTAATTTGCACGAGGAAAGACAGGAACTGGTAGTTACACAACCTACAACGAGGGGAGTGGAGACCACAATCAAATTCCTGATGATTATACCGCGAATGTGCCAATGGAACTTATTCAGGGGGATACAAATTCATATCCATGGCAGTGGTGAGGGGCGAGCTAGTGTATCAGGTGGGATCCCGGGGCTATATAGCTACAGGTTTAAAATGTTACTCTTTTGATGACAACACAAGAATGTTGTACTGAGTCGCAGCATTACATCATCTGCTCTTGTAATACTCTGAGACCGATCAGTAATGATTCTGCCATAGTGGTATTGGTCAGCGCTCTCGAGAAAGCCTTTAAGGCAGTGCAAACCTCTCCTACACAGAGGTGTTTTTGATGGACGGGACGAGGTTCTTATATGGAGGATTGGATTGTGAAAATAACCACACTTTCTGCTTACAGATCACTGACTCTTGTACGTTGGGGGGGTGGAGTTCCACCTTGCAGGCAGGGCCCTCACGGGGTATGTTTTCAGCCCCTGGTGGGATAGTTCGTTAGACATTGATGACGTCCCAGGAACAATAGCCCGGGAAGCAGTGCAAAGGGCCCTAGCCACCACAAGGAGGTTTATGGAGCAAATCTGTCAAGCAATCATGAGAAAGGGCTAATTAATAATCTTGCTGTAAAGGAGCCTTTGGGAAATTGTGACCCTAATATGATAGAATTTCACATTAAGTTTGAATGCGAGAGTTCATTCTGAAACTAGGGTCTTAAATCTGAACAATGGAAACTATGAAGATATGAAGGGCAAGGTGGCTATGGTGGATTGGGAAAATACAATGCAAGATTTGACAGCAAACAGGCAATGGCTTGTATTTAAAGTACTACATTGTCTACAGCAGATCTATATTCCTCCAAGGCACAAGCACCCAGTGGGAAAAGTAAATCAACCATGGCTAACAAAAGTTAAAGATTGCATTAGATCAAAGGAAATGGTTTATACAGATGCCAGAATTCATGGTAAGCCTGAGGATTGGGAGCAATTTAGAACCCAAAGGATGACCAAGAAACTGATAAAGGAGGGAAAAGAATATGAATACAAGCTAGCAAGAAACATGAAGGTGGACTATAAAAGCTTCTTTAGGTATGTGAAAAGGAAAAGATTAGCTAGGACAAATGTGGGCCCTTTACAGGTGGAGACAGGAGAATTTATAGTGGAGAACAGGGAAATGGCGGAGAAACTAAACAATTACTTTGTGTTTGTCTTCACGGAAGATACAGAACATCTCCCAGAAATACTAGGCAACCAAGGGACTTGTGAAACTGAGGAAATTAAAGAAATTAGTATTAATAAAGAGGTAGTACTTGAAAAACTAACTGGATTAAAGGTTGATACTTGGACCAGATGAGATACATCCCAAAGTGTTGAAGGAAGTGGCTATAAAGATAGTAGATGCATTGGTGGCTAACTTTCAAAATTCTACAGATTCTGGAAAGGTTCCTGCAGACTGGAAAGCAGCACATGTAACCCACTATTTAATGTCCTATAGGGAAGGAAATCTGCCGTCCTTATCTGATCTGGCCTACATGTGACTGCCAATCCACAGCAATGTGGTTCACTCCTAGATGCCTGCTGAAATGGCCTAGCAAGCCACTCAGTTGTATCAAACTGCTACAAGGACTGCAGCAGTTCAAGAGGACAGCTCACCACCACCTTCTCAAGGGTATTTAGGGATGGGCAATAAATGCTGGCCTGGGCAGCAACATCCATATCCCCCGAATGAATAAAAAAGGGAGGCAGAGGAAAAATTGAGAACTACAGACATGTTAGTTTGATGTCAGTAGTAGGGAAAATGTTCGAATCTATTATAAAAGGATGCGACAACTGAACATTTAGAAAATAATGGTAAAACTGGGCAGTCATAATGGATTTATGAAAGGGAAATCATGTTTGACAAACCTGGGGAGTTTTTAATGAGGATGTTACTTGTAGCATAGATAAAAGGAGATCCAGTGGATGTTGTATATTTGGATTTTCAGAAGGTTTTTGATAAGGTGCCACACAGGACATTAACAAACAAAATTAGAGCACATGGGATTAGGGGTTATATACTAGCATGGATTCAGAATTGGTTAACAGACAAAGCAGAGAGTAGGAATAAACGGGTCATTCTCAGGATGGCAGGCTATTACTGGTGGGGTACCACAAGGATTAGGGCTACTTCTTTGGCCTCCTTATCTCGAGAGACAATGGGTAAGCGCCTGGAGGTGGTCAGTGGTGTATGCAGCAGCGCCTGGAGTGGCTATAAAGGCCAATTCTCGAGTGACAGGCTCTTCCACAGGTGCTGCAGAAAAATTTGTTTGTCGGGGCTGTTACACAGTTGGCTCTCCCCTTGCGCTTCTGTCTTTTTTCCTGCCAACTGCTAAGTCTCTTCGACTCGCCACACTTTAGCCCTGCCTTTATGGCTGCCCACCAGCCATAAGGATCAGTGCTAGGGCTACAAGCTGTTGACAATCTATATAAGTGATTTGGATGTGGGGACCAATTGTAATATTTCCAAATTTGCTGATGACACAAAACTAGGTTGGAATGCATGTTGTAAGGAAGATGCAAACGTAGGGGAGACTGGCATAGGGAACCATAGGATACACCGCATAACTTAGGTCCCTGTACTTGAGAAAGCTTGCCTGTTAGACACACGAATTATGAATACCTAATCAGTAAGAGACAAGCTCAGGAGGGAGACACCCAAATCCTATGAATAATCTAAGAATCCTATGAATAGGGTAATCAAGAGGTTGACGAGGTGAATAATATAACCAAGGCAGAATGAGATCAGGGAAGGCAATAGATGGGAGATGATGTAATTCAGAAACAGTTTATCAAGTAAACCTCCTGTAAAACTGTATAAAATGACTACTGGAACAATGTACTAGCAGAACCCCTACAATCAATCATTCGTGAGCCTAGGACCTCTCCTTGTAAGCTCGTAAATAAAGATCGCTCGTTTGTGCAAGACATCTGACTTTCGAGATGTTTTTGGGTACTGGGGCAAGGTCTCACCACGACACAAGGAAGCTTCAAGGAGACTTGGCCAGGCTAAGTGAATGGGCAAGACCACAGCAGATGGAACATAATGTGAAGAAGTGTGAAGTTAAATACTTTGGTAGAAAAAAAAGACAGAATATTTCTTAAATGGACAGAGGTTGCAAAGTGTTGTCATCCATAGGGACCTGGGTGTCCTTGTCCACGAGTCACTAAAAGTGAGCAAGCTGATGCAGCAAGCAATTAGGAAGGCAAATGGTATGTTGGCCTTCATCACAAGGGGATTTGAGTACAGGAGTAAAAATGTCTTTCTACAATTGTAGAGAGCCTTGGTGAGACTGCACCTGGAGCATTGTGCATAGTTTTGGTCTCCTTATCCAAGGAATAATATACATGCAGTGGAGAGTGTGCAATGGAAGTTCACCAGACTAATCCCTGGGATGCCAGGATTGTCTTATGGAGGAGAGATTAAAGAAACTGGGCCGGTATTCTCTAGAGTTTCAAAGAATGAGAAGCAATCTCATTGAAACTTACAAAATTCTTACAGGGCGGGACATGTGGATGTAGATAGGATGTTTCCCCTGGCCGGTGAGTCTAGAACCAGTGACAGTCTCAGAATAAGGGGTAGGCCATTTAACGCTGAGATGAAGAGGAATTTCTGCACTCAGAGGGTGGTGAATCTTTGGCACTTTCTACCCCAGAGGACAGTGGAAGCTCACTGAGCATGTTCAAGACAGAAATCGACAAATTTCTGGAGACTAATGACATCAAAGGATATGGTGATAGCACAGGGTAATGGCATTGAGGTAGATTATCTAACTGAATGGCAGAGCAGGCTCGATAAACTGAATGGCCTACTCCTGTTCCTATGATTCTACTGCCTCACATATAGTCAATGCCTTTTCTTAATAAGGAGACACTAGGTTGCCAGGTCAAACAAAAAGTGCCTCTTTTTAAAAGTAGTACTATTTACAGACACAGAATGTCTCAAGCATACCAGCAAATACCTTCACCAGGGCTACTTGGTTGCAGACAAACCCAGAGAGGCAGGAAAAGCAACCACCGCCATGGGTGATATCCAACTTAGAGCAGTGGATAGCCACCTTAACAGGCCCAGATAGACAAGGCTGTTCAACATTGGTATGCAGGGCCCAGTAAAATAAATCTACCTAATTTTCAGAATCAACATATAATTCATTCAGCAAGTTAACGGTGTTTCACCTAATTTCTGTTCGACAATCAACTGACAATATTACTTCCAATTAAAATTATGGCTGATGTTACTAACAAATTCAAAACATCAGCTAAACAGCCATACAACCAGGTACATAAATCTAAAAATCTATACTGCATCAAGCCTACTATCCTCTACACCCAAAAGTGTTCATACGAGGATTCACAGGGAGGAGTCAGAGAAAAGTGGCGCTAAGGCTTTTAAAAAAAAAATACAAGGCCACCTATGGAAGTATGGGATTCAGGAACTACAGCAAATAGGAGCCAAGTGCAATAGCGCCACCAGTTAACAAATAACATACACCATAGGTGTATAATACCAAAGATGAGAAACCATGGTTATAAAGAGAAACGGGAATACTTCCAACGGAGTACAGACAATTGATGTGATAGGTAGATAACATTATGTAGGGTTCTGATAGACTATTTGACTGTCTGGGGAGTTATGACAAGTGGCAACTAATTTAAAAGTATCACTAAGAGCAACAGGAAGGCGGGGATAAATTTCTTCTCAGAGGAGTGAGGCCTAGGATGCTTTCCCGGCGAGTGGTTAAGACAGAGCCAATGCATAATTGAAGCAAAGATAAAAGTAGAGCGCCGGGCAGCAGGGACTAGTTTTGGGCCGCTTTAATTTATACGTTTCCTCTTGAACATGAGCAGAAGTGACTTGTTGTCCACACCCATCGCAAAGCAGCATCAGATGCCGTGACATTAACCCAGAAGGGAAGACCGCTGCTTTAGTCAACTGACACATCAACCTCCTCTCTGGAGAGCAGCCTAGCTGCATTACCTCAATTATATTGCCCTCTTGGTCATACTGCGGCCCCAATTTCGAACCTGTGCGGAGTCGATGAAAAACTGAAGCAGCCGCCATCATGCCGCCGCGCTGTACCGTGGGATAGGGGTCACGTGAGCTTTTAACAGTCCAGAGTGCGGTGAGCGCGCGGGAGGCGGGGCCTGAGCGACCGCTGTGAGCGCGCAACGTTATAGGTCACTAGGTAAGCATCAATGGTGGAGTTAGCAGTAGGTCAATTCTGTTTCCCTCAACACTTCACCTTAGCTCCTTCCGGCGCAGACATGATGGGCCATGTGACCTCTTTCTGTGCCTTAAACTTTCTATGATTCTAAGTGTTGCTGGAGGGCATAGGGTGTGAAGAAGGGAGTTTTGTAAGTGAGGAAGTTCTGTAAGGAGGGGAACTATAAATTAATTAAGAAAATAAATTTATCTGCACTGAGAGGTACTTTGAGTGCACAGAATGTAAAGTGGGAATTTGGTGAGTGAAGGAGGTCCATCTTTCTTATTCTACCCTTTTCAGCCTCTAGTCGCTGCCTCTCTCCGGTACAGGGGATGAAACTCATTGATGAGTAACTGGTAAGTAATTCTACTTCTCATTGTAATAGTTTTTAAAATTATGGTATGGCAGGACAAGTGGAATGTGGGAAGTCATGGACGCACCACGTGTCCTAGACGACCACATCTGCAGGAAGTGTCACCGACTGCAGAAGCTTGAGCTCTGGGTTTCAGAACTTGAGCGGCGGCTGAAGTCACTTGTGCATCCGTGAGCCTGAGAACTACGTGGATAGCACATTTAGGGAGGTGGTCACACTGCAAGTTAGGAGCATGCAGGCAGAGAGGGAATGGGTGACCACCTGGCAGCCTTCGAGAACCAAGCAGGCAGTGCAGGAGTCCCTTGAGTCTATCTTGCTTGCTAATCAGTTTTCCATTTTTGGATACTGGTGAGGACAATGGTTCCTCAGGGGTGTGTAGCCAGACCAAAGTCCGTGGCATCACTGGTGGCTCAGCTGCACAGAAAGGGAGGAAGAAGAGTGGAAGAGCAATAGTGATAGGGGATTCGATAGTCAGGGGATCAGACAGGCATTTCTGCGGCAGTAAATGTGACTCCAGGATGGTATGTTGCTTCCCTCGTGCCAGGGTCAAGGATATCATGGAGCGGCTGCAGGACATCCTTCTGGGGAGGGTGACCAGCCAGAGGTCATGGTTCACATTAGTACCAATGACATAGGTAGGAAGAGGGATGAGGTCCTGAAAGCAGAATTTAGGGAGTTAGGAAGGAGATTAAAAAGCAGGACCTCGAGAGCAATAATCTCAGGATTACTCCCAGTGCCATGTGTTAGTGAGCATAGGAATAGGAGGATTGATCAATTGAATTGATTGTACACGTGGTTAGAGAATTGGTGTAGGAGGAAGGGCATCAGATTTCTGAGGCATTGGGACCGGTCTGGGGCAGGTGGGACCTGTACGAGATGGACGGGCTACCCCTTAACAGGACCGGAACTAATATTCTCGCAGGGTTTAAACTAGCTTGTCAGGGGGATGGGAACCTGAGGGGTAGCTCAAATTGGAAGGAGGCAAAGCTGGTAACAGGAAGTAGAAAAGTAGCAAGCGACATTAGAAGGCAGGCGAAACAAAGGCAAGCATCAACTAGGTTTAGAATGCAGAATAATGGCAAGATGACAAGGTTAAGGGCACTCTACCTCAATGCATGCAGCATTTTCAACAAGTTAGATGATTTAAAGGCACAAATAGAGGTAAATGGTTATGATCTAATTGCAATTACGAAAACGTGGCTAAAGGGTGACCAAGACTGGGAACTGAATATTCGAGGATATTCGACATTTAGGAAGGACAGGAACAAAGCAAAAGGCGGTGGTGTTGTGCTGAAATTCAATTTGGAGATCCCTGGTTCAGTCCCAGCATTTAAATTGCTAGATTGAGGTAGGGTGTCGCATATGGACAGGCTCCTCATTCTAACTGGGGTTCGGTTCTTGGACAAAGACTCCCTCCTGGATCAAATGTCAGCTGCTTTAAAGAAATTCCTGGGGTAACAGTCATTTCCTGCAGTCCAGCCTTGGTAGAACAAACAGGGCATTCTGCAGTGACAAAACGAATGAGGACTTCAATGTTTACTAGATTTCAAAATGGTCCAGATACTGGAAGCATGCATAAGTGACCTAGCAAGCTACTCAGTTGTATTAAGCTGCTACAAAGTCTAAGAAAAGGAATGAAACCAGATAAACCACCCGGCATTGACCTAGGCACCGGAAATGACAATGGCAAACCCAGCCCTGTCGATCCTGCAAAGTCCTCCTTACTAACATCTGGGGGCATGTACCATAATTGGGAGTGATGTCCCACAAACTAATCAAGCAACGGCCTGACATAGTCATACTCACGGATCATACTCTGCAGACAATGTCCCAGTCACCACCATCACCATCCTTGGGTATGTCCTGTCTCACCGGCAGAAAGGACCCAGCAGAGGCGGCGGCACAGTGGTATATAGTCGGGAGGGAGTTGCCTTGGGAGTCCTCAACATTGAATCCAGACCCCATGAAGTCTTATGGCATCAGGTCAAACATGGCTAAGAAAACCACCTACTGCCACCCCCCACCCCTCTCAGATGCTGAATTAGTCCTTATCCATGTTGAACACCAATTGGAAGAAGCATTAAGGGTAGCAAGGGCACAAAATGTACTCTGAGTGGGGGACTTCAATGTTCATCACCAAGAGTGGCTCAGTAGCACCACTACTGACTGAGCTGGCCGAGTCCTAAAGGACATAGCTGCTAGACTGGGTCTGCGGCAGGTGGTGAGGGAACCAACAAGAGGAAAAAACCTACTTGATCGTCGTCACCATTCTACCTATTGCAGATGCATCTGCCTGTGACATTATTGGTAGGAGTGACCACCGCACAGTCTTTGTAGAGACAAAATCCCGTCTTTACACTGAGGGTACCCATCATCGTGTTATGTGGCACTACCACTGTGCTAACTGGGATAGATTTCAAACAAATCTGGCAACTCAAAACTGGGCATCCATGAGGTGCTGTGAGCCATTATCAGCAACAGAATTGTATTCAACCACAATCTGTAACCTCATGGCTGGGCATATCCCCCACTCTACCATTACCATCAAGCCGGGGGCCAACCCTGGTTCAATGAAGAGTGCAGGAGGGCTTGCCAGGAGCAGCACAGCCATACCTCAAAATGAGGTGTCCGCATGGTGAAGTTACAACACAGGACTGCTTGTATGCCAAACAGTGGAAGCAGCATGCAAAAGACAGGGCTAAGCGATCCCACATCGATGGATCAGATCTAAGCTCTGCAGTCTTGCCACATCCAGTCGTGAATGGTAGTGGACAATTAAACAACTGACAGGAGGAGGAGGCTCCACAAACATCCCCATCCTCGTGCGATACCCTCGTCCACTCCTCCATTACCCCCACCACCTTGTCCCCTTCCCACGGCACCTTCCCCTGCAATCGCAGGAGGTGCAATACCTGCCCATTTACCTCCTCTCTCCTCACTATCTAAAGCCCCAAACACTCCTTTCAGGTGAAGAAACGATTTACTTGTACTTCTTTCAATTTAGTTTACTGTATTTGCTGCTCACAATGTGATCTCCTCTACATTGGGGAGACAAAACGCAGATTGGGTGACCGCTTTGTGGAACACCTCCGCTCAGTCCGTAAGTATGACCCTGAGCTTCCAGTTGCTGGCCATTTCAACACCCCCATCTGCTCTCATGCTCACATCTCTTTCCTGGGATTGCTGCAGTGTTCTAGCGAATATCAACGCAAGCTCAAGGAACAGCATTTCATTTACCAATTAGGCACGCTACAGCCTGCCGGACTGAACATTGAATTCAATAATTTCAGAGCATGACAGGCCCCCCTTTTTATGTTTAGTTATTTTTTCTTTTTTATTTAATTATTTTAGTTTAGTTTTTTTAGTTTGTTTCTACTGTACCTACCCACTGTTTCTGTTTTAAATTTTTTTTTTAATGTTTGTGTTTGGAGTGCTTTGTGCTTTACAGTCAATTCACACCCTCTCTGTATTAACGCTTTGTCTTTCAGCACACCATTAACATACTGTTTGCCTTTGCTCCATGACCTTCTGGTCAGTTATTCTCTGCGACCTTGTCCTATCAACACCTCTTTTGTTACCTCTTGCCCCACCCCCTACTTTACTTGCTTAAAACCTTTTACATTTCTAATATTTGTCAGTTCTGAAGAAGGGTCACTGACCTGAAACGTCAACTCTGCTTCTCTTTCCACAGATGCTGCCAGACCTGTTGCGTATTTCCAGCGTTTCTTGTTTTTATTTCAGATTTCCAGTATTTCAGATCTACAGTATTTTGCTTTTATTATTCCCATCCTCAATGATGGGGGAGCCCAGCACATCAGTGCAAAAGACAAGGCTGAAGCATTCGCATCCATCTTCAGTCAGAAATGCCGATTTTCCCCAGGGGATTCTCAGGGACAAGTGCTACCCACTGAAGGCATGGCTCCTGACAGCTGTTAATCTGTTAATTGTGTATCAATTGTTTGATTATATGCAGGTGGAGGGTGTTAATTGGGGTCTTACTTGAGCACTTTTAAGCAGACACTTACTGAGACTGGGGAAGGGTTTGAGTGAGGAGCTACATGTTTGTAATCCTTTTATTCTCTACAATAAATGTGAAACTGAGTAAAGATAGGCTCCAGCATTATCCTTCCATAACAAACTTTCTGGAGTTTTACACTCCTATGAGGAACCCTCACACTGCGGCAGAGGAGAGGTATAACACTTGCCACTGCTCCACCTTAGTGACAATCGAGCAGGCCATTGGGCTGCTGAAGATGAGATTCCAGTGCCTCGATTGATCCGTTGGAGCCCTGCCTGATGTTTCAGCAAGGGGCTCGCATATCATGCTGGTGTGCTATGCACTGCAGAATCCAGAATTGCAGAGGGGGAGGCCTTGCATGAACAGGACATGATTGATCGCCAGTCCTCAACCGACGAGGAGGACATGGAGGAGGCCGATGAGCAGGCAGCACTGGATCTTGAACCCCTTGCACCGGAGGCCCGGCACAATGAGCAATGGGCCAAGGAGGCAAGAGATAAGTCATACTTACCCGCTTCCAGCCACCCTGATAGTTTCTCAAAGTGAACTCAATAAAGACTCACCTCAATAGCTTCAGTCTGTCGTCTCCTTTTCTATCTGGATTCATCATAGCCACACACTCTGGCACATCTGAGATGCTTTACAAAGGAGGGCTGTGCTTACACTGGCAGCCCATTGATGTAGGAAAGATGAAGACAGCATCTCACAATTAAGACATGAAAGAATAAGTATTTTTCAACAGTGAATGTGAACTGTAATAACGATATATATTAATAACACAAAACAAATGGCAAATGTCAAACACCCATGAAACCACAAGTGTGTCGCGGTGCTTTTCTTAATATGTTTGAGTGCTTCTGAGAGGTGTGACTTCCTGCAAAGACAGCGGGGCTGGAGGCAGGCTGCTGTTCAGGTTGCTCCTTGGCCTGTGATGACTTCGGCAGATGTACCCTGGTTGTCTGAGGCCTGGAGGGCCCCGGCTGCATAGGGGTGTCCTGGACTGGTGCAGGACTCTCCTCTGGTGTCGATGCTACTGGAGCTGGGCTCACTAGTGGATGGGGCTGAGGGGCTGCTGTCCACACTCAGAGCACCCTGAGGAGAGCCCCCAGCTGTGGAGGTCAGCATATCCTCCTCCCTTTCAAGGCTCACTTGAACCTCCCAGCTGACCTCAGAAGGACATGGACCTAGACAAGACTCCAGGCACCTTCTCCTTCTCTCACCTTATGCTGCTGTGTTGAGCTCATGACCAAGGTGATGGTGTGCGGGTTTGCATACATCTGTGGGATCTGGCTCTCGATGAGGGCCACCAACCTCTCGATGGTGGAAGCCATGTGCTCACATCTGAAATGTGGCAGCACTCATGGCATAGATGGACTCCTCCATCATCAGCTTATGGCTCTGCATGGCCTCTGGCAGCTCGGCCATACGTAACCTTACCTCTTGGTGCAACTCAAGCATGCCCTGTGCTGTCGAGACCAGAAGCTCATCATCAGCCTGGGGCCTCTGACTGTCAGTGGCCTCAGCTGTCACAGCCCCAGCCAGTTGCTCGAGTGCATGTGCAGTGCTCTCACCAGCTTGTGACCCTGATTCTAAGGCCAAGCGCAAACCTACCGAGGTGAAAATATCTGCGCTGGTGGTAGGTGCAAGAGAGCCAAATGTTGGTGCATCCTCTGACTGCTCCTCCTCAGAGGTTGACGGCTTGTTCCCCTTCATTTGGAGCCTCCTGTGGGTGCCGACCTGCATAAGAGAACGAAAACGTGGGGATTAGGCAGTGCAGATCTTGACATGTGACCCATGCGTGATCTGGATTTCCAGAATACAATCCTCACTTTCTTGCATGGAGATTCCATTCTTATCATCTGGTATTGAGTGGCCACCCTGGGTCCCCGCTGGCTCCAGTGCCGCCTCCTCAGCTATTGACAAGGGTGTATATCTGGAATTCTTTCGGAAGCCCTTGAGGTCTCCCTGTTGTAATGGTCCTGCTTGTCTGCAAGTGGAAAGAAGGAGATAGTAAGAGCTCGCAGGAAAAGTGAGAGAACAGTTCTACTAGTGGCAGCCCCTCGTCCACTGCTGGGGTTTCATACCTGGCTTTCCCCACATGTAATGGGGGTGAGCTGTGAAAGAAGGTGGTCTGTGGACGAGCTACTGCCATGCATCTGGCAGGATGTGGTGATACCTATCCCCCTTTGACAATGTCTTTTGTGGTAACTCCCTTCCCATCTTACACTGCCTACCGCATAGCCACATGCAAGCCTCAAAGAGGACAGAGGTATGGAGTACTGACCTTGGCAGAACGAAGGAGGTTGTTGCCACTTTTCCTGCATTCCACATATGTTTGGGGGTGGGGGTGACCCCATGACTGCTTACCTCCTCTGTGATCTCCATCCAGGCTTGCTTGGTCAAGAGAGAACCTCTTCTTGCCATCCCTGAGGAAGAGGATCTCCCCCCTTTCCTTGCAGCCTGGAGGAGAAACTCCAGAGAGGCATCGCTAAACCATGGGACCACCCTGTGTCTTACCTCTGCCATTGTGCGCTGTCCTTCTCTGGGAGTGTGGGAGGCAGGGTCAGGAGTTGTAACACTGGTTCCAGCAGCAATCCAGAATTAGTAAATCTCTCAAAGACAGCAATGCAAGCAGGGCTGGCAATGTTTTAAATATTGTGCCAGCACCTGCTCTGGAGTCATGTGATGCCGCAATCAATGCCTCAGAGCCCACCCCCATCACATAATTGGACAGGCCCCGTGCCTCCATTATGATAAGTTGCCACCCGTCGCTTAATCATGGTTGGCTGACTGCACACGTCGGGTGGCGACGGCACCTGCTTCCGGGTCTGTCACCAGGACCCGCAACAGGAACACTAAATTCAGCTCAGTAAGTCTGACAATATAGGTTCGTTCTTGTCTGTCTTCACTGTTTGCTGACGTCACCCAACTCTACCTTTTAAAAAATTTGTTCATGGGATGTGAGCGTTGCTGGCAGGTTAGCATTTGTTGCCCATCTCTAATTGCCCTTGAGCAGGTGGTGGTATAGAATCATAGAATGGTTACAGCACAGAAGGAGGCCCGTCGTGTCTGTGCCAGCTCTCTTGAACAGCAACTCCCCCAGTTCCACTCTTCTGCCTTTTCCCTGTGGCCCTGCAAATTTGTTCGCTTCAGATAATTATCCAATTCTCTTTTGAAGATCTCCATTGAATCTGCCTCCATCACACTCTCAGGCAAAACATTCCAGATCCTAACCATGCGATGTGTAAAAAGAAAAAAAGTTTTTCCTCATGTTGGCATTGCTTCTTCTGCAAATCACCTTAAATTGGTGTCCTCTGGTTCTCAACCTTTCTGCCAATGGGAACAATTTATCCCTATCTATTCTGTCCCAACCCCTCAAGATTTTGAACACCTCTATCAAATCTCCTCTTAATCTTCCCCTAAGGAGAACAGCCCCAACTTCTCCAATCTGTCCATATAACCGAAGTTCCTCACCCCGGAACCATTCCCGTGAATCTTTTCTGCACCCTTTCTCATGCCTTCACAACCTTCCTAAAGTGTGTTGCCCAGAATTGGACGCAATACTCCAGATGAGGCCGAACCAGGGTTTTTTCAGGTTCATCATAACTTCCTTGCTTTTGTGCACTATGTCCCAAATGATAAAGCCCAGGATCCTGTATGCTTTATCAACTGCTTTCTCAATGTGCCCTGCCACCATCATTGATTTGTGCACATGTCCCTCTGCTGCTGCACCCCCCTTAGAACTGTACCCTTTATTGTATATTACCACTCCTCGTTCTTCCTACCAAAATGAATCACTTCATGCTTCTCTGCATTAAATTTAATCTGCCACTTGTCTGCCCATGCCACCAGCCTGTCTAAGTCCTCTTGAAGTTTATCACCATCCTCATCACAGTTCACAATACTTCCAAGTTTTGTGTCATCCACAACTTTTGAAATTGTACCAAAGTCTAGGTCATTAATATAGATCAAGAAAAGCAGTGATCCTAACACCGCCTCCTGGGAAACCCCACTATATATCTTCCTCCAGTCCGAAAAACAACCATTCACCACTATCTATTTCCTGTTGCTCTGCCTACCTCGTATTCATGCTGCGACTGTCCCTTTTATTCCATGGGCTTTAACTTTGTTGCTATGCCTCTTATGTCAAATATCTTATGGAAATCCATGCACACCACATCAACCGCATGACCCTCATCAACCCTCTCTGTTACCTCATCAAAAAACTCAAGCAAGTTAGTTAAACACAATTTGCCCTTAGCAAATCCATGCTGGCTTTCCTTAATTAATCCACATTTGTCCAAGTGACTGTTAATTTTGTCCCGAATTATCATTTCTAAAAGCTTTCCCACCACTGAGGTTAAACTGACTCACCTGTAGTTGCTGGGCTTATCCTTTTTTTGAACAAAGTTGTAACATTTGCAATTCTCCAGTCCTCTGGCACTACCCCTGTATCTAAGGGGGATGGTAAGATTAGGGCCAGTGCGTCCACAATTTCCACCCTTACCCTTCCACTCAGTATCCTTGGATGCAGTTCATCTGGCCTGGTGTCTTATCAGCTTTAAGCATAGCCAGCCTATCCAATACCTCTTTATCAATTTTTAACCCATCCAATGTCTCAACTACCTCCTCTTTCACTATGACTTGGGCAGCATCTTCTTCTTCAGTAAAGACAGATGCAAATTACTCATTTAGTATTTCAGCCATGCTACCTACCTCCATGTATATATCCCCTTTTTGGTCCCTAATTGGCCCCACTTCTCTTTTTACCACCTTTTTACTATTATATGCCGATAGAAGACTTTGGGATTCCCTTTTATGTTTGCTGCCAGTCTCTTCTCATAACCTCTTTTTGCTTCTCTTGAGCTCTGGATTTGTTTGTCCTACTTTTCCCCCTCATGGGAATGTACCTTGACTGTACCCGAATATCTTCTCTTGAAAGGCAGCCCTGGTTTTGTTACATTTTGGCAGCCAATCTTGGATTCAGCTCTTTTGTCCATGTTTGGACCAAGGCTGTAATGAAAACTGGAGCTGTTTCCCCGGTGGAAGCCAAACTGAGCATTGGTAAGCAGGTTATTTCTGAGTAAGTGCCGCTTGATAGCACTGTCAATGACATTTTCCAACACTCTCCTGATCATTGAGAGTAGACTGATGATGCAGTAATTGGCCAAATAGATTTGTCCTGGTTTTGGTGGGCAATTTCTGACATTGTTGGGTAGATGCCTATATTTTAGTGGTACTGGGACAGCTTGGCTAGGGGCGCGGCTTGTTCAGGAGCACACATCTTCAGTAGTACAGCCGGGATATGTCAGGGCCCATAATGATGATGATGGCAGATTTTTTGCAGGCGAAGATCATGGGAAGACTTGTCTCTGTGGTAGTTGGCATGATCATTGGTGACTGCAGAGGCCAATTCTCAATCTGCAGGCTCTTAAGTAGGTGGGGCACAAGAACTCCTGCTTTGGAGGGGCTCTGGTGTAAGCAAAGTGCTTCCATTGTGACTTTTTTCAGCAGCCTCGCACCGGTTTGTTTCAAACTTGTAGGCTACTTTCCTAGTTGTTAGGCACCATCTTTCTCCGTCAGCAACCTCCTGCTGCTAGACCCGTTGGTCAGTGTCGGGCAGAGAGAGCTCTTTTCACCTTTCAAGCGCTTACGTGGTGCACCTCAATCTTGCTTAGCGGAGTATAGTTTACCATAAAGCACTGATTTTGGCATTCTGGAATCCTCCATGCATGATACATGTCCTGCCCAGCACAATTGGCATTGTAAGAGAATGTATTCAATGCTGGGCAGATTGGCTATGTTGAGGACCTGATTGTTGTGCTGTAGTCCTGCCAGTCATTGTTCATGATGGATTGAAGACAGCGTTAATGGAAGCACTCCAGCAGTCCCATTTGTTTTCTGTACAGAACCCATGATTCCAATCTATACAAGATGACAACCACTCTGTATACTTGAATTTTGCTAGTGCTGTATCATGAATGTTTTCGCCAGACAAGCTTTGAGAGGTGTTCAAAGGAGCTGTTGGCCTTGAATAGTTGAATGTCTATGTCCTTGTTGACAGTGGCATCTTTTGAGATAATGCTACCTAGATACGTAGCCTGCTCTACTGCATTGAGGTTGCTGCTGTCAATGATGATCTGAGGTGGATCGTAACTTCCTTGGGACTGTAGTTGGTACAGCCCTTCTGTTCTCTTTAGGCTAATAATAAGGCCAAAGACTTGCAACTTCAGGCACAGTCATCAGCAAATAGCAGCTCCACAATAAGCTGTTCTGTGGTTTTGGTACTTGCCAAGAGTCATCGCAGGTTGACGTCATCGCAAGTTGAAGACATCACCGTCTGTTCGGAAGCAGATGTATGTGCCCTCTGTCAAGCCTGTTTTTGTCTCTTGAATCGCCATCTGAAGAACACACCCTTGCTTAACACCATAGCTGTGATGTTGTCAGGGCTCATAGTCTTTTCTGTATCCAGTGCCTCCAGCTGTTTCTTCATAGAATAGAATGATTACAGCACAGAAGGAGGCTTTTTTTTTTATTTAATGGGAAGTGGGTGTTGCTGGCCAGGGCAGCATTTATTGCCCATCCCTAATTGCCCTTGAGAAGCTGGTGGTGAGCTGCCTTCTTGAACCGCTGCAGTCCATTTGGGGTAGGTATACCCACAGTGCTGTTAGGAAGGGAGTTCCAGGATGTTGACCCAGCAACAGTGAAGGGACAGCGATATAATTCCAAGTCAGGATGGTCTGTGGCTTGGAGGGAAATTTGCAGGTGGTGGCATTCCCATACATCTGCTGTCCTTGTCCTTCTAGGTGGTAGAGGTCACGGGTTTGGAAGGAGCCTTGGTGAGTTGCTACAGCACATCTTGTAGATGGTATGCACTGCTGCCGCTGTGCGTCGGTGGTAGAGGTAGTGAATGTTGAAGGTGGTGGATGGCATGCTAATCAAGCAGGCTGTTTTGTCCTGGATGGTGTCGAGCTTCTTGACTGTTGTTGGAGCTGCACCCATCCAGGCAAGTGGAGAGTATTCCATCACACTCCTGACTTGTGCCTTGTAGATGGTGGACAGGCACTGGGGAGTCAGGAGGTGACTTCCTTGCAGCAAAATTTGTAGCCTCTGACCTGCTCTTGTAGCCACAGTATTTATCTGGCTGGTCCAGTTCAGTTTCTGGTGAATGGTGACCCCTAGGATGTTGGTGGTGGGGGATCCAGCGATGGTAATGCCATTGAACATCAAGGGGAAATGGTTCTATTCTCTTGTTTGAGATCATCATTGCCTGGCACGTGTGTGGTGCGAATGTCATTTGCCACTTATCAGCCCAAGGCTGAATGATGCCCAAGTCTTGCTGCATATGGACACTGACTGCTTCAGCATCTGAGGAGACGCGAATGGTGCTGGATATTGTGCTATCAGCGAACATCCCCACGTTTTTAAAAATTCTTTCATGGAATATGGGTGTTACTGGCAAGGCCAGCATTTGTTGCCCATCCAAATTGCCCTTGACAATTGAGTAGCCTGCTAGGCCATTTCAGAGGGCAGTTAAGAGTCAACCACATTGCTGTGGGTCTGGAGTCTCATGTAGGCCAGACAAGGTAAGGACAGCAAATTTCCTGTCCTAAAGGCCTTAGTGAACCAGGTAGGTTTTTACGACGATCGATGATGGTTTCATGGCAATATTACTGAGACGAGTTTTCAATTCCAGATTTTTTAATTAACTGAACTTATTAATTAATTGAATTTAAATTCCACCAGCTGCTATGGTGGGATTTGAACCTGTGCCTCAGGGCACAGTGTTTACTTGCATGCTGGATTACTAGTTCAGTGACATTCCTACTGCGCCATTGTCTCCCCTTGACCTTATGATGGAGGCAAGGTCATTGATGAAGCAGCATAGGGTGGTAATTGGCCGTGTTAGATTTGTCCTGCTTTTTGTGGACAGGACATACCTGGGCAATTTTCCACATTGCTAGGTAGATGCCAGTGTTGTAACTGTACCGGAATAACTTGGCTAGGGGCGCGGCTCGTTCTGGAGCACAAGACTTCAGTACTATTGCTGGAATGTTGTCAGGGCCCATAGCCTTTGCAGTATCCAGTGTCCTCAGCGTTTTTTGATATCACATGGAGTGAATCAGATTGGCTGAAGACTGGCATCTGTAATACTGGGGACCTCAGGAGAAGGCCGAGATGGATCATCCACTCGAAGATGGATGCAAATGCTTCAGCCTTATCTTTTGCACTGATGTGCTGGGCTCCCCCGTCGTTGAGGATGGGGATATTTGTGGATCCATATCCTCCAGTTAGTTGCTTAATTGTCCACCACCATTCACGACTGGACGTAGCAGGTCTGGAGAGCTTAGATCTGATCCGTTAGTTGTGGGATCACTTAGCCCTGTATATCACATGCTGCTTCATCTGTTTGGCATGCAAGTAAACATTGTTCAGCACGTGTTATAGCTTCACCAGGCTGACACCTCATTTTTAGGTGCTGCTCCTGGCATGCCCTCCTTCACTCTTCATTGAACCAGTGTTGGTCCCCTGGCTTGATGGCTGAGTGAGAGATATGCTGGGCCATGAGGTTACAGATTGTGGTTGAATACAATTCTGTTGCTAATGATGGCCCACAGCCCCTCATGGATGCCCAGTTTTGATTTGCTAGATCTGTTCGAAATCTTATCCCATTTAGCACAATTCAATGGTGGGTATCCCCAATGTAAAGACAGGACTTTATCTCCACAAGGACTGTACGATGGTTACTCCTACCAATACTGTCATGGACAGATGTATCTGCAACAGGTAGATTGGTGACGGTGAGGTCAAGTAGGTTTTCCCCTCCTTATTGGTTCCCTCACCACCTGCTGCAGACCCAAGTCTAGCAGCTATGTCCTTTAGGATTCAGCCAGCTCAGTCTGTAGTGGTGCTACCGATGCACTCTTGCTGATGAACGTTGAAGTGCCCCAGAGTACATTCCGTGCCCTTGCTACCCTCAGTGCTTCTTCCAGTTGGTGTTGAACATGGAGAAGCACTGATTCATCAGCTGAGGGGGGGAGGGCGGTAGGTGGTAATCAGCAGGAGATTTCTTTGCCCCTGTTTGACCTGATGCCATGAGACTTCCTGGGGGTCCAGAGTCAATGTTTGAGGATAACTCCCTTCTGTATACCACTGTGCCACCACCACCAGTAGGTCTGCCCTGCCAGTGGGACAGGACATACCCAGAGATGGTGGTGTATGGGACATTGTAAGGTATGATTCTGTGAGTATAACTTTGTCAAGCTGTTCCTTGTCTAGTGTGTGGGATAGTTCTCCCAATTTTGGCACAAGCCCTCAGAGGTTAGTAAGGAGGACTTTACAGGATCGACAGGGCTGGGTGTGGCGGGTGGTCTGTCCAGTTTCATTCCTTTTCTTAGGCTTCATAGCGGTTTGATGCAACTAAGTGGGCATTTTAGAGGGCATTTAAGAGTCAGCCACATAGGCCAATCCAGGTAAGGATGGCAGATTTCCTTCCATTAGTGAACCAGATGGGTTTTTAACAACAATCTGGACAATGATTTCATAGTCACCCGTGGACTAGCTCTTAATTCCAGATTTATTAATTGATTTCAAATTTCACCATCTGCCGTGGTGGGATTCGAACTCATGTCCCCAGAGCATTAGCCTGGGCCTCTGGATTACTAGTTCTGAGCCATTACCACTAAGCCACTGCCTCCCCTATTTGGCCTCGAGTAAAATTCTTACTTTTCTCCATTCATGGTTTCCTCTAATGTTTCTTTTCT
The DNA here is from genome assembly GCF_036365525.1 of Heterodontus francisci. Classification (NCBI taxonomy): domain Eukaryota; kingdom Metazoa; phylum Chordata; class Chondrichthyes; order Heterodontiformes; family Heterodontidae; genus Heterodontus; species Heterodontus francisci. The sequence continues at coordinate 47,608,444 of NC_090377.1, forward strand.
TTTCAATATCCCTTAACTCTCAGTAAAGCACAAGTCCATCAGAGATATGAATGCTGCTCTTATATCTGGGGTGAACTCCTCTTTCAAACCTGGGCTTGATACAAGAAAAACCTTGTAATCTAATAGGCAATCCCAGCCCTAAACCCACTCAAGGGGCTGATTTTCAGGGCCCCCATGAGTTCAGGACAGGGGGTGGGGTGGGTGGTGGTTGGTGGTTGGGGGCCAAAAATACTGCCGCTGGGCAGTGTACTAATTTTAAGATGCCACTGTCAGCTCCAGCAATAATCGCCAGGCTTCAGCTGGCTAAGGGGGCATTGTCAGATTTTGGGCCCAGTGGTGATGAGGGGTAGCGTCCTCCACAGGAAGGGCAGAACCCCAAGTATCAGGAGGGCACAGGAGAGGAAAGAAGGGCAGGAAGGCAATAGAGGTCAAACCCTCAACACAGGATCGACCGCCAAAGACAGAGCTACCTGGAGATGACTGAGATGGCTGCACGAATCTGCGACTCTCCAGGCAGATGATCACAGACATTTGTGCCCTTGTCGCCGAAGACCTCACACTTTGCACCACTGGTCACTATGCCCTGTCAGTGGCTGTCAATGTCACTGTGGCCTTGAACCTCTTCACTTCTGGCTGCTTCCAAGGATCAGTTGGGGGCCTTAGTAGTATCTCAAAAACAGCTGCACATCACTGCATCTCTCTGGTCACTGATGCCTTCTTTGCCAGTGCTGGACAGCACATTCTTGGCATCATGAAATGAATTGAATTGGCTGAAGACAGGCATCTGTGATGCTAGGGAGCTCAGGAGAAGGCTGCGATGAATCATTCACATGGCACTTCTGGCTGAAGATGGTTGCAAATGTTTCAGCTTTGTCTTTTGCAGACACGTGGGCTCTCTATCACATTTTTTGACCCCTCCACTGTTTTGGCAGACTGCTTGCCTAATGTGCAATTTTGGAAGAGCTATAATTTCTCCAGCTAAACATTGAGAAGACTGAATTCATTCTGACACAAGCTCTGTATTGATTTTATCTGACACCCCAGCCATTCTTTCTCAGAATCATAGAATGGTTACAACACAGAAGGAGGCCATTTGGCTCATTGTGTCCATGTCAGATCTCTGTAAAAGCTACTCAGCTAGTCCCATTCATCCGTCTTTTCCCCGTAGCCCTGCATTTTTTTTTTCTCTTTAGATAATTATCCAATTCCCTTTTGAAAACCACGATTGAATCTGCTTCCACTGTACTCTCAGGCAGTGCATTCCAGATCCTAACCACTTGCTGGGTAAATAAGTTTTTCCTCATGTAGCCACTGGTTCTTTTGCCAATCATCTTAGATCGGTGTTCTTTGGCTCAGATTAAACCAGTCTTGTCACAACCTACTGTCATATTCAATCCCAGACTGAACTTGCACCTCACTTCCTCTCTGTCACACAAAATGCCAATTCTCACTTCCATAACATTGTTCATTTCTACTTCTATCTCAGCCCATCTACAGCTGTAAAATGTAGCTCTAAGCTCCACTTCAGAGACTTGAGGACACTACAGTGCAGGAAAGAGGGAGTGCTGCATTGTCTGAGGTGCTGTGTTTTGGCTGAGGCTTTAAACCAAGGCCCATTCTGCATTCTCAGGTGGACATAAAAGATCCCATGGCACTTTGAAAAGAAGGGCATGGGAGTTGTCCTAGTGTCAATTTTTATCCCTCAACCAATATCACTAAAGAAACAAATTATCTGCTCATTTATCTCATTGCTGTTGGTGGAACCTTGATGTGCCCAAATAGCTGCCGTGTTATTCTACATTACAATAGTGACTGCAACTCTGAATTTTATTGGCTGATGAGAGAGATTGTACTATTTCTTATTGCCCCTATTCTCTACCTCCATTTCCAAATACTTCATCTTTTAAAACTCAGCTCATCAAAAACTCTGCTGCCCGCACCCCATCCTGCCCAGTCATTACCCCTTTTTTCAATGCCCTAAGTTAGCTTTCAGTTCTCCAATGCCTGACATTTAAAATTCTCATCCTCATACCTAAATTCCTTCATGGCTTTGCCCCTCCCCATCTCTGAAACTTACTAGAGCATCACAACCCGCACCCCCCAACCCCTGAACTCTCTGATGTGCCTGATCTTGAACATAGATTCGATGCACCATAGGCAGCACATGCACCAATCTAGATCCTAAAGTGGGCCTCAGGCCTGATTAACATTTTACGCAAGAGCCTCCTTAGAAAGCTTGTGCATTTGAGCAGCGGCCCAAAGGAGGTGGTTTGGAGTGGGCAATGGGAGCTGGAGGCAATTACTATGGAGTCAGGGAGCACACCTGCCTCTCTTGGATATACAAGAAGAATTTTGGAAATGTAATAATAAAAACTTACTTTTAGTTGCCAGCTGTAGCAGTTGCTGATGCACCCTGAGCTGGACAGGCCTGCTCGTGGAGCAGTGTTCCATATATACATATTTAAACCATGTGCCGAGTTCCGCTCATCATTGTCTGACTGTGGTAAAATGTCTGATGTTAGAAGACAGTACCAATGGTAAATATGGGCCATTAGAAATCCCAAGTTCTTCAAACCTTAATTTTAAAGTAGTGTGAGATTGTCATTGAGGTAGTCTTATGCTCATTACAGAGCAGATACTGGTTAGGCTGCAGTTGTACTGCAGTGCTTGTGGCCCCTGCAATGTTTTTGTAGCAGTGCAGAACTGCACTTGATGTCTGTTCTGCTTGCCCATATAAAGGAATAACATTGTTTAGTTAAAAATTGTATGTTTTGGGTTATACAATGTAGTTATTTTATTTCAGTAGTGTTCAATCTTTAAAAATTCTTTTTCCTCAGTTAATTTTTGTAATTATTTTATAAGAACAGTTAAGATTTGTGTGTGCTAACTTTGTACAGTGATTGACAGAAACTTGCAGTTGAATGGGTAGCAATGTCAGTCAGCATGGGATGTAACACTTCCCCCCCACTCCCTGCCCCGCCAGGATCAGAGATTATGCCCTGGCAGTGGACTGCAATGTCAATCACCTTTGAAGGCATCTTTGGATGTCACAGAATATTAAAAATAAAAGATACTGGTGGACTCTAACACAAGTTTATTTCCCAGAAAAGAGTAAGCAAAATAGTATCTTCTGTTCATTGTACTTTAAAAAAAAATACTCAGTTGTTGTAGAGGTATGATGTAAAATCAAGAAAACCTATCAAATCAGAAATTGCTTTTGATCACAGTTCCATGATAATTTGATCTCATCAGGTTTTTACTGCATGCTTTGTATATCTCTGATTATTAAAATTCATGCCTAGAGTGTCAGAGACAGGGTAGCAGTGATTGACATTTACCCACTGAGACAAAATGCTGCTAAAGAAATCGGTTTTGTTATTTGTCATGAGTGTCAGACAATTTAAAACCCCGGAGAGGAAAAGTGCTTGAGGGCAGAGTTATGAGGATCTTACAGGCTGAGTGATAAGGGATAGGGACTGCATTCAGCTCATCTTAAAATAATATGCAAATAACACAGCTGATGCATATGAGGCATAGTGTATTATGCAGACAATAATTGGAAAAGACAGACCATGTCGTGTTTTATTGCTCATCCTCCATAGCTCTGACGGAAGAGCTGCTGACACTCTGGAAAAATGGTGTAAACAAAGTTTTGGAAAACGAGCAGGACAACCTTCTGGAAATTCCCTGCCCTCCACCCACACCCCCCACCCCACAACCACCATATTCTTTTAAAATTTGGGATGATATATTCTTATTGTAATGTTATGCACAGATCCCACAATGCAGTGAATTCTTGCCAGCACACTTATAGTATCATGGAATTTTTTGTTTTCAGAAACTTTTGAAATTAAATGTTTAAAAGGGAATGCTTGTCATATCATTTTATGGTTATTCATTTTACAAAGTTATTTAAAGCAACAACATACCTTGTCAGTTATTGAATATTCATTTTCTCATCAGCTTGCATAAATTAACCTATTTGTTAGAGTTATCATTATAACCATCTGGCATAATACAACAGGGCAAAACTATGCAATTCCAACAAAGTGTTTTCTCTTCCAGTATCATTACCATGACAATGAAAGGTTCTATCAGACAATAGATCATGAACTACCTTGTAAAACTGATAGTGAAAAATATAACATAAAATGACAGTTTGTTTTACTATTTCCTATTACTTCAATTTTTGCAACAAAGGTTTAAATTTTATTTACTCTTCTATAAGCCCATTTAATGGAAAAGCTTAGCTGCTGGAGTTATGCTGATTATCTTTACAATAATAGTAATTCACGGCCGACACAAAATCCAGCCCTTGGTGTTTGCATACCGGGGGTCTACGCATAGCTTGATGGAACCATAGACAAAGGTGGCCATCAGGATGAGGGCAATGTTGGGTACTTTTTTCTCCCTTTATCTAGAGGTTTGAACATCGTGTCCCCGCGGACACCATTCATTTTCGATCTCCAAATAAAGCGGAAGATGGCTTGGGTGGCCACCATGGCGCAGGAGTGGAGTATGGGCCAGACCTGCGCTATGTACAGCAACACTAAGAGCACGTTGCACCGGATGACCAGGTTCTTATGCTCAATGGAAAGGGAGAATTGCTCCCACATGCCCAGTTTCTGTTTCACCATGGCTATACGCTCCTTCCAGTTTTTGGTGCACGCCCCAGCCCCTCCAAACCATATCCCCAGCACCTTCAAGTAGTCTGACCTGACAGTGAAGTGGATAAAAGATCGGTCGTCCCAGTTCCCAAAAACATGGCCTCACTCTTGCCGCGATTTACTTTGGCTCCCAAGGCCTACCTTGTTCAATTTTTTCTCCCAAAAATATACTTTATTCATAAAGATTTGCAAAAATACATTACAAAACAGTTCAAATTTCACATTTCGTGAAGTATAATAGAAATTTCTTTGATACAGAAAACATGAAGTGCCTCACTATTCTTGTCATTCAATTTTAAATGCAATGTACATTGGCATTACATAGCAAAAAAACATTTTGGTGCATACAGCCTGAGGGGTTTTATACGTGTTTCAGATCCTCAGTGTACTGTGGCGGGAGGACTTTACGCAGTGGCCTTTCCCCATTGAGCCTTTGCAGCAGCTGCCCCAAGCTTTAGTGCATCCCTCAGCACATAGTCCTGGACCTTGGAATGTACCTGTCTGTAACACTCGGTCGTGGACAACTCTTTGCTCTGCAAGACCAGCAAGTTTTGGGAAGCCAAAAGTGTTTTCTTCACAGAGTTGATGGCTCCTGAGAAAGGCCTACTTTGTTCATCATGCCCTGATAGGTATATTCATGCATTTCTGTATCATCCTTGTGAATCTTCTTTGCACTCTCTCCAGTGCCTCTATATCCTTGCTATAATGTGGCGAACTGCACACAGTGATGTAAGTGTAGTCCAACCAAGGTTCAATACAGGTTTAGCATAACTTCCCTACTTTTCAATTCTGTCCCTCTCGAAATAAAGCCTGGTGCTTGATTTGCTTTTATTTTATGGCTTTGCCAACCTGTGGCGTAACTTTTAGTGATTGGTGTATTTGTGCTCTGAGATCCCTTTGTTCCTCTACCCCACCTAGATTCACACCTTCCACGTAATTTGACCTCCCTATTCTTCCTACCAAAATGTCCTACCTCACATTTATCTGTATTGAACTTCATTTGTGTCGTTATGCTTAGCATCATTTATAAATTTTATGACTGGGAGGCAATATTCCAGGCAGCACATTTAATACAGTATTTGGACAAAGATGGCTAAGATGTCTAATTATGCTGATTTTTCAAGACCATAATTTTTTTTTTAAACTTATGTTGGAACATGTTCTATCTTTGATAGCAAGAGTACTCAGAGCACTATCTTTTCTTAATGACAAGTTGGGATGTGTACTGAAGGAAAGTAAATTCAACAATTATTGAACAATGGAGGAAATCAGCTTGCAATGAGACACTTGTGTTTTCTTATTTTACTATGTGTATATATGTACTGAGAAAAATTCTTTGTTCACAATCCTGAGGCTTAACAATGCTTGCCAGAGAAGGCTTGGTATGAGACAATTCCCCAGGCAAGGGAGGGGAACAGATACTGACACTGGGCACATATGAACCCCTGGACCTTAACCTTACATATATTTAATATCAAAGAAAATGATGCAGGTGTTTACTATGCCAGCATACAAGAGGAATACAAATGACATAACTCTTAAGAAAAATAACATTGGGAGCTGAGGCCTCAATTATCAAGATAATACTAAAAGAACCCAAAAATTGGCAGCGTCTACCATCTGCACTGCTTATGTGTCATATGCACTCCAACCACTTAGTGACCTCCTGCAGAGTGTGTCTAAGGCAGGAGAGCCCAAATCTTTCATACTATTACTCAAAACAATAAAAAAAATGTATTTTTTGTGAACAAGCTTTAAATGAGAAGACGAATTTATTAACTTACTTTCTCCTCACTATGTTGAACACTGATTTAGTGAGATACCTGGCATTGTTTTTGCTTGCAGCAGTAGTTAATGTCTGCCCGCCACTTGATGTAGCAATGTGAAGTAATTGGATAGATGCCCATCCGTCGGGAGTGTTCTTGATCTCTTTCTCTCCCCTCTCTATGTCTATCCCTCTCCCCTCCATCCCTCTACCCTCTCTGTGTCCATTCCTCTCCCCTCTCTGTGTCCAGCTCTCTCCCCTCTGTGTCCAGCTCTCTCCCCTCTCTCCCTCTCCACTCTGTGCCCATCTCTTCCTCCCCTCTCTCTCCCCTCTGTGATCATTTCTCGCCACTCTCTCCACTCTCTGTCCATCTCTCTCCCCGTCTAACCCTCTGTAGCTCTTTTTCTGCCCCCTCATCCCTCCCCCGCACTCTCCCCCTCTCACTCTTTCCCACCCCTCACTCCCTTCTCTCTGTGACCACCTCTCTCTCCCCCTCTATGTCCATCTCTCCCCTTTCTTTCACCCATCTCTGTGTGTGTGTCTCTCTCCCCTCTATCTCTCCCATCTCTCTCCCTCCCATCTGTCTGCCCTCTGTGTCCATCTCTTTCCCCTCGTTCACTCGCCCCCCCATCTGTGTCATCTCTCCCCTCTCTGTCCACCCTCTGCATGTCTCACTGCATCCCCTCTCTGTGCCTATTTCTGTGTTCATCTCCCTCCCCTATCTCTCTCTCTCTACGTTCTCTCTCCCCCCTTTCTCTCTCCCTCCCCACCCCCTCCTTCTCCCCCTCCCCATCTCTCCTGTCTCCTCTCTCTCCCTCCCCACCCCTCCTCTCTCTCCCTCCCCACCCTTCCCCTCTCTCCCTCCCCAGCCCTCTATCTCTCCCTCTCCCCACCCCTCTATCTCTCCCTTTGCTCCCTGGGCCAGTGCTGGTTTAAAGGGCTGCCTGACTCTCTCAGTCTGTGTGCTCCCTCAGCGCCGCACCGCGCCACACCACTGGCTGTGTGCTGGACCCCTTCCTCCTCTCCCCTCGGCTTCTCTCGCCCTCTCTCCTGTAGCAGCCATTAACATTCACTCGCTCACTCCCTGAACTACCCGAAAAAAGCAGAGAAAGCCAATCCCAACGCACCTGTGCTGCAAACCGCCAATCAGCGCTCACCCCATGCAGGCAGCCCTCTGTCAGTGACACAGGATTGGCGAGCCAGATCGAAACCTACAGTGGGCTGGATTCTGGCATGCAGGCCATGTGTTGGACAACTCTGGTTGGATGAAGATCATAAGGGGTGGTATTGGGAAAGAAGAGAAAGACTGTGCGAAGTGCCTCCTGTACCTACTGTAAGGAATCGAGGGGTTGTCATGGTGAATCCTGTTAAAAATGATTGCTGTGCTAATAGAAGTTGCCTAGCGAAGGATTTAACGTGCACTTCCTTCATCCTAGCCTTACCTTCATCCTAGCCTTACTGAACATGGCCTTGTCAGTATTCACAAAGTAGGCCATAGGGGTCCTTGAAAAGGATATTTATAAATGGAGAACAAATATGTTGCGAATACTGGTCTATGATGATTGACTTTATCCAGTTTCAATTAAATCCCACAAAAAAAGTTTACTACAGTTGGCATTAAGCCAATTTACAAATGCAATTTTTATTCAGTGGCAACAATGGTCCTCCAAGTTTAACCAGAACATTCATTTTGTATCCAAACATAATGGCCTACTGGGGCAATGGACAGCACCAAAGACTGATAACTGTTCAGAAACCGAGCATGGATATGTATGTGACTGAATTTATTCCCCTACTTTTGAATTGTTGAAAGGCGATTAATACCAGGAGAAACCCACTGAAAATTGGTCCGAGTCAGCTGTGTTCTGTACAGTGAAGTTGGCAAAATGATGACGGGTAATGGTTATGGTCACCTGCCACGTGGTAGGACAGTAACGGACAGTAACCACCAATAAGAAATATACCGATGGCCCTATCAGTTGTCAAGATGCTTTTTCCATCATATGGTAGTGACTGGGGAGATTGTCATTAACCCAATATTGGTCTACAAAAGAAAGATCATATTATATAGCAAAGATCCCATCAACTCTAAAGAGTATACCCCTAATTTTGATGTACCTATTCAGCCCCTCTCACTGGATTTACATACATTAACAAAGAAAGAGACACCTGGTTTCAATTAGAAATTACATGCGCACAACTGCTCAATGATCAAATAAACTGCTCCACAAAGGAGATTATGCTCTTTTGATAGAGGGGATATGGTTAGAATTCAGATTTAAGTTTTTTTTGGTCTTCCGGTGTGTTACATTATAATGCTACTGATTATTACTTGCTGTTGCACAGCACCCTGAGGTGGATTGATAGAAAATTACGAAGGTTGGAGTATGGAGCTTATCCACTGTTGGGAAAATAAAAGATAATTGCCATTTAACAGGGTAAAAGCAACATCAGTGGAAATAGTGTAGCTAAATAAGAGTAAATTTTGGGAAATTATTTTAAGCGACTTATTCAATTGTATTGTTCAAAGAATTTTGTTCAAATGTCATGATGACAAGATTTTTCTAACAACAATGCCTGTTGTTTTTAATGCAACTGTGATAAGCACAATTCAATTTCAAGAATGTGATCAGATTTAAAGTGAGTGTTCAATGTCTCACATTCACATGCGGGAGAACTGAAAGATTTTGAGCTTTCTGATATGGTCCATTTGGAGCCTGCTCTTAAAGGAGGACTAAGTAAGACCTATGGATGTAAAAGCGGTTTGAGTAGAGATGAAAAATGAGAAAGGCAAGAAGTCACTCGTGGGAGTGGTGTGCAGGCCCCCGAACAGTAACCACATGGTAGGACAGAGTATAAAGGAAGAAATAATGGGAGCTTGTCAGAAAGGTATGGCGATAATCATGGGGGATTTAATCTACATAAAGACTGGAAAAATCAGATGGGCAAAGGTAGCCTAGCCAAGGAGTTCATAGAATGTTTTCGGGATAGTTTTTTGGAACAGCATGTTCTGGAGCCAACCAGAGAGCAGGTTATACAGACCTAGTATTGTGCAACGAGATAGGATTAATTAATGATATCATAGTGAAGGAGTGCCTAGGTAGCAGCGATCATAATATAATTGAATATTACATTCAGTTTGAGGGAGAGTAGAATGGGTCCAAGGCTAGTATTTTAAACTTAAATAAGGGAAATTATGAGGGCATGAAAGCAGAGCTAGCTAAAGTGAACTGGCAAATTAGGTTAAGGGATAGGTCAATAGAGATGCAGTGGAGACATTCAAGGGAATATTTCAGAATACACAATAGATACATTCCACTGAGAAAGAAAAATTCCAAAGGGAGGACCCACTATGCATGGTTAACTAAAAAAGTTAAAGATAGCATCAAACTTAAAGAAAAACATATAATTGCACAAAGATGGGTGACAGGTCAGACAATTGGACAGAATATAAAGAACAGCAAAGAATGACTAAAAGATTGATCAGGAGAGAAAAATAAGATCACGAGAGAAAGCTAGCTAGAAATCTAAAAACAGTAAGAGTTTATAGATATTTTAAAAAGAAAAGAGTTAACAAAGTGAGAGTTGGTCCGACAGAAAAAGTGAGTAAGGGAAAATAAGGAGATGGCAGATGAACAGGTACTTTGCATCGGTCTTCATGATCCAGGATACAAATAACATCCCAGAAATAGCTGTAAATCAGGAAATGGAAGAGAGGGAGAAACTCAAGAAAATTACAATCACCAGGCAAGTGGTACTGAGAAAATTGTTGAAACTACGGGCTGACAAGTCCCCAGGTCCTATTGAACTTCACCCTAGGGTCCTAAAAGAAGTGGCTAGTGAGATAGTTGATGCATTGGTTTTAATTTTCCAAAATTCCCTAAATTCGGGGAAGGTTCCATTCGATTAGAAAATAGCAGATGTAACTCCTTTTTTCAAAAAAAGAGAGACAGAAAACAGGAAACTACTGGCCAGTTAGCTTAACATCTGTCTTAGGGAAAATGTTAGATGCTATTATTAAAAACGTTATAGCAGGGCACTTAGAAAAATTCAAGGTAATCAGGCAGAGTCAACATGGTTTTGTGAAAGGGAAATTATGTTTAACCAACTTATTGGAGTTCTTTGAAGAGATAACCAGTGAACGTACTATACTTAGAGTTTTAGAAGGCATTTGATAAGGTGCCACATCAAAGTTTATTGCAGAAAATAAAATCTCATGGTGCAGGGGGTAACATATTAGCATGGATAGAAGTTTGGCTAGCTAACAGGAAATGGAGTAGGCATGAATGGGTAATTTTCTGGTTGGCAAGATTAACAAGTGGTGTGCCACAGGGATCTGTGCTGGGGCCTCAACTTTTTACAATTTATATAAATGACTCGGATGAAGGGACCAAAGGTATGGTTGCTAAATTTGTTGATGACACAAGGATAGGTAGGAAAGTAAGTTGTGAAGAGGACATAAGGAGGCTACAAAGGGATATAGATAGGTTAATTGAGTGGGCAAAGATCTGGCAAATGGAGTACAATGTGGAAAATGTGAAATTGTCCATTTTGGCAGGAAGAATAAAAAAGCAGCGTATTATCTAAATGGTGAGAGATTGCAGAGCTCTGAGATGCAGAGGGATCTGTGTCCTAGTGCATGAATCGCAAAACGTTTGTATGCAGGTTCAGCAAGTAATTAGGAAAACTAATAAAATGTTATCATTTATTGCAAAGTGAATCGAATACAAAAGTAGGGAGGATACGCTTCAGTTTTACAGGGCATTGGTGAAACCACATCTGGAGTACCTTTTTTTAATTCATTCATGGGATGTGGGCATCACTGGCTAGGCCAGCATTTATTGCCCATTCCTAATTGACCTTGAGAAGGTGGTGGTGAGCTGCCTTCTTGAACCGCTGCAGTCCATTTGGGGTAGGTATACCCACAGTGCTGTTAGGGAGTACTAGGATTTTGACCCAGCGACAGTGAAGGAACGGCGATATAGTTCCAAGTCAGGATGGTGTGTGACTTGGAGGGGAACTTGCAGGTGGTGGTGTTCCCATGTATTTGCTGCCCTTGTCCTTCTAGTTAGTAGAGGTCGCGGGTTTGGAAGGTGCTGTCTAAGGAGCCTTGGTGCATTGCTGCAGTGCATCTTGTAGATGGTGCACACTGCTGCCACTGTGTGTAGGTGGTGGAGGGAGTGAATATTTGTAGATGGGGTGCCAATCAAGCGGGCTGCTTTGTCCTGGATGGTGTCGAGCTTCTTGAGTGTTGTTGGAGCTGCACCCATCCAGGCAAGTGGAGAGTATTCCATCACACTCCTGACTTGTGCCTTGTAGATGGTGGACAGGCTTTGGGGAGTCAGGAGGTAAGTTACTCGCCTCAGGATTCCTAACCTTTGACCTGCTCTTGTAGCCACAGTATTTATATGGCTACTCCAGTTCAGTTTCTGGTCAATGGTAGCCCAGTACAGTATTGGTCTCCTTATTTAAAGGAAGGATGTAAATGCATTGGAAGCAGTTCAGAGAAGGTTTACTAAACTAATACCTGAAATGGCTAGGCTTATATCCACTGGAGTTTAGGAGAGTAAGAGGCGACTTGATTGAAACATAAGATCCTGAGGGGCCTTGACAGGGTGGATGTGGAAAGGATGTTTCCCCTTGTGGGAGAATCTAGAACTAGGGGTCAATATTTAAAAATAAGGGGTCGCCCATTTAAGACAGAGATAAGGAGAATTTTTTTTCTCTCAGAGGGTTGCGAGTCTTTGGAACTCTTCCTCAGAAGGCGGTGGAAGCAGAGTCTTTAAATATTTTAGGACAGAGGTAGATAGATTCTTGATAAGCAAGGGGTGAAAGGTTATCGGGAGTAGGCGGGAATGTGGAGTCGAGATTACAATCAGATCAGCCATGATCTTATTGAATGGTAGATCGGGCTCGAGGGGCCGAGTGGCCTATTCCTGCACCTGTTTCTTATGTTCATATATACATATGAATTATCAGGACATTGCTCACATAGGACCGGTGAGTTGGATAAAGAAATCTGTCACATTTTCATGTCAATAAAATTATTTAGAGTGTCTTAAAAACCATTCTAGAGTCAGTTTCCATTGATTACATCTTTCAAGCCCTATAAAAGAGAAAATCCTACGACAGTCAAGTACATCTGTTCGTTCAGTTTTAGCATTCTGAGAAACTTTTCCTAGTCCAAATGATTTCATTGCAGCTCTTCCAACTGATAGTTGTGTACATTTCTTTTCCTTGTCAACAAAATTATCATTTGACAGGTGAAGGCATATGACAAACTTGAGCAGGATTCCTACTGTTATAGAAACAGCTGTTGAGGGGTAAAGAATACCCAAAGGATGAATTGCATCTGCTCCTGCAATGAATGTTGCATGATCTTCATTCTTTCTTACCATCTAAGATATTTGAAAAAGGGTGCAGTTTCATACAGACTTCATGTGAATCTACTTACAAAGTAGGTAGTGTATGAAAGCAAATGTTACTTTTAGATTGATGTATGTGCCACATAAAATGTACATAATGCAACAACACTATTAATTGTGCATTATAATAATAGGATGAATAAATCAGATATTGCCGAATGTAATGCAACGTTACAAAAAACCTGATCAAATCATAAGCAATCGGTCTTATCATTCAGCACGTCTGGCAGCATATGTGGACAGAGAAACAGAGTTAACAATTTCAGGTCGATGAGCTTTTATCATTTGGCATTGACCTGAAATGTTAACTTTGTTTCTTTCTCCACAGATGCTGTCAAGCCTGCTGAGTAGTTCCAACATTTTACATTTTCATTTCAGATTTCCAGCATCCACAGTATTTTGCTTTTGTATTCGTCTTCACACATTGTTCAAGCACCAAATTACACAATTTTATCTTTGGAGCATTCTGTTTGTACCACTGTTCAACTATTAAAATTGGAAAAAAAAATAAACTACGCAAAAATAAAATAGATGTTGGACTTTTTTTTCTGTACAATTGCACAATTCTGGTAATTGTTACATGTTACAGATTGTATCATTTTTATTATTTCAGGTTTATTCATCTACCAAGGTCACATGTTTTCCAGAATTTAATAATTTATATATAGGTCAAGATGTAAAACTTGTTTAAATGAAGTACATTGGAATTACAATGATGCAATAATTCTATTGGCTTAGCTGTACGTGTTGATAGAAGTTATATATGTCTGAAAACAAGTGTGTTTTGTTGGCAGTATGACGATGTCTTTGGATACCACTGGATTGTATTCTTGTAGTACTTGCCTGGGTGGTGGGATACTCCCATCTTCAGTCTTATGTTATTTATATTGTGTTTTATAGGATATTTTTAAACTAAGCTTTGACTGTAGAGTAGACTGATAGTAACAGCGCAAGATGTGGTCATGTGATATAATTCACAAGGTGGTGTAGCTCATCGCAGTCAGAACTGGTAGTAAACTTTAATGTTGCTTTCAAATGACATGGTTCTAATTTAGGAACGTGATAGATACCAATCTTTTCACACCTCAAATTCAATGATGATCTACGTATGTTTCAATCTGCGTGCTTTGTTTTGGCTACGAAGCCTGGTATTTTCCGTCTCCACAAGCTGCTTTTGGACCAGAACATATTTTCCTTCAGGAAAGGTACCTTTCTCTGCTGAAGCTTTGCAGTCGTCAAGGTGAGGATGTGTTGGCGCTAGGAAACAGAACAGTCTTCTATTTTAAGTACCTCATGCCAGGATAAAGCCTTCACAAGTAAGGTACAGGATAAATTAAATTAAATAAAGTTAAGCTCATTCTACTCTGCATCAACAATGTGCTTTTGCTGAAATTTCAGAAAGCACTGGGATCCCCATGTGGCTTTCTGAGTACTGTTGCCAATTTATTGTCAAGTTAGGGGCAGTTCTGTGCTGCAGGTCCATGCTCATGAGGGATTGGGTTGAGATTTCACCAGTAATTAGTGGAGACTTTTATCCCATTAGTTTCAGTTAGATTGACAACAGGTAACAGAGATGAAAGGAAAGTGCTAATTCACTGCAACATTATCCATACAGTCCCCATACTCTTTTTGCAGGAATACATTACACGGAAACAAAAGTCCCACATCAAATGAGAAACCAGAGTTTGAATCCCAAGCTTGATCACAGACATAGTTAACCTTGTGCTAGATTGGCCAATCAGAAAATCAGGGACCTCGGAAAGAACCACAGGACAGATAATTCCACTTTTATAAGTAGGATAAGGGATTTAGAAAATTGAGAGATTTAAATAAAAAATGCACATTTCTCATTAAATTGCCGCAATATACAAAAGATTTCAGAGTAACAAATTTTGAAGAAAAATTTAAGAAACCTGAAATAAGGCAGGTTTATAATCTTTTTAGGGTGGTATTTTAACCTTAGTTTGCCTGCATTGTAGTCATATGATATTGAAGGTAAATCCTGGGAATGGATATGGTAGAAAACAACAGGTACTAAGTTGACGAATTATCTCAGAGTTGGGGGGAGGGCAGTGAATGGGACAACTACTGTTTTTAATTTGGTAAATTATCTGTATTCAGAAACTCAATGCAAAATGGTCACATATACTAAACCAGGAGGGGCAGCTCAAATTACAGAATAAGTTGGGCAGAACAAAGATAGATGAAACTTACGACAGATGAGTATAATAAGCTATCTCTTTGGCCTCCTTATCTCGAGAGACAATGGGTAAGCGCCTGGAGGTGGTCAGTGGTGTGTGGAGCAGCGCCTGGAATGGCTGTAACGGCCAATTCTAGAGTGACAGGCTCTTCCACAGGTGCTGCAGAAAAATTTGATTGTCGGGGCTGTTACACAGTTGGCTCTTCCCTTGCGCCTCTGTCTTTTTTCCTGCCAACTGCTAAGTTTCTTCGACTCGCCACACTTTAGCCCCGCCTTTATGGCTGTCCGCCAGCTATACATAGTAATAAGCTATACATAGGAAGGAAATATGGATGTCATGTATACTCCATAATTGAAGTTGAAATACTAGAAGATGAAGCTGAAAGAGCCCTGGCATTCATAGTATATTCAACAATAAACATATCTAGCCAATGCAGAGCAGCAAACAGCAAAGCTGATAAGATATTTAACCACACAGCAAAAACAGAGGTAATGATCAAATTGTATAGTGCTCTGCTCAGACCATACCTTGAATGCTGTGTCCAGTTCTCCCCATCAAATAACAAAAGAGACAGGCATTAGTAACGAAACAGAATCTGCAAGGCTGATCCATTGGGCTGGATTTTGTGCTAGAGGTGGGCTCCTGGCGCTGGGCCGAAAAGACTTTAAAAGGACAGAGATCCCGCCTCCAAGATCTGCCAGCCAATCAGAGAGCCGACAGTGCAGCAGTATCGGCAGCGTCACTGGGAGCAGTGGCCACTGCCAGTACTGCAGAGATCTCGGACCCAGACCCAGTGCTGATAACCTGGAACAGAAGTAGGTGAGGCGGCGTTGCCTGGGCCAATCTGAAAGGCCCCGGCGGTGAGGGGGGAGGGGGCAGGTTGTGCAGTCCAGGGGGAGGGGAGTCCAATAAGTAAAGTTGTAACGAGTGGGTGTCCTCTGTAGGCCACAAATTGCCCATTAAGGAGGGTTCCCCCGCAAGCCTGCAGAGAGGGTGCCTCATTTTAAAAGGTGTCCTCCCCATGCGGTGGAGGCACGCCCCCGCCTCTGTGGCGGGAAGAGGCCCTTAAATTGTCATTAATAGATCACTTAAGGGCCTCAATTGACCTCTGGGTGGGGAGGCCATCCTTGGCCTATCCCACTCCTGGGCAGATCACTGGGTGACAGGGAGGTGACTTCACCACCTGTCGCAATTCTCCATGCCAACCCCCACCCCCTGTCCCCGCCTCAGGGGGCCACACAAAATCCCAGCCATAGTGTCATATTTCTGATTTATGAGGAAAGACTGAATAGACTCGAGCGTTTCTTGGAAACCAACAACCTATCTCTAACCTCCCTTTCCTCTTCAACATCATTGAATGTATTGTGCTGATGTGCTGACTGCTGCTAAAACTGTCATAATAAATTAATCAGCTCCAGATTCAATTATTTCAATGCCCTCCTTGCTGCTCTCCTACCCTCCACATTCTGTAAATTTCAGCTCATCCAAAGTTCTGCTGCCCATATCCTATCCACAACTAGTCCTGCTGACTAGTTCACTTCACTCCTTGCTGACCCACATTGACGCCCGGCATCCCCTGACATCGCTAATTTAAATTTCTTATCCTGATGTTTAAATCCCTATATGGTCTCACCTTTCCATATCCCTGTAACCTCCTTTAACCCCACAGCCCCCAAGAACTCTGTTTTTTGTCTCTGATCTCTTAGGCACCCCTCTTTGCCCCACCATTGTCTCTACATGTCCCTCTGCTCCTTTAAGATCATTTAGTTTATTCTTTATGGGATGTGAGCATAGCTGGCAAGGCCAGCATTTGTTGCCCTTGAGAAGTGGTGGTGAGCTTTTGGTCACCACTTCCATATTTTCTTCTCAGTGTCTATTCTTTGCTTATTACATCTCTATGAAGTGCCTTGGGATATTCTTCCAAATTAAAGATGCTATATAAATGCAAGTTGTTTGAAAAAAGGTGTCTGAGAGGTGATGTTATAGAACTATATAAATTATTAAAGGTATTGGAAAAGTTTGGAGTATTACCCTAAAATAATAGAAATAAAGCACATAGTTTCAAACTAGTAAAAGGTAATTTTCAAAATATCAGGAAATTCCTCTTCACACAAAGAGTGATTCATGTGTGGAATAAACTTTCAGATAGAGTAATGGAGGCAAGTGCCCTGTAATCACTTAAGGAACAATTGGAAGGTGCAATTAGATGTAATGTTAGGTTGTCTCTGGATGGACAAATTAAGATGGGACGAATGGCTTTCCTTAACTGTATATTGTGGCCAGGAAATATATTCCCCTTGGGTCACTTAGGTCAAACTGCACATCAAGGTTATATTAAGAGCAAAATACTGTGGATGCTGGAACTCGGAAATGAGAACAGAAAGTGCCAGAAATATTCAGCAGGTCTGGCAGCATCTGTGGAGAGAGAAACAGTTAACATTTCAGGTCTGTGACATTCAATGACTTTGAAGAGGAAAGGGAGGTTAAAGATAGGTTGTTGGTTTGCAAGGTTTCAAGTGAAATGCCTAAGTCTATTCAGTCTTGCCTCATAACTCAGAAATCTGACACTATGGATCAGCCTTGAGGATTTTGTTTTGCTACCAGTGCCTGTTTCCTTTGTTCTTTGATACTTTGATGAGCACATCAAGGTTGTTCCTTTCTGTGGCCACTAGAGGTCACTTAATTCCAGCAATAACTACATCATTTAGTTTAGAGGCTGTTAGTGTAAATTTAAATAGAATATCATTTACCAAAATGTGCTGTCTTTGTGTTTTTGTTACAGATTCGATTTTCCAAGGACAGAACCATATTACATGTAGTTATATCACAGAACAATTAAGAGTTCAATAAGAATCTAAATGGGGTAGAGGAGCAAAGGGATCTAGGGGTACAGATACACAAAATCACTAAAAGTAGCAATGCAGGTTAATAAGGCAGTAAAAAAAAAACAAAGTACTGAGGTTCATTTCTAGAGAGATAGAATTCAAAAACAGAGAATTATGTTAAACTTGAGAAGCACTTGGTTATTATAAGGAGGATATAGAAGCACTAGAGAATATACAAAAATGAAGATTTACAAGGACGATACCGAGTTGAGAGGTTATACCTATCAGGAAAGATTGAACAAACTGGGACTCTTTTCTCTAGACAAACCTACTATGAGAAATGTCTTTACACAATATACACTGAAACTATTTTTTAGTTTAACCACTTTTATACTTTCATTATTGTGTCCTTTCGTACAATATTACTATTAGTTACTAAATTAATATTGAGTACCCTATTTTTATAATAAGTAAGTCTGATTAGGATGATTTCTTTTGACCCATACTACATTGATACACAGGACACAGAACAATTTAACAGTATGGAAAATTGGAAATATGACTCCAAATAAATGAGAGGGCAGTCCTATGAGGAGAGATTGAGCAAAATGGACCGATGTTCTCTGGATTTTAAAAGAATGAGAGGTGATCTCAATGAAATATATGTAACAATAGATGCTGAGGGGCAGTTTTCCCTGGCTGAAGAGTCTGGAACCAGGGGTCATAGTTTCAGGATAAAGGTTGGCCATTTAGCACTGAGATGAAGAGAGATTTCTTCACTCAGCGGGTTGTGAATCTTTAGAATTCTCTACAGCAGAGGGTTGTGGATACTCAGTCAATGACTATATTTAAGACTGAGATCGATAGATTTTTGGTACTAAGGGGATCAAGAGATAAGGGGATAGGGCAGAAAAGTGGAGTTGGTATATAAGTTCAGCCATGATCCCATTGAATGGTGGAGCAGGCTCAGTGGGAAATATGGTCTACTCCTGCTCATATTTCTTTTGTGCTTGCGTTCTCTTTTAGATGCTTATTGACTCAAAGTGCATTTTCAACATTTTTCATTCTTATTGAAAATAGACAATGACCAATGATGGATATTGATATTTATACCATGGGTGAAAATACAGAACCGAAAAGAAACAAAACAAAGTATTTCTTTTTTTTTATTCGTGCATGGGATGTGGGTATCATTGGTTAGGCCAGCATTTATGGCCCATCCCTAATTGTCCTTGAGAAGGTGGTGGTGAGCTGCCTTCTTGACCCGCTGCAGTCCTTGGGGTGTAGGTACACCCACAGTGTGTTAGGAAGGGAGTTCCAGAATTTTGACCCAGCGACAGTGAAGGTACGGCGATATAGTTCCAAGTCAGGATGGTCTGTGGCTTGGAGGGGCACTTGCAGGTGTTCACATGCATCTACTGCACTTGTCCTTCTAGGTGGTAGAGGTCACAAATTTGGAAGGTGCTGTTGAAGGAGCCTTGGTAAGTTGCTGCAGTGCCTCTTGTAGATGGTACATACTGCTGCCACTGTGTGTCAGTGGAGGGAGTGAATGTTTAGGGTGGTGGATGGGGTGCCAGTCAAGTGGCTGCTTTGTCCTGGATGATGTTGAGCTTTTTGAGTATTGTTGGAGCTGCACCCATCCAGGCAAGTGGAGAGTATTCCATCACACTCCTGACTTGTGCCTTGTAGATGGTGGATAGGCATTGGAGAGACAGGAGGTGAGTTACTCACCGCTGAATTCCCAGTCTCTGACCTGCTCTTGTAGCCACAGCATTTATGTGACTGGTCCAGTTCAGTTTCTGGTCCATAGTAATCCCCAGGATGTTGTTTCTGGGGGATTCTGCGATGGTAATGCCATTGAATGTCAAGAAGATATGGTTAGATTCTCTTTTGTTTAAGATGGTCAACGTCTGGCACTTGTGTGGCGTGAATGTTACTTGCCACTTATCAGTCCAAACCTGGATGTTGTCCAGGTTGTGCTGCATATGGACGTCGGCTGTTTCAGTATCTGAGGAGTCGCGAATGGTGCTGAACATTGTGCAATCATCAGCGAACATGCACATGTCTGACCTTATGATGGAGGGAACCATAGAAAAGTTATGGCACAGAAAGAAGCCATTCAGCCCATCATGTCTGCGCTGGCTGAAAATGCAAGCCACCCAATCTAATCCCACCTTCCAGCACCTGGTCCGTAGCCTTGCAGGTTACAGCACTTCAGGTTCCTTTTAAATGAGTTGAGGGTTTCTGCCTCCACCACCGATCCGGATAGTGAATTCCAGACACTACCCTCTGGTTGAAAACGTTTTTCCTCATGCCTTCTCTACTCCTTCTACCCATCACCTTAAATCTGTGGACCCTGGTAATTGGCCTCTCTGCTAGGGGAAACAGGTCCTTCCTGTCTGCTCTATCTAGGCCTCTCATAATTTTGCACACCTCAATTAAGTCACCCCTTAGCCTCCTCTATTCTAAGGAAAACAACCCTATCCTATCCAATCTTTCCTCATAGCTGCAACTTTCAGGCCCTGGCAACATTTTTGTAAATTTCTTCTGTACTCTCTCCCGAGCAATTATGTCCTTCCTGTAATGTGGTGACCAGAACTGTACGCAATACTCCAGCTGTAACCTAATCGGCGCTTTATACAGTTCCAGGATTATGCCCCTGCTTTTGTATTCTGTACCTCAGCCAATAAAGGAAAGCATTCCACATATCTTCTTCACCACTTCATCTACTTGTCCTGCCACCTTCAGGGACCTGTGGACATGCACTCCAAGGTCTCTCACTTCTTCTACCCCTGTCGGTATCCTCCCTTTTATTGTGTATTTCCTTGCTTTGTTTGCCCTCCCCAATTGTATTACCTCACACTTCTCTGGATTGAATTCCATTTGCCACTTTTCCGTACACTCAACCAAACCATTGATATCATTTTGGAGTCTTACTGCTATCCTCTTCACTATCAACTACACAGCCAATTTTTGTGTTGTCTGTAAATTTTCCAATCATGCCCATCACATTTAAGTCCAAATCATTAATATATACGTCACAAACAGCAAGGGACCCAACACTAAACCCTGTGGAATGGCACTGGAAACTGTCTTCCATTCGCAAAAACATCTGTCAACCATTACCCTTTGTTTCCTGTCACTGATGAAGGTTATTGATGAAGAAAGCTGAAGATGGTTGGGGCCTAGGACACTACCCTGAGGAACTCCTGCAGTGATGTAGTTATGTATGTGACTGATATAACTATTATAAACAATTGCTGGGAATTGAAATACTATTTATATGACTTTATTAAGGTTTTCGGGTCAGTCCAGCAGAAATAAATTATTAAATCTTTCTCCTGCAGAAGTTAGTAATTTCCAACGAAATCATGTGGTATGATCTGGTTAAGGAATTGCACAGTACCTTTCAGTTTGAGAGTTTTTATTATCTATCAGTGTTATATAATTTGAACGGTGGCTGCCTTTAAGTTTGAGTTGTCAGCTGCTGTAATGCAGTGGACACCAGAATTGAACTCAGTTTTGTCTTGGTTTTTAAGCTTTAGATTTGACATTACCATCATGGAAAGTTTTTTTTAAGATTAGGAAAAGCAATACGTTGTATACTTTACAATGAGTCGGCTGAAATATAATGATCGTGTTGTATTATCCTTTTATGATTTAAAGTTAGCTGGGACTCTCAGTAACATAAAGCTGGCCCTCAAATTTTCATAGTATTACCTGTGACATTCCAGCTTCCACATGTGTAATAATGATGCAGTTATATTAATATCTTGCAGATAAAGCTTAACTCTTAATGCAGTTTTACACTGCTTTGATGCTGTTTTATGGAATTATGTCAACAAGAGATTCGTATTGATGTAGCAGAACAAACCAAATTTTGCTGCGTTTGATTCCCAAATAGTTTGTTATGCATCCAGTAACACTTAAAACCTAGAAGCACATTTTTCAATCATTAATAATCATTGCTTAAGGATTGGTTAATGTTGAATGAATAGATTATATTTCATTATATGTTTAATTTCATGTCATATTGGGGTTAATTTTAACCTTCCCACCATCCCACCCCCAACCCCAAGCAGGAACAGTGCATTGAGATGGGACGAGTGGTTAAATTTAGCCAAGTCCACTTATTAGATGAGGTCATTCCATTCCTACTTGTCGCCATTTTATCTTTGGCGACTTTCAAATGGTCAAAGCTCCCATTACTGGCAGGGACCTAATTAAAATGCACAATTCATGGCCCATGATGTCCTTGTGCCACAGTGGTGTTTATACTATAACTCCGGGGAGGCTCAACCGTCAAGAAGCAGCAGAATGGCCAGAAGAAGACCAGGTCATTTTTTGTTTTGCTGTTTAGAAGGATTCCTCAAGGGTTAGGAGGAACAAGCATGCACTTGTGGGCCCTGGAAAAAATCCTTGGGCCTTTCCTGCCTCTGCCTTCTCTCTTCTTCCCTCCCCACACACAAGATGTATATTAAACAAAAACAAGAAATGCTGGAATCACTCAGCAGGTCTGGCAGCATCTGTGGAAAGAGAAGCAGAGTTAACGTTTCGGGTCAGTGACCCTTCTTCCGAAGAAGGGTCACTGACCTGAAACGTTAACTCTGCTTCTCTTTCCACAGATGCTGCCAGACCTGCTGAGTGATTCCAGCATTTCTTGTTTTTGTTTCAGATTTCCAGCATCTGCAGTATTTTGCTTTTATTATAGATGTATATTAACCCCCTCTCTCCTCCACTCAGCATATTGGTCCCACCTGTCAACTCTGTCATAATTCTTGCCTGCTTTTGGCAGGAGATAGATTTGAAAAATTTAAATGATGCCCAACCATTATATGCAGTCAGGCCACACTTTCTTCATGACTTCTACCTGCTTTGAGCTGTCCATGTGTTGATCCAGCCCCAAGTTAAAATTGACCCCTATGTGGCTAGTCAGTGCAGATTTTTGTATGGTATATGTACAATAAAAGAAAGTATAATTCATGTATAATTCATGGTTAATGCCATCATCTCCAAATAACATACGACAACTAAAACAAAATAATCAGTGATGCATGAATTTTTGAGTTAGCAACCAATTCTACGCAACCTGGAATTTAATGTATTTGTAAAGCTTATCTTTTAAGGAGTCAAAGATTATAGCTTTGAGGTATTATCAGTATTTGAGAACAGCATCTCAGCAGGCAATAGTTAAAAAGCTTAAATTTTTTAAATAACAATTTAAATATTTGATGTTTTGTTAATTGCTCCCATGGTTACTAGTTTACGTGATCACCAACTGGTTCAATACTTGTGAGGACTGTTTGTGATTACACCTCAAAGAACTACGAAGCACACCAACAGAGAAAGTAGTGTCGTGACTGCTAATCAGTTATCTAATGCATCTATTTATCATGAGGTATAATTTTTATGTAGTGTACAAACATTAAATATTGTTATTTCTATTATAATTACTAACCCTAACCCTAACTATATGAATTTTAAATACTTGAGCCAGCTGTGGTTATTTGCTTATAATAATTCATTATGCAACTACAGTTTTTGCACTTCACCTGAACTTTCTTTTAGCTGGCTCCACCTTTCCTTTTGCATAGAGAACAGATAAACTACAGATAGATCCTCTGGCCTTGTCACCAGCTTTAACTGATGATTTAACTTGCCAGCCGCTGTTGTATTTTGCCTTGTCTAATGTCTCTGGGCTTCATCACTTGCAGGCCAAAACCAAATGGACTGCGGTGTGGTGTGCAGTCTACCTGACGCCATAACCTGTGACAAATCCACACCTTTTTTCAACCTTGACATTGAACAGAGTACTAATCTCAAGGGTTTGATGACATGCCTGTCAATGTGAAGTGGTAATAAATCAGTGCATAGAAGAAAGTTAAACAAAAAAAAGCAAATCTGATATCAGAATGTTGATAGTACTCTGGCAGGTAATTGAATTTCAAATCCATCTGTTGGAGTTGCAGCTTACTAATTGTAACAATTGCGTATGCTTATTTTAGATTTCAGTCTCTACACAGTGAACTTCAACAAGTGTTCAAAGTTAGATCATCATTACAAGCATTACTTCCTTCTATTTTCTGTCCCAGCACTGACAAAACCTTCCTTTGCTAATTACTTATACTATAATTCAGTGAACTTTTGGGTGCAGAGAAATACAGGAATATTTATTATACAGACCATTGTATGTAACTTGGTTTAATAACTCGATGGTACATATTCCGTGTGGCAATAGCTGCAATTAATTTTATAGGATGTTATTTAAACAATGACTGTAATTTGATCAGTTATTCCACCAGTTTGAATAGATGGTGTTTATCCATATTTTACAAACAAATACATATCAGAATAATAGTTCTGTTTGTGCATTTCAAATTAACACGCAATCTCTGGCAATTTTTTTGATCATAATTATACTGAAACAGAAAATAATCATGAAATATTTGTCAAGTTTCAAAATGTATTTTGTAATACTTGCCAATCAATTACATCTTCCTTAGGCATCAGTCATGTCAATACCTTCTTGTAATAGAGGTTGCTTAAAAGTGGCATTTGAGCCTTATACATATACATTGTTTTACTTGTTGAAAACAAGTGATTCCTTTTTGATTTATAATTTGAATCTTTCATGCTTCTGTTGCATGCTTGTTTTACCACTAAAAGAAGCAATATTAAAGGAGGAAAAAGTATAATAAATGTTGAAAGGATTGAAGTATATGTGTTATAATCCCAACATTTCCTATGCAGTCAAATCATTTTTAAAATTATGTATTTGTATAGGGTGAGCCAAATTTGAAATGTTTTACATGGTAATAATACAGCAAAGGGGTTGAAATGACACTACGAACTGAAAATCAAATTGTGAGCAGTTTCATAACATTCCCTCAACTCCACGATGTATTACTTCCTTGGAATACACATAAGAATGTCTTACTTCTTATAATGTGCAGAAACAACAGTGATTTCTTGCTGTATGCTTTTCTTTGTCAGCATAATTGTGCAAATTATGAGATGTAGGCTGTTACAATTGAATCAAATGATTTGATAATGATATTTGTGCAATGATATTTGGCATCTATGACATTTGGGCTTTGTGTTTGATACAAGAGGTTATCAAAGGCTGTACATATTACTTTGCATTCATGTAATTGAAAAGTTCAAATATAGATAAGCAATGCAAGTCAGCAGTACTACCCTTCCAGTAAGTAGGATTGCGCCTGGAGGGACAAGAACTGGACTTTGTTACAGGTAGATAATTGGGCCTTCACCTACCAAAGGCTGTAGCCATAGGGAAGAAAGTCATACCAGATAATGCTAGATAAAAATAATTGATCACAGATTATAAGGTTACATTCAGAGTAATGCACACACTATAAATTATCATAAGAATATTTGGTCTAGACTTTAAGACTACATTTTGACATAAAATGGTGCTCTGTTATAGAAGTTCTTTGGACTAGGAAACAGGTAAATTATATAGTACTGTGTGCTTGTTCTGTGTCTTCCATACCAATTATTATGTGGAAATTAAAGGGTTTAATCAAAACAACAAGATACTTGCTTTTATCTTTATCAACACTTCCAATATTACATTAAATATCACACCATTAGAGTTCAACTAAAGTAGCTACAAGGCAGAAATGCAAATACTCTTGGTATCTTGATTTGTTCTAAATCTAGGATGTTGGTATAGTTTGCATTCACTTGTTTTTATTAGCTTTGAAAGGTGCAAAGAAAAAACTTACTTTACAATGCAAAAGAAAAAATGTAAAATAACAAAATTCACTATTGTCGTGAGAAATCTTTCCGGCACCATAATAGCATAAAACCTCTTACATAAAGTGCATTATGTGTTTAATGTTTATTTTATATTTTCTGAATCTTCAACAATTTTCTGGATTTTAAGCTGATTCCTGATCATTTTTTGCATGTGTCAACATTTTTCAAAAGATACAATTTTTGACTTTCAGAAGACTGAATTTTTTAGCTGCACATAGAGATAGCATCTGCTGTTGTCAGTAATAGTTTATCTAATTTTTTCTCCAATACACCATCAAAAAGTAAGTCTCATAGTTATAATTTTATTTATGTCTCTGCTGATCAATCGTGTGGGCCCCTGTCCTTCCACTGAAATTTGCATTATGTTTGTGGTCTTGACTGTCTTTCTCTTTGATCCATTTTTTGTTGATTTCTCGGTCTGTTGTCTTTCTGAGGTCTTTGGATTTTAGCTGCATCTTTCCTCTGCTTTATCTAATTTAAATGTTATAGAATTCAAAGCAAGCACTGCTGAGTTTGAACTGTTTTCTCTACCGTTAAGCACATTTTGAATCCGATATTAAAATGATCAAAGTATTTGAAGACTTCTTAATACTTTGCATCCCAGTAGTGGAAGTACAAAGGCTAATCAAGTGATGGTTGTAATGAAAACAAGAAATTTTGGAAATACTCAGCAGGTCTGGCAGCATCTGTGGAGAGAGAAGCAGAGTTAACGTTTCAGGTCAGTGACCCTTCATCAGAAGTGATGGTTGTGTCAGGCTTCTCTATGCTGCATGTCCTGTTTCTCCCACAATGCAATGGTGCAAAAGACCATAAAGTAGATATTACTGCTGGCGATGATATGCATTCAACTAAATTACACTCTCTTTTTATGGAAACATTCAACTGTTAAAAATATATGTTTATTATAGCAGTAAGAGGAATTTGGTACAAACTTGTTATCACATGAACACCTAGCATCAGTAGTAATTTATAGCATTTGTTCTAAAAATAAGATACCTATGGTTTTTAAAATCTGTTTTATTATTTTTTCTGTGTGAGCCAGTACTTAAACCAGAGAGGCAAGGCAGGGTGGTCACAAACCTATCTATGAACACCATTTGTGTCATTCCATGCTCAGTCAACCAGTGTGACCTATGCTCGTATCTTTACTGAGAAACACCATGACCCAATGCACCAAGGCCCTCTCATTAGCAGCCTTGAGCTAAAAACTGATGAAAGTTGTTTCTGACAGTGGCAGATGGGATGGATTGACAGGTAGCCCTGGAATTTGCAGGTAATCATTCTACCACTTGTGCTAGTGCGCTGCCCACACCTGCTGCAAAAGTAGTTTTGAAAACAAGTGTAAATCAACTATAAGAACAGGAAGTAACTTTAATAATGGGCTTGAACGAATGAGTTAACTCACACATCCGTGTACAATTAAGGAGGCTTGCCCTGTAACGAAAAAAGAATGTTGCATATGTTAACATGTAAAGGTCAGGGAAGATTGTGAAATAGTTTCCCAGAGGCTAGTAAGATTCATAAGGTTTTCTGGGAAAATAATTCAGTTCACATCAGTATGTTTTTTTCTAGCGGTGAAGTTAAAGTATCCATTTCACAACCTTCCACTCAATTGCTGATCAGCTTCATCAATTCTACATCAATTGTTAACCCATCAACCACCCCCCCCCCCGAGGAAGGAAGAATGTGCAGGATTGTGGGGAGAAGGCGGGGGACTAAGTGAATTGCTCACTTGGAGAGCCCATGCAGATACGATGGGCCGAATGGCCTCCTTCTGTGCTGTAACTATTCTGTGATTCTGAAGAAAAACACCTTTGACCCCTCCGTCCTTGGAAACTACTGCCCCATCTCCAACCTCCCTTTCCTCTTAAAGTTCTTGAACATGTTCTTGTCTTCCAAATCCATGCCCATCTTTACCACAACTCCAAAACCCAGAGTCTCCTCAGAGCTGCTCTCACTTTGCTCAAAATGAAACAGAAACTTTGCTTATGTGTGTTAATAGAAGTTATGGCAGTGGAGCAGGGGCAACTCTGAGGAAATTCCAGCCCATATTTGAATCTCTTCAATCACTTTTCTCTTCCTACTACAGCACTAAAGTGATGCTAATCAAACTCACAGCTATCAACTGTGACTGTGGCGTACATTTCCTCCTCATTCTCAACCTCTCTGCCACCTTTGACATAATTGATCATGTTATCTTCCTCCAATGCCTGTCCTCGCTTGGTTCTACTCTTACTTATCCAATGCGCCTGCCGTGTTGGCTCTAGAGTCTATACCCTTGTCAACATCTAGACTTGACTTATGCCAATATTGTCCTGGCCATCCTTCACACTTCGTAAACTTCAACTCATCGAAAACTGTTTCCTCCTGCACCAAGTTCCACTCATCCCTTATTTCTGTCTTTGCTGTTCTATATTGGCTCCTGATCCACCAACACCTTCAAAATGACCTTGCACTCCCAATATCCCCTTCTTTGATTCAACTTCTATTTTTGTCTGATTACACCTCTGTGAAAGGCTATGCAATATTTTTCTATTTTAAAGGTGCGACATAGATGTGATTTGTGTACATGGATACTTAAATCCCTTTGCTGCTCCACAGCTACTAGTCTCTCACCATTAAGAAAATATTTTCAATTTGTCTCTCTCAGATCCAACATGGAAGACCTCATTCTTGCCAACATTGAACGCCACCTGCCATAGTTTTACCTATTCACTTAGTCGGTCTGTGTCCCTTTGTAGCTTCCTGCTTTGGTGATCATAGCACCCATTTTGCAGGTGGGAGTAGCATCCAAAAAAATGACAGCTTATTGACTAAACTCAGGCTCCAAAAGCAAATTACTGAGGCAATGTAGAACCGGAACTGTAAAGATTGGCTTGCTTGTATCTGTAATCACTGATATGAATTTTTCATGTCAAGTACTCGAGTCTGACAGTAGATGTGATATCTTGTCTGTGTTGCCATTTGCCTAATCATGCCGAAGTGAGATGCCTATGTGTGTAGTAACTGTTAAAAGTGGCCTTTACTTTTAAAGTGATAAGCCTAACAAAATCCATGGGCTCATTGGGGCTGTGCTTTTTCCCTCCATGATAAAGAGATTCTGTATATCTTCTTTGTCCCCTGAAAAGTACCTTCTAATGGTGAAAGATTCACTTATGCAGTCCATTCTGTTTTCTTGTTGTGGAAAAATTTCACCTTTTTGTATGTTGTTGAGATACTGGCAGCAGTCTTTTAATTCATCAAAGTTTGCAAGATTGCATTTATATTAAGGTATATTTTTCTGAAATGCTGCACAATGTTCCACGGAAGTGGGTGCTGTTTCTGGATGCCAAAGATAGCCTGTTGCCTTTTTAATACCTCTTTGGTGTGAAACTCTATTTCAGTCTTCCTCAAGCATAGCTTGCCAGTTGCTTTGTAGCATGCCATTTTTGAGCCTTCACTGCCAATAGAAAAAGTGTCCACTCATTGAGAAAGGTTAACTGACTCATTTCCAGATTTTTAAGCAGATTAATTTGCATGTTACCAATTTTGATTTAAATAAATGGCTTAACTTATGCCAGCAGCATTACTACTGTAGCGAAAGCAGATTATACAGTGTTCGTGCTTTGTCAGTAAATCAGTAGTAATACTATTGATTTCCTGTCAAAGTGGCTTTAGTGCATGGCAGGTACATAACCTAGCTTTGTGGTGAGTGCACAAAAAAGTTGTGCCACAATGCACCAGCAGATGGTGTCCATGTAACACTGAAGAGGGGGTAATTTTAATTCATATTGTCGAGCAAAAAATGCGTAATAGTAAATTGGCAGCTTGTTTTACACATGGCCTGATTGTGTTTACCATTGAAGTTACCCATTTTTTGTTCAGGACTAAAAATTAAATTAGAATTCTGGTTTTAGAGAAAGACCAGTGCTACTGATCATTTTTATGGCATATTAAACCTTCTAATAAGTATAATGACTTTAAATAATCAAATAATTTTTACATTTTAATTGTGAATTACAGAAAAGAATTAGAGTAATTATCCACATGGCCATCATAATCCTATATAATTAAGGTGCTTCGATAGTTTAAGCCATAATTCATTAATATATAAAACATTTGATCACAAATGTTAATTGTAAAAAAGCTTGTATGATTTTCTACATTATAGCAAATTAATTTTCTTTCCTTAATTCTGTTTTTTATGGATAAAGCTGACTTATGTTCTGTTGTAACGATATCACTAAATTGAATATATTTTCAATCCCTTTTCCTCTAATAGAGTCATAGAGTTATACAGCACAGAAACAGGCCCTTCGGCCCAATGTGTCTGCACCGACCATCAAGCACCCATCCAATCTAATCCCATTTTACCGCATTTGGCCCGTAGCCTTGTATGCTATGGTGTTTCAAATGCTCATCTAAATACTTCTTAAATGCTGTGAGGGTTCCTGCCTCTATCATCCCTTCAGGCAGTGTGTTCCAGATTCCAACCATCCTCTGGGTGAAAAGTTTTTTTCCTCATCTCCCCTCTAAACCTCCTGCCCCTTACCTTAACTCTATGCCCCCTGGTTATTGACCCCTCCGCTAAGGGGAAAAGTTTCTTCCTATCTATCCTATCAATGCCCCTCATAATTTTGTATACTTCAATCAGGTCCCCCCTCAGCCTTCTCCGCTCCAAGGAAAACAACCCTGGCCTATCCAGTCTCTCTTCATAGCTGAAATGCTCCAGCCCAAGCAACATCCTGGTGAATCTCCTCTGCACCCTCTCCAGTGCAATCACATCCTTCCTATAGTGTGGTGACCAGAACTGTACACAGTACTCCAGCTGTGGCCTAACCTGCATTTTATACAGCTCCATCATAACCTTCCTGCTCTTATATTCTTTGCCTCTGCTAATAAAGGCAAGTATCCTGTATGCCTTCCTAACCACCTTATCTACCTGTGCTGCTGCCTTCAGTGATCTATGGACAAGCACCCCAAGGTCCCTCTGACCCTCTGCACTCCCTGGGGTCCTACAATCCATTGTATATTCCCTTGCCTTGTTAGTCCTCCCAAAGTGCATCACCTCACACTTCTCAGGATTAAATTCCATCTGCCACTGCTCCGCCCATCTTATTAGCCCAACTATATCGTCCTGTAATCTAAGGCTTTCCTCCTCACTATTTACGACATCACCAATTTTTGTGTCATCTGCGAATTTACTGATCATACCTTCTATATTCATGTCTAAATCATTAATGTACACTACAAACAGCAAGGGTCCCAGCACTGATTCCTGCGGTACCCCACTGGTCACAGGCCTCCATTCACAAAAACAAGCCTCGACCATCACCCTCTGCCTCCTTCGAATAAGCCAATTTTGGATTCAATTTGCCAAATTGCCCTGGATCCCATGGGCTTTTACCTTCTTAACCAATCTCCCATGCGGGACCTTATCAAAAGCCTTACTGACGTCCATGTAAACTACATCAACTGCTTTACCCTCATCTACACATCTGGTCACCTCCTCGAAAAATTCAATCAAATTTATTAGACACGATCTCCCCCTGACAAAGCCATGCTGACTAACCCTGATTAACCCCCCTCCATGATAAACAACTCACCTCTTTGTTAAAATTGAAAAAACATGTCTTCACAATTGCAGACTATAATCCCACTCTGTACTAGCAAAGGAATAGTTGCTGCAAGGTAAAATAAAGGGACTGAAATAGATTAGCCAGTTGCTCCTATTTTCTGGTTGAAAAACGGAGACAAATATTACCAATTTCTCACAGTTATGCTGTGCACTCTTAAGTTGGTTGGCATCCTTCCATCTACGAAGGATGATGGACGCGCAGCAAACAATCCATTTAGGTGGGGTGTCTTCTCTTTGTGCACCTTTGCTGTTGGCTGTGAAGGCCAATCCTTGAGAGACAGGTTCTGCCACAAGTGACACACATGAAGCTGCCAAGAGACGCTATGAGTTGTTGTTTTTGACATTGTCGCTTTTTGCCAGGCTACTATAGCAACTGGTCATCGTGGTAGTGCACACCAGTCCACAGGATGTGTCATCATTTTCCTCTTTCGCAAGCTCTTGACTCCCAGGTGCGATAGGGCCTTCATGTCACGCTTGCAAGCATCCTTGATCCATCCCACTGGTCTGGCCCCAGCTACCTCACCATACAGAAGGTCTTTGTGTATGCAACCATCTTCCATCCTGCTAATGTGTCTGATCCACCAAAGCCACTTCTGTTTGATTAATGCCAGCACACTTGGGAGCCCTGCCTTTGAGAGGACTGCTGCATTGTGATTTTGCCTTGCCAGGATATGTCTATAATGTGCTGCAGACAGCCAAGATAGAAATTATTGAGTTTCTTTTCCTAGTAGCTGTAAGTTGCCCATGTTTCACAGCCATAGAGTAAAGTGCTAAGAACACAGGCTTGAAGGGCGCCTGAGCAATGTCAGATGCCATATTGGCCATGGGCAATTTTCAGGCATTCACAACGACTGTCTTAAAACAGGCATTAAGACCCTTGTAATTGCTAATGAGAGATCCAATGCATGTTTTGAGTTCCCTCTGTGAAACTGGGCAGCTCTGAGTGAGAAGGTGTCAGTGTTGCTCAATTCACTTTTTCTGAGCATAAGTGGCTCCTCCTGGATCCACAACGTTTTTGAGGGCAGTTGTCAATCCACGATCTGCCTCCTCCCAGTTCTCCTTCCCCAGGACTTACCGGAGAGCTGCAACTGGTGAGACAAGTGGCTTGAAATTTATCTACGGAAATGCATGAGCTGCCTCAAATATAATTAAAACTCCAATTTTCCAAGCCTTTCGTTGACTTGGTGATCGTATAATTCATGGAGGAAGAGACTTCATTACTTTCAAGTCAAACAACCAAATGAGCAATCATGTTCCAATTTTGGACAAAGTTAACTATAAATCATTGTTTACAGTAAGTTCTATTTTAACCATCACCTTTTGAGAATTGAACATTTTTGATACTATTATATATCGACAAAAATTATTTCCCTTCCTGTAAATTTCAAATTCTGAAATAGAATCAATTTTTAAAAGTTAGATAATTCCTTCAATTGCAGTATTTCAGAAATAACCTACAAATTTAAATCTTGAATAACCCATCACATTGAAATCAAGATATTTATGAGGAAAGGCAGATATCCCTATGTCAGATGTAGAGTCAATTTTTGCACAGTTCTAGTTTATTATGGATCACCACTGGCAGAGGACTGAAAACAGATTGTCTGTTCACTTGTTCAGGGAATGTTGCATAATATGTGGGGTGGGAGGAGTGGAGGAAGAAGACCAATGGACAGAAGTATGAAAGTCAAAGTTTGAGTCACCTGACACTACTTCCTAGATAATCACTCAAGAGTGGCATTCGCAGAGATCTGCGACAAGATCATCTAATCAGCATTTCTGTTAAGGAATATTATGTCATGCAAAGGTCCCTAAAAAGGGAGGTGGGTAACAATTTTTAGTATTTTTTGGTGGGGGGAGCGGGGGAGGAGGAGGAGAAGATGAAGTGAAGTTAGTACTCTAAGTAAATCAGGACTGGTGGGTGTGTTGTCCCATGGTCAGCCATACATGGCAAGTGAGCAGTAGTAGGTATTGGAGACAAGGACAGCAGTGGAGAGGCCCCGACAGAGGGCTCGGGACCCTCCAAGCTGGATGCAGATGCTGAGCCTCTGGGGCCATCGATGAAGGGAACTAATCTGGAGAAGCAGTAGGAAATGTGAGGTTCTGTCAGCATTTCCAGAGACAATGTACATGATTAAAAAGACATTGGAGGAGTCCATCTCTATCATGAGCGCCATGTCTCAGATCTTTGTGCTGATGTCTAACCCCATGGAAAGAGTGGCCACCTGTATGGAACATTAGATATGGCAGGCAACTGTAAGTGCAGCAAAGTGCTCTGCAGCTCTTGCATAGCAGGGAAGTGCAGGTGGGACATGAAAGGAAAGACAGAGAAAGGGGAGGTGGAAGTGGGGACTCTGCTCAAAGTGCTCCCACTCCTCCCCCGGCCCCCCAAACCACCGCCCCCCCCCACCCCAAATCAGAGCCCCCACATGCTGCTTCTAGTCCCAATGGCTGAGTCTGCCCCTCCACGGGTGCAGGTGGGGCAGTCTTTGGTAGGGCCCTCCAAAACACAGAGGGCATCAGTCATAAGCATCTCAACAGTTGGAGCAGAGGAATGAACGGCCTACCTCTAGCTTTGTTAAAGCAATAGGAGTAGCACCATACCATACAAAAAGGAAGAGAAAGACTTTGTAGTTTCACAAGGGAAATCATTTAAGTGTTTAAAAGTTTGTTAAATTGTCACTTTTATTATCAATGTTTATGCACCATAAACTTTATTTTAATGCTCCATTGTCCAGTCAACCCCACTGTTGCCTGCCAAGTGGCCATCAGCCTTGAGGAAAACAATGCGGCAAATAGTATTCGAACAATGGCTGTCAGTGAAAGGGATGGATTGTTGACTGTGGGATTGCTTTGTGCTGGGAGGGTTGGGGGTGGCACAATACATTCAGCATTAGTGTGCCAGATGGCTGCAGTGCCTCAGATTAGCTGAAGCATGCCTGAATGAGTCCATCCCGTGCCTCCCTGGCAGCTGAATGAGTGGCTGCGGGTACCTTGGGCACAGCAGGCTTGTCCTGCTCCTCCTCTTCCTCCTCTTCCTCCTCTTCCTCCTTCTCCAAAGATGCAGAGCAGTTATCATCTTCCTCCTCCTGCAGCTCCAGCTGAACATTAATGGAGCAGAGTCCTTTTGTATACTGCTGGTGATTTAAATGTACCTTGATTGCCACATGTGTGCATTCTATGACTCCCTGTACCGGTGGTAGCTTCCTGGGTATCTTGCACACACATGCATGATAATCTCCCTGTATTTACAAGCCAGCTGAACATTAATGGAGTGAAATTCCATTCAATTGATGAATACTGCTGGTTGATCTGAAGGAGCCTTGATTGCCACGTATTCAGTCTGTGACTCCCTGCACCTGTGAGAATCCAACCAGAAGAGCAAATCCTAGAGCCTCTGATTCTGACTGACTTCATCAGTAGCGAAGTGGACATATGTGGCTGACCTGACAAACATGGCATCCATAATCTGGGAGATGGAGCTGGAGGTGAAGAAATTCTGGGCTGTGGTGGCCTTGACTGGCACTGACAATACATGCCCACCTGGCCCACTTCACAGAATCACGGAATTGTTACAGCGCAGAAGGAGGCCATTCGGCCCATCATGTTTGCACCGACTCTCCTAATGAGCATTTCACCTAGTGCCACCCCCTGTAACCCTGCACATTCTTCCTTTTCATATAACAGTCTAATTCCCTTTTGAATGCTTCAATTGAACATGTCTCCACCACACCTTCAGGTAGTGCATTCCAGATCTTAACTGTTACAACCGAGGTGGGAGTAATGCACTGTCAATTCAGTCCCATTACTCCACAAGCCGCAGCTTATTATTAAAGTTTCCCACCTACTGGAAATTAGCCAAATTAAATATTTTATTAACCCCCCCCAGAATAAAACACACCATACAAGGTATCTTTAAACAACAACAAAGTAACTATTTATTAATAAACTAAATCTTAAACAATATTGAGATAAATCTATGTTTAAAAAGACTTTATAACTTCTTATTCCTCCTAACCCTCATGCACACACACATACATTCAAAAAACAACGGTTAACTGGTTCTAAAATGATATTTTAAAAATGAGAGATGTTTCTTGGGAATAATAAAACAACTGGGTTGTAAGTCCTGCTTGGTTACGTTCCTGGTTCAGTGAGGTGTCGCAGAGTCAAATAGTCAGATGCCAATCGAAGTCTCCAGGCGAGTTTGATGAACCATCTGTAATGGACCAGCATTCACGGTACTTCGGCTACAGAAGGCATCACACAGATCTTTCAACAAGGAGTATAACATCAGGTCTATTTAGATTTTTGAATTAGCAGTCTATCAGTAGAAACTTTACTGAGAATTGCAGAACTCCCAGAAGCATGAAAGACAACAGAAAGTCACTCCTGAGGTAGAGACTTCTTAGAGACTGGAAGTAAAAATGAATTTGCTACCTCCAACAATGCAAATATTCCTTTCCAGGGGTTTTTTCCACTTTAGGTGAAACACAGCCTGGTAGGCCAATGTAAATTTTCTGCTGAGAGAGACAAATCTTTCCTTCCTTCAAGAGAGCACACTTCGCCGGTTTGCCAGTTCAAACTGGTTCTAGCCAATCTTGACACACAGTTAAACTGATACAATACGACATGTGACCTCTCTCTCTTGCTGTTGCATAGGAAACAGGCTTGCAGTTCGCACACATTGTCTTCAGAGAGACAAACAACTCTCAGTATTAAAGGCACACAGACCCCCCTTAGTTTTTAAACAGAAGAAAAAACACTTCTATGTCACTCGCTGTGAGAAAAAGTTTTTCCTAATGTCGTTTTTTGCTTCTTTTACCAATTACATTAAACCTGTGCCCTCTCGTTTTCGAGTGGGAACAATTTCTCCTTATCTACTCTCTCCAGACCCCTCATGATTTTGAATATCTCGATCAAATCTCCTCTCAGCCTTCTCTTCTCCAAGGAAAACAGTCCCAACTTCTCCAATCTATCACTGAGCAGGAGGTCTTCTTCCAGGAGGCTGTAAATCTCAGCAACCACCTGACATAAATGTCTGAGCCTTCTGAGACAATGATGCTCAGCCATGTCAAGACAACTCATCCCCTTCCTGTATATCCTGTGCTGGGGGTATCGCCTCTTGTGAAGTGGAGATCTGTGTCCATCCCTTCTGCCCTGTGGAGCAGCAGGTGGCTGAGGAGAAGGTTGCTGTTACTCCTGCTGGTGCTACTCATGCTGTTGGTGGTGTTGCTGGTGCTGCTCCTCTTGTTCCTCATCAGAGGTCCAATGTACAGCTGCAGGAAATGCAGATCAAAGTCAAAAGACTCCAATGTAGCAGCAATGATTTCCAAGTCTTGGAAATCATCTCCAAAGCAGTGAAAGCACAATCTCAGAAGAAGTCCTGTAAGCAAATGCCGTTCATCTCGGCAAAGAAGCAGCTGCAATATCTTTGTATCTAAAGGCTTTGCAGCTTGTCAATTGCTCAGCCCCGTCAGTCTCTGCTGTCCTCTCACTTTGTTCTATCTGGTGAGTTCCAGGAAGTCTGGAAAACCCGTACACTGGCAATTAAAGTCAGAATTATAGTTAAAGATGTACTCAACTCGGCTGTTAGCATATGCTAAAAGAAAACCCACATGTCCCACTGGGGTTTCTCATGCGCTCACAAACATACTCCAGTTAAATGTGGATCATTACCCGACATGCGGGCATCTTTTGATGTTTTAATCTCTCACACACACTGACATTGCCCACCCTGGCAGGTTAAAGTTCCCCTCACAGTTCTAGAGAGAGCTGGAATTTGGCATCTGTTGGAAAGCAATAATCTGGCTCCTGCCAAAAAGTTGGCCAACTCAAGTGATGCCTTTCTCTAGTAAGGTTAAGAATCCATCAGTGTGATTGCATCTGAGAATTCTCCATTGTGTCAGATTTGAGAAAGGCAAAATAGGCCTTGCAGGATTTCCAGGGAGGCACAGGCTTTTCTCTAAACTGATGGGAGTTTCTGGACTTCTGTTGGCCTTCTCTATGAGTCCATGAAGGGCAGTATGTTGGGGTGGGGTGTTGGAAGCACTTGCTTCTATGCCCAGCCACCAGACATATGAGTTGATGAGATTCCAGGGCATAACTCTCTGGAGTTGTGACATCCAGTAATAGTGCTAGAGATTGGGAAGCCCTCATGTTTGGGAAGCTGAAAGCATTTGAGGCACATTCATGGTTTCTTACTTAGCATGCCCTCAGAATTGTTAAGCTAGTGTCCTGGCGAGTCGAATTTGAGAAAAGTTGAGGAGGCGGTGAGAGAATAGTCATTTTTATTATGCTTGCTCTCCCTGGGATGGATATGGGCAGATTGTTGGTTCTGTCCAAGTCAACATATATGCTGGCTGGGGAGGGTGGGTTGCTTTTTTGTACTGGCCACTGAGCTTGAGAGTTACTGTTATCCTTTTGGTATTTGAGGCCAGATCCTAACCACACAAAGGGGCATAATTTGCAAATTTGTGTGGAGATGCCCTAGGTGAGGGATAGGCCCTTGGTTTTGGAATAGTTGTGCTTGTATGCTAAGAGTTGACTAAACTCCTGATTTTTTTCAAAGATGTTCTAGAGTGAGGTGGAAGTGTTAGTTATGCAAAGTAGGATGTCATCAGCATACAGTGTTACTTTAGGTTTGGCTTTTCCAGCACTCACTCCATGAATGTATTACCTAACCAGCCATGCTATGCTGTCCACAAGAGCCTTAATGCCCAGGCATAGAAGATAAGGGGTAAAGACCATTTTTGTCTGGTCCTCTGAACATTTACAATAAATATAACAACCACAGAAAGTGCGTTGGGGGTTCTTGCACTGCAGGAAGTTACAGTGATAAGGAAGGTCGAAACCATGGAGAGATTTAAAATCAAGGATGCAGATTTTAAATTTGAGCTGTTGGGGGGACAGGAGCAGTAGGTCATCAAGAACAGGGGTAATGGTAGAGTAGGACTTTAGTAGTGCAGTATAGGATATAGGCCGTAAAGTAGTGGAGCAGCTGAAGCTTTCAGAGGATGATCTATGGAAGCACAGCCAGGACAGTAATGGAATATTCAAATCTGGAAGTGGCAAAGGCATGGATGAGGGTTTTATTGGAAGATAGGCTGAGGTAGGGACAAAGGAGGGTGATGTCACAGAGGTAAAACAGTAGATCCTTGTGATAGAGAGGATATGTGGACAAAAGCTTAGTTTGGGTAAAATATAATGCCAAAGTTGCGAGCAGTCTCGTTTATCCTAAGGTAGTGGCTGAAGAGGGAACTGAAATAGATGGCAACAATATAGAGTTGTCCCAGAGCTAGTGGCTTTCTTCTTCGCAATGCAGTGAGAGAAAATTGCAGTTCATTCAAGACTGAATACCAATCAGGTAGTCTGAAAGCACAGAGGCAGAGAGCTGATGGAGACAGTTCTGTGTGGCAACAGTTTACATGTGGAAGTTCACCCCATTTCAGCTAGTATGAAGGCCAGAAACAATATTTACATGGTAAGTAGTTTCATGGAACTAGGGCCAAGGGAGAGTGGGAGATGGGTCACATGGATGAGAACATAAGGAGGAGAAGCAGGGGTAGACCATTTAGCTCTCTGAGCTTGCCCCATCATTGAATATCATGACTGATCTATCTACATTTACTTTTGCTAATCTCTTCCTTTTCACATACCTATAGTAGCCTTTACTATCTTTTATATCTCTTACTAGTTTACTCTCTATTTTCTCTCTATCAATTTCTTGGTCATCGGTTGCTGAATTCTAAAATTCTCCCAATCCTCAGGCTTACTGCTCTTCTTGGCAGCATTTGGCAGCCACTTCCTTTAATCTAATACTAATCTAACACTATCTTTCATTTCTCTTGTTAGCCATGGTTGGACCACCTTTCCCATGGAGTTTTTATTCCTTAAGGGAATGTACATTGCAAATTCTATTTTATTTCTTTGCCATTTTCTATCTACCACCATATCTATTAATCTACTTTCCCAATTTACGTTGACCAAATTACATCTCATACCTACATAGTTTTCTTTGTTCAGATTTAAGATCCTAGTTTTGGACTTAAGTAACTCAGTCTCAAACTCAATATCAAATTTTATCATACCATGATCACTGTTCCCCCAGAAGATCCTTTACCACAAGGTATTAATTAATCCTGCCTCATTTCACAATACTAGATTTAAAACAGCCTGTTTCTAGTTGGTTCCTCGACATAAATATCTAGAAAATGCTCTTGAATGCATTCCTTGAACTCATCCTCTACACTTACTGCAAATTTGGTCTGGCCAATCTATATGAAGACTAAAGTCCCCCATGATTATTGTATTACCCTTGTTACATGCACCTCTAATTTCCTGATTTATCCTCTGCCCAACACTACAACTGCTATTAGGCAGCACATAATCTACTCCCACCAGTTTTTTCTACTTATTGTTCCTTAGCTCCACCCAAACAGATTCTACATCTTGATTTTTCAAGCTTGAATTCTTTATCCCATTCTTTATTATGAGATTTATCCTCCATCATCTTTTCGCATTTTGCCTTTCTCATCTAAATGTCAGGTATCCTGAATAATTAGTTCTCAACCTAGGTCACTCTGCAACAGTGGGCAGGATTTTTCGATCATGCCAGGGGTGTGCACAACGGAGGGTGCAGGGGGGATGCAAATACCAGTGCTGGCTGGTGTGCCAGTTTCCCGTCACCATAACTGGCCCTGGCAAGTTTCACCAGGGCGGGGGAGGGTGGCCCTGAGAATCCACCCGATCTAGCAGTAACAGTAATTAAGCTTGGGAAGAGCTCATTAAGAGCTCATTGAGGGCCATGTTTAGACTTTGCTTGGGGTGCATGGGCTGTATGCTGGGTCTGGGGCAGACCAGGTGCATGAAGATGGATACGTAGCAGTCATGGGTGGCCCAAAGAATTAGCTGGGCCCCATGAAAGGCAGAACAGTGCAGAGAGGCCTTGGCCATTGGCACACACAAGTGCCATCGGGTCAGCGCAGGTTGCAAGGAGGGTGGTAAGTTCTGGGACAGTGAAGGAGTTGTTACCCTGCTGGCGTCGTGGGGCATAAAAGGAGGGGCCAAAGCTTCCAAACACTATTGGGAGGCCACCTGAGCACAAGCAAAGCAGCAGCTGGCAATGGGATCGTGACTCTCAGATTTTGGGTCCAGTTGCGATGAGGTGCAACATCCTCCACAGGAAGGGCATAGCCCTGCACATGAGGAGGGCAGGGGACAGGGACGAGGGTCTTTGGAACTCTCTTCCTCAAAAGGTGATGGAAGCAGAGTCTTTACATATTTTTAAGGCAGAGGTAGATAAATTCTTGATAAGCAAGGGGGTGAAAGGTTATCAGGGGTAGGTGGGAATGTGGATTCAAGGTTGCAGTCAGATCAGCAGGCTTGAGGGGCCAAGAGGCCTACTCCTGCTCCTAATTTGTATGTTTGCATGTATGCCTTATCCCCTAGAATCCATCCGCATAGTTTGGAGGGAGGAATAAAGTACTGCACAGCCTGGATTATCAGAGATGAAGGAGTCATAACAACTTCCAGGAAAGCAAGCGCATATGCAGGAAGCGCTTGTTGTGGTCGCAGCCTAGTTGAACATTGAGGGAGTGGAAGACCTTCCTGTTGATTAATCACAGTGGGTGCTCAGTCAGTGCCTTGATGGCCACATGAGTGCAATAGATGATGCCTTGCTCCTGGGGGAATCCGCTATGCAGGCAAAACCCCACTGCCTTCTGTGCCTGCAAGATTCCATCTGTCTGGAATTGAATGTATTTCCCAGCTTTTGAAAAAAGCATATTAGTGACCTGCTTGATGCAGTGGTGTGCAGCCGTTTGTGTGATGCCACCAAGGTCCACAGGAAGGAAACGGAGGCCATACCCTCAGCATAGGATCTACCGCCGAAGATGGAGCTAACTCGGAAGACCTCATGCCACGCATCATTGCTTACCATGCCCTGCCAGTGGCCATAAAAGTCACTGTGGCCTTCAACTTCTTCGGCACTGTAAGATCAGTCTCATCGTATTCCATCTGCTATTAATTCACTTGTTTTGTTGTGAGTTCAGATATAGTACCTTGAACTTTAATTTTTTTTCTCTCTTTCCCTGATGTTATCTTTGGCACTAATTCCCTCTTACCTCCTCTGTCCCTTCCTGACCCACTCCGATCATTTTTACCCAAATTGCTGCTCTGCTGTACAGCCTCGACATTTCTCTTACTGTTTTTGATGGGATGTGCTTGGACAGATCATGGGGAAGATAAGAGAGAAACTAGAGATAGAAGGAGCTTCATGGCTAAGGTAGAAGGGCTGGGTCAGATTGTCCAATAGGAAGGGTGAAAGCAGAGAAGCAAATGAACAGAGGCTGAGGCCAATAATTTGTGGTTGAATGAGGGGTTGAAGTATAGAATTCTAATCCTTTCTAGAATGAGTCACTGAAGGCCATTCATACAGTAAGAAAGAATTCACACCCACATAGACTTTCCATCTTCTTTCCATCCAGGAGAGTATCAGAGCAGAGGGGTTGTTGCTGTTGCAGTAGTGCACTACATCAAACAGACAACTGATGTTCTCAGAATGGCGATCCCTTATTAAGCTTATTTGATCAGTTTGGGCTAAGGTGAGATATCTGTACATATGTTATAGTGTACTGTTTTTATGAAAAATAATTATATTTTGATTCAGTTGACAATAGGAATATACCATTAATCTCTCAAATGGATGTTCTGAATAACAATCGTTCTCAAGACCTGTTCAAATATATATTTCATAAAGAACTACAAATCACAATTAGAAGCATATCAAGATCATCACAGAGTTGTGTATTAATTTATCCATATCCTTGCTAAGGGAAGAAACACACTAAATTATGATTTTAATTGTATTCATTGAAATTAATAAGTAATTGTAATGATGTATTGAGTATGCGATTCCTTCTCTTTCAGACCATCAGTTATTAACTAATAAAGTGCAGCTCATTCGTTGGGTGTTAATATAACTCCCTAGTATTAGAATAGTTGAATAATAAAGTAAAATTAAATTTACAAAGAATTATCACTTAGTTGTTAAGATTTTGCAGAATGAATTTGAAAGGGAATACAGTTTACATGTAGAATAAATAGAATAGCACACTGTTGATGGTGCATTACAAGACCTCTTTTTGATGTGTGTGTGAAAAATCATCATAACTTACAGGTAGCTGCAATGCTTTTGAATTATGCGTCTTTTTTACTCATGAAAGAATTCCTGTAACGCATCGTCACCAGTACGATATCCTATATATAATCACACAACTCTCCCAACATTCTCACAATAAAAAATGCTGACTTTATTCAACAACTGAAAGTGAAAGCTATTATCCACTCATCAGTCTGGGTATTGCTCCTGAGCAAGACAGCCAAACACCGTGATCTGCAGACACAGTCTTAAAGCTCTCAAGATTATCTACAGTAATTTTTGGCAGTGCAAGGAAAAAAAATTACAGCCCATGGAGAACTAGAAATTGATTCTGGCTGAAATTCAGAATGACAGATTTTCCCTAGACTGTAGAACACAGTTAAAGAAATGAAGTGTCTGTATTACAAGAGATAGACAGTCTATTAATACCAAGAGCTCACATAATGGACTGTGAATCACTTCAGGTAATAGAGATGACAAAATGCAGAATGACTGCAAAGTACTACCAGATTCTATTAGAAATCTCCTTTTTCGTATCAGTTATTTTGGTTCATAATATTCTGCTATTTCCTCCATGACCTAGTCAGAATGCAATTACGCAGTCCAATATCAGTAACTTTGATTCAGGTGAAGTAGCATCAAATGACATAGCATGTTGTTAGATTTCTAACAGATCATAGTAGATTTTGTTAATTTATTCAAAATGCCAGAATTAACCTTTTATATAGAGATGTACACTATATAGCAAGTAGTTAATATAATCTTACTTACATACATGGTATTAAATTTATTTCAGGCAGTTCTCCAAATCAAAGTTGTGTGGCTCAATTAAAGAGGATGTCCTTCGAATGAGATATTAAAGAAAGACCCTGCCAGCCTGCTGAAGTGGGATTAAAGATCGTTTTGCACAATTTCAATGGCGAGCAGAGAACTCACCCAATGTCCTGGCTAACATTCCTCTTTCAGTCAACACCACTAAAAAAAAGTTACCTTTTCATTTACCTGAGCCCTGTTTGTGGGATCTTGCTTTGCACAAAATGACTCCCATGTTTGCCTATAGAATGGCAGGGACTGTGCTTCAAAGTATGTGAAGGCACATTCTGGACATTTCTGAGTGTCCTAATAAGCAGCTATATAAATGCATGCTTTCTTTCTATTCTGTGGAAGAAAACTTCCCAAAAAAACCAGTGCGGTTTCAGAGCAAACAGAGGCACCAAGACATGGTATTTGTACTCAGACAATTACAAGGCAAGTGTCATGAGCAAAACAAAGGCCTGCATGTTACTTTTGTAAACCTCACCAAGGCATTTGGAAAATCCTTGAAAAACTTGGATGACCACCTAGGTTTCTGGCCATGGGGAAGCAGCTTCCTGAAAGTCAGTACGGACAAGTCAAGCAAAACAGTGACCTCGAGTCCCTTCCAAATCTCCAATGGCGTGAAGCAGGGATGTGTGCTGGCCCTGACCTTATTCACCATCTTTTTCAGCATGATGCTGCAACAGGCAACAGAAGACCTTAAGGAGGGAGTTTACATACGCTTCCGGATTGATGGAAGCCTTTTCAACCTCAGGCGTCTTCAGGTTCACACAAAGACACAAGAAAAACTCATCTGTGAACTTCTTTTTGCCAATGACTGTGCTTTCCTGACCCACAGTCAGTCAGGCCTGCAACAGCTAACAATACATTTTTCCAAGGCGGCACAACTCTTCAGACTAAAAATCAGTTGAAAGAAAACTGAAGTCCTGCATCAGCATGCACCTCAAGAAGAATATAGACCACCAAGCATTGTCATCGAGGGAACTGAGCTGCATGCCGTCAAGCAATTTACTTATTTGGGGAGCGTCATCTCGTTTGATACCACCATAGACAAGGAAGTGAACAATAGGCTCTCAAAAGCAAACAGTACATTTGGCAGACTCTACAAAAGAGTGTGGAGCAACCACAGCCTCAAAGCACAGACCAAACTCAAAGTGTACAAAGCCGTACAAAACCCGAAGTCCTCACCGCCCATCTGTATGGCACTGAGTCATGGGTCCTATACTGCCATTATGTACGCCTTCTAGAGCGCTTCCGTCAGCGCTGCCTCCACAGCATCCTCAAGATCCGCTGGCAGGACCGCATCTCAAACATTGAAGTCCTGGAAACAGCCATCACCAGCATCGAGGCCATCCTCCTGCAAAGCCAACTGCTTTGGG
Source organism: Heterodontus francisci (assembly GCF_036365525.1). Classification (NCBI taxonomy): domain Eukaryota; kingdom Metazoa; phylum Chordata; class Chondrichthyes; order Heterodontiformes; family Heterodontidae; genus Heterodontus; species Heterodontus francisci. The sequence continues at coordinate 47,653,082 of NC_090377.1, forward strand.
CCAGTCACGTTGCCTGGATGGACGACAGTCACTTGCCCAAGATAGTGTTATGTGGAGAGCTGACCACGGGTGAAAGGAACAGAGGGGCCCTATGTAAACGTTTCAACGACTCCCTGAAGAAGTCTGTCTCTGTGTGTCACATTGACCATCGCCAGTGGGAAGCGAAGGCCACAGATCATGATGCCTGGAGATGCTACATCAGGAGGGCAACAGACACCTTTGAGACTGAGTGAAGAACCAGCATGAATGAGAAAAGGAGGAGAAGGATAGTTCCAACTGCCCCCAGCAGCGACTATACCTTCACTTGTACCCGCTGTGGGAGAATCTGCCGGTCAAGAATAGGCCTGACTAGCCACCAGTAGGCCTACAACCGATGAGTACAACCTTCCCAAAATCTTCATCCGTGAAGAAATGCCAAGAATAAGGAGCAATATAAATGCATGCTTCCTTTCTATTCTGGAGTACAAAGCAACAATGATTTATAACATAGTGTTCATCATTTTCCAGTAATTAAAACATTCTCTTGGAATAAAATACACAACGTTCTGAGAACCACACAGTGAATGCTACAGTTCAACCTTCTTATGCCCTTTGGTTAACAGAATCATCTTGAGTTGTATACTTCAGGTAGAGAGTTTCACATGAAATATAGACACTGCACACAAACAAGCTCTCTTGGCTAGACGTCTTTTAGAAGCAAGCAAGATTTGAAGGATCTGGGAACTTTGGAAGAGCAGAGGGACTTAGGAGTACAAGGTCACAGGACATTAATTGTCATTTCAGGTTGATAAGGCTGAAAAAAGGCTAATAGAATTCTAGATTTTATCTCAAGGTACAAAATATAAAAGGATCAAGGCAATGAAGGGCATACATAAATTTAATAAGACCTCAGTATTACAATATACAGTATTGGATTCCCCACTACAGGCAGAATATTGAGGCTTTAAAGGAGGTACAGTTCAGATTCACTTGGACGCAGTCTGGTATAATGAAGTACAAATATGAAAAAATTCTTGAAACATTGAGTCTTCTCATTAGAACAATGCAGATTACTGGGTGATATAACAGAATTGTTTTTAAATTTTTAAAGGATGGGACAACTTTAGAAGCAGACTGTTTCCAGTAGTTAAGGGGTCAAGAACAAGGGGCTATAGATACAAGGTTAAATTTAACAAATTTAGAACTGAAAGCAGGAAAAGCATTTTCACACAGGCGATGTCCAGTGTTAGTGGTTGAGGCAGAAACTATTCCAGCATTCAAGATTAGATTGGATAGGAGGATGAATAAAAAGGGGTTATTGGAACAGAGTAGGCAAATGTAATTAAAACTATTTGCTCCCCTGGAGGCTACACGATGACATGGACTGGTTGCCGTGTTGTAACTTCTATGTATTTCTACAGATAGATCTGGCTTTTATGAGTTTAGATTTTATGAAGAACCAAAGTGGACAATCACAACAACATCACCAAAAAAACCTGAAGTGAAATAATACGTTGTAGTTTCAGGACAGTCCACAGCCATTTATAGATGTATTAGTTATCCAATTTTCACATCCAAACTGAACATATTTACAGTTAAATCTGACCACATAATGAATGCCGAAGTTTATGTAAACAACTCCTGATTTTGAATTGGATAGCTGGTCAATTTACAGTCTCATTCAGTTAATAACTGTAAAACTCAGAACATGCAAATTAAGTTAATTACTCAACTAGTTTCCCAAAAACAAAGACAAGAAACCTTTGTGAAGTAGACAAAACACCTGACGTTTCTTTACAAGAATATTGCTGGTAGTTTTATATGCAAATAAATAAAACAGCATCTATTTCATGAATTTTAACAAAATGTATGTTTGTACCACCATGACATGTAATGGAATGAAAGAACACAGCCCTTAATCTGAGGTGAAAAGTTTTGCAAAATGGCAGTGAAGGAGAGAAATAGAAAGTGGCCAGTTTAAATGGCAGTTGTACACCTTTTAGCAACTGGTGATGGAGCAGTATTAACAGAAACATGGTTTGCATTAATTGAGACCCAATAGAAAACAGAAAAAAGGAAGGGCAGGGAAAAACACCATGGATTCAGTCTTGATGAAAATTTAGACTATCAATAAATAAGCCTCACTTATTGACCTTTCTGTAAAATAAGCAAAAACCAATTTCAAGTATTATAATCCAAAGTTCATTTCTGTGTGAATGATTGTAAAATATTTCTAATGCTGCAATTTTATGTAAAATAATGGGTTGACATTTGCTTTTTGTTTGCACTTATTCCCTCAGATGTTGTCTCTTTTATCATTCTGCCCTCACATCTGTGTCCCCGGTTTGCCTCTGTAAGCCCCACCCCTTTTTGTCCCAGAGTTGCTTACCAGTTCTATTCTGTTACACAAGCACAGATTGGGTGCTGAGCTCATTCTGTAGCAGAACCCTGCCACTTATTTACCTCGGCAGCTGGTGTGAACAGGTGTGCAATGAATTCACTGCATCATTAATTTAGCCTGACATCAAATACAAGAATGAAAATCTGTTTGAGTTTGTACTCAAGCTGTTAGAGAATTGACTGCTGTTTCATTGCAAGAAAAGGATTTGCAAGCAAATTTGATTTGAGCACTTAGTTAGACCTTGTTTATCTCAAACATGAAAATGATTGATTAACTCACAAGAGGTGAATCAGGACTAAATCACTTAGGTTTTGTTGAAGGGTCAAGCTATGGTAAGTCACTATTCATTTGAGGATGAGAACTAATATGCTGAAAAATGACAGTCTATCGAGAACCACAGTGGCAAAAAAACTTAACAACTTACACATACTTTTATTAATGACTGCTCATGTCATTCTAATTTTAAATTAAAGCACTCTGGTTATTCTCATCTATAGAATTGTTTAATCATGTATCATGAAGATTATGAAAATACAGTTATTTTAGGAATTACAAAAATTGGTCATTATTGTACATTGAGGCTTTTAAAAGGGTTGTCATATGGTCCTGAGCATCTGTCTTTGAATATAATCGTAATAAATTGAAAGGTGTCATATGTGAACAGAAGCACTACATCTCTTCTTAAAACTTACTACCTTTTATCTCCAGTACAGCTGGACTGTAAGTCATATAATGTTCCAGTTTCATAATATCAGGCAAGTCCCCCACCTGCCAAGAATGAGGAAAATTAATTTTGCCACATGAACATTGATTTTAAACTATTGATGGTGAAGAAAGAGCTTGCTTTCAAAAACAATTGGAGACTTTGGCTGGAGAGACACATTAGCATATCAACAGATAAGTACTTCAAAGGACAAAGGAGCTATTCCCTGCTCCAATTTAATTCACAATGGACTTTTGATTACCAGATGTTGAAGCATTCCAGGTTAACTACTAAGATGGCCGAATACACAAACAGACGTGGTCAGGCCAGTTTAGTCACATGACTGACTAGGATTTGATTTTGAACTTCCAACAGGGAATTTGAACTCAGAAGGCTGTTAGTTCCTGGATTGAGAACACCTCTCTCCTGTCTGCTCTCATCTCACTCTCACCAGCTTTGGGAACCATTGAAGACATATGAACACCAAGAGAGAAAAATCTTCTACAGTGAACAAGGTTTAAGAAGAATACTGGGCCCCAACGAAAAGTAAGAGCTGTCTACAATCAAGGACTCTACGGAGAGCTGGAAACACAGAAACAGTAACAAGAAACCCCCTTTAGAGACTGCCCCAAACCTCTCCATTTTATTTTTCTTCTCTTTTCTGTCTCTATTTGCATATGTGTATCGCGTGTGCATGCTAGCGTGGGAGCGTCGTATATCCGTAGGCATTAACCATATTAGAGTTTAAGTTTTAATAAATTTCACTTTTCTTCTTCAAACCGAAAGAAAACCTGGTGTGCTCATTTCTTTGCCTTATAATTGGAAAGCTGTGAACAAGGATTCACAAAGCGGGAGCTCAAAACACAGTGTGTTTAAAATTAAACCCTGTTATAATAAGACCAGGTGACGACAGTAAAAGACCCCTAGACATCTTTCTCACCTGGTCATAACAATACAAAGATAGTAGTGAAGTAGTCCTGCAGATTCGGATATAACAAAAAGTATGGACCCAATTATGGGTTCTGGAAATAGCAAAAAATACTTTGTCAGGTAAGTTTTCTATGCATACACACACGCGATATGGTCATCTTTTATCATTCTACCCTCACATCAAACCCTGATTTCCCTTTGTAAGCTCGACCACTTTCTATCCCAGAACACACAAAGGTTGGATGCTGATCTCACATTACAGTAAAGCCCTGTCATTCATTTACCTCAGCAGTTGGCATGAACAAGTGTACAATGAGAATATATATATAATACATGTATTTTCATATTTAATGTAATTTTCTGTCAATTTCTCTTCAGGTCTTGCTGTGAAAGTATCATCAACTGCTGAAAAGGCAGGATAGAAACATGCTTCTAGTTCTTTGGGAATGTTATTCTTGGGTTAAATATTGGGAGGTGAGCAAGCTCCTGGTTGGTGTGAAAGGCAATTTTAACTATCTGTCCAGCAAGAATGGAATGGGAGGGGTGGTTAAAATCACTGCAGGGTATTTAACTCTTTGAGTACAAGAGTTGGCAGGTCATGTTACAGTTGTATAGGACTTTGGTTCGGCCACATTTGGAATACTGCGTACAGTTCTGGTCGCCACATTATCAAAAGGATGTGGATGCTTTGGAGAGGGTGCAGAGGAGGTTCACCAGGATGTTGCCTGGTATGGAGGGCACTAGCTATGAAGAGAGGTTGAGCAGATTAGGATTATTTTCATTAGAAAGACGGAGGTTGAGGGGGGACCTGATTGAGGTATACAAAATCATGAGAGGTATAGACAGGGTGGACAGCAAGAGGCTTTTTCCCAGAGTGGGGATTTCAATTACGAGAGGACACGAGTTCAAAGTGAAAGGGGAAATGTTTAGGGGGGATATGCGTGGAAAGTTCTTTACGCAGAGGGTGGTGGGCACCTGGAACGCGTTGCCAGCGGAGGTGGTAGACGCGGGCACGATGGAGTCTTTTAAGATGTATCTAGACAGATACATGAATGGGCAGGAAGAAAAGAGATACAGAACCTTAGAAAATAGGCGACATGTGTAGAGAGAGGATCTGGATCGGCGCAGGCTTGGAGGGCCGAAGGGCCTGTTCCTGTGCTGTAATTATCTTTGTTCTTTGTTCCTGCTGACTGTCGTTTAAAACATTTTTTTTTAGTTAGGCAATCCATCTGCCAGAGACAAATAAAGGCCTCATGAATCAAAACAAATCAGGGTTCTATGATGTCATTAAGACCCCAACATGATTTTAAATAGAAATCATGGGATTCCCAACCAGCAAGAAAACTTCGTGCAATCGGTCTCTCAGAGCCACTGGAAGCAGTATTTAAAGTCACTCAGCTACAGGTAATATATCATAGGATCAGTGTGCCATTGTAGGCTGTTTAGGTTGCCAGGAGAAAAGAATTTCCGCATCCAAATTGATTATCATGTTGAGGTTTACTAATTCTACTACTCCTACAATGTTCTCCCAGAATGGCTTTTGCATAGCTAGTGGAAGTCTGCAGTTGCTCACTTTGTGATCTTTAAGATGCTCATGGGTGGCAATTTCTAGGTGCTCAAGACTATGCTGCAGGCTGCTACGCATTGGCTGCTACCAGAGCATCTGGCCCAGCTAACTTTCTGACTCCATGGTCAGTATTAGTTGAGGAGCTGGCAAAGCAGCAGATGTGCTGACATCCTGAGGGAGGGCAGTATGTGAAGCTTCTGTAGCACCACTGCCACTGAGTGGGGCCAGGGCTCTTCACTTCCACTGTTCTGTGGGAGAGCACACCTTCTGCTGTTCATTTGTGCTCAGTGTTTCAACAGGTGCACCTTGAGGAGAATTATTGTTCTCCTTTTCTGCAGGATTCAATGCTGAAAAGGATCCAGAGCAATAAGAAAAAGGACAAGAGTTAGAATGGTCCTGAGAGGCTGGACATTAACAGTTGACAGTCTTCAGCTTTAATTTGTCAAGTTGCCTGAATATTTGCTGAGGAGAATGAAGGGTTCCAAGTGATATGTAGACACTCTGCTCAGATAAGTCACCAGCCTTGACTTCCCCGATGCTCAAAGTATTTGCTGGGCTTCTACTCTCCAGAGTTTCCTGCTCTGTTTAGGTAAAAGCTATAATTCAGGTACTCCTCTCCATGTTTTTCTCCTCGCCTTCACATTATGTGCTGTTTAATCTTGCAGAACGCAAATGCGACAGTTAGTAAAGTGGCTCTTAAAAAGTAAAATGGAGATGTGCAATGCTTCTCCATATAATGCATTTGCGGGGAGCTTGAGATAAAGCAAGTTGTAATGAGAAAGGGTACATGATGAATGGAAAGACAAGTATTTGAGACGTAAAGTGAGGAAGCAGTACTAGGAGGATCTACTGATTCTGCAAGTGCTTGGATGTGAGAAGAGAATGCTGTTAGTGTTTGGTGTGAAGACATCACAGGAACAGCAAAGTATGTTTGGAATGAGAAAGAGAGGGGTTGCAGCATGTCATCATGATTGTATGTTGAAGGATGTGATGGAAGTAAGGGTACTGCAGAGTGTGACAAAGAAGTATTGGCAGGTGCTGTTGAGAGAGATAAGGAGCTCGAATTACCCTATCTGCTTTTTTGAGGTTATTCAGCCTTTTCCCACATTGAACGCAGTCCTGTGGATGATGCTATTGACACTGACTCTCTCAGCTACCTTTGTCCAAGCTGGATATTTGTCCAAGGATTTTTCCTGGGGTGCTGAGGAATAGTACCTCATTCCTTGCCCTGATATCCTCCACTAGTATTTCCAGGGAGGCATCAGAAAACGGGGATACCCCTGCAGATTGTTCTTTATTCATTCATGGGATTTGGGTATTACAAGGCCAGCATTTATTGCCCATCCTTATTGCCCTTGAGAAGATGGGGTGAGCTGCCACCTTGAATTGCTACGGTCCATTTGGTGTCTGTTAGGAAGGGAGTTCCTGGATTTTGACCAGTGATGATGAAGGAACGGCAATATAGTTCCAAGTCAGGATGATGTATGTCTTGGAGGGGAACTAGCAGGTGGTGGTGTTCTTATGTGCCTGCTGCCCTTGTCCTTCTAGACGGTAGAGGTCATGGCTTTAGAAGGTGCTTTTGAAGAAGTCTTGGCGAGTTGCTGCAGTGCATCTTGTAGATGGTACATGCTGCTGCCATGCTGTGCCAGTGGTGGAGAGAGTGAATGTTTAAGGTGGTGGACGGGTACCAATCAAATGGGGCTGCTTTGTCTTGCATGGTGTCGAGCTTCTTGAGTGTTCTTGGAACTGCACTCATCTAGGCAAGTGAAGAATATTCCATTACACTCCAGATTTGTACCTTGTAGGTGGTGAAAAGGCTTTAGAGAATCAGGAGGTGAGTTACTTGCTGCAGAATATGCAGCCTCTGACCTGGTCTTGTAGCCACAGTATTTATATGGCTGCTCCAGTTAAGTTTCTGTTCAATGTTAACTCCCAGGATGTTGTTGATGGGGGATTCTGTTGAATGTCAAGGGGAGGTGGAAAATCTCAGTAATTCTGGAGTTCCTTGCAATTATAAACCCTCTCTTCATCTATGCCCTGTTGAATATAAATATAAACATACTTAAAAAGAACTTATCCCGTTTCATACATTCCAATCTAAAAATACAATACAGCACACATTCAGAGCAGAGGAAATTAAATGGCACCATCACTTCAAATTTTCTAGCATCACAGGCTGTCACATAGAATCATAGTATGATGCAGGACAAAAGGAGACCAATAGTCTTCTCAACTCAACATTGAGTTCAATCATTTCAGATCATAACTCCTTCCCCCACTTTTTTTGGAAGGCAGCTGTTTGTGGTGATTCTGTTATTTCCCATTGATGATGCTGGCAGATTCCTCACAGGCAAAGATCATGCAAAGGCTTGATTCTGTGATAGTTGGCATGATCGTTGGTGACTGAAGAGGCCAATCCTTGATCTGTAGGCTCTTGAGCAGATGGGACACAAGAACTCCTGGTTTGGAGGGGCTTTGAAAAAACAGACTCCTGTTCTCTGCACCTTTCTTCAGCAGCCTCGCGCATGTTTGTTTTGAACTTGTTGGCTGCTTTCCTGCTTGCTATGCGCCAGCTGTCTCTGTTGGCAACCTCCTGCTCCCAGACCCATTGGCCAATGTCAGCCAGAGAGAGCTGTCTTTTCAGCTGGTCTTTGAAGCATTTGCAAGTGCACCTCAATCTCGCTTACCAGAGCCTAGTTCACCATAAAGCACTGCTTTTAGCTTTCTGGAATCCTCCAAGCATTACACATGTCCTGCCCAGCGCAATTGGCATTGGAAGAAAATGTATTCAATGCTGGTCATATTGGCTATGTTGAGGACTTGATTTTTTGTGATGTAGTCCTGTCATCTGATGTTCATGATGGATCGAAGACAGAGTTGATGGAAGCACTCCAGCAATCGCATTTGTTTTCTGCACAGAACCCATGATTCTGATCCATACAAGAGGGTGGCGATGACAACTGCTGTGTATACTTGAATTTTGGTAGAGATGCATAGTGAATGATTTTTCCAGACATGCTTCAAGAGACGCTCAAAGGAGCTTTGGCCTTGACCAGTCGATTGTTTATGGCCTTGTTGACAGTGGCATCATTTGAGATAATGCTACCTAGATAGGTAAACTGATCTACTGCATTGAGGTTGCTTCTGTCAATGCTGATCTGTGTCAATTACATCTGTGGATGTAATTTCCTCAGGGTTGTGGTTGGTATAGTCCTTCTGTTTTCTTTAGGCTTTTGCTGCCTCAGAAACAGTTTACAATGAGCTGCATTGCCTCCTCCATGTGTGCCAGAAGAGCACAATTGTCAGCAAACAGAAGCTCCACGATAAGCTCTTCTGTGGTTTTGGTATGTCCCAGCAGTTGTCACCGGTTGAAAGAGACTGTCTGTTTGGAGGCTGATGTGTATGCCCTCAATCAAGCCTGCCTTTGCCTGTTGAAGCAACATACTGAAGCAAATAGAGAAAAGAGTTGGTGCCAGAAAACGCCCTTCCTCAATATCATTGGAGATAGGGAAGCTGTCTGAGAGGGCGCCATTCTGTTTGACCTGACCTGTCTGGCAGAGAATGATGATGAACCTTGGAGTCCAAAGTCCATCCCGCCTGATTGTATCGAATGCCTTGGTGGGATCTACAAAAAAAGCATCTAGGCCCATGAATTGTTCTCTACACTTCTCCTGGATCTGTCTCAGAGCAAAGATCACGTCTGTAGTTCCCCTGTTGGTTCTGAATCCACACTGACTTTCAGGAAGGCTTCCTTCAGCTATTGTTGGAACAAGTCTATTTAGAAGCACTCTGGCCAAAATTTTGCCTGAAATGGAGAGTAAGGTGATGCCTCTGTAGTTTGAATGTCAAACTTCTCTCCCTTATTTTTGTAGAGGGAGATAATCACTGCATCTTGACAATCCTGAGATACTGTTCCTTTGTCCCAGCGTCCTCTAACAGATCTGTTAGCCTATCAAGGATCATCTCTCCTCCCTGTTTATAGACTTCAGCTTGAATCCCATCTATTCTGGGGACTGTGTGTGATTTTAATTGTTGTGCTACAGCGGTCTTGATCTTCATGGGTTGGTGGTTCATCCAGCTCAGACTTCACTTCCCTCTGGGAGATCTTTATGATAGAGGTCTCCTGCACCATCTGCTGATCACAAATAGGCTGTCAAAGTATTCTGACCATCTGTGGCAGATGGATTCTTTATCTATGAGGAGGGTTGTGCCATCCGAAGATATTACTGGTGCTATGTACAGATCTCAAGGCTTTGTAGAAGGATCTCATTACCCCCATATCTGCATACAATTGTATGCTCTCAGCGAGTTGTTTTGGATCACATGGAGGTTGGTTTGCAGAGTGCTGCAGACTTCCCTATGTGCAGCTTTTGTAGCCTGGTCATCAGGGCATGCAAGTAATCTACTGTGACAGAAGTGTTTTTTTTGAAGAAATACGTGGATTTCCATGTCATTTTTCATCAAACCAATCTTGGTTTCTTCTGTTTGAGAAGCCAACCACTTCTGCAGCTGTTCCCACTGCACTACTGGGTTAATATCATTGCCTGGAGTTGGGTCATTGCAGTGTCTGTCTTCAAGCTGGAAAACTGCTTTTACGTCTGGTAGATAGAGTCTATGGACTTGTAATTTCCTTGTTTGTGGGCCTTTCTTTTTGGGTGATGGTTTGATTCTGAAGGCAATGTAAACTCAAACCAGCCCATGGTCGATGTAACAGTCAGCACTGGGCATAACTCTGGTGTGTAGTACGTTCCATACGTCATGTTGGCGCACCAGAATATAGTCCAAAAGGCGCCAATGCTTTGAGCGTGGATATCTCCCAGGTGGTCTTAAATCTGGAATAGAGAATTAGTGATGTTGAGCTCGTGCTCCATACAGAATTCCAATAGAAGTCGACCATCGTCATTTAAATTACCAATGTCATGTCTGCCCAAGAGACCTTGCCAATGCTCTTGGTCATGCACAACTCTTGTGTTGAAATCTCCAAGTATGACGAGCTTCTCCTTGGAGTCAACCTTCAGTAGAACGTTGTGCAGGTCACAGTAGAAGCTTTCTTTGGTCACAATATCGGCTTGTAGGGCAGGAGCATATATGCTGATAATAGTGGAGAACTGTTTGTCCTGGATTGGTAGCCGTGGGGATATAAGTTGATCAGAAAAAAACAATGGGGAGGTTCTGAAGCCTGCTGGCAATGGAATTCTTAATCATAATTCCAACGTCTGAGAGGCATCGTCCATCTTTACCTTTCCCTGACCCGAAAAGTGTATAACCTGCTGAATGCTCTCTGCTTTGCGAAGTGAACTTCACTGACTGCTGTTATGTCAATGTCCAGCTGGACAAGCTCTCTGGCTATGAGTGTGGAATATTTTTCAGGTAGTCTGTGGTCACCTGGATCTGACATTGTGCAAATATTCCAGCACACAAGTTTCAAGACATTTTGTCCCTTTTTATTTTTGTATTTGTTACTTTCTTTTGCACTGCTGTAGGGGATGTCATTTGGCTATGGTAAGCCAACCAGGTGAGTTGAGGGCCACCTTTTCTAGGCCAGTTTCTGTTTGGATCAAGCAGTGCTAACCCTAGACCTACTTGGTCACTCAGGGTGCTGCCGGATGATGCTGTTATCTCAGGTCGACAGTCAAACAACCATACTGAGCTAACTACATGCAGGATTGAAGCTGGAGCCACCAGTGTCATCTTGCACCTGCCGTTTTCGCCTCTCTCCCATTGCTGTAGGATTTTTCTTCCTGTCTGCGCTGTCTGTTTAAAGTGGAAATCAGCACTTGCAGACTAATCCCCACCTTTAGGCTAAGTGTTTCTCCACAATGGCTGCACAGGTTGAGATGGCTGCAGCAACCGCAAAGCTGTAGGTGTTATGTCAGAGTGTCCTTCTCCTAGCCTTTGGCTCGAGTGCCTGCCCTCAAGGCAGAGGGATTATTTGCCCATCGCTGGGCTCCCATTTATTCTCCGCTAGACCCTTTTTTGTTTCTTTACTTGTCCCATTACCATCTCCTTTTGCCTTGTACCATCATCCCTTTTGTAATTTAATCTCACCTGCCTTCCACTTTATCACACACGTTCCTTTTTGTTCACCCCCCCACCCCCCTCCCCACCATCCCCCCAACTGGCTCACTTTTTATGCCTTTGTGCTTGCTTTAAACTTGTTACCTCTCTAACTGTTTCCAGTTCTGATAAAGGGTCATTAAGCTGAAACGTTAACTCTGTTCCTCTCTTCGTAGATGCTGCCTGACTTGTTATTTCCAGCGTTCTCTGTTTTTATTTCAAGGACCCATATGCTTTTGTAATAGCCTTCTCAACTTGTTATGCTACCTTCAAAGATTTTTGTATGTAACCTTCCAGGTTTCTCTGTTCCTAGCAACCCCTTTAAAATTGTACTATTTAGTTTATATTGCCTCTCCTCAATCTTTCTACCAAAATGCATCATTTCACATTTCTGGCATTAAATTGCATTTGCCATGTGTCTGCTTATTTCACCAGTCTGCCTATGTTCTCCTCACTCTTTACTACATTGACAAGTTTTGTGTTGTCTGCAATCTTTATAACTTTGCCCTGTATACCCAAGCCCCAATCATTAATATACATCAAAAGAGCAGTGGCCTGAATACTGACCCCCAAGGGAGCACCACTGTGTATTTCCCTCCAGTCGAAACAACTTTTCACCATTAATCTCTGCTTTCTATCTCTTAACCAATTTCATATCCATGCTGCCACTGCCCCTTTAATCCCACGGGCTTCACATGAATGGGAAATTCCATTAAAATGTGACCGTCAGATATCACTAACAGGAACATAACGCGTTGAGAACCTTATAGTGTTAACATTGTATTTATCAATGAAAAGATACAGAACAAGCTGATTTTAATAAAATCTGTAAATAGATCCTTTCTAAATCTGGGGTAGGTTCATATTGGGCAAAACTTCCTTTGGCCACGATGTATAGCAGCATCAAAAATGCAACCAAAAATGTGTTTATGATATCACTGCACAGGTTAGCTAAGATAGTTTTACTTCATGCTTCTTTACTTACCTGTTTACTGTTTCCTCGTTGATTCTTTACATTATTTTCAAGAGGCTGACAAGGGTCGTGCTGTAGTCTAGTATACTGACTTCTACCTTGCAGAGGTCGAACGCCAACTCTCCAACAACTCCTCCTACTTCCCCTGGACCATGGCATCACCACTGAACATCAAGCCATCATCTCCAGGTCTATCACTGACCTCACCACCTTTGGAGATCTTCCCTCCATGGTCTTCAACCTCAGATCCCTGAATAGCCCACTTCTACCTTCTTCCCAAAATCCACACGCAGGACTGCCCTGGTAGGCCTATCATTTCAGCCTGTTCCTGCCCCATTGAATCTGCCCCATTCTTCCTATCTCAACTCTTATTTTTATCTCCCTATCTCAACTCTTATTTTTATCTCCCCTTGTCCATTCTCTTCCCACCTACATCTGTGACTCTTGCAATGCCTTCTGTCACTAACAATTCCACATTCCTGGCTCTAACTGCCTGCTCTTCACCATGGACACCAATCTCTCTACACCTCCATTTCCCACCAGATGGTCTGAGGGCTCTCTGCTTCTTTCTTGAGTCTTCATCCACCACAACCCTCCTTCACCTGTCTGAACTTTTCTTACATAGAACACCCTCTCTCTTAATTCCACTCACTTCCTCCAAATAAAAGGTGTTGCAATGGATACCTGCATTGGTCCTAGCTATGCCTGCCTTTTCGTGGGATATGTGGAACATTCCTTGTTCCAATCTTATTTGGGCCCCCTCTCTCACCTTTTTTTTGAGTACATTGATGACAGTATCAATGTTGTTTCGTGCTCTTATCCTGAACTGAAAATTTTCATCAACTTTGCATCCAATTTTCAACCTTCTCTCAACTTCATATGGTCCATATCCAACTCTTCCCTTCCTTTCCTCGACTTCTCTGTCTCTATTTCTGGATTTCTGGGGATAGGCTATCACTGAATATTCACTTTAAGCCACTGACTCCCACATCTACCTTGACTACACTTCCTCACACCCTGCTTCCTGTAAGGGCTCCATTCCATTTTCCTAGCTTCTCTATCTCCACCGTATCTGTTCTCACAATGCAACCTTCCATGCCAATGCTTCTGATATATCTTCCTTTTTCCTCAACCGAGGATTCCCCTCACTATTGTTGACAGGACACTTCACAGTGTCCATCCCATTTCCCGCACTTCTGCTCTCACCCTTTCCCTTCCCTCACAAAACCATGATAGGGTTGTCCATACTTTCTAACCATCAGCCTCTGAATGTTATGAAAGTGCTTCTGTTTTTTGTTAAAAATATTTTTTGAGGAATTCATAGTCAAACTGAAGAAATGTTGGACCAATATTTTTTTCAAGAGGGTCATCAAGAGGACACTGAAAGGACTTGTTTGGCAACAATGTTGATTGGTTGTCACATGACTCAAGATAAAATAGAACAGAAACCCTGGTAACTGGGGGAAGATGTGTGCAGAGAAGTGACTGATCAGAAGGTGGACTTTCTGTTTCTTTTGAATTGTTTGGAGTTGGGAATGAACTGTTCAAAAGGGGTTGGAGTTTTTAAAAAAACTGAAGGACAGAACCCCTTTGTTACAATTGTATCTTTGCTAACAATACCCTGTTGGAATCTGTTTCTAACACTGTTTCTGCGTCTTCAAATTCAAGGGAAAAGTGGTTGGTCACTAGCCTCAGGAGTTCAAACTTCCTAGCCTTGCCATGTACAGTGATCCCACACTGCTCAGCCATTTTCCTCAACTCCTCCACAGACAGTGCTTTTAACTTATTCCAAGTTACTTCACCCTGGCTTGGAGAACTACTCGCTTCAGTTGCAGACATGCTAGTATTCAATCACACACAACCACAAGAAAACCTGTATTGATATTTTGCTCTTTTTGATAGGGAACAATTTGGCTTCCCACTTCCAATTTCACTCGTTCTTCTGTGGGTAAAATTCCAGACGCTAGCACACAATTTCTGTTACGTCCAGGTGAGAAAGGTACCTAGGGGTCTGTTATTATCTTCACCTGGTCTTATTCTAACAGGGTTTAATTTTAAACACACTGTGTTTTGAGCTCCCCTTTGTGAATTCTTGTTCACAGCTCTCCAATTATAAGGCAAAGAAATGAGCACAAACAGACTTTCTTTGGTTTAAAGAAGAAAAGTGAAATTTATTAAACTTACTTAAACTCTAATACGGTTCACGCCTACGGATATACGACGGCCCACGCTAGCATGCACACGCGATATACACATGTAGATAGGGACAGAAAAGAGAAGAAAAGTTAAAGTATAACAGTTTGAGGCAATATTTTGTTACTGTGCTTCGAGCTTGCAGTCTTTGATTGAAGATATGGTCTTGCATTTCGTTGGGGCCCAGTATTCTTCTTAAACCTTGTTCACATTGGGGACTTTTCTCTCTTTGAATTTACGTGTCTTCAATGGTTTCTGAAGCTGGTGAGAGCAAGATGAGGGCAGACAGGAGGGGAGGTAATTCTTGCTTCAGTTCCAGGAGCACACGGCGTTCTAAGTTCAAATTCTGTTTTTCCAATTTAAAACTCACCTAGTTGGCCAGCAGGCGGTCACGTGACTGACTGGTTTGACCAGGTCTCTTCTGTGTATTGGGGCGGGGACTGGTTCCTTTGTTTCAACACTATCTGGTACCATGCAAATGTCCTTCCAGCCAGGGGCTTGCAATTTTAAGTTTTAATGTTCATGTGGCGAAATCATGTGTGCCTCAGTCTTGGCAGGTGGGGGTTTGCCTGACAATATGATTGACCGTATCGGTAAGTGGGAAAATTTAAATATATGTTGTGACCTGTGGAGAAGTGGAGCTAGAATAAACAGTGCACTCCTCCCGCCTCGGTCGTAACACATATGCAACATTGCTGTTTCCATTACCTCCAGCCAGGTGCCACCACCAAACACATCTTTCCCTCCTCTCCCCTTTCAGCATTCCAAAGGGACCATTCCCTCCATGACATCCTGGTCCATTCCTCAATCACCCCAACAACCCCTCCCCATCCCATTGCACCTTTCCATTTAAAAACAGAGATTAAACACCTAGTCTTTTACCTCCTCTCTCATCACCATCTAAGCCCCAATCACTCGTTCCAGGTGAAATAGGAATTTCAATTTAATATACTGTATTCACTGCTCACAATGCAGTCTGCTCTGCACTGGGGAGACCAAACACAAATTGGGAGATCGCTTTGAGGAACACCTCCAATCAGTCTGCAAGCATGACCCTGAACTTCTGGTTACCTGTCATTTTAATTCTTCACCTTGCTGTCACACTGTCCATTACCTCCTGCAGTGTTCCAATGAAGCTCATTGTAAGCTCGAGGAACAGCATCTCATCTTTTGATTAGGTACTTTATAGCCTTCTGGACGTAACATTGAGTTCAACAACATCAGACTGTAATCTCTGCCTCCATTTTGTTTCCTTCTTCTTTGCAGGTTTCGGTTTTACTCTCTTTTTTCTTGTTTTTGCTTTTGGATGGCAGCTGTACATCATTATGCCATTTACACCTCCTCTAGACACATCTTTTGTTTCTTTACTTGTCCAATTACCACTCCTTTGAACCGTGCACCATCAACTCTTTTGCTTTTTAATCTCTCCTGTCTTCCACCCTATCACAGATCTTCTCTTTTGTTCTTTTTCCACCGTCCTCCCTTTCGCTTGCTGAAAACCTATTAAATGTTCCCACTTCTGATGAAAGGTCATCGACCTGAAACATTGGGCAGCATTTTATAGTGCCCTTGGAGGTGGGAATGGAGGTGGGGGAGTTGAAAAAAATGGCAGAGGGTGCCATTCCTGACGTTGCCGGACCCCCTGCCATTTTGTCCAGGGCAGGGAATGCTGAGGACGGTTTTCCCGGTCCAGGCCAATTGAGGCCCTTAAGTGGCTACCTTATGGGGTTGGGGTCGGGGGGGAGGTAGGGTCTCCCTTTTGGGGGCAATCCAGGGCCCCCGGAAGGTTACCTGGTGGTGATTGCCCCCCCCGCACACCCCCCCTCCCCCACCCCCGCCACCCCATGCTTTGGATTAAATTATTTTAATCCTGCTTAGCTGCCCATATATTTAATGCTCGAATTCAGTTTTAACAGTTTTTTTTAAATATTGTATTTAGGCATTTAGCATTGGACATTGAAAGAAGTTACATTAGCAACACAAATACACCAACAGCTTTTACTTTTGAGGTGAACCCTGATAAATGGAAAAATAATTGTGAAGAGGTGTTATGTATGGACGAGAACTGCACTTGGATCAGAATTGGGATAAACTGGGAGTGATTGGGAACTCTGCTTAGACCCAAAATGCACTTTTCCATTTTTTACTGCAATGTAGAAGTGAATTGATTTTTTATATAATAGCCTACAAAATAGTTATATAAAAGCAAAATACTGCTGATGCTGGAAATCTGAAATAAAAACAAGAAATGCTGGAAATACTCAGCAGGTCTGGCAGCATCTGTGGAAAGAGAAGCAGAGTTAACGTTTTGGGTCAGCGACCCTTCTTCGGAACTGGCAAATATTAGAAATGTCAAAGGTTATAAGGAAGTGAGGCGGGAGTGGGGCAAGAGATAACAAAGGAGAAGGTGTAGATTGAACAAGGCCACATAGCTGACCAAAAGGTCATGTTGCAAAGGCAAACAATATATTAATGGTGTGTTGAAAGACAAAGCATTAGTACAGATAGGGTGTTAACGGACTTTTTCCTCAACCGAGGATTCCCCCCACTGTTGTTGACAGGGCCCTCAACCGTGTCCGGCCCATTTCCCGCACCTCTACCCTCACCTCTTCCCCTCCCTCCCAGAACTGTGACAGGGTTCCCCTTGTCCTCACTTTTCAGCCTCCATATCCAAAGGATCATCCTCCGCCATTTCCGCCACCTCCAGCGTGATGCCACTACCAAACGCATCTTCCACTCCCTTCCCGTCAGAATTCCGAAGGGATCGTTCCCTCCGCGATATCCTGGTCCACTCCTCCATTACCCCCACCACTTCGTCCCCTTCCCATGGCACCTTCCCCTGCAATCGCAGGAGGTGTAATACCTGCACATTTACCTCCTCTCTCCTCACTATCCCAGGCCCCAAACACTCCTTTCAGGTGAAGCAGCGATTTACTTGTACTTCTTTAAATGTAGTATACTGTATTTGCTGCTCACAATGTGGTCTCCTCTACATTGGGGAGACCAAATGCAGACTGGGTGACCGCTTTGCGGAACACCTCCGCTCAGTCCGCAAGCAGGACCCTGAGCTTCCGGTTGTTTGCCATTTCAACACTCCCCCCTGCTCTCATGCTCACATCTCTATCCTGGGCTTGCTGCAGTGTTCCAGTGAACATCAACGCAAGCTCGAGGAACAGCATCTCATTTACCGATTAGGCACACTACAGCCTGCCGGACTGAACATTGAGTTCAATAATTTCAGAGCATGACGGGCCCCCCATTTTACTTTTAATTTTAGTTATTTTTTCTTTTTTTTACCTTTTTTACAATTTTTTTTGTATGTTTATTTCATTTCATCTTAGTTTGTTCAGTTTGCTTACCCACTGTTTTTTTTCATATTTGTACTTGCTGCTGTTCAATCTTCAGTCCATTAACACCCTATCTGTACTAATGCATTGTCTTTCAACACACCATTAACATATTGTTTGCCTTTGCTCCATGACCTTTTGGTCAGCTATGTGGCCTTGTCCAATCTACACCTTCTCCTTTGTTATCTCTTGTCCCACCCCCACCTCACTTGCTTATAACCTTTGACATTTCTAATATTTGCCAGTTCCGAAGAAGGGTCACTGACTCTATTTTGACTCTATTTCAGTTGTCCTCTGGGCTATCTGTTGACTGCAGCATCACTGGTTCATCAACTCTTTCTGATGACTGATTCTGTTGCCTTTCTTCAATTTGTTTCTTCTATAGTGCCAGTACCAATGAACTTCTGTTCCTTCTTATCATCCCCTGATCAGTCTGGACAATGTATGATCTTGGATGTGGTGATTTCTCTATCACTTTTCCATATTGACTCTGGTCTTTAACCCAAACTGATTCTCCAGTTGAACGTCTGACAGATTTCTCACTCTGTAGTGCCTATCATAATTCTCTGCTTGAATTGACCACTTTTTATCCTCTCCCTCCATCACTTTTTCAAAGTCTTCTGCACTAATTTGTGGCATTAGTGTACTTGGGAGTATAGGAAATTGTGTCTTCGACCTTCTTCCCATTAGCAATTCACACGGAGCTAACCCATTCTGAAGTGGTGTAGATTGATAGCTTAACAGTGCCAGTTGAAAATCTTCATTTTTCTTCAATAACATCTTCACAGTTCATACACCTCTCTCTGCTTCTCCATTGGTCTGAGGGTACCTTGACGAACTGGTGACATGAACAAATTAATATGTTTCAGTAAACACTTTGAAACTTTTATTTGCAAATTACAGCCCATAATCAGAACTCTGGAATATGTGGAATGCCATTGTAGCAAAAATTTCTCTCAAAGATTTTATCACAACTTCTGAACTCTGGCCATGTAGTAGCTTAACTTCAACCCATTGTGAATAATAGTCAACGACAATAAGGAACATCTTCCCTTTATGCTCAAAAAGATCTATCCCTAGATGTTCCCACGGTCAGGACGGAAACGAAGATGACATAATTGACTCTCTTGTCTGGTGGTAGCACATGTGATACATCTGGATATCATTTCTTCAATCTCTTTTGATATACCAGGCCAACCTATTGAGTTGCACACTCTTGCTTTACATGTGGTGATTCCTAAATGACCTTGGTGTAATTTCTCCAAGATATCCAATCTTAAAGCTCTCGGGATGGCCAAACCTTCAACGTAGACTAGCAGATCATCCACTATACTTAGATGACTCCTTTGCTCATGATATTTCCTTAAAACCAGGTTGTGTGGCATATATTCTGGCCAACCATTTTGATAATATTCTCTTATTCTTTCTCATATTTCATCTTCTTTCTGCAAATTGCTGATTTCACTCAATTTCTGAGCTGTTGCCAGTAAGTTCTCAGTTATTGTTAAAGCAAATACTTCTACTTTCTCCAGAAGTAAGATATCTTCTTCAGGTCTTCCAATTGTCGTTCTTGGTAATGCATCTGCTGTTATCTGCTGTTTCCCTGGAATATATTCGATCGTCTTATTATATTTTTATACTTCATTAATCTTAGTCGAAATCTGTGTATCCTTGGAGGTAACTTTGCCAGCTCTTTCGAATTGAACGTCACGAGTGGTTTCTGGTCAATTTCAATCTTAAACTTAAGGCCTAATATGCAGTCTGAAAATTTTTCACATGCCAGGTTGCTGCCAACGCTTCCTTCTCAATGACTGCATATCTCTGTTCGGTTTCATTTAACAAACAAGAAGCAAAATACACAGGTTTGCGTCTTCCATCCTTCTGGACTTGAAACAAGACTTCACTTAATTGGGAGTTCAGGGGGGCGAGTGATCTATCGCGACATGGGCAGACAGAAATATCAGGTGCGGTAACCCGCAGGCATTTGAGAAGGCCAGAAGACCTTCATAGCCATTTTCCTCCTTCTCCTGAAGGCCTTAGGCCAGCCATGAGTGAAAAGAAAATCAGCTCCAATACTGACCTTTTCACAGATCAGTATAGCCAAAAGGAAAAAAAAATTCACCGCCATTACTGACCTCTCCATTGATCAGGAGAGCTAAAAAGATGAAACAACAATCAACTACCCGCTCTCCCATTGCCATTGCAGAGCCATTTCATGCCGAAACCACCCTTTGTGGGCAGAGCCTAAATTCAGCACACAGCCTGGGAGAGAGCTTTTTTCCCTTATTCGGAAATCAGCCTTCGTGGGTGGGGCCTCGGGACAGCGCATCATCGGCCTTCATAGGTGGGACCTTAAGAGAGCATGCGAGCGCGGAGGCGGCACCACACTCGCGCTGCCTTTCTCTCTCTACCGTTCCACTAGACTGTGGCAGCCAGTGACATTGCAAGCAGTGATTTTGTTTTAAATGGCAGGAAGATTTTTTAACAGTTGCAGTAATTTTTTCTCCACATAGCAACAAGGCAGTTTTTTTGGCTACAGAGAAATCCTGTAATGCCAATTACAGGGCCAGACAGTCATGACAGAACTTAGCCCCTAAGGGCTGTCCACATTTAAGTCCTTATTCCTAACACTGATACTGTTCCACACAAAATGACAAAAATTTCCATCTGTGAACTGGAAGGCAGTGGACCTGCTCACTGAATTCAAACTATTCAGACAGTGAATGGAATTGTGTTTTCTTGACTTGGCTATTTCTGAGCCAGAGAGACAAGCAATTAAAGTCAAGATTGCCATTGGAAACAATGGTCTGCACAGGTTAAATACGTCCGGTCTTTCAGACGATGACTTAAAAGGACCTGAGCAAAATATGGTCCATATCAGAAGCCCAGTAGAAAGTCAAGCTCACTCAAACTACACCACCTAGAGTTTATGTTGTTCCAGCAGCAGCCAAAGGAGGCATTAGACAATTTGTAGAGCCGATGTCGAGATAAGGGGCGTGACTTTGGTTTTTCGGAGGCTGATCGAGCCAACATGATTATGGAGCTCGTGATAGCTTCCAACCCCATTGAAGGATTCCAAAACGACCCCGTTGACAAACCCAAAGGCTACAATTTAGACGCCTTGCTTCAAAGCTGTTGTAAATTCAAAGCCATCCTTGTGGGCAGGCAGAGGCTACAAGCCCTGTGCACTTCACCTATTATTGGCACTGTTGCCAGCACAACCAACATGGCAAGCCATGTGGGTGATGTGGCCTCATGCATTCACCAGGAAACTGCCCGGCCTTCCATGATATTTGCAACGCATGTAGTAACAGAGGACACTGGAAGTGCCAATGCATGAAAGCCAAGGCATAAAAAGTCCAACACAGCTGGATGCACGACAAGTATGGCAACCCAACAGACAGGTAACAGGCCAAATATGAGAAGTGGAAAATACATGAGATGACCAGCCACACTGAAAGGTTGGAAGGTGAGCATGACCAAGACACTGACACACAGTGAGCAGGCGTTTTATATGATTAACCTCACAGAGTGAATCGACACATTGGGACCTTCAGAAGCTTTTGTCAGCATCCAGATTATTTGCCTGCAAAAGCCTGGCAAGCACACACTTTGGACCAAGATTGACACAGGTGCGAGTGTCAACATTCTACTACTACGTATTCTGAAGGACGTGTATCCACGGCAATGGCAAATCATGGCCCGACTGACCACTGCCAAGCTCACGTCGTACAATGGTTCAACAATTCCATCCTTAGGATCCATTACACTCACGTGCAGATGTAAGGGTTCAACTTGGTCACCTCAATGTTTTTGCATCGTAGACACACAGGTCCATCAATTGCAGGCAGGGATCTGACATTGGCAACGATTCACAGCATCAACATGATTGTGGCGTGGACAGCAGACCACAAAGACAACTGCAGACAATCTGCGATCAGCAAGAGCAGGCATCACAGGAGCTGGGCTACAAATTCAAAATCCAGACAATCCAAGCAGCCAACAAGGCATTGCTGGGTCCAGTTGGAAACCTATCTGATGATCAAGAAAGAATGCAAGGCCTACGTGAGAAGGCCCAGAATAAGGGACCACTCGCACAATTAAATGAAACCAAGTGTAAAATAGCTGAGATGGACTACAAGAACAAAGAAGATGTGATGGCACTGAGATTTTGAAAAGCAGGTAGCGTGGCAGCTGTGATTGAGCAACAACAGAAAATTGCTGCTCTGGAGTTGCACCATAAATGCTATCCACACTATGGTGAGGATTCTTTTCTGCAACTGGAGAAGGAGCTAATGCAGATGATGTTAAGAGAAGCAGAAGCACCAATGGGTCCGAGAAAAATTTTGGCAGCAAGTTAAAGATTTGGAGGATCATTGGCAGCATCACTTGCCTAGAACGACTGGCAGATAAAAACAGCCACCATGGAGCAATGCTGTAAGCGAGCTACAGGACGAACTGATGGCAGTGCGACGTAGCGGAGCTGAAATGCAGGCCTGAACTGAAAGAAGTTGGAACTTGAAACACAGAACAAATCAGCAATAACGAGCTATGTTGAGCAGGGAAAATTGCTTGACAGGCAAGAAAAAAATGAAAGACACCATCCAAACCTAACATTCCCACCGATGGTCAGGACCATGAGATTGTACAGCGACCACAAACCTACAGTGACCAGGTCAGGGCGTATCATCAGACCTCAAATATACTTTAGAGACTAAATTTATTACTGTATATTTTAAACATGTAACAACTTTTTCACTGGCTATGTGGTAAATAGTTCTGATCATTTCATGACACATTTTTATTTTGGAAAGAAAAGGGGGATGTTATGGTATTGTTTTAAATGCTGCAGTATTGCTTTAAGAGGCATATTGAAACGGCTGTTTGCAGACCTTTTTGATGCACAGACCTTTTTGACTTCTAAGCGCTTACGGCAAGCTGCTAAAGGAACAACAAGGTCAAGTAGCTTCCCAGCATTGCTGTGTAAGTTAGTATCTTCAGTACAAGAACCTACATTTTAGATTCACTGATCTTGTCTGTGTAATTGGTGTGTCTGCATTACAATACTAAAACGTAACACAGGTGACCCTTAAGTGAAATCAACGGCATGGCACCTTTCTCTCTCTACCACTTCTACAGGGTGTTCCCCCTGTGGCAGAGGATGAGGTGGAGGTAGGCTGCTCCATACTGTCTGCATTCAGATGAGATGTCCTTGGCTTCAGTCCTCATCTTGGAGGTGCCCATGGGGTGATGCTCCATAGGCCCACAGGCTGTTGAGCCTGCATCATTGCAGAGGCTGCCTCTGTCACAGGGCTTTGGCACACAGATGGTTCCTGAGTCGGAGGTGGTGAGGGGCCAAAGGGTGATGCCAGTGCCCTCTGAGGGGTGGCCCCTTCATCAGCTGCTTACACTGTCTCAGCCCCTTTTCTGGCACCCTTGGATATTGAATGAGGCCACTGACTGAGATGCAGCCAGCATCCACTCCAAGTATCTCAGCACCATCAGCAACACTGAGAACTCTGTGCTACAGAGAGTCTTACTCTTCCTGTTCATATCAGTTTGCTGCTCCTGCACCGTATCAGAGTGGTGCTGCATATTGAACTGCAAGGTGTTGCCCAGTATTTTAATGGAGGAGTTCTTGCGATCGAATTCCTGAATCATGACAGAGCATATGTGCTGCATGGACTCCTCCATTACTTGCCCATGGCTCCTCAAGGCCTCGGGAACTCCGACAAATGGGAACTTATCTGCCTCTGGGTCTCAAGTAAGACCCTCCTTGTTTATGATAACCGAGGCCTAGCATTTCCGCCCACGGAGCATTGCTGTGTCTTTCCTCCATCCTTTGAGGAGGACTACCCACTGCTGACTCGGCCTCATGCTATTCCTCTTTCTCATGCATGCTGTGAGGTTCACCCAGTGCTCCCATTTCTACACTACTCTGGGGCCAAACCAAGGTGAGTGTGTCTGCGCTGGTGGAAGGTGCCAAGGTATGATGTGACCGTGCTTGTTCTGTTGAGTCTTCCTGCACCAAGGAGGGCAGCACCAATTGCACTTGTCCACTTTGCTCCGCCTCTGCAACTGGCCCAGTGGGGAACACAAGGAAGTGGAAATGAGAACTCATTCTACTCAACAAGTGCCCCAGCACCACCATCCCCTTAGATGGGGCGGCACAGTGGCGCAGTGGTTAGCACCGCAGCCTCACAGCTCCAGCGACCCGGGTTCAATTCTGGGTACTGTCTGTGTGGAGTTTGCAAGTTCTCCCTGTGACCGGGTGGATTTTCACCGGGTGCTCCGGTTTCCTCCCACAGCTAAAGACTTGCAGGTTGATAGGTAAATTGGCCATTGTAAATTGCCCCTCGTATTGGTAGGTGGTAGAGGAGTATAGGGAAGGTGGGGATGTGGTAGGAACATGGGATTAGTGTAGGATTAGGATAAATGGGTGGTTGATGGTCGGCACAGACTCGGTGGGCCGAAGGGCCTGTTTCAGTGCTGTATCTCTAAATAAATAAAAATAAATAAATGACTGTGGTCAAAGATCCACAGCAAGGATTGGGCAGGAGTCTTATCCATGCCCTTCACCTCAAGATTGAGCAATCAAATGACCCGCTTTTCACGACCTCCCATCTTGCCATCCCCACAGGCTGACTTGGTGAGACTCTGGCCATTTCTAAAACTCCCTCCTCCATTGGTGTCAAAGCGTGGAGCTAGGACACACCACCACCCGTTTGAGCCATTTCCCATGTCTTGTGGGTTCTCTTTTCCTACAGGATGAGGGGAGAATGATTCATGAGTCCTCCCTCATCTCTTCCAACATGACATACACATGAGCTGATGTGCCCCTCAGTGATGCCCCCTTCTGAATAGTGTCGCAGATCTGAGGGAGACTGCTGTCTCAGTGATATGACTGGACACTTGATTTGAAAATGTTAGGGAGAATTGTGTACATTCTGTGAGGTCAGCTCATCTGCATGCTGATGTTTCATAGTTGGTGACCTACCACCCAGGTGCCACTGGCCATTCACCTCATCAGACCTTATCAAGTCATGGAATCTCTTCCTGCACTGGACCCACATCCTTCTGGTGACTCCCTGGCTGCTGACCTCTGTCGTCACCTCCATCCATGTCCTCTTGATTTAGCATGTTTTTTGTTTTTGTACAGCTTAACCCCCACTCAAGTGTCAATTTGACTTTGAACAGAATCTGCAGCTTTTTATGTAATGTGGTAGGAATATGGGATTAGTGTAGGATTAGTATAAATGGGTGGTTAATGGTCGGCACAGACTCGGTGGGCCGAAGGGCCTGTTTCAGTGCTGTATCTCTAAATCTAAAAATCTAAATCTAAATCCATATTGCTGATATTACAATGATCAATATATAAAGCTTTTAATTGTTAATGCAAAAGAGGAGCTGCTAATTGAATTGTCATTTGCAACATTTTTCTGATATAATTGATTTTATGCGTACAATTGATCCAAAATATTTGCATGATCTTTTCACATTTTCCTCATGGCCACAATAAATATGACATAGACATTGTCATGTGAGATTTCTGAGGTAAATAATGATATACAGAAATCTGACAGCTAAGCAATCACGGCTACAAATTTAGTTAAGTACCGTTCTGATGTATCATTAGTTCAATATTTAAATAATCATGCTATTACTGAATTACAACTTTAAAGCTCAGACATTTAGTCAGTTGTTCATAATGAAAGAGATAATGCATTAGTGAGTTGGTATTAAGCACACTACAAATTAAGTAGCATTTATAGCAGTGATTTGTGGGCAAGGCAAATTGTAAAACCTTCCCAGTTCCCACCCATTTACAATGCACCAAGCAGCAAGAATCCTGCATGATGGAGTATCTGTTTCCACATTTTTAGAATGAAGCTCTCTAATCTTGTAATGACAGGTGTAAGATTAACTTTGTTAAGCATCTACTCATTCATGCAAACTAAATTAAATTAATGGAACAAATTTATTCCATAATTAAGATAAAAATTCATGTCAGCTGTAACCTTGCTGTACACTAATTATGTAGAAATGATTTATCATCTGTTCCAATCTGAATATTAGAACTTACCTCATTGATAACTGCATCTCACTTTAAAAAGATGGAACCTGATTAGCAGTGACAGAATATGCAGCCAGTCTACTGAGTGCCTGTAAAGGTAATGGAACCTGTAAGGCTTCATTAGCGTTCCATATATCAGTCAGGCAGTTTGACGAGGAGGTGCAATAATTTTTTCACCAATCCATCAGATTTTGCATACGGGCTATGATTAATCTTTTAAAGAAAAAAGTGTAATGGAAAATATTGATGTTGCATGACATAATAGTGGAACTTCCGTTGTGTGTGCTTATGCCAGTGATGCATTGTGTGGAACCTCACTGCCATTAAGACATGAACCTTTTGCCTAAAGCAAAAAAATCACAATAGATGATATCTATTATTCAAATGGCCTAACCTCAAAGTTGTGAAATTGTGCTTGTTTTATCACAACCTGGATATACAATATCAACCTACACAAAAATAAAATTATCATTTTTACTTCACATAATAAAATCATTATAGAATTTCAAACTATTTTAATCCTCATGTTGTTGCAATTGTCCAGCAGAATTGAGATATATGATTTTAAATGGACAGCTAATAATGTGATATTGGATGTACTGTAGTAAAATGGTCCTTCTGCCAGTTAAAATTGCTGATTTCCTATGTAGCAAAGCATTACTGAACTCTCATTGGGAAATAAAATACGTAGCCTTTTTTATTCTATCTGAAGATTAAAAACTGCAGTTAAAGCAGCATAGCAGATTTCATACTTAATTAAAAAGGTTATTTTATAGCTGGGAACAGTGGCTCAGCATATGGCAGGGGGTCTAATTTTGTGCTATTAAGGATAAGATGCAGGTTAATGACAGCAATTACCCACATATTGAGTTCTATTCTTAACTGTGCTGCTGTACAGAGGTGCCAACTGGAGGAAAGATGCTTCTCCAAAGGGAAGAGTAATAATCAGAGCTGATCATTTCAGGTCACTTTCACACACTTCCTAATGACTAGTTAAAGGGTAGGAACCTGGGAGTAGTTCTTCAGTCCATGCTGTTTATTCAAAAGGATAGTGGCAAGGCATAGTCAATGAAACAAAAAAGAAAATGAAATCAGCTACCAAAAATAATCTATTTTATAGTTGCTTTATGGCTTAAATACTTGTACCAATTTCTGAGATTTACTTTGTACTTTTGAACAAATATGATTATTACATAAGCCCCAATGGATATTTAAGTGAGTGATTTTCTTAAATACAACACTGGAAAAATTTGAATTGAGTTGTTGCGTTATTAAAGCATGATCTGAGGAGTTAACAGACGTGATCAGTGATTTTTTTTACATTGCTTGAAGCCGAGGATGAATAGCTTTACTTTACATTAAAGGTCACTATGGAACTCAAAGGAAAATCACTGGGAGGATGAAAATTCTGACTACCTTTTAAAAAAAAAAGGATAATCTGCTCTCAATGTAATAAAGCCCTGATTTTATTTGTTTACTTAATTCATTCTCATGATGTGGATGTCACTGGTGAGGCCGGCATTTATTGCCCATTCCTAGTTGGCCTGAGAAGATGGTGGGGGGCATCTGCTTGAAGAACTACAAATTCTTGTTATCCTTTGCAGCAGTTTGATGAAAGTGAGTAGATTTCTAAAGAACATTAGTTAACCAGTTGGGTTTTATAACACACAATTAGTTTTAAGGTTATTTTTTTTTGCTGATACTATTTTTTTTAAATTCAGGTCATCGGCCAGAAATGTTAACTCACTTTCTCGCTCCACAGATACTGCCAAACCTGCTGAGTATCTCCAGCATTTTCTGTTCTTGTTTCAGATTTCCAGTATCAGCAGTATTTTTCTTTTGTGCCATTGTTTTTATTTCATAGAATCACAGAATTGTTACAGTGCAGAAGGAGGCCATTCAGCCCATCATGTCTGCACTTGCTCTCCGAAAGTGCAATTCACTTAGTACCATTCCCCCACTTTCTCCCTGCACATTCTTCCTTTTCATATAACAGTCTAATTCCCTTTTGAATGCTTCAATTGAACCTGCCTCCACCATACTCTCAGGCAGCATATTCCAGACCTTAAGCACTCGCTGCATGAAAAAGTTTTTCCTCATATTGCTTTTGCTTCTGTTATCCATTACTTTAAATCTGTGCCCTCTCATACTCAAATTCAAATTCTCACTGCAATGGTGGTACATGAACTCACATTCTGCTGCTTTATTGGTGCAGGTCGCTGGATTACTAGCCCAGTAGCATAACCTCTACACTACTGTACCTATATTGCAGAGCTTCTGAACTTCCACTAAACTGTTATTTTGGGCAGCTGGGTATGGAAGTGCCTCTTGGTCATTGAAGGATTTAGTGCAGAACCAACCAGGCTCAGTACATACTTTGAGGATTCCCTCGGGAGCTGGAATAAATGAACCTATTACTCACATTTCTCAGTTAATTTCCATGCTGTCTCCTATCCTTTAGCGCCTCAATGCTGGTAGACACATACCACAAAACATCAGTGTTCAGTTATGTTACTGAACCTGTCACAGATGAAGGTAGAACTATTAACTGACCTGGATTTGCACTACAGAACACCAAAAAATAGTTTATATGAAGAGGTATGATCCATTGAGACATATTACAAATAGCCTTTGATATTGGAATAATCAACAAATGGTTTTGTCAGACTGAGTCTCAGAGTAGATATGCGACAATGCAATTTTACAAAAATTAAAAGGGTAGATTTACATGAGGGTTCTCCTGTTTCCAGGGTTTCTGCATTTCTTCTGCCTAAGTTACGGTGGATGAGCAGGACAATCCCTGTGGAAATTCAACTCAAGAACCAATAATAATGAATGGGTCATATTGTTATGAGAGAAAATTAAGCAATCACATATTAACCCAGTGGAATGATACATATACAATTTTTATTCAAAAATTGTGCATAAGCAGTTTTTTTAGTTTTAGTTACATTCATGCGTAATGCACTCCTATATTCAATTGCTATAATGCTAACTTTCTAATTTCTCTTTTTAAATGTAAATAGACCACAGCATGAGAATCTACCTAAGTCGTGTTGGACACACATTATGACACATTATTCGTATTTCACTAGGAACATACTTTTCATCTAATAGGTAAAATCCCTGTAGAGGATGCACAAGTGGAAACGCATCATTTGACTTAGTCAGTGACTGTGTGCAGCAGGCCAAAAGTTAATTACAGACATCCAGAGGTCAGTTAGTGATTATTTCAGATCACAGCCACTAATAGGACAACAACATTGCCTCTACCAGAGCCTTTGACAGAAGATTTATACCAAGGGTAATGACATTGGTACAAATAGTGCTGATAAAAAGACCCTTATATTGGCCCAAACAGAATGATGAATGGGCTACATGTCCACTCACACATCTTGTTATTAGCTGTTGTGTTCTCTGTGTCACTGAATTGGAGGTTACAGTTAGTGACTTAAAGTACATGGGGCATACCCTCTGTATATGTAAACTATTTTCTTTTAGACACATAGAGAACAAGCAATACAAACAAGCATTAAGAGATAATAAATAAATCAGAAAATGCATAAGAGCAAGCAGTTTTAAAATATTGTGTTGGGCTTATCAAAACAGTGAATTCAGTTGAGAGAGCAGGATAAAGATAGATATCACAAATAAGTCTGTTATCCTTTTTTTTTAAATAAGGCAATTCATAGTATTACATGGATGGTTTATCAGAAAACAGTCAATATTATACGCTGCCTAATTTTGTGACAAACTAAGACTAGGAGCAGAAATGTTTGGCTATTAGGCTTATTACAGATTATATTTGAGTTTCCAAATTATACTGAACAGGTCTCCTGATTTCAAAGCTTCAGTGAGCTATAAAATCTAGGCTGTCCAACATACAGCATAGAGTTTATGATATGTTTGACTGTATTAATACTGAAAATAAACCTCTATCCCAGTTTATACAAAATAGAAAGAAATCCTGCAACTGTCATTACATATCAAACAAAATGGGCAATTTCTCATTATGAGTTTATAATTAATGAACTGAATTGTTCGTTTAAATAGATGCATGTATGTGTGCCTTATATGTGAAAATAAAAAGTGATAGTATACAAATTGATTAGGTGTCAAGAAAATATTTTGTTAAAACACAATGAATACTGGAGTATGTCTAGTGCAGTTGCCCATTGCAAACTGAATGGTGTGTTTTTTTTAAGTGATAAGGGAGTATTATATCATATCATATGCAACGTACTAACATGTTGCTATGATAGAAATGTGTTTAACTGGCCTATCCTTTTATGACTGGAAAGTAAGTTCCAGTAAATTCAACCTATATTCAAATGTTATTTGATTCAGGAAACTTTTCAGATTGGAATGTTCTTGGGAGATTCAAGTTACAGTTCAGGAACATCTAGCATTTTAAGATATTTATTGCACTCATAACCAAGCCCTTTCCTATCCTGAGTGGTGTGAAACAGGGCTGTGTTCTCGCACCCACACTTTTTGGGATTTTCTTCTCCCTGCTGCTTTCACATGCGTTCAAATCCTCTGAAGAAGGAATTTTCCTCCACACAAGATCAGGGGGCAGGTTGTTCAACCTTGCCCATCTAAGAGCGAAGTCCAAAGTACGGAAAGTCCTCATCAGAGAACTCCTCTTTGCTGACGATGCTGCTTTAACATCTCACACTGAAGAATGCCTGCAGAGTCTCATCGACAGGTTTGCGTCTGCCTGCAATGAATTTGGCCTAACCATCAGCCTCAAGAAAACGAACATCATGGGGCAGGATGTCAGAAATGCTCCATCCATCAATATTGGCGACCACGCTCTGGAAGTGGTTCAAGAGTTCACCTACCTAGGCTCAACTATCACCAGTAACCTGTCTCTAGATGCAGAAATCAACAAGCGCATGGGTAAGGCTTCCACTGCTATGTTCAGACTGGCCAAGAGAGTGTGGGAAAATGGCGCACTGACACGGAACACAAAAGTCCGAGTGTATCAGGCCTGTGTCCTCAGTACCTTGCTCTACGGCAGCGAGGCCTGGACAACGTATGCCAGCCAAGAGCGACGTCTCAATTCATTCCATCTTCGCTGCCTTCGGAGAATACTTGGCATCAGGTGGCAGGACTATATCTCCAACACAGAAGTCCTTGAAGCGGCCAACATCCCCAGCTTATACACACTACTGAGTCAGCGGCGCTTGAGATGGCTTGGCCATGTGAGCCGCATGGAAGATGGCAGGATCCCCAAAGACACATTGTACAGCGAGCTCGCCACTGGTATCAGACCCACCGGCCGTCCATGTCTCCGTTATAAAGACGTCTGCAAACGCGACATGAAATCGTGTGACATTGATCACAAGTCGTGGGAGTCAGTTGCCAGCATTCGCCAGAGCTGGCGGGCAGCCATAAAGACAGGGCTAAATTGTGGCGAGTCGAAGAGACTTAGTAGTTGGCAGGAAAAAAGACAGAGGCGCAAGGGGGGAGCCAACTGTGCAACAGCCCCAACAAACAAATTTCTCTGCAGCACCTGTGGAAGAGCCTGTCACTCCAGAATTGGCCTTTATAGCCACTCCAGGCGCTGCTTCACAAACCACTGACCACCTCCAGGCGCGTATCCATTGTCTCTCGAGATAAGGAGGCCCAAAAGAACAAAGTGTGACATCTGGATACACAGCAGCTTTTCTCAAATTACTAGTTCATCTCATCTCTTGCTATATTATGCACATGCTGGACTGGACTTTATGAAGCCAGCCAGGATCCCAGCAGCAGGCCTAAAAGGCGAGGGGAACCCCGCCTTGGCTCTTTTGAGACACCCCTCCCACCACCCTGGCGCCATTTAACAGTGCTCAGGCAATTAACTGCATGATACTGGGGTCCTCCATCCCTTCGAAGATGGGGATCCCGCCTCCAAGAGCTACCAGCCAATCAGAGGTCCCGCAACTCATTACTAGCTGCAGCGCCACTGGGAGCAGTAGCCACTGCCGGTACTACAAGAAGCCCAGGACCTGCCATGGAGCCCTGGACCCCAGATAAGTGTGGTGGGGTTGCTGAGGCCTGCCGGACTGGTCCCGGAGATGGCTGTGTGGAGGGTGAGCATTGTGGGCTGGGGGTGGATGTTAGAGGAAGGGTGGCTTTGCTGCTGGGGGTCCTCCATGGGCCACAGATTGCCCATGGAGGAGACCCTCCCAGCCCACCAAGTGCGCAGGGAGGCCGCCTTGTTTTATTGGGTGAATTCCTCACATGGTAGGGCTCCCACCAGCCGTTGGTAAAATACCAACGGTGGTAGAAAAAGGCCCTTAAGTGGCTATTAATTGGCCACTTAAAGGCCTCAACTGTCCTCTAGGTGGGAAGGCTGACTAAATTCCAAGGCATTGGAAAGGTGACAGGCATTCCAACCTTGCCTACCCACGCAATTTTATGGCCCCCCCAACCCGCCTTCATTCCTGTCCCAAGGGGGCCCATAAAATTCAGCTCATATTAAATCAGATTATATACTATTTGTATATGATAGCAACATTATACCATGTAATGCAGAATTAATTATTCTGCTAAGTTTAAGGTGTGTCCCTATAAGGCTACAAATTGCAGTTGTTGCTAAGTAAACAATACGCGAGGTCACGAAGAGTTTATTACTGTCCAGGGATGTAGCATCACAAACCTGGCATACTTTATCTTTTTGAGCATGTTTGTTAAAGTTAATTAAGAGACTACAGATTATAACTCTGGTATTATATGTTGCTGGAGTGTTTCTCAATATAATACCTACTGAAGTTACAACACAGGGCTACCTACATGCTGAACACCAAAGCAGCTGGTTATAACAGAGCATATGGTCCCACAATTAACAGATCAAAGACAACCTCTGTAACCTTACTATATCCAGTCAAGAATTGTGGTGAACAATCAGGCTGCTATCAAGAGGAAGCAGTTCCATGGACATCCCCAATCTCAATTATGGTGGGGCTCAGCCTGTAAGTGCAAGAAACAGGACTGATGTGTTTAGAAGCATCAGTTGCCAAAAGTGTCTTGTGCAGGGGTTCTCAACCAGGAGCCCCCTAGGGGTCAGCAAGAAGGTTTCATGGGGTCACCAAAAATAACCAGAGAATGTGTAGAATGTGGGCCTTGTGCAATTGCCTATGCCACTCTCTCTCGAATTAATTTTTAAACCTGCACTTGAATGCCATGATCATTCGATTCAGACAGCAGCCAATAACTGGGCTTTACCATTCACGCAGACACAAGCAGACTTGCAGCTGCAACATGTCATTATACCCCTCACTCGAAGCTCAATCTGGTTCCCATTCCCCTCACTTGAACCTTGCTCTAGTGCCTACTGCCAGAAACATTTTTTACGTTAAGTAAATAAAACAAAAATAATATATGATTAATTGTATAACTAATTTTTATACAGAAAAAATGCTTGTGTTGTGTTAATGGAGGTGGTCTGTGGAATTTTTATAATATGGGAGGAGGGCTTCAGAAGCAAAAAGCTTGAGAACCCCTGGTAGGTGGATGATCCTACTTGACCTCATTCCAAGGTCCTACCATCACAGATGACAGAATACAGCCAATTTGATTTATTCATTCAGATGGACTGAGATCACTGGACACAGTAAAGGCTGTGGGGCCCTGCCAAAATTCTGGCTATAGTGCTGAAGACCAGTGCACCAGATTATTCACACTTTATAGCAAAGTACTGCTGTATACTTTGAGATGGATGGAGGTTCTGCCTGTCCCAGGCCCTCTTGGGAACTAACGGCCAGATTTGAAATCTGATGTATCTGGACTATGCCTCATCCCCCTCCAATTGCGCTGTACTTCTGAACGAAGTGCATGATTGCACCTCTGGCTCCAAATAAATCCAGCCCAAATCGCCCACACTGACCTGAGTTTGAAAAGAAACAAGAGTCATTATTTAAATATTAGAAAAACATGAGTAGATCAGAACAGAACTGTTTCAAACAGTTTCTCATTCAATGAAGAGTGCAGGAGGGCATGCCGGGAGCAGCACCAGGCATACCTAAAAATGAGGTGTCAGCCTGGTGAAGCTACAACGCAGGACTACTTGCATGCCAAACAGCGGAACAGCATGTGATAGACAAAGCAAAGTGACCCCACAACCAACGGATCAGATCTAAGCTCTGCAGTCCTGCAACATCCAGTCGTGAATGGTGGTGGACAATTAAACAACTAACAGGAGGAGGAGGCTCCACAAATATCCCCATCCTCAACGATGGGGGAGCCCAGCACATCAGTGCAAAAGACAAGGCCGAAGCATTTGCATTTCTCTTCAGCCAGGAGTGCCAAGTGGATGATCCATCTTGGCCTCCTCCTGAGGTCCCCAGCATCACAGATGCCAGTCTTCAGCCAATCTGATTCACTCCACGTGATATCAAGAAACAATGAAGGCACTGGATACTGCAAAGGCTATGGGCCCAGACAACATTCCAGCAATAGTACTGAAGACTTGTGTTCCAGAAATAGTTGCGCCCCTAGCCAAGCTGTTCCAGTACAGCTACAACACTGGCATCTACCCAGCAATGTGGAAAATTGCCCAAGTATGTCCTACACAAAAAGCAGGACAAATCCAACCTGGCCAATTACCGCCCTAT
Organism: Heterodontus francisci; assembly: GCF_036365525.1. Classification (NCBI taxonomy): domain Eukaryota; kingdom Metazoa; phylum Chordata; class Chondrichthyes; order Heterodontiformes; family Heterodontidae; genus Heterodontus; species Heterodontus francisci. The sequence continues at coordinate 47,687,909 of NC_090377.1, forward strand.
CAGTCTATACTCGATCATCAAACTGATGGAAGGGGTCATCGAGAGTGCTATCAAGCGGCACTTGCTTAGCAATAGCCTGCTCGCTGACACTCAGTTTGGGTTCCGCCAGGGCTACTCATCTCCTGACCCCATTACAGCCTTGGTACAAACATGGACAAAAGGCTGAATTCCAGAGATGAGGTGAGAGTGACTGCCCTTGACTTCAAGGCAGCATTTGACCGAGTATGGCAACAAGGAGCCTTAGCAAAACTGGAGTCAATGGGAATCAGGGGGAAAACTCTCCGCTGGTTGGAGCCATACTTAGTACAAAGGAAGAAGCATGTGGTTTTTGGAGGTCAATCATCTCAGTCCCAGGACATCAGTGCAGGAGTTCCACAGGGCAGTGTCCTAGGCCCAACCATCTTCAGCTGCTTCATCAATGACCTTCCCTCCATCATAAGGTCAGAAGTGGGGATGTTCACTGATGATTGCACAATGTTCAGCACCATTCATAACTCCTCAGATAATGAAGCAGCCCATGTCCATTTGCAGCAAGACCTGGACAACAGCCAGGCTTGGGCTGATAAGTGGCAAATAACATTTGCGACACACAAGCACAAGGCAATGACATCTCAAACAAGAGAGAATCTAACCATCTTCCCTTGATGTTCAATGACATTATCATCGCTGAATCCACCACCATCAACATCCTGGGTGTTACCATTTTACCAGAAACTGAACTGGATCAGCCACATACTGTGGCTACAAGAGCAGGTCAGAGACTGGGAATTCTGCAGCGAGTAACTCACCTCCTGACTCCCCAAAGCCTGTCCACCACCTACAAGGCACAAATCAGAAGTGTGATGGAATACTCTCCACTTGCCTGGATGGGTGTAGCTCCAACACTCAAGAAGCTCGACACCATCCAGGACAAAGCAGCCTGCTTGATTGGCACCTCATCCATCACCTTCAACATTAATTCCCTTCACCATTGACGCACGTGGCAGCAGTGTCTACCATCTACAAGATGCACGCAGCAACTCACCAAGCCTCCATCGACAGCAGCTTCCAAACCTGCGACCTCTACCACCTAGAAGGGCAAGGGCAGTAGATGCATGGGAACACCACCACCTACAAGTTCCCCTCCAAGCCACACACCATACTGACTTGGAACTATATTGCTGTTCTTTCACTGTCACTGGGTCAAAATCCTGGAACTCCCTTCCTAACAGCACTAGAAATATGCCTACACCCTAAGGACTGCAGCGGTTCAAGAAGGCAGTTCACCTCCACCTTCTCAAGGGCAATTATGGATGGGTAATAAATGCTGGCTTAGCCAGCGACGCCAACATCCCATGAACGAATAAAAAAAAAAGAAATTGCCACAGAACCTCAATTAAGTAAATATTATAAATGGATACAAATAGTCAACTAGAAATGTTTATGGAAAAAGGATGAGTAAATGGATATAGGAATGTGGGATTGAGATCAATCAAAAAAAGACAGGTTTAATGGATCTGTTCCCATTCCTAAAATATCCTATATTTCATATATCCTTAGCAGTTGATATGAAGTTCACACAATATTTAGAGTGTTCTCAATATTTTCTGTTTTGCTTCATATATTTCTGTGTAGACAAACATAACCATAATTATTTGTTTAATACGTTTACATATTTTGTACAAATCCACTCTTTCAAAATGTAAGTAAAGCAATATGACCTCACAATTCTGAGAACTTACTCTGACAAAATAAATCAGAGCCAACTTACTTAATTACTAGTTATTAACTTTATTTCCATTTTCATTTTTGTGACATTTTATAATAAAGTGAGGATTTTATACATTTGCTACCAAACCTTTTAGATGGGTATTTGCCAATTAAAGTTTAATAGATTATCATCATTGGAACCAACCAGAGAACAGATTATATTAGACTTGGTATTGTGTAATGTGACAGGATTAATTAATGACCTCAGAGTAAAGGCACCTCTAGGTAGCAGCGACCACAATATGATTGAATTTTATATCCGGTTTGAAAGAGAAAAGAGTGGGTCTAAGACTAGTATTTTAAACTTAAATAAAGGCAACTATGTGGGCATGAAAGCTGAGCTAGCTGAAGTGAACTGTGTTACTAGGCTAGGAGATAGATCAATAGAGAAGCAGTGGCAGACATTTAAGGGGATATTTCAGAATACTCAGGATAAGTATATTCCTGCTATAAAGAAAAATTCTAAGGGGAAGACACAACATCCGTGGTTAACTAAAGAAGTTAAGGAAAGCATCAAACTTAAAGAAAAAACATATAATTGCGCAATGATGAGTATGAGAGGAAGCTAGCTAGAAATATAAAAATGGATAGCAAGAGTTTCTACAGATATTTAAAAATGAAAGAGTAAGTAAAGTGTGTATTAGCCCTCTCGAGAGTTAGAATGGGGAGTTAATGGTAGATAATATGGAAATGAACAAATATTTTGCTTCTGTCTTCACTATAGAGGATACAAAAAAAATTCCAGTAATAGCTATAAATCAGGAGATGGAAGGAAGAGAGGAACTTGGTGAAATTACAATCACCAGGGAAGGGTACTGAGCAAACTGTTGGAGTTGCGGGCTGACAAGTCCCCGAGTCCTGATGGGCTTCATCCTGGGTCTTAAAAGAGGTGGCTAATGAGGTAGTAGATGCATTGATCTTAATTTTTCAAAATTTGTTAGATTCTGGAAAGGTTCCATCAGACTGGAAAGTAGCAAATATAACCTGTTACAACCAGCTGAGAAGGGGTCTAGGGATTCCCTCTCAGCCTTTGCCTGGTTTAACTGTAACAGGGTTTAATTTTAGAGACACCGTGTTTCTAGTTCCCCCTTCAGTGAATCCTTGTTCCCCGCTTTCCAATTGTAAGGCAAAGAAATCAATCAAGACAGGTTTTCTTAGATTTAAACAAGAAAGGTAGAAGTTTATTAATCTTAAACTCTGATCAGGTTAATGATTACGAATCTGCGACGTGCCCACGGTAGCAGGCATACGCGATAAACTAGAGGTGTGCAAAGGAAGCCCAACCCAAGTCCGAATGCTGGACCCGGAAGCCCGACCCAACCCGAACCCGACACATGCCGTCGGATCCCGTCAAGGTCAGGTCGGGTGGCAGGCCTTTCTCCATGTACTGATGTAAAGGCCTGCCATCTGACCCGACCCTGATGGGTCCTGAGAACATATGTCGGGTTCGGGTTGAGTGGGGTCGGACTTCCGTGTCCAGAATTCAGGCTCGTGTCGGGTTTCCTTTGCACACCTCTACGATAAACACATGCGCAGATAGAGGCAGAAAAAGTAGAAAAGAATAAAGGGGAAAAGTTTGAGGCAATATCTGTTCGTTATTTACTGTCCTTTGAGTTCAGTGTGGAGTCTTTGGTTGCTGGTAAGCCGTATTTGTTGGGGCCCAGTTCACACTTCAACTTGTTTCGATGTTGGAGTCTTTTCTGTCTTGAGGTGTACGTGTCTTTCGTGGGTCCGGTGGCTTGGAGAAAGCGAGAGAGACAGCCAGGAGAGAGGAGTCCTTGTTTCAGCTTCAGTTGCAAAACTGCCTTCTGTTCCTTTCTGTGTGGCACAATTCAAAAAACCCCAGGTTACCCAGCAGATTATTCATGTGACTTGCTCCTTATTTGGAACAGTCTCTCCTGTGAGGTTTGTGGATTGTATTATCTTAGCAGGCCCTGGAATGCATTTCCTTACACCTTCAATGTCTGGTGATCAAAATCCATGTGGGTTAATTGGATCAGGGAATAGTCCTTTGTCTCCACAAGCAGCGTCTCTTATTAAGCAAATGTCCTTCCAGCCCAGTGTCTGGTGATCGTCAAACAAATCATTTCTTCACTCTAGCAACAGTTTAAAATCAATGTTCATATGACAAAATTAATATGCCTCATTCTTGGCAGGTGGGGGTCTGCATAACAAATCCCTCTGTTCAAAAAGTGGGGGAGGCAGCAAACAGGTAACAAGAGGTCAGTTAGCTTGACGTCTGTCATGGGAAGGTGTTAGAATCGATCATTACGGAGGTTATAGCTGGGCACTGAGAAAAACTCAAGGCAATTGGGAATAGTCAGCATGGTTTTGTGAAAGGGAAATCATGTTTAAACAATTTATTAGCGTTCTTTGAAGGAGTAACATGTGCTGTGGATAAAGGGGAGCCAGTTGACGTACTGTACTTGGATTTCCAGAAGGCATTTGACAAGGTGCCACATAAAAGATTATTGCGCAAAGTAGGAGCTCATGGTGTAAGGGGTAAAATATTGGCATGGATAGAAGATTGGCTGGCTGGCAGAAAACAGAGAGTATGCATAAATGGGTCCTTTTCTGATTGGCAGGATGTGATGAGTGGAGTCCCACAGGGTTCTGTGCTGGGGCCTCAACTTTTTACAATATATATCAATGACTTAGATGAGGGAAGCAGTGGCATGGTAGCTAAATTTGCAGATGACACAAAGATAGGTAGGAAATTGTGTTGTGAAGAGGACTTAAGGAGGTTGCAGACCGATATAGATAGGTTGAGTGAGTGGGCAAAAATCTGGCAGATGGAGTATAATGTCGGAAAATGTGAAGTTGTTCACTTTGGCAGGAAGAATTAAAAAGCAGAGTATTAGTTAAATGGAGAATGACTGCAGAAATCCAGGGTGCAGAGGGATCTAGGTGTTCTAGTGCATGAATCACAAAACGTTAGTATGCGGGTACAGCAAGTAATAAAGAAGGCTAATGGAATGCTATCCTTTATTACGAGAGGAATTGAAAATAAAAGTAAGGATGTTATGCTTCAGTTATACAGGGCATTGGTGAGACCACATCTCGAATACTGTGTGCACTTTTGGTCTTCTTATTTAAGGAAGGGTGTAAATGCATTGGAGGCAGTTCAGAGGAGGTTTACTACATTGATACCCAGAATGAGTGGGTTGTCTTATGAGGAAAGGTTGGACAGACTGGACTTGTTTTCAGTGGAGTTTAGAAGAGTGAGGGGAGACTTGATTGAAGTATATAAGATCCTGAACGGTCTTGACAAGGTGGATGTGGGAAGGATGTTTCCTCTTGTGAGTGAATCCAGAACTAGGGAGAACTGTTTTAAAATTAGGAGTTGCCCTTTTAGTAGAGATGAGGAGAAATTTTTTCTCTGAGTGTTGTGCGACTTTGAAACTCCGCCTCAGAAGGTTGTGGAGGTGGGGTCATGGAATATTTTTAAGGCGGAAGTAGATAGATTCTTGTTAGGCAAGGGAATCAAAGGTTATCGGGGGTTGATGGGAGTGTGGAATTCGAGACATTAACACGTCAGCCATGATCTTAATGATTGGCAGAGCAGGCTATAGGGACCGAATGGCCTACTTCTGCTCCTAATTCCTATGTTCGTATGTATCATCAACATAGTACCCTGAAAATGATTGTCGGCAGAACAGTTGATAAAAGTTACTTTCATTTTTAGTTATTTTTTCTTTTTTTCTTTTTTACATTTTTTACAATCTTTTTTGTTGCATTTATTTCATTTCATCTTAGTTTGTTCAGTTTGCTTACCCACTGTTTTTTTTTCAGGTTTGCACTTGTTGCTGTTCAATATTCAGTCCGTTAACACCTAATCTGTACTAATGCTTTGTCTTTCAACACACCATTAACATATTGTTTGCCTTTGCTCCATGACCTTTTGGTCAGCTATGTGGCCTTGTCCAATCTACACCTTCTCCTTTGTTATCTCTTGCCCCACCCCCACCTCACTTGCTTATAACCTGTGACTTTTCTAATATTTTTCAGTTCCGAAGAAGGGTCACTGACCCGAAACGTTAACTCTGCTTCTCTTTTCACAGATGCTGCCAGACCTGCTGAGTGGTTCCAGCATTTCTTGTTTTTGTTTCGGATTTCCAGCGTCCGCAGTATTTTGCTTTTATTATAGTTGATAAAAGTTATTGTGTTGTGTTAAAACGGTAGGTGAACACCACATGAACCTGTTAAGCAGTCATCTGATGAAGCTAGTGACAATTTCAAGTCTAATTCTATGTAATCGAAAGGTTACTGAACTATGATTGTTAAGCTGGATGGCTAAAGAGTGACCACTAGATGGCAACATTTTCATTGTAATCCACTACCTTTAGTTGAAACCAGATGCTGGATACCACACTCCAGAATATTCTGCTTGACTGCAAATCATGCTGTGCATTTTTTAAATGGTATCTGCAGGGACAGCTATTGGATTATTCTTACAATCTCATAAGGGATGATTGGGTTATAGGGTAAACCATATTCAAGTGCTGAGTCAGAAAGGAGATACATTCCAAGCTCTGTGATGCACATTTTTCACATGCTCATTCCATTCTGATACCTGATAAGGATAATTGAAATTTATTACACAGTGCTTTTACTGGTTGCCTTAGTAAGAGGCTGTACAATTTCATTTAAAAAGTTGCTAATAGATTACATGTGGCTTTCATTTTTACGTTTAAGATATTTGAAGGAAGTAACATCTGGTGTATATTTTCCTGTAAGTAATTCATCTGCCAGAGGCTGCACACTTATTCATTTTGACTATAATATAAAATATGCATGTCATGCAACAATTTAATAAAAATTAGGTTTTATTATAGACAGTAATAGTTTCCATATGCAAATGGGATCACACCTAGAAATATATGATGTGAAAAATTGTATATGCCTAATCTAAAATGCATTGGATAATACATGTCTTATAGTGAGTTACAGTGCAATTATTCTATCAATTAGTTTAGTTTGGGATTGAAATAGTGAGAGTAAAACTGAAGCATTTGATGAAATCATAAGCATTTCATTGAATTGAATGACAGCCCTAAACTCATTTCCAAACATTTGTTATTCTTTTAAAAAACATGATCTAGGTCTTATTTTAAAAGATGTCCATTTTTTCACCATTATGTTGTGGATTCCTCGATCATAATCACAGCAATATATTGCGGGTGAAAGACTAATTAAAATGATAGTGGCAAAAGCACTGAAGGTATAGGACATCTTGTGACTACTCCTTGGATATGCAATATTTTTCCCATTGACATATAAATTATTTTTTATATGTTCTAACTCTGTATTGAGTGATTTATTTTTCTAAGTGCGTGAATTATAGATAACATTGGTAATTGAAAATATACGTTGTTATCTGTCTATATTGAATAAGGATAATAATATTTACACTTCTATGTACCAAAAGGATTGCTGGCCATTTGTGCTATGCTGCATACTTATTCTAGATGCTTTTGTTAAAGATAATTATTATATGTAATAAAATATCAAAATGATTGGGCTATTAATTTAGAAAAATGAGGATGCTAAATGTATCATATTAACAAAAGTATAACATCTGTTTCGCATTGTGTCAAGGTTGCTCGTCCTTTGCTGTATTTTGGATAGCAGCATTATTGAGAAACAGGCCTCTTGGGTCTGTCCCAGCAGTCTGTGTCAATCTCTTGTTTTTCTCTAAGGAAAAGATTTTCATTGGCTGTAGTGGATGGGTTTGGAAGCAGGGCAGACAGTTTTATTACTCTGGTCAGCTGCATTCTTTCTACAGAAAAGATAATTACATGCAGTAATAACAAAGTAATTGTCGGCTAATTAGACACAACAGCATAGCAGCCCTCAGTAAACAAGTGATTTAAAAAGTGAAGATGCAATGAAATCATGGTTTGATTTTGACTAACATGACAAATGAAGTGAAATTGAGAGTTTTCATTCATCTGTGCTAAATATAAAATTGGTCTGATTGTGGAAAGGTAAATGAGAGATTATGCTGTTGATTGGCAGCCCAGCACTTGACGAGCTCTTGGGGTTTTACATACAGCTATATATGACTGGATTCCATAAATGCATTTTAATAATTCTTCTATGATGTGCACACAGAGAAAGAATAAAAATATAAAATGGTGTAAATAACAAAATGAAATATCAATTAAGATAAGCCATGTATAAAATATGGATAATAAATTAATTAATACAAAACAGTTTTTCTTTAAATAGACAATGATAAACATTTAGAAGAATAATACTTTGCAATTGTAGACTGAAAATATATTTTTATAGAAATGAATGTAATGTTTTCTTTAAGACTAGTTTATCTCACTAATGTCAATTTTAACCATTAAAGAGCTTTTTGGGAATATATTCGATATGTATTCCATTAGAATCATTTGGGATAGTTCTAAAAAAAAGGCTCTTTTGGGGTTTCAAAACTCAAATTCAAAATGTCTTGATGAACCATCAGTTGGAACCTACACTCGTATTTCCTGTCTCCAACATCTTTGATAGTCCCTCTCCAGGATATGTTCTCAAGTTTGAGGGTCCATTATCTGTCACTAAACAGCTGTTATGGGTTGTGTTTTCCTTTTAAAAAGAATGCAAAAGGTGACAATTCCTTTGGATAACATGAGATGCAATAAAACCTAAGAGTCCACGTGCAGCCCATAATAGAAGGGTTAACAGTTGCATGCCTCAAGCAATATGAGGCTTTTAGTATGGTTTATTGCATATAGGGAAGTATAAGCATAATAAGTGAAGGAACATTTCCAGCTGAAGTATAAAGACCACCTTGCTACATCTTAGATATTGATTGTAAACATTTTAATGGTTGTGAGGGGAGGTCACTGTAAGTGGCAGTCATCCTTATTAAGAGTACTTTCTTAGAAGGTGTGCTGACTCCTCTTTCTTGCCGGACTTTGAGGTCACAATCTGGCTATCTCCCTCCACTGACTCTGCACTGACTCATAAGGGCCCCCCGTAAGTCCATTCCTTCCTGTCCCTAGCCTCCTGCAGGAGCACTTCAACATTTATATTAGCAGACTATCCTGCAGCAGACTTTTCAGAACCTCTATTTAGCAGATCGTTGTGGTTGCTAGCAAAAAAGTCTTCCAAGGATGGCTGACTTTTTAGCTGTGTAGATGTGTAAATCCTGCAGCAGCACCTTATTTCCAAATGAACAGGCTCCCAAATAGGTGTTTCCAATGTCTGGAAATCATCCAATTTATACAAATCATGCTGACTCCAGAAACTACAGTAGCATTTATCACTCCCAACACTGAGCTGATAGAAATCCTGCTTATCATACTTCTAGTGGGATTGCACCTCTGTGGAAAATCAAAAGTGGAATATCTTCCTTGCAACTGACACAAGTGGAGTAAAGAAAGCAACAGTCCATTGGAAGAGGAATGTTGAGTAGAATCTAATGAAGGATGGTGCAATAAACAGTGTAAAAAGCACTGAGGAGATAACAAGAATGAAGAAAAATAAAGAATCATAGTTGCTTATGGTTTTGACCAGTGTTGTCTCAGGGTTGAAGCCAGGTTGGAGGTTCTGGAGTGGTGAGAAAGGTGGGAATGATGTTGCAGGATAACAAAGCAGTCCAGGAATTTGGAAAGAAAGAGTAAGATGGAAATAAGTTTTAGGGAGGGAATGAAAACGTTAAGGTTGAATTTTTCAAGGAGAGGTCGATTATGGTAATTTCCATGGAGATAGTAATAGTGACTGAAGACAGAGCCAGTTTGATAATGTTGGCTGGAAAGATCTGAGCAGGAAAATTGGGTTGTCAGCAGCTGGGACATGTAAGATTAAAGGAGTAAGTGTAGACTTCGCTAATCACAAGTGGATTCGTCTTCCCTGCCTTCAAAGTCTCTTCACCTCCTGATCCTCATTTATGTGCAGTTCATTTGCATGATGGCTTTATGGGTCAGCACTCATATGTATTCTGAAGGCATCCAACTTTACTTCTTCACCACACCCTTGACTCCATTACTGTTTCTCTGCTATTTGATTGCAAGCTATGGATGACTTCCGAAATTTGTCCAGCTTACATTTGGCAAGCTTGAAGCCATCCTGCTTGGTTCTGAATGGAAACTGAATTCCTCACGTTCTGATTCTCTTCCCTTTCCCATCTATTACTCTGGTTGAACTTGATGGTATAGAACTTTGGTGTCTTGCTTGACCCTGAATTCCAAATCCCACATCTGGTCCATCATCAAGACTGCCTACTTCTATCTTTGGAATATCACCTACTTTATCCCCACTGTCATCAAAAGCATCATCCACAACTTTACCTCCTTCGGCCTTAATGTCTCCAATTCTTTCTTTACAGACCTCTCAGCTGTACCTTGCAGTAACTGCAATTTTTGCAGAACTTGCCACTCATTTTCTCTCTCATACAAAGTCACATGCTCCATCATTCCTGTTCTCCACTAGCTGCCTGTCTTCCAGCACATCAACTTTGAAATCCTCATCTTCAAATTCTTCTGTGGCCACATATCCTTCCTACTTATGCAATCTGCTTCCGCTTAACCTTCCAGTGCTCAATATCTCTCTTTTAGTTCTGGCTAGATATAAATTTCTTCTCTCTCTCCATTTCACCATCAGTGGCAAAGATTGCAACCATGATGACCCTGCACTCCAGAAATCTCTTTCCAAATTCCTTTGCATTGCTATCTCTCTCCCTATGTTTAAGAACTTCCTGAAAAAATTACTTCTTTGATTATGCTTTATCTCCCAAAACTTCTCTTCGTCTTCTGCCTTCAGTCCCCTGACCCTTTTGTAAAGCACAGGTGAATGTTTTCAGACATTAAATGCATTAAAAAGTTGTTGATTTTCCTTATCTTCAGATTTTGTTTTATTTCAGTTTTATTTGCACCACTTTTCTTCTGTTTCCTCTTTGGATCCATCATACTGTTCACATCCTGTCCTTCTCCCTATTAATCTTCTCTCCCACTGATTCCTTTGTTCATTTTTTCTCGATTAATCACCTTTTATATTTTCTCCCAATCCTGCTCTATTTGTTTTTATCTCCCTGATTCCTCTTTTATAGCTCATTTATTATCCCCAATTTTTGCCTTTCTCCAGATCCTTATTATTTTTGCTTATTTTCCCTTCAGAAGTATATAATTGAGGAGGATGTGATGACATTTGGATGGAAAATTATTTATTACATAGTGAGTACAGTAGTGAAATCTTGCAAGGATGAAAAGTGCCCAATAGGTATAGCGCTGGAACAGAAAGTAAATCCCAGCAAGTATTGTGATCTAATAGCGCACAAGAAGATTGAACCTCCAGGTGTTCTTACACACTCTCACAGATAACAGAAGATGGACTAGTTTGAATACAGTTGAAAACAATACAATTCTTCACTATAACTACTGATATCTATTAGACCAAGTAAACATCTCAACCAACCAATAAAGAGTTTAAAATTTATCTGAACCAAAATGTCATGCCAATCAGAACAAGCCATTCATGAAGCTTAATTATCAGAAGCTAAACAAGATAATTCAGGACTTCCCTGAGAATAAGTCAATACCTTGCACTGGATTATCCTCCCATTGGTGAGTTAGCAACAAAGTAGGCCTACTGCCCATCCACATGACTGCCCTTAAAATATGGACCAAAACTGAGTACGGTATTCCAGATGTATTCAGATTGAGGCCTTGTATAAGTAAGGATTGAACTTCTAGTTTTCTATTTATTTCTACCAGCTATGTATATAACACTGTATTAACTTTCACAGCAGTACCACATCACAATTAAAGTTTAAGTTTAACTGAATGTTCAACAAAGTAAATTGAAATAACTATGAATTTTTAAAAGGACAAGACTATTTGAAAGTTGACTTGATTAGCTGCTTAAATTGATTGGCTGCTTAAATTCCAGATCCCTGGACAACCTGATGTTCAATTTATAAACAGGCTGAGTCAGAGGTGTTAGCTGATGAGGTCTACTTAACCCTGTGAACAATGCCAAAGGAAACCAACTGATAAATTATAGAAATGCTGTGGAAGTTAGCAAAGTGGTTGTGTTTCAAAGTCAATGATGTTGGTGACTCAATGATCAACCATATGCACAAGTTGTCATCAATATAATTTTCTAATCAGTTATTGAAAAGTGTGTGGGAGTATATGTAGTTCTTAGAAGTAGCCTTGGGTGACTCATTAGAAAATAGATAGGAAGTATTAAGAAAAAAGACATAACTTGTCCTTTTTCCAGGGAACCTGTTTTCTGATTCACTGTATCCCTTTACCTCTTCCTGATGGTAAAGATAAAAGACTCAATCATCTACATTCTATCACTCTGTGATGCAGTGCAATAGTATACCATCACATGGCACTAGAAATTTGCTAAAATTTAAATAAAATTACAGTCATTAGTTAAAAAAATTAAAGTTTAAAAGTCTATGCATGGATAGATCTTTTAAAAGTCCCAATTTGTCTTAAAATCTGTAATAGTGATGAAAGATTTTGTAGGTGACCTGTTCTTAATGAAGCATTATGTGAAAATTAACAATCTGTAACATTTTCAAATTTGTTGCTGTGCACAGTGCTCAAATATTAGAGTTAATTTCAACTAAAAAGTGGTACTCTATATATGAACAATTTCAATGTTGGCAGAGATATGAGGATGAATATTCTGGAGTTTTGCTTGATTACCTTTGGAGTTTTGAGTTGTTATGCAGAATATTCTTTTGAAAGATTAAATGGATGGACGAGAATCCTTGATAAGGTAGATTGTACATGGTCTGCAGAAGGTGTGACACTGATGAGCCAAATGCTCTTTTATTCTATCACTGCAGTCATTAGCTTTTCTTTACTCCATTTATCAAAAATAGGCTTTTAATATGCACCATATTTTTCTGCATCAGTTTTATATTAAGATACAGTAATAAATTAAGCATTTTATTTAAGTTTTAACTTGGTGCTGGCTTCAATTCTATCATGTACATAAAGTCTTAAAAAACAGTTTTACTCACAGAAATCATATCCCAGGTTAACTTAATATACTGTCTGACAACCATTCATTGGTTGCCAGGCAGTTTAGTGGAGGGGGTGATTCAAGCCATTTAATTCAGATAAAGACATTCACTGTGATTTTTCAAATACACATTTAATTGGTAGCTCCTATTGAATTTAATAGATAGTTATTTAATTTATGAATTCTTGGTCATCATTTCAGAGTTATTTTCTTGTCTTCCCTTTTCAAATCAGTGAGTTTAATCTGGAGCCTTTGAAAAGGAGGCAATGGAGTAATCTCTGACTTCCATCTGAAAAGAGCATGAAGTTGGCTGAGCAGCCATGCTGCTCCCCCAAAGCCAGAATCGGGAAGTTTGATATATTTTTGGTTTGGGCTTCATTTAAAGGCTGCAAGTGAGTTATGGTTGCTGGTGAGGGCAGAAACTGGGTGGGCAAGCAGTTAAAATCACTAGTGGATCTTAACCGTCAACGTTCCACTGTTTTCCCTCAGGTTATGGCTTTAACCTGCTCTTCTGAGTAGATGAGAGGGAAAACTGCAGAAAGCCATCAAGGTCCTTCCTTAAATATGCATATTGGTCTGCGATTACATCATTGGGGTCCCGACTAAAATTTTAACCGGAGTCTTGGGAGTCCACTGTCAGGCCAACCTAGCTGGAAGAGGAGTCGAGCCCAGAGGGGTCCCAAAAAGAGAAATCGTTTTCCTTTGTTTTTAATTTTCCTTGTGGAGCCAGGAAAAGCAGGAATGATCATCCAGGTCCCACAAGAAAAGTTTAGACCTCCCCTGCTCCGGACTTACCCCACCCCCCCCCCCACCAATGTTCCCTGAACGTTGCATGGTCATGCAGCAACCACTTCCTACTGGTTTTGGCCGGGAGACTGGTGAAATCTATGCAGATAACTCTCAGGAGTTCAAGTCTCTCAGGCCTAAAGCTGCTGAGGTTGGGATTGTTTGCCATCATCCTCGGCCTCCACCTGCACGTCTCTTGTCCCCGAGTTAATAGAAATTTAATTTGAAGACTTCAGCACTGCAAATATTAACTTTATTAGTATGAATAAAGTACATTTGCTCTGTACTAAAAAGTATATAAAAACTTTGGTTTAATTATTTCTTTCTTTCATGTTCTTTCTGGCATGATTATGTCCTTTGCTTTATTTCTGTTATTGTTATGCTCTGCCTGTTTCCTTGCCTTCATTCCTTTGCTTCAGTATTTTTTTCTGTTTCTTCCTTCCTCTCTCTGAAATTAATGATTTTTCTTGTTCTTGCCCTCAGTAGTGGCAGGATGTCCTGTAACTTGAGGTGCTTTCTGATTTAATTAAACAAAAATGTTTTCTGCTGGTGACAAACTATATCTACCTGTCAATTCATTCCCTCCTCTTTCAAAGGAATCTGCTTCCCAGAAACCTATAAACTGCTTTGTCTGTCCTGTTCACAACGAAACAGTGAACTCATCTAATGAAAAGCTGAGTGGTGTTTTATGGGTCAACATTGCATGAAGTGTGAATAAATGCAAGAAAAAATGCTCAGTATGACTGAATTTGTGACTTATTAGTAGAGTTCCTGATAGAGGTTCAGAATCCCAAGAATCTCAACTGACAAGAATTCCAAACAATACCTTAGGGTGTATAGTCAGAGGCCTCATACCTTTTACTTGTACCCATCAAAAAGAGCAAAAGCCTCAGTAAATGATTTGTACGATGTCCCATTCAAGAGGTAGTAGCTTAGATTTTCAAATTGGTCCTCTGTCAGGTATTAGTTGGATTGGGACATCATTAGCACTTGTCCAGCCATAAATATGCTGATGCCACCTTGTTTTGGGGGAAGGGGGTCAGCTTCACTTACTTAATGTGGGCGAGCTGCAGGGAGGATGTAAAGAGATATAGACAGGTTAAGTGAGTGAGCAACAAGATGGCAAATGGAGTATAATGTAGGGAAGTGTGAAGTTGTTCACTTTGGTCGTAAAAATAGAAAAGCAGAATATTTTTTAAAAGGTGTGAAACCGGTAAGTGTTGATGTTCAGAGAGACTGGGGGCACTCGTACAAGGAACGCACAAAGTTAACATACAGGTGCAGCAGGCTATTAGGAAAGCAAATGGCATGTTGGCCTTTATTGCAAGGGGATTGGAGTACAGGAATAAAGAAATCTTACTAAAATTGTACAGGGCTTTGGTGAGACTGCACCTGGAATACTGTGTGCAGTTTTGGTCTCCACATTTAGGAAAGGATATACTTGCACTGGAAGCAATGCAGCGAAGACTTACTAAACTGGTCCCTGGGATGAGGGGGTTGTCCTATGATGAGAGGCTGAGTAAACTGGGCTTATATTCTCTGGAGTTTAGAAGAATGAGAGGCGATCTGATTGAGACATACAAGATTCTGAAAGGGCTTGATAGGGTAGAAGCTGAGAGATTGTTCCCACTGGTCAGGGAATCTAGAATATGGGGACACAGTCTCAGGATAAGGGGCCGATCATTCAGGACTGAGAGGAGGAGAAATTACTACACTCAAAGGGTTGGGAATCTTTGGAATTCTCTACCCGAGAGAATGCTCCATCATTGAATACATTTAAGGCTGGGATAGATAGATATTTGGTCTCGCAGGAAATCAAGGGATATGGGGAACAGGCAGGAAAGTGGAATTGAAGCCCAATATCAGCCATGACCGTTTTGAATGATGGAGCAGGCTCAATGGGCCATATAGTCTACTTCTGCCCCTACATCTTGTGTTCTTGTGAGCTCCTAATCCACATTTGGCCTGGTGTTGGGAGCTCGCCGGATTGAGTACGGTGATGGATAAGATTAAAGGGATGCAACCAGCTAAAGGCTATTAGCCACATAAGGGGACAAAAATATTGGTAGCATTTACAAAGGCTTCTGATATTTTTAATCTTTCAGCCTTTCCACCCATGGTGATGATGGCTTCTCGACAGACGAGTGTTCAGCAAGGAGACTGGTTGTTCACCGTCTAGGTTGGTGTCGTCTCCTAGGTAATGTTAAACCAAATCTTAATTTGAAGATCCAAATCCAAATATTACACTGTTGGAGGGGTGGGTGAAGGCAATGGGTTTGTGGCATGCTCACTTGTCCTGTAGGGACCTGACTCTGCACTCCTCAAATGTTGAGATTGCTTGATGACAGAGACTTCTCCATTTGTATCTGTCCATGGTTGTTTTTATCCAATGTAGTGGGGTCCAACTTGCTCTGAGATTGGCTTTCAGAATGTCTTTGTATCCAAGTTCGGGATGTTTTATGTCGTGGGTTCCCGTAAACAGTTCACTGTAGCATACTGCCTTTGGTATGCAGGAATCCTCCATGCAAGCCACATAGCAGACCCAGTGAAGCTGAGCTCCGATGAGCAGGCTGTCGATATCAGGCATTCGGCAGCTTACAAGAACTTTGGTGTTAGGGATTTTGTCCTGCCTCTTGATGTTGCAGATAAATCTAAAGCAGTGATGGTGGAGTGCATCTAGTTGCCTAATATGACGCAGGTAGGTTGTCCAACAGCCATAAAGTAGTGATGTGAAAACCACTGCCTGGCAGACTTTGATCTTTGTTTTGAGACGGACTCCATGCTCTCTCCAAAGCCTGTGGGTGAGCCTGCCGAATTCTGAGCTTCCTTTTGGCAGCTGATGGGCGATTTCATCATCCAACATGGTGTTGTTGGTGTTGAGAGTGAACTTAGCATTAGTTTTGCGTATCTCAACGTAAAGCTTATCTATTTTACCTAGCCAGCTTTGCAGTACATGATTAACATAGTTTAGAATGTTCTAGTGGGTTAACAATTTTAAAGAAAGGTGATAATTGAATCAGGAGACGGTTGGTCATGCAAGAGGGAGTTGGGGTCGTTTCGGACAGAGGAGACAAGTCCAGACAAGTCACGTAGACAAGGGTATAAAGGTTGGACTCACGGGATGATCGCGAGCGAGAACCCCGGGGACCAACACTTGAATGAGGAACCCTGAGTCAGGGATTCAGTGACAGAACTGACTAGTCCGAGACTGATCACCTTGGCTAGACACGGGTAATGTGTATGCGAATTGTGAGGTTTGCATATTCTTTGTTAACTGGTTTCTTATGTGACTTATTCATAAAATATATCGTACTCACTATTGGTGTCTGTAACATTTGCTGTTGTTATCTTGTTGGCTCTTGATGCCATCGGCCAGGAGTTGGACAACATTGGAGAGGATACTCCTAAGAGCGCAGAACTTCTAACCTGAGTTGAGGGGTCTATTGTTGATTATGATTATGGGGCCTTGGAGATTTTTTTAATTCATTCATGAGATGTGGGCGTCGCTGGCTAGGCCAACATTTATTGCCCATCCCTAATTGCCCTTGAACAGCTGCAGACCATGTGGGGTAGGTACACCCACAGTGCTGTTAGAAAGGGAGTTCTAGGATTCTGACCCAGCGACAGTGAAGGAAAGGCAATATAGTTCCAAGACAGGATGGTGTGTGGTTTGGAGGGGAACTTGCAGGTGGTGGTGTTCCCATACATCTGCTTCCCTTGTCCTTCTAGGTGGTAGAGATCGTGGGTTTGGAAGGTGATGTCTAAGGAGCCTTGGTGCATTGCTGCAGTGCCTCTTGTAGATGGTACACACTGCTGCCACTGCCAATCAAGTGGACTGCTTTGTCCTGGATGGTGTAGAACTTCTTGGGTGGTGTTGGAGCTGCACCCATCCAGGCAAGTGGAGAGTATTCCATCACACCCCTGACTTGTGCCTTGTAGATGGTGGATAGGCTTTGGGGAGTCAGGAGGCGAGTCACTCGTCGCAGAATCCCTAGCCTCTGACCTGCTCTTGTAGCTATGGTATTTATATGGCCACTCCAGTTCAGTTTCTGGTCAATAATAACCCCCAGGATGTTGATAGTGGGGGATTCAGCGATTGTAATGCCATTGAATGTCAAGGGGAGATGGTTAGATCTCTCTTGTTTGAGATGGTCATTGCCTGGCACTTGTGTGGCACAAATGTTACTTGCCACATAACAGCCCAAGTTTGGATATTGTCCAGGTCTTGCTGCATTTCTACATGGACTACTTCAGTATCTGAGGAGTCACGAATGGTGCTGAATATTGTGCAATCAACAGCAAGCATCCCTATTCCTGACCTTATGATTGAAGGAAGGTCATTGAGGAAGCAGCTGAAGATGGTTGGGCCTAGGATACTACCCTGAGGAACTCTTGCAGTGATGTTCTGGAGCTGAGATGATTGACCTTCAACAACCACAACCAGCTTTGTCTGTGTTAGGTATGGCTCCAAACAGCAGATTCCCGTTGACTCCGGTTTTGTTAGCGCATCTTGATGCTATACTTGGTCAAATGCTGCCTTGATGTCAAGGGCAGTCACTCTCACCTCACCTCTTGAGTTCAGCTCTTTTGTCCATGTTTGAACCAAGGCTGTAATGAGGTCAGGAGCTGAGTGGCCCTGGTGGAACCCAAACTGAGCGTCATTGAGCAGGTTATTGCTAAACAAGTGCCACTTGATAGCACTGTCGACGACACCTTCCATCACTTTACTGATGATCGAGACTAGACAGTAATTGCTGAGGTTGGATTTGTCTTGCTTTTTGTGTACAGGACATACTTGGGTAATTTTCCACATTTCTGGGTAGATACCAGTGTTGTAGCTGTACTGGAACAGCTTGAATAGAGGTGCAGCAAGTTCTGGAGCGCAGGTATTCAGTGCTATTGCCGGAATATTGTCAGGGCCCATAGCCTTTGCAGTATCCAGTGCCTTCAGTCGTTTCTTGATATCACGTGGAGTGAATCGAATTGGCTGAAGATTGGCATCTGTGATGCTGGGGACTTTAGGAGGAGGCCGAGATGGTTCATCCAGTCGGCACTTCTGGCTGAAGATTGTTGCAAATGCTTCAGCCTTGTCTTCTGCACTGCTGTGCTGGGCTCCCCCATCATTGTGGATGGGGATATTTGTGGAGCCACCTTCTGCTGTTTAATTGTCCAGCACCATTCACGACTGGATGTGGCAGGGCTTCAGAGCTTAGATCTGATCCGTTGGTTGTGGGATAGCTTAGCTCTGCCTATTGCATGCTGTTTACACTGTTTGGCATGCAAGTAGTCCTGGGTTGTAATTTCACCAGGTTGAGGTAACCCTGGTGCTGCTCCAGGCATGCCCTCCTGCACTCTTCATTGAACCAGGGTTGATCCCCCAGCTTGGTGGTAATGGTAGAGTAGGGGATATGTCAGGTCATGAGGTTACAGATTCTGATTGAGTACAATTCTGCTGCTGCTGATGGCCTACAGCGACACATGGATGCTCAGTTTTGCATTGCTAGATCTGTTCGAAAGCTATCCCATTTAGTACGGTGGTAGTGCCACACAACACGATGGAGGGTATCCTCAGTGTGAAGATGGGAATAAGTCTCCACAAGGACTGTGCGGTGGTCATGGACAAATGCATCTGCGACAGGCAGATTGGTGAGGACGAGGTCAAGTATGTTTTTCCCTCTTGTTGGTTCCCTCACCACCCGCTGTAGACCCAGTCTAGCATCTATGTCCTTTAGGACTCAGCCAGCTCGGTCAGCAGTACTGAGCCACTCTTGGTGATGGACATTGAAGTCCCTCACCAGAGTACATTCTGCACCCTTGCCACCCTCAGTGCTTCCTCCAAGTGGTGTTTAACATGGAGGAATTCTGATTCGTCAGCTGAGGGGGGTGGGGGGGGGGAGAGGGGTGCGGTACGTGATAATCAGCAGGAGGTTTCCTTGCCCATGTTTGACCTGATGCCATGAGCCTTCATGGGATCCGGAGCCAATGTTGAGGACTCCCAGGGCAACTCCCTCCCGACTGTATACCACAGTGCCTGTACCTCTGCTGGGCCAGTCCTGCTGGTGGGACAGGACATACCTGGGGATGGTGATGGAGGTGTCTGGGACATTCCATGGTATGATTCCATGAGTATGACTTTGTCAGGCTTCTGCTTGACTAGCCTGTGGGACAGTTCTCCCAACTTTGGCACAAGACCCTAGATGTTAGGAAGGAGAACTTTGCAGGGTTGACAGGGCTGGTTTGGCCATTTTCGTTTCTGGTGCCTAGGTCGATGCCGGGTGGTCCATCCGGTTTCATTCCTTATTGACTTTGTAGCAGTTTGATACAACTGACTGGCTTGCTCGGCCATTTCATAGGGCATTTAAGAGTCAACCACATTGCTGTGGGTCTGGAGTCACATGTAGGCCAGACCAAGTAAGGACAGCAGATTTCCCTCCCTCTGGGACATTAGTGAACCAGATGGGTTTTTACAACAATTGACAATGGTTTCATGGCCATCATTAGACTAGCTTTTTAATTGTAGATTTATTAATTGAATTCAAATTCCACCTTTTGCCATGGTGGGATTTATGACCAGGGGCAGGTTGGTGCAAGACCTCTGCCTTTTTCAGACCTATTGTAAGGCTGATGGGTTCTGAGGCTTGGGCAAAGCAGTCGACAAGCAGCTGGATGTCCTCCGAAGTGCGTGCTTTGAGCGCACAGTCATTGGCAAACAAGAGTTCGCTTAGTAGCTGTTCTTTGATCTTTGTGCGAGCCTTCAGCCTTTGCAGATTGAAGAGGTTGCCATCTGTCCTGAACTGAATGTGTACTCCCACGTCAAGATCTTTGAGTGTGTACAAGAGCATGGCCGAAAAAATGATGGGAAACAGAACTGGAGCCATTACGCAGACTTGTTTGGTGCCATTGGTGAGAGGAAAAGCATCTGATAAGGCAGTATTCTGCATCATGCTGGCCATCAAGCTGTCATGAAATGAGTAGATGACCCTGATCATCTTTTCAGGGCAGCCATATTTGTGCAGCACCTTCCATAGGCCTTCACGGTTTGCTGTGTCGAAGGCCTTGTTCAGCTCAACAAAAACCATGGTCCTTGTTCTGTTCACAGGACTTTTTTTGAATTTGATGCGCTGCAAAGATCATGTTGACCACAAATAAATCAGTCTGGAGTTTTCTTCACACTTGTGGCCAGAAAGATGTGCAATCTGAGCGCAAACAAATTATGTGGTTTAAAAGATTGCAGAATTTTGTGCATGAGTTATACACAAAAATGCAATATCCCCAAGAATCTTTGAACTTTTGCATCTGACCATCAAACCCTACGTCTGAATGAATCTTCGCCCACAACAAATGGCCGCGCTCTCAAATACAAGTATCCTCTATTTATGCTTGTTTAGGGATCTGCTAACATTGCGTCTAGATTTGCAGGTGCACAGCGATCCTTAGCCACATGAAGCAAGCACAGAACCATTGGCCGGGAGAGATTTGACATCACCATCATCGTTTTCTGCTGCAGGAAGCCATTACATAAGCTATTCATGGAAAAATAAAGAAAGATGGCTAATATTAGGACGATAATTCTGATTTTTGTTATGGTGGTGGAGGAGGAAGGAGAGAACCATAGGCAAAATGTCCAAAGAGTGAAGAACCACTGGAGGAGAGTGCACTCCATTCGTAGGTAACTCTATCCACAGAGTATAAAGCCCTTGACTGATATTCCAGGAGATATCTGAGGTGCTGACTGTGTGTCACTTGTGCCATTGACTACACGACTTCGTTTCAGATGATCTGAAGCCTCTGGCCACATGCTGCAGAGGCCTCACAGTGAATATGAAGGTGATCACTGCCTCAACTTTTATAGGTTTGAATTCTTCTAGGTATCCATGGGGGACCTGTGCTGGATCATTCAAGGAGCAGTAAGGGACAGCATTCAATAGGTGATTTATGCTTTGTTCTACAGGGCTAGAGAGTTCAGCAAATTTGGACTGTCTGCAGTGGAGCAAAGGCAGAGGGCAGCAAGCTTCTATAGAATTGTTGCCTTTCCCAGAGTGTTTGGAGCAATTGACAGAATGCACATGACACTTCAGAACTTGCAAAACTACATTGACAGAGTGGAAGCTCTTTCTGTGTGTGTGTAGATAGCCTGGCTGCACTTGCTGCATGTTAACACGTAGCACATGAGTGCTTGCTGCGATGCTTACATTGTGCGAAGTTCAGGAATAGCATCCATGCTCAGGGGTGGGTCCTGTGGATTGGTATTTGATAACAAGACTTACTGTCTGCAGCTCGTGCTGCAGAATCTCAGCAAAGGGAAGCTGCGCATTTTCTTCAGAGAGCAGGACTATCAGAGTGCAGCTTGTGGTGCAGGCTTTCATCTAATGAGCTCCTCACCCACAGCAGTCACAATTAGAAGACTCAATGCAACTCTCTTCAAATTCAAACAACATTTCATTACAAAATTGTTAAATTGCAAATTGCTAACAAATAGAACATTACAATAAAAATTTTAAATCTGTTATATTTTTCAAAAAAATCTTCTATTACATTTAAATAACAAAAGGTTTTAATTTAAATGTAAAACTGTACAGAAATTTGAAAAAAATTTGCAAAAATATAAACAAGATCAAACTTTCTAACAGCTGAAAACCTGATTTCAAACAATCTAAACATTTTGATTGTTCGGGGCAAAATTTTGATAACTTTCAAAAATTTTAATGAAAATTTAACATTTTTAAACCTGTATCTTTTTAAATGTGAGAAATGGCAAGATAGTAAATATCTCGCAGCTCAACAGCTTCTCCACCTTGACAACAAAGGAAGAAAAAGAAGAGGTTGTAGAGGCATGCTTAAAATTCCCTCTACTCCTTCAAGGCCTTTGAGCTCAGATAAGCACGTCAGCCAGTTTCCACCCTGTGCTGTCTACCAGTTACTGTGGATGGGTTGGAAAGTTAGGGCATAGTGGTGGGATGCCAGTCTGATGAGTAGTAGGCCTGTGGTTCCATCTGCTACTGGAACAGGGATGCTGCCACCTGCATCACAGGACTGATACCCTGAGCTGCCTCATGCAGCTGGCAATGTGCCTGCTGCTGTAAAGCTGAAGCCCAGGATAGTGCTGCCACCCATAGAGATGCCAATCAATCCACATGAGCCGACCTAGCAATACCGTCTTGATCTACGGACCCCAGCCAGCACCCTGCCAAATGGAATGATGATCCCATGAAATCCTGAAAGACCTCAGCAAGAACGTGAAAGCTGTGACTCATCAACAAGTCACTAATCAGCAGGTTCTGCCTGAATGTGGCGACCACATAGGATGTGGGAGACAGTTGTGACTTTGAGGTTCTTACCTTGCTTATCATAGCCGGGTTGTTCAACTCCTTTCATCACTGCTTCTCCGTTCTGGACACCATTGACAAGGCACTCAATGGCTCTGCAATCTCAGCCCATGTTTGCATCCTGGCCCCATTTGAGGGCTGGAATGTTGGATAATTGATCAGGTGATCATGCCTCTCTCCTACCTCATCCCAGAAGGCCTGTAGGTCTTTGTCAACAAAATTGAAAGCCCTCTTTCTGGCAGCCTTCTCCTGTGATTCAGTAATGATCATCTGTGAGAAGTGAGTTTGAGAATATTCAAACTCTACAGAACAATTGCAATAAATTAATTGAAAAATTTGCAGGACAGAAAGTTATGTGTTGCTTACTTTTCACTCTCCAGCTTCATTCTGAAGGTTTTTTGTTACTTTTATAGCACCTTAGCACTCTGAGGCCCCATTGGGCTTTAATCCAATTACGTTTCAACTACACTTGGTTAGCATGTGGATTCACAGCTATTTTAATATTTAGGCATATTCTAGTTAAATTGTGAGGATACATGGGCACAATTTAAAATCAGCAAAACAAGTGCAATTTTGGGTGAGAAACTCCAGGCCATCCTTTGTATTCTCTAGGCGAGAACCCTGTTCTTGAAAGAGTTCCTGTCTGCAACATACAAAGTGCTGGGTGTAGTAATGAGAGGAGAGGGGCTCAATATGCTGTGATAGCAGTCAGATTTGGTCAGGAATAGCACTGAGGGTTATTTGACCCAAACTGCACTGGTTTTCATTAGAAAAAGCTGGCACACTGCCTGTTGGCTCCTATTACAATGCCTGTCAGCACTGAAGGTTGGCATGTCGGGCGCAATGTCATTTTTTTTCTAAAACTGTTGGCTGGTTTATGCTAGTTTACTAGGTTTGCCGGATGTGCGTGGGTTATTTTTTATAATTGGAAAAAATCATTCATTGCTCAAAAATTACTACAAAAAAATTAGAAAAATGACACCATTTTAGGACATCCTTAATTCTAGACAGTGTTTGCTTTCATAGTATCCCTATTACTTTTGTTGGGCAAGAGCATTAAGGGTTACAGAGCCAAGGCGGGTAAATGGAGGTGAACCATGATTAATTGAATACCAGAACAAGTTCGAGGGGCTGAACGGCCGCCTCCTCTCCCCGTGTGTATGCCGGGAGCGCGCAGGTGATCCCGCGAACACGGGCGTATACCGGGTGCGCGCGCGCGCGATTCCGCGCGTATACCGGGTGCGCGCACGCAGACTTTCCGCACTGCTCGAGCGCTTCCGTTTGCTGCTGAGTAGTGATGCGGTTTGGTGGATAGTTGCGGCGACCGGGAGAGGTTGAGCGGCTTGTATCCACCCGGTCAGAGTGGAACTATTCCCACCGGGTCCGCGGTATCAGAGAGTGGCGGGCGGCTCGATTCGACTTGGGTAGGAGTCTGGTTGAAGTTATTCGGAGGAACCAGGCTGCGTGTGGCCTACGGCGCTGCCTGGTTGGATCCAGCAGGAGATGTTTTGGCTGCTGTGAGGGCACTGGGCCCAGGTACTTTGGGTTAACATGTAACCCATTTTTATTCCGCTTAGTTTATTGTTTTTACTATTAAAACTGTAGCTGTTCAGGTGCCCCAATCAGGGTTTAAGTGAATGTGCTCTGAAGTATCCTGTGTGCCCTTCCCATTGAGGCGAGGTGGTCTCAAATATTCAGACAGCAAACCTACTGAACACCTTTGGGTTTATTTCACATCTGTGTTAACTAAATCTTTCACAGCAGTCAGACCCGACAGCAGCAACTGCTTCATATACAGCTGACACTGTTCAAGCTTGTATTGTTTTATTAATCTACTCACTATGGTACTTGAAAATAACATTCATGTTGTAGGCTGTGATACTGATTTCGAGACTCTGACACTATATACCGCAAGAACAAAGTCATCAGAGCAAAGGTTGTGTTGCAGCTGTTGATTAATAGGAAGGGTAGATGTTGGGCCTCCCAAGGCTATCAAGAAGTAAACCTCCAAGTGATGGCAGCTCAACCATAGCTCATAATCTAATCTAACCTGAAACTCCAACGCAGTGCAGAAGGAGTGCTGCATTATCAAAGGGGCTATCCTTCAGATGAAATATCAAACCAAGCCTGCCAGTTCAGGTGGATATTAAGGGTAATATTTGAAGAGGAGTAAATAGTTTTCTGAGCGTCCTGGCCAATACCCAAAAAAGCAGTGTAACTGTTCACTTGTCTCATTGATGTTTGTGACTTGTTGCTGCATGCAAAATGGCTAGTGTGTTTATCTACATGATAATGATTGCAAAGGTGTGAACTGCTTTGGGATGCTGTTGAGAATGTGTTATTTAAATGCAAATGATTGTTTCACAAATCTAAAGGATTTATTGAAACAAAACACAATCAGTTCATAGTTGTGATATAAAATAAGGTAATATAGCTGGTTGGCTAGCCTACTTTGATGCTCTAACTATCCAGAATGTAATTAAATTCAGAGGAGTGTAAACAAACCTCATATTACATCTGTTGTATTATTTCAAACAATTCAAACATAGAGTCAGTGATGTAGACCATGTTAGTAAAGCCCAAGCACATTACAAATGTCACTAAAACTACACGATTGAACTAAAAAACGAAAATGCTGCAAATACTTAGCGGGTCAGGCAGCATCTTTGGAGAGAGAAACCGAGTTAATGTTTCAGGTTGATGACCTTTTGTCAGAACTCCTGATTGTGGGTTCCCTTTTCAAATGGATTAATAATCGTGGACCTCCATCTAAATTATAATGCTATGTGATACTCATAATATGAAAGTGTTGCATTTAAAGAGTGTTTTAATGATGCTTTTAGGAAAACTGATATTTACTTACCGATAACAGTGAGATGGGTGTGCTTGCTTCTCTCTGCAGAATTTATCTATCCTTGACAGCACGGAGAGTGCAGGAGCCCAGGGAGAACAGAGCATCGAGAAAGCACTAGGGCAGTGCTGTGGGAGCTGAGCCCCCGGGGGGGGGGGGGAGTAATCACCCAGTCACATTGAAATATTCTCAGTTAGCAAACCAGGAAGTAAAATGCACTACATTTTTCACTTTTAATGAGAATTTTACAGAGAGTGAAATAAATGATTGGGGCATACAAATGGCTTTAAAGTGGCTGCTGAAATATCATAGATTTAAATTAAAAATATGAATCTTTTATCATAATGGAGAAATTTGACATTCTGCAAATATAAAATTAGTTTCTTTCAAGCCATTGAGATTGTTGTGAACCTAGTATGCCATTAAAAACCCAAGTCCTCATCAGCTAAGTGGTTTCTGGTGGATTGCAGTCTGGAGAAATTTCAACAATGCACCCTGTGTAGAAGTGTAGAATTACTGACAGCAGCTTCTGGATTTCTGCATTTAAATGCTCATGTTTGGACTCCAAGTTGCTGTTAGTTTCAGAGGAGCAATGACAGCGAACCATGACTGTTTTGCTACTGCAAAGTCTACACCAGTAACAGCAAGCATCAAATGGCGTATACTGTCATGTGACTATTACTACAATGATAACATTTTTACCAACAGTGGAATACCAGGCAATATAATGAATGCGAAATATGAAATGTTACTTCAGTATAAAATATTTTAAATTGTTACTATTTTTCAGT
Organism: Heterodontus francisci; assembly: GCF_036365525.1. NCBI lineage: Eukaryota > Metazoa > Chordata > Chondrichthyes > Heterodontiformes > Heterodontidae > Heterodontus > Heterodontus francisci. The sequence goes on from NC_090377.1 coordinate 47,714,404, forward strand.
AGGACTGAAATTACTATTTGGAATTAGTTACGACTAACTGCTATACTGAAATAATTATCCATATATACATTTCATCAAGGATTCTGTAAGACATTCATGAAATAATATTCCATTCTAAAGAACAGCACAATTACAGAAAGAATGGATGTAATTTTGAAAGCTAACATTGAAAGAATAAGTTTAGCAGATTAAAAGTTCTATTAAGTTTTTCAACGGCCATGCAAGCTTTTGTCTTATTTAAGGCATTAATGGAAATAAACATTTCTTATGACCTAATTCTATAACTGTTTGGCATGCATACCTAAGATTGTGGTAACCAAACTGATAGTATGCGTGCAAATATTTTCTTTACAAAGCTTACTGAGGTCATATTTTGAAACTGTTCAAATAAATATATCATAGTTTAAAAATCACAGTACATTTCAATGTCCTTTCATATTTGCTCCTGTGTTCAAATATTTAGGATTTTGGTTTTGATTGAAGGATAAATGTTGGCCAGGGCATCGGGTGAGCTTGCCTGTTCTTCTTTGAATAGTGCAGTGGGATCTTCTATGGCAGCCAGAGAGCGCAAACGGGATCTCGATTTATCATCTCATCTGAAAGATGGCACCTTTAACAGTGCAGCAGTCCCTCAGTAGTACTCTGGTGCAGAAGCGACATACAGTGTGATATCTAAGATGTGAGAGTGTTCAGTTATAAGTAGAGTGTGGAGAAACTGGGCATCTTTTCACTAGAACAGGAAAGATTAAATGTCACTTGAGAAATGTATTGGCACAGCATTAAAGTATAGCATCTTAAAAGTTTAATTTTCATATATTGGCACCAATACATGAACTAAACCTGCTAACAATGTTGAGAACTTTTTACAATATTGAATTTCAGGTTCTCTAGCAATCTCAATTTTATAAGTGTGAAATAAGATTTTTTTCAAAATTTATTATCTTAGAAAATGTAACATTCCTTAGATTAGGATTGTATGCTTGGAAGTTGTCACTTTTGTCCTTTCCAGATCTCTGTATTATATTAGTATATTTGCTTCTCTCCATGTTTCAGTTGGCAGTTGAATGAAGGTCTGATATCAGTGGATATGAAATTTGCATGAGCAGAATGTTTTTTAAGAAAAAGATTGTTATAATGTCAAAAATATTTATTTAGACTTGAGGTCTAAAGTTTTTGATCTTGGCCATTTCCCTGGAATCCATTCTGCTCTTGAAAGGAAGGAAGGAAGAAAGAGATTGCGTGGACATACAGAATTTGGGCAGAATTCCGAAAAAGTTTGAGCAAATAAAGATCTTTAACAAGAACCACTCGGAACTGTCAATAATTTGCTTCAGATATCTTTGAAATAAAGACACTTTATTTCATACTGCGAAGGGCAAATAATTGCATTTACGAATGAAGAGTCTAGAATTGTTCCTGAATCATTGCTGCAGATCAATTAATCTGTCATTAAAGACGTTCTACAATTTAAAACATAATCCTGCCATTTTTGAATAGGCCTCAATTCAGGCTTCCTTTGGGAACAGGCCGGCGTCTCATTTATCGTTGCACAGCAGGGCCCTGTAACAAAGTTGAGTTGTCAGTGTCATTTTAGTGCAGCTGTACAAAACTCTGGTGAGACCGCACCTGGAGTATTGCGTGCAGTTCTGGTCACCGCATTATAGGAAGGATGTGGAAGCTATGGAAAGGGTGCAGAGGAGATTTACTAGGATGTTGCCTGGTATGGAGGGAAGGTCTTACGAGGAAAGGCTGAGGGACTTGAGGTTGTTTTCGTTGGAGAGAAGGAGGAGGAGAGGTGACTTAATAGAGACATATAAGATAATCAGAGGGTTAGATAGGGTGGATAGTGAGCGTCTTTTTCCTCGGATGGTGATGGCAAACACGAGGGGACATAGCTTCAAGTTGAGGGGTGATAGATATAGGACAGATGTCAGAGGTAGTTTCTTTACTCAGAGAGTAGTAAGGGCGTGGAACGCCCTGCCTGCAGCAGTAGTTGATTCGCCAACTTTAAGGGCATTTAAGTGGTCATTGGATAGACATATGGATGAAAATGGAATAGTGTAGGTCAGATGGTTTCACAGGTCGGCGCAACATCGAGGGCCGAAGGGCCTGTACTGCGCTGTAATGTTCTAATTCTAAAATACCTGCTGTGTGTTGGAATTGTCCACTGCATGGAGCAGAAAACGACCAGAATCAATGTCCCAAAAAAGGGACTGCTGGAAACCGCTCTGGGAGCAACCACAAACAAAAAGTTAGCACTTTTTGAGAAACTGGATGAGCATAATTGCTCATTTCCACATCTCACTGCTAATCACTCCATCCCCTTCACTAATGCTCTAAATCACCCTCACCTGTCTGTAATCTCTTGCGCCAGGCCCATGTTCTGTGGCTGGTCTTCCAGATTTGCCACCCACATCCCTCCTCCCATCAGAATGGCAGGCTGTCTGTCAGCCCTCAGAATGTGCCAGTAGCTTGCCAGTTGAATGAAAATGTGTCCCGACCATCAGTATGGGGTTCGGCCTCTTGCTGGCAATATAATGACCTCTCTGCTCACCACCAGCATTAAAGTTTATTGTATTTTTCATCTCAAGTGTTCTAGAACTCAAAAGTTAGTTTGCTAGTTAAGAGGAAGAAATAATCCTTGTTTTGTTTAATCTGTCATAGATTGCTTACTGTAGTAATTATATAGCATGTTGTCTCTCAATTCTTTGTAGGTTGCACGCAATGTGTATTAAAGGGCGAACATAGATCCAGCTAAGTAGAGGTACACTCCTACAGCCAACATCTGTGACAAACAGATACTCAAATACCCGTATCTAAATGGCAGAGGAGGAAAGAAACAAAACTACAACTGTGCAGATCAGACATGGCCTGTATCTTTCTGCCATCACAAACCAGAACATGAACTTGCTTATTCGCGGAGTGGTCCTGTTTTCTATTGGTGTGTTCTTAGCACTTGTATTGAACTTATTACAGATACAAAGAAATGTTACCCTTTTTCCTCCTGATGTGATTGCCAGCATTTTCTCTTCTGCTTGGTGGGTTCCACCATGTTGTGGAACAGCATCGGGTAAGTAATCGCAATGTGTTCTGCTTTGTGATATTGTATTTTAGGAAGCACCTGTAGTGTTAACAAAGGTTGTCTGAGCAAATCAGTTTCACTTTAACAAAACTTATTGTATCAGAACAGGCGTTTCAGCATTTTGAGCCATCAAGTCATTTCATGATCACTGTCCCCAAGAAAATGAAGGGCAACATAATAGTGTCTATTGTGAGCAGTTGAATTTCGACATGCCAGTTATGTGAGACCTTTTGAAGTCTAGAGCAGAATAATGCCAGGATTTTTTTTTAAGTAGCTGTTGACAAATTGCCTTCCTTTACTTTAACTGTAAGCTTATAGATCTGTATAGTTTTTATTTTTACCTACCTTTATAAGGCACTGTTAACTAGTTTTGGTTATATGTAAGGGCTGCAAGAAAAATATTGTTACTCTGTTCTTGTTATTGTGCTCTGCCCTTGTTATTGGGCTATTGCCGTCCATATGATTGTATGATTTGATATGTGATGTTGAAATTTGTTGTGCAAAGTTCCCTGACCTCCACACATTAAGTTAATTGGAAATTTTACCTACCAGCAAAGGATCACAAAGCAGCTTATAAGAGCTACTAAAAGAGATTATGAAAGGAAACTTGCAAGGGACATCAAAATCAATAAGAAGAAATTTTATAGTTACATAAAGGGAAAAGGTGGTCAACAGCAATGTAGGCCCACTAAAAGCTGAAAATGGAGATATTGTCATTGATAATGGGGAAATGGCAGACATGTTGAACAATTACTTTGCCTCAGTATTTAAGGTTGAAAAGTAGGATAACTTGCTGGAAGTCCCGAAAAAATTAATAGGGGATAGGGACTTAATACAATTAACGTAAGTAAATCGTCAGTAACAAGGAAAGTTTTGGAACTAAAGAGTGAGAAATCCCCAGGACCTAATGGTTTCCATCCGAGGGTGTTAAAGGAAGTAGGGGAACACATTGTAGATGCCCTAACTATAGTCTTTCAGAGTTCCCTAGATTCAGGAGTGGTCCCTCTGGATTGGAAAGTTGCACGTCACTCCACTTTTTAAGAAGGGTGAAAGGGGGAACCAAGGAAATTACAGACCAGTTAGCCTGACATCTGTGGTGGGGAAGTTGCTGGAGTCTATAATCAAGGATAGGGTGACTGAACACCTAGAAAAATTTCAGTTAATCAGGGACAGCCAGCATGGATTCATGACGGGAAGGTCATGCCTGACAAATCTCATTGAATTTTTTGAAGAGGTGACTAAAGTAGTGGACAGGGGAATGTCTATGGATGTTATTTATATGGACTTCCAGAAGGCATTTGATAAAGTCCCACATAAGAGACTGTTAACTAAGGTAGAAGCCCATGGAGTTGAGGGCAAATTATTGACATGGTTAGAAAGTTGGTTGAGTGGTAGGCGACAGAGAGTGGGGATAATGGGTAAGTACTCCGGTTGGCAGGATGTAACTAGTGGTGTCTCACAGGGATCTGTGTTGGGGCCTCAATTATTCACATTATTCATTAACGACTTGGATGATGGCATAGTAAGTCATATATCCAAATTCGCTGATGATACAAAGTTAGGCGGCATTGTAGACAGTCTAGATGATAGCATAAAATTGCAAAGAGATATTGACAGACTAGATGAGTGGGCAAAACTGTGGCAGATGGATTTCAATGCGGGCAAGTGTGAGGTTATCCATTTTGGACCAAAAATGGATTGAATAGGATACTTTCTAAATGGGAAGAGGTTAAGCACAGTGATGTCCAAAGAGACTTGGGGGTTCAGGGGCATAGATCTTTAAAATGCCACGAGCAAGTGCAGAAAATAATCAAAAAGGCTAATGGAATGCTAGGCTTTATATCCAGAGGATTGGAGTATAAAGACACAGAGGTTATGCTGCAGCTGTACAAAACTCTGGTTAGACCCGACTTGGAGTACTGTGAGCATTTCTGGGCACCACACCTTAGGAAGGATATATTGGCCTTGGAGGGATGCAATGTAGGTTTACAAGAATGATACCTGGACTACAGGGGTTAAGTTACGAGGAGAGATTACACAAATTAGGCCTGTTTTCGCTAGAATTTAGAAGGTTAAGGGGTGATCTGATCAAAGTCTTCAAGCTATTAACAAGAAAAGACAGGGCTAGATAAAGATAAACTATTTTCACTGGTTGGAGATTCTAAAATTTGGGGGCCTAGTCTAAAAATTAGGACCAGACCGTTCAGGAGCGATGTTAGGAAGCACTTCTTCACGCAAAGGGTGGTAGAGGTTTGGAACTCTCTCCCACAAACAGCAGTTGAAGCTAGAACAGTTGTTAATTTTAAATCTGAGATAGATAGATTTTTGTTAAGCAAAGATATGAAGGGATATGGGCCAAAGGCAGGTATTTGGAGTTAGGCCACGGATCAGCCATGATCTCATTGAATGGCGGGACAGGCTCGAGAGGCTGAATGGCCTACTCCTGTTCCCATCTTCCTATGTTCAAAGCAGCACATAAAATCATGTTTAAAAAGAAACTTCTTACAAATAACCTTAATGAAATGTGTTGCGAGAACAGAGCATTTGTGCTGCTGACTGACCCCATAAACCTCTGCTGTTCTTTAGCCTGACGTTTGAACACCTGTCAGTAACTATATTTGGCTATTGACAGGTGTTTGAAGACAGTAGAGTGGGAAAAAAAAAACATTTTTTATAATTATGTTATGGGGTCAGTTAGTATTTAAATAGGTTTTCCCTTTACAAATATCTCTGCTTTGCTGCACCTAAAGAAGATGTGCATGTTCCATTTAAAGGGGAAGGGCACTATAAAGATGAGAGCTGTTGATCACATCACTCCACATCTGATAACATAAATGCCAAAAGTAAAAAGAAAAGTGGTTAGGTGATAACATTTGTCAAACCACAGTTTTTTGTCATGTGGATTCCCGCATTTATTCATTTGACCAGACCCCTGTGTAACTTGCACGATATAAATGGTTGAGACTGCAAATATATTGAAGCATAAATCAATTTGTAGTTTTGTTAAAAAAAAATCCTGGTTCATTTTTCCACATTTAAAATTACCAACATTCTGGGCTAATATATTATGTTGCACCACAATATTAGTTCATCAAGCATGTATGGAAATAGTTATTTGGAATTTGTCCTGTGATCTATTACCACCACATTTTGCGACACTCAGTAAAATATTTTATGACAGTGATTTTGTTGTAGTGTGCATGAGATTACAATCTGCTTTAAATAATTTGTTTAAATTGTAGCTTAACAAAATATGCAAAGCAGTAAAAGAACTTATAATTCTACAGCTGCATTTAAACTTAAATGAGAAAAACGTGCAATTTTAATTTTTTTTACAGTTTAAACAGAATTATGAATATAAAAATAAATATTTTGGGGATTTTGAAAGTTGCACAACTGATTCATAATTCTATATAAGTTTTTAAAGTATGCTGTAAGCCTTTAGCTGTCCTTTGTAGCAGGATGCTTTAAAAAGGTACAGCAGTCTAGTAGTGCTGACTGTTGGTTTGTAGAATGATAGTACCTGAGTTCCTGCTTTAGTGATGTACTTGAATGAGATGATGGGTTTCCCCAGGGATGGAAAGGAAAAAAGTGAACCAGTGGCAATCCACCTTTTCAGTGCAACTGGCATTAGTGATGTGACAGATGTTTATCATTGGTTCATCCTTAACAAAGAAATGTGATGCTGGTTGATTTGAGGCGGGACAGGGAACATTTTAGTTGGAAGACATAATTTATAAAAATGAGTGAGAGAAAGCAAGCTGGAAAAAATGCAATACTACCTTTTCCCATAATGTGCAGTAAATTGTTTTTTTGACAGTACAGTTGTCTGTCTATGACATTTGAAATCTTAAACTTTGATAAATGTTATCTGAGTAACTTGGCTGGAAAGAGTCATCAACTTGGCAGTGTTAAATAATTTTTATAAATTATATATTGTATTATGTTAGCTGAGTTTATGCTTACTGAAACGACTGTCTAAAAAAAAACCGCAGAAAATAACAATGCTGTTGAACTGAAGTAACCTGAAGGCCTTGTATGCAAAAAAAAGCTATTTTAGGTCATATAAATCAATGCTGTTTTTCTGTTCCTGCAGCTGTGATCGGTTTGCTTTACCCATGCATTGACAGCCATCTGGGAGAACCGCACAAATTCAAGAGGGAATGGTCCAGTGTAATGCGTTGTGTGGCAGTCTTTGTGGGCATAAACCATGCTAGTGCTGTATCCTTATCTTTGTTTAACAAACTTCAAAATACAGATTTGTTTTTTAAAATTCATCTTAGAAAAATATCCTGCATTCTTAGTTGAAATATTTGAGTCTGTACACGTCAAGAAACTAAACAAATTAGACACTATGAACTCATTGCAAAAAATAATTATCTTCAAAGTTAGAATAGGCTGCTCAGAAATTTGAGATGAATTTCCGTGTAGAAGTTATTCAAAACGTTGCTTCTACAAAATTACACTTTATCATAAGATGGAAACATGGTTTGTGATAAAAAGCTTTTGTGAGATTTTTGATAAAACCACAAAAACAATATTATATTTGGGATAAGTGACTTAACAGATTTTTCTTAACAAAAAAATTGTGTTACATGCTGTCTTTGTCTTTGAACCTTAACAAGTCTCTCATAGAAGGTGGACTTTGCCAACAATATGCAGCTGTCCCTTACATTAGCAGCGCTTTCCATTGGATTGTGGTGGACCTTTGATAGATCTCGAAGTGGCTTTGGACTGGGAATAGGAATTGCTTTTCTTGCTACGTTGGTCACTCAGCTTTTAGTCTACAATGGTGTTTACCAGTAAGTACAAAATAGAAGATTTATCTGATTGGAACAGTTTCAGTGCTTTTCACACAAAGGGCATCAACTTGGTTAACATTTCTTTTGTCTGTTGTTGACTATTGTATAAAACTAAATTGTATTGTAAATGGACAACTCCAGTTGTTTTCCTTAAAACCTAAATAAGGAGCATTTTTGGTTAAATATTGTAATGTTCAGCCAAACCTTTTATATGTCATAGATGCTAGTTTACACTTGAGCATTTAAAAACAAAAATCTTTAATGTACATGCTCATTGCTCATTTTCCAGTAGGCAGATGCAGATCTCTGTTTGCAGAGGTCATGAGGCCTGTTTTGATCTCTGGACCTTTCCAAACTTCTTCCTGGAATGATTGAATCTGGGCAAAGGACTGGAATATGTGTAGTAATGTGCTCTTCTGACCAGCAACAACATAAACTTGAATTTATATAGTGCATTTAATGTAGAAAGTGTCCTACAGTGCTTCATTGTGGTGTAAAGAAAAATTAAACACTGAGCCACAGGAGGATATTAGGAGGGATGTCTAAAAGCTTGGTCAGAAAGGTAGATTTCAAGGACGGACTAATTGGATGAAGACAGCAATACGGTATGGGGTATGGCCTACAGAGTTTTGGAAGAGCTGGAGTTTATGGAGTGGTGAACATGGGAGACCATTGAAGTAATTGAGTTTCTGAGTGATGAAGGTGAATCAGCTGAGGTAGGTACAGTTGGGTGATGGTACAGTAAGTGTTACAGCTATTTGATATGGAGGGCTATTACGATCCTACCTGATCCACTCCTTACTTGGGGTCGGGAGGGGAGAGGTGTCACTTTAAACAGGCGAAAGAGAGAGAAAAGTGCTAACTTGAACTGAGGAGAAGGATATTATCTTGAACTACCTGGGAGAGATGAGAATACCATCTTATGATACAATCATAGAACGGTTACAGCACAGAAGGAGGACATTCAGCCCGCCATGGCCATGCCGGCTCTCTGCAAAAGCAACTCAGCCATCCCACTTCCCCATCCTTTCCCGTAGCACTGCAGTTTATATCCAGTTCCCTTTTGAAAGCCACAATTGAATCTGCCTCCACCACACTCTTAGACAGTGCATTCCAGATCGTAACCACATGCTGCATTTAAAAAAATGTTTATCCTCATGTTGCCTTTGGTTCTTTTGCCTTTCGTGCTAAATTGGTGTCCTCTGATTCTTGACCCTTCTGCCAAAGGGAACAGTTTCTCCCTATCTACTCTGTACAAGCCCCTCATGATTTTGAACACCTCTATCAGATCTCCTCTCAACCATTTCTTCTCTAAGAACAACACCAGCTTCACCAGTCTATCCATGTGACTGAAGTCTCTCATCCTTGTAACAATTCTCATAAATCTTTTCTGCACCCTCTGCAATGCCTTCACATCCTTCCTAAAGTGTAGTGCTCAGAATTGGGTACAATACTCCAGTTGAGACGGAACTAGTATTTTATAGAGGTTCACCATAACTTCCTTGCTTTTGTACTCCATGCCCCTATTGATAAAGCCCAGGATCCTGTATGCTTTTGTAAGCACTTTCTCAACCTGCCCTGCCACCTTCAACGATTTGTGTACATATAATCTCCTCCCCCCCACCCCCCCCCCGCCCCCCCCCCCCCCCCCCGATCCCTCAACTCCTGCACCTCTTTTAGAATTGTATTGTTATGACCAGGTGAGAAAGATGTCTAGGGTTCCCTTTTAGCCTTCACCTGATCTTGCTACAACCAGGTTTAATTTTAAACAAACTGTGTTTTTAGCTCCCACTTGGTGAATCCTTGTTCACCGCTTTCCAATTATAAGGCAAAGAAACCAGCACAACAGGCTTTCTCAGGTTTAAAGAAGAAAAGTGAAATTTATTAAACTTAAACTCTAATTCGGTTGACGCCTATGGATACATGACGCGCCCAAGCTAGCATGCATACGCGATACATGCAAATAGAGACAGAAAAGAGCAGGAAAAAAAAGTGGAAAGGTTTGAGGCAATATCTGAAGAGGAGTTGTTACGGTTCTTTGAGCTCACTGTAAAGTCCTTGATTGTAGGTAGTTCTTACTTTTTGTTGGGGCCCAGTATTATTCTTAAACCTTGTTCACTTAGGAGACTTTTCTCTCTTGGGGTTCATGTGTCATCATTGGGTTTTGGAGATCTGTGAGAAAGTGATGGGAGCAGACAGGAGAGGCTGTGGCAAGCCAGCCAGGAGAGGTTTTTTCAATCCAGGAGCAAACAGATTTCTACCAGTTCAAACACTCTCTCTACAATTTAAGAAAAAATGCAGACTGCCAAGCAGGTTAGTCATGTGACTAACTGATTTGCCCACGTCTGTTTGTGGATTGTATTGGAGCAGGGGATAGCTCCTTTGTTCCACGCACTGTCTGTTGATATGCAAGAATGTCTTTCCAGCCAGGGCCTAGCAACCCCTTGTCACAGGCCTTCTCTTCTTCCCAGCAACAATTCGAAATTTAATGGCCATGTGCCAAAATTAATAATGCCGCATCCTTGGCAGGTGGGGGCCTGCATGACGGTATCCTTCATTTATGTTGCCGCTTCTCGTTCTTCCTACAAAAATGTATCATTTTACACTTCTCTGCATTAAATTTCATATGCCATGTTTCTGCCCATTCCACCAGCCTCTCCAAAAGGATTTCCCAAAGGCATTCAATAAGGTGCATACAAAAGGTTAATAGGCAAGATAAGGGCTCATGGAGCTGAGGGTAATATATTAGCACGGATAGAGGATTGGTTAACAGCTAGGAAGCAAAGAGTGGGCATAAACGGGCATTTTCAAGTTGGCAGGCAGCGAATAGTAGAGTGTTGGAAGGATCAGTGCTGGGGCCGCAGCAGTTACAATCTATATTAATGACTTGAATGAAGAGACAGAGAGTAATGTATCTAAATTTGATGATGATACAAAGCTAGGTAAGCTGTGGGGAGGACACAGAGGCTGCAAAGAGATATAGACAGGTTGAGTGAGTGGGCAACAAGATGGCAGATGGAGTATAATGTAGGGAAGTATGAGGTTTTTCACTTTGGTTGTAAGAATATAAAAGAAGAATATTTTTTAAAAGGTGTGAAACTGGTAAGTGTTGCTGTCCAAAGAGACTTGGGTGTGCTCATACAAGGAAGGCAAAAAGTTAGCATGCAGATTGGCAAGCAATTAGGAAGACAAATGGCATGTTGGCCTTTATTGCAAGGGGATTGTAGTAACAAGAATAAGGAATAATTGCTACAATTGTACAGGATTTTGGTGAGACCACATCTGGAGTACTGTGTGCAGTTTTGGTCTCCATATTTAAGAAAGGATATACTTGAATTGGAGGCGGTACAGCGAAGGTTCACTAACTTGGTCCCTGGGATGAGGGAGTTGTCCTACGATGTGAAACAAGGTAAATTGGGCCTATATTTTCTGGCGTTTAGAAGAATGAGAGGCAATCTCATTGAAACATATGAGATTCTGAAGGGGCTGGATAGGGTAGGTGCTGAGAGATTATTTCCGCTGGTTGGGGAATCTAAAACACGGGGGTACAGTCTCAGGATAAGGGGCCAATCATTTATGACTCTGGTGAGGCGAAATTGTTTCACTCAAAGGGTTGTGAATCTTTGGAATTCTCTACCCTAAAGGATTGTGGACGCACCATTGTTGAAGGCTAGGATAGACAGATTCTTGGTCTTTCGGAATCGAGGGATATAGCGAGCGGGCAGGCAAGTGGATTTGAAGCCTAAGATCATATTGAATGGCAGAGCTGGCTCAGTGACGCATATGGTCTACTTTTGCTCCTAGTTCTTGTGTTCTGTCCATGTCCTCTTGAAGTCTATCGCTAACCTCCTTACAGTTAACAATACTTCCAAGTTTTGCGTCATCCACAAATTTTGAAATTGTGTTCTGCACACCCACGTCTAGGTCATTAATATAAATCAAGAAAAACAGTGGAACCGACCCTTGGGGGAAACACCACTGTATACCTTCGTCCAGTCTGAAAACAACCGTTCACTATTCTCACTTAATATTCTGTAATATACAGTGTAGGCTATAAATGCTAACATAATGGGATTAGAATAGTTAGGTGCTTGATGGCCGGTAACAGACACGATGGGCTGAAGGGCCTGTTTCTGTGCTGTATAACTTTATAAAGATAGCTGTAGGTTTAATGCGCTCAAGTTTTGGGGACATTCATACATCACTCAAACTTTGCTCTAGTTAGTGATTTGTGGTATTTCTCACTGCTAAATTTCTTTCTATCTGCCCTTCTCTCTTAATGCTGCATTATTTTTAAAGACCTTTTAAAGTAGTTTTTTTAAATTGATTTTTATTTAAAAAAGCACTCAGATTTTTAAATGTTTTGCAGATTTTTCTTTTAGCATCAAAACTTTGGGGGCCGTGGGAATTTAGAGCTCAAAAAAGCGTCAATTCAGAGAAAATTGGTAAAAGTATTTTAACATCCCTAAACCTCAAGAAATCAGGCAACTGATTAACTAGGAAATGTTAAACTGTTACATAGAAAATTGCTGAGTGACTGAACTCCATTGTTAGCTTAATAGAAACATTAAGGTATCATTAAGTAATGTCCAGACATGGAGTAGTTTTGTTTTGTCAACTTTCTGTGAACTGTATTGAATTTTCTTTAACTATTTATGTGGAACGTAACTGCTCGCAAAGTAAAAGGTAGTTAGCAATTATGTCTAATCTAGTTTAACTCAAAGAGGCACAAATTTACCAAAATGTTTTGGACAATAGAGATACCCTTTCCTCGACAGTTTAGAAATAATTATTTGTATTGGCCAAACTTACCAACGGAAAATAAATTGTGTGATCTAAAAGATGTTGGTGCTATGTTTTGCATCTATGAGGTGAGGTAGAAATAGAAAGTTATCACTTGCATTCTATTACTTATACCACTTTCTGCAGAAGTAATGGCTCAATAATTTATGAGCGTGCTTAATTTCCAATTGATTGTAATTAGCCAAACGGATTTTAAAAAGATTACTGAGATCCAAGAATTAAATTTGAGAGTATCATCCTTTACTTTGCTTATTCCCAGTGACCACAGTGTTTCAAGAATTTGCCTCAAGTTGCCGCCTTTCTAGAATTTAGTGCTGAAAATCAGGTCCCCAGATGTATATGCATTGTATTAGTGATGTGATTGTGCAAGTTGTGGCGTATGTCATCATGCATTGTGTAAGATCTTATTGCTTATTCCCCAATAAAGTATTCAATAAAAAGGTACCGTTATCACCTTGCCTTTATAAAAGATGTATTTTATACTGCTACCATTTTACCTGCAAAGCTACAATTTTATAATTTGTTATTATGGGGCTTTACAGCTTATCATTGCAGGGATAGTTTAATTGCATCATTACCTTTGATGATGAAGAACAGAATTTGGAAACTTTGAAGTTTTTTGACTGCAGGAGAGTAAAACTTCAAAGTTTGGGTTGCCAATTTCAATGAAAATTCTGTCCATTAAGAAAAAAGTGAAAAAAGAAAACTGGCCTTGGGTAACCGAATGAGTAAAGGAGAGTTATGCTAATATTTTTTTGAAAAACTCCTCACTCATTTTTCGAACCAAAAACGTGCAGATAAAAAATTTAGTGTGAAATGAATAGACCCAGAACCTACTTTGTTCGCATATTTAAAATATTTACCACTTTCTTTACTGTTTGCTCATTCCCATAACAGTAAGATTACAAAACTGTCCATGTAGTAAAATAACATTTACATAACTTTGATATGCCCCCATGGAATATCGAAAATAATTTTTGATCTAAAGTATCATGGGGTTCAATGCAATAAATGGTATTTCTAAAAAGATTGCACTTCATTACTTTTAATGATTCTTTTGGGCCTCCTTATCTCGAGAGACAATGGATACGCGCCTGGAGGTGGTCAGTGGTTTGTGAAGCAGCGCCTGGAGTGGCTATAAAGGCCAATTCTGGAGTGACAGGCTCTTCCACAGGTGCTGCAGAGAAATTTGTTTGTTGGGGCTGTTGCACAGTTGGCTCTCCCCTTGCGCCTCTGTCTTTTTTCCTGCCAACTACTAAGTCTCTTCGACTCGCCACAATTTAGCCCTGTCTTTATGGCTGCCCGCCAGCTCTGGCGAATGCTGGCAACTGACTCCCACGACTTGTGATCAATGTCACACGATTTCATGTCGCGTTTGCAGACGTCTTTATAACGGAGACATGGACGGCCGGTGGGTCTGATACCAGTGGCGAGCTCGCTTAATGATAGGACTGAATAATTACATTGATCGTATACAAAAAGTAAGAGTCTTTTGATGGTGCCCTACTGTGCAGTAAATTTTTTTTGTTTCTAAGGTTATAACTAACAGTTGTTCCATGTGGTCTCCTGGACTGGTTTTGATTGCCAGAGGGGATTGGGAAGGAATTTTCCAGTGTATTTTTTTCCCCTTTATTTGCCATGTGTTTTTTTCTGTGTGTCTTTTTTGCCCCTCCCAGGAGATTGTGTGGCTTTGGAAGTGTCTCATCAAAGTGCTCTAACCATCGTGGTATGGGACAGGCTTGATGCTCCAGCTGGTCGTCTGCCATCAATTTTGTCTGTTTCATAATGAGAACATTGGTTCTAAAGTGTTTCGGAGCCTAGCTTCTGGAAGAAGTTTTTTTTAAAGTGTTGTGTATTATTAATCTATATTGAAGTAAAAACTTGCTGATGGCTATTGTGCTACAGCAACAGCATAGAAAACTATTGCCATTGTTAAAAGCTACCAGGCACAACACTTATCTTAAAATTCCATGTTTTAGGTTCTATGGCAGCAGCATACTCCAAAATTTAGATAAATCTACATTTATTCTGTTTTATCATATGCATAAATAGTTGTAAAACAGCAGTGCTATAGTCATTACATGATAAGATTTAAAGGCCATTCATTATTTAAACAGTTTGTAATGACCGATCAAAAATACAGAACCAGAGCAAAATCAGCATATCACATTTGGCAAGAAAGAATCCACAGACAAAACAATATTTTTACTCCTTTTTCTGAAATAATATCTGAAAAGTGATGCTGTGCATACTCTGAGAATGCAGGTGCCAGACAATACTAGGATCTTGATATGCCCTGTATCATAGGGGAAACAGTAGTAAGCTAAGGGAGAGAAATTAATTTTGGAGGTCTTCCATTCAAGCTAGTGAATAGTTCAACAGTGACATCAGAAAAGGGCTAGGAGTAGATGGCTGTTTGTCTTTGCTTCCAAATACCAGAAACTTAACTATACCAGCTATATAAATACTGTGGCAGCAAGTCAGAGGCTAACTATTCTGTGGCAAGTGACTCCCAAAGCTTTGCCACCATTTACAAGGTACAAGTCGAGATTTTGATAGCATATCCTCCACTTGCCAGGATAGGTGCAGCTCCAACAACATTCATGAAAGTTGACACCATCCAGGACAAAGCAGCCTGCTTGATTGACACCTATCTACCACCTCAAACATTCACTGCCTCCACCACCGGCGCACCATGGCGACAGTATGTACCACCTGCAAGATGCACTGCAGCAACTCGCCAAGGCTCCTTGGACAGCACCTTCCAAAGCCGTGACGTCCACTGCCTCGAAGGACAAGGGCAGGAGGCGCATGGTAGAAATCCTGGAACTCCCTACTTAACGGCACTGTGGGTGTGCCTATACTATATGAGCGGCAGGTTTCAAGAAGGCATCTCCCCTCACGGGCAATTGGGAATAAATGCTGGCTTTGTTGGTGACGCCCACATCCCATGAAAGAATTTTTTTTAAAATTGGATTAAGATAGAAACTAAAATAAAGATAAAAGAATTTACAGAAATTAAAAAAAAAAATTAAAGTAATATGTGGGTTTTTCATTAGGGAGAAATTTGACAACCAAAAAAATATAACGTTTCCTATTCAGGGTCAATAAGTACATTTAGCAGTACTTCTGAAATTTGTATGCCGTTAAAGAACACAGTTACACCTCTTTCCGTAAGATGTAGCTTTTTCAAGGGTTTTTACAGCAAGATTAACAACGTATTGGTGGAAGTTTTCGCCAAATCATGATTTCAGTGGAGATTGCAGGTGATGGGAACCTCCACAGCTCACCCTATGGAGGAGAGCAGGCCGACTGACATCAACTTCTGCAAATCTGCATTATTCGCGGGCAGACTCTCAAAGTTGCTGTCAGTTTCAGTGGCGTAATGACAGTGAATGCTGACAGTTTTGCTGTCATTAACACAGCAAAATCTGGGCCGTTCTGTGGAAATATATAATATTGTGTGCATATTGTCTCAATTTATTAATACCATATTTTAACTTGAATTTGTATAGCAGTTTCTTAGTGTAGACTTGCATATATTGTTTTGATTGGTGCATTGTTTGCCAATCATTAAAGACAATAAACATCCTGATAACTATTTTTTCCAATCAGTTGAGCAAGAGAGAAATAAGGAAATTATTTTTTAGAATTAGAATTAGAACATTACAGCGCAGTACAGGCCCTTCGGCCCTCGATGTTGCGCCGACCTGTGAAACCATCTGACCTACACTATTCCATTTTCATCCATATGTCTATCCAATGACCACTTAAATGCCCTTAAAGTTGGCGAGTCTACTACTGCTGCAGGCAGGGCGTTCCACGCCCCTACTACTCTCTGAGTAAAGAAACTACCTCTGACATCTGTCCTATATCTATCACCCCTCAACTTAAAGCTATGTCCCCTCGTGTTTGCCATCACCATCCGAGGAAAAAGACTCTCACTATCCACCCTATCTAACCCTCTGATTATCTTATATGTCTCTATTAAGTCACCTCTCCTCCTCCTTCTCTCCAACAAAAACAACCTCAAGTCCCTCAGCCTTTCCTCGTAAGACCTTCCCTCCATACCAGGCAACATCCTCGTAAATCTCCTCTGCACCCTTTCCATAGCTTCCACATCCTTCCCAGAACTGCACGCAATACTCCAGGTGCGGTCTCACCAGAGTTTTGTACAGCTACAGCTGTACAAAAGCTCTTTAAGTTCTTGAGGGAGGAGCAGGGCAGAGAGAAGTGCAAGTATCCTGCAAATGCAAAACAAATTCTCAAGAAATCAGTGAACAAAACAAATTTAGTATTGTTACCCTGGCTAAAGCAAACTAAATCTGCACAACCAGGCATTGCATTACAGTTTGAAATAAAATCAAAATCCAAGATTGAAAATTAGCGAATAAGGTGCAAATTTTCTGAGAACCAAGCGATACCTGAAGTTAAATATTTTTTACATTTTTAGGGCATTACGATTTCATAGTGAGACAAGTACAGAAATAGGTAAAGAACTAATCTACGAAGAAATAGAAAACTGAAGGAAAATCTGAAAATAGCTGAATTAAGCAGATAAATTTGCATACCTTGAGCATTGAATCTGGGACCTGTTGCATCTATTTGGTTCAGATGCACACTAATTCTTCACAATTAGATGAAAATTTTCTTGATTTATTGCATAATGAAGCAAATACTAAATAATTGAAATATTTTTCTTGGTTTCAAAGCTGCAATAGTCCTTTAGCAGTTCAGCTCTATGCTATCTCAATGTTTAGATGCACCCACAACAATGACCTATTTCAGTGGTATCCTATGTAAATGTGTTTATATTTTTAACTGTCAGCATAGCCTGAATTCAGTGTAAAGTCAATATTTGTTATGGAATGCTTCCTGGTTGACAGATTGCTGTTTTTTGTTTGTGCGGGTTTTTTTTTTATTAGATACAGTCTTTATCAGTAAATTTGGAATTGAGCTTATTTATCAAAAGCAGAAACTTAAACTACCAGTGCACTAATACGTTTTATATAATTTTGCATTAGAGTTTGGAGTTAGTTTGGATATCTATATA
This sequence comes from Heterodontus francisci, assembly GCF_036365525.1. Taxonomy (NCBI): domain Eukaryota; kingdom Metazoa; phylum Chordata; class Chondrichthyes; order Heterodontiformes; family Heterodontidae; genus Heterodontus; species Heterodontus francisci. Next base: position 47,732,144 of record NC_090377.1, read on the forward strand.
TTGGGAAATGAATTTCATCTTACACCTTGTTTTACAGATATACATCTCCAGACTTCCTTTATGTGCGCTCTTGGTTACCTTGTATATTTTTTGCTGGTGGAATAACAATGGGAAATATAGGACGTCAGTTAGCAATGGTAAGTAAACAGGCATGCTCTTTTTACATGTTGATTTATTTTCTGCTTCCTTCCCAAATTCCTAGATAAAAATTATTTATAAAATTTGATCCTCAACCATTTTAAAGACGGAATATATTTGATTTTTATTGTTCTAAAATAAAATCTGTGCAGTATGAAACCTCAGAAAAATGTCTTCCATGCGAAATGAGTGAGTTTCCATCTTACTGGACAAATGCTTTCTATTTTCTGCAGCATTTGTAATATTTCTGCCTTTCCTTTATAATTGAAATGCAGTTAATGAATATACACAGCCGTTAGAACTGCTCTAACCTCCGTCCCAAACAGCTGGAATAAATGATATAGTGTTTGTACTGCACCTGTGTATCCTACAGGCAGTCTGTGGAATAGTGTGAATTGTCAGTTGTTATGGGCTAAATTTAAAAAAAAAAAATGTATAACTACCAAGAACAGTAAAGAGATTTTTTTTTTTACCTTTAAATGTTGGTTTTCTCCATCAATCTGGACTTGCAGTGATATGGTACTATTTACATTATCAGTCTAAGCCAAAGCATTTCATAGCCAATGGAATACTTTTAGGCAAGCACAGAAACCAATTTGCACAACTTTCAATTACAAGTTAAAAGTTAGTTGTTCTTGCCTTGGATAGATCTGATGAAGCTAGATTTGGAATATTATATGTAGTTTTGGTTACGAGGGGGAAAGATTCGTTCACATAGAGTCCCTGTGTAACCAGTGCGGGTTTCCTCATTGATATCATTGATGAATGCCATGCGGGCCGTGCTGGCATTGGTTCCGTGGCGCTATATGTCCCTGGGGAATCGATGTAGTCTGTATAGCTTCACTTGAAGTGGCGCTGCGCCAATGAATTTTTCCCTCTTGTCTTCAAAAGGACATCAGCGCATTGGCAAAGATTCAAGGAAGAGTGGCCTGGGTGATTAAGACAGTCCATTTTAAACATTTTTCTGTGATGGACTTCCAGGGACACCATGCAAATATTGACCAATTCTTGGGGTTCCCTGGTTCAAACTTTTGAAAGACCGATGGAAGGTGTCGTCGACAGTGCTATCAAGTGGTACTAGCTTAGCAACAACCTGCTCAGTGACGCTCAGTTTGGGTTCCGCCAGGGCCACTCAGCTCCTGACCTCATCACAGCCATGGTTCAAATATGGACAAAAGAGCTGGACTCCAGAGGTGAGGTGAGAGTGACTGCCTTTGACGTCAAGGTAACATTTGACCGAGTCTGGCATCAAGGAGCCCTAGCAAAGCTGGAGTCAGTGGGAATCGGGGAAAACTCTCTGCCAGTTGGAGTCATACCTAGTGCAAAGGAAGATGGTTGTGGTTGTCGAAGGTCAATCATCTTAGCTCCAGAACATCACTGCAGGAGTTCCTCAGGGTAGTGTCCTAGGCCCAACCTTCTTCAACTGCTTCATCAATGACCTTCCTTCAATCATAAGGTCAGAAGTGGGGATGTTTGCTGATGATTACACAATGTTCAGAGACTGAAGCAGTGTGTGTAGAAATGCTGCAAAATCTGGACAATATCCTGGCTTGGGCTGATAAGTGGTAAGTAACATTCACACCACACAAGTGCCAGGCAGTGACCATCTCCCGGAGAGAATCTGACCATCTCCCCTTGACATTCAATGGCATTATGATCACTGAACCCCCCACTATCAATATCCTGGCGTTACCATTAACCAGAAACTGAACTGGAGTAGCCATACATATACAGTGGCGACAAGAGCAGGTCAGAGGCTAGGAATCCTGTGGCGAGTAACTCACCTTCTGACTCCCCAAAGCCTGTCCACCATCTATAAGGCACAAGTCAGGATTGTGATGGAATACTCTCCACTTGCCTGGAAGGGTGCAGTTCCAACAACACTCAAGAAGCTCGACACCATCCAGGGCAAAGCAGCCTGCTTGATTGGCACCCCATTCATGAACATTCACTCCCTCCACCACTGACGCACAGTGGCAGCAGTGTGTACCATCTGCAAGATACACTGCAGCAACGCACCAAGGCTGCTTAGACAGCACCTTTCAAACCTGCGACCTCCACCGCCTAGAAGGACAAGGGCAGCAGATGCATGGGAACACCACCACCTGCAAGTTCCTCTCCCAGCCACACACTATCCTGACTTGGAACTTTATCGCCGTTCCTTCACTGTCGCTGGGACTCAAAATCCTGGAACTCCCTTCCTAAAAGTGCTGTGGCTGCACCTAACCCACATGGACTGCGGCTGTTCAAGAAGGTAGCTCACCATCACCACCTCAAAGGAAATTAGGAATGGGCAATAAATGCTGTCCTAGCCAGCGATGCCCACATCCCATGGATGAATAAAAAAAAGACTGGTTGACCACTGGAAGTAGTTTCAGGTAAGTTAGCCGATGATCAGTAGCTGGAGGCAGGCGTTTGTTGGAGTCTAAGAGCCTGTCCTTGGGATTGTGTCTTTGTTCAGCATCTCCAGTAAATTCCCACAGTTCAGAGACTGGGAGCTTCTCTGATAAGTGCAGCCTTTCAATCTGCAACCCTGAAACTCAGTAAAAGGCTTTACATTTCCTCTTAGAAACTGATTTTAGGGCTCATTTTGTTGATCAACAACAACTGGGTGGCTGCAGAGAAACTCGGAATGCTGGGCCCCTCAGAGGGCAACATTTCCAGGATGAATTTAATCGGGACAAATTTTGTTAGAAGTGAGAATAAAAGTTGCAAGGGTTGGGGCTGAGACTCCCTAAGTTTTGGGAAGTAGAACACGGTCCATTGTAATGGTAACAGGATATGATCTTGGGATATTATCCAAGGAGACTGTGCTTGAGGACTGTGGGGAAGGAAGCTGCTTTGCCTTCCCATTGAAGCTCCTAAATGAGATGGAGAAAAGATTGAATTATTTTTGAGTCATTGCCTGCATACCCTATTGTGCTGCAGCCCCAACCCATTCCCACAAGCTTCTCACTGTTTCCAGTCAAGGTCTGCCCAGTTGTTCGTACAATTTCTGTGGGCACATAGTTTGGGGTACAACAAAATTTGTCTCCTGATTGAATTCATCTGAGGAATGTTGCCCTCTGAGTTCCTCTCCAGCCACCCAGTTGCTGTTCATGGACAAAAGAGCTCTAAAATCTGACACAACCCTCCCACAGCCCTCTGAGTGTGCCTCCATTAGGCCACATGGTCACTACCTGCATAATACATAGCAATGGTGAGAATTATGAGCACTATCATACCTCAGGACACCCCATTGCACTTTACAGCCAATGAAGTACTTTTTGAAGCACAGTTGTAATGTAGGAAATTCATCAGCAAATCTGCGCATAGCAAGGTTGAACAAATAGAATGGGTGTGGGATAAATATTGGCCAGAACTTCTCTGCTCTTCAGTGGTTAGTGCTTTGAGATTTTTTATGTCTTCCTTTTGAGGGCATGTGGTTCTTGGTTATATTTCTGTCAAGTAGAATGTTTTAGTTTAGGACTGAAATGTGGAGAAATTTTTTCACTCAAAGGGTTGTGAATCTTTAGAATTCTCTATCCCAGAGGTTGTGAATGCTCAATTGTTGAATATGTTGAAGGCTGAGATAGACAGATTTTTGGTTCCTCAGAATTGAGGAATGCGGGGATCAGGTAGGAAAGTGGAGTTGAGGCTGAAGATCAGCCATGATTGTATTGAATGGCGGAGCAGGCTTGAGGGGCCGTATGGTCCACTCCTGTTCCTATTTTTTATGTTCTTATGTTACTCTGTGGGTGTAGTATAATCTGAGGTTGGGCGAGAGCCAAATCAGGCAGTTCTTGAGAGGACTAACTGCACATGGAGGAGCAATGAGAGCAGCTGAATGTAAGTAAACCCCCTGGTTTTTGCTGACTTGGTGTAGTTTGTAGAGGGAAATGGCCTGGAGGTGATTCAGGGCTGGACTGGTACTGATGGTCTGCATTATAATAATTTATAGACAATTTAGTCTGATTTCATTAGGAATTACATGGGGAGGGCAAGGGTTTACTTACAGACATCCAATTTTAGGCCTCAAAGATCAAAACCTGGCTTTGCTTGATGATGATGCATAAATGGGCCTATTAGTAAGGTAATGTGAATTTATTTAAAAACTTCAATTTTATGTGCAGTCATTTTCTAAAGTGCTGTAAATATAATGAATAAGTCAAAAATCCAATTAGTATGAAAATTGATGCTTAAGTTGACATTGCTGGAGGTGTATTTCTAAATACTGTAGCAGTATGAAATGTTTGGCAGTGTTTTCCAGAATTCAAGTGATTAAATACCCTTCTCAGCAAATAGCATTTAAGTACCCATAAATTCAAATACTTGATTAGATTAAAACATCAAATGCTGTTTTGGATGGCATGTGAGTAAGTGATGCTCTGGGAGCCATCAAAGATTTATTTAACATTTTGAGATGGGCATTTCAATGATTAGTTGTTTACACAAAATTAGAGTTGAATAAGCATCTTCTGTTCCTGCCAGAGGTGCAGCTGAGGTTTAGATTTTTAGAAGAAGGATGATGAATGTAATAGAAAGTGAAGAGTGTATGGTTTTAGGGTTTTGTGCTTTGAGGAAATTGAAAACTGGGAATGTGTTGGCTAACAAATGTGGAACAGATTACAGATGCATTTTGTAGCATCTCTTTTAAAATGTGCCATGAGGTATATGGCTCTCCATACAATTTCAATACCCAGATGTGGCCCTCAGGTCGAAAAGCTTGCCCGCCCCTGATGTAAACGGAAGTCATACTTGAACATCTAGGTCATATGTTTAAAATTAACTCCCCTCAAGGGAGAAGGTGTTAGAATTCCTACCCTGCCCCCCGAACCCCCACCCCCCCGCCACCTACACCACCAGAACAGTGGACATGTGGATACTCAACAAAAGCTGTGAATGAAAATTAAATTGAAGGCTGGATAGATCTAACAAAAGCTTATTGGTCTTCAGCTTGAAAATTTCAATTGACACAGCATTCACAGCCCTTTGAAGGAGTGAGTTCCACTCCTGAATGTTCTGGCTCTTAATTTTATTATGGCCTGTTAATTTTGGTTGCAGCATCAGAATAAATAGTTTCTCTGTTTCTACCCTACTGAATCGCTTTATCATTTTAAATAGCTCATTTATACTTTCCCTCAACCTCCTAAACTTAAGCAAATACAAACCAAGTTTAGGCAATCTGCCCTGATAATTTAACTCCTAGTGTTCTGGTAGATATGCATTGTACCCCTTCCAAGGCCACAATATATTTCCTGTGATTTCAGATGGGGTCTGACCATTTTTGAATTCCAATCCCTTGAGATAAAGGCCAACATTACATTAATCTTTTTAATTACTTTTTGTATTATTAGTGATTTGTGTATACGGACACTTAGATTCCATTGCTTCTCCATAGCTCTTAACCTTTCACATTTAAGAAAATATTTCGATCTGTCTTTCTCAAAATGAATAACCCCACACTTTCCTACAATGACTTGCATCTGCTATAGTTTTGCTCACTCACCTGGTCTGTCATTGTTTCTTTGTATCTTACTGGACATGAAGATGCTGTGCCTCCTAACTTAGTGTCATCTTAAGCAAGCTTGGATAAAGAAACTCTCGATTCCTTCATCCAAGTCACTAATAGTATTGGTGAAAAACTGAGACCCCAGTTTCCCTGGGGAAGACCACTTGCCACATCCTATCATACAGAGCACAAATCCCTAAAGGGGTTGGCGGTGGCGTGGGATAGATTGAAGCGATTCTCTTTGGGGAGACTAGCAGATCAGATTTGAAAGTGGAAATGTGAGGAAAGATAAATACTATGCGTTCCTGCACTTTTCATTCATTTTTGTAATTGGATTATTTGCATAGAGGTTCTTCAGGAAATTAAATGGTTGAAGTAGAATCCACAATAGTGCAGGTTGTAGAATCTATGGAAGGGATTATGTCACTCTGCCAATTTTCTTGCTTTATGCTTTAATATTCCAATTTAGTTTATGGATGAGTTTGAGTGTAGAAACAACAAAATATTTGTCATTAACATTCTTCGCGTGTACTGCAACCTACAAACCATAATCTCTTTATATTTTCTGATTACAGTATGAGTGTAAAGTTATACCGGAGAAACCGCATCAAGATTGAAGTAATATTGTGCAAATTTGAAGATTTCAGATAGACAATTGGAAATAAGGACGATATGCCAAATGAATGTAAAAAGCTGTAAATAAGGGTTCCGGCTGTAAAATTGCAGAAACTGCAGTTTTATTTTCACTCTGTACATGAAATGCAATCTGTGATTGCTCTTGGTATAAAATGTGTTGTTCGAGCATTATTGTTTAGGTAATACACTTGCAAGACCATACATCTATATGCAACTGTGGGTTCAGTCTTAGTACATGGAGAACATTCATTTTATTCCCATGGAAAGATTTTGGAACCTATCTACAGATGTGTGGTGCCAAAGAAGTATATAATTTCATTGCTCTGTTTTAATCTGGATGAACAAAAGTTTCAGATTTTATACTTCATTTAAGATAGTCATTGGACAGTATCCTGCAATTATTTAGCTAGCTCAATTTTTAAATACCTTAAAGTTGCAGTTGTGCAGTTTTTCTCAGTGTCAGCTTGCATGTATGTGTTTATAAATCTTTAAAGTTCAGAAGATTCAACACTATTTGAATGAAGTGTGAAATTAGTATTTTTCTTTCTTAGAATATATTTTGTATAAGGGTAATATTTCATGGTGCTGCCTTACAGGGAATGTAATATCTGAAGTTTTGGCTCATCCCCATTTTTGGAATCCTGCTTGTAGCAATAGAAATAGAGTATTTACAGATGCATGAAACTGCTTCTACCGATATATATCTGCACTAACATGTAATGTTTTTGAAGCAATATACTATCTATTGATACTTCAAATCATTGTGAGCTCTGTGATTAACTATTGTAGCAGGACTTAGATATCTCCTTCAGCATATCTAAGACTGATCTGCATTTTCAGTTGACTGGCAAAATTTAAGAATGCGTACTACTGTACGTGTTTTGTTTAGAATATAAGATCTTATTTTGTGGTGAGGATATCTTGTATAGAAGAATGTTAAATTAACATCTGTCAGTTGAAATAAGACATTTGTGTAGGAATGATGATGCAAATTGTTCTTATTTATCAATTTTAGGCTTTTCTTTCATGGAACCTTCAGTCCATTCCAAACAAAGGCATTTAGTCGTAAGTGTGGTAAAATCATTTGGCCTCTTGAGCATTTTAGACTAATTTATTCTGATTAAATATATACTGAATTTTCCAATAAAATAAATATTTCAGTAAAGCTGCCTGCTCCAGTCCTGTGACAAAATTACACATTTTATTTTTAAAAATTTTTCCAGTTATACATGCTTTCAATAGTCATTGGCAGTGATTATAGAAAATTAAGGTCAAGTGACAAAATTCAAGCAGGAAAGCTTTCTACTTCTATGGGATTGTGGAATGAGTTCAAACACGCCCGGCATTGTTGTTTACTCTTAACTGTATATTATTCTCTACATAAATGATATCCCTACATATCTATAAATGGTAATTTTGCTATATTTGCAACAAATAAGAATCACAGTGGTTAGCACCGCACCCTCACAGCTGCAGCGACCCGTGTTCAGTTCTGGGTACTGCCTGTGTGGAGTTTGCAAGTTCTACCTGTAACCGCATGGGTTTCCGGCGGGTGCTCTGGTTTCCTCCCACAGCAGGTTGATAAGTAAATTGGCCATTGTAAATTGCCCCTAGTGTAGGTAGGTGGTAGGAGAATGGTGGGGATGTGGTAGGGAATATGGGATTAATGTAGGATTAGTATAAATGGATGGTTGTTGGTCAGCACAGACTCAGTGGGCCGAAGGGCCTGTTTCAGTGCTGTAACTCTATGACTTTGGTGCATTTAACCTGCATTGTGGCAATTACCAAATTTTGAAGTAAAAATTGATATGATTTCAGATACATTAATGCAGTACATATATTCATTTTAACTTGGGATCAAATAGGTCGCCACAGTTCTGCAGTGCGCTTCCTTCCCATACTCACTTTTTAGGTCAGCAGTTTTTCAAAATAGTTAATTTTAACAAGTTACGCCCATCAAATTTTGCTAAATGAAACACTGAGCAAGTGGGAATTTTACAATGTGCTATTTAACATGTAATCATTTATGACTGCTAGGATTTTATTTCATCAATTGAAGTAGAATATAGGGTACAAATATTGAAGCATTTTGTATGTATTTTTGTTCTCTGTGAAATAATAACCAGCAAATGCTTCAACAGTGTTTTAGTTTTTTTTAGTTTTATTTACCAGTATGCAAAAAGAGCTAGGGATTCTGTAATAGCTATAGTGTAATATTACATTGGTTATAGAAGTTGTGGGGAAACTCTGATCACTTAAAAAAAAAAAATGGTGTCATATTTTTCACAATAAAAGTTTATACTGCAAGTGTGGAGAAATTTTTGTGTTTTGTAGTAGTATTGGCTTACATTACAGACACGGTCATGCCTTAAGGTTTGACTTCATTAATAATGCTGGTGAGGGTACAGAGACTAATCTTCAATCTCTATTCATCATCAGACTTTCCATTTGCCTCCATATTACCAAATCGCCCAGTATCTTTTAATTCTATATACATCTCTCTTCTGGCAGCACTAATTCATGCTGCGGTACAAATTTTAAAAGCATTAGCAGGCCTCCAGTACTTTACCAAAGTGACATTCTCACAATTTCCAATCATGAGTGAAATTTCTGACTGAATTTTTGTTTTCCCTGTGCTTTTCCTGGTTCATTCACACGGAGACAACTTGTGTCCCCATTGCTTTCCTTGGTGAGATCAGCAAACTCAGTATTTGCCAAGAATTGATCCCAACATAGTTCCTGACCAAATGGTGGGACCATATATGGGTCAGGAAACCATTGATAGCTGGAGTGGGAATTGCTGAGGATCATTATGGATTTCTTAAGGGCAAATCATATTTAACTAACTTGCTGGAGTTTTTGAGGAGGTAACAAAGAGGGTTGATGAGGGTATTGCTGTTGATGCAGTGTACATGGGCATTCAAAAGGTGCTTGATACAGTGCCACTGAACAGACTTGTGAGCAAACTTGTAGCTCATGGAATAAAAGGGACAATAGCAACATGGATACAAAATTGGCTGAGTGACAGGAAATAAAGAGTAGTGGTTAATGGATGTTTTTCGGGCTGCGGGAAGGTTTGTAGTGGAGTTCCTCAAGGATTAGTGTTGGGACCCTTGCTTTTCCTGATATATATTAATGACCTAGACCTTGGTGTACAGGGCACAATTTCAAAGTTTGCAGATGGTACGGAACTTGGAAGCATTGCGAACTGTGAGAAGGGTAGTGTAGAACTTCAAAAGGACATAGACAACTTGGTGGAATGAGCAGGCAGGTGGCAGATGAAGTTCAATGCAGAGAAATGTGAAGTGATTCATTTTGGTAGGAAGAACATGGAGAGACAATATAAAATGAAGGGTACAATTCTAAAGGGGGTGCAGGAGCAGAGGGACCTAGGTGCATATGTGCATCAGTCATTGAAGGTGGCAGGACAGGTTGAGAGAGCAGTTAATAAAGCAGACAGTATCCTGGGCTTTATTAATAGGGGCATAGAGTACAAGAGCAATGAAGTTATGTTGAACTTGTATAAGACGTTGGTTCGGCTTCAGCTGGAGTACTGTGTCCAGTTCTGGGTGCTGCACTTGAGGAAAGACATGAGGGCGTTGGAGAGAGTACAGAAAAGATTCACTAAAATGGTTCCAGAGATAAGGAGTTTCAGTTATGAAGATAGACTGGAGAAGTTTGGACTGTTTTCTTTGGAGAAGAGAAGGCTGAAAAGTGATTTGATAGAGTAATTCAAAATCATGAGGGGTCTGGAGCAAGTAGACGGAGAGAAACTGGTCCCACTTGTGAAAGGATCGTGAACGAGTGGGCACAGATTTGAAGTATTTGGTCAGAGAAGCAAAAGTGACATGAGGAAAACTTTTTCAGGCAGCGAGTAGTTAAGGTCTGGAATATGCTGCCTGTGAACGTGGTGGAGGCAGGTTCAACTGAAGCATTCAAAAGGGAATTGGATAGTTATGTTACAACCGAGGCAGGAGTAATGCACTGTCAATTCTGTCCCAATACTCCACAGGTCGCAGCATATTAAAGTTTTCCCATCTACTGGAAATTAGCCAAATTAAAACACTTCAGTAACCCCCTAAATGGAACAGACTAAACCAGATATCTTAAAACAACAAATTAACTATTAAACTAATTAGTAACACTAAGATAAACATGTGTCAAAAGTCTTTATAACTTATTTTCTCTCAATCCTAATGCACACATACCAATTCAAAAATCAATGGTTAACTGGTTTGAAAAAATAGTATTCCTTCGGAACAAAATAAGTAGCTGGGTTGTAAGTCCTGGTGAGTTACGTTCCTGGTTGGTGAGGTGACCCAGACTGGAACAATCAGATGCCACTCGAAGTCTCCAGGTGAATTTGACGAAAGTCTTCTATTAGATAGGCATTCACAGCACTTTGGTTGCAGCAGGCGTGTCACAGTTCTTTTAACAAGGAGTATAGCCACTGATGTATTTGATTTTAAAATTGGTAGTATTTCAGGAGAAACTTTACTGAGAATTCCAGCAAACACAAACAAATGACAGTGTGTCAATCTTGAAGGCAAATGTTCTTTTCCCAGGATTTTGTTTTCTCTCCTTAGGCAATAACAAAGCCTGTAACTCAATTTAGTTTTTCTACTAAGCAAAATAGACAGCTTCTTCCTTCAGAGCATGCTTCACTGGACTCTAGTTCAAACCGGTTGAAGTCTGTCTTTATCCACAGTTAAAAGTTACAGTACACCATGTAACCCTCTCCTGCTGTGGCTTAGGAAATATGGTACAGCTGCTGGCACACTATGCTCAATCTTAAAGGCACACTGTTTTTAAACAGAGGAGAAAAAGTTCCGTGTACAAAATCATGAGAGGTATAGACAGGGTAGATAGCAAGAAGTTTTTTCCCCAGAGTGGGGGATTCAATTACTAGGGGTCACGAGTTCAAAGTGAGAGGGGAAAAGTTTAGGGGGGGATATGCGTGGAAAGTTCTTTACGCAGAGGGTGGTGGGTGCCTGGAACACGTTGCCAGTGGAGGTGGTAGACGCGGGCACGGTAGCTTCTTTTAAGATGTATCTAGACAGATACATGAATGGGCAGGAAGCAAAGAGATACAGACCCTTAGAAAATAGGCGACATGTTTAGATAGAGGATCTGGATTGGCGCAGGCTTGGAGGGCCGAAGGGCCTGTTCCTGTGCTGTAATTTTCTTTGTTCTTGCTTTGACACCTCCGCCCTTGGCAAAATGAAAATCCATTCTTTAAAATGCGTTTCATCACAATGCAAAAAATAGAAATTGAAAAGAAACACTTTTTCACGTTCATGGCCCCATTCACTCTGCTGATAATTTACAGAATTTTCTTTGTAACATTGCCATTCATGTAACTTAACATGATTAAATTCATGACAAAGCATTGGTGATAACATTGTTTTTCCCCGAAATATGTACAATTTTCAAATGATGAGGCTATAATAACAATCTCCATATAAATATTCTAGCATTTTGGTTTTTAAATTTTTCCACAAACGATAATGGGTTGTGGTCAGTGTTACGACCAGGTGAGAAAGGGGTCTAGGGGGTTCCCTCTCAGCCTTTGCCTGGCGCAGTGGTTAGCACCGCAGCCTCACAGCTCCAGGGACCCGGGTTCAATTCTGGGTACTGCCTGTGCGGAGTTTGCAAGTTCTCCCTTTGACCGCGTGGGTTTCCGCCGGGTGCTCCGGTTTCCTCCCACCGCCAAAGACTTGCAGGTGATAGGTAAATTGGCCATTATAAATCGCCCCTAGTGTATGCAGGGAATAGGGGATTACTGTAGGGTTAGTGTAAATAGCCAAGAGCAACGTCTCAATTCGTTCCATCTTCGTTGCCTCCGGAGAATACTTGGCATCAGGTGGCAGGACCGTATCTCCAACGCAGAAGTCCTCGAGGCGGCCAACATCCCCAGCTTATACACACTACTGAGTCAACGGCGCTTGAGATGGCTTGGTCATGTGAGCCACATGGAAGATGGCAGGATCCCCAAAGACATGTTGTACAGCGAGCTCGCCACTGGTATCAGATCCACCGGCCGTCCATATCTCCGCTTTAAAGACGTCTGCAAACGCGACATGAAGTCCTGCGACATTGATCACAAGTCGTGGCAGTCAGTTGCCAGCGTTTGCCAGAGCTGGCGGGCAGCCATAAAGGCGGGGCTAAAGTGTGGCGAGTCGAAGAGACTTAGCAGTTGGCAAGAAAAAAGACAGAGGCGCAAGGGGAGAGCCAACTGTGTAACAGCCCCGACAAACAAATATTTCTGTGGCACCTGTTGGAAGAGCATCTCACTCTAGAATTGGCCTTTATAGCCACTCCAGGCGCTGCTCCACACACCACTGACCACCTCCAGGCGCTTATCCATTGTCTCTCGAGATAAGGAGGCCAAAGAAGAGTTCTTGGTTGGCACAGACTCAGTGGGCCAAAGGGCCTGTTTCAGTGCAGTATCTCTAAATAAATAAATAAATAATTAACCGTAACAGGGTTTAATTTTGAAAACACTGTGTTTTTAGCTCCGCCTCAGTGAATCCTTGTTCACTGCTCTTCAAGTGTAAGGCAAAGAAATCAACCAGACAGGTTTTCTTAGTATTAAACAAGAAAGGTGGAAGTTTATTAATCTTAAAACTCTAATTCGGTTAAAACTACTACGAATATGCGACACGACCACACTCGCATGCATACGCGATAAACACACACGCAGATAGAGACAGAAAAGTAGAAAGAATAAAGGGGAAAAGTTTGAAGCAAAAGCTGGGGTTTATTTTACTATCCTTTGAGTTCCATGTAGAGTCTTTGTTTGCAGGTAACTCTTTCTGTTTTATTGGAGTCCAGTGCACGCTTTCAAACTTGTTTCGATTTAGGAGTCTTCTCTGTCTCGAGGTTTAAGTGACGGCCGTGGATCTGGAAATTCGAGAGAGAGAGAGAAAGCCAGGCAGGAGAGAGGTTCTTTCTTCAAGTTCAGTTGCAGTCTGATCCAATCTGTTCAGTGAGCAGTTCAAAACGAAACCTGGGCTCGTAGGTTAGTCATGTGCCTAGTTGTTTCTTTAACAAACCCCTGTGATTTTGTGGATTTCTTTCATGTCAGTAGACACCCGCAGTGGAGGGGTGGGAATGGAATGCTGGTTTGTTCCCCATTCTATGTCTGGTGATCAAAATCCATTTGAGTTAATTAGATCAGGGCGTCGTTCTATTGTCTCTCCAGGCAACTGTCTCTTAGTATGCAAATTTTTCCAGCCACTGCTGATCTCTTTAAACAATTTATCTCTTCAGTCCAGCAACAGTTTAAAATTAATGTTTCATATGACGAAATTAATATTCCTCATTCTTGGCAGATGGGGTCTTCATTACATCAGTGTATATTAGTATTTCTTTATAGTCTTGGCAGACATCTACTTCGAAATGTTTGAGAGCCAGCAAAAGTCCTAATGTTTCTTTTTCCACAGAATACTTTTTTTTTTATGGCAATTTTGTTTTCTTGAAAAGTACCCTACTAGCTTCTCTATGCCCGATTCATCATCCTGCAATAGATCTGCACCAACCCCCAGGTTGCGAGCATGGATCGCTATTTTAAAGGGTTCAGCAAAATTTGGAGCAGCCAACACTGGTTCATTAGTTAAGATTGCCTTTAGCTTTTCAAAAACTGCCTGGCATTCATCTGACCATACTACTTGTTTTTCTTTTTTTGGAGCAAATCGATTAATGGCGCAGCCACAGTACTAAAATTCTGTATAAATTTCCCGTAGCAACTGTACATCCCCAAAAACCTTATTATTTCACATTTAGATTTAGGGAAAGGGAATTCTACTAAGGCTTGTACTTTTGCTGTCTTTGGCAATACTTGTCCTTGCCCCACTATGTGTCCGAGTTAAGTTACTCTTGCTTTTCCGAATTCGCTTTTTTACAGATTTATCACTAAGTCCACTGCTTGTAGTTTTTTAAATATAATTTTTAGCTGGTGTCAGTGTTCTTGCCAAGTGTTACTGTAAATTAGTACATCATTGACATACACTACACAGTTGGGAACACTGGCTATCACTTGATTCATTAATCTTTGAAAAGCCCAAATGGCATCACTCGGCACTGATAAAGACTGTCAGATGTTACAAAAGTTGATATCTCTGTGGTTTGAGGAGTCAAAGGAACTTGCCAGTATCCCTTTAACAAATCGATCTTGGTAAGAAATCTAGCACTGTCCACTCTGTCGATGCAATGTTCTAAATGCGGAATTGGGTAGGAGTCTGCCTTCATTACTGTATTGACTTTTCTGTCGTCTATACAAAAACGGGTTGACCTATTAGGTTTAGGTACTGGAACTATTGGTCAACTCCAGCTGCTCTGATTTGGTTCGATCAAGTTTTCCAGCATGTATTGGATTTCTTCTTTTACTTGGGCCTGGTTGTCCGGACTTAAGTGGTAAGGATGTTGCTTTAAAGGAACGGATTCCCCTATATCCACATCATGTGTGGTTAAGGTTGTCTTCTCTTCTTTGGCCTCCTTATCTCGAGAGACAATGGATAAGCGCCTGGAGGTGGTCAGTGGTTTGTGAAGCAGTGCCTGGAGTGGCTATAAAGGCCAATTCTAGACTGACAGGCTCTTCCACAGGTGCTGCAGAGAAATTTGTTTGTCGGGGCTGTTACACAGTTGGCTCTCCCCTTGCGCCTCTGTCTGTTTTCCTGCCAACTACTAAGTCTCTTCGACTCGCCACACTTTAGCCCCATCTTAATGGCTGCCCGCCAGCTCTGGCGAACACTGGCAACTGACTCCAACGACTTGTGATCAATGTCACAGGATTTCATGTCGTGTTTGCAGACGTCTTTAAAGCGGAGACATGGACGGCCGGTGGGTCTGATACCAGTGGCGAGCTCGCTGTACAACATGTCTTTGGGGATCCTGCCATCTTCCATGCGGCTCACATGGCCAAGCCATCTCAAGCGCCACTGTATATAAGCTGTTGTACATCTTGGCTTATCCCTACAGACTCTTTTAAATGTTCTGAAAATCCTGGTTAGGTCTTCAATTGTTTTGCCTCTAAGTGCAAAAGCATGTCGTCCAATTTACCTAGCCATTCTGTATTTACTAACTTGATAGTTGAAGGTTCAGTCTGAGAATTGTCTAGGCCCCCTTCTGCCTCATCCTCACTATCCTTTTCCTTCTCAACAGTCCCGATTACCTGACATACCTGTACTGGCTTATCCTCCTCTCTGCAATAATATTGCTTTAACATATTGATGTGACACAATCGGTTCTTCCGGTGATCAGGGGTGTGAATCAAGTAATCTACCTTAACCACTCTTTTAATCACTTTATATGGGCCACTGAGCCGTGCTTTTAATGGTTCCCCCGTAACAGTAACAACACCAATACCTCATCCTCTGGTTGAAAATTGAAGGTCTTTGCATTCTTGTCTGCTCATTTTTTCATATTGGCTTGGGATGCTTTAAGGTTCCTGAGCCACACTACAAGCTTTTGTGAGCCTGTCCCAGACACAGATACATAGTCCAGTATCGAAGATCCATTCCTTTGTTCCAAGAATCTGTCTTTTATGAATTTTAGAGCACATCTTATTTCATGTCCGTAAATCAGTGAGTCTCTAGTGGCAAGTCTGGTCCTTTATCCCAGTCATGTGGATATTCGTGACTAAGTTCTAATCTAATTTTGAGAGTTTGGTGGTCCCTCTCTAAAGATCCCTGTGACTGTGGGTGATATGCTGAAGATTTCAACTGTCTGATGCCCAAATTATCCATGATTTCTCGAAATATCTTAGACCCGAAATTAGAACCTTGATCTGATTGAACTTCAGGTGGTAACCCATACCTGGTAAAAAATTGGATTAATTTTTCCACTACTATTTTAGCAGTAATTGACCTCAAAGGAATGGCCTCTAGCAATCGAGTAGCCACATCCATGGTAGTAAATATGTATTGATGTCCTGCTTTTGTTTTTGGAAAGGGTCCTATAACAGTCTACTGTCATGCTAAGCCCCCACCTACCAAGAATGAGGCACATTAATTTTGTCATGAACATTGATTTAAAACTGTTACTGGAGTGAAGAAAGGACTTAAACAGATCAGCCGTGGCTGCAAAAGGCATCTGCATATTAACAGAAGGTGCTTGGAAGGACAAAGGACCATTCCCTGACACATTCAACCCACAATGGACCTTGATCACCAGATATTGTGTAAGAGGACCATTCCAGAGACTGCTAAGGTGATACAATCCAAGATGTGGTCAGACTAGTTAGTCACACGACTAACCTGCTTGGCAACCTGGGTTTTTCTGAATTGTATAAACAGTTTGAACTCCGAGAGTATCTATTTTCTCCCGGACTGAGAAAATCTCTCTTGTCTGCTCCCATCTCTTTCTCACAAGCCTCTGAATCCATTGAAGACACATGAACCCCAAGAGAGAAAAGTCTCCTACAGCGAACAAGGTTTAAGAAGAATACTGGGACCCAACGAAAAGCAAGATCTACCTACAATCAAGGATTCTACAGTGAGCTCAAAGAACCATAACAAAAACCCTTCAGATATTGCCTCAAACTTTTCCGCTTTACTTTTCTTCTCTTTTCTGTCTCTATTTGCATGTGTGTATCACATGTGCATGCTAGTGTGGGCACGTTATGTAGCCGTAGGTGCCAACTGAATTAGAGTATAAGTTCAAGTTTAATAAATTTCAACTTTTCTTCTTTAAACTTAAGAAAAATCTGTTTATGCTGGTTTCTTTGGAAAGTGGTGAACGAGGATTCACCAAGGGGGAGCTAAAAACACAGTGTGTTTAAAATTGAACCCTGTTACAGTAAGACCAGGTGAAGGCTGAGAGGGACCCCTAGACACCTTTCTCACCTGGTCGTAACAGAAATTTGGGTGCTAACCTCTGGAATTGACCCACAGACAAATGAGAGAAATTGGAAGTGGGAAGCCAAATTGTTCCCAATCAAAAAAAGAGCAAGATTTCAATACAGGTTTTCTTGTGGTTGTGTGTGATAGAACATTAACATGCCTGCAACTGAAGCTAGTAGCTCTCCAAGCCAGGGTGAAGTAACTTGGGATAAGTTAAAAGCACTGTCTGTGGAGGAGTTGAGGAAAATGGCTGAGCAGTGTGGGATCACTGTACGTGGCAAGGCTAGGAAGTCTGAACTCCTAAGACTAGTAGCCAACCATTTTTCCCTTGAACCTGAAGAAGCAGAAACAGGGTTAGAAGCAGACTCCAACAGGTTATTATCAGCAAAGATACAATTGTAACAAAGGAAACTTGAATTAGAAGAAAGAGAAAGAGAGAGGCAGGAGAGGTAGCAAGAGAGAGCCTTCAGAAGGAAAATGAAGAAAATGAAAGGCAGGAGAGGGAAAGAGAAAGAATATTCCAGAAGGAATATGAAGAGAGAGAGCTGCAGCGGCTTCAGTTAACGGGGGGTGGGGGTGGGGGGGGGGGGTGCGACAGAGTAACCCCAGTGAAAGCATAGCCAATATGGAGGAGTGTAATTCAGGGCTGGGTACAGAATTGTTAAAACTCGCTCAACTAATTCCAAAATTCAATGAGGAAGATGTAGAAGTATTTTTTGTGTCCTTTGAGAAACTGGCAAGGCAGCTAAAATGGCCAGCTGAGGCCTGGCCTCTTTTACTACAAAGCAAGCTAACTGAAACAGCCCATGAGGTTTATTCCTTGTTGCCGGATGAGAGTTCAGCAAATTATGAACTAATAAAAAGTGCTAACCTCGGCGCATATGAATTAGTACCCGAAGCCGATCGCCAAAAGTTTAGAACCCTCAAGAAGCAAGCTAATCAAACTTAATTGAGTTTGAAAGAAGTAAGCAGCTAGCTTTTGACCAGTGGCTGTGGGATCTTAAAGTACAGTTCAGCTATGAGAATCTCAGAGAAGTAATTCTGTTAGAGGAATTTAAACACTCTCTCCCACTCTCCATAAAGAGCCATGTAGAGGAGCAGCAGGTCCAGAGAGCCTGGCAAGCAGCCATTCTGCCTGATGAGTTTGCTTTAATTTCTAAGTTGGTTTCCTAGAGGAGAACCTTTCCTAGTCACCTCCACAAATCTGAAAGGGACAAAGGGTGGGAAGGTGATAGAAGCCCAAGCAGTCCTGGGAGAGAAAGGAAAGCAGGAGACACAGGGGGCCCTCCTCTGGCCAAAAAGGAAGGTGCTGTGAGCAAGAGTGAAACCCGGAGATCTGTCTGCTTCCATTGTAATAAAGCAGGGCATTTAAAAGCTGACTGCTGTAAACTAAAGGGAAACCCTGTAGGGTTAATCAGGGCACACCCGCTCAGTGAAGAAGGGGCACTGATGGAAAGCACAGCAGAACAAGCTGTGGCTTAAACTGCAGTAAGAGTGAGACCAGGAAGCTTACGGCTGTAAGTGCAGGAACATTTAATAGGATTCTTGAAGGTTATCAGGGTTTTGTGTTTGAAGGGAAAGTAACCCCATACCCCTCGAGTGGAGCAAACAAGTCCATAGTAATTCTCAGGGAGACAGGGGCTACTAGATCCCTTTTACTGGGAAAAGGCATGACCTTTCCCCCAGAGAGCGCAGTGAACATCAGAATGGTGGTGAATGGTATGGGAGAGCAGTGTATGCCTGTACTTGTACACTGGGTGCACCTGGAGTGCGACCTAGTTTTGGGACCGGTGACTGTCGGGATTGTCCCTAGTTTGCCTGTGGATGGGGTTGACCTGCTCCTAGGTAATGACCTGGCAGGGGTGAAGGTGGTAGCCACCCCAGTAGTGAAAGAAAGACCGCAGGAGGTCAGAGAGACAGGGCAGTGGCAGGAGACAACCCCTGCAGTTTCCCTGAATGTGTAGTGGATCAGGCCATGATGAAACCAGCTCCCCCAGAGGAGACTGAATTGGCACTGCAGGCAGATGACCAGTTCTGTCCATCTGAGACTTTCTTTGGTGAGTTAGGAGACCCAGGGAATGAATTAAATGGATTTTCCCTAGCTGAGGCTCAGCAAGCCAACCCAGTATTGTGAGAGTTAGCACAGGCTGCCCAGTCTGAAAGTGAAGCAGAGGGAGTCCCTGATTGCTACTATTTAAAGAAATGGGGTACTGATGAGTAAATGGAGTTCTCCTCACAGACCTGAGAGCAAGGAGTGGACAGTGGTTCACCAATTAGTGGTTCTGCAGATGTACCAGAGAGAAATATTAAGAAGGGCCCACAAGACAACAGTGGTTGATCATGCCGGTATACGAAAGACCAAAGCCTGTATAAGACAGCAGTTTGACTGGCCAAACGCCACAAAGATATGGTGGAGTACTGCAGGAGTTGCCACATGTGCCAGGTTGAGGGAATACCCCATCCTATAGTGAAACCTGCACCCCTAAGTCCTGTACCAGTGTTAGGATGACCCTTCAGCAGAGGGCTGATGAACTGTAAGAGACCCCCGCTGAGAACAAATGGGGACCGACAGGCACAATGCTGGCAAAAGTTTAGAAAGGGAAAGAGAAAATGTGACCAAAAGGGCAGATGAACGGAATTTTGGGAGGAATCCCAGATGAAAACCCCAGCTGCCCGGTCAGCCAACCCCTGAAAATTTGAAAAGTTAGACCCCCACATCCTCCTACGTAAATGCACACTCCAGCTGCACCCCACCAGAGTTGCGAACAGCATATACAGGAACCTGCCAAGACAAAGAAAGACCTCTGGGGGGAGTGGGGGCACTGAAACCGTGAGGGTGATGCCTCACCTAGTCGAAGAGCCGCAGGGGTGTGCAGTAGAGTCTGCACAAATACCTGCAGGCAGGAGTTTTCCAGAGGACAAAGGGGAGATTAGCAAAGAATCCTCCGCCGCAGTCAGAAAAAAGAAAACCACCCATCCCCCAAAGTCAAAAGTCTTTGCATAACTCAGCAAAGCACTGAAAGAGAGTTCAGGATAGACCCGCCCACTACTGACTCTCCTGAAACAACAATTACCTCAGCAGGAACAAAGACCCTCGGCAGCCACGGAAATGGGCAAACGGAAGAGAAATTTCCCCAAAAAAGAACCACATGTTTATTGGGATGCCAAAAAAGGGGCAATTTTAATAAGTTTTAGGATTTGTGAATGAATAAGAGAAATGCTTGGGTCTTTTCTGAATCTTATATTTTCTCTCGACCCTTTTAATGAAATGCGGCTTTTCTCAAATCTCATTTCATTCCACTGGGTGTGGAGGTGCCATGCTAGGCCAAAGATGAGGCATAGTAATTTTGTCATGAACATTAATATTAAACTGTTACTGGAGTGAGAGGAGGACTTCTTAAATGGATCAGCTGTGGCTGGAAAAGACATTTGCATATTAACAGACAGTACTTGGAAGGACAAAGGACCATTCCCTGACACATTCAACCCACAATGGACCTTGATCACCAGATATTGTGTGTAAGAGGAGCATTCCAGAGATTGCTAAGGTGATGCGATCCAAGACATGGTCAGACCAGTTAGTCACATGATTAATCTACTTGGCAACCTGGGTTTTTCTGAATTGTGCAAACAGTTTGAACTCAAAGAGTGTCTGTTTGCTCCTGGACTGAGAAGATCTCTCCTGTCTGCTCCCATCTCTTTCTCACAAGCCTCTGAATCCATTGAAGACACATGAATCCCAGGAGAGAAAAGTCTCCTACAGCAAACAAGGTTTAAGAAGAATACTGGGACCCAACGAAAAGCAAGATCTACCTACAATCAAGGACTCTACAGTGAGCTTGAAGAACCGTAACAAAAACCCTTCAGATATTGCCTCAAACCTTTCCACTTTATTTTTCTTCTGCTCTTTTCTGTCTCTGTTTGCATGTGTGTATCGCATATGCATGCTAGCATGAATGGGTCGTGTATCCATAGGTATCAATCGAATTAGAGTTTAAGTTCAAGTTTAATAAATTTCAACTTTTCTTCTTTAAACCGAAGAAAAACCTATTTGTGCTGGTTTCTTTGCCCTATAATTGGAAAGTGGTGAGCATGGATTCACCAAGGGGAGCTAAAAACATGGTGTGTTTAAAATTGAACCCTGTTACAGTAAGACCAAGTGGTCGAGGCTGAGAGGGATCCCTAGACACCTTTCTCACCTGGTCGTAACACTACCAATACCCTGCTAAATGGTTCCTCAATCACTGGTATGGGAACTAGTGGTGCCAGTTTTATGGTAGTTTGTGGTTTTCCCACAATTCTGCATGTATGGCATGTCCTACAAAATTGTCTCACATCCTCTAAGACCTGGCCAGTAGTAATGTTGGCTCATATGTAATTTAATCTTCTGAATCCCCCAATGTCCTGCAAAAGGAATGTCATCTGCTAATCTTAATAATCCCTGGCGATATTTAGGTGGTGCCACTATCTGTTCAACAACTATCCAGTCTTCATCCACAGGTCTATGAGGTAGTCTCCATTTCCTCCTCAAAATCCCGTTTTCCATATCATAGCCTTCTGAAACTCCTTTTGCCTCAGCTTCTTTCAGAGCTGTCTGTGCCATTCTGTCTAACTCTGGATCAGCTTGCTGTGCTGCAATTATAAAAGATCTGTTAAATATCTCATTTGGATTATCTAAATCCCCAAATAAGGTTTAAGATACTTGGCTATTTGTTTGTGGTGCCACATTTACCTCTGACAATGGAACCTGTTTCCCCATTGCTCGGGTGACTACACACGCAGGAAATATTCCTGGAACTTGTTCCTGTAATTGTTCCATTTCTCTAACTTCACTTGGTTCCTCTGTAATTATAGGAGAAACTGATACTTTTGACCTGGCCAAATC
Source organism: Heterodontus francisci (assembly GCF_036365525.1). Classification (NCBI taxonomy): domain Eukaryota; kingdom Metazoa; phylum Chordata; class Chondrichthyes; order Heterodontiformes; family Heterodontidae; genus Heterodontus; species Heterodontus francisci. Next base: position 47,754,135 of record NC_090377.1, read on the forward strand.
ATTTCCTAGGAGTATGTCAATTCCCTCTACTGGCAAACTGTGGGCAACTCCCACAGTTACCATCCCAGATATTTAGTCATTCTCTGGGCATATTTTATATAAAGGTACAGGTATATACTCCCTGCCAATTCCATTAACTAAAACTCTAGCATTCAAGACATTCACTGGTGGAAAAGTTATATCTTTCCCCAGCAAGAGTGCTTGGGTTGCTCCTGTATCCCTGAGTATAATTATAGGTTTTCCTGCCTCACTTAAAGGATATGGAGTTACTTTCCCCTTTGACAAAAACTCATTATAACTTTTGGGTATCTTATTCTTAACCTCTACACTCACTTTAGTTTTTGTATCTGGTCTTACTGCTGCTTTTAAAGCTACAGCCTGGTCTGCTGTACTCTCAGTCAGAGCTATTTTCTCAGCATTAGCTTTGTGTACCCCAACAAGTCCTGTGGGTTTACCTCGCAACTTCCAGCATTCTGAATGAAGATGACCCATTTTGTGACAATGATAACACTTCGGCTTGCAAACCTCACTTCTACCATCAGCACCTCCCTTTTTGACCTGAGGAGGTGATCCTGGGGCATTCCCAGCTGTTCCTTCTTGTCCACAGCTATGTGCCTTCCTTTCACTCTCCCACTTTCTATCCTTCCCAGGTTTATGGGGGTGATAGACAAAAGATTTTGGCTTATTCACAAGCTCAAAATCATCAGCAATTTCCACAGCTTGCCCAGTTTTCAAAACTTTCAGATTATCTACCTGAGTTTTCACTACTGATGGAATGGAATTTTTAAACTCTTCCAAGAGAATCAATTCTTGAAGGTTCTCATATTTGCTTTCCATCTTTAATGCCCATATCCAATGGTCAAAATTAATTTGCTTCACCCTCTCAAATTCTACATATGTCTGCACAGCCAATCTCTGTAAATTCCGAAACTTCTGATGGTAAGCTTCAGGGACTAACTCATATGCAGCGAGAATAGCCTTTTTTGCCATCTCATACTCTACAGAAGCCTCTTTGGGAAGCATGGCATAAACTTCATGAGTTCTGCCTATCAACCTGCTTTGCATAAGCAGTGCCCAGCTTTCCTTCGGCCATTTCATTTGTTTGACTATTTTTTTCAAAAGATGAAAAATGCCTCTATACCCCTTTCCTCAAACGTTGGAAGAGTTTGTATGAATTTAAACAGCTTTTTGCTGGGTCCTAGGCTGAATTCAGATTCTTCCTGACCAGAACTTTCCCTGGATTCAAGACTACCCCTTTGTCTTAGTTCTATCTCATTTAACCTAAATTCCCTCTCTTCTCTTTCATTTTCTTTCTGAAGTTCAAGCTTTCTTATTGCTATTGCTGTTTCTTTTTCTTGTTCAAGTTTAGTTAATTCTTTTTCAGCCTAGGTTTTTTCATTTCTAACTGAATTCTAGCCAATTCCACTGCATCACTCTCTGACTTACTATCTTCTTCTTCCAATTCCAGATGTTGGTTTATTATGTCAATTAACACTGGTTTTTGACACCTGATTTCAATTCTAACCCCAATTTTGCTGCCAAATTGTTCAGTTTATGCTTAGTTAAAGTTGTCAAGTCACTGAGGGACACATACTCCTTTGCCAGAAACTCTACTGCAACTGCTAATGCTATTCTGATGATACAGCCTTTACCCTTATATACTAGAAACCTGGTTCCTTTTATTATTCTCTTTCAAATTATTACACCGCACTTAGAATTGAACGTTGTCAGCGTTGGGTTTATCCCGGAAGAAGTGAGCCCCCAATTCATATGTTACGATCAAGGTGGGAGAAATGCACTGTCAATTCAGTTCCAATACTCCACAGATCGCAGCATATTATTAAAATTTTCCCACCTACCAGAAATTAGCCAAATTAAAACACTTTAGTAACCTCCAGAATAAAACAGACCAAACCAGGTATCTTTGAACAACAACAAATTAACTATGTATTAATACATTAAATCTTAACACTATTAAGATAAACTTATGTTGAAAGACTTTATAACTTCTTATTTTCTCTTAAGCCTAATGCACACACACAGACAAACATCAATGGTTCACTGGTTGTAAAAAATAGTATTTCTCAGGAATAAAATAAGTAGCTGGGTTGTAAGTCCTTTGGAGTTACGTTTCTAGTTGGTGAGGTGTCCCAGATTGGAACAATCAGATGCCACTCGAAGTTTCCAGGTGAATTTGACGAAACAGTCTTTTAATAGATAGGCATTCAAAGCACTTCAGTTGCAGCAGGCATCGCACAGTTCTTTCAACAAGGAGTATAGCCACAGATCTATTTGGATTTGAAAATTGGTAGTTTTTCAGTAGAAACTTTACTGAAAATTCCAGCAAACACAAACAAATGACAGAGAGTCAATCTTGAAGGCAAATATTATTTTCCCAGGGATTTTTTTTCTCTCCTTAGGCAATAACAAAGCCTGTAACTCAATGTAGTTTTTCTACTAAGAGAAATAGACAGCTTCTTCCTTCAGAGCGTGCTTCGCTGGACTCTAGTCCAAATCCAGTTGAAATCTGTCTTTATCCACAGTTAAAAGTTAGAGTACACCATATTACCTTCTGTCTCTCCTGCTGTGGCCTAGGAAACAGGTGCAGCTGCTGGCACACTGTGCTCAGTCTTAAAGGCACACTGTTTTTAAACAGTCTGAAAGGCATACTGTTTTAAACAGAGGAGAAGAAACAGTTCCGTGACAGTTATATGAAAAGGAAGAATGTGCAGGTTTATGGGGAGAAGGCAGGGGAATGGAACTGAGGGAATTGGTCTTTCAGAGAGCCAGTGCAGACAGGATGGGCCGAATGGCCACCTTCTGCACTGTAACGATTCTGTGATTCGGTGATTCTGTGATCTTTCACCGAGCCACAGCATTACCATCCCACCTCCAGATTCCCCAACCAATCATGGGGGGTGGGGATGATGACCTGATGGGTCTGTGAAAGGAAGGATTTCTAATTAAACAGACCATGACATCAGTTAGAATGGCTCAGAACGTTTGGAATTTTGAGGCTGCCACAACCACAGGAATGGAAAGGAGTCCTGGGAAGGCTGCTCCCCAGATGTCTCACTCTTACCTGGAAGTCCTGCTGTGGGATCTGAAGGACTGCAGTGAGCTGAGCTGCCCCAAGGTCAGGAGCATGAGGACAGCCACTCCAACCAAACAGGCATGGATGGAAGTGACGAGGAGGTCAGCAGCAGGAGTGTGGTCTTTCCACCCTGGAGACAGCGCACTAAGAGAATCCAGGACCTCAGGAGGATATCAGAACAGAAAGTGCCAGAAATACTCAGCAGGTTTGGCAGCATCTGTGTAGAGAGAAACAGAGTTAATGTTTCAGGGCTGTGACCCTTCAGAACTGGCAAAAGTTAGAAATGTAACAGTCTTTGAGCAAGTGAAAGGGGGAGGGGGAGAAGAAGAACAAGAACAAAGGACTGTGATAGGAAAGGAGGGGGGAGAGATTAAATGACAGAGATGTCATGAACAGAATACAAATGGAGTACTAAATAGTTGTAGCAAAAGACAAAGACAAGAGAGAATGCTAATGGCAGAATAATGACAGCTCTGTACGAAAGCAAAAACATGAAAAATAAGTTTAAGAATAGCACACGGTTAAAAAATAATTTAAAAAGAAAAAATATGTAAAATAATAATTACCTCCTTTCTCCTCACTATCCGAGGCCCAAAACAGTACTTCCAGGTGAAGCAGCGATTTACTTGCATTTCTTTCAATTTACTATACTGTATTCGTTGCTCAGTGCTGTCTGCTCTACATTGGGGAGACCAAATGCAGATTGGGTGACCGCTTTGCAGAACACCTCCTCTTGGTCCGCAAGCATAATCCTGAGCTTCCGGGCTGCTTGCCATTTTAATTCACCACCTTGTTCTCATGCGCACGTTTCTGTCCTTGGCCTGCTGCAGTTTTCCAGTGGACATCGACGCAAGCTCAAGGAACAGCACCTCATCTTCCGATTAGGCACTCTACGGCCTTCTGGACTCAATATTGAGTTTAATTATTGCAGACCATGAGGCCCATTATTTTTTGTTTTATTATTTTTATTTTATTTCATGTTTATTTTCATATATTTTATTTTTTAATTATTTATTTTGAATCATGTGTTAATTTTAATCTTATTTTTCATGTTTTTGCTTTCGTACAGAGCTATTCATTATCTTGCCTTTAGCACTCTCTCTGGACTCATGCTTTGTCTTTCGCTACAACTATTTGCATTCTGCTCCATGACATCTCTGTCTTTAATTTCTCTCTCCTCCATCCTATCACAGTCATTTGTTCTTCTTCCCCCCCCACCCTTTCACTTGCTCAAAGACTGTTACATTTCTAACTTTTGCCAGTTCTGATGAAGGGTCACAGACCTGAAACGTTAACTCTGTTTCTCTCTACACAGATGCTGCCAGACCTGCTGAGTATTTCTGGCATTTTCTGTTCTCATTTCAGAGTTCCAACATCCACAGTATTTTGCACTTACCTCAGGAAGGTATGACAGGTGAGTGGCCCCACGCTCACTTTCCCGGCATTCTCCTGCACAGCACTCCTCAGAACAGCACACCTTGCAGCTTCATTCATTCCTCTCTGCAGGCACCTTACGTTTCCATCTGAGCAACCTATACTCACCCTCGCCCTCATTCTACTGCCCTCTTGCACCCATGCCTCACATTCACCCTCCAAAAATGATGCCCTTCCCCTCCTCTCCACACAAACCATTACGAACACAAACTTCTCTGCTTTTTCTCCTGGCAGAGGCAGAAACTGGGAGAGGGGAAGTGTGGAGTGGTGGCCCTCTAGTGACAGGCACCTTATTGGCCACTGGCAATGTGTGCCCACCTGCTCCACTGGGAAGGAGGCCTTGTTCCAGGAGGATGCAGATGGCAGCAGCGACCTGCCATGAAAGCCTGAGCCTCCTGAGGTTCAGACATATTGAAAGAGCTGATCATCTGCCTATAGACCATGTGGAGGGGCATGTGGCTGAGGAGAAGGAAGCTGGTGCTGCTGCTGGTGGTGTTGGTAGTTGTGTTACTTCTCCCTCATCAGAGGTGCAAGGTGGAGCTGCATATGCTGCTCCCATGCCATGGTGAAGGCTGGCAGTAGGGAAGTGCCCCAGTTTTAGTTTCACTGAAGAAGCTGTTCCCGTTGGTGACCCTGGTGAGTTGCTGACAGTTTGGGAAACAGGTAACCTGGTAGTTAAATTCAGATTTGAGGGCTAAAACAGTTCTTCATTGGCTTTCCAACCAAAGGGGTTCCCTGCTTACCTTGAAACCCGTCCCAGTGAAATTCAGAAGAGGGCAGGATGATGTCAAGTTCCACACCCAACATCACTTTTAAGGGATTTAACTCCCCACGGCCACCCAAACTCTCCTCCCTTGCCTGGGAAAATTGCACTCGGCGTCTTTTCTGATCTTGCGAGCAATAGTGAATTTAGTCACTGAGACATAAAAGAGCTTTTCAAAAATGTTAAAAAAGGAAGAGGAAAAACATCGGATTTAGATATATTTTTTCTCTGGACCTGTGCTGAAATTGATATGTCCAGAAACTATTCACAAGAAAAGGTGTGTGTGTGTAATAAATTTTGTTTGGAGAAGACAAGACAAGACATGCATTTATATAGTGACTTTCGCAACCTCAATAAGCAGTGCACAGAGTGGAAACTTCGCCTGAGTGAGATGTAGTTAGAGTGTGAAGATGGGAATTTAGTTCACATGGTAATTCAGTGCAAAGATTTGGTGCAAAAGGGGAAAGAGGAATTGACGTGTAATGTTCCACCAAAAAAAGGTAAGTGATTGGTTGGTGAACATTTTTTCTTTTTCTCTTATCTAACTAAAACACTTTAATTGGGGTTAGTATATCATTAATTGGAATCATAAGTATAAGAATCTTCTGAGACTCAGGTTTTATTAGTAGTCATAAGATTTACCATCAGTAGTAAAACTTATTAGTAGTGGCGTTTAGTATTAGTGCAGTTTATTAATTATAAATTAATTAAGGAAAATAAATTAACATATAATAAAGATGGCAGGGCAGGTGATGTGTTGCGGCTGCGGTATGTGTGAGCTGGTGAACACCAGTCTGATCCACGGCAAACACGTCAGCAGTAAGTGTCTGTGACTCAAGGAACTTCAGCTCAGAGTCAATGAGTTGGAGGCCGAGCCATAGACACTACGATGCATCAATGAGGAGGAAAGTTACCTGGAAACTTTGTTCCAGCAGGCAATCACACCCCTTAGGATAGGGTCTTCAGATTTGGTCAGTGGTCAGGGACAGGAGGTTGTGACTGCGAGTGAGGCAGGTGGGATCGAAAGGCAGAAGTGGAGGAGCCTCAGCCCTTGCAATTGTCCAACAGGTTTGAGGTTCTTTCAGCTTGTATGGATGAGAGCGAGAGCTGCAGGGTGGATGAGCAAACTGATTGTGGCACCATGGCACAGGAAACCATTCAAGCTGGGGGAGTAAAAAGAATATAGTGGTAGTGGGGGACAGTATAGTCAGAGGGATAGACACAGTTCTCTGCGGCCAAGAGCAAGAGTCCAGAAGGCTTCAGGACATCTGCTTAGGGCTGGAGAGGAACTTGCAGTGGGAGGGGGAGGATTCAGTTGTCATGGTCCATGTGGGTACCAACAACATAGATAGGGCTAGGATAGAGGTTCTGCATAGGGACTATGAGCAGCTAGGGACTAAATTAAAAAGCAGACCTCAAAGGTAATAATCTCTGGATTATTACCTGAGGCATTAACAAATTGGTGTAGGGTGAATAAGATTATATTTAAATGCATGGCTCAAAGATTGGTGTGGGAGAAATGGGTTTCAATTCATGGGGCATTGGCATCAGTACTGGGGAAAGTGGGAGCTGTACCATTGGGACTGTCTTCACCTGAAGGGACCAATGTTCTGGCGAGTCGTATAACTAAGGCAGTAGGGAGGGCTTTAAACTAAATAGTGGGGGTGAGGGATCAAATGAGGGAAGATGTGATCATTTAAAGACAGAGGAGAAAGCAAGATAGCAATAAGGGTAATGATAATCAAGGTGTGACAGGAAGGGATAGAGTATACAAACTTAAGAGTGCGGCCAACAGATAAGGCCAGAGGTTGTGAACTAATGGGGTGGGGAATGTGTGGAGCGTTCGGGTGAGGGGAGATTTAGAAATCCAAAGAGAAAGGTTGAGGCATCGGAACAGTATAGCATTGTGGGTAAAGACAAGTAGCAGGGAACAGGAAGGGACAGAGTTTAACAAAAATTGCATAGCAGCGAATAAAGTCATTGCAGGGAATAGAAGTAGATAAATGAAATTAAAGGTTCTTCCTTTGCTTGTGCGAAGCATCTGCAATAAGATAGATGAACTAGTGGCACAAATAGAGGTAAGTAATTTAGATCTACTCGCCATTTCAGAGACATGGTTACAAGGTGATCCAGTTTGGGAAATAAATATTCCAGAGTACACAATATTTTGGAAAGACAGACAGGATGGCAAAGGAGGAGAGGCAGCCCTGATAGTAAAGGATGACATAAGGACATTAGTGAGAAAGGATTTGGTCTCAGAAGATCATGAAGTAGAATCAGTATGGGTGGAAATTAGGAATAACAATAATCAGAAAACATTGGTGGGTGTAGTTTATCGGGCCGCTAACAGTAGTTATACTGTTGGACAGATCATTAAACAAGAAATTATTGGAGCTTATAACAAAGGCAATGTAATAATTGTGGGGTCTTTAATCTTCATATAGACTGGGACAATGAAATTGGCAAGAGAAGTTTGTAGAAAGTTTTCGGGACAGTTTTTTGGAGCAATATGTTATGAAACTGACTAAGGATAAAGCTATCTTAGATAGTTATCTTACATCTAGTATTGTGTAATGAAGCAGGGTTAATTAGTACTGCCATTGTAAAAGATCCACTGGGAAATAATGATCATAATACCATTGAATTCCATGTTAAGTTTGAAAATGATGTATTCCAATCACAAGCAAGAATCTTAAACCAATTACATAGGCATGAGGCGAGAACTGGCTAAGATAGATTGGGTAAATAGACGAAAAGGTATGGCGGTAAATAAACAGTGGAAAACCTTTAAAGAAACAATTCAAAATGTTCAACAAAAATACATTGTATTGAAAAGCAGAAACTCAGCAAGGTAGACCCAGGAAGTTAAGATAATATTAATTAAAAGAAGAGGCTTACAATGTTGCAAAAAATAGTAGCAAGTTTGAGAATCAGGAGTATTTTAGAAACCAGCAAAGGGCCACCAAAAAGTTGATAAAAAAGGGAAAAAATAGAATGAGAGTAAAACTAGCCAGTAATATAAAAACAGATTGTAAGAGCTTTTTTAGGTATATCAAAAGGAAGAGAGTAGCTAACATAAACATTGGTCCCTTTGAAGCAGAGACAGGAGAAATTGTTGTGGTGAATGACGAAACAGCAGAGGCATTGAATGAATGCTTTATGTCTGTCTTCACAGTAGAAGACACAAGTTTCATACCAGAAATAGAAGGTAACTTAGGGGCTAGTAAGAGTGAGGAAATTAATATCAGCAGAGAAAAAATATTGGAGAAACCTTAGGAACTAAAATCTGACAAATCCCTGGTACCTGATGGCTTACACCCTATGGTTCTAAAGAGATAGCTGCAGATATAGTGGATGTGCTAGCTATGATTTCCTAAATTCCTTACATTCAGGAATTGTCCCATCAGATTGGAAGTTGGAAAATGTTACCACCGCTTTTCCAGACAGGAGGGAGAGAGAAAACAGGGAACTACAGACCAGTTAGCCAAACATCAGTTATTGACAAAATGCTGGAATCTATTATTAAGGAAGTCTTAACTATGCACTTAGAAAAGCACAGTATGATTAGAACAAGTCAACATGGTTTTACTAAAGGGAAATCCTGTTTGACAAATTTATTAGAGGATGTAAACTGGTGGGGTAGATAAAGGGAAACCAGTAGATATAGGTATAGCTGAAAACAGAGACATTTTGTCGCTGCAGTAGCAATATGTGTGCTGTTCGCCACTAACAGGATGCTGCCGTCAAGTCAAAAGATGTTCTGCCTATCACATAAATGAGTAATGTGATATATGAATTTCAATGACAGTGTGATGATACATATATAGGCTGTACATCCCAAAGACTGGCGGATCGAATCAAACAACATGTCCCTTTCGCTGTTTGCAATGGGCAAGGTACAGACCATATCCAACCAGCCTGTGCTTGCAAAACTAAAAACACAGTGTTCAACATTAGATGTGATTCCGCGATTGGTCAACATTTGCTAAATAATCCTCAGTGTGCTAAGAATTACACTGACAACCAATTTAAGATTGTCAGTCAGGCTCGCAGTGTGGCATGTTTGTGTATACTGGAAGCTACATACATTAATGCAGAGGGCCCTGTTTTTTGCAGACAGAAAGAACATGTACACACATTGCGCCTCTTTCAGCTAAACAAAATAAGTGACAGCCATTTGCTGGTTCATTCCTCAGGGCAATGCCTTGACCAATCAGAATCAAGCTGCCTAGTTTAAATTTCAAACAAAGCTTGGCAGTTAACTGTCAGTCACCATAAAATGGTGCATTCTCCATGGCAATGCCTCTGCCAATCAGAGTCTACTTTCCAATCAATCAGCAGTCTCTTCTCATGCAGTATAAATTTGTTGCTTCCCTTACATTGGTATTCTTGCCAATTGTCCTGATGAGTGCAAGATGAAAAGATTCAACAAAATGTCTCTGTTTTCAGCAATACTCAAGTTCCATACTACCAAATTACTAGATATAGTATACCTGGATTTCCAAAAGGCATTTGATAAGGTGTCACACAAAAGGTTAATAGGCAAGATAAGGGCTCATGGACTTGGGGGTAATTTATTAGCATGGATAGAGGATAGGTTAATGGACAAGAAGCAAAGAGTGGACATAAATGGGGCATTTATGTAAATAGTGGCAGTAAATAGTGGAGTGCTGCAAGAATCAGTGCTGAGGCCTCAGCTATTTATAATCTGTATCAATGACTTAGATGAAGACACAGACAGTAATGTATCTAAGTTTGCTGATGATACAAAAGTAGGCAGAAAGGTAAGCTGGGAGAGGACACAAAGAGACTGCAAAGAGATATCAACAGGTTAAGTGAGGGGGGAACAAGATGGCAGATGGAGTGTAATGTAGGGAGGTGTGAAGTTATTCACTTTGGTCATAAGAATAGAAAAGCAGAATATTTTTTAAAAGGTGTGAAACGTATAAGTGTTGATGTTTGTAGAGACTTTGGTGTGCTTGTACAGGGGACACAGAAAGTTAGCATGCAGGTACAGTAAGCAGTTAGGAAGGCAAATGGCATGTTGGCATTTATTGCAAGGGGATTGGGGTACAGGAAAAAAGGGGTCTTGCTAAAATCGTACAGGGTTTTGGTGAGACCACATCTGGAGTACTGTGTGCAGTTTTGGTCTCCACATTTAAGAAAGGATATACTTGCATTGGAGGTGGTACAGCGAAGGCTCAGTTAATTTTTCCCTGGGATAAGGAGTTGTCCTATGATGAGAGGCTGAATAAATTGGGCCTATATTCTCTGGAGTTTAGAAGAATGAGAGGCAATCTCATTGGAGCATACAAGATTCTGAAGGGACTTTATAGGGTAGACACTGAGGGATTGTATCTGTTGGTCGAGGAATCTAAAACACGGGGGCACAGTCTCAGGATAAGCGGCTGATCATTTAGGATTGAGATGAGAGAAATTACTTCACTCAAAGGGTTGTGAATCTTTGGAATTCTCTATCCCAGAGCGTTGTGGATGCTCCATCATTGAATACATTTAATAGATTGATTTTTGGTCTCAGGGAATCAAGGGATATGGCAAGTGGGTGGGAAAGTGGAGTTGAAACCTAAGATCAGCCATGATTGTATTGAATAGCAGAACAAGATTGATGGGCCATATGGTCTACTGCTGTTCCTATTTCTTGTGTTCTCATGATGTCCCAAGGCACTTTACAGCCAATGAAGTACTAACACATTGGACTGAATTTCAACTGCTGGGAAGCGGGGTGGGGGGTGGAGGGGGTGGTGGTGGGGGTGCAATTGGGGAGGTTAAAGCCCTGAATTGTGGCGCTGGGTCAGAAACGCGAAATGATCCTGCCTATTTCCGGGTTTAACTCGGGCATATTTGCAGATGAATTGGAAGGCCCCACATGGAGCATGTCAGGTAAGTAATTGAATATTTAAATCCCCAATTAACTGAGGATTTTAACCAGAATGCTGGTTAACAGCCAGCTTTAACAGCCAGCGTATGGGTTTCCCAAGCTGTGTGGAACTCGCCAGGTCAACCAGGTTAGAGCACAGTGCTTTATTAGTTAAACTAACAAGCTAGGAAGCCTTAAAGAGTGAAACTCAATAGCTGTAGCCCTGCAGAGGTGAGAGGCTGGTGCTCACAGCATTTTTTCTGAGAGTGTGCTTTCACTGCTTGACAGGTGTTTTTCAACTTCTTTGGAAGTCATTTCACCTCTCTTGGACTTCACTCAACTTGAGCTGTGCTTGCCTGCTGTCAGCTTTCCTGCAGCACGGGAGCAGCTTATGCAGCTCTACCTTGGACCTCTGATGAGGAACGAGAGGAGCAGCAACACCAGCAACAATAACTGCCTTCTCCTCAGGCACATTTCACTCTACAGGGCTAAGGGGATGGACTCAGAGATCCAGCTGGAAGGAGGCGAGAGCCCCAACACAGAGGTTACATGCAGTAGATCAGCTTTCTTGGCATGTGTAAACAGTAGTATCTTAGGAGGCTCAGACTTTAACAGCAGGTTGTTGCTGATATCTGCAGCCTCCTGGAAAAAGAGCTTCCTCCTAGTGGAACAAGTGGGCATGCATTTGGCTGTCTGTGAAACCCCCCTGCCACCAGTTCTCTGCCTCTCCCTGGAGTTCTGCACTCTCTTCTGCAAGGAGAGAAAGTAGAGAGTTGCGTGCATAAGAAATGGGGTGGATGGCTGGCATAGATGAACTTTTCTTCTCTTCTCAGTGCCTTTCTTTTTCTCAAAGTTTTCCTTGAATTACCCGAGTGTTACACTGAAGTCAGTATGGATCCACTCTCAATAGTCCTCCAATCCATCACCTATTGCACTGGAACATTTCACAAACTTTTCATTTATACCCTTTCTCAGGGGTAGAGCTAGGGTTCATTGTTGTCAAGACCTCACTGTCCTACAAAAGTTCCCCTTAATATAATATGTCCCATGGTATGTCAAGTTCTTTTTCTAAACAATGGAGTAAAAGCCCACCCTTGTGTTTCTTCCACCATTCAGAGGTCCCTACAACCCTTGCACAAAATTTATGCTCTTAACCAATCATGCCCTTGCATCATACCAAGGCCTGTTTTCCTTACTCATCCCTCATCCCTAGTTAAACAAAACTTAAGTAATTTCCAGTAAAACAAAAATGTACAACTTTAATCTAACTCTCTACCTATTCTAAGCTGTATTATATACACATGCACACATGTTATGATGGTGCTTCTATATTTTTGTTAAGTATTTTTATTGAGGACTCATGTATTTTAGAATTATGGACATTGTTTTATTTTGGAAAACTAAAAAGGATTCCATGGATTTTTTTCACCTGGGTCATTGAAAGGACAACAAGAGATCTTGTTTGAGAACAATATGTACTGGAAGTCACCTGTCTTCAGATAAATACCCAGCAGGAGCTTTTGGACTTGGGGGAGATGTTTACAGAGAAGTGAAAGGTCAAGATTTATAGAGGTCAGGAGGCTTAACTCTTGAGATATTGTTTTTGCTTTCACTTTGGACAGTGTGTTGGAATGTGAAATATTTTGAAGGCAGTTGGAGAAAACCAGCCAAGAGAGCAGTCACCATCAGCACCCTCTTCCATGTCTTTGAGAACTTCCTGAGAATCAAGTGTAAGAAATAGAGAAACTGATGCTGCATTTCTCCTGAACGTCCTGCCAGAAACCCCTGTTGCCTTTCTCCTGGAAAACCTGCCAAACTGATCTTCAATGTCACCTGAAAAGGACTGTTCTAGAAAGATCCCAGTGACAGCCGTCTACGTTTATTTGAGACGTCAAACCAAAAAGGGACAACTGACATTTTTCCAAATATTCTCTTTTTTCTTCAAGAATTAACAAGTATTTGGCCAAAATCTTCTTTTTTGTCTGTTTTGTGTAACAGAACTCTAAAGAGAAAATCTTGTTTGTGTGTGTGTGAGCGGCTAAGGTAAAAGTAAATGTTCATATTTCACTCTGTGTGTTAATGCTTTGCTTCGTTACTGGTTATGTCTTGTTTTATAATAAACTGATAATTTTGTTGTTTATTAAAGAAACCTGGTTGGTGTATTTTATTCTGGGATAAAGAGTAGAGTCTTATGATTGACTGTATCGGTAACTGGGCAAACATTTAAATAAATGTTGTGACCTGTGGAGAAGTGAAACTAGAAAAGACAGTGCACTCCTCCACCTGGGTCATAAAACACACATAGGCATATTTCTAATTTGTAACAGATTCCCTTTAGAGAAACTTCATTTGACCTCTCATTTTCGACCTTCTATTAACCATGCCAACTCTAGATTATTGATTCAACGGTTCATTTAACACATCAAGCATCTTAGATAACACAGCATTGCAATTCGGGCTATCAGGACCAGGCACTGTGCAATCCCTAAGGCCACTGACGTTATTCTTGCCCAAGGATGTTGACTAACATTTATAGACTACTTCTGACCATTGGTGGTCCCCTAATTTGTTTACTCCTTTTTGAATTCAAGCATTATTTTGTTGCACCTTAACTAGATGTTTTTGGGAAGTACTACTTCTTTCAATGATGGACCTTAAAGTAAGAGACAGAGGTGGAATCAGGTGTCCATATTTCACCACAGCTTCTAGGGCTTTTTGCTGTAGGGCAATAATCACTTGTACTTGGGTTACATTGAGTTCTTACAGGAATTATATGGGCATTTCCTACTTGAGTCATTTTATAGGGCTTAAAACAAAAGGTTGGCTATGTGACCTGACAGACATCTAACCCATGGGTATATTGAATAGCAGAGGTGGTCACACAATGCTGTCCCTGACCTAAATAACTGCTCCAAGTATGATTGTCACCCCATCTCTGCATTTGAATGGTGCGAGTAGATGATTATCTATGGTGAAACTGCATGGTTGTATTCCTGGCTCCAGACCATCAAACCTACACATCCAGGATCCATTGTTCTTAGTGCAACAATCTAGATTAGGATCCTTCCAGGTGACACCTTGTTTTATCAAGTTGTGTGGATGAACTTCATATTGTTTATGTACCTTTCCTTCCATGAATCCTATTGATTCAACCTTGAACACTTCCTACTTATTTGTTCTTTGTAACTGGGATAGCTACATGACCACAGGTATTAGGATGTTTTTGGAGGCTAAATGATTATTACCCTTCCCAATTGTATAAGGCAATTTAGCATAATAAGCCAACACATGTTTCCTAGTAATACACCTTGGTCTGGTTAAATAATTTTCCTAGGTGTCTATCATGCACAAAGTTGGGTATCTGATTCTTTTCAATATTAGTCAAGCCTTTTTGTACCTGGTTCAATAGGAAACTTTCATACATAACACTCCTGGAAGACTGATCCTTACTTTCCTTAGATTCTTTAATTGTCTCATTAATCTTGTCTTCTAATCTAATTATCTATGCCAAGCTGATTTTTTGTTTAAATATACATAGTATACAAAGTATATTTTTACTTTCTAACAAACTGATCAATATATTAATTTCAGAGTTATGATATTCTGTGGTCCCTTATGCCACTAACATTCATTGCACCATCACAAAGAAATAGGCAATTGAGCAAAATAGAGTTAAAACCACTGACCATAAAGTGCATTACTTTGTTTTGTCAGAAATTTATTGGAATAAAATATTTTGAGGAGAATAGGTATGAATAAAAGAAAGCACAACACTGTGATGTTGTAGTATTGGGTTTGGTGTGAGGGTCAGGGAGAACTAGGAGACGGATTGTTTTTAACTTGTTCATGAGATGTGGGCATCACTGGCAGGGGCAACATTTCTTGCCCATCCCTAATTGCCCTTAAGGAGGTGGTGATGAGTTGCCTTCTTGAACTCTGGCAGTCCATGTGGTGTAGCTACCCCTACAGTGCTGTTAGGTAGGGAGTTCCAGGATTTTGACCCAATGACTATGAAGGAAGGGAGATATATTTCCACATCAGGATGATGTGTAACTTGGAGGGGAACTTGGAGGAGGTTGCCTTGTCTACTAGGCATCAGACGTCACTCCTTTGGATCCAGCTGGACAGGAAAGGGAGTACCAGATTGTGGTAGGACTCAGCGGGATGTTATATGGGAGAATAGGAAGGGTGTCATGGAGATATGGGGAGTGGTGTCGTCAAAGGGGTTTAGCAGAAATGTTGAGCACTGTATGGATGTTCAATATAGGATAGGGTTTGAGAGGTACAAACCATAACAGGAGGGGGTGGAGATGCTGTCGATTTGAAGAAGTTTTAAAAAAAATTCTAAATGCATTTTTATTGTATTTGCCAACTGTATATTGGTGGGGAATGAGAGATAGCAGTGGGAACTAGTTTGGGGAAGGGGGTGGTGGGCTTAATGAGGGAAAAATGTACTAACAGTTCAAATGGGTCAGAGACAGGTCCGTGTGCGTTGCCAATGGAACTCACCAGGCTGGGATGGGTAATTTTATGCAAAGCTGAGGCATCTGACAGAGGCATCTAACACCTTATCTGTACTAATGCTTTGTCTTTCAACACACCATTAACATATTGTTTGTCTTTGCTCCATGACCTTTTGGTCAGCTATGTGGCCTTGTCCAATCTACGCCTTCTCCTTTGTTATCTCTTGCCCCACCCCCCGCCTCACTTGCTTATAACCTTTGACATTTCTAATATTTGCTAGTTCCGAAGAAGTGTCACTGACCCGAAACGTTAACTCTGCTTCTCTTTCCACAGATGCTGCCAGACCTGCTGAGTGGTTCCAGCATTTCTTGTTTTTATTTCAGATTTCCAGCGTCTGCAGTATTTTGCTTTTATGACATAGATTGATTCTTGGATGGCAAAACTTAATTGGATGATTTTCTGATTAAGTTAAAATATTTTTTGCAATTTATGTTGTACCTTTTTACATGATGCATTATAAATGGCAATTTTTACCTGATGGTATTTGAAGGAACTGTCGAGGCACATTTTTCTTTCCTCTACCTATAAATAAATCCAATGAATCACAGTTAAGAACTTTCCATACCAATTACCTTTTTTTAAATGAATATATATCACTTCAGCCAATTAGATCAATGTATTGCTCAAATATTTCACTTAAATTTGCTTATGATTACCTGTGGCATATAACTGAATGTAATGTTCTTGAATTCTGATGGGCAGAAAGTGTGTTAAATCATTCAGTTCTACTTAATGTAGACATTGTCATGTAGTACAATACCATGCAATACAGGTGATTTGACAGATGCCTGCAAGAGGATGAGGTCAGCCAAGAAAATTAGTAATTAGAGTTCCAGATCAACTATTTTTAGTAAGTATTATTGAATGATTAAAGAACAATGTCTGAGTGGATTTAAACAAAGCTTTGCAAACATAGTAAGAATGAGAACATGAAACTGCATGTTAGTAATATAACCTATGGTTTGTCTAGTATTTTGCCATAGTGTCACTATGAAAACAGAATATTTATTGAGTCAAGAGGAAAATAAACTGCTATTCAAATACATGCTAAGCTTTTTTAGCATGCAAGTTGTGGTTATTGTCCAATCACAAAAATTGTAAGGTTTCTCTCATGGACAATTCCAGTGATGTATCAAGTCAGCTGAATTAGGAAGGTTACTGGAGGCTTAGGCTTTAGATGTGGTGGTCAATGCCCTTTTACAGCTATGACCTTGCTTACATTCTGGTGACAATTTTCCTATTTCCCAAACCACCCTTTGAGTGAGAATGCTGCATAGGGCCAGGGCAGTTTTGTGCTAAGGGCCCATATCCACTGGAACCTGTACTGCAGATTACATAAACTTACTAACAGCCAGTGCATATTAAATTTCATTCCACCTGGACTAGATTTGAACTTGGATGTTAAAGTCACCTTTCATTTCTGGAACTGGAAGATATTTTGTTCTAGTGTTGCACAGGTATCACTCTTGTAAAAAGACTTTTTTTATATATATAAAAACTATTTTGTGCATAATCATCACAGCTCTGCAAAATACAATGGTCTTTACTTAAGTATTGCACTTATTTATTATCAGAGCATGTTGCTTATGTGTTAGTTGCTTAAATATTTCTCTCTCTGCTGGGAATAACATATTTATTATAGTTAGAAAGATTTTTTTTAGGGAATTGAGGGAAGATTGTAAGAAGGCAGATATTTCCTTAGCAGTAGGGAGAAGTGGTGAGCACAGGTACAATAGTGTAGTGGTTATATTCCTGAATTTGTAATCCAGCGCCTGGACGAATAATCCAAAAAATGAGTTCACATTCTACCATGAAAATCTGATCTGGAAATGAAAAGCTAGTCTTGGTAAAAGTGTCCATGAAAGTGTGATTGTTGTAAACACCCAACTGGTTTACTAATGACCTTTAGGGAAGGAGACCGGTCTGGCCTAGGTATGTGACTCCAGTCCTCCTACTAACGTTGTTGACTCTTATCTGTCCTAGCATGCTGGTCTGTTGTATCTAGGTACTACTGTAGTGTTTGAAAACCCACCACTACCTTCTCAGAGCAACTAGGAGTGGACAATAAATGCCACCTTGCCAGTGACTTGCCCACACCCTGGGAATGAATTTTTAAAAATAGGTAACTGATAATTGAGGGGATAATTGAGTATGTTGATTGTAGGCACTTGAGGGAAGTGAACAGATTGGGCTGCCCAGTGGGGATTGAAAGATAGTGGGTACTGCAGAGTGGAGAGTGGATCGTTTTTGCTCATGCTGTACCTAGATACATAAATAGCATAGCTAAAACTAATCAGAATGTTTAAATTTTCTATCAGCAGAACACCATTGATGGCAATCAAAATTCAATTCATTTGCTTTATGTTGGAGGGAGGAAAGAGACTGTGTTTATCTGAGTACTTCCTCTCTATATGTTTATCCAAATAACTGTCTAATTCATGATGTCTCTGAGGTATAAACAAATTAGTTGGTAAAATAAAACTGTTTAAAAATTCATTTCACATCTTATTTTCAAATAATGGGAAAACTTCAAACAAATTTAAAAGTAATTTTGCACGCAAGGAAATATACCCTTCCAATTGCTTCAGCCTGCCACTCATTGATGGAATGCTTTCAGCACATGATGGAAAATTCTGCACATGCACAGAGTGTCTTGCTGAAGCTAACTGCAAAAATCTGGGTTGAAGCAGCAACTTCAAACCCAGTGTGATATATGTAAATAGCTGAGCATTTTATTATACTACTATACAGCCTCTGCTGTCCTCTCTGTTGGGAAGGTATTAAAACAAGTTCAACAATAGCTGCTTACAGTAAGACCTGATGTTAGACTTTCTCAGTGAATACACAACAGAAAGAAGTTGATGAGATGGGAATGATTTTTTTTTACATTTCATTCATGAGATAATGCTCTGAATAACATTGTAACACATTTTTTGGAACTCCCAAAGTCGATTTTGATGAAGTTTGGGTGATTTGAAAGTTTGCTCCGGCTGTGTCTGCATATTGTATTCAGGTACAACTCAGTGAGTCAGCACAGTATGTAATCGAAAGAATGGTACTGAAGACATATTTTGGGACAATGGGGAATTCAACCTTAACAAAGAGGACTGGTGTAATTACGAACAAAGGTTACACATTTGGCTAAAAGCTTTTAAAATAAGGAATGAGGATGAAGTGAATGTTTTCCTCACTATGCTGGGGTCAGATGCTTTTGAGGTGGTGTTTTGCCAATGTTGCCCACAAGACCTCAGTAGTATTGGTTATTCTGAAATTAATGAGATTCTGGACTCATATTATGGCACGACTAAGATTGAAATTGCACTGTGAGTTGCATTCCATGGAAGGAAGCAGTTGCCAACTGATTGCAGAATATATTCTTGAATTAAAGAAACTCTCCAGTCACTGTGGTATGCTGTGAACTTAGGAGTGAGCCTTAAAGACACGTTCGTTGCAGGTCTAAAGAACAGTAAAATCCAGGCCAAGCTTTTGAGTAAAGGCAATAAGCTGATGTGGAAGGAGGCCTATAATGAGGCCAGAGCCATGGAAATGGCAGGAAGAGATAGTTGCCAATTGCAAGGAATTCCTTTTCCTGAGCCGGCAGGGGAGGTCCACTGGATTTCAGCAGGAACCAGGCAGCCAGGTTCACAGACTCAGAGTCAGAAATTTAGATGCTACCATCGCCACCAACCACCTAAATGCCTCCATTTCCTGTCAAAGTGCTATGCCTGTGGGAAAGTCAGTCATATCCAGACTGCATGCAGGAGTAGAGGAAACAGTAATGCTCCTGGTTGCGGTGAAGCTCCAAGTCGCAGCAATGCACCAGGTTGAATTCATGGTAGACTTAAAGCTAGTTAAGGTTCCTGGAAGTCCTCAAATGCGCATATGGTAGATATGGAAACAGAGGCTGATGTTATCGAGCAAGAAGATCAAGAGTTGTACTCAGTCAGAGAGCAAGAAAAACAGCACATGGAAGTTGAGGTATCAAGCACAGCCCATTTCATTACATTAAAGTGCATGCATTGAATAGAAGCTTTATGATCTGCACCCAGGTGAAACCAAAGTGATCCTACTGCCGCTTCTCTGCCTTCTTGCTAAGGCTCCTACTTGGTGCTCCTCAGTAGCTGGAGCCGATGTGAAGTCAGGCTACTCAAGAGGGTGTCCTGGTAGCTGCAATGCCCATGGTGTCCTTCCTCAGGATTGCGGTGTGCATGAGGGCACTGTGACAGGCTCTGCCAGCTGCATTTGTGCAGGGAGAGCCTCGGTCATGTGGCCATGAGGCTTAGAATGTGGCTCAGTCGACAGGTAGAAGGGGCAGTTTTAGAGCAGGCGGTCCCTTGAGTATTGGCACTATCGACATAATCCTTTCCTGCCTCAGCCCTTTCATGGCCCATCTGCATGTTGCACTTACCAGAAACAGAGAGCACCTTATTGGGTGTACGTGCATCCATGAACGATCACTGCCACAGACGGTCAAAGCTGCAGAATGCATCATACGATTTGTTCATGTCAGTCCACTAGTCCTGTAGCTATTTGGCAGACTACTGCATAAGACTCTCCATGAGGGTGATCACTCTTTCAATGGAAGAGCTCATTCGGTCATATGTCTGAGGCACAGCAGTGCTTATGTCATGAATGGACTCCTTCATTTTCTGCGCACGGCCTCAGGTAAATCTGAAGATGTCCACACATCCACCATTGCTGCTCCATAAGCACCTGCATTGTATATGGCCCCAAGGTTTAGCATCTCCAGCCAAGTAAGCCTGGCTGAAGCTGCCCTCCTTTCTCCGATGGGGACTGCTCACAGATGCGTCTTCCTCCATCACCTGCTCCTGCTCATATGTGATGTGATGCTCACCTGTGCCATGCATTCTAAAGTTGTATGAGGCCCCACCGAGGTTTGCTTGTGGAGGGTGGCTTGACTTCTGTGGATGAATCCTCAGAGAATCAAATGGGATCTACTTGATACAACTTCAAAGTAGGAAGCTGCTCCAAGGCGCATCCATGGATCATTCAATAAACTTTCACTGTCTCTCCGCCACACACCGATCTTACCGTCGCCAACTGCGTGAACTGCGGCCACCCTGCCAAGGTCAAGGGCCACCTCCTGCATGGATGTCAGTAGTGCCAGGTTGGCCGCTTAACCCCTGAACGACGCTTCTGGTGGGTGTTGTGTGATCGTTTCTCTTGCAATGTGAGGATGAAGAGTTCAGCGACAGTTAAATTTCCCATCTGATCATCATGTTGCACATTCAGATGTGATGATCCTGGCTTTGCACTTTTCCCGGGCTTACATGACCATCCTCCCAAACCTACATTGATGTGAGGGGTGGCGATGGGTACATATCTCCGCAGTGCTCCTATATACTGTCTGCCTTGAGGCCCTCCTGCTCAAAGTTGTGCAGTCTTTTTAAGATCCTCATGGCTGCCAGCTTGGCTTTGCATGTTATTCACCTTGCCAAATTTCAGAAGGTTGTTGAAGCGCTTCTTGCACTGGACCCATGTCCTGCAAACCACACTGTGACTGCTGACCTCTCTAGCGACCACCAGTCATGCCAGCTTAGTTGTGTGGCAGGCCAACAACTGGTACTCTTCAGATATAAAATTTTCCTACTGGCTCTCACTGCCTTTAGCATGACCTCCAGGGAGGCATGGCTGAGCCATGGGGCTGTCCATCCACAACAGACTGCCATGTTAATGCTCTGAAAGCTTGCTCCCTTAGTGATGACACTGTCTTGCTGTATCCACATTGAAGGCTGACAGATGCCCTTAAATAGGACAACCCTCCCCCCCACTTCTAGCTCTTACCCCCTGATCGCTAGTAGGTTGCCTCCCGCGATTCAAAATTCAAATACATTTCTCACAATGTCCTTGAACGGGGTTGGGACCTGGAAATTGTCCCAAAGTCGGGATCCAGACAATCTCGTCAAAATCCAACCCAAAGAGTACCAAATACAGATGGTATTATGGGACAAAGATAAAAGTTTTTTAAACAATTATTTTAATTTGATTTTTTAAAAATTCCAATATTAATTTTCTTCTGAGGTAATGAGACTGCACACTTGTAAAATTAATTTTTCAAGCCAGTGAGGTTGTTCAGAAACAATTATCACATTGCCCCAATAGAAACTCATTTACTGTTAAATGTACAAGCTTAAAATTGTCAACACTTTTTAGTGCGTAACCAATGGATAATTACCCCAAATTTATTTCATTGCATTGATTTCATAGCCAAATTTATCAAAGAGGACTACAAGAGCGCATCCTATAAAGGAACAGTGTATTTTTGACAGAAACCTCTGGATTTCCATATTTAACTGTGCCTGTGTGGATGCCAGAAGTAGCTGCCAGATTTACCCAGTAATAATGGTGCATGCTGATAGCCTCACCATTATTATTACAGAAAAATCTGGGCATTATACTCAACTCAAAGACATGGTTCTCAAAAGTTCTTATGCAATGCAATTTGCCAGGTAATTGTTTGCTATGTTTTCTATTCTTTGAGAATGTCAATCCAGTTAACACTAACTGGGAGTTTGTATTAGCAATATTAAAATGGACCTATTCATGCGAGCTATAAGTTTTAGTGGTATCTGTTCATCTGTTGTGAATTCACCTTCACTTCCTCATTGTTAGGGTAAGTTACTGCTGAAACATTGTACAACTGATCTAATAAGGATCTAATAAGTATTTATTTATTTTAAATTAATTTATTAATTAGTACTAGAAATGTCAGTTAGAGGGGTGAAGTGCTTCACCTGTGAGATGTGGGAGGTCCGTGACGCTTCCAGCGTTCTGGACGACTACATCTGCAGGAAGTGTACCCAGTTGCAGCTCCTCACAGACCACATGGATCGGTTGGAGCGGCAACTGGATGCATTTAGGAGCATGCAGGTGGCAGAAAGCATCATAGACAGGAGTTTTAGAGAAGTGGTTACACCCAAGGTGCAGGCAGATAGATGGGTGACCGCTAGAAGGGGCAGGCAGTCAGTGCAGGAATCCCCTGTGGCTATCCCCCTCTCTAACAAGTATACCGTTTTGGATACTGTTGGGGGGGATGGCCTATCAGGGGAAAACAACAGCAGCAGCCAGAGTAGTGGCACCACGGCTGGCACTGTTGTTCAGCAGGGAGGGACAAAGCGCAGAAGAGCAATAGTTATCGGGGACTGTATAGTCAGGGGCACAGATAGACGCTTCTGTGGACGTGAAAGAGACTCCAGGATGGTATGTTGCCTCCCTGGTGCCAGGGTCAAGGATGTCGCTGAACGGACAGGGGGCATTCTGAAGGGGGAGGATGAACAGCCAGAGGTTGTGGTACACATCGGGACCAACGACATAGACAGGAAGAGTGACAAGGTCCTGCAGAGGGAGTTTAGGGAGTTAGGTAGAAAGTTGAAAGACAGGACCTCTAGGGTTGTAATCTCGGGATTACTCCCTGTGCCACCTGCCAGTGACACTAGAAATAGGAAGATAATGCAGCTAAACATGTGGCTGAACAGCTGGTGCAGGAGGGAGGGTTTCAGATATCTGGATCATTGGGATCTCTTCCGGGACAGGTGGGACCTGTACAAGAAGGATGGGTTGCATCTAAACTGGAGGGGCACAAATATCCTGGCTGCGAGGTTTGCTAGCGTCACTCAGGAGGGTTTAAACTAGTGTGGCAGGGGGGTGGGAACCAGAGCAGTAGGACAGCAGGTGAAATAAATGAGGGGGAACCAGTAAATAAGGCCAGTAAGACTAAGAGGAAGAGCAGGCAGGGAGATTTTGCTGAGCACAACGGGACTGGTGGTCTGAAGTGCATTTGTTTCAATGCGAGAAGTATAATTGGTAAGGCAGATGAACTTAGAGCTTGGATTAGTACTTGGAACTATGATGTTGCGAGTACAGAGACCTGGTTGAGGGAAGGACAGGATTGGCAGCTAAATGTTCCGGGATTTAGAAGCTTCAGGCGGGATAGAGGGGGATGTAAAAGGAGAATATCACAGCTGTACTGCGGGAGGACACCTCGGAGGGGTCATGCAGTGAGGCAATATGGGTGGAGCTCAGGAATAGGAAAGGTGCAGTCACGATGTTGGGGGTTTACTACAGGCCTCCCAACAGCCAGCGGGAGGTAGAGGAGCAGATATGTAGACAGATTTTGGAAAGATGTAAAGGTAACAGGGTTGTAGTGGTGGGTGATTTTAACTTCCCCTATATTGACTGGGACTCACTCAGTGCTAGGGGCTTGGATGGGGCAGAATTTTTAAGGAGCATCCAGGAGTGCTTCTTGAAACAATATGTAGATAGTCCAACTAGGGATGGGGCTGTACTGGACTTGGTATTGGGGAATGAGCCCGGCCAGGTGGTCGAAGTCTCAGTAGAGGAGCATTTTGGGAACAGTAACCATAATTCCATAAGTTTTAAGGTACTTGTGGATAAGGATAAGAGTAGTCCTCGGGTGAAGATGCTAAATTGGGGGAAGGCTAATTATAACAATATTAGGCAGGAACTGAAGAATTTAGATTGGGGGTGGCTGTTTGAGGGTAAATCAACATCTGACATGTGGGAGTCTTTCAAACATCAGTTGATTAGAATCCAGGACCGGCATGTTCCTGTGAGGAAGAAGGATAAGTTTGGCAAGTTTCGGGAACCTTGGATAACGAGGGATATTGTGAACCTAGTCAAAAAGAAAAAGGAAGCATTCGTAAGGGCTAGAAGGCTGGGAACAGACGAAGCCCTTGAGGAATATAAAGACAGTAGGAAGGAACTTAAGCAAGGAGTCAGGAGGGCAAAAAAGGGTCATGAAAAGTTATTGACAAACAGGATTAAGGAGACTCTCAAGGCTTTTTACACGTATATAAAGAGCAAGAGGGTAGCCAGGGAAAGGGTTGGCCCACTCAAGGACAGAGGAGGGAATCTATGTGTGGAGCCAGAGGAAATTGGCGAGGTACTAAATGAGTACTTTGCATCAGTATTCACCAAAGAGAAGGACTTGGTGGATGATGAGTCTCAGGAAGGGAGTGTAGATAGTCTGCGTCATGTCGTTATCAAAAAGGAGGAGGTGTTGGGCGTCTTGCAAAGCATTAAGGTAGCTAAGTCCCCAGGGCCTGATGGGATCTACCCCAGAATACTGAGGGAGGCAGGGGAACAAATTGCTGGGGCCTTGACAGAAATCTTTGCATCCTCATTGGCTACAGGTGAGGTCCCAGAAGACTGGAGAATAGCCAATGTTGTTCCTTTGTTTAAGAAGGGTAGCAAGGATAATCCTGGAAATTATAGGCTGGTGAGCCTTACGTCAGTGGTAGGGAAATTATTAGAGAGGATTCTTCGGGACAGGATTTACTCCCATTTGGAAACAAACGAACTTATTAGCGAGAGGCAGCATGGTTTTGTGAAGGGGAGGTCGTGTCTCACTAACTTGATTGAGTTTTTTGAGGAAGTGACGAAGATGATTGATGAAGGAAGGGCAGTGGATGTTGTCTATATGGACTTCAGTAAAGCATTTGACAAGGTGCCTCATGGCAGACTGGTACAAAAGGTGAAGTCACACGGGATCAGCGGGGAGCTGGCAAGATGGATGCAGAACTGGCTCAGTCATAGAAGACAGAAGGTAGCAGTGGAAGGGTGCTTTTCTGAATGGAGGGCTGTGACTAGTGGTGTTCCGCAGGGATCAGTGCTGGGACCTTTGCTGTTTGTAGTATATATAAATGATTTGGAGGAAAATGTAGCTGGTCTGATTAGAAAGTTTGTGGACGACACAAAGATTGGTGGCGTTGCGGATAGTGATGAGGATTGTCAGAGGATACAGCAGGATATAGATCGGTTGGAGACTTGGGTGGAGAAATGGCAGATGGAGTTTAATCCGGACAAATGAGAGGTAATGCATTTTGGAAGATCTAATACAAGTGGGAAGTATACAATAAATGGCAGAACCCTTAGGAGTATTGACAGGCAGAGAGATCTGGGCGTACAGGTCCACAGGTCACTGAAAGTGGCAACGCGGGTGGATAAGGTAGTCAAGAAGGCATATGGCATGCTTGCCTTCATCAGTCGGTGCATAGAGTATAAAAATTGGAAAGTCATGCTGTAGCTGTACAGAACTTTAGTTAGGCCACACTTGGAATGTTGCGTGCAATTCTGGTCACCACACTACCAGAAGGACGTGGAGGCTTTGGAGAGGGTACAGAAGAGGTTTACCAGGATGTTGCCTGGTCTGGAGGGCATTAGCTATGAGGAGAGGTTGGATAAACTCGGATTGTTTTCACTGGAACGACGGAGGTGGAGGGGCGACATGATAGAGGTTTACAAAACTATGAGTGGCATGGACAGAGTGGATAATCAGAAGCTTTTTCCCAGGGTGGAAGAGTCAGTTACTAGGGGACGTAGGTTTAAGGTGCGAGGGGCAAAGTTTAGAGGGGATGTGCGAGGCAAGTTCTTTACACAGAGGGTGGTGAGTGCCTGGAACTTGCTGCCAGGTGGTGGTGGAAGCAGGTACGATAGCGACGTTTAAGAGGCATCTTGACAAATACATGAATAGGATGGGAATAGAGGGATACGGTCCCCGGAAGTGCAGAAGGTTTTAGTTTAGACAGGCATCAAGATCGGCGCAGGCTTGGAGGGCCGAATGGCCCATTCCTATGCTGTACTGTTCTTTGTTCTTTGTTCTTGATGACTGGGTAAGGTTCTTGCACATACTAATCCGTCTTACAGAGAGAGAATTTTCAATTTCTACCAGTCCTACAGTGTGGCCAATAAAAGGCAGCAGTCATCCACTTGTAATTGTGAGTCCTATCATTTGGTGATAGAATATGGCCCCATTTTTATGAGTAATGGTACTTGGGTTTATCACTCTGTTCCTATGGATGACGATGGCAAGGAACAGGATAATGAATGATTATGCATGTTAGGTAGCACCAACATTTTATTTTGATATTGCTTTTACATATGCTATTAAGATATCTCAACAGTAAGATCTTGACCTCTTTCAGGTCATGAATTGTCTCTTGTCATTAATAACGTACAACACGTGCGTTAAATCACAATGTTAAAAAAATTTATGTTAAATTCGGGAAGTAGTCTCATTTGTTCTCTGAAAAATATAATGATTAATGGTAACAGCTTTATAAAAACATGTCAGAAAAAAGTGAATTGCCATTTATAAATAGCAACACATACAATTATATTGTATTGGCTAACAAAATGTAGTTTTTGCATTTTGGTGTTAAGTGCTCATGCCGATAGATGAAAGATTGCAATTTATATTTAAGGATCATCAAAACTACCCTTTATACCAATTTCAACCACAATTCCTGGATGCTCTTGGGTTGAGGGATTGGTTAAAAGCTGATTCCCACTTTTTGAACACCCCCCTCTCTGTCCTTTGTACTGAAAATCAGATCCAAAGATGCACAAGCATTGTCTTAAGGAAATTTTCAGAATGAAGAACAGGGAGAATTGTCTTCGGGTGAGTTTAGAGTCTAAAAAGAAGAAAAAGTTTAAGTAGTGACTGTTCTCTTTTGGCAGTCATTCTATCTGCTTTACTACTTCCCTCAAAACTCTATTGGTGAGCTAGAGATAATTAGGTGCATTTGAAAGCCATTAAGTTGAATTATTAATTTAACAATAACAATGTAAATGCTTTTGCAAATTATAATTATTTTACAAAACCTATGTATGTATTGTCACATTTACCATTTTTAAAATAATAAAAAAGTTTTTACAAGCATGAAATCTTGTGCTAATACAAATGGTTTGATCTCTTATCTTGAACAATACTTAAAATGAGTGCATTAAATCACATCAGTGACCAAAATCTTCCAAATCTATTATTTCTACAACCTTGTGCACAAAGTACAGTCCTCTGTAAAGAATGACATATCAACATATATTTCCAAGGAAGCCTCATACTTCTAACAAATGACTCCCAAACATTGCATCAACCACAATTAAAAGCAGTGCTTAATAGATAAAAGTACACAGGTTAAAGGAACAGTGATTTGTGACTCAAATGACGACAAAATAAAAGCAGTAGTAAATCATAAGTTTGCAGAACTTTTGAAACTGTCACTGATGCAAATAAAAGTGGGGCCCATGATCCATGTAAAAAACTGTGGTTGTTAATTATCTTAATTTTGGCATTTATAATCCCTTGCTTGTTTTCCACAGTTTTAGCAATATTCCAAGGAAAAATTCTTTTTTTTACTGATTTTCTCCAATTATTTCTCCAATTTACTCCTAGTTTTGACACGAAAAGTAAAACTTAGAAAAAGAGTTATTGCAGAACTGAGTGCATCATAAACAGAGTGCAAAAGTTAGGAATTTGATGTAAGTGGGAATTCAGTGCAGAGGGGAAAGGAGGTGCTTCTTTTTGCTTCCAATACTTGTAGTGGTTTGTACAAGCTTGAGGCAGTAAGTATTTAAAATTTTTGTCCAGTATTTTGGTACTTAGTGCAAGTTCGTGTGTAGAAAAAGAGAAAAACTTTCAATAAACTGTTATGAAAGTATTTCCATTTATTTAATATTTAGTGAGGACTTGTGTTTTAGAATTGTTGAAATGGGTTCCTTTGGAGGACTGAAGTGATTTCATAGATGCTGGACCTTGTTTTTTTAAAAAAAAGGTCACTGGAAGGACTTTGGGACTTAACTCTATTTAAAAAGCAAATCCTTACTGGATGTCACATGCCTTAAGCTAAATAAACAACAAGAACCTTGGTGACTAGGGGAGGTGTTTACAGAGAAGTGATACTTCAAGGTTTATGGTGGTCAAGAATTGGTTTTGTTTTGAAGGGGGTCAGCCTGCTGAGAGAGAAGACCAATTCATCCTTTCTGCACCTCTCTGAGAAACCCAGAGAATCTAGTGATAGCTGAAACCCCTGATACTGCATTTCTCCTGAAAAGCCTGCCGACTAATCCTTGATGTCATTTGAAGAGAACTGCTCCAAAAGATCCCAATGACAGCTGTCTAAGCATATTTGGGATGCCAGAATAAAGGGACAACTAATATCATTGCACATCCTTTCCTTTTCCTTCAAGAATTAGCAAGTATTTGGCCAAAATATTTTTTGTGTCTTTTTCTGTCTTTTTTGTAAAGCAATCTCTGCAGAGAAAACCTCTTTATTTTTTCTTTAACTGGTGTGTGTGTGTGTTGGGTTAAATTAAAAGGGAACTTTCATATTTCAATCTGTGTGTTAATGCTTTGCATCTTTACTGAATAAGTCTTGTTTGATAATAAATTGATAATTTTGTTGCCTATTAAAGAAACCTGATTGGTGGATTTTATTCTGAAATAAAAATAGAGTATATAATTGGCTGTATCAGCAACTGGGTAAACATTTAAATATATGTTGTGACCCGTGGAGAAGTGTAACTACAGAAAGACAGTGCACTCCTCCAGCCTCGATTGTAACAAAACTAAAAAGTAGATATAAAAAATATAGACCAAGATATGGCAGAGCAGGTTGTGTGTCTAGACTGCAGTATGTAGGATTTGGTGGACAGTGGGATACATCTGCAGTAGCTGGCTCCGTTCCGAATCTCTCTGGCTCAGAGTCATTGAGCTGGAGTGCGAGTTGGAGACACTCTGACACATAAGGAAGCAGAAGCAATACCTTGACAGTTTACTCCAGACTTAGGTCACATGTCATAGAGAGGTGTAGGGTCAGAACAGGGCTGATGTGACCGATAGTGTACAGTGTAAGGGTTCCCAGGTAAGATAGGGTATGAGGATCCGCAGAAATTGATCATTTTCAACAGGTATAATGTACTTGGATGTGAGGATAAGGATAAAGACTGTCAGAAGGACACCAAAATGCAGACCATGGCACTTTCAAGCAAGAGGCTGTTCAAAGTGGGGAGAAGGAGGGGAGGCATAATGTGGTATTTTGCAGGGGAGTCAAGAATTAGGGTGATAGATAGCAAACGTTGTAAACAGGATTGAGAGTCCCACATGATATGTTGCCTGCCTGGTGACAGGGTGAGGGACATCTTGAACCAGCTTGAAAGGACATTGGAGAGGGAAAGGAAACATTCAGTTGTTGCGGTCCATGTTGGAGCCAACAACACAGGGCAGAGTAGGTAAGAGGTCCTGTCTGGAGAGTACCAGGAACTTGGAGCTAAATTAAAGAACAGAACCTTAAAGGTTATAATCTCTGGCTTATACCTGAGCAAATTGGTGTAAGGATAAGAAGATTAGAGAGGTGAACATATGATGCAAGGACTGGTGTGGGAAAGAGGGGTTCCATTGCATGGGACACTGGCAACTATTTGGGACAGGGAGAAACTGTATCGTTGTAAAGGGCTCCACTTGAATAGGACTGGGACTGGAGTCCAAGCGGAAAGGATCAATAGGGCAGTCACATATGAACATATGAATTAGGAGCAGAAGTAGGCCATTTGGCCCCTCGAGCCTGCTCCACCATTTAATAAGATCATGGCTGATCTGTTTGTGTCTTGAATTCTACATTCCCATCGACCCCCGATAACATTTGATTCCCTTACCTAACAAGAATCTAGCTACTTCTGCCTTAAAAATATTCAATGACCCTGCCTCCAGCACCTTTTAAGGCAGAGAGTTCCAAAGTCCCACAACCTTCTGAGAGAAAGAAATTCTCCTCATCTCTGTCCTAAAAGGGTTACCCCTAATTTTAAAACAGTGCCCCTTGCTCTGGACTTACCCACAACAGGAAACATCCTTTCCACATCCACCTTGTCAAGACCATTCAGGATCCTATATACTTCAATCAAGTCTCCCCTCACTCTTCTAAACTCCAGTGAAAACAAGCCCAGTCTGTCCAACCTTTCCTCATAAGACAACCCGCTCATACCAGGTATTAATCTAGTAAATCTCTTCTAAACTGCCTCCAATGCATTTACATCCTTCCTTAAATAAGGAGACCAAAAGTGCACACTGGATTCGAGATGTGGTCTCACCAATTCTCTGTATAACTGAAGCATAACATCCTTACTTTTATTTTCAATTCCTCTCGTAATAAAGGATAGCATTCCATTAGCCTTCTTTATTACTTGCTGTACATGCATACTAACTTTTTGTGACTCGTGCACTAGAACACCTAGATCCCTCTGCACCTCGGAATTCTGCAGTTGTTCTCCATTTAAATAATAAGTAAGAAATATTTAAGAAGTATTTAGATGAGCACTTGAAACACCATAGCATACAAGGCTATGGGCCAAGTGCTGGAAAATGGGATTAGAATAGATTGGTGCTTGATGGCTGGCACGGATATGATGGGCCGAAGGGTCAGTTTCTGTGCTGTATAACATTATGACTCTATGACTCAGACTCTGCTTTTTTATTCTTCCTGCCAAAGTGAACAACATCACATTTACCCACATTATACTCCATCTGCCAGATTTTTGCCCACTCCCTCAACCTATCTATATCATTCTGCAACCTCCTTATGTCCTTTTTACAACATACTTTCCTATCTATCTTTGTGTCATCTGCAAATTTAGCTACCATGCCATCGCTCCCTCATCTAAGTCATTGATATAAATTGTAAAAAGTTGAGGCCCCACTAGTCACACCCTGCCACTCAGAAAAGAACCCATATATGCATACTCACTGTTTTCTGCCAGCTGGCCAATTTTCTATCCATGCTAATGTGTTACCCCCTACATCATGAACTCCTACTTTGTGCAATAACCTTTTATGTGGCAACTTGTCAAATGCCTTCTGGAAATCCAAGTACAGTACGTCAATGGGCTCTCCTTCATCCACAGCGCATGTTACTCCTTCAAAGAACTCCAATAAATTGTTTAAACATGATCTCCCTTTCACAAAACCATGCTGACTATTTCCGATTACCTTGAGTTTTTCTAAGTGCTCAGCTATAGCCTCCTTAATGATCGATTCTAACACCTTCCCCACGACCGACGTCAAGCTAACTGGCCTATAGTTACTTGTTTTCCGCCTCCCACCCACCTTCTTGAATTGAGGGGTTATATTTGCTACTTTCTAGTCTGATGGAACCTTTCCAGAATCTAGTGAATTTTGAAAGATTAACTACAACGCATCTACTACCTCATTAGCCACCTCTTTTAAGACCCTAAGATGAAGCCCATCAGGACCCGGAGACTTGGCAGCCCGCAGCTGCATCAGTTTGCTCAGTACCGCTTCCCTGGTGATTTTAATTTCACCACGTTTCTCTCTTCCTTCTACCTCCTGATTTACAGCTATTACTGGAATGCTTTTTGTATCCTCTATAGTGAAAACAGAAGCAAAATATTTGTTCATTTCATCTGCCATTTCCTTATTATCTACTATTAACTCCCCATTCTCACTCTCTAGAGGACCAACAGTCACTCTACTTTCTCTTTTCCTTTTTAAACACCTTTAGAAACTCTTGCTGTCTGTTTTTACATTTCTAGCTAGCTTCCTCTCATGCTCTAATTTCTTTCTCCTGATTATCCTTTTAATCATTCTCTGCTGTTCCTTATATTCTGACCAATCATCTGACCTGCCACTCATCTTTGCGCAATTATATGCTTTTTCCTTAAGTTTTATGCTTTCCTTAACAACGGATGGTGGGTCCTCCCCTTAGAATTTTTCTTTATAGTAGGAATATACTTGTTCTGAGTATTTTGAAATATCCCCTTAAATGTCTGCCGCTGCTTCTCTATGGATCTATCTCCTAGCCTAATAACCCAGTTCACCTCAGCTAGCTCAGCTTTTATGCCCACATAGTTGCCCTTATTTAAGTTTAAAATACTAGTGTTAGAACCACTCTTTTC
Source organism: Heterodontus francisci (assembly GCF_036365525.1). Lineage (NCBI taxonomy): Eukaryota > Metazoa > Chordata > Chondrichthyes > Heterodontiformes > Heterodontidae > Heterodontus > Heterodontus francisci. Next base: position 47,786,553 of record NC_090377.1, read on the forward strand.
TCTTTCAAACTGGATGTAAAATTCAATCATATTGTGGCCGCTGCTACCTAGAGGTGGCTTTACTCTGAGTGTCACATTACACAATACCAAGTCTAATATAACCTGCTCTCTGGTTGGTTCCAGAATGTGCTGCTGTAAGAAATTATCTCAAAAGTATTCTATGAACTCCTCAGCCGGGCTATTATTGCCAATCTGATTTTTCCAGTTCATATGTAGATTAAAATCACCCGTGATTATTGCTGTCCCTTTATCACAAGCACCCAATATTTCTTCTTGTACACTTCGTCCTACAGTGTGATTACTGTTACGGGGCCTGTAGACCACTTCCACTTGCATCTTCTTTCCCCTACTATTCCTCATCTCCACCCAAACTGATTCTACATCCTGATTTCCTGAACCATAGTCATCTCTAACTATTGCACCAATGCCATCCTTGATTAATAGTGCTACCCCTCCACCTTTACCTAGCTTCCTAATCTTCTTGAATGTCATGCACCCCTCAATATTCAGGACTCAATCCTCGTCATCCTGCATCTCCATAATGGCTATCAGATTATATTGATTTACTTCAACGTGCGCGATCAGTTCGTCTACTTTGTTATGAATGCTACGTGTATTCAGATACAGAGCCTTTAGGTTTGTATTTTTGTAACATCTAGTCTTGACTGTTGGTGTGGTCTTAAGTTTTTTCTCTCTGTCCCTTGCTGCCATTCTCTGACCTTTATTTCCTACATTACTATTCTGCTCTCCTGCCTTGACTTTACCACTTGATTCGCCACATCTATCCAAGCTTGATCCCTCTCCTCTCTTGTTTAGATTAAAGCTCTCGGTACTTCCCGAGTTATATGGTTTTCTAGAATACTGTTCTCAGCACAGTTCAGGTGCAGACCGTCCCAATGGTACAGCCCCCACTTTCCCCAATACTGGTGCCAATGCCCGATGAACTGAAACCCACTTCTCCCACACCAGTCTTTGAGCCACATATTCATTTCGCTAATCTTATGTGCCCTCTGCCAATTGGCACATGGCTCAGGTAATAATCCTGAGATTATTACCCTTGAGGTTCTGCTCTTCAATTTATTTATTTAGAGATACAGCACTGAAACAGGCCCTTCGGCCCACCGAGTCTGTGCCGACCAACAACCACCCATTTATACTAATCTTACAGTAATCCCATATTCCCTACCACATCCCCACCTTCCCTCAATTCTCCTACCACCTACCTGCACTAGGGGCAATTTATAATGGCCAATTTACCTATCACCTGCAAGTCTTTGGCTGTGGGAGGAAACCGGAGCACCCGACGAAAACCCACGCGGTCACAGGGAGAACTTGCAAACTCCACACAGGCAGTACCCAGAATCGAAGCCGGGTCCCTGGAGCTGTGAGGCTATGGTGCTAACCATTGCGCCACTGTGCCACCCTAGCTGCTCATACTGTCTAAGCAGAAGCTCTTTCCTAGTCCTACCTATGTCTTTGGTACCTACATGGACCATGACAACTGGTTCCTCCCCTTCCCACTCCAATTTCCTGTCCAGCCCTGAGCATGTCTCAAACCCTGGCACCTGGTCAGCAACACAGCCTTCTGGACTCACACTCACGGCTGCACAGAACAGTGTCAATCCCCCTCACTATACTATCCCCTACTACCACTACATTCCTTTTTGCTCCCCCCACTTGAATGGCTTCCTGTACCACAGTGCCATGGCCAGTCTGCTCATCCACCTTGCAGATCTGGCTTTCGTCCATACAGATTGAGAGCACCTCAAAACTGTTTGACAATTGCAAAGTCCGAGACTCCTCCACTACTGTCTGCTCAGTCCCTTTACCTGCCTCACTCACAGTTACATCCTCCTGTCCCTCACTGCTGACCAAAACAGATGACCCTGTTCTAAGAGGTGCGACCGTCTTCCAGAACAAAGTGTCCAGGTATGTGTCCCCCTCCCTTATGTTGCGCAGTGTTTGCAGCTCGGCTTCCAGATCAATAATCTGATCCAGAATTCCTCTAGCTGCTTACACCTTCTGCAGACGTGTTTGTCCTGGATCGCCTTGGCATCCAGGAGCTCCCACATACCGCAGCTGTAACATAACACCTGTCCTGCCATTGTTACTTATTAGTTAATTTACTTTAATTACTTTCTTAATTAACTTAGGATAATTCCTATGTCACAAGGACTTTAAACTAATAAGTGGAGTGGGAGGGGCTCAGGTGGAAAAGATAGCATTAATAATAGCTCAAAACTCTCTTCTGCAAATGGCTAGTGCTGTTGGATCAGTTGTAAATTTAAAATTTGAGATTGATAGGCTTTTGTTATCCAAATGCATTAAAGGATATGCAGCAAAGTTGGTTATATAGAGTTCGGTCACAGATCAGCCATGATCTCATTGAAAGGTGGAATAGGTGCGAGAGACTAAATGGCCTACTCCTGTTCCTATGTTCCTGGAACTCCTTTTTAAAAAAGAACAATCTTTTTTTAAATAATCCTTACTCATATCCTAATGATAGATTCACCAATGGTGCTTTGAAAAAATACCCGAGTACAGTGGACCATCTGAACACCTGTTCTCTAAAAGAATAAAACCAAAGCACTGTTCTGTTGTGTTAACTGATTGAACAGGTATGCTTGAGCTGCAAAAGAGCATAATAAACCAGAATTTAAAAAGAAATGCATCCTTTATCCCAACAAATTTACTCCATTGCTTAGATTTTAATTGAAGGCTAGTTTCAGCTCCCTCCATGTGTGGTGCCAGTCCTGTATTTGCCCGCTTCATGTAAATGAGGATTTTTTTGTTTTCTTTTGTATGCTTGAGTTGAGTCAGTATTCATTGTGAGAGACACAGCCTATTCCATTCAACCACAACCAACTGTGAAGGTACTCCTTAGATTGTTTAATTTCCGGAGCTTTATCTTATTATCATACCCCCTGCTTCTCCACTTTATACTTACATTCACCCTTCTGATTCTCCACATGATTTTAAAACGTCATGGTCAAGTTCATCTTTAGTTTCTTTATTTGAGTGAGCATCTCTTCATAGCTCAATGACTTAAGACCTTGAACCAGCCTTCTTTAATTCCATTACACTGTCTGTCTCCTGAGTTCTGTGAACAAAACTGGGCACAATGCTTCACATGTGGTGGCGAGTGCTTTGAGTGTCAGTAGGTTTATATGCGGCAGATTTTCCTGCTCCTGAGTCTGGGCTATAGAATTGCCTGAGTACAGCAAAAACAGGGAAATCAAGCAGGGAGGACTGCAAGCCTGTAAGAGAACCCATTTAGTTTTCTGTCCATTAATTTAAATGAACAGAAAATCAAGTGGGCTCCATTAGGGGCATATTTGGCTCTTTTTCTGATTTTCCTGTTTTTGCTGTTCCCAGACACAGGAACAGGAAACTCTTCCTCTTACACTCTAACACGCTATTGCCTTGACTATGTTATACAGTAAGATGATACTTAAGTATTTGAATAAGTATCATATTTAGTTATGGTCCATATTCCTGCATTATGGAAATATCTTTGTTATTTTTGGCACAATGTGTATTCTCACACATATATCATTATTACATGATACACTCCCTTCACATGCCCAGGTTTCAATTCTATGGAACAAAAGGAAAATACTGTGAATGCTGGAAATCTGAAATAAAAACGGAAAATGCTGCAAATACTCAGTAGGCTTGGCAGCATCTGTGGAGAGAGAAACAATGTTAACGTTTCAGGTTAATGACCTTTCATCAGTGATCTGGAATGTTAACTCCAATTCTGTAGATCCCTTTTTAACTATTTTGTTGTCTTCAAAACATTTTTTTTTTGGGCAAAACTTGGGGACTCATTTACAATCACAAAAATTGTGGTTACAATGCCCCAATGAAGTCACTGAAACAAACAATGAATATCAGATTTCAGATACTTCTGCAAATGGGAGGCCAGCACTGAAATCCCTTATCTACATGTTCATGGGGTTTGATCAATTTTGTCTAATTCAGTCTTTTTCCTGTATATGTGTAACATAAAAATAACCCACTGGTATAAGAAGGCTTGGAGACATATGCAACTCATTTGTCCACTGAGAGGATATACTGTTTAGTGCTGTTGACAGAGGGCGGAAATAAATTATTGACTGCATCAGTTCATAAATGTCCAGTGTGATAGAGATAAATGGATCTGCTTCTAAACAGAGGTTCAGGAAATCCATACTCGGCAAAACTAGTTTAATGCAAATCATGCTGTACATATTTATAACAGAAATGTGGATAGATAGCAAGAAAGGGAACTTTTCTCTCATGGGCATGGCTTTCCCCATGAAAAGGCAATGCGCTTCGTGTATTGTGCCACCGTGTGCAAAGTTAATAATAGAAAAATTAGTTATTTTGAAAGCATTTTCCTGCCCTTGTAATTAGTGCATCAGAAGTATTTTAAACAAAAAAAATGTTTTCCAATTTGTGCAAGACATGTGGCAACATGGCATGGGTGCATTTCTTGCCTATCCTTAGTTGCCCTGAGAAGGGGTTAGTAGACTGCCTTCCCGTACCACTGCAACTCCACTATGGTCTTTGGTTGTGAATTCTAGGACATTGACCCAATGACAATGAAGGAATGATGATATATGTTCAAGTCAGGATGGTGTGCAATTTGGAGAGGAACGTGGAGGCGATGATGTTCCAATGCCTTTTCTGTTCATCCTTGGCGTTAGAGGTTGCAGAGCTCGGAAGTGCTTTTGAAGCCGTGTGCTTGCTCTGCCTGCTTGTCTCTGGCAAGAGAGAATGAAATGTAGTTGGCTGTCATGGAACAGAGATTCACAGTCATAGTCCCTTATGTAACAGTGGATGCAAACTGTGAAATGTTGCAAATATCTAGAGCTCCAACCTAAGAGTACCAGATGCTTAAAAACTAATCACCACGATCATCTTCACAACTACTCTCAATGCAGTCCTTGTTCTGCTTTGAGAATGTAGGTGTGGCTGCAGCAGGTGGCAGATTTCAGTGAGAACATCCCTACTGAAGTGTAGTCATGTCATATATTGTTCCTCACTAGGGTTCAGGTAAGAGCATTGCTCCTAAGTGAATATGGCTTTCTGCTAAGAACCATTCTTTCCCCTCTTCCTTGCCCTCTCCTCCTCCTCCCTATTCCAGCAGTTTGGGTACTTCCTCTGTTCACTTTCCAAGTCATGCTGTATTCCAATGGGAATGTCTACGAGTGCACCCATGTTTGGTAGCAGCTGGGTTGTGCAGAAGCCTTGAAGTCAGCAAAAGCTCCTTGAGCACCTGCCACACTACTCCCTCTAGACTTTTGCAACTTTACACAACAATAGAAAGCATGAAACAAACGTAGGCCAGGATTTTACAGGCACCCCCCCACCCCCGAGGAGGGATTGGAGGCTGAGGGGGGCACGGAAAATTGTGATGGATGGCAGAGGGGGGTTCCAAGGGATAGGAATCCTGCTTCCTAAAACTTTGACTCAAAAAGACTGGAGGGTTGCTTCGGGGGGGTGGGGGGGGGGGGGAGGGGGGGGTGGTGGTGGGGGCGGTGCACGAAAAGGCAGAGTCAGGGTTCCCCCCACCTTTTCGGCCTGTGCCAGCAGCCCCGTCTCCACCACAAAATCCAGCCTGTCGAATCAAAGCTGCAGCCAGAAGAAATCAACCAGCAACTAACCTGCAAGTCGTTGATGACCTTTTTAAATAGTGCTGGTGGTGGGTCCTTACTACTGCTGAATGTGTGTTTAGCTGTGCAATGGTAAGACAGGGCATTAGCTGGACTGCTGAGCTCCAAAATGGCACTACTGGTGTTAAATCAGTGTTGCACATCTATTGGTGTCATGATATTCCTGCTCTGTATACTTCCAGTGGCCAATAACTGCATGTGCGCTAATGCCCTCACCAATATGGCATCGGAACATACAAACATGCGTACGAACATACGTATTAGGAGCAGGAGTAGGCCACTCGGCCCCTTGAGCCTGCTCCGCCATTCAACAAGATCATGACTGATCTGATTGTAACCTCAACTCCACATTCCCACCTACTCCCGATAACCTTTCACCCCCTTGCTTATCAAAAAATCTATCTACCTCTGCTGTAAAAATATTTAAAGACTCTGCTTACACGACCTTTTGAGGAAGAGAGTTCCAAAGACTCACGACCCTCAGAGAAAAAATTTCTCCTCATCTGTCTTAAATGGACAACCCCTTATTTTTAAACAGTGACACCTAGTTCTAGATTCTCCCAGTGTGACTTGCCCTAAAAGTGTGCACATGAGCCACAGATGCCATTTTGGAGCCCTAAAGGACTCTCATGATGCACAAAAAATGGGTGCTATTGAGCCCAATTTATCGCCTGTTATGTTGTTTTTTTTTAAGTGGTAGTTTGGGCTGAAATAAAGGAAGCTTAAATTTAAATCGTGTATATATATTATATATAAAATATAATATATTATATATATATATATATATATATAAAAAAAGAGCCTCCCAAAATTTGGGTACTACAGCATTAAAGGATGCTGGTATTGAGCAGTTTACTGTTCATAGTGGTTTGTAATATGCATATTTTGCATGTTGTACTCAAGCTCAGACATGTGTTTGACAGCAGCCTTTCGAGTGTAACATTTCAAAATCTGAACTAACAAACAGTATGCTGTATCATCTGAAATGGCCTCTAATTCATTTGGTCTGTGAAATTCTAACTTATTAAGCCATATTTTCTTGTCAAAATAATGGTGAGGCTAATGATGCTCACTGTTTTTTATGCATTAATGGTACAGCAACCTCAGGCTAGGTGCAGATATATAATCATAGAATGATACAGCACAGAAGGAGGTCATTTAACCCATTGTGCCTCTGCTGGCTCTTTGGCACACCCCCACTCCCCTGCTCTTTCCCTATTGCCTTGTAAACATTTCTCTTCAAATATTTATCTAGTTCTCTTGTAAATGTAACTATTGAATCTGCTTCCACCAACCTTTCAGGCAGTGCATTCCAGATCGCTACAACTTGCTGTGTAAAAAAATGTTTCCTCATGTTCCTTCTGGTCCTTTTGCCAATCACCTTAAATCTGTATCCTCTTCTGCCACTGGAAATAATTTCTCCTTATTTAGTCTACCAAAACATTCAGGATTTTGAACATCTTTATTAAATCTTCCTTTAACCTTTACTGCTCTAAGGAGAACAACCTCAGTTTCTACAGTTTCTCTACATAACTCCCTCATCCCTGGTACCATTCTATTGAATCTCTTCTGCACCCTCTGTAAAGCCTTGTCATCCTTGCTAAAGTATGGTACCATGAATTGAAAACAATGCTCCAGCTGAGGACTAACCAATTTTTTAAAATAAAGGTTTAACATAACACCTTTGCTTTTGTACTCTATTCCTTTCATAATAAAGCCAACTGCTATATTGGCAGCACCCTCTTCTGAAGTGAAGAAAGATGTAAAGTACTCATTTAGTACCTCAGCTATACCCTCTGTCTCATTTTGTAATCTCTAATTGTCACCAGCCTTCCTTTAACTACCCTTTTCCTATTTATGTGGTCATAAAAGATGTTTGACTTCCCCTGTAGGCTAGCTGCTAATCTATTCTCATACTGTCTCTTTGACCCTCTTATTCCCTATTCTAGATATCCTCTGTACTTTCAAATGAGCGGTTAAATGCAAATGTCCAAAAGTTGCTGTCTGAGTTGCAATACTCTACTATTAGCTTAATGAAAACAGCATTTTAATGTTTGTCTCAACATTGAATGCATTGGATGTGGTGAAGTTGCTGTATTTGAGTGGTAGGTACCAATTAAACCAGTTGCATATATTTAAGGCTAATAATAACAAGCAAAAGTAATCTTTTAATGATGTGATATGTGTTAATTACTGCCAATCAATCTCTCTGGCACTGAAAAAAAATATTATAAGTGTGGAATAAAAACAGAAAATGTTGGGAATTACTCGGCATGTCCGGCAGCAGCTGTGGAGAGCAAAACAGTATTAACACTTCAGGTTGCTAAACTATTTTTATTTCAGATTTCCAGCATCTGCAGTATTTTGCTTTTGTATTATAAGTGTGGACTCTCATTTGTTCAGCTTGTGAATTGTTTTAAGAGGTTTTAAAAATGTCAAATTTGACATTTTAAACTGTTTTTCTTATCTTTCCTTTCTGTTGCTTTTCCTCTCTCTCATTTAATCTAATCTTTTTCCCCTTTCTTTATTCTCCTTCTTTGCCTGATTTGAAACTGAACTCATCCTCTTTAAATCATCATCCTCCTCAGTCTTTCTGCTGTTTATTTCCAAATCCTTCAATCTGATTGGTTAAGGAGATGCCCTGCTGTTGCCCTATTCACTCAGGTCCCAGATGACCTATTTTCTTTGTTGCACCATTATCAGCTTGCACTTGCAGCAACTTAGTGGGCAAAAATTCTTAAAGCAGAAGGGTGCAGGGACAAGTCTAATGATTTGCAAATGCTGGACTATAGCAAAATCTGGCCCATTATTTCTTTGTCCCTGCCAAATTTTCTGAACCAGTTCATTTATCATTATATTATAACATTCAGCACATTCCTCCTACAGTGTGTTTAGTTTATGAATGAGACTTGAGGTTCTGGTGAGGCCTATTTTAAATTACGACTAGTAAAAGAATGATGCAATTGGTTGTGTGTTAAATTTGGTAATCTATTCCTGTATTGCTGCAGGAAAAAGCACAAATCAGTAACGACTATTAGCATTCCTGGGGCTACATTTCTGCAACTGAGCTCAATAATAAAACAGTATTTTCTGTTATTCTGGTGGTTTGAGTAGCTGATAAGTTTCTTTGCTGGCAGTAAGATTTTATTTCAAACATTTAAGAATTAAAGATAGCTGTTACTGTTTGATAAAATTATGTTTATTATTGTGGAAAATTCTGGTCATAGTTAATTTGATTTTGGTTTTAATTTCTTACTGCAACCCTAAAATCATATATATCATAACATCAAATCCTTCTGCTTTTCTTTTCTAAATTGACATTTCAGGATCAAATGTTAATTTTGGTTAGCAAATGGCACTGTGATTAGTTTGAAATAGAAGTTTATGAGCAATGCATGCCTGTCAAATTGTCGCCAAGCTCTGTTTTCAAATACATTAAAGCAATGCAGTTTTTTTGAATGTAGTGGAGTCTGTAGGTTTATAAGATGTTGTCCATAATAAAAGCAATGCTCTTGTGATATTGTTCAATTGTTATAGCATTAGAAACTGTTTTTGCATGTAACCCACTTAACAGATGACTTTAGTTTACCTAAAACAATTGCAAAGCATTTCCAGACAGATATGATATTAAGTTTCCCACTACTTCTTGTATATAATTTGAACAATAAAAATATTAATTCAATTAATTAAACAGAAGATGAACTAAGCTTAGAAACACATGGATGTACAGATAACATTTAAAGACTTAATTTGAATATCTGGCAGAAAACCATGCTAAAATAAACCCCACTATTGCTTACCATCAGCAGTACCAAAAGTAATTTATAAGGTCAAAGTATAAAGAAATTACAGTTCATAGAGCTTTTTTTGATTAATATTTATTTCATATTAGAATAAAAATGATTATGTTGTACCAGAAAATGTTATAGAATTGTGTTAGTGACCCTCCTTACAAGTATGTGTTATAAGGCTGTAACGCCATTGAGAGTTTTTTAACCTACAAGAGGGAAGCTTGAGTTTTTATTCATTTATCATACCCCTGAGATTCTTTTATGAATAACCTTTTAGTCAAAATGCTGGTTAATGTGGCAGTTCTACTCTAGACTAATTCTGCCATTCAAGTTGCAGTCTTTTGTGAACAAGTTCAAATCATGAGATATAACAAACATATCAATACGAATTCTGCCTTGGAAAGATGTGATATGAAGGCACTAGAATACATAGCAGATACTGGATAGTGGGCAGTAAATTACAAGACTACACAGCTGTTAAAAACTACAACTGAATTATGCCTGTAGTTATTTGACAGACATCAAATATCTTCTGTATTGCTTGACAAAATAAGGTAACTTTGCTTTCAGAAGGGCTATTTTTCCCCTTTTTGAATATTAGTTGTTGTAAAACTAAAAAGGACAGTTTTCAACAAAATGACATTTGAGTGAAAAAAATTGTCAAAATATATAAGGGTGTTTTTTGTGATCATCTTGCTATGTACCCTGATAATGAAACCCTTGTGAAGGTTTGAAATGCACATCTGTGAAAATACCTGAAATCTGGTGAGAAAGATTCTTCAGTGGGTTCAAGATTTATTGTCCTCATTAAGATGAGGGATGAGAGTGCTGGAGAATGGAACTATTTTTGATTTTATTTCTATCTGGCAGTGATAGCAGACATTCCTAAGTCAGGTACTGCAAGATCTAGTTGCATTTCTGGACTTTTTCTGTATTAGTTTGACAATATATTGAGGCCTTACCTTTTAAGAGTGCTTATTCTGCCTTGGCATATTTCTGTTTTTGCATATACTGCCTCTACTAATTTGGGGGCGTTTTTTTGCTGTGAATAAGTTCCCACTGGGAATGGGATGGAAAATGATAAAACACATTTCACTTAGAACCTTAACAACCTTCAGTGAGAAAAGACCTTCATCCCTAATGTGGAATTAACTTGGTTCTCCTGGGGAAAAAGGACATAATAAACAATTATGGCCATTTTGAAGATGTGACAAAATGATTAATACAGAACAGATTCCACAAAACATGCTTGTTCTAATGTGTGCAAGGGGAGACAATGCTGCTGTTTGTTAGCATTCTGCCTATTTCCATTATATCGCACTAAACCAGGAAGCTAAACATTGTCTTTTTAATAATTTTATGGCTTAACTGCATAGTCTGTTTAAAAAAATAATTTGCATGAATACAGTTGTGCAGCTCTTAATTTGGGTGCAAGACACTGGAACGCAGTGATAAGCAGCAAACTTAACAGACATCCAGCAATAAAAAGGGTTAAACACAATGTTTGTATATAAAAAGGAAAACAGATTTACATACAGTTATTCACACTGTCTGCATATGTCATGCAGTGAGTAGTTACAGAAGCATGTTTGTCCTATCGTTACAGAATTTTCACAGTCTGTAGGACACAAAATCTCTATAAGTGACTTATTGGAATAGGACAGGGTTTGTAAAATCACTTCTTTCATATGAACTGTGAAGAAATGTTCTGCTAAATGAAATCAGGAAAGAACTAGACAGAATCTTGTTTAATGGCATGACAAAATGAATCACAACTATTCCAGACATCCATCACGGCTAAATGGTGACCACAAATGATCTGTAAACCACTATATATTGATTACTCATGTACTACAAGTGTCGGATTTAATGTGCACACTCCAAGGAAAGGCAGCAGGGACAGCTGGTGCCTTAACTCTTCTTTGATAGATTTTAATGGTGAAATATTGATTTCTATCTGGCCAAGGTCTGCTTTTAGAGGCCAAAGTCATTTGTTGGGAAATACTGGACATCCAACTCACTAGTTGCAATCAATCATTTTTGGCAACATGGGCAAAAATATAAAACACTGAGCCAGGGATTCTGGATTGTATCACAAGTTATCAGACAAACCTCAGTGAATTCCTTCTCTTGAAAAATTATTAATGATAAGACATGTTTATTGAGTGGAGAGCCATAGCAAATTGCACTTGACGTGAAATAGTCTGAGCACTGCACCAAGAAAATGAGCATCTCGATAAGGGTCTATATTTTATTTAAACATCCATCTAGGGCTGAAAACTCAGGTAATCTGTTGTGTTACAAGCCACTGGCTGTTCTTTCCATCCAGAGAGATAACACTGAGAAGGTAATAGGAACACATCAATCACAATCAGCCTGTAATTCCACTGGTGTCTTCTCTTCCCAGCTACTGTTTAAGCTTCCTAATAATGGTGATAACATAGTTCTACAGCTCCGATACTGCTTCTCCCCTTTGAGGGTCATATTCATAAACTGACTGAGTGGCTGCAAAGTCAGCATCTTACTCTGTGGAAATAAATGTGAAGAAGTGACATTCTCTGCTTTACCCACCTGGACGGGATGAAATCTTTGGAGACTTGAAATTTGTCAGGGTATAGCATACACAGATGTGCTCCTGATAATGGCTGATTCTTTCAGATTATCTTGCTTACCTAATGATTCATGCTTCACTGCATAACTCAGTTGTGTTCATTTGGATGGCACTCTATTAGAATGTCAAGGTACATTGAATTGTTATCAAGGAGACCCATGTTTCTATAGACTGCATAAATCCAAAGGATGGGAGAAAATCTTTAGCAGCAAAAGAGATTTTAAAGGGCTGGTGTCGACTGAAAAGAGAAAAAAGTGCCTCTATTCAATCTAATGGGATTGATCAATGGCCAGTGTGGCTATTAAAAGTAATCAGTAATAGGGCAGTATTGGTAAATGATATATAAAACAAGTCAAATATAAGAATCACAAACAATTTATATGTGCTGCTTAATAACATCATCAGTATATTTCTAAAAATGTTTCATATTTTTCAACTAGTTGCCATGGTATTTTGCAGGGAATTGTTTATTCTACATCAAATTGAAGCATTGCTGAGTTTGTGCATTGCATTGACAGGTATACAAGATACAGTATATTTCAGCATTAATCTACACTACATGTGTGCATTATCCTGGTATGGATCACATGTCACCCAATTAGTATGCCGTAAGACTTGCGATAGGCACTTCACTCCCAAGCTATTGTACATAGACTGCTACCTTCACGGTCTATAATTATTAGTTAAGCATTGCAAAACATGAAATTCTAGAAATCCATATAGTGAAAGATTTGCATTTAGTATGCATCTGTGGCGCCACACCCATCAAAGGCATTACATTTCTGTGGGCCACAAAAATCATGGTTAACTCAAATAATCACTAACCTGTTAAATTACCAATCAAATACCAAATGTGAAAAAATCAAAAGTAGTTATAAAGCACCAACGAGGGATAACTAATCAGCAGAAAACCAAGCAATCAAATCTCTCAAGCTACGATTCATGAACCAGCAAATGCCACAAGACTGGCCAATGAAACTGCACAAATAATTTCTTCATGTTGTTTTCAGCTATCATTTTACCTCTTCACTTAGGTTATGAAATTATATTTATAGCACATAAAATTCCATAATTCTAAAAAAAAATTAAACTAAGCTGGAGAATTTCAATATTTTGTATTAGTGATGCCTTAAAGAAGTTCCTACCCCTACAAAGGACTGTGCCTCAGTTTGGGAAATTAATTGACTCTTGGGTACTGAGACCTTGTAGTTGCTGTGAATACATTCTGTGAATGGGTAAAATAGAGAGATGCATCATGGGAATTGTGGCAATTGCTTTTGATAAACTACATGTACCATAGTGGATCCATAATAATCCAGCTCAAATGACAACCAGATATAAAATGACCAAGCAGTTATAACTCCTATGAACAAATTATGTATATATAAATATATATGAGGAAGGGAGAGAAAAAAGTATGTTAGTTTTTGGCCTGTTCCTCTGGAACTACAAAATCCAGAGGGTACTGCAACAACCAGACAAAAGATTTATAAACAACAATTGCGAGGTTAAAATATCCTAAATTTAAAAAAATCATTGCTTTATACCTTATGCCATCAAGTACAAATTTGGCACTAAAGCTTTTTAAAATTAGATAAGGGGGATTGATTTTTCAGCTAAGGCCTGAGGGAGTTTTGAGAGGTGCTTTCATACTGACCTCAGCTAATTCTGGCTGCAGTTCACCAGTTCGTATCCCAATGGTAATAACCACCTGCTTAGGTGGTCATTCTTATTTATTAAGGAAGTTTTTATCTTTTCAGCTGCAGTGCATCCAATGTTGCCTTTTTCTCACCAAGGCCGCATAATTAATGATCTTTAGTTGCATTGCAAAAGTTCCAGATTTTTTGCAAATGGACTATTTTTTAATCTGAGAAGAAGCTGGTTTTCTTTCTTGTGTTAATCACATATTATGATAGCTAGGGTTCCACCAATCAATGTCAAGTATATTAACTAAATATTGGTTTAATATTTTAAAATATACTGCACTGAGAAACTGAATAAATACAATTAACTGCATATTATATATCAGTTAACTGAAAAAGATATGGTTTAAGATTATTTTAAGCATGCAAGATTCACAACTACTGTAAACATCTAATGAACATTACAAAGCAGAATGCCTAGAACCACAGGTTTCTTCAGTTTTATTTGAATCAATCTCTTAACAAGTGTTGATTTATTATATTTATAATTAATAGCAGAAATGCTCACATACACTATATGGATCAAGAGGCTATTTTTTCTTAATGTAAAAACAATTCACTAAAGGATGAAATAGTGGAGATCCCATCACCTGCCCATGCAATCTCCCTCAAACCCAGGTGTTAGAAGAGTCCCCTCCTTCTCTAAGCTACTTTCCCCACTTTCTACTTCAATTGGTTCTTTAACAATGAAATTATGTGTTGTGTGATTGCCTTTAAGAGTAGTGTACCTTTATGATGCTAGTATGCTAATGAGCTGAGAACCAGGATGAAGTCATGTGACTACATGCCAGTTTCACTCTGTAACTGTAACACCAAGAGGCAGGACCTGCAAATAGATAGCTCTGTACTGTGTATAGTTGTTAGCTGTTAATAAACCTGTTTGAGATCTTCAACCATCTGAACTCCAAGCATCTCATTTATGTTGCATCAGACAACATAAAGAAGCTAAAATAAAAGCAAAATACTGCGGATGCTGGAAATCTGAAATAAAAACAAGAAATGCTGGAATCACTCAGCAGGTCTGGCAGCATCTGTGGAAAGAGAAGCAGAGTTAACGTTTCGGGTCAGTGACCCGATCAATTCTGATGAAGGGTCACTGACCCGAAACGTTAACTCTGCTTCTCTTTCCACAGATGTTGCCAGACTTGCTGAGTGATTCCAGCATTTCTTGTTTTTATTTAACATAAAGAAGCTTCTCATTTCATTATGTAAACAAAATGTTTCGCGTGTTCACTGCCCCCTGCCACCAACCCTGCAGGATCTTATGGAAGAGCTGTTCTTCCTTTTTTCCTCTTCTGGGCACCACTGGGATAAAATGTTGTTACAACAAATTTATAGTGAGTTTGCTACAAAGATGTGTGGGGATGAATGTAAACATTTTAAATGTCAGTCCAGGAAGGTTTTTATGTAGGCATTATTCTTCCCAAGGGGAAATATTTCTATTGTCAGGCAAGCCCCCCACCTGCCAAGAATGAGGAAAATTAATTTTGCCACATGAACATTGATTTTAAACTGTTGTTGATGAAGAAAGAACAATTGGAGACTTTGGCTGGAGAGAGACATTAGCATATCAACAGACAGTACTTCAAAAGGATAAAGGGGCTATTCCGTGCTCCAATGTAATCCACAATGGACGTTTGATTACCAGATGTTGAAGCATTCCAGGTTAACTACTAAGATGGCCAAATACACAAACAGATGTGGTCAGACCAGTTTATTCTGACTGTTGGAGTTTTCTGAATTTGAACTGGCCACAGGGTTAAAACTCAGAAGGTTGTTAGCTCCTGGACTGAAAAGACCTCTCTCCTGTCTGCTCTTATCTCGCTCTCACCAGTTTCGGAAACCATTGAAGACACATGAACCCCAAGAGAGAAATGTCTCCTATAGTGAACAAGATTTAAGAAGAATACTGGGCCCCAACAAAAAGTAAGAGCTGTCTACAATCAAGGACTCTACAGCTAGCTGGAAACACAGCACAGAAATAGACGCGATGTCGAGAAGGGCCCATCGCATATTACCGGCGGTGGCAGGACCTTGGTGTGGCCCCCCGCCACATGGCAGCAGCACCACAATTAGCATATGGCAAACGGTACTTACCTTTGCTGATGATGCAGCCCGCCGCCTCTCCACTGACACTTCCTGATTTTTCGATGAACGGGCGGCCGTCACGTGCCATCCCATTCACAACTGGAAAAGCCGTTGGGTCCACAGAGGCAGAAGGTTTCGCAGCAGAAGATAAGTTTCTTTTCAGGGGTCTCACTCTGCATTCTTAAAGGGAGGAGGGAGGGGGGATACACAGGGGTCTCACTCTGCATTCTGAAACGGAAGGGGTCTGGGATTACTGGTGGGAAAGCTCTGCTGGCATGAAGGGAGGTACTGTGTTAACAGTGTATGTTCCCTTCCAGAGGTACTGCCTTTGTTCCTCATAGTGGCAGCAGTTCTCAAGCCTGATGCCTCTGCACCTTTTTAGGGGCCCACCAGAGACCTTCGTGGGGTCACGCCGTCAGCAGTGCACTGCTGCATCAGGGAGGTCACCAATGCCCTGCACCAGAGGGCCAGTGAGTATGTCCGCTTCAGGACGGACTCTCACAGCCAGGCCCAGAGGGCCATTGGTTCTGGCACCATTGCTGGAGAACCATAGGTTGTAATGTTCATAGACTGCATTCATGTGACCATCAGGCCTCCCGCCAGTCTACCACCTGCAGACATCACCACTAAAGGAGCCCTCTCAATCTAGGTGAAGCTGGTATGTGATCACTGTAGATGCTTGCTGCGAATGTGTGACCGCTTCTCATGCAGCTGCCATGATGCCTGGGTCTTGTGCCAGTCCCAGCTGCCACCGCTGTTCACTGAACTGGCTCAGATGGAGGGGTGGCTTCTTGGAGATAAGGGCGTCCTTTGCAGACATGGCTCCCGACACCATGAGAGACCCCATCACTGCTGCAGAGGAGAGATACAACACCAGCCACTGAGCTACATGAGCCACCATTGAGCAGGAGATCGGCATGCTAAAAGAGCACCTCCAATGCGTGTATGGATAGGGTGATGCCTGTACTATAGGCCGAAAAGGCCAGCTCCTTTCTTTGCTGCTCTGCACAACTTCGCACCCAATAGGGGCCAGGCCTGGCATGATGAGAAGAGAAGTCAACAGGATTCCTCCTCGAACTATGAGGAGGCTGAGGACCGACAACACGGAAGACGCATAGGAGGGCAGATGGCACCCAGAATCTGCAGGCAGGGCTAGCAGTGAGCTAGGGATGTACGGAAGTGGCTTATCAGACAAAGGCTCTCTGCACCATAGGAACTGACATGAGCTCTGCAAGCCACACATCACCCTCGTTCACTTGCTGTGCACCAGTCCACATCTGCAGCATCCTTGTGTAAACCATTAGAGGCAGCAGCTGACTGAGGCAATGTCCATGTCACTGCATCCGTTGAGACACTCATGGGTAATGGTGGCATGGCAATGATGTTATTGCATACGTTGGCTCTCCTGAAGGGAGGTGAGGAACATTTAGTGACACCCATGCATTCCCATTTGTGTCAGTGTGTTCTCTGTAAACCTCTGTAATACCTTTTATGGTCTATTTAAGTCTCACGTCCTGGAATGTGCAAATTTACGATTATTCACCCAGGTGCGGCATGCCTACAAGAAGGAATGTTACATTTGAGTAGGAGAAGAGGATCACAACTTCACAGGACACTGGGACACAGCAGGATAAGTATGTGGCGGCAAAGTGACAAAGTATGTCGGGTCACTCAGCAGATCAGGCAGCATTTGTGGAGAGAGAAGTAGAGTTAACTTTCACGTCTGTGAACTTGGCCAAGTTAACTCTACTTCTTTCTCCACAGATGCTGCCTGACCTGTTGCATTACTGTAGCACTTTCTGCTTTGCTGCCAGATTAACAGCAGCCCCACTCTTCAACAGTCAGGTAAGTATTCTTTGACAGCTGTCAGGAATCAGGTGCTGGGACACTTAATATAGAGCCCCAACACCTGCTGCACAACTGTCAAAAACTGTCACTGCGCCGAATGTCCTGCCTCTCCCCACGTAATATGGGGGGGGGGCACATCGTGCAGCCTCTATGGAAATGGGCCCCTGTGATTAATATTGCCGGGGCTCGTCGGTAGCCGGCGAATTTGGGTGTGCTGCCGAGTTGAAAGGGCGCTGCCGCGGAGCGCGGCACCCAATAAAATTCAGCCTAGTCTGTTTAAAAATTAAATCCTGTTACAATAAGACCAGGTGAAGACAGTAAAAGACTCCTAGACACCTTCTCACCTGGTTATAACACTATAGAGAGCATTTTTAATGTAATGTGCTTGTCATTTTTTTCTCCCACAACCTGTTTCAACACATCCTGGAGGAAGTATTTTGCCTTTCCAGTTGGCGAATATTTTTGTGAAATAAAAACAAGAAATGCTGGAAATACTCAGCAGGTCTGGCAGCATCTGTGCAGAGAGAAGCAGAGTTAATGTTTCAGGTCAGTGACCCTTCTTCGGAACTGGAAAATATTAGAAATGCCAAAGGTTATAAGCAAGTAAAGCGGGGGTGGGGCAAGAGATAACAAAGGAGAAGGTGTAGATTGGACAAGGCCACAGAACAGCTGACCAGAAGGTCGTGGAGCAAAGGCAAACAATATGTTGATGGTGTGTTGAAAGACAAAGCATTCGTACAGATAGGGTGATAATGGACTGAAAATTGAACAGCAACGAGTACAAACATGAAAAAAATAGTGGGTAAGCAAACTGAACAAACTAAGATGTAATAAAATAAACATACAAAAAAAATGTAAAAACGTAAAAAAGACAAAAAATAACTAAAAATGAAAGTAAAATGGGGGGCCCGTCATGCTCTGAAATTATTGAACTCAATGTTCAGTCTGGCAGGCTGTAGTGTGCCTAATCGGTAATTGAGATGCTGTTCCTCGAGCTTGCGTTGATGTTCACTGGAACACTGCAGCAATCCCAGGAAAGAGATGTGAGCATGAGAGCAGGGGGGAGTGTTGAAATGGCAAGCAACCGGAAGCTCAGGGTCCTGCTTGCGGACTGAGCGGAGGTGTTCCGCAAAGCAGTCACCCAGTCTGCGTTTGGTCTCCCCAATGTAGAGGAGACCACATTGTGAGCAGCGAATACAGTATACTACATTAAAAGAAGTACAAGTAAATCGCTGCTTCACCTGAAAGGAGTGTTTGGGGCCTGGGATAGTGAGGAGAGAGGAGGTAAATGGGCAGGTATTACACCTCCTGCGACTGCAGGGGAAGGTGCCATGGGAAGGGGACGAAGTGGTGGAGGTAATGGAGGACTGGACTAGGGTGTCACAGAGGGAACGATCCCTTCAGAATACTGACAGGGAAAGGGAGTGGAAGATGCGTTTGGTAGTGGCATCACACTGGAGGTGGCGGAAATGGCGGAGGATGATCCTTTGGATATGGAGGCTGATGGGGTGGAAAGTGAGGACAAGGGGAACCCTGTCACAGTTCTGGGAGGGAGGGGAAGGGGTGAGGGTAGAGGTGTGGGAAGTGGGCCGGACACGGTTGAGGGCTCTGTCAACAACAGTGGGGGGGGAGTCTTCGGTTGAGGAAAAAGGAAGACATATAAGAAGCGCTGTCATGGAAGCTAGCATCATCAGAGCAAATGCCTCGGAGACGGAGAAACTGGGAGAATGGAATGAGTCTTTACAGGAGGCAGGGTGTAAAGAAGTGTAGTCGAGGTAGCTGTGGGAGTCGGTGGGCTTATAATGGATATTAGTAGACAACCTATCCCCAGAGATGGAGACAGAGAAGTCGAGGAAGGGAAGGGAAGCGTCAGAGATGGACCATGTAAAGGTGAGAGAAGGGTGGAAATTGGAAGCAAAGTTGATAAAGTTTTCCAGTTCGGGGCAGGAGCAGGAAACGGCACGATACAGTCATCAATGTACTGGAAAAAGAGTTGGGGGACGGGGCCTGAGTAGAACTGGAACAAAGAATGCTCAACATATCCCACAAAAAGACAGGCATAACTAGGACCCATGCGGGTACCCATAGCAACACCTTTTACTTGAAGGAAGTGAGTGGAGTTGAAGGAGAAGTTGTTCAATGTGAGAACAAGTTCGGCCAGGTGGAGGAGGGTGGTGGTGGATGGAGACTGGTTGGGGCTCTGTTCAAGGAAGAAGCGGAGAGCCCTCAAACCGTCCTCGTGGGGGATGGAGGTGTAGAGAGATTGTACGTCCATAGTGAAGAGGAGGCGGTTGGAGCCAGGAAACTGGAAATTGTCAAAATGACGTAGGGCGTCAGATGAGTCATGGATGTAGGTGGGAAGAGACTGGAGCAGCGTAGAAAAGATAGAGTCAAGATAGGAAGAAATAAGTTCAGTGGGGCAGGAGCAGGCTGAAACAATGGGTCTGCCGGGACAGTCTTGTTTGTGGATTTTGGGAAGGAGGTAGAAGCGGGCTGTCCGGGGTTGTGGGACTATGAGGTTGGAAGCTGTAGAGGGAAGATCTCCAGAGGAAATGAGGTCAGTGACAGTCCTGTGGACAGTAGCTTGATGTTTGGTGGTGGGGTCATGGTCCAGAGGGAGGTAGGAAGAAGTGTCTGTGAGTTGACACTGAGCCTCTGCAAGGTAGAGGTCGGTACGCCATACAACAATAGCACCACCCTTGTCTGCAGGTTTGATGACCATGTCGGGGTTAGACCTGAGAGAACGGAGTGCCTCAAGTTCAGAGGGGGACAGGTTAGAGTGAGTGAGGGGGGCAGAGAAATTGAGATGACCAATGTCTTGCCGACAGTTTTCAATGAAAAGATCAAGAGCAGGAGTTTTTTGTGAGTTAGTTTGGAGACTTGCTGGGAGAAAATAAATAATCTGTTTTTCATTTTTACATAGTGTCAAGGAGCTAGGCAAATTTTAGTGTATTGTATTTTCAATACTTTGGCATTCTTTTCTTTAGTTTCTTTAGAATGGCCACAATGTGTTTCATTATAATAGAAGGCTATTATAATAGTAGCTCAGTATCTTCAATAGGCAAGCCCAAAGTACTGGTGTGCTGTGATTTCTTTCTGCACTTGTACTATACTCAATCCTATAATTAATAATAAACAAAATATAAATAGAAAAAAGTGAAAATAGTAGGAACAAATCAATGTTTAAAGTGCTTGGTGAAAAAAAAAATTGTGTGTTGGGCATTGACAGATCTACAAAAGAGGTGTTCGAAAGGAAAATGCTATTATTGTTGAACTATCTTCTCAGCTGCTATGATTGAAAGAGTAAGTAAAGAAATTAAACAACAATGGTAACTACTATTTATATGGCACTCAAGGTGCTTCGTAAAATAAGTGCATGTGAAGCAAATGACATCCTATGTGACTATGACAAAGGTAAACTTTCCCTCCTTGTCCTTCTCGACCTGTCTGCAGCCTTTGACATGGTTGACCACATTATCCTCCTCCAATGCCTCTCCACTGTCGTTTAGCTGGGTGGGACTGTTTTCACCTAGTTCCATGCTTATCTATCTAATTGTAGCCAGAGTATCACTTGCAATGGCTTCTCTTTCAGCTCCTGCACTGTTACCTTGGATCTCTTCTTGGCCCCCTCCTATAGTTATTTACATATTGCCCTTTGGTGATATCTTCCAAAAACAGAGCATTGGTTCTCACATGTATGTTGGCAGCACCCAGCTCGCTCGACTCCTCCACCTTTGTTAAATTATCAGACTGCTTATCTGACACCCCATGCTGGATGCGCAGAAATTTCCTCCAATTAAATATTGGGAAGACTTTTATTTTCAGTCCCTGCTTTAAACTCTGGTCCCTAGCTATTGACTCCATCCCTCTTCCTGAGATCAAACCAGTCTGTTCACAACCTCGATGTGATATTTGACCTCAAGATGTGCTTCCGAACACATATTTGCGCCATCTATTAGCCTGCCTATTTCCACCTTCATAAC
The DNA here is from genome assembly GCF_036365525.1 of Heterodontus francisci. Lineage (NCBI taxonomy): Eukaryota > Metazoa > Chordata > Chondrichthyes > Heterodontiformes > Heterodontidae > Heterodontus > Heterodontus francisci. The sequence goes on from NC_090377.1 coordinate 47,808,237, forward strand.
ATCGCCTGACTTCGCCCCTGTCTGAGCTTATCTGATCCTGAAACACTCATTCATGCCTTTGTTACCACTGGACTTGACTATTCCAATGCATCCCTGGCTGGTCTCCCACATTCTACCCTCTGTAAACTTGAGGTCATCCAAACTTCTGCTGCCTGTATCGCAGGGGTCAGCAACATGTACCAGTGTCAGTGACAAAAGATTTTGCTGTCTGTGACTGGTAATTTCAGGGATGAGAAATTTCCCGTTGACTTCTTCTTCCAGCCCAGTACAACTTCAAAGAAATCGCAGCTGTCACTTTCACACTGACAGGTGCTTGAGCAGGAACAGCGCTTCCAATTTGGATAAGTCCGGGCTTTTCCGATGGGTTCCGATTTTTTAAAAAGCCTGCTGAAAAGCCTGAACTTGTCCGAATTGGAAGCACTGTTCCTGCTCAAGCACCTGTCAGTGTGAAAGTGACAGCTGCGATTTAAAAAAAAAACTGACCAATTACAAAACTGCTCTACTGAGAGTTCCCACACTCTACAACTGTCAGAGAGGGAGAAAGAGAGAGAGAGAGACAGAGGGAGAGAGGGATAGAAAGGGACAGAGAGAGCAAGAGAGAGGGATGGGGTGGGGGGGGGGGGGTGGGGGAGACAGGGAGAGAGAGAGGGGGGACAGGGATAGAGAGGGAGACCGGGGAGAAGGAGATAGGGGATGGGGAGAGAGAGGGGGGACAGGAGACGGGGACAGGGAAAAGGAGAAAGGGGACAAGGAGAGAGAGAGAGAGTGGGAGGACAGGGAGAGAGAGAAGGGACAGGGAGAGAGAGAGATGGGGGACAAGGAGCGGGGGAGGAATGGGGAGATAGAGAGAGAGAGGTGGGGGACAGGGGAGGGGGAGAGAAAGCAGGATAGGGAGAGAGAGAAGGGACAGGGAGAGAGAGAAATGGTGGACATGGAGAGGGGGGTGCGATAGGGACAGAGAGAGAGAGCTGGATACAGGGACGGAGAGAGCGAGAGAGAGATGGGGGACAGAGAGAGTGAGAGAGAGGGGGACAAGGAGCGAGAGAGAGGGAGGAGGGGACAGGGAGAGAGAGAGAGAGGGGAGCAGGGAGAGAGAGGGGAGGACAGGGGGAGTGAGTGAGAGAGAGGGGACAAGGAGAGAGAGCCATACACACAGATGGAGAGGGAGAGAGAGAGAGAGAGACAGAAAAGGGAGAGAGCGCGATCAAGATCACTCCTGACAGATGGACATCTATCTGGAATACTCTGCATCACTACAAGTGTGTGGGCAAACACTGACTACTTGTGCAAGCAAAAAAGTGCCGGGTAACTCACTAAATCAGTGTCCAACATAATGAAGAGAAAGTAAGTCAATACATTAGTCTTCTTATTTAAAGCTTCTTCACAAAAATGCACATATTTTTGTTGTTTTGATGAACAGTAAGATCAATTTTTAATGCCTTTATTTTTCTGAAATTGGTTCACCGGCGCCCTATGTAAGACAAAAATTGTAATGTGGTCCCCACATGAAACGGTTGGACACCCATGCTTCAAACCTTTAACCTTGTGGTTTAAAATAACCTAGCAGCTATGTAGCAGCTACCAAGAAGCTAAGTATGTCAAAGATCAGTAACTGCAATGTGCATCATTTACTATCCAGTTTGAGGGCAGATAACCTGAGTGGTCAATGTCATTTGAAAGTTGCCTGTATCATATAATTAAATTATATTAAAAGGGCACCTTTGCTAACAGGTAATAGATTTGGCTTGGACATAAATTGATTAGTCTGGAGTACAATCTTACAGATAGTGACGAAACATTTTATAACTGAATAATACATACAGTAACAACCATTCAACCTTTTGCAGAAAAGCTTTTTGCTAATAATTATTTTGTCAGAGCTGAATCAGAATCGACAGTGATAGATGGAGATATAGACAAAAGTGCATATTGGAGGAATTGAAGGCCGCTCTATATTTGTAATTGTGTTTATCCAATTTTGTCACTAGCTTTGGTGAGCAAATGATATTTTATCCATGTGAGATTATGTTGTTTCTGTATTTTAGAATCCAGAACCCAGTTTCACAGCCTGCCAAGATGAATAAATGAGTCTTGGCCCCCTACTATTAATCTCTCTATCCCTTCCTGTCCCACTCTGCTTTGCTGTTTTACATAACTCTTCTGAAGTACTATCTGCTTCACCCTATAAAATTCTCCTAATTTGGAGTTCACTGCCCTTTTGTTGGATGCCCTGTCTTCAGATACATATTACAAGCAGGTGGAGAAGTTACACAAACAGAGACCATCATGAGTAAATTGTCTTGTGACAACAGCAGTGTGAGAAATGGTCCGTCTTCCTATTGCTGATTTTTTGACTACCTCACCTCAATGACCACAATAACAATCCTCTCTTTGAGGTTCATGGTTTATTGGATGAATTTGCACTCCTGACACAGTGTGAATCCACAGAAGTCATTCAATAAGGTCCATCTACCACCCCATGATATGACATAGCTAGCTCTATTCTGTCAACAAAAGTAATTCACATTGACATTGCAAACTATTTTACTTGCTAGCTAGCTAATACAGTTGTGCTGCTCTCCATTGATGTTTGTATGCTTAACTACTTTATTTATGGGGAGAAATGTGTTTTGATGGCATTAGATTGGCTGTACACTTTATATGCAGCTTAATTGCCCCCATATCCGTGGCTGCCAATATTTTTGTCAAATGTCCGTGGTGCATCATGTCGGTGCCTATCCCTGCTGCATCTTAACTCACACCGAGTCCCGTTCCTTTATCAACTGTCAGTGGTCGCTGACCTACATTGGCCCCCAGTCAAGCAATGTCTTGATTTTTAATTTCACAGCCGGAATTTAATGATGGCAGGAGACCCTGCCCACTGTCTGAAAAGTTGGTGGCAACCCCGCCTCCACCAGGCCTGGGGAGCCATGCTGGGATTTTTCACTCTCCAGGCCCTTAATTGGTCTTGTGCGGGACTTCCGCCTCCTTGAGGCAGAAGTCCCACCTAATGGAGCTGCCGGCCAATCAGTGGGCCAGCAGCTCTTAATCCCAGCAGTGCCACTGGAGAACAGTGGCCACTGCAGGGACTACACCCAGCTTCAGCAGGAAGTGAAAGGACGGCCCTGGAAAGAAGATGAGTTTTGGGGCCTCTCCGGGGACAATCGGCTGGGCCCCAGCGAGGTGAGGGGGGTGTGGGGGTTAGCTGGGGGGAGAGGAGTGTTGTGCGTTGGGGGCATTTGGGACTTTGGGGGCATCCCTCCATGGGGCACAGGCCTGCCCGATCAGGAAGGATACCCCATCCAGCCTGCAAGAAGACCGCCAGGTTCTTGGGGCCTTTGCCGCCCACCTGCCGTGGGTAAAATACCTGTGGCGGCGGGAGGAGGCCCTTATGTGGCAGGTAATTGGGCCTTGAATGGCCTGAGGTGGGTGGGCCATTTTTCACTGCTGCTGCCCTTCACTGCAGTGGAGGCGGGAAGGCATCAGGAATGGCATCCCCTGGCTCCCACTCAATTTTTCGGCCCCCCCCCGCCATCAACCCGCTCGTTGGGGGGCTGTAAAATTCCAGCCACATCCTTGTTTTTAAATCCCTCCATGGCCTCACCCGTCCTTATCTCTGTAATCTCCTTTATCCCCACACCCCATCAAAATAGCCGTGCTCCGCTAATTCTGGCCTCTTGAGCATCCCCGATTTTAATTTCTCCACCATTGGTGGCTGAACCTTCAGTTGCCTAAGCCCAAAGCTCTGGAATTTCCTCCCTACACCTCTCTAACTCACTTTCCTCCTTCAAGACATTCCTCAAAACCTACCTCTTTGACCAAGCTTTTGATCCTCTGACCTAATATTTCCTTATGTAAATCAGTGTCATATTATGTTTTATAATGTCGGGTGAAGCATCTTGGGATGTTTTATCACATAAAATTACATTAAAAGTGCTAGATAAATATACGTTGGTGGTGTTGTTGCAGCCAGGAAAAGAAAGATTACGAGAGTTGATCAAAAACTGGCTTCACTTTCTGCTCCTGCACCATTACCTCTGGTGTCCCCCAGAATCTATCTTGGGCCTCCTCTTATTTCTGACGTACATGCTGCCCCGTAATATTGTCATCCCAAAGCACAGCATTAGTTTTCACATGTACCCAGCTCTACCACACCACCACCTCTCTCAACTCCTCCACTGTTATTAAATTAACAGACTGCTAATCAGATATCCATTAATGGATGAATAGAAATTTCCTCCAATTAAATATTGGAGGTGGGAACTCATTGCTTAAAGGGACGGCCTTCCCGATGGCAGGTAGTTAAGTGTCTGCCTGTTGTGGAATTGCAACGGGGATCCAATGGAGGGCCAAGGTAGGGTTTCCCTCCATCTTCTGGCCTGCCGCCGAGACCCCCATTGCCAGAATAAAATTCAGCCCGATAGCTCTAAGTGTATTAGTGAAGAACACTAAAGAGAAATATCAAGCAAGGAAGCAAAGAAGCAAGCCTGAAATGATATTGAAAAGCCAAGCAATGAGATCATACAAAAAGGGATATAACAGCTCAAAATTAGGGGAATAAAGCAGTGGAATAGCAGTTGTTTTCATGATATGAAATGCCAATTGGAAGGCTGGCAGCTCTGCAGTACCGGTAGCGCCATTGGAGCAGTACCCACTGCCGGTACTTAAGGTAGCCCTGCAAAGCCAAGGATGTTGGGCACTTCAGGACAGATAAGTGGGGTCTGGGTCGTGTGGGCCATTCAGGTAGGCCCTGGCAATAGGGTGAGGGGTTGGATTGGTAAGGGTGGGAGGGTGTCTTCCTGGGGATGGACAGCGATTGCCACCGGGGTACAGGGTGGGAGAGGAGTGCCCTCCAGGAGCCCTGGATTGTCCCCAAAGGCGGGACCCCCGACCCCGCTAGGAGGCCGTCACGTTTTAACTGGTGGCGTCTCCCTGCAGTGGTGGGCCCCCTCCACCTTCTATTAAATTGAGGTGGAGGTGGGAACGGATCCTTGTTTCCAAATCCCTCCATGGCCTCACCCCTCTCAATCTCTGAATTCTCTTCCAGGCCCACAACCCTCCAAGATATCTGCACTCATCTGATTCTGGCCTCTTGAGCATCCTCGATTTTAATCGCTCCACCATTAGTAATTGTGCCTTCAGTTGCCTAGGCCTTAAGCTCTGGAATTCCCTCCCTACCCCTCTCTGCCTCTCTATCTTGCTTTCTTCCTTTAAGACATTCCTTAAAACCTACCTCTTTGACCAAGCTTTTGGTCATCTGACCTAATATCTCCGTACGTCCCTTGTGTTGTTTTATTATGTTAAAGGCAATATACTAGTCTAAGTTGTTGTTGTTATTGAAATTAAGCCTGATTAGTATTGCTTTGAAGATATGTAAAAAATGAGCATGCCTTTCAAATTTTAGAGACATTGGGGTACATTCCTGAAGGTCCTTTTGAAAATTTAATCCTCCAAATCCCCAATCCATTTTTTTTCTAGTACTTTGTGTTACATTTTATTGCCCCAGATACCATTCTCCATTTGAGGCCACACAGGAGTTATGCTTCTAGGACTCTGAACATACTGGTTTCTATCCAGTCACTGAGAGATTCATGAGATCAGCATTTGTCGTGTCAGTTTCTGAGTTTCCCTTGTCCTCAGTGGGGGACAGGGAGGTATCATATTTCCACTTAACATCTGCCTTTGATGACCTGGCCAAGATCAGGAACTCACCATGGGTACAATTTTGAGCTAACACTGTGTGGCACAGTGCCTTTGTACGTGCACAAGAGGCTTCTACACTGCTTCTTTAGAGTTTTGACTTATTAATGAAAATGTGGAAATGTTTAGGCTGGCGCCACTTCCTTTCTCTTTTCTATTGTTTTTGCTATCGAATACGGAAATCAAAATTTTATAGCCTATGCAACTTAAAACAGCTGGGAGGGTGATAGAGTGAATTGTAGATTTTTTCATGTCTTCAGTCACTGTGATGCCTAACTAATTGCATCACATATGCATCCAATAATATGACAAATAATGCTGTGAAATGAGTTCATGTAATAAGTTAAACACTACTGGATAGCAAATCTAATGCCATTCAAGTCAGTAATTTAGACTTCAATCCTAAATGGACCACCCTATATTTATGAAGTTAGTTTCCAAAGCTGCTTGATCTATTTTTTCTTACTGAATGAAGGAAATATTATGGTTCTATAGATAAAAACATTTTACAATGTACTGTTACAGTGCTTTGAACGTCTTTTTGATAATCTTTTGGATTACATAAACACAATTCATAAAAAAATGATTAAACTTGAGTATCTGACACAACACAAAATAAAACTGAATACAGTTTGTTTAAAAAGGCTACGATTCCAAATTGCAAATCATCATACCAGGTGGCTGTTTTCTTCCTACCTCATATATCTTCTCTTTTTACTGTTTTTCTAAATCATGCAAAATAAATTACAAGACTGTGTTTTTAAACTCTTGTGGATTAAAGAATTGCTCAAGGTCTAAGTATTAAAGAGGCCAAGTTTTAATTGTATGTCAGCTTGACCTTTGTTTTTCAAATATTTGTACCATCAAAAACTTAATGTGCCTTTCTGCTTCTGTATAATTCTTTCTCTTGTAAACAAATCAACTGACTCTAGCCTGAAAAAAAATCTTATCAATTTAATGACTACTTGAAAAATTATGTTTGCATGGGTATTATTTATTATAATGTCTAAAATGCTCTTTAATGCAGAGTTTTCATTCCTATTACAAAACGTATAACTACAACAACTCACATTTATATAGTACCTTTGATGTAGAGAAATGTCCAGAGGTGCTTCACAGAGGTGTAAAGAAAAAAAAATATTGTAATTAGTAATCATGCAGTGATTTAGCAAAGTATTCTTTCATCTTTGAAACCTGAATTTGAATTTAACTCAGATTGTAGTAGTGAAATGAGTTTGAACAACCTCTTCACAATTCCAATTGTGTACAGGTTCACAGCACAAAACTGCCCCTAATCTGAAGGTGGGCTAATGTTCATTGTTAGGTGTTTCATTCTGCAGCTGGCTGTGCTAAAGCTGATCCGGAAACGTTTGATGCTGATCCTGGGTGTCTGAAATATTCAATGTCTAGTGCTGACATCCTTTTCATCTCATTCAGTAGAAAATTTCACAATAAAAATAAAATCATTGTAAATTTGAAACAGACTAAAACACGAAACGGACTGGCCTTATAAATAAATATTGTAAAGACTCCTACAGTGAATTCTCAATTTTCTATCCAACCATACAGAAGAACTGCTAAACAAATGTAAACCAATTCTTCCCAGAAAGGCAAGGAAAATCCATCTACTCATGCACATATCCTGAGCTGGCAAATGATGCATGAGGACCTAAAGGTTGGAGGAGAAAAATGTAATTGCTGTTTGGTTTGAAATAAAACTCATTTTGGCCTTATATAAAATTACAAGATTGATTTTTGAGTAGGTTTTAAGAGTTCTCGTTGGGAATTATGCTTTAATCCATTAGACATAGGATGCTCTTCACAGTTCTAAGCATGCACCATGTTTTCTGCAATTGCCCCCAAGGAAATTCTGTAAATTTGTACTATTAATTAATTAGATTTATGTTAGTTTCCTGACATTCACTAAAATATTGTTGCTTTTTTATTTTTCTATTGGAATATTATTTTAATATTCAAAGGGTGAAAAAGAATCATTTACACAGAGAAAAACACATACCACAAATACTTGAATGATACCAGTAGATGGTGTTAAACAGCTACAGATATAACTTGGTTTCACCAGCTACCAGAAAGGACCATTTTCTTATACAGCTATTGCTGCAAGAGAAAGACTGAACCTTACGGCAAATTCATACTTTTAACTGCAAATTATCGTTTATTAAAAATTCCAACCTAATCATTCTTTCCACTACAAACGGTGACATTATTTATCCCATTTATGCTTCAGTGTGATAAAAACTGCTACCATTCAACATAGTAGCTGCCCTAGGTTATGAACCATTAGTCTGGTATCAACACCTGATGTGGATCTTATCTGTTCAATAGGGAAGGAAAGTTCAGCCCATTTGTCAAGCTGGTAATTTAATACCTGCTGGCACATCAACAGAGATCCTGCCATTCTTCAGTAGATTTGTATCCTCTTTGGGCCATCCTGAATAGTCTCCATGGGGCTTCAGTATAACCAGAGAGGTCAAAACAAAATAAGCTAAAGCATTGTTCTGAAGCTTTGTGTAACCTGCATGCTAAAATCTGCTCTGGGATCAAAACTTTATTCAACTGGTGATATCGCACTTCATCAGCCAATCGAAAATTCTGCAGGTCTTTGTGTCCTTCAGTCTGAAATTAATCTGATTCACAGCTGCTTTTGCATGAGCTCTCTTGCACCAAATTAAAAATAGCAATCAAAGATAAATAGATACATGCTAATTACTGACAACCATAGTTGTCTTCCTAATTTTAGCTTTTACATTAATTATCATTCCTTTGAGATAGTCACCCATTTGAGTTCATTAGGTGTATGGATTTCTCATCATTTAACACAATTGTTTCACATCAGTGAAACATACAAGAAAAAATCATAGAGGGATAAGTATGATAAACAGATAATTGAAACATGCTCCTTCAATCCTACTCTCCAACCGTTACTGTTGACACAATAAAACTCATTTGTCTGACATTCGCACCAGCAGAACACCAGGAACAGGATTTCCCCTAGGAAATCCTAATTTGCCCCTCGCTAGCAGTTTTGAATTAATTTAAATATTTTAATGTCTATCGAGCCGACTTTGTGCACTGTAGTGACCATTTTCTTTGACAGATATGCCAAAACATTGCAGCAGTACTTCTGGGTGTTGAGGTAAATAGTATTATTAACTTTAAAGTCAAACTCAAAGACTTTTATACTAGAAACCTTTCTATTGAGAACAACAAGGATGCTTAGAGTGACTCAAGAGAACAATCTTATTTGGCAGCAATGGGGATACAATCCCCACTGCTTATAACAGCTGTTGAGGCTAAGGCGATGTGCACACTATACAGGTTAGATAGTTTAAAAAAGTTTTGACAATAATTAAACCTTGAAATGGTTTAAAAAAATTCCTTCACAGGAACCTCTGCAAAATGCCATTGGTGTTTTGCACAGAAAGGGCATACTTTGTATTGCATTGCTTGTTTGCTGTAACTTAATTCTCTTATAATAATTGTCTTAATAAGAAGAGCAGTGGCAGTAACAGCAGCAGCAGAACTTCAACTCCGTTGAAGCTTGACAGGGGTAGCAGATAAAAAACAAATACTAAAGTTAAACATTTTCTATACTAAAAAGCTGGTTGGATTAGCTGCACCTGAACTGCTTGGTTTTGTTATTGTCATATAATTTACTTAGAAGTACATCTTAATGAGGCACAAACTACTCTATGAATTCCTGCTTCAGGCCAAAATAGCTGGCATGCTTAACATGGTGCAAGCGACAACTTTGTAATTGTCAATTATGGCATTGAAAATTGGGTAGCTGAATTCAAATAGCCCGATTTAAACGTTGGTAATGATTCTATCAGCATTTCTACAGGAATAATATCCACAATTGTTAATACCAAAGGAAATAAAATAAACTGGGTAGAAATTTTGTAGCATAACCACCGCACCTCTTGCCAGACTCCTGGCACTAGCTCTCTAGTTGATGGTTGCAGTTTGAGAAAAATTAGAAAATATATTATTTTTCAGATTATTGCTAGTGGGAAAATATGATCTGATCAAGCTCAAAATTATTTTGGAAATTTGCCCACCAGGTTACTTCAAATCTGTGACTGAATCTTCCACAGGAATCCTATCTGCATGTGGCTTGGCTAGATTTAGGAATAAATCCCTTCTGTGTTAGACATAGGGATTATGGACTACATAAAGTTTCCAATTGTTCCCCCACCCTCTCGTAGATGTGCAAACACTCTTCACACTTCTTTTCCCATAGGCTCAACAGTTCCAAATTTTCCTTCCTTAGTACTGTTTTTAAACTCTATTTGTTCCTTCAGGCACATTCTCCAAATCAAATCTGCTTCATGCACCAGCTGCAGCATCATCAGATTGACTTTCTTTCTTCCTTTTTTCTCTCAATCTGCCAATTGATGATGATTCTGTCAGGCTGCTTTGAAAACAATTGCCATTCTATTTTATGCAACTCATATATTTAATTGGATAAATAAATGTTTATTCCTGTCCCTTCTGTTCTGAATTATAGTTATTTGCATTGTAATCTTTACATGCATTTTCCTGAAAAAGCAAATGTTTTGTTAATTGCTGGGGTCATCTTAGTTAAATATATCCTCTGCTGCCTTGTTCTCTGAGAGATTCAAATCAAATTAAATATATATCAAAATGCTTTTAGAAAAAAATATTAAATCTAAACATTTGACATAATATCATAAAGAGTGATGGATCCTGTTGAATGTAAGTAAATGATAAAGTAAATATTAGCACATCACATTGAATTTTGACCAGACAGGAAAGCAATAGGTTGGGAATGGTACTGTTTTGTTAAAAGTTTTGATCCAACTATCACCCATGTAGATATTGGTAAACATTTATTTGTGCACAAATTAAACTAATTTTATCATTTACTTTATGTTTAAAACAACAATAAAATTCCTTAATAATTACATCTTGGTTTAGGCACTTTACCAATCATAGAGTCACAGAGTTATACAGCACAGAAACAGGCCCTTCAACCCATTGTGTCTGTGCCGGCCATCAAGCACCTAACTATTCTAATCCCATTTTCCAGCACTTGGCCCATAGCCTTGTATGCTATGGGTGTTTCAGGTGCTCATCTAAATACTTCTTAAATGTTGTGAGGGTTCCTGCCTCTACCACCTCTTCAAGCAGTGTGTTCCAAATTCCAACCACCCTCTGGGTGAAATTTTTTTTCCTCAAATCCCCTCTAATCCTCCTGCCCCTTACCTTAAATCTAGGCCCCTGGCTATTGAACCCTCCACTAAGGGAAAAAGTTTCTTCCTATCTAACCTATCAATGCCCCTCATAATTTTGTATACCTCAATCAGGTCCCCACTCAACCTTCTCTGTTCAAAGGAAAACAACCTTAGCCTTTTCAGTCTCTCTTCATAGCTGAAATGCTCCAGCCCAGGCAACATCCTGGTGAATCTCCTCTGCACCCTCTCCAGTACAATCACATCCTTCTGGTGTGGTGCCTTTAGTTTAGTCCCTCTAGTGTGGTGCCCAGACTGTACACAGTACTCCAGCTGTGGCCTAACTAGCATTTTATACAGCTCCATCATAACCACTCTGCTCTTATAGTCTATGCCTCGGCTAATAAAGGCAAGTATCCCATATGCCTTCCTAACCACTTTATCTACCTGTACTGCTGCCTTCAGTGATCTATGGAAAGTACACCAAGGTCCCACTGACCCTCTGTACTTCCTAGGGTCCTACCATCCATTGTATATTCCCTTGCCTTGTTAGTCCTCCCAAAATGCATCACCTCATACTTCTCAGGATTAAATTCCATTTGCCATTGCTCCGCCCATCTTACCAGCCCATCTATATTGTCCTGTAATCTAAGCCTTTCCTCCTCACTATTTACAACATCACCAATTTTCGTGTCATCTGCGAACTTATGATCATACCTCCTATATTCACGTCTAAATCATAATACAAACAGCAAGGGTCTCAGCACTGATCCCTGCAGTACACCACTGGTCACAGGCTTCCACTCGCAAAAACAAGCCTCGAACATCACCCTCTGCCTCCTGCCACTAAGCCAATTTTGGATTCAATTTGCCAAATTGCCCTGGAACCCATGGGCTCCTACCTTCTTAATCAAAATCCCATGTGGGACCTTATCAAAAGCCTTACTGAAGTCCATATGGACTACATCAACTGCTTTACCCTAATCTACACAGCTAGTCACCTCCTCAAAAAATTCAATCAAGTTAGTTAGACACGATCTCCCCCGACAAAGCCATGCTGACTATCCCTGATTAATCCCTGCCTCTCCAAGTGGAGATTAATCCTCTCCCTCAGAACTTTTTCCGATAGTTTCCCTACCACTGATGTTAGACTCACCGGCCTGTAATTATCTGGTTTATCCCTGCTACCCTTCTTGAATAATGGTACCACATTCGCTGTCCTTCAATCCTCTGGTACCTCTCCTGTGGCCAGAGAGGATTTGAAAATTTGTGTCAGAGCCCCTGCTTTCTCCTCCCTTGCCTCAGATAACAGCCTGGGATACATCTCACCTGGGCCTGGGGATTTATCCACTTTTAAGCCCACTAAAATAGCTAATACGTCCTCCCTTTCAATGCTATTATGCTCAAGTATATCACAATCCCCCTCTCTGAGCTCTACACCTACATTGTCCTTCTTCATAGTGACCACAGATGAAAAGTAATCATTTAAAACCTCATCTATGTCCTCTGGCTCCACAACTGATTGCCACTTTGGTCCCTACTCTTTCCCTGGTTATCCTCTTTCCCTTAATATACTTATAAAATGCCTTGAGATTTTCCTATATTTTGCCCGCCACTGTTTTTTAGTCCAAACAGTCCCCTCTTCGCTACATTTTCTATACTCCTCTAGGGCCTCTGTTGTTTTCAGTGCTCTGAATCTGCCATAAGCCTCCTTTTTTTCCCTTATCCAATCCTCTGTATCCCTTGACATCCAGGGTTCCCTGGACTTGTTGGTCCTACCCTTCACCTTTACGGGAACATTTTGGCTCTGAACTCTCGCTATTTCCTTTTTGAATGACTCCCATTGGTCTGATTTAGACTTTCCTACAAGTAGCTGCTCCCAGTCCACTTTGGCCAGATCCTGTTTTATCATATTGAAATCGGCCTACCCCCAATTCAGTACTTTTATTTCCGGTCCCTCTTTGCACTTTTCCATAACTACCTTAAATCTTACAGAGTTATGGTCACTATCCCCGAAATGCGCCCCCATTGATACTTCTACCACTTGTCCAGCTTCATTCCTAGGATTAGGTCCAGTACTGCCCCTTCTCTTGTCGGACTTTCTATGTGCTAGCTCAAAAAGATCTCCTGTATGCATTTTAAAAATTCCGCCCCCTTTAAGCCTTTTGAACTAAGACTATCCCAGTTGATATTGGGGAAGTTGAAATCCCCTACTATTATTACCCTATTATTTTTACACCTGTCTGAGATTTGCCTACATATCTGCTCCTCTATCTCTCCCTGACTGTTTGGAGGCATGTAGTACACTCCCAGCCAAGTGATTGCCCCCTTTTTGTTTTTAAGTTCTACCCATATGGCCTCATATGAAGAACCTTCGAAGATATCATCCCTCCTTACTGCAGTAATTGACTCCTTGATCAACAGTGCAATGCCACCTCTTTTACTCGCTCCCCTGTCACGCCTGAAGATTCTATACCCTGGAATATTGAGCTGCCAGTCCTGCACTTCTCTCAACCATCTCTCTGTGATAGCAATAATATCATATTCCCATGTGCTAATCAATGCTCTCAATTTATCTGCCTTACTCGTAAGACTCCTTGCATTAAGATAGATGTAATCCAGCCTGCATTTTTCACTTGTGCCTTAACAGGTTTATATTTGCTCTGTCTTCCAGACTGACTCAGTTTCTCTTCTATATTTGACTGTGCATCACCCCCGACTGTACCTCCACTCTGTATCCCATCCGCCTGCTAAATTAGTTTAAACACCCCCCCCTATCTTCCTATCTTGACTCTATCTTTTCTCCGCTGGTCCAATCTCTTCCCACCTACATCCGTGACTCTTCTGATGCCCTACGTCATTTTGACAATTTCCAGTTTCCTGGCTCCAACCACCTCCTCTTCACTATGGACGTCCAATCTCTCTATACCTCCATCTCCCACCAGGACGGTTTGAGGGTTCTCCGCTTCTTCCTTGAACAGAGGCCCAAACAGTCCCCATCCACCACCACGCTCCTCCGCCTGGCCGAACTTGTTCTCACATTGAACAACTTCTCCTTCAACTCCACTTACTTCCTTCAAGTAAAAGGTGGTGCTATGGGTACCCGCATGGGTCCTAGTTATGCCTGTCTGTTTGTGGGATATGTCGAACATTCTTTGTTCCAGTCCTACTCAGGCCTCCTCCCCCAACTCTTTTTCTGGTACATTGATGACTCTATCGGTGTCGTTTCCTGCTCCTGCCTCGAACTGGAAAACTTTATCAACTTTGCTTCCAATTTCCATCCTTCTCTCACCTTTACATGGTCCATCTCTGACACTTCCTCGACTTCTCTGTCTCCATCTCTGGGGATAGGTTGTCTACTAATATCCATTATAAGCCCACCGACTCCCACAGCTACCTCGACTACACTTCTTCACACCCTGCCTCTTGTAAGGACTCCATTCCATTCTCCCAGTTTCTCCATCTTCGACGCATCTGCTCTGATGATACTACCTTCCATGACAGCGCTTCTGATATCTCTTCCTTTTTCCTCAACCGAGGATTCCCCCCACTGTTGTTGACAGGGCCCTCAACCGTGTCTGGCCCATTTCCCGCACCTCTACCCACACCCCTTCCCCTCCCTCCCAGAACCGTGACAGGGTTCCCCTTGTCCTCACTTTCCACCCCATCAGCCTCCATATCCAAAGGATCATCCTCCGCCATTTCCGTCACCTCCAGCGTGATGCCACTACAAACGCATCTTCCCCTCCCTTCCCCTGTCAGCATTCCGAAGGGATCTTTCCCTCCGTGACACCCTGGTCCACTCCTCCATTAACCCCACCACCTCATCCCCTTCCCACAGCATCTTCCCCTGCAATCGCAGGAGGTGTAATACCTGCCCATTTACCTCCTCTCTCCTCACTATCCCAGGCTCCAAACACTCCTTTCAGGTGAAGCAGCGATTTACTTGTACTTCTTTCAATGTAGTATACTGTATTCGCTGCTCACAATGTGGTCTCCTCTCCATTGGGGAGACCAAACGCAGACCGGGTGACCGCTTTGCGGAACACCTCTGCTCAGTCCGCAAGTAGGACCCTGAGCTTCCGGTTGCTTGCATTTCTACACTCCCCCTTGCTCTCATGCTCACATCTCTATCCTGGGCTTGCTGCAGTGTTCCAGTGAACATCAACGCAAGCTCGAGGAACAGTATCTCATTTACCGATTAGGCATACTACAGCCTGCCAGTCTGAACATTGAGTTCAATAATTTCAGAGCATGACGGGCCCCCCATTCTACTTTTATTTTTAGTTATTTTTCCTTTTTACATTCTTTATATATTTTTTTGTATGTTTATTTTCTTTCATCTTAGTTTGTTCAGTTTGCTTACCCACTGTTTTTTTAATCATGTTTGTACTTTCTGATGTTCAATCTTCAGTCCGTTAACACCCTATCTGTACTAATGCTTTGTCTTTCATCACACCATTAACATATTGTTTGCCTTTGCTCCATGACCTTCTGGTCAGCTAATCTGTGGCCTTGTCCAATCTGCAGCTTCTCCTTTGTTATCTCTTGCCCCACCCCCACTTTACTTGCTTATAACCTTTGACATTTCTAATATTTGCCTGTTCCGAAGAAGGTCACTGACCTGTAATGTTAACTCTGCTTCTCTCTCCACAGATGCTGCCAGACCTGCTGAATATTTCCAGCATTTCTTGTTTTTATTTCAGATTTCCAGCATCCGCAGTATTTTGCTTTTATTTTTGTTATGCCTACTCCTGTTCCTATTGTCACAGCCACGTGGTGATGGGTGTGGGTACATAAGAATATAAGAAATAGGAGCTGCAGAAGGCCATTCAGCCCTTTGAGTCTTCACTGCCATTCAATGAGATCATGGCTGATCTAATTCAACACCTTTTTCCTGCACTATCTCCGTATCCCTTGATGTTTTAAGTGAGTGCCACACTATAAGGATAAGGATTTGGCATTAGAGAGTTGTTATGGTGAATAAAGTGGTGTGGAAGGCTTGATGGACTGAATGGCCTAATCCTGTTCCTATCAACCTGATTTATGGCAAGTTTATAGTCAAATAATATGTATTCCTTATATATCTAATTCTAAAATCCAAATGTATATGAGTTGTAGATACCAGAGAGAAAAGGAATGTACATATGTGCATTTACAAAAGTGAACATAATTCACAAAACTCTGCTGAGAGTGAAATCACAGCCATGGTGAGATCAAGGTATGCAAACCAGAACTCTGTAAATGGAAAACATGATCAATTGCTTTGTCTTCTTTGGCTTTACACTCTATACTAAAAAGTAAAAAGTTTAGAGCAAGACACTTTCTTTGAACATCCTCAGCTGTAAACACTGCTTTCATCAACCTCTAGAAGTATGTCTCATTTTTTCATCAAAGCCATAGTAATTAACCCTTTCTCACAAGGATATAAAGGATTTTCATTACTTTCAATTATCAGATTTTTGTCCACATTAGTTGGATGTAAGCCTGTAATCATAAACATTTTGATGCCTCTCACTCAAAAAATATCCCTATATGTTGCATTATTTTGTTATTTCTTTATTTTATACATGCATAATATAATATTGTCTCATGCTGCTCGTGTGTCACCTCAAGCTGGCAGCTGATATGCCAAAAGAATGCCTGCATGTGGCTTTACAAGCTGACATCTGAAAGTTAGTGATGGATAAATACTTGAAAGATTGCATGTACAGTGTAACACACAGTCTGCAATGTGTTAAGCGGCAGTAACACATCAAGGGTTTGAGATGATATATTAACGGTAAGTATGAAGCTGGAACAGTTTAAAATATCAACTCAACCCCCTGATGTGTTACTATCTCATAACACACTACAGACTTGTATCTTTTAACAAATAGATGCAGACTTAAGGATTTCTTATGTTTTTTCAATTTTTATTATTTGTCCAATTTTCAGCTGCTGGGAGTTTCATGTTGGTTGGCAACAAATGTCAGACTTCCTTGCATGAGAGATAAGCAGTAATATTGTACTGCATGATTTGAGATGTAGCAATATTGAGATTTATTTAACTGGACAATACAGGAAATGTAGATAGGTATATATTAGCAGAAATCAAATTAATCATAAATAATCCTTTGTGTTCTAAGAATCTTTTTTTCCAAAAATTACATTTGTTATTTTTGGTCCTTTGTGCTGCATGTATCTGTTTGATCTCTCAAGGAGTCTAGAGGGATGTATGCATCCAATATCCCAGAATGTCTTCTAAAATGTGTAAATTTGATCTCTTGAGTGGACTGGAGGTTAAATGTCCAATCTGTATAATCTCCATAGTGGTTTAGGAAGCATGAATCAAATCTGCATGGAGGTCCAGTCCTTTGCCTCCCTATATGTATATTTTCATTATAGTGTAATGATTTATCTCCAACTCCTTTTCCTTGGCAGTTTAAGATTGCCTACTCTCCTACTCCTTGCATTATTCCTAGTTTCTCGAGGATGGCTCATTCTTTACAGATGCCTTTTGTAACTCTTTTGTCTCACTCCATCATCTGATTGGTGTCAGCAATGCACTAAAGACCATGAGGGTTCAATTGGGTCACGTAGCACTCATTTTATAACTGCTATGCAGCCCCTGAAGCTCTACAATAGTGGGCAAGAAGCTCATGCACATTTTTAACTGAAAATGCACTGCCCATCATTTGAATAAGGCAATCAAGAGATGTCCCGTACCCACGCCTAGGTGATAGTCTCTTTGCGTGTGCAAATAAGGGGCAGGGCATAGCACCTGATTTAGGTGTCCCTGCAACACTGGTTTTACCAGCGCTGGCTTCCTCAGGGAAAACCAACCCTTTTCATCAACTACATATCTACAATCACTATTGCCATCACTGCTGCTCCTGGCCACGAGATCCTCAGCCTCCAATATCCTTGGATATTTCCAAAAGAAAATGAATATTTTGAGTTTTAATATTTTGGTATGGCTTGCAGAAACAGTAGAACCATTCTGAGATGATTCATTACAGATTCAGGCAAAAAGTGTTGTAGATATTGTGAGGGACTTCGTCTTTTAAGATATTCTTAGGATTGAGAAGATAATTCAAAACATTTTGAATTTTGCTCACATAGTTTATGATCTCACCTGGTACCTTTAATTAGTTTACTGCCTTATAATCATCCCAACTTATCTATTATTCTATAAATAACTTATATAAAGATCTGAATGATACAAATTGCTTGATGGTAAATCGTTTTATGTTAAACAGTTTAAGTACAGATGGTAACCACATTTCTCACTTCATTTTTTTTTACCATAAGTGTGTGCACTGTTGTGTATTTGTGATAAAGTTCAGGTCAGTGTCACAATTTAGCTTCAAATAAAAAGGATTTTCAAATCCTACACAAAGGGTCTGATTTTTCTTTGCCACGTATATTATGCAGGTGGTGGCAACAGGAGGTACAATGCTTGTCCAATGTGTTGATGGGTTGACCGAACCATTTTTATAGTCAGCCCTCACTTTGATATCAAGGGTGAACTGTCAGCGCGATTCATGTTATTTATTGGTAGCTCACCCATTGGGAGGGTGGAAAATCTGACAGGGCCGCCTTTTTCTCTTAAAGGAGAAGAACACCTTTTTAAGGCTCAGTGGTGTTAATGGTAGGTTAATTATTTTGTTAAAGATACACAGGTGAAGGGCATTGTTTAATTAAGGACTTGGAGCAGATATAAAGAGAGACTGCTGGGACACAGGGTGGAAGGCAGGAGGCAGAGATATGTAATTCTGTTTTCTGTGAATAAACCAATTATCAAGAAAAGGATGAGTGTCTAGCTTCATTCTTCAGCTTGCATCCGTTTAACAAATGGGACAATCTGTTCATGGTAAGAGCTAGTGACTGAAGCCAGAGCCCTCAGGTTTGTGAATGGTGCTGTAGAGATATTGGTAGTAAGAAGGAAGTTCTTTTCCCACAAGATGACCACTGGGTGCCCAGAAATTTGCACAACAGCCATGAAGAGAGGTGGCCAGTCATATCATTGGTAGCAATGCTTCCAGAACTCCAGTGACCTGACCAGTGCTCCCACTCACAATTCTCTTACTCTGTACAACCCTGCACTGCCACTACCAAGACCTCCCTCCACTGCTTCCCATGTCTCTCATACAAGAACAACAGCATGCATTCCTGCACCTCCTTTTGCAGTCACCTTCACACTCAAAACTTGCCACTGCCCTCACATCCACTTCCCTCTTTTCCAACACCTGCTTCTTCTTCCTCCCAGCATGCACACTAACCTCAGCTGCCTGACACATTTTTCCAACCCTAAAACAGGGCACACACTCTTCTTGCAGGATACGCTGGTGCATGACAGGATACAGATGGGAAGGCCTTTAGGAGGTCTCTCTCTATGAAGTGCTTATGCTAATGGAGGAAACTGATATTGATATTATTTGTAGATGGAGGGAGAAAGTGTTACAGATGGAGAGTCTGGAGGATGTGTGTAACAGGGTGTCATGGTATCTCCCCTTCCTCTTCTAATATTGAACTTTCTCCCTCACATACTCTGCAGAAGAATCCATGTGTGCTTACATTTTACACCATGATCTTTTCCCCCATTTAACCTAGCTATTGAATGTTGATGCTCTATTGGACTGAAGTTCTAATAAATTTCTAATTAAGTTTATTTTAAAAGAAGAAAGGAGTGAGTTGTTATGATCTAGAATACACTGCCTGTAAGGATCATGCAAGTAATTCAATACAACTTTCAAAAGAGAATTGGGTAAATATGTGAAGGAGAAAAAGTTGCAGGGCAGTGGGGAAAGGGCAGGGGTCTGGAACTAATTGGATAGCTCTTTCAAAGAATTGACACAGGTATGATGGGCCAAATGGCTTCTTTCTGTGTTGTATCATTCTATGTTTCGAGTATTATACTTGTGTAGGCAAGTTGCCATGGTGCTCATGTCTGTCCAGTTTTTTTAAAAGTAGCTACTTTTCATCTCTCTTCATAAAGGTTAAGACAAGTAGCAGAAAAATGCATTAACATGTAAATTGGCCATGGAAGCTAATGATAACGGAAATGACATTGATAGGTATGTAAAATTTGGAGTTGGGACAAAAATAGCTGAAGGTTAGCAAATTGACTAAAAATAGAAAGCAGAATAGGAGTAATAGATAGTTAATCAGATTGGATGAAAGTAGTAAAGTAAAAGGTGGAGTTCCACAAGGATCAGTGCTGGGACCTCTTACTCAAAATTTACATGAATAATTTGGACTTAAAAATATGTAACTCAATATTAAAGTTTGTAGATAAATGTGAGGTGATGATTTGGTAGGAAAAACAAGAAGATCACCTATACCTTAGAAAATACGAAACTGAATAGGTCAGAAGAACAAAGAGATCTAGGGTAAAGGTGAACAAATTATTAAAAGCAGCATTGTGGGTCAGCAAAGCAATTAAAAATACTAACAAAGCACTGTAATTTAATTCTAAGTCTATAGAATTCAGAAGTAGTGAAGTTATGTTAAACTTATATAGGATCCTGGAGGCTGCATTTAGAGGCTGGAATTTTATTAGTGCTGTGGGGGCCCTGAAAACGGGCCCGAAAGCTGTGGCAATACCGCCTTGGCCGTTGTGGGACCCCGACTAATTGGTTGCCGTTGGGGCTCCTGTCCTTTTAAAAGCTGGGTGCCCGTCCCCAGGAGCTGCTGACCAATCGGAGGGGTGGCAGCACAGCAGTCTCAGCAGCATCACTGGTTGCGATGGCCACTGCTGGGACTGTGCCTCGAAGGGAGGATGCCATGGAAACAGGCAGGAAAGTGGGGTCAAGCAGGCCCTGGTGGGGGAGTTTGGTAAGGATGGGGGTGTTTGCAGCGGGGACAGCCATTGCCACCGGGGGGGCCCTTCTGCGGGTCACAAAGTGCCCGAGTGGGAGGGACACCCCCTCACTGAGTCATCAGGGAGGCCACCAGAGTTTACCAGGATCCCACGCAGCAGAGGGCCCTATTTCCTGCTGGTATAACGTCAGAGGTGGTGGGAAGAGGCCCTTAATTGGCCACTTAAGTGGCTCAATTGGCCTCTGTGTGGGAGGGCCATCCTCCACTTCCCTGCTGCTGCTAAAATGGTATAGCGGCGGGAAGATGGCGGGCACTCCCTCCCCGCCTACCCTCACCATTTTATGGCCCCCCCTTTCCACCTCCCCAGAGGGTTGGTAAAATCCAATCCAGAATGTGCACATCAGGAGGCCCCGATGCCAGGCCAGAAAGTCGAGGGGAACCCCGGCTGCATTTTACAGTGCTCAGGCAGTTAACTGCCCAGTACCGGGATCCCTGTCCTTTTAAGGATAGGTATCCTGCCTCCAAGTGCTGATGGCCATTCAGAGGGGTGACTGCTCAGCAGTTCCAGCGGAAGCCCTGTGACCCGAACTGAACCTGACGGGATCCGACGACGTGTCGGGTTCGGGTTGGACTTCCGGGTCTGACATCGGGCTCAGGTCACAGGTAAGTGGCTCCACTGTTAATTTAATTTTTCAACTAGAAAGGTGGTTTTGTTACAGTTATTTTAAGCTTGTGCAGATCAGCAAGAAAGTGAAAAACAGAAGTTAACTGATGGTTGGGTCGGGTTGGGTGCGGAAAGAAAATGGAAGGACTTGGGCTGGGTTGGTCTTGGGTCGGATGTGGTTCTGACGGGCTCAGATCGGGTTTTTTTTTTGCAGACCCGAGCAGGCCTTTAGTTCCAGCAGTGCCACTGGGAGCGGTGGCCACGGCTGGTACGGACGTAGCCCCAGGATCAGGAGCAGCACTGCAGCCCTGGAGTGCTGGTAAGTGGGGAGGGCTCACTGGGACCAGTCAGGCAGGCCCTACCGAGGGGTGAGGGAGGTTGGCTGGTGTTGGGAAGTGGTGTTAGTGCAGTGGTGGCCTTTGTCGCCTGGAGCCCTCCGTGGGCTACAGGTTGCCCACGCAGGAGGGCAAGACCACCCCCCCACTTCCCATTGCCCAACCCACAGAGATGCAGCCTGGTGTTACTAGGAAGCCTCCCCAGGTGGCTGGAGATCGCACCAGCTGCTGGTAAAATACCACTGGCAGAGGGAAGAGGCCCTTAAATGGCCACTTAAGGGCCTCATTTGGCCTCTGGGCAAGAAGGCTGTCTTTGGCCTTCCCCATACCGACAAAATTGAATGGCATCCGGAAGGCGACGGGCAGTCCAACCCCCAAACCTCCCTCTCTATTTTATGGGCCCCCACATCACCCTGTCCATTCTAGAGGGTTGATAAAACTTAGCCCCGGTCTCCATACTGTAAAACAAATTTAGAAGCACTTGAGAAAGAATGGTACCAGAACTGAGAGATTATAGCTATCAGGAAAGAATGAACAGGTTGTGACTTCTTTCTTCAGAAAAGAGAAGACTTGATAGAAGTATTTATAATTTTGAATGGGTTGAACGGGTTAGATGTGGAGAAAATGCTTCCACTTGAGGGAGAATCCAAACTAGGGGCTATAAATACAAGGTAGTTACTAATAAATCCAATAGTGAAATAAGGAAAAATTCTTTACTCATAGAATGTGGACTTTTTATCTCAGGAAGTGGTTGAGGCAATAGTTTAGATGATTTTAAAAGGGAAGTAGACAAGTACATGAGAGAAAAGGGAATAGAAAAATATGCTGAAAGACTGAGATGGGGTAATGAAATGGGAGGAGACTTATATAGCATAAAAACACCAGCACAAACTAGTTGATCCAAATAATCTGCTACTGTGCTGGATATTCTATGTGTCATGAACACGTGCTATACCGAATGATTTTTTTTAAATCCATCGGTTGGAAACCTGAATTAAACTTTAAAAAGAAAGCAGGAGACAAAGAACTTGAAATAAACTTTAAAAAAAGAAAGCAGCTAAAATGGCCACTGCAATTTGCATCGAAATACCTCACATGCCAAGGTATCGATGTGGAGATGAATGTCTGGTTAATCTCCCACCAAAACAATGGCCTGCGAATTTTGAATGAGCTACCTGCCTTACCTCCATTAACAAAACAGTCAAAGCCATCTAGGAACATTAACACTGGTGAAGATGAACCTCAAAGGGTAAACACTGAAACAATGGGACCCAAGAGAGAGATTGGGATTCTTAGACTTGAACTAATTCAGATAAAAAAGAGAATACAATGGACAATCATGTGACAGTGTCTCCATATGTGTGAAAACTTGCAGTTTCTTTTCGCTACAGCAGACAAGCGCTTGAATTTGACCAGTATAGGACCCAAATGGGGGTCTGTCTCTGTCTGTCTGTCTGTCTCTCTTTGAACCCTGACTGCGGGCTACAAAACATCCAAGTCTATCATTGCTGCAGATAGAGACCCCAGGAGTAAACCATTTACATCATTGTCTCCAAGAAAACCCTGAACCAGGTGGCCACTTCTACCAGCCAGTAATTTCAGAACCACGAATTCGGCCGGAAGATAACAGAATTACCAGACTCCACAGACTGTATATTCTTTAATTTATTCTTGACTCTAATCCAACCCATCTATTCTTCTTCACTCTGTAACCTATTTGTGTGTGTGTGTGCATGAAAGTTGGAGCATAGTTCATTATTTTACGAGATCAAGTTTTGATTTTAAGTACAATAAACTAACCTCTTTCTTGTTTAAACTCAAGGAAACCTGTCCAATTGGTTATTTTATCATCATAGCACATAAAGGCACATATGGGTGGCACAGTGGCGCAGTGGTTAGCACCGCAGCCTCACAGCTCCAGGGACCCAGGTTCAATTCTGGGTACTGCCTGTGCAGAGTTTGCAAGTTCTCCCTGTGACCGCGTAGGTTTTCGCCGGGTGCTCCGGTTTCCTCCCACAGCCAAAGACTTGCAAGTGATAGGTAAATTGGCCATTGTAAATTGCCCCTAGTGTAGGTAGGTGATAGGGAATATGGGATTACTGTAGGGTTAGTATAAATGGGTGGTTGTTGGTTGGCACAGACTCGGTGGGCCGAAGGGCCTGTTTCAGTGCTGTATCTCTAAATAAAAGGGTTAAACATTCACTGAATTGGTAAGCACATCCACTGTTTAAAAGAAATAAACCCTGTTGTGGTCAAACAAGGAGAGGGACAAGAGGGGAGCCTTTTGACCCCTCCTCACCTGATCGTAACATATGCCATTCTATGCAATTCAATTGCATATAGAGAGTGAAATTCATCTTCATTGGTAGCAAAACTGCTCACTTTATACCTCATCTGGTGGTGTGTAAAACAGACAATTGTTGCCTCTTTGACTCGACGCCTGAAGATCAATTTTACCCCCTTCTGTTAAATTTTTTGCAATGCTAATTATCTAACAATGACTTTTGTGATTTAAAACATACTGAGAGTTGCTATTTTGCAAAACAAAAAGAATTTAATACACTTTTTTCTTGATTTCACTTTGCAAACTGGAAACAATTTTACATGCTTTAATGTTTTTGCATTATTTTTACATTTTATTATTTCGTTTGTAATACATTTGACTTGTAATTGATTTATGCGTTGTTACAACTACTATATTTCAATAAGATGACACTCACATCTTCATTCACAGCCATTTTCATTCACAGTTCTCAATTCAAAGTCAATAGTCAGCAAAAAAATCTAGTCATGCTTTCTATTCAGTAAATGCACACCAAATAGTAAGTACTGCTCTTTCCTAACAATGTGAGGGGCGTTACAATGTGTTGAATAGAATTTTCAAACAGAGTCACCTAGACACAAACGTGTGTTTGCAGCTGAAGTCGATTAACAGGAAATCATTTGGTTCAAATTCAATTTTTAGTCCTCAATACCTAAAAGTAGCAATTCCTCAATAAAGCACACTCTTTTATGGAACATTTTGCATTAAACCTAGGGGTTTAATTTGCTTTTAGTACACAGTGGGCTGAATTTAATGCAGCTGTCAAGGGCAGGTATGGTGATGTGGGGGACGGAGAACTGCAGAGCAACCGTCTGTCTCGAAATCCAGTGTTGTGACATCAGTTCCGGATTTTGTCAGTGGCGGGAAATCACAATGGTGGCATTGTCACCACAGCACGACGGGAAGCTGTTTAAATTGCTGAAATGCTGATTTACAGGCATTTATATATAATTAAACCCGATATAATGATCGGTGCACTACTCTGTGAACAGAGGGCAACACTCACGTACCTTCAGATTCATGACTGTTAAAAGCTGGCGGCACTGAGGTGAGAGGCCACGTTACTGTGACGGGTAGGCAGCCTTGAGCATTGCTGCATAGGGGAAGTTGGAGGTTCAGAGGCCATTGTGGAACTGTGTTGCTGCATGCTCTGCAAGGGGGTCCAGGATCCTGGGGGCCCTGCAAGGGGTCTGGGGTCCTGGGGGCTCTACAAAGAGTTCTGGGGTCCTGGAGGCTCTGCAAGGGGGTTAAGTGTGGGTTTGGAGGGTTGGAGGCAGAAGAGGTTGACAAACTGCTTTGTGATGGGTCTGGTCACTCACACTGCCGGAACAGAGAGTGGGCCATCATCAAGGTTGGGCTATGAGGTCCTTCAGTGTCTCTGCCAAGTGCATTGTCAGATCCTCAGTTGCCAAGGTAGGAGGCCAGAGGGATTGAGCAACGCGCAAAGGAGGAAAGCGACAATGCCATAATAACTCATTGACAGCCATCCTGGTGACAATTCACAGACAGTGAAGTAAAGTCTTACCTTAATGCCAGAACTCTGTCACCTCTGTTCCATTTGTGGTGCCTGTCTTGCAAGTGGTTCCAATGCGTGCCAGTGACCATGGGAGACCATATGTTAATGAGGGCTCTCATCATATTAACACATTAATGAGGGCTGTGGCCATATTGGCAGAGCCCTAAGGGGGGAGGGGGAGGTCAGCAGCTCACAATTAAGGAATAATGGCACATGGTTTTCAAACAATGATGGCTAATGATTTGAGTAAAGGATATTTTAATTAATTACTAGAAAAAATATATGCGCACCCGCGACATGCAAAGTGTGGCTAGGTGGTCTTCTTAATATGTTTGTTGGTGCTCCTATGTGTTGTGATCCCTGTGACAGCAGCTGGACTGGAGACAGGCTGCTGATTAGGCTGCCCCTTGGCCGGTGACGATTTTGGCAAGCATCCTCTGGCTGCTTGAGGCCTTGAGGTCCCTGGTTGCGTGGAGGTGTCCTGGACTGGTGCAGGTCTCCCCTCCGGCGTGCAGCTGCTGGTGCTGGGTTCGCTGGCAGAGGGGCTGAGGAACTAGTGTCCATGTTTGGAACGCTCTGAGGTGTGGATGGCAGCCTCTCCTCCTCCCTTTGCTCATTAGAGAAGGAGCAGGAGATGGATAATCCTCCAAGCTCCTGTTCCTTCTCTTGCTTTCCCACTGCTGTGTTGAGCTCATGGCCAAGGTGATTGTGTGCAGGCCTTGGCACATTTGTGAGATCTGGCTCTCCATGAGGGTTACCAACCTCTTGATGGAGGAAGACGTGTGCTCATGGGCCTGATACATGGCAGCAATCATTACATGGATGGACTCCTCCATCGTCCATATATAGCTGCGCATGACCTCTGACATCTCCACCATATGTAGCCTTAACTCTCTCCGCAACTCCAGCATGCCCTGTGTTGTCGACACCAGAGGCTCGTCATCATCCAGGAGCTCGGCATGGGCCTGGTCACCCACAATCCTCCGGTTATCGGAGGCCTCGGCTGTCTCAGTCTCAACCAGCCGCTCGTGCACGCATGTGGTGCTCTCACCAGCTTATGACCCTGATTGTAATGCTGAGCGTGTACCCAACGAGGTGAAAGTATCTGCACTGGTGGAGGGGGCAGGAGAGTCAAGGGACGGTGCATCCTTTGAGTGGTCCTCCTCCTTAGAGGGGGATGACTATTCCCCTGTGGCTGTGGTCCCCTGCACATGGCAACCTGCCTGAGAGAACACAAACATGTGGGTTAGGCTGTGCAGATCTCCTAATGCCAACCAAGCATGATGTGGGTCTCCAATATTAATGTGCATGTGGACGGAAGCCAATCCTCACTTTCTTGCGTAGGGACTCCAGTCTCCCTGTCCGATATTTTGTGTCTGTCCTGGGTGCCCATCAGCTCCAACGCCTCTTCCTCGGCAAAGGTGAGTGGATGCAGATCTGGGAGTCCTCTGCCACTCCGGGTCATCTCCCTCCTATTGTGTGCCCTCTTGAACTGCAAAAGGATGGAGATGGTAGTGAATGGTGGACAGATCAACATGACAGTTCTGCTCATGTCAGCCTTTTGTCCCTTACTGGGGGATCTGATGTATGCCATTCTGGCACTCGCTGTCAGGGGAGTTAATGGTGGTTGTGCTATGAAGGAAGGTGGCCTGTGGCCAAGATGCAGCTATGCATCTGTCAGGATGAAATGAAATCCTAACCGCTCAGCCAACACCGTTGCAGTGCTACCCTCCCCATGTCGCACAACCTCCTGCGTAGACACATTCAATCCCCAAAAAGGGGAGTGGTATGGACCACTCACCTTGGCAGAACACAGGAGGTTGTTGACCTGTACAAGACCCAGTTGTGTTAGGTGACCTCACAGTTGTTGACCTCCTCTGCAATCTCCACCCAGGTTTGCTTCATCAGGTGGGAAGACCTCTTTTTGCCATTGCTGGGGAAAAGAACCTTCCGGCTTTCCCTTGCAGCCTGGAGGAGAATCTGCAGGGAGGCATCACTGAACCGTGGGGCCACCCTGTGTCTTTGCTAGGCTATCATGTTCTGTCCTCCTCAGGGGGTGGGTATAGGAACTAGTCAAGCAAAGTTTTAAGATGCACAAAGTTGCAAATGACCCTAAGGCAGGAATGAATGTAGGGCTGGCAGCTTTTTAAATATGGAGCCAGCACCTGCTCCAGAATGAGCCATGTTTAGAGTGGATAGCTCTTGTTACCAAGCAGTCAAAGAACAAAGAACAAAGAACAAAGAAAATTACAGCACAGGAACAGGCCCTTCGGCCCTCCAAGCCTGCGCCGATCCAGATCCTCCATCTAAACATGTCGCCTATTTTCTAAGGGTCTGTATCTCTTTTCTTCCTGCCCATTCATGTATCTGTCTAGATACATCTTAAAAGACGCCATCGTGCCCGCATCTACCACCTCCGCTGGCAACGCGTTCCAGGCACCCACCACCCTCTGCGTAAAGAACGTTCCACGCATATCCCCCCTAAACGTTTCCCCTTTCACTTTGAACTCGTGTCCTCTAGTAATTGAATCCCCCACTCTGGGAAAAAGCCTCTTGCTATCCACCCTGTCTATAACTCTCATGATTTTGTACACCTCAATCAGGTCCCCCCTCAACCTCCGTCTTTCTAATGAAAATAATCCTAATCTACTCAACCTCTCTTCATAGCTAGCGCCCTCCATACCAGGCAACATCCTGGTGAACCTCCTCTGCACCCTCTCCAGAGCATCCACATCCTTTTGGTAATGTGGCGACCAGAACTGCACGCAGTATTCCAAATGTGGCCGAACCAAAGTCCTATACAACTGTAACATGACCTGCCAACTCTTGTACTCAATACCCCGTCCAATGAAGCAAAGCATGCCGTATGCCTTCTTGACCACTCTATTTACCTGCGTTGCCACCTTCAGGGAACAGTGGACCTGAACACCCAAATCTCTCTGGACATCAATTTTCCCCAGGACTTTTCCAGCTTCTGGTTCGTCATGGTGACCCAAATATGATAGGAACAGCTGACTGGCATAGGATGAAAGCATTGTGGTTGTGCTAGGATAGCAGGCATTCACCAACATGATGCTTTTTGCATGGTCGCAGATCAACTGCACTTTAAGGGAGTGGTATCCCTTACAGTTGGGGTGCATCTCCCCATTAATATATAGTGCCTGCAGAGCCAGTCGATGGCTCCCTGCATCATTGGGAATCCTGCAACCCTGGAAAAGCCACATGTCTGCTCCAGCTACTTCTCTCTGGTTAGAGAGAAGACAATGAATTCTTTTCTCCTGGTGTGCAGGGCCTCTGTTACCTCCCTGAAGCAGTGATGCATGATGAACTGTGATATGTTGGCAATGTCACCAGCTCCCACCTGGAAGGGTCCGTTTGTGTAGAGGTTGAGGATGATGGTGATCCTCACAGTCACTGGCAGTGCCGCTCCCACCCTGATTTGCAGCTACAGGTCTGGTTGGAGAAGTTGGCACAGTTCAGTGACCACCTCCTTGTTGAATCGTTGCCACCTCAGACAATGCTCCTGGCTGAGGTGGAGGTAGGAGAAGTGCTCATTGCAGACACTAAATGGGTACAGCCTTCTATTGAGAACCCTCCTCCTCCCTCTCTGCACAGCTGCCCCTCTCTGCTACCTGTGCTCTATTTCCCTGTCATTCTGCAACCCAAGAGAGCTTGCAAATATAGCCTCCATTAGTGATAGCAGGCTTTCTGCTGACAGGCCTGCAAACTTCTCTGAACTCTTTGGAAATGTCTAGCACCACTCCCCTCAGAGTCCAACAGCTATTCAGAACTCCTCCAACAACACAGTAAACAGTACTTTCACTCATTATACAGCCACAAAAGAAAGTCAAAAGCCCCTCACCTGAAAGTCCCATGCTGTTCCCTTTAAATAACACTAGTAGGTGTCTCTTTTGGAGCTGAACGCATGTTCAGCTTGGATTGTTTAAGAGAGGGCGTTAACTTGACCTGAAAGGTCCAAAATTGCAGGTCGGGTGTCAAATCCGTGTGAGACGTTGTTTGATGTCACAATCGCCGGCTCTGTGTGCTTTCGGTGCACACATGACATGCTCACGCTAGTGCTCTTATACACATAGCATGCTGTGCAGGCCACGTGGAAGTAGCCTGAAGTATTTTGGTTGGCATCATCGGTACTACAGAGATGAATTTTGCTGCCCTTACCTTTACTCACTCTCCTAAAATGACCAGTGAGCTTCAGATAAGGGATTATTGCAATATCACCAGCTGGATTAAGTTTCAAAATTGCACTGAAATTTCAAGGAAGAGGCTTCAGATAAGTTGATTGATGGTGAGGTGAAATTAGGTGGGGTGCCATTTAAATTAATGATCATGCTCCCATATTCCTGTCCTCCCCTGATTGGCCGGCAGCTCTCTGAGGGCGGGACTTCTGACAACGGGGTCCTAAATCCTATGGAAGGCCTGCTGCTGTCCACTTAAGTGCCTGACTGGTACTAAATCTGGTGGGCCTTCCAGAGAAGAGGCGATGCAAGGATCTCAGTGTCGGTTTTTCCTGATGTCGAGACACCCGTCACCTGGATAAAATTTCCCCCCTAGTCCTGCAGGAGAGAGCGAAGTGTTTCAGGGAGTATGGTGCAATGGATGGCTTGCCTCTCATAGTTGAATAGCTGGCAGTGCATGCAAGCTGTGAGATATAGGTGTCAGGTTTGCACCAGTGTGAAGTGTGTTAGAGTAAGGTGAGGTGAAGTATGAGCTATGGTTGATAGAGATTGCAGGAAAGTGAGTGAAGTGGGGGTGATACACTAGCTTCACACAAAGCTCAGTTTATCAGTTGTAATTATATGGCATTTGGAAATGCCTGAACTTGACCACTTTTGCAAGACTGCAGCCAGATCCTTGGGGGTAGACTGCTGGCATTGACTGCGACAGCTATCTGCTCCCACTGCCTTTGCAGAGCCTGTCGAGAGGGCCTCCTGGTTCCTTGTGAATACAGGACCTCAATCCTCCAGTCCACTACCTGTAGCAAGGCCTCCAGTTCAGCATCAGAGAACATTAGAGCTCATTCTCTGTCATGCTGTGCCATTGTTGTGTCTTTCCTAGGTCAAACTCACTTTTAGAATGACTTCTGGTGCCTGCTCCTGTCAAAATGCACCTCCCCTTTAAGGGGCACAGACTGGCTTTAAATAATGCATGCTAGCATGAACATGTGCTATCCTCGTACGATTTTGCGCCCCTGCTCAGGTTTGCAGCAACCCGACAGAACACTTAGTGTTGGTTGCATGCAGAAATCATTGAAATGAGCAGGCAGCAGGAAATTTTCCTGCTGCCTGCATTGGAAGCAATGGGCACAGATTAATCGTACATGATGATCCTCATGCCCATTTTCGGGCCTTATCGAATTTTGCGGTGATAGACTCTTAAATTAAAATATTCTCCAAAGGTATCAATTTGGCTCAGTTGGTAGTGCTTTTGACCCTGAGTTAGAGGTTTATCGATTCAGCCTTGTTTTGATGTTTGAACACATCCGGTAGAATAATAATTCAATACTGTACTGAAGGAATGCTACATTATCAGAATTGCTGTCTTTTGATGAGACATTAAATGATGTAAAAGATTATATGGCAATAATAAAGGAACAGTAGGGAAGTCTGGTGGTGTCATGGCCAACATGTTTCTCATAACCACCAACTGCATCAAAAACAGATTAACTGCTCATTCATCTCATTTCCTGTGACCCAATTGGCCACTGTTTTAGTTACTATAAACGTGGCTGTACTTCCAAAATATATCATTGGATGTGAAGCATTGTGGCATATCCTGATGATGTGATAAGTTACTGTATCAATGCAAGTTCTTTATTTTTAAATAATCTGCCTTTTCCCTGTTGCGTTCCTCAAGTAGAGGGTTAAAGATCTGATTCCCATTTATTTCATTTGCTTGTATTCATGCCATCCTAACTAC
The DNA here is from genome assembly GCF_036365525.1 of Heterodontus francisci. Classification (NCBI taxonomy): domain Eukaryota; kingdom Metazoa; phylum Chordata; class Chondrichthyes; order Heterodontiformes; family Heterodontidae; genus Heterodontus; species Heterodontus francisci. The sequence continues at coordinate 47,839,732 of NC_090377.1, forward strand.
CTCTATTATTATACTGATCTGTATATTATTTCACACAGCATGTTATGCACCTTTCTAAATTATTTATCTACACTGTGAATCACATACTTCTTTTTGCAGTCATGGTGTATACTGAGTTTAAGGTAACTGGCAAAAGAACCAAAGGTGAAATGAAGACATTTGTATCTGCATCTTTTTATGATCTGAAATGCACTGTCTGGAAACAAATTCAACAACAACCTTTAAAAGGAAATTGGATAAATACTTGATGGAGAAAAATTTGGGAGCTATGGGGAAAGAGCAGGGAATGGGACTAATTGGATAACTATTTCAAAGAGCCAACAAAGGCATGATAGACTGAATGGCCCCTTCTGTGATGCAACATTCTATGATTATCAGTAATCTTCCAATTATTCTTTTCTCCAATTTCTTCCAGTTATGAAGAAAGGTTATTGACCTGAAATGTTCACTCTGTTTCTTTCTACACAGATCTTGTCCGTGCTGAGTATGTCAAAAACGTTCTGCTCTTATTTGATTTTGTTCTCTAGCAGCAACTACAGCAGCAGCCTCTCCTCCTTATTGAATTAGAGCTCTACCAGTAAACATGTAGGTGTTTTCATATTACCTGTTTGAACTATTCTAGTTTAGAGGGAACCAGCTCTGTGCACCACATCATCCTTTCACATTTGCTGTGGTGGTCTTCACCTATGGGGAAATAACTTACTAGGGTAGATTTTAACTTTCAGGTGACCGACTGGCAGGGCGACCCTTCTGCCCACCCTGTGCCAGGAGCAAAGATACTGGGACCATTTCGTGATACAGACCTTATTGAAATAGAATCCACAAGCTGCCTACCCCAAATTGACTTTGATCTTAATGCCACATTAAAATTTGCTTAATATCTAACACTCTGTACCATAAATTCAAGGACTAAACACAGCAGAACATGTGATGTTATCTGCCATCAATGCCATGTGCCATATTTCTGCCATTCCATGGCCAATTCTTCAGTAGAATTGATTCCATATCTCCCCTCACAGTTACGCTGGCCTCTATCTCTTGTGTGCAGGTTAAATTATATCAGTTTAAGTATAAAATCTATGCTAAAATATGTTTCATGTATTGATAACAGGTAAGAGGATTTTCTCAGTTGAATTAGTGAGTCACCATATTATATGCATGCCCGTGTCCAATCTCAGTTCAAGGTTTGTCTAGCTTTTTGCAGTTCATGGAGAATCCATTGGAATTTATCCAGTTTTTTTTAAATGTCTGATTTTTTTAAAGGAATAATTCACTTCTGTATGAGGAGGATTATAAGTAATGTGAAAGATAATAGCATATTATGTCTCTTTTAAATCTAAAATGGCAGTAAGCACTGGACTGGCTAAAATAAGGGTTTCTTTAGGCTGTGTTAAATTCATTGCTGTTTTGAAGTGCTAATTTATGCACGTTGATGTAAAAGCAGCAGGTTAGTAGTTCCTACATCCAGCACATGCTAATTGGATTTCCTAGGCTAAATGTTTAATCATCAATTTAGTTGGCTGGAACATTGTATGACTGACACCATGATTTTGACGTCTCTCTTCTTCAGACATGATTGTGTTTTCTGATTGATGACACATGTTAAAATGGGTTACTTTTTGCGTGAAAATATCAGGTGAATTTTTTTTATACAGTTCAGTTCTCTGATTTTGTTTTGTGCCTCAAGGATTGTGTTAATACGTAATTTTGTTAAGTATGTTTGTAATTTGAGCTAAGCACTGGCCTTGTTCTGTAGTGCACCCTGAAACTCCAGGAGCAGAGACTCCATAAAACACTAGTTTGCAATTGTGGATATCATATCATCATTGGGATTGAAAAGGAAATGTAAGGTTGAGGTCAGACAGAATTCATCTATCTACACATTCTAAAAATTTAAAGAAGTTTTCAAGAGGACGGAGCAACCTCATTAACATTGAATGAAAGACTTGCATTTATAACATCTTATCATTTCTCTCAGAAATATACGATGGATTATTTTGAAGTGCCGCAGTTGTTTCTTAAGTTCATTTTCAAGATGTGGGCTTCGTCGGTAAGGCTGGCATTTATTGCCCATCCCTATTTGCCCTTAGAAGGTGGTGATGGGCCTTCTCCCTGAGTGGCTTGCTAGGCTATTTCAGAAGGCAGTGAAGAGTTAACCACATCAGTGCGGGACTGAAATCACATGTAGGGTAAGGACAACAGATTTCTTCCCTACATACCACTAATGAAGCAGTTGCGTTTTTATGACAATCTGGCAGCATCATGAGCGCTTTTACTGATACCAGCTTCTTATTTCAAGACTACAAAAAAAAATATTCAAATTCTCAAACTGTCATGGTGGGATTTGAACTTTCATTCTCTAGTTTAAACTCAAGGGTTCTGAATTATTAGTTCACTGTAGCAAGATCCTATAAACAATGAAGAGATGACCCAGCAATTAGTTAGTTTTTGGTGCTGTTGCCTGATGAAAGAATAATAATCAGACCTCCTGTTCTTCAAAAATTGCTGTCGGATCTTAAATGCTACCCTAAACAGTCAGTCAGATAATTGGTCTTAACCTCCCAGCTGAACAATGGCACCTTCAACACTGCAGTGATCTCTCATTACTACACTGATGGACCAGCCTAGATTATGTGCTCAAATTTTGGAGTAAGGCTTTATACTCATAAGCCTCCAACTGGTGATAGTGCTAACAGATGACACAAGCTTCACCATTGCTCATGACATTGAATTGTTGCATTGTTTTAGTTCTGATGAATTCTCATGTTTCACAGTGCTCTTTAACTTGTAATAATTGCTTGCTACTTTAGGCTGTAAAAGCTATGACTTATGTTTGGTATTTTGCTACCCTAAAATGAAGGGGATGATTGCACAATGTTCAGCACCATTTGTGATGCCTCAGACACTGAAGCAGGCTGTGTAGAAATGCAGCAAGACCTGGACAATATACAGGCTTGGGCTGATAAGTGGCAAGTAACATTCATGCCACACAAGTGCCAGGCAATGACCATCGCCAACAAGAGAGAATCTAACCATCTCCCCTTGACATTCAATGGCATTACGATTGCTGAATCCCCCACTATCAACATACTGGGGGCTACCATTGACCAGAAACTGAACTGGAGTAGCCATATAAATACTGTGGCTACAAGAGCAGGCCAGAGACTAGGAATCCTGCGGCCAGTAACTTACCTCCTATCTCCCCAAAGCCTGCCCACCGTCTAAAAGGCACAAGTCAGGAGTGTGATGAAATACTCTCCACTTGCCTGGATGAGTGCAGCTCCAACAACACTCAAGAAGCTCGACACCATCCAGGGCAAAGCAGCCTGCTTGATTGGTCCCCATCCACAAACATTCACTCCCTCCACCACCGATGCACAGTGGCAGCTGTGTGTACCATCTACAAGATGCACTGCAGCAATGCACCAATGCTCCTTGGACAGCACCTTCCAAACCCGCGACCTCTACCACCGAGGACAAGGGCAGCAGATACACGGGAAGACCACCACCTGCAAGTTCCCCTCCAAGCTACACATCATCCTGACTTGGAACTATATCGCCGTTCCTTCACTGTTGCTGGGTAAAACTCCTGGAACTCCATTCCCAACGGCACTGTACGTGTATTTACCCCACGTGGACTGCAGCAGTTCAAGAAGGTAGCTCACCACCACCTTCTCAAGAGCAATTAGGGATAGGCAATAAATGCTGGTCTAGCCAGCGATGCCCACATCCCAGGAACAAATAAAAAGAAAGCTCTTGGATTGTAAGCAAAAAGACCTGCTTTTTGAACACTTGTGAAACAGAAACAACTTGCATAAATATGGTACTTTTGTTATGTGACTGTTTCTATTTTAAGTCTGCAAAAAGTGCTTTAAGAGCTGATATTTGAATTGTGGACTGAGTAAAGTGTGTACAGACTGCAAGGCACCTGTTTCAAAAACAGATCACAGGGAAATGACAGGAAGATTTATGACTGTCACTTGACTTGATTGTGGCTTTTAGTTTCACATAACATGGTGAAAGAAGTGTGACTGGATCAGCAGCATGCAGTGAGCTGGTTGGGATCTGTTTTTGCAGATCAGAGAAAAGACCTACTCTCTGTAAAAGAAGACTTGCCTCTCTTGGGAGAGGAAATCCTACATTTGAGGTGTGACTGTGGTCTGCCTGGAGAGAGGAAAACCCACCCGGAGAGAGAAAAGACCCAGGAAAAGAGGAATTGCTACTCTGTGGAACAAAAACTGCTATGCAGAGAGAAAGCCCCTGCAATTTGAAAGGTAACAAATTTCTAGTGCCTCCAGTCTCTGGCAAATCTCTGTCTCAAGAGTGATTCGTGTTGCCTTTTGTGTTTTGGGAGATCCTGAAATCTCAAGAAAGCTTCTATTGGTAGACTGCTACTTCAAAACCCAAGTAGACCTGTTGCTACACCCTTTTGCTGAAAGATCTGTGTAATGCCTGCTGCAGATGAATTGCCTCGAATTCCTACCCATCACAGACTGTTCAACAACCTCGCCTGGAGAGACATCGAGTGGCATCTGATTAATCGACTTTGGGACACCTCACTGACCTGGAACTCTCCTACCAGGCTCTGACAACCCAATTATTTTATTATTCCTAAGAAACAGTGTAAACCGAAAAAGCCTTTTCCCCCGGTTAACCTTTTTTTTAAATGTATGTGTGTGTGCATGAAGGTTAGGAAGAATAAGAAATTTTAAAAGAATCTTTTTCACATATAGAGTTATCTCATTTATTGTTTAAGACTTAGTTTATTAATAAATCATTAATTTTGTTGTTTAAAGAAACCTGGTTTGGTGTGCTTTATTCTGGGGGACAAATAATGTCTTTAATTTGGCTACTTTCCAGTAGGTGGCAAACTTTACTAATGCTATGACCTGTGGAGTAGTGGGACTGAATTAACAGTGCATTATTCCCACCTTGGTCATAACACCTCTAACACTGTAAAACATTTCAAGGCATCTTACAGGAGAGTTGTTTTACAATATTTGACACATTGTTTCAGCACACCAGCGGTCTGCTTTATCACATTTTGTGTGGCAGCATGGCTCCCATTGTACGCATGCTTTGCATATGTGTATGGATTGTGCACCAGAATCATAAGCAGTGATAAGACAGCAGTGGCAGAGAGTGACAGCACAGCGAGACTGGTGGCAGGGATAAGACAGCAGTGGCAGAGAGTGAGAGCACAGCGGGATTGGTAGCAATGATGAGAGCTCTGGGGAGGATTCAGAGTGAACTGACTGGGTTCAAAAAAAAATCAAAGCATGACGCACAGGAAAGCAGGTGAGTGGTTGGTGAGTATTTCTCTTTTTCTTAACTAGAACATTTGTACAAATTTTGAGCTGGGAAATTAAAAATTTCAAACAGTAAGTGACATTTGTAGGAGTATTAGCACAAATCAGGCTGAGAGGCATTAATTAAAATTAATAGTTTAAACAAGGTATTATCTAAATTGCAAAAGGGGGAATAGGGTTTTTTTTAGATTATGGATGGGCAGCTGTGACCTGTTGCTTGCAATTCCTGCACCATGTAGGAATTCCAGGACAATGCACGTGTCTTTGGTGACCACATGTATAGGAAGTATCTCCCGCTGCTTAGCTCAGGATTTCTGAGCTTGAGGGGCAGCTGGAGTCACTGCGGAGCATCAGGGAGCAGGAGAGTTTCCTGGATTGTACTTCCCAGGAGGTGGTCACCACACAGGCAGTCAGAGTTCAGAATACTAGATGGGTGGCTATATGGAAGACCAGGAAGACACAGGAGGTGCAGGAACCTTCAGGGTGTGTGCCACTCTCAAACAAGTACTCAGCATTGGAGACTGCTGGGAGTGACAGTACCCTGAAGGAGTGCAGTCCAGACCATGGCACTAATGGGCAAGGGACTGTACGGGAGGGAGCAGCAAAATGTAGAAATGCAGTTGTTAGAGGAGATTCCATTGTCAGGGGCCCCTCTGTAACCATCATGAGTCCTGCATGGTGTGTTGCCTCCCTGGTGCCAGCGTAAAAGACATCACAGAGAGGGAGTAGGATATTCTGCACTGGGGAGTGAGCCAGAAGTTGTGGCACACATTGGTACCAATGACATAGCAAGGGCAGGTATTGATTTTCAGGATCAAAAGAGGAAGTTAAAGAACGGGACCTCGAAGGTAGTAATCTCTGGATTTTTCCCAGTGTCATATGCTCGTGAGAGTAGTAATAGGAAGATAGGGAGGATCAAAGCATGTCTTGAAGCATGGTGCAGGAGGGAGGGCTTCAGATTCTTGGGGCATTGGGACCAGTTCTAAGGCAGAAGGCATCTTTTCAAAAAGGACAGGTTGCACCTCAACAGGACTGGGACCAATGTCCTTGTGGGGAGGTTTTCCAATGTGGTTGGGGAGGGTTTAAACTAAATTGGCAGGGGGATGGGCACCGTCATATGGAAGTGGAAAAGAGTAATAAGGTGCATAATGTGAGAGTGTTGGACAGTACTAGAAAAGGGAGTCGTTTTATATTAGATAGCAGCAGACTGGGACAGGTTATGATGAATGCAAAGACAGAATTACAATGCATGTATGTAAACGCTCAAAGTGTGGTGAATAATGTTGGTGAGCTACAAGCAGCAGTAGCAGTATGGGAATATGATTGAGTGGCAATAATGGAAACGTGGCTTAAAAATGGTGAGGACTGGGTGCTTAATATATAATGATATAAAGTGCTCAGAAAAGATAGAGAAGGAAAAAATGGAAGTGGGGTGGCAGTATTGATTAGGGAAGACATTGTAGTGTTGGAAAGAGGGGATGTCCTTGAGGGGGCAAGGATAGATTCCATTTGGTTAGAATTGAGAAGCAAAAAGGGTATGATTATGCTACTCAGGGTATTCTATAGGCCTCCAAATACTGAGAGAGAGAGATAGAGAAGCAAATCTGCTGGGAAATCACAGAGATGTGCAAGAACTATAAAGTGGTGATACTGGGGGACTTTAATTACCCAAATAGTGATTGGGATAATATTAGAGTAAAGGGTAAGGAGGGGGAGGAATTTCTGAAATGTGTTCAGGAGAACTTCCTTGATCAGTATGTTCTTGGCCCAACTAGAAAGGAGGAATTGCTGGATTTTCAGACTGGAGGATGGTAGACAGTGGTGTTCCCCAAGGGTCAATTCTAGGACCACTGATTTTTGCTATATATAAATGACGTAGGATCTTGGAATCCAGAGTAGGATTTCAAAATTTTCTGATAATGCCTGTTATGAACCCTGGGCTTTGTCGTATGATTATGTTTTAAAAACTGTGATTGTTAATGCAGTTTAAAAAGGATTTGGAGGAGGCATGTGATCTCACATTGTCTGCCCAGAAACAACCCAGGGGTATTGGTTACCATGGAAACAAGGAACCCAAATCAAAGATCCTTTAGAAAGCAGAGTGCAAGGTTGTAATACCTGACAAACAATGGGTTTCGCTGTCCCAGAATCTCAGGCTGTAAACAGGGAGCCAAGGGCTCTCAAAATGCAAATTTGAGTTGCAATTCCTAACACCTGGAAACAAAGGAAGGCCCAGGTGGTTTTGGATATGGCTGAACTGGACCAACCACGTAAATGCTGTGGCTACAAGAGCAGGTCAGAGCCTAGGAATTCTGCGGGGAATAACTCACCTTCTGTCTCCCCAGTGCCTGTTCACCATCTATAAGGGACAAGACAGGAGCGTGATGGAAAACTCTCCACTTGCCTAGATGGGTGCAGCTCCAGCAACACTCAAGAAGCTCAACACCATCCAGGACAAAGCAGCCTGCTTGATTGTCATCCCATCCACCACCTTCAACATTCACTCCCTGCACCACTGTGCAGCAGTGTGTATCATCTACAAGATGCACTGCAGCAACACACCAAGGCTCCTTTGACAGCACCTTCCAAACCTGTAACCTCTACCACCTAGAAGACAAGGGCAGCAGATGCATGGGAACACCGCCACCTGCAAGCTCCCCCCAAGCCACACAGCATCCTGACTTGGAACTATATCGCAGTTCCTTCACTGTCGCTGGGTCAAAATCCTGGAACTCCCTTCCTAACAGCACTTTGGGTGTACCTACACCCCAAGGACTGCATCTGTTCAAGAAGGCAGCTCACCACCACCTTCTCAAAGGAAATTAGGGTTGGTAATACATGCTGGCCTAGCTCAGCGACGCCCACATCCCATGAACAAACAAAAGAAGACTTATGGACCCAGAATACCGTAAAAGGAAAACGACTATTTTGATTCTGGATAAATTCAAGAGGCTTTTCTAAGTCTGACAGGCTGTAAGGAAAAAAGGAAGATATGACAAAACCAGGAGGAGTTGCACAGCCTCAGAAGAGAGAGAGAACAATCATCTGCTCTCAGAACACTGATACAGTGAAAGGCTGCTAAGACTTGAACCTAATTGGAAAGTTGAGATTTATGGATGAGAAAAGACCAGCGGGGTCACCAGAGATTGCCTTATTAATGGAAGTCCAGCTCGAGTGTGCTTTGAAGAAGTAAGGAAAAAGGACATTTGCCTTGTTAAGGACTGGGAAATACAACCCATTGCAACAGGGAAGAGTTGGGACTTTTAAATGCAAAGATATCGATTCAATGAGAAAAGTGTAATATATTAATGTGGTGTGGGGTTTTCAAGTGTGTTAATAATTTAATGGGAAATACCTTCCTCTGTAGTTAAGCATATTAGCTATCTACTAAGTTCTGTTTAGTTGATGTTGATTTTTAGTTTAGTTGTTATAGTAAAAGTTTTACAGCATAAAATCTTTAATTAGTTAATTAGTTTGGGGAGTTCATATCTCTTGTTTCTTTTATTGAGTGCTGCTGGAGGGCACAGTGTGTAAAGTGGGAGTTTGGTGCGTGAGGGAGAGTTTCCTTTCTTTCTTTCTTCTACCTTTTTTCAGCCTCCAGTATCTGCCTCTCTCTTCAGTACAGGGGGAGAAGTTGATTGGTGAGTAACTGGTAATTTATTTCACTTCTCATTGTAATAAAAAGTTTTTAAAGTTACATTATGGCAGGTCAGCTCGGCCAAGTGGAATGTATGTTCTGCGATACGTGGGAATTCATGGACATACCACGTGTCTTAGATAAACACATCTGCAGGAAGTGTCACCGGTTGCAGAAGCTTGAGCTCCGGGTTTCAGAACTTGAGCAGCAGCTGGAGTCACTGTTGTGCATCCGCGAGGCTGAGGACTACGTGGATAGCATGTTTAGGGAGATGGTCACACCGCAGGTTAGGAGCAAGCAGGCAGCGAGGGAATGGGTGACCACCAGGCAGTCTAAGAGAACCAGGCGGGCAGTGCAGGAGTCCCCTGAGTCTATCTTGCTTGCTAATTGGTTTTCCATTTTTGATACTGGTGAGACCGATCATTCCTCGGGGGAGTGCAGCCAGAGCAAAGTCCATGGCACCACGGTTGTCTCAGCTACACAGGAAGGGAGGAAGAGGAGTGGAAGAGCAATAGTGATAGGGGGTTCGGTAGTCAGGGGATCAGACAGTCATTTCTGCAGCAGTAAATGTGACTCCTGGATGGTGTGTTGCCTCCCTGGTGCCAGGGTCAATGATGTCATGGAGGGGCTGCAGGACCTCCTTCTGGGGGAGGGTGAACATCCAGAGGTCCTGGTCCACATTGGTACCAATGACATAGGTAGGAAGAGGGATGAGGTCCTGAAAGCAGATTTTAGGGTGTTAGGAAGAAAATTAAAAAGCAGGATCTCCAAAGCAGTGATCTCAGGATTACTCTCAGTGCCACATGCTGGTGAGTATAGGAATAGGAAGATTGATTGATTGAACACTTAGCTGTAGAATTGGTGTAGGAGGGAGGGCATCAGATTTCTGAGGCATTGGGACTGGTTCTGGGGCAGGTGGGACCTGTACAAGATGGACTGTCTACACCTTAACAGGACCGGAACTAATATCCTCGCAGGGAGATTTGCTAGTGCTGTTGGGGAGGGTTTAAACTAGCCTGTCAGGGGGATGGGAACCTGAGGGGTAGTTCAAATTGGAAGGAGGTAAAGCTGGTAACAGGAGTTAGAAAAGTAGCAAGTGACATTAGAAGACAGGCAAAACAAGGGCAAGCATCAACTAGGCTTAGAATGCAGAATAATGTCAAGAAGACAAGGTTATGGAAACTCTACCTGAATGCACACAGCATTCACACCAAGGTAGATGATTTAAAGGCCCAAATAGATCTAAATGGCTATGTCATAACGGAAATGTGCCTACAGGGTGACCAAGACTGGGAACTGAATATTCAAGGATATTCAACATTTAGGAAGGACAGGCAAAAAAGAAAAGGAGGTGGTGTTGCACTGATAATAAGGGATGGGATCAGTACATTAGTAAGGGAGGATCTCAGATTGGAAGAACAAAATGTGGAATCTGTTTGGATGGAGGAAGGGGCAGCAAACATTGGTAGGAATTGTTTATAGGCCACCAAACAGTAATGGTAATGTGGGGCATGGTATGAATTAGGAGATTAGAGAAGCATGTGGAATGGGTAATACAGTAATTATGGGTGACTTCAATCTGCATATAGACTGGGTAAACCTAATGGGCACTAATGCTGTGGAGGATGAGTTTCTGGAGTGTGTTAGGGATGATTTTCTAGAGCAGTATGTTGAGGAACTGACGAAAGAATGGGCTATTTTACATCTAGTTTTATGCAATGAGAAAGGGCTAATTTATAATTTTGTTGTAAAAGAACCTTTAGGGATGAGTGACCATAATACGATAGAATTTTACATTATATTTGAAAGTGAGGTAGTTCAATCTGAAGCCAGGGTATTCAATTTGAATAAAGGAAATTATGAAGGTATGAGGGACAAATTGGCTGAGGTGAATAACAAAGGAAGTTAAGGATTGTATAAGATTAAAAGAAAAGACCTATAAAGCGGCCAGAAATAGCAGTAAACCTGAGGACTGGGAGGATTTTAGAATACAGCAAAGGAGGACAAAGAAACTGATAAAGAAAGGGAGAATAGAATATGAATGTAAGCTAGCAAAAAATATAAAAAACAGACTGTAAAAGCTTCTACAGGAAACATTTGGCTAAGACAAATGTGGGTCCATTACAGGCAGAGTCATCAGAATTTATCATGGGGAATAAAGAAGTGGCAGAGAAGCTAAATGATTACTTTCTGTCTGTCTTCACTGAGGAAGATACAAGAAATTTTCCAGAATTAGAGATCCAAGGGATTAGGGGCAATTAGGTATTGAAGGAATTAGTAAGAAGGTTGTATTGGAGAAATTGATGGGGCTGAAGGTTGATAAGTCCCCAGGACCTGATATTACAGCCCAGAATGTTGAAAGAGGTAGCTATAGAGATAGTGAATGCATTGGCGATCATCTATAGATTCTGGAGCGGTTCCTGCAGACTGGAAGGTCACAAATGTCACCTCACTACTTAAGAAGAGAGGGAGAGAGAAAACAGGGAATTACAGACCTGTTAGCCTTAATCAGTCATTGGGAAATGCTAGAATTTATTCTAAAGGTTGTCAGAAATGGACACTTGGATAATAATGATCTGATTGGGCATTGTCAACATGGATTTATGAATGGGAAATCATGTATGACGAACCTGTTGAAGTTTTTTGAGGATGTTACTAACAACATTGATAAAGGGGAATTGATGAACGTGGTATACTTGGATTTTCAGCAGGCTTTTGATAAAGTCCCTCACAAGAGGTTGGTTCACAAAATTAAAGCACATGGGATAGGAGGTAATATACGGACATGGATTAAGGATTAGCAGGTAGAAAGCAGAGAGTAGGAATAAATGGGTCATTCTCGCATTGGCAGGCTTTGACTAGTGGGGTGCCACAGGGATCAGTGCTTGGTTCACAGATGTTCATAATATTTATCAATGATTTGGATGTGGGGACCAAATGTAATATTTCCAAGTTCGCGGATGACACAAAACTAGGTGGGAATGTGTGTTCTGAGGAAGATACAAAGCATTTTCAAGGGGATTTGGACAGATTTAGTGAGTGGGCAAGAACGCGGCAGATGGAATATAATGTGGAAAAATATGAGGTTATCCACTTTGGTAGGAGGAATAGGTGTGCAGAGTATTCTTAAATGCTAAGAGTTTAGAAAGTGTAGATGTACAAAGTAACCTGGGTGTCCTTGCCAATAAGTCACTGAAAGCTAACATGCAGGTGCAGCAAGCAATTAAGAAGGCTAATGGTATGATAGCCTTTATCTCAAGAAGATTTGAGTACAGGACTAGTGAAGTCTTGCTTCAATTGTATAGAACCTTGGTTAGACCTCATTTGGAGTACTGTGTACAGTTTCGGTCCTCTTACCTTAGGAAGGATATTATTGCCATAGAGAGAGTACAACCAAGGTTCACCAGACTTGTTCCCAGGATGGTGGGGCTGTCCAATGAAGAGAGATTGGGGAAACTGGACCTGTATGCTCTAGAGATTCGAAGAATGAGAAGTGATCTTATTGAAACCTACAAAATACTTAAAAGGATAGACAGGGTAGATGCAGCTAAGATGTGCCTCTGGTTGGGGTCTAGAACCAAGGGACACAATTTCAAAATAATGGGGAGGCCACTTAGGAAAGAGATGAGGAGAAATTTCTTTACTCAGAGGGTTGTGAATCTTTGGAATTCTCTACCCCAGAGGGCTGTGGAAGCTCAGTCATTGAGTATGTTTAAAGCAAAGATTGATGGATTTCTAAATACAAATGACATAAGGGGATATGGGGATAGTGTGGGAAAAAGGCATTGATCATATTGTGGAGCAGGTTTGATGGGCTGAATGGCCTACTCCTGCTCCTATGTTAACGGTCTCATCTGAGGTCGTAACAATACCAAACTTGGAGGAGTGGCAAACTGTGAAGATGATATGAACCGCCTGCAACAGGACATAGAAAGACTAGCAGAATGGGCAGACAAGTGGCAGATGGAATTTAATACAGACAAGTGGGAGGTGATGAATTTTGGCAGAAGGGATAGGGTGAGGTAATATAGACTTAATGGCTCAGTTCGAAAGAGTGTGCAGGAAGAGAGAGACCTCGGGGTGCATGTGCATCGATCTTTGAAGGTGGCAGGACATATTGAGAGAGCGGTTAGCAAAGCATATAGGGTCTTGGGCTTCCCAAATAGAAGCATTGAGTACAAAAATAGGGAAGTTATACTGAATGTTTATAAAGCTCTGGTTAGGCCCAAACTAGACTATTGCATCCAGTTCTGATCATCACACTTTAGGAAGGATGTGAGAGTCCTTGAGACAGTGCAGAGGAGATTTACCAGAATGCTTCCAGGGATGGGGGATTTTAGTTACAAGGTTAGGTTGGAAAAACTGGGGTCGTTTTCTCTGGAGCAAAGGAGATTGAGGGGAGATTTGATACAGGTATACAAGATTAGTACAGGCTTAGATAAGTTAGACAAGGAAAAACTGTTCCCATTAACTGATGGTACAACACTAGGGGACACAGATTGAAAGTTTTGGGCAAAAGATGCAGGGGAAATGTGAAGAACCTTTTTACTCAGTGAGTGGTAATGACCTTTACCTCGCTGCCCACAAGGGTGATGGAAGCGGAGACAATCAATGATTTCAAAAGGAAATTGGATGGGCACTTTTGAAGGAAGTAAAATTGCAGGGCAATGGGGATGAAGCCGGGGAATGGGACTGACTGGATTGCTCCACGGACACCTGTCATGGCCTCGATGGATCATAGGCTAGGAATGCTGCGGCGAGTAACCCACCTCCTGACTCCCCAAAGCTTGTACACCATTTACAAGGCACAAGTTAGAGGTGTGTGATGGAATATTCTCCACTTAAAGGTCTGCAAAGGAAACCCGACCCGAGCCCGAATGCTGGACCCAGAAGTGCGACCCGACCTGAACCTGACACATGCTGTCAGGTCCCGTCGGGGTCGGGTTGGGTATCAGGCCTTTATCTCTACTTGCCTGGATGAGTGTGGCTCCAACAACACTCACAAAACTCAACACTATCCAGGACAAAGCAGCCCGCTTGATCGGCACCCCATCCACCACCTTAAACATTCACTCCTTCCACCACCGACGCACATTGGCAGCAGTGTGTACCATATACAATATGTACTGCAGCAACTCACCACGCCTCATTCAACAGCACCTTCCAAACCTGCGACTTCTATCACCTAGAAGGAAAAGGACAGCAGACGCATGGGAACACCACCACCTGCAAATTCCCCTCCAAGCCACACACCATCCTGACTTGGAAATATATCATCATTCCTTCATTTAGCTGGATCAAAATCCTGGAACTCCTTTCCCAACAGAACTGCGGGTGTACCCACACCAGATGGACCGAAGCAGTTCAAGAAGGTGGCTCACTATCACCTTCTAAAGGGCAATTAGGGATGGGCGATGTTCACATCCCTATGCCACAAAAGACTCTATGTTGTCAGTGGGTTATCCTTGTCGCCCAGTAGCTATCCTTTGGTTTGTTGTGGTGGCTCAAGTACAGCTGGCACTGTGGACTGCCTATAATGACGACATCATGGCCGGAATTTTACGGTCCCCCAACAAGTGGGCCGGTGGCGGGGTGGGTGGGCGTAAAATTGAGTAGGAGGTGTGTGGGGTGGGGGCATTCCCAATGTCTTCCTGCCCCCGCTGCAATTTTATGCGGGGTGGCGGCAGCGAGAAACAGCCCGCCCGCTCCAGACCAATCAAGGCCCTTAACTGGCCAATTAACTGCCACTTAAGGGCCTCCTCCCACTGCTGCGGGTATTTTACCCTCAGTGGGAGGGCGGCAAAGGCACAAAGAGACCCGCCTGGTAAAACCAGGCAGCCTTCTTGTGGGCAGGGGAACCCTGCTGATCTGGCACCTAGTGACCCATGGAGGGCCAGCCCTGAAGTCCCAACCACCCCCAACACACACTGCCCCCTGCCCCACCTAATTGACCCCCTTTCCTCACCAGGACCTGGCCGATTGTCCCCGACGAGGTCCCAAAAACTTACCTTCGTTCCAGGGCTGTCGTTCCTCCTGCTTCCATTGATTGGAACAAAAACAAGAAATGCTGGAATCACTCAGCAGGTCTGGCAGCATCTGTGGAAAGAGAAGCAGAGTTAACGTCTCGGGTCAGTGACCCTTCTTCGGAACCCATTGATTGGATGTAGTCCCAGCAGTGGTCACTGCTCTCGGTGGCACCGCTGGGACTAAGAGCTGCCAGCCAGCTGATTGGCTGGCAGCTCCATTAGGTAGGACTTCCTCAGGCAGGAAGACCCCCCCCCACAAGACCAATTAAGAGCCAGGGAAGCAAAAATTCCTGGCTTGGCTCCCCAGTCCAGGCAGAGGAGGGCTCGCCACCAACTTTTCAGCCGATGCGCGGAGCCTCCTGCCCAACGTAAATTTCTGGCCCATGACTGTTGCCAGGATACCAGGCATTAACCTACATGACTCGCTGACTATGTCATAGAGTCATAGAGTAATACAGTCCATCGTGTTTGTGCCAGCCATCAAGCACTTATCTATTCTAATCCCATTTTCCAGCATTTGGCCTGTAACCTTGTATGCTATGGCGTTTCGAGTGCTCATCTAAATACTTCTTAAATGTTGTGAGGATTCCTGCCTCTACCACCCCTTCAGTCTCACACCAGCTTGACATTGAAAAAGTGGAATCCTTTTGGTTCTGTTATACGGCAGATTTGGGATGCGGTGTTTCCGAAGCGATTCGCATGAGGTTTGTGGCATCCTGCACCATGGGGAAGCCACAATCTTAATAAACCGTATGCTTGATTCACTTCTTTGTCTCTGGCAAAAGAGAATGAAATCTAGGTAGCTCTCATTGAATAGAGAGCTTCAGTGACCTCCTTAAGCAACAGAGTACGACAAACTGCAAAATGTTGCAAATATCTCCAGTTCAAGCCTGGAAGGAGCCAGACACATAAAGGTACATCGTCACGGTCACCTTCACAGTCACTGGCAATGCAGTCCTTGCCCTACCCTGAGGTTGTCATTGTGGCTGCAGCAGGTGGAAGATTTCAGTGAGGACATTCTTACAAAAGTGTAGATGCCTCACACATTGTTCCTCTCTAAGTTCAGGTTCCCTAAACACCCTGGATGGATATGGTCTCCTGCTGAGAGCCCGTCTCCTCATCCTCCTCATTCTCCCTCTTCCAGCAGCTTGTCTTTGGTTGGCATTGTTCATTCTCTAAGCCATGCTGTATTGCTTAATGCCTACTAGTGCACCCATGTCTGCTCGCAACTGGTTTGTGCAGAAGCCTTGAAGTCAGCAAAAACTCCTTCGGCATCTGCCACACCACTCTCTGTAGAGTTTTGCAGCTTAAAATAATGATGGAAAGCATAAAACAGTAGTAGAATCAAAGCATCAGCCAGAAGAAATCAACCAGCCACTAACCTGCAAGTAGTTGATGATCCCTTTAAATAGTGCTGCTTTTGTGGGGAGTGGAGGTGTGTGCGGTGTGGGGTTGAGGGTCCTTCCTGCTATTCAACACATGTTCAGCTGTGTGAAGTTAAGAGAGGACACCAGCTGGAACGTTGAGCTGATTGACATCATGATTAGTCTGCTCTGCACAGATCCCGTGGATGTCCACTGCATGCTTGCTAATGTCCTCACCAATATGGCATCAGTAGCAATTCACCCACAAATACGCGCATGCTCCGTGGATTCCATTTTGGAGCTCTAAGCATACTGACAACACACCAAAAAATGGGCACTAACAAGCTTAATTTCTCACCCAACAAGAAAACAAATGAGTGCAGAGGCAGTCGACAGCATGAAAGCCACTCAGTCCAATGCTACTATCAGGTAAATGAGGTAGCAGCACCAAATTTATGTGCTGCTTTCATCCACTGGAACCGGTGTGGGCAGTTCATGAATTGTGATCCCCATGCCCAAAAAACAGGGAAAACCAATTTTAAACCCCATTTCACTCAGAAAGGTCTATTTTTGACCATGGATCATTGTTCTGTTGAGTGTTGCTGCTGCATTTTATTTTTTATATTGATCAAATACTGCCCATTAGCATCACTTGATGCTATTCATAGACAGGGTGTTAGATGTTGTGCTGACTATTTGTTTTGGAACTCGACCACTATGTTATTTTCTGCTCACATGGTAAAACTGACAAAAAGAAGAAAGATTTGTATTTATATAGCGCCTTTCATGCCCTGAGTGTTCTGTGATGTTGTTGTAGTAGTAGTAGTAGCGTAGCTAGGGCGTTGTTGATAATGTCTTGGAGTCTGGATAAGGTCACTAATAACTCATTTATTATTAACACATCTCTATTTACACTCTCCACAAGCCTTCTTAGCTAGGATCCTTCATGCTGCCACTCTCTTCTTCCAAAGCCCATTACCATGTGACTGTTAATCATCATCATTACAGTGGGCAGGGTTTCTCTCACTGTCTCCAACATTAACCCTTTCAGGTCCTTATACCAGATCTCCCCGTAATCTTTATCATATCTGCATTCTTGACTTTATCTACTACCCTTTCTCCCCCTAGTCTCTGACTTCACAGATTTAGTTTGTTGGGAGGTTTCATGACTCTCCCTGATCTTGTTCTAGTCTGACTGGGATGATCAGTAGTCTTTCTTGTAAGTCTCGATCGCTGACTTGGTTGATTTTTACAAAGGATTATAGTATCGTGTTTGATCTGGGTTTTTTCACCATCATCCGGTTCTTCCAAATAAATGATTGACTGTTGCTTCTGGGAATAGGGATAATGTTTCTCCTATTTATACATATGTTCCCTTCTGTTGTGTGTACCGAACTCTGGTATTTTTCATCTCTGTGGATTACAGTACCTTCCCTTTCTAGGTCTTGTATCCATACTCTTTGGCATTCATTCAGTTTCAGTAAGTCTCTGGCACAAAATCTTTTGTTGTAATTTCAGTCTGTTGCCTTCGATAGGAGTTTTCCCAGTCTCTTACTCTCTCATCGTCCCAGACATCCAATCCTGGAAGCAAATTTTTAGGCAACATAGAAAGTTGCGTTCTTATCTTCCTGCGTATCAGTAACTCTGCAGGTGATAGTCCACACATCAACGGTGCAGATTGATAAATTAGAAGTGAGATTGGAAGGTCTTCATTCTTCTTCAATAAGGACTTTAAGATTCTCACACCACTTTCTGCTACACCATTCGATGGTGGATAACACAAGTACACAAGAAATAGGAGCGTAAGTAGACCATATGGCCCATCGAGCCTGCTCTGCCAATCAATACGATCAAGGCTGATCTTGGGATTCAATTCCACTTTCCTGCCTGCTCCCCAAATCCCTTGATTCCCTGTGAAACCAAAAATCTATCTATCCCAGCCTTAAATGTATTCAACGATGGAGCATCCACAACCCTCTGGGGTAGAGAATGCCAAAGAGTCACAATCCTTTGAGTGTAATCATTTCTCCTCATCTCAGTCCCGAATGATCGGCCCCTTACCCTGAGACTGTGCCCCCGCGTTCTAGATTACCCGACCAGTGGAAACAATCTGTCAGCTTCTACCCTATCAAGCCCTTTCAGAATCTTGTATGTCTCAATTAGATTGCCTCTCATTCTTCTAAACTCCAGAGAATATAGGCCCAATTTATTCAGCTTCTCATCAGAGGACAGCCCCCTCATCCCAGGGATCAATTTAGTAAATCCTCGTTGCACCGTCTGCAGTGCAAATATATCCTTTCTTAAATGTGGAGATCTAAATTGCACACAGTATTCCAGGTGCAGTCTCCCCAAAGCCCTGTACAATTTTAATAAGCCTTCTTTATTCCTGTGCTCCAATCCCCTTGCAATAAAGGCCAACGTGCCATTTGCCTTCCTAATAGCCTGCTGCACTTGCATGTCAACTTTGTGTTTTCCTTGTACGAGTACCCCCAAGTTTCTCTGAGCATCAACACTTACCAGTTTCACACCTTTTAAAAAATATTCTGCTTTTTTATTTTTACAACCAAAGTGAACAACTTCACACTTCCCTACATTATACACCATTTGCCATCTTGTTGCCCACTCACTTAACCTGTCTATATCTCTTTGCAGCATCTATGTGTCCTCCTCACAGCTTACCTTTCTACTGAGCTTTGTATCATCTGCAATCTTAGATACATTACTCACTGTCTCTTCATCCAAGTCATTAATATAGAGTGTAAATAGCTGAGGCCCCAGCACTGATCGTTGTGGCACCCCGCTATTCACTGCCTGCCAACTTGAAAATGCCCCATTATGCTGACTTTCTGTTTCTTGTCTATTAACCAATCCTCTATCCAGGCTAATATATTACCCCCAACACCATGAGCTTTTATCTTGCCTATTAATCTTTTATCTGGCACCTTATCGAATGCCTTTTGGAAATCCAGGTATACTACATCTACTGGTTTCCCTTTATCTACCCTACTAGTCACATTCTCAAAAAACTCTAATAAATTTGCCAAACAGGATACCCCTTTAGTAAAACCATACTGACTTGTTCAAATCATACTATGCTTTTCCAAGTGTAATGTTAAGACTTCTTTAATAATAGTTCCCAGCATCTTCCCAATGGCTAACTGGCCTATAGTTCCCTCTTTTTTCTTTACTTCCTTTCTTGAAAAGTGGTATAACATCTGCCAACTCCCAATATAACGAATTCTGGAAAATCATAGCCAGCGCATCCATTATCTCTGCAGCTATCTCTTTTAGAACCCAAGGGTGTAGGCCATCTGGTCCCAGCGACTTGTCAGATTTTAGTCCCTCAAGTTTCTCCAATTCTTTTCTCGACTGATATCAATTTCCTTAATTTCCTTGCTCTTTTTAGCCCAACAAACATTGTGCCTGTTTCAGCTGAACTAAATAAGTGACAATCATTCGCTGGTTCATTCCTCAGGGGAATGCCTTGACCAATCAGAGTCAAGCTGCCTGGTTTAAATTTTAAACAAAGCTTGGCAGTTAACTGTCAGTCACCGTAAACTGGCGCATTTGCCATGGCAACGCCTCTACCAATCAGAGTTCACTTGCCAACCAATCAGCACTCTCTTCTCATGCAGTATAAGTTGTTGTTTTTCCTTACATTGTCCTGACAATTCTTGCGATTGTCCTGATGAGTGCAAGACGAAAAGCTTCGACAACATGTCGCTATTTTCAGCAATACGCTCCCAATCCTCAGATTTGCTACTATTTTTGCAACATTGTAAGCCTCTTCTTTTTTTATTCTGATACTCTCCTTAACTTCCTGAGTGAGCCACAGATGGACCTTTCTTGATGAGTTTTTGTTTTTGAATGGAATGTACTTTTGTTGAACCCTTTGAATTGTTTCTTTAAATGTTTCCCACTGTTCATTTACTGCCATACCTTTTAGTCTATTTACCCAATTAACCTTAGCTGGTTCTTCCCTCATACCTTCATAACTGAGTTTGTTTAAGTTTAAGATTCTTGTTTGTGATTGAAATGTGTCACTTTCAAACTTAACATGAAATTCAGTGGTATTATGATCACTATTTCCTAGTGGAGCTTTTACTAGGACATTGCTTATTAAGCCTGCTTCATAACACAATATGAGATCTAAGATAGCTTTATCCCTAGTCAGTTCTACAACATATTGCTCCAAGAAACTGTCCTGAAAACATTCTACAAACTCATCTTCCAGACCACTTTTGCCAATTTGATTGTCCCAGTCTGTATGCAGATTAAAGTCCCTCACAATGAATACATTACCTTTTTACATGCTCTAATAATGTGATGAACTTGTGAAATGTTGAAATCCCATCGTTGTTGCAAACTTTATGAAATATTCATTTGCAAACTATGATCCTTGTCTGACACTGCATCATCAGGGATACCATGTGTTGCAAAGATGTCTTGTAGAACTCATATAACTGCTTCTGTTGTTGTTGAATACAGCCTTCTCCCTCTTGAGAAATAAACAATGCTGATTATGTAGGACTTTCAGCTGAACATGAATAAATCCATACCTAGACATTCCCATGGTTTGGTCGGTACCACAATCAACATATGGTAATGATTACTTACCTATGCTGATTATGTAGCCCGCCACCTCTCCGCTGACACTGCCGAATTTTTCTTTGAGCGGGCCGCCGTCACGCGCCGCCCCATTCACGAACTGAAAAGCCGGAGGGTCCTCACTCTGCATTACCGAAGCCGGGGGCGGGGGGATATGCATGGGTCTAACTCTGCATTCTTAAAGGGAGGAAGGAGGGGGAATGGGGGAATACACAGGGGTCTAACTGCATTCTGGAAGGGGTGGGGGGGGGGGGTGGAATATGCAGGGCTCTAACTCTGCATTCTGGAAGGGAGTGGGGATACACAGGGGTCTAACTCTGCATTCTGAAAGGGAGGGGGTCTGAGATTACTGGAGGGAAGGCTGTGCTGGCATGAAGGGAGGTACCATGTACCATCCCTCCATTAACAGTGCACGCTCTGTATTTGTGAGGGGGCAATGGCACACTAGGCACCCTGTGTGTGGGGAGGGTGCCAGAAAGGGCAGGAGCATTAAGGTTTTATGGATAGTGGGGGCAATTGATACAGCTAGTAGGATCTTGATGTGGTCATGCTGTGCCACTTTGGGTGCTGGCCAAGATGGGCAATGCCATGGCACACCACATAGTTGATCCAGGAAAGCAGCTGATGTACCTGTCATCACCAATCCATGCCCTGTTAGGAACCTTTGAATACATGCAGGGTTCAACTTTATTTATCACATGGAAGTAGGTATGGCTCATCCTAAATTGTGTGATTCTCTGCACGTAAGGATCCGTATGCGCCAGAGGCAATACCAACAGGCAGGTCCAATCCATGTCGAGGCTCCCGGTTGTGAGAAGCAGCTCCCAAGGGGAGCCCACCATTACAGTTGCCTCGCATCTACAGGCCTCACATGACATGCCATTAGATGTCAGAGCACCAGTGTCAGAGGAGATTGCACATAGAGACAGGGTGATGACATGTCTCTGTGCCCTGCTCAAGGATGACCAGCAGCCCATGGGCTCCAGTGGACTTCCCATGCCTTTGTTCCTCATAGTGGCAGCGGTTCTCAAGCCTGACTCCTCTGAAGCCTTTTAGGGGCCCAACAGAGACCCTTGTGGGGTCACACAGTCAGCAGTGTACTGCTGCATCAGGGAGGTCACCAATGCCCTGCACCAGAGGGCCAGTGAGTATGCCTGCTTAAGGATGGACTCTCACAGCCAGGCCCAGAGGGCCATTGGTTCTGGCACCATTACCGGAGAACCATAGGTTGCAATGTTCATAGACTGCACTCATGTGGCCTTCAGGCCTACTGCCAGGCTACCAACTGCAGGCGTCACCATTAAAGGAGCCCTCTCAATCTAGGTGAAGCTGGTGTGTGAGCACCACAGATGCTTGCAGTGAATGTGTGACGCTTCTCAGGCAGCTGCCATTACACCTGGGTCTTGTGCCCGTCCCGGCTGCCACCTCTGTTCACTGAACTGGCTCAGATGGAGGGGTGGCTTCTTGGAGATAAGGGCTATCCTTTGCAGACATGACGCCTGACACTGGTGAGAGACCCCATCACTGCTGCAGAGGAGATATACAATGCCAGCCATTGAGCTACATGAGCCACCATTGAGAAGGAGATCGGCATGCTGAAAGAGCGCCTCCAATGCCTGTATGGATAGGGTGATGCCCTGTACTACGGGCCAAAAAGCTTCTTTCTTTGCTGCTCTGCACAACTACACATCCAATAGGGACCAGGTCTGGCATAATGAGGAGAGATGTCAACATCTCTGACTATGAGGAGGCTGAGGACCTACAACATGAAAGATGCAAGGGAGGGCAGATGGCACCCAGGCTCTGTACGCAGGGCTAACAGTGAGCTAGGAATGTACGGAAGTGGCTTATCAAAGGCTCTCTGCTCCATAGGAACTGACATGAGCTCTGCAAGCCACATATCACCCTCGCTCACCTTCTGTGCACCAGCCCACATCTGCAGTATCCCTGTATAAACTATTAGAGGCAGCAGCTGACTGAGCCAACGTCCATGTCACTGCATCCGTGGAGACGTTCATGCGTAATGGTGGCATGGCAATGATGTTATTGCATATGTTGGCTTTTCTGAAGGGCCAACGGTGGAAAGGGATGTGGCATTGACGCTGCATGCTGGCACACATCATTTACACAGAGAAAAGGACACACATGTTGGTGAGGAACATTTAGTGAAAGATGTATTTACATGGCTGTGACACCCGTGCATTCCCATTTGTGTCAGTGTGTTCTCTGTAAACTTTTGCAATACCTTTTATGGTCTGTTGAAGTCTCACATCCGGGAATATGCATATTTAAGATTATTCACCCAGGATCGCAACTTCACAGGACTCTGGGACACAGCAGGGTAAGTATATGGCAGCAAAGCAGAAAGTACTGGGGTAACTCAGCAGGTCAGGCAGCAACTGTGGAGAGAGAAGCATAGTTAACTTTCAGGTCTGTGAACTTGGCCAAGTTAACTCTGCTTCTCTCTCCACAGATGCTGCCTGACTTGTTGGATTACTGCAGCACTTTCTGCTTTGCTGCCAGATTGATAGCAGCCCCACTCTTCAGCAGTCAGGTAAGTATTCTCTGACAACTGTCAGGAAGCAGGTGCTGGGGCGCTTAAAATAGGGCCCCAGCACCTGCTGCACAGCTGTCAAAGGGTTCCTCACTGCGCCGACTGTCCCACCTCTCCCCATGTAATATCGGGGGTGGCGGGGGGGGTGGCGGTGGGGAGGCTCGGTGCAGTGATGCAGCGCGTCGCCTGACTAAAATTCAGCCCCTTGTCTCTGTCTCAGACAAAGCTCTGGATGTGTAGTATATTGGTCTCCGAGAACCATCAAGTTGCTCCTGGAAAAGGATTGCCACTAACCTCATGGAGGAGGCATCTACAGCAATCTGCAGCAAAATGTTGGTAGTGTAGGGTTATAGTGCCAAGATATCCAGTGATATGAGCATTTCTTTAACCTTCCGGAATGCTTGTTTTTGATGTGAACTCCAACACCACGCTTGATCTTTTTTGAGTTGTCTTAGCGGTTCTGTTACCTGTGCTAAATGCGGTAGAAATTTGGCTAACTGATTCATCATTCCAAGGAATCTTTGGAGCTGTTCAATAGAAGTAGGAGTAGGGAATTCTGTAATGGCTCATGTCTTCTGTGGGTCTGCCATTATGCCCTTGCTGCTTACTATGCTTATAGTCCCAAGAAACTAATTGATGACTTTGAAAATTCTCACTTTTCATTCACTGTTAGCCCGCTTCTTGAAGCCATTGTAAAACTGCTTGAACTCTTTGGTCATGTTCCTCTACTGACTGCCCATGTACCAGGATGTCATCCATGTGACAAATAACTTCCTTGAGCCCTTCTAAGATGTTAGACATAGACCTTTGGAAGATCTCTGGTGCAGAAGTGATCCCAAAAAGTAATTGACTGAAACAAAATCTTCTGAATGGCGTTATAAATGTGGTTAGTAATCTCAAGGTCTCACCTAAGGGAGCCTGCCAAAACCCACTATTGGCATTGAGTTTGGTAAACATGATGCTCTGGGACAATTTTGCCAAACTGTCATCAACTGTGGACATTGGGTGAATTTCCCACGCCACTGTTTTGTTAAGCTGCGTTAAATCCACACAGATATGAAGAATACCATTTTGTTTTGGGATTGGAATCACAGCTGAACACCACTCCACTGGTTTCGTAACAGGAGAAAGGACTCCCATCCTGGTCATCTCTTCCAGCTGGTCTTGAAATTGGTTCATCAACCGGTGTGGTATCTTTCTGGGTGTAAAGATACATACTGGTCTGGCATCTTCATTAAGTGTGATTCTATACTCTGTCTTTCATCTTCCTAGACCTGAGAAAAGTTTTGGACAGTCTGCTTGAAAGCGACTGTTTTTCTGTGGCTGTTTCACTTCATCAATCTTCTTGATCAGATGCAGGTCTAAGCACGCTTTTCTGTTTAACAGGGAAAATACTTGCTTTTGCAAGATGTATAGGGTTTCCATAATTTGTCTCCCTCTATATTGGAGAGTTGCTTGAAGCTTACCCTTCATTTTCAGCTGGGACCCATCTGAACCATGCAATTGTGTGCCCACCGGTTGTGGGCAATGTCTCATCAACCATGGCTCCTGGTCTGAGAGAACTGTGACAATAGCACCTGTGTCCAATTTGAACTTCGTTAGACGTCCATTTACATAAATGTCCACCGTCCAAAATCCTTGATTTGGGTCATTAATTTCTCCAAGGAAATCTCCTGGTTCCTTTTCTGCTGGAAGTTGTTGTCCTCCATTCACCGCTCTTTGTGTGAAGGTCTTTTGCTTTGCAATTTTAAGCGAAGAGGTCTTGCTCCAGCACATTTTTCCATAATGGTCTGGTCTTTTTGCAGTTGAAACATTCTGCTTTACTAGCAGGACATTGTTCCCGTCTGTGGATCTTCCTGATTCCACAGTGCTGGCACGGTTTCCTGGTGTCATGCACATTCCTACCTGCGTGTGTCTTCTCTATAAATTGCTTCTCCATCTTTGGCTTCAAGAACTGTACCGTTATTGGATTTCTTCTAATCCAAGGCTTCTCTTCAGCCGGCAGAATGGCTCCATTTTTTCTTCGGACTTACGCTGTCGTACGATCTGAATTGCCTTCTCGGGTGTAAGGTCACCTTTCAACTGTAAGAGATCCGATAAAGACTCATTAGTTATTCCCACAACTATTCAGTACCTTATCAGTTCCGCCTTCAATTCTCCATAAGCACATCCCTCAGGTCATTTATAAAAGAATTTACAGATTCATCTATCCTCGCTTGTTAAATTTTGCTCTTTCCAGAATTTTGTTACCTCTTAAATTGAAATATTTGTTGAAGGCTTTGTTATGACCAGGTGAGAAAGGTGTCCAGGGGCCCCTTTCAGCCTTCACCTGGTCTTACTGTAACATGGTTTTGCTTTTAAACACACTGTGTTTTGAGCTCCCCCTTGGTGAATCCTTGTTCACTGCTGTTACGACCAGGTAAGAAATGTGTCCAGGGGTCTGTTACTATCTTCACCTTGTCTTATTGTAACAGGGTTTAATTTTAAACACACTATACAAAACAAAGATGGCTCCTGGGCTGGAAGCTCCCTAGGAAGCTCCCTTGCTGTTCAACTCTATCCATGGCCATCTGCTCCCATCCCTAACGTTTTCTCCCCCAATCTGCCCTCTTAAACTGTTTAAATTCCCCTGGCTCTTTAAATCAGTTCATTTTAGCCCTATCTAAAAGTTAACAGTTAGTTTAGTGTATGTTACCTGGGCCCACTGCCCTCCCCCAGCCACACCTGCTCTTTGTTTTCTCAATGAAATTGATCCGGATGAAACTGACGAGCACAGCTGCCGATACTTCAATCTCCGATCCTGCTGTCTTCACAGTCCAGAGTGTCTGCAGCCACGGCATGCGGTAAGTCCATTGAGGTGAAGAAGGAGCTGCGGGACCCAAGAGAAGTCCTGTGAAAAGGTGCCCCGAACACCCAAAACATCCACGAACGGCCCCCCCGGCCGCAACTTCAAAGCGCCCGCGGGAGATGGCTCGGAGAGCATCTGCAGCGCACTGTCGGCAATGCTGCATGCCTTTATTTAAACCACTGCAAAAAAAAAAACCCTTAGCAAATGTAATCACCTCTAAGTCTGCCAAATGATGCTTCACCTCCCGAAGGACGTGGATGAGCTTTCCGGACGTCGATGGTGGGCACTGAGGAAATGGCTTATTACCTGCACCAGATTCCACCCCCCCTCCCCCCCCTTTACCCCCCTTCCACCCCCCCCCACCCCCGTCCCCTTCCCTGCTCCACCCTCTCAGCTCACCCCCTCACAACCCCGTCCCAGCCCGCCCCCCCCTCGCACCATCTTCACCCCGCACCCCCTTCCCCTGCACCCCCCCCCACCCCCTCCCTCTACCCCTCCCCCTTGCATCCCCTCCTCCCACCGGCACCATCCTACACCTGTGTAGGGGCCCCAACAACCCCACTGCCTTGTGGGCGTCTCGGGAGAGACCAAGGCTAAGGGAGTAAACCCTAACAGAAAATCCGGAGCGGAACCCCGTAGGCGGTCATGTGTCACCTTTGGCATGTTTCCGGCAGTTCCTGCAGCCATACTGGTGCCAAACGTCGTGTCCTGCACTCCTTTGGACCCCACCAGAAAGGCCGAGAGGGGGGTTTTGACGACTGGGCAACTCTCAACCTCCATAAATTTGCCCAGGCATGCGCCATGGAGAGGTCACTCCATAGTTGCCTCACAGCGACTAAAACAACACGGAAGGCAGCAGTTACGGGTTATAAGTCCAGATAAATTGGCGTAGAAACTGGGCGCCACGGGTTGCCTTTGTCGGTGGGAGAGGTCATTGCACCTCACTGGACAGCTACCGCCCGCCTCAAACCGGGCAGCCCCCGGTCAATAAGGTTCTGTCCCGCCACAGTCTGCCTGCTTCAATGGGTGCTTGGAGCTCAGGGTCATTGCCCGAAAGGTGGACTGATACACCGCACCAAACAACATGAAAAAAGGAAAGAAGGTACCAGCCCTTCGCTTTGCAAGCTGGAACGTCAGAACTATGTGTCCTGGCCTGTCGGAAGACCTTACACAAATCAACGATTCTCGGAAGACCGCCATCATTAACAACGAGCTCAGTAGATTCAATGTGGACATTGCAGCACTTCAGGAGACTCGCCTCCCCGCGAGTGGCTCTCTAGCAGAGCAAGACTACACCTTCTTCTGGCAGGGCAGGGATCCTGAAGAACCAAGACAGCATGGAGTGGGCTTCGCCATCAGAAACTCCTTGCTCAGCATGATAGAGCCTCCCTCAAATGGCTCGGAACGCATACTGTCCATCCGACTGCTCACCACCTCTGGTCCAGTACACCTACTCAGCATCTATGCTCCAACACTCTGCTCCGCACCTGAAGCTAAAGACCAGTTCTATGAACAACTCCATAACATCATTAGCAGCATCCCCAACACCGAACACCTATTCCTGCTGGGGGACTTTAATGCCAGGGTTGGGGCCGACCATGACTCATGGCCCTCCTGCCTTGGGCGCTATGGCGTTGGAAGGATGAATGAGAACGGGCAGAGACTGCTTGAGTTGTGTACCTATCATAACCTCTGCATCACCAACTCGTTCTTTCACACTAAACCCTGTCACCAGGTTTCATGGAGGCACCCAAGATCACGTCGTTGGCACCAGCTAGACCTCATTATCACAAGGCGAGCCGCCTTAAACAGTGTTCAAATCACACGCAGCTTCCACAGTGCGGACTGCGACACCGACCACTCCCTGGTGTGCAGCAAGGTTAGACTCAGACCAAAGAAGTTGCATCATTCCAAGCAGAAGGGCCACCCGCGCATCAACACGAGCAGAATTTCTCACCCACAGCTGTTACAAAAATTTCTAAATTCACTTGTAACAGCCCTTCAAAACACTCCCACAGGGGATGCTGAGACCAAGTGGGCCCACATCAGAGACGCCATCTATGAGTCAGCTTTGACCACCTACGGCAAAAGTGCGAAGAGAAATGCAGACTGGTTTCAATCTCATAATGAAGAGCTGGAACCTGTCATAGCCGCTAAGCGCATTGCACTTTTGAACTACAAGAAAGCCCCCAGCGATTTAACATCCGCAGCACTTAAAGCAGCCAGAAGTACTGCACAAAGAACAGCTAGGCGTTGCGCAAACGACTACTGGCAACACCTATGCAGTCATATTCAGCTGGCCTCAGACACCGGAAACATCAGAGGAATGTATGATGGCATGAAGAGAGCTCTTGGGCCAACCATCAAGAAGATCACCCCCCTCAAATCTAAATCGGGGGACATAATCACTGACCAACGCAAACAGATGGACCGCTGGGTTGAGCACTACCTAGAACTGTACTCCAGGGAGAATGCTGTCACTGAGACTGCCCTCAATGCAGCCCAGCCTCTACCAGTCATGGATGAGCTGGACATACAGCCAACCAAATCGGAACTCAGTGATGCCATTGATTCCCTAGCCAGCGGAAAAGCCCCTGGGAAGGACAGCATTACCCCTGAAATAATCAAGAGTGCCAAGCCTGCTATACTCTCAGCACTACATGAACTGCTATGCCTGTGCTGGGACGAGGGAGCAGTACCCCAGGACATGCGCGATGCCAACATCATCACCCTCTATAAAAACAAAGGTGACCGCGGTGACTGCAACAACTACCGTGGAATCTCCCTGCTCAGCATAGTGGGGAAAGTCTTTGCTCGAGTCGCTCTGAACAGGCTCCAGAAGCTGGCCGAGCGCGTCTACCCTGAGGCACAGTGTGGCTTTCGTGCAGAGAGATCGACTATTGACATGCTGTTCTCCCTTCGTCAGATACAGGAGAAATGCCGTGAACAACAGATGCCCCTCTACATTGCTTTCATTGATCTCACCAAAGTCTTTGACCTCGTCAGCAGACGTGGTCTCTTCAGACTACTAGAAAAGATCGGATGTCCACCAAAGCTACTAAGTATCATCACCTCATTCCATGACAATATGAAAGGCACAATTCAACATGGTGGCTCCTCATCAGAGCCCTTTCCTATCCTGAGTGGTGTGAAACAGGGCTGTGTTCTCGCACCCACACTTTTTGGGATTTTCTTCTCCCTGCTGCTTTCACATGCGTTCAAATCCTCTGAAGAAGGAATTTTCCTCCACACAAGATCAGGGGGCAGGTTGTTCAACCTTGCCCGTCTAAGAGCGAAGTCCAAAGTACGGAAAGTCCTCATCAGAGAACTCCTCTTTGCTGACGATGCTGCTTTAACATCTCACACTGAAGAATGCCTGCAGAGTCTCATCGACAGGTTTGCGTCTGCCTGCAATGAATTTGGCCTAACCATCAGCCTCAAGAAAACGAACATCATGGGGCAGGATGTCAGAAATGCTCCATCCATCAATATTGGCGACCACGCTCTGGAAGTGGTTCAAGAGTTCACCTACCTAGGCTCAACTATCACCAGTAACCTGTCTCTAGATGCAGAAATCAACAAGCGCATGGGTAAGGCTTCCACTGCTATGTCCAGACTGGCCAAGAGAGTGTGGGAAAATGGCGCACTGACACGGAACACAAAAGTCCGAGTGTATCAGGCCTGTGTCCTCAGTACCTTGCTCTACGGCAGCGAGGCCTAGACAACGTATGCCAGCCAAGAGCGACGTCTCAATTCATTCCATCTTCGCTGCCTTCGGAGAATACTTGGCATCAGGTGGCAGGACTATATCTCCAACACAGAAGTCCTTGAAGCGGCCAACACCCCCAGCTTATACACACTACTGAGTCAGCGGCGCTTGAGATGGCTTGGCCATGTGAGCCGCATGGAAGATGGCAGGATCCCCAAAGACACATTGTACAGCGAGCTCGCCACTGGTATCAGACCCACCGGCCGTCCATGTCTCCGTTATAAAGACGTCTGCAAACGCGACATGAAATCGTGTGACATTGATCACAAGTCGTGGGAGTCAGTTGCCAGCATTCGCCAGAGCTGGCGGGCAGCCATAAAGACAGGGCTAAATTGTGGCGAGTCGAAGAGACTTAGTAGTTGGCAGGAAAAAAGACAGAGGCGCAAGGGGAGAGCCAACTGTGCAACAGCCCCAACAAACAAATTTCTCTGCAGCACCTGTGGAAGAGCCTGTCACTCCAGAATTGGCCTTTATAGCCCCTCCAGGCGCTGCTTCACAAACCACTGACCACCTCCAGGCGCGTATCCATTGTCTCTCGAGATAAGGAGGCCCAAAAGAAAGACTGTGTTTTGAGCTCCCCTTTTTGTGAATCCTTGTTCACAGTTTTCCAATTATAAGACAAAGAAACCAATTCACACAGGCTTTCTCAGGTTTAAAGAAGAAAGATGAAATTTTATTAAAACTTAAACTCTAACATGGTTCATGCCTATGGATATACGATGCGCCCAAGCTAGCATGCACACGCGATATCACATGCAGATAGGGACAGAAAAGAGAAGAGGAAAATATAGTCGAGAGGCGTTTGAGGCAATATCTTGTTATGGTGCTTCGAGCTCACTGTAATCGTTTTGTAAATAGTCTTGCTTTTTGTTGGGGCCCAGTATTCTTCTAAAACCCTTATTCACATAGGAAACTTTTCTCTCTTTGAGTTTCACATGTTTTCACAAGATTCAGTTCTGTGGGAAGGAGATGGGACAGGCAGACACAAGAGGAGGTAATTCTTGCTTCAGTTCCAGGAGAGATCTTTACTCCATGAGCACACGGCTTTGTCTGAGTTCAAAATCCTTTGTTGGAAGTTCAAATTCTCTGCAAAAGCCAGTTGGTCATGTGACTAAAATTGGTCTGACCACTTCTTCTGTGTATTGGGGAAGCAACGACTGGGTCCCCATTGTTCCAACACTGCTAGTACTATGCAAATGTCCTTCCAGTCAGGTCTTGCAATTTTAAGTTTTAATGTTCATGTGGCAAAATAATGTGTGCCTCAGTCTTGGTAGGTGTGGGGGTTTGCCTGACAACCGCTTTCCAATTATAAGGCAAAGAAATTAGCACAAACACGCTTTCTTAGGTTTAATGAAGAAAAGCGAAATTTATTAAAACTTAAACTTAAACTCTAATTCGGTTAACGCCTACGGATACACACCACGCCCCATGCAAGCATGCATACGCGATACGCACATGCAAATAGAGACAGAAAAGAGCAGAAGAAAAATAGTGGAGAGGTTTGAGGCAATCTCTGAAGAGGGGTTTTTGTTACTGTGCTTCAAGCTCGCTGTACTCCTTGCTTGTAGGTAGATCTTGCTTTTCGTTGGGACCCAGTATTCTTCTTAAACCTTGTTCACTGTAGGAGACTTTTCTCTCTCTGCGTTCATATGTCTTCAATGGATTCTGAAGCTGGCGGGAGAGATGACAGCAGACAGGACAGGCTGCTGCAAGCCAGCCATGAGAGGACTTTTCAGTCCAGGAGTAAACAGCTTTCTGCTAGTTCAAAACTCTGCTGCAAGTTGAAAAAAAAAGGTTGCCCAACAGGTTAGTCATGTGACTAGTGGGGGTGACCACATCTGTTTGTGTATTCGGCCATCCTAGCAGTCAACCTGGAATACAAGCTCCTCCGCCCTCAACGTTAGGTAATCAAAGGTCCATTGTGGATTGAATGTCTCAGGGAATGGTCTTTTGTCCCTTTAAAACAGTAAATATGCAAATGTCTCTTCAATCAAGGGTCTGGTGGGTTTTTTTTAAACAAGTTGTTTCTTTACTCCAGTAACAGTTTAAAGATCAATGTTCATGTGGCAAAATTAATATGCCTCATTCTTGGTAGGTTGGGGCCTGCATGACAGCTTGTAGCACATCCTCAAATTTATCCGAAGCCTCATTTATTCCTTGCCTCACAAGGTTGGATTTTATGTTGGGCGGGCGAAAGCTGGCCACCGACGTAAAAGTCAGTGGCGAACCCACTTCTGCCTAGCCTGGGGATCCGTCCTGCATTTTACGGGTCATTGGGCCGGTAGCTCTTAATCCCAGCAGCGCCACTGGGAACGGTGGCCACGACTGGGATCGCAGCCCAGCCGAGGACATGGAGCCAGGAGGGCAGGTAAGTTTGGTTTGCCTCGCCGGGGGTAATTGGTCAGGACTGGGCAAGGCAAAGGTGGTCATTTGGGGGAAGGGAGGGTCTTGGATCCTGGGGGTGGTTGGGTAAGTGGAGGGTGGCCCTCATTCAAGCACCCTTTGCCCATTTGTCAGCGCCCACCCCTGCTTCCCCAACCATCCCCAGGACCCAAGGTGCTTTTATCAGGTGGCCTTTCCCAGCTCCAGGACACCCACTTGCCACAGGTAAATCCGCCTTGGAGGTGGGCGAAGGCCCTTAAGTGGCCATTAATTGGCCACTTAAAGGCCTTGATTGGCCTGTGGTGGGCGGCCCGTTTCTCACCCCTCCCTCCCCAGCCCTAGGTAAAGTGGGGCAGAGATGGGAGCAGGTCGGGAAGGCCTCCCAGACCCTCCCACTCCATTTTACTCCATACCCCCGCCACCATTCGGCCCACTGGGGTTGCGTTAAATTCTGGCCACAATCACATCATCTGCAATTGCACCCATAGAGCATAAAAGGGTATTTACTTGTTCTGCTTCTGATTTAGTATGCAGCTGGGAAGCTATCCTAAATCATCAGAATCTTTTTCTTGATAAGGGCCAATTTTGTATCTGATTTGAATCCTTCCTGATCGTGGAATCTTTGAAGCATTCTAAATTCCAAATCCATTTTGTTTCCCAAGGCATTTCTAGGTTTTTTAGGGTTTTCCCCTTTCTTTTTAAATCGTTTTGATTTTAATGGAGGTGTTTGCACTCTTTCTGAGGGTTTTCCCATGCTTTCCGGGTGGTCAGCGCCTTTTTGAGGTTTCCCATGCTTTCTCTCCGCGGTCTGGTTGAATACTGGCTGCCGACTCTGTCCGAATCGCCTTTTCGCCGGAGATCGACTTTTCTCCCTGTTTTTCCAACCCAGTGGGTTGTTATCCACCAATGACCCCTTTTAAAATTTTCTTACCCGATCCTGGACCATTGCCCAGCACCGTGACTCAGAACCCAATTGCTGGACCTAGATGTTTTGTTGCAAACTACCAGGCTTTTATGGTGCCGTCCAAATACCTGCATGGCTGACTCACTGACTGTCTGCTGCTTCTTCTTCGGCAATGGAGCAGCTCTGGAGCACTTTGCAGCCCCCCGATGAGATCTGCTATTCTCCTGACACCACTTTACGAGGTAAGATGTCTTCAGTACTTTCTGGCCATGTTACCATTGCCACCATGTTGTGTGTTGTTGTTGTAGTTGTAGGGTAGCTAGGGCGTTGCTGATAAAGTCTCTGAGTCTGGATAAGGTCAAATAATAACTTATTATTTACACATCTCTATTTACACTCTCCACAAGCCTTTCTAGCTAACATCCTTCGTGCTGCTACTCTCTTCTTCCAAAGCCCATTACCCTATGATTATTACATCATCATCACTACAGTGGGACGGTTGCTCTTACTGTCTTCAGCATTAATCCTTTCAGGTCCTTATACTACACTGAGGATATCCAAAAGTCATTTACACCAATTAAGTATTTTTGCTTTGAAGTTTAGTCACTGTTGTAATGTAGGAAACACAGAAGGCAATTTTCACACAGCAAGATCTCACAAACTGCAATCAACTAATGACAAGATAATCTATTTTTTATTGATGTGTGAAGGATAAATATTGGACAGGACATTGGGGAAAACTCTCCTGCTTTCCATTTAATAATGCAATAGGATGTTTTATCATCCACCCAAGAGGCAAATGTGGCCTCGATTTAATGTCTCAACCAAAAGCTAACCTCCCAGATAGGGTAGTATTTTCTCAGTACTGTGCCGAATCAGCAGCCTGGGTTTTTTGTTCAAATCACTGAAGTGAGACTTGAACCCACAATTTATGACTCAGAGGAGAAAGTGCTACCATTGACAGATTATGTATTTGTAATTGCTCATGTAGCAGTGCCAGCTAAACAGGTCTGAGTCCCAGCCAAGCTACTTGCAAAGGGACTGATGTCAAGACCATGTGGTTCACAGCTGGCCCACAGAAATGGCCCAATGCTGCCAAATTCTGGCACAAATTGCAGCACTTTTCTGATGCACTCTGTTTGTCCTTTGCCTTGGCAAAAGGGTAGAAGGAATACTGGGGCTATTTTGATTAGCAACATATTTTCAAAGTGATTGACTCTTAACTTACAACTGAAGTGGTCCAGCAAACTACTCGGTTGTACTAAAGCCACTACGAAGAATCAGACTGCAGTAATCTAAGAAGATGACTCACCACCAGCTTCTCAAGGCACTAAGAATGTACAGTAAATGCTGACCTAGCCAGCAATGGCCACATACTGAGAAGGGAAAAAATATATAAAAGCATGGGAATCCAAATTTCCTCAAGGGTTCTGTTGTACACTGTCATATGTCCAGCAGTACCCACAAGAAAATGGTAGGAATGCAGTTACACGAAGTCTACCCCATTTTGGGGGTTTTCTGGTAGGCCTCCTAAAGGCCAAATTATGTTCATTACTCTCCATTGACTTCAGTAGAAAATAAAATGGGGCAGAGTGCAAAATTAGCAGTGTACCCATCCCATCAGCCTCCTGACAGTTGGGTTAAGTTCAAAATGCCTCTAATGCTGCTCTGGGGATTGTGTGGGTGTGTCTAAAGTGGTTTCAAACGATCCCTGAAATTTGGTCAATTAAGGTGTAATTGCATTCTAAACAAAAGGGGTGCAAGCTACTTTCTGGGAGAAAGGCAGTTTTGAAAAATATTGTGTAAAAATTTGATAAATAGGCACCCTTAAGTAATCTCATATAGTTCTTCTGGTCTAGTCGTAAATGTTATAGGTAATCCTTTGCTTTGAATAAGCTAAATAGCAGTTGTTGACTTAACATTTGACCTTGAGAAACAGGACCTGCTACTCCAAGCAGATGTTGAGCAGATTTCTCTCCAAGGAAGAGCTGTTATCCTTCTGTGCTTCTCTTTTTCAAGGACGGAAGAGGCTTGAAGAAAGTTTTTCTTTTAAGAAAAACTTATTGTTGAGCTTTTTGTCTTCTATCCACTGTGAGGTCAGCCATGTTTAATTGAAATAATGTGCTGAGTCTCTGGAGCCTACTTTTTTTTTGTTTTATCTGAAAACCTTGACAAATATTGCAGGTGTGGAATTTAGCATAGCTGGAGACACTCTGCATCTGTGTCTGTCCTGGGAAAAGTTTTCCTGAATCCTGTACAAAGAATGAAAGCAGGTAATAGCATAAAACCTTAGTAAAAATGGAACCTAAAAGATTACTTTTACAAAATATATGAACTCAT
Source organism: Heterodontus francisci (assembly GCF_036365525.1). Taxonomy (NCBI): domain Eukaryota; kingdom Metazoa; phylum Chordata; class Chondrichthyes; order Heterodontiformes; family Heterodontidae; genus Heterodontus; species Heterodontus francisci. Next base: position 47,875,473 of record NC_090377.1, read on the forward strand.
TTTATTCCCCAAAGCTGATTTCTCACATGTGAGCTCATATTTCCCAACTGCAGGAGAAAAAACACATTTTGTTTTCCTTCAAAATCTTTCATTCTAATTTTTCTGGCTGCATATCTTGCTTTATGCTTTGACTAATTTACATGGAACATAAATGAACAAAGAACATTTTTCATCTAAACGTAACACTCTTATATTTGTTGTGAACTACTTTGATAATCTAATTTTGAAAACAATACAAGTCATGGAAGTTTTTAAGAATTCTAACTTAAGTTGTTTTATTACTTATTCTCTGCTATGACTGAGTTTGGCAGCTGTGGCTCAGAAGTACCCCTCTTGTCTCTGAGACTGAGGGTTCAAATCCCACTTCAGCGATTCAAGTACAAAACTTGATATTTTGAGGGAGTGCTCTACTATTTGAGGTGCTCTCTGCTCTATTCCAGAAATCCAGTTGGTAATACAGGAGCCAATCTTTGCTCAGTTTTATATTTATTTACAGGGTGAAACATTGCAAGCATACACCTCCTAACTCAATCACACTCAGGCCGGAATTTTACCAGGCTTTTGGTGACAGGCTGGGAGGCGAGAAGGCTCCCAAAATGGCGGGAAGGTGTCGGGGTGGGGGTGGGGGTGGTGGTGGGGGTGCGCGCCTGAAGTTTTACCATCACCATGCCATTTTGCCAGTGGCAGGGAAGGTGGCAGAGGGGCCGTCCGCTGGGAGCCCAACTGAGCCACTTGAATAACCAATTAAGACCCACTTCTCATTTTTCCCGCATTGAGCGGGCCTGCTGCCGCATGGGGAGACTAGCCAGTGAAAATTTTTGGCCACCCGGTGGACTCTGGTGGGGGGGGAGGGGCCTCCTTTAGGAGCACTCCATGTCCCACGGAAGGGCCCCCAAGTGGCAGTGACCTCCTCCGCAGCAATGACGTCGCCTGCCCTCAGCTACCCCTGCTAGGCCCAGGCTACCCCCAATCCCACTTACCCCTCTTCGAGGGTGCCTCGGCCATTGCGACCCCCTCTCCTTGCAACTGCAGCTTCAGCTCTGGCCTCCACTAGCGGTGGTGCTGCTGAGGCTGCTGAGCTGCTGGCCCTCAGATTGCACAGCAGCTCTTGTTGGGGAGGGAGGGGGGGTGTGCGGCAGGCCACTGGCCTTAATTGGGATGGCAGCCCCAGTAGCAGCCACTGAACTGCCACTGGCAATATGCTTCCCCAGGTTCCCACCATCGGCCAAAGTGGGATTGCCTCCCACTTTCGGCCCCAGCTGCTGGACTTCAGCCATTCCTGTAAAATTCCGGCCACTGTTTCACTAGGTGTCTCTTTCTATGAGTTCAAGTGAAATCCCAATTAATGCCATCCACCTGCACATAATTAAACACAATTGATATATAATTAACACTGTCCTTTGGATGAAATGTTAAACTGTGGTAATATTTGAGCAATATCAGCAATACTAAGATAATCCATTTTAGGTGTTGGTTAAGGGATTAATGTTGGCCAGGACCCTGGGAAAACTCTTCTGCTTTTCTTTGAATAGTGCTATGGAATCTTCTTCTAGTTTTTGATAGGTACAATAGGATTTGTATAAATTCTTCATGTGTGGATGTTTTATTTTGCAACAAATCATCACAGAAAGGGAAACTTATCAATCTGATTCCCAGCTCTCATCATCTATTATCTAATTTCCATTATTATTTAAAGAATAACCTAATGGACACAATAAATAGATATTACATCAGGGGAGCCTGTTATTGTCTTCTTTCTGGTTACCTCTAATATGATGGTGTTCTAAGTTGTCTATGTAAATAGCAATTATAAAAAAATCAATTTGATCATGTTTTAACTAAGCTTTAAGTTGTGTGAACAATTTAAAAATGTTGCTAGCTAATAACTCAGGAAAGCACTCAATATCATTGTAAATTTATGTGAAGAGGAATAAGGTCTCTGTAACTTTGTGCTATGGTTAAGGCTTTTAAATTAAGGAGCCAAGGTGAAGGGGTAATGCTCATATTTCAGCTCAAGGTTGAAAAAGTAAAAGAAAAAATGGATGCTAATGAACTGCAGCGTTAGATTTTAAAACCCTCAAGATTGTTGGAACAAAGTAAGGATGAGGAGGTAGGTAGTTTTGTGGTTTTGCGCTCTGAGTTAAAATGGGACTATATTACAGTGGGAAGTGCCTGATATACTGAAGTGTATCTTTGTTCTCTTTGGATTTGCTTTTATTGTCTCCTTCCTTTTCCTGGCTAGTATGTAGCATGCTGGAAGCCTGCAGAAATGCACAAAACTCATTTAGGCCCTTAAATCTATTCAGATTGGTACTGCTCCCCATAATGCAGCTGGAGTCCCTGAGCAGTGACCTAGTCACTGAAAGGGAGGCTCTATTTAAATATATTGAGTGGCCCTGATTTGCATTATGGCCACTCTGCCTATGCCCGCTCATTCATTGAGCCTCAAACAGCTATTTGTTTTGTTAGCACCATGTTCTTTCTCACCCTGTATGCTCTGCTCATCCTTGAAATCTTTCCTCCATGAATTTGTGATGCTCAAAGCAAGGTTCTGGTACTGGGATAGATCTAGGGGCGCCTTACAGTAATTGCCCAGCACTGTCTTGTAAATTGTTGTAATGTATGCTTCACAATTTAGCATTCAGGAAAGGACTGATGGTAGACGTCCCAAAGGATGCCAGAGAACCTGATGATTACACTGCCGATGCAGTAGACTCAGCCCAACTTTTCCCGCAGCCTTCAGCTGGGTGGATGAGGTGCTCACTTTAATCAGGTGGGATTCTCATTCATCGATGCAAATTGGGATCCTATGATATTCATAGGAATTCTGCTTAATTGTCAACAGTGGCTCAGTGGTAGTATTCTTGCCTTTGAGACAAGCAGGTTGTTGACTCATGTCCCACTGCAGGGGCAAAATTTAAGCTTGATACTCCAGTGCAGTAACTGAGGGAGTGTTGTACTGTCAGAGACGTTATGTTTTGGATCAGTCATTAAACCAAGGCCACATCCTCCTTTTGACTGGATGTAAAAGATCCCATGGCATTATTTTGAAGAAGAGTAATGCAGTTCTTCCCAGTGCTCTGGCCAATATTTATCTCTTAACGAACTTTCTTGGAAGCAAATTCGCTACTGTGTTTCTATCATTACAGTACAGCAGTAGCTACACTTCAAAAGCACTTCATTGGCTGTAAAGTGCTTTGAGATGCCCTGAAGTTGTGAATAGCAACCTATAAATGCTAGTCATTTTGATTAGACAATTTACAACCTTCCGGACTTGACATTGAGTTCAACAACTTCAGATCATAACCATCCTTTATGTAATTATTTAATTATCTGCCCCACTCCACTCTGACCTCACTGTCCTCTGCCTTCTATACTGTTTTAATGAAGATCAACAGAAGCTTGAGGAACAGCATCTCATCATTTGATTAGGCAGTTTACTGCCTTCCAGACTTACCACTGAATTCAACAATTTCAGGTCATAACCTCTGTCCCCATTTTTCTGGACAGCAGTTGTTGGTACTGATTCTACTTTTGTCATTTTCAGCTCCTCTACACCCATAATTTGTTTCTTTGTCCCATTATCATTTCCTTTCCCCTTGCATCATCATCTCTTTTATCACTTAATCTCTCCTGCCCTCCAACCTATCACAGAGCTTTCCTTTTGTTCTCCCCCCCCCACAACCCCCACACCACCGCTAGCCTCAGTCTTCCTTTCCTTGCCTTTGTACTTGCTTAAAACCTGCTACATCTTTAACTTTTTCCAGTTCTGCTGAAAAGTCATCAATCTGAAACATTAATGCTGATTCTCTGTCCACAGATATAGTATGACCTGCTGAGTATTTCCAGCATTTTCTGTTCTTATTTTATTTTGTTTCTTTTCCTGTCTCATTACCACCCCATTTTGCCTTGAACCATCATCCCTTTTGACAATTAATCACTCTTGTCCTCTACCCTATCACAGTTTCCCTTTTGTTCTTTCCACTTCTCCACCAAACCCCCTCCCCCCAACCCACCATTCCCTTTTCCCTCTGACTATGTATTTGCTTATAAATTGTTAAATCTTTAAATTCTTCCAGATCTAATGAAAGGTCATTGACCTGAAACATTAACTCTGTTTCTCTCTCCACAGATGATGCATGGCCTGCTGAGTACTTCCGTTTTTATTTCAGATTTCCAGCATCCAGAGTATTTTGCTAATGCTAGTTCTTTCTTTTTTAAAGTAGGCATCATCTATTCATTTTTAAGTTTTTTAATGATCTACTGGATGGAGGGTGTGCTGTGCATTCTCCACCCTGTTAAACCTGGTAGTACAGCAGAAGAGGTGAAAAAGGTAATGTTGAAATCATTTTCATGGACCAAAAGGAGCAGGAATGCTTTCTTCTCTGAATGAACAATGTGGGCCATTGCTGCCCCTGGCTTCACCTCCCCCTTTCCCCTACCCCCAACTGTGAACACACCCCTTCCCTCATTCTACCTTCTTGCTGGCAGTGTGTGCCTCCAAGGATCTGGAGATGGTGAGCAGCAGCACCATTCAGGCCTGTAGCTCAAAAATGAAATGTTAGTCAGGCCTCCCCTTTGAAATGGATCAGATTTCCCAATAGCAAATCACACTATCTGTCCCTCTTCGCGCGTGTGTCTCTGGGCTTCTAAGCGAAAGAAACAGGCAAATGACAAGGTGAGTGTGTGGTCATCAAAGTTGCCAGAGGTAGCAAGGACTGCATTGTTTGCTCTTCAGCAATCTTCTCAGCTTTCTCCTGGTTTGCAGCACCTGGTAGGAAAATAAACAGTGCTGTTAACTTTGTATCTGCTTGAGCACCATTCCATCTTAATCCACTACTTTATGGCTTTCTTATAATGAAAGTTAAAGTTGATGAAGAGATTGAAGAATACATTGAAACATAAGTAAGAAAAAATAACCCACTGAAGGCATAGTGACTCCCACATCTCCATACCCAATTACAAGGTGAAAGCTGAAGCCAAAATCTGTCTCCAGTCTCACACCAACTCTTAACTGTCCTCTGAAGTAGTCTAGCAAAACACTGTTGTTTCCAACCACTTTAGGCCCACTACTGTAATACAGTAGTAGAAGAGACTGAAAGGGTTAATGCTTGGGACAGTCAAGTAACACTTTCCACTGTGATAATGATGTAAGGGATCACATGTGTAATAGGCTTGGGAGAAGCAAGAAGCATCATGAGTAGCAGAAGCCAGACTGGCTTTTAGAAAATGCATATAGTCCATGTAAATATAATAAATGAGTTACTGTTTACATTTACAATGATTCTGAGATCTCTGTAAACCAAACTCTGAAATGTTAGCAACAATATACAACAACTACGACCTTCTCAGGACAACTAGAGATGGGCAGAAAATGCTGGCCTCACTAATGATGCCACATCCTGAGAAGGAAACAGTAAATTCCGAGGTGTGAGACAATTGACACATGTGTTGCAAAGTGACTTTGCATCAGGGATCATATGACAATCTAAAGGGCATTGCTTGATTATTATGCTAAAGAATACCCATGTGGTGCTCTCTAATTCAGTTATTTGCCCTGTTATTAATCTGAAATCTTACCTTTGCTGACCTAGTGCAGTATTTAAAATTCTTATGTTGCTGTAAGTGATTACTTATGGAGGTCCCACTTTCAGAGTTACGACTGAGGTGGGAGGAGTGCACTCTCTTTTCTCGTTCCATTTCTCCACAGGTCACAACATATATTTAAATGTTTACCCAGTTACTGATACAGTCAATTGTATACTCTACTCTTTATCCCTGAATAAAATACACCAACCAGGTTTCTTTAATGAACAACAAAATTATCAGTTTATTACAAAACAAGACTTATCTAGTAACGAAGCAAAGCATTAACACACAGATTGAAATGTGCAAGTTCCCTCTTTACCTTAGCCCCTCACACACACAGACACATACACAAACACTAGTTAATTGAAAAATAAAGAGATTTTCTCTGCATAGCTGTTTTACAAAAACAAAACAAAAAAAATGCTTTGGCCAAATACTTGCTAATTCTTGAAGAAAAAAGAGAAGATATGGAAGGATGTCAGTTGTCCCTTTTGGTCTGGCGTCCGGGTCTGCAGAGATGGAGCACTGGGATCTTTTCTGGAGCAGTTCATTCTGGAGATATTGAGAAGTAGCCTGATAGGCTTACCAGGAGAAATGTAGCATCAGGGGTTTCAGTTATCCCACTCTGGATTCACAGGTTTTTCAAAGAGGTAGAGAAGGATGAGCTGGTGTCTTATCTCTCAGCAGGCTGAGCTCCAACTGCTTTCAACACAGTCCACACCCCAACTGAACCAAAACAATCTCTCAAAAGTGAAACCCCAAACAGCAAGTCAGAACCTCTTAACCGCTATAAATTGTAACATGTCACTTCTTTGTAAAAGTCTCCTCCAAGTCACCAAGGTTTCTGTTGTTTATTGAGCTTAAGGAATGTGATTTCCAGCAAAGGTTGTTTTCAAACAAGACCTCTCAGTTACCCTTGTAAAAAAACACATTAATGGAATATTTTCAATTTTAAACACAAGTCCTAAAAAAAATTTTAAAATGGAAGCACTTTCATAACACCTCCAACCTTGGAGGAATGAAACATCATTTTTAAATGTGTTTCATTACAAAGTATGAAAAAAACAGAAGGTGAAACAATATTAAAACACATTTACACACTCATTCTCATTTACTCATTAACTTCGAGCAGAGAAGGATGATGGGGACCTGATTGAGGTATACAAAATTATGAGGGGCAGAGAAAGGGTAGATGAGAAGAAACTTTTTCCCTTAGCAAGGTGTCAATAACCAGGGGACATAGATTTAAGGTAAAGGGCAGGAGGTTTAGAGGGGATTTGAGGAATTTTTTTTTTACCCAGAGGGTGGTAGAGGCAGGAACCCTCACAACATTTAAGAAGTATTTAGATGAGCACTTGAAACGCCATAGCATACAAGATTAATGGCCAAGTGCTGGAAAATGGGATTATGTTTCCTTGCTATGTGGATAATCTTTACGTGATAAGCTTGCAATAGTAAACTCCATTGGAATAGGCTGGCATTCTGGTTTTTGAATTTTTCCACAAAGGCTAGGGGTTATGATTAGTATATACTAGTGTCTCTCTGTAGTCGTGACGGACATAGACTTCAAAATGCTTAAGAGCTAGTAATAAGTCCAGGGTTTCTTTTTCCACTGTTGAGTACCTCTTCTGGTGTCGATTTAGCTTTTTGGAAAAGTATCCCACTGGTCTTTCTATACCTGATTCCTCGTCTTGTAACAGGACTGCACCGACCCCCAGGTCACTAGCATCAATTGCTACCATGAAGGGCTGAGTGAAATTTGGGGCAGCCAACACTGGTTCATTAATCAAAATGGCTTTCAGCCTCTCAAAAGATGCTTGGCACTCCCCTGACTACACTACCTTAGTTTTCTTCTTTTGTAGCAAATCGGTCAGTGGAGCAGCTATCGTACTAAAATTTGGTACAAACTTGCAGTAGAAACCACACAACCCAAAAACCTCATGATTTTTCACTTAGTCTTAGGGGTAGGGAACTTCACCAATGCTTATACTTTCACTGCTCTTGGCAACACTTGTCCTTTCCCTAGTCTATGCCCGAGGTAGGTTATCCGCGCTTTTACAACTTCACTTTTGGCAAGGTTTATCACTAAATCAGCTGACTGTAATTTTCTAAATAGAGCTTTTGATTGTCCAAGTGGTCCTTCCAAGTGTCACTGTATACTAGCACACCATCAAGGTAAACCATACAGTTAGGAACACTGGCTACCACTTAGTTCATTCGTCTCTGAAGAATGGCTGGGGCATTTTTTAGCCTGAATGGCATCACTTGGCATTGGAAAAGACTGTCTGGCGTGACAAAGGCCGATATTTCTTTAGCTCGGGGTGATACCTGTCAGTATCCCTTTAACAAATCTATTTTTATCAGAAACATGGCACAGCTCACACTGTCGATACAGTCTTCCAAGTGAGGAATTGGGTAGGAGTCTGCCTTTGTTACTGCATTAACCTTTCTTTAGTTTATGCAGAATCTAGTTGAACCATCGGGTTTAGGCATTAACATCACTGGGAAACTCCAGCTGCTTTGGCTGAGTTCAATTAGGTGGTTTTCCAACATGTATTGGATTTCTGCTTTTACCTGGGCCTGTTTCTCTTCACTTAAGCAATAAGGATGCTGTTTTATAGGAAAGTCAACATGGATTTATGAATGGGAAATCATGTTTGATGAACCTGTTTGAGTTTTTTGAGAATGTTACTAACAGAATTGATAAAGGGGTTGACATGGTATACTTGGATTTTCAGAAGGCTTTTGATAAAATCCCTCACAGGAGGTTGGTTAGCAAAATTAAAGCACATGGGATAGGAGGTGATATACGGGCATGGATTAAGGATTGGTTAACAGGCAGAAAGCAGAGAGTAGGAATAAACGGGTCATTCTCACGTTGGCAGGCTTTGACTAGTGGGGTACCACAGGGATCAGTGCGTGGGCCCCAGCTGCTCACAATCTATACCAATGATTTGGATGTGGAGACCAAATATAGTATTTCCAAGTTCGCGGATGACACAAAACTAGGTGGGAATGTCTGTTGTGAGGAAGATGCAAAGCGGCTTCAAGGGGATTTGGACAGACTTAGTGAGTGGGCAAGAACATGGCAGATGGAATATTATGTGGAAAAATGTGAGGTTATCCACTTTTGTAGGAGGAATAGATGTGCAGAGTATTTCTTAAATGGTAAGAGATTAGAAAGTGTAGATGTACAAAGGGACCTGAGTGTCCTTGTCAATAAGTCACTGAAAGCTAACATGTAGGTGCAGCAAGCAATTAGGAAAGCTAATGGTATGTTAGCCTTTATTGCAAGATGATTTGAGTACAGGGGTAGTGAAGTCTTGCTTCAATTGTATAGAACCTTGGTTAGACAACACCTGGAGTACTGTGTGCAGTTTTGGTCCCCTTACTTTACGAAGGATATTATTGCCATAGAGGGAGTGCAACGAATGTTCACCAGACTTGTTCCCGGGATGGCAGGACTGTCCTATGAAGAGAGATTGGGGAAACTGGGCCTGTATTCTCTACAGTTTCGAAGAATAAGGTAATCTCATTGAAACCTACCAAATACTTAAAGGGATAGACAGGGTAGATGCAGCTAAGATGTTTCCCCTGGTTGTGGAGTCTAGATCCAGGGACACAATTTCAAAATAAGCGGGGAGCCACTTGGGACAGAGATGAGGAGAAATTTCTTTACTCAGAGGGTTGTGAATCTTTGGAATTCTCTACCCCAGAGGGCTGTGGAAGTTCAGTCATTGAGTATGTTTAAAGTAGAGATTGGCATATTCCTAAATACCAATGACATAAAGGGATATGGGGATAGTGTGGGAAAAAGGGATTGAAGTGGATTATCATCCAGGATTGTATTGAATGGTGGAGCAGGCTCATTGGGCTGAATGGCCTACTCCTGCTCTTATGTTCCTATATTCGAATGTTCCTATGAAAGGATTCCCCTACATCCACATCATGTATGGCTAAGGTTGTACATCCTGGTTTGTCCCTGCAGACTCCTTTAAATTCTGTGAGTAGCCTTGTTAGGTCTTCTCATTGTTCTGCATCTAAATATGAAAGCATAGTGTGTAATCTCCCTAACAATTCAGTATTAGCCAATCAGATAGTAGGAGGTTCAATTTTAGAATTGTCTAGGCCTCCTTCTGCCTCATCCTCACTATCCCTTTCACTCTTCCCTGTCCCTATTACCTGACATACCTATGCTTGTTTATCCATCTCCCGGCGATGATATTGTTTCAACATATTGATATGACACAGCCGATTCTTTTTCCGGTGATCTGGGGTGTCAATCAAATAATTTACTTTACCAATTCTTTTGACCACTTCATATGGACCACTGAACCGTGCTTTCAGTGATTCACTCTGCAAAGGCAGTAATACTAACTCCTCATCCTCTGGTTGAAATGTTCGGGTCTTGACATGCTTCTTTGCCCATTTCTTCACAATTGTTTGGGAAGCTTTAAGGTGTTCCTGAGCCACTTTGCAGGCTCTCATGAGCTGCTCCCGGAACATGGATACATAATCTAACACGGACGTTTCGTCCCTCTGTTCTAAAAACTTTTCTTTGATTAGTTTTAGCGGACGTCTTATCTCATGTCCATAAACTAATTCAAAAGGACTAAAACCGGTCGACACATTAGGTGAATCCCTACTGGCAAACAAAAGAAATTCTAGACCTTTATCCCAATCATGGGGATATTCATGACAGTATGCCCTGATCATCTTTTTGAGGGCCTGATGATGCTGCTCTAAAGCCCCTTGTGTCTGTGGGTGATATGCTGAAGACTTTAACTGTGTTATACCCAAATTACCCTAACTTCCTGAAAAATGTTAGACATAAAATTGGAAAATTGAATTTCAGTCGGTAATCCATATCTTGTGAAGAGCTGGGTTAACTTCTTGACCACTACCTGAGCAGAAATTGTTCTCAAGGGAATGGCCTCTGGGAACCGAGTAACCATGTCCATGATAGTGAGTATATATTGGTGTCCCGCTTTTGTTTTTGGTAAAGGTCCTACACAATCTACCAACACCCTACTCAATGGTTCCCCAAAAACTGGTATGGGAATTAGAGGTGCCAGTTTTCTGGCAGGTTGCAGTTTTCCCCAATCTGGCATGTGTAGCACATTTTACAAAACTGCACCACATCTTTGGAAAGACCTGGCCAGTAAAAATGTCTACCTATACGTGATTGGGTTGTCCAGATCCCCACATGTCCCGCCATAGGAATTTCTGGGCTATCCTTCATATTTCCTGGCGATACTTGGGCAGCACCACTATCTGATAAAGAACCAACCAGTCTTCATCTGCAGTGCTGTGAGGAGGTCTCCACTTCCTCATCAGAATCCCATTTTTAATATAGTAACCTTCCGGAACTCCCTTTGCCGCAGCTTCTGTTAGGGCTGATTGTGCCACTTTATTTAACTCTGGATTGGCTTGCTAAACCTTGATCATTTCTTTTGGATCATGCAAATCCCCAAAGAAAGTTTCAGATATTTGACTATCTGTGGTGCCAATTTGACCTCTGACAATGGAACTTGTTTAGCTCATGTCACTACACATGAAGGAAAAATTCCTGGAAGATTTTTCTGCAATGTTCTCTCTCTTTGACTTCACTTGGTCTTTCCGTGACTACTGGAGAAGCTACTACCTTCGCTCCGGCCAAATCTTTGCCCAGGAGTATGGACAACCCCGCCGATACCATTCACTTAAACCTTGCCATTCAGTGCGCTCTCTGGTGGAAAGGTTATGCCTTTTCCCAGTGTTATGAAAGTACTTCCATTTTTTATTAAATTTTGAGGACTTGTGTTTTATTTGGGAAAACTGAAAAGGATTCCATGGTTGTTCTTTCAGTGGGGTTATTGAAAGGACTTGTTTACAAACAACATGCACTGAAAGTCTCCTGTCTTCAGATAAATGCCCATCAGGGGGCTTTTTTGACTTGGAGAAGATGTTTACAGAGAAGTACCAGGCCACCAGGTCAGGAGGCTTAACTCTTGAGATTGTTTTTGGTTTCGCTTTGGATGGTCAGTTGGAGAAAACTTGCCAAGGGAGCAAACCCCAAATCAGCTTGTTCCATCTCTTTGAAAAGCCTCCCAGCTTTTCAATCTCTTTACGAAGACCTGAGAAGCAAGTCTAAGAAACAAACTGAAACTGTTGCTGCTTTTCTCCTGAAAGACCTGCCAAACCGATCCTCAATGTCACCTGAAAAGAACTGTTCTCAGAAGATCGCAGTGACAGCTGTCTACACATAATTGTGACGCCAGACAAAAGGGGGACAACTGACATTTTTCCATATCTTCTCATTTTTTCTTCAAGAATTATCAAGTATTTGGCCAAAGTATTTTTTTTTGTAACAAACCTCTGCAGAGAGTGAATTTCTGTATTTTTTTCAGAGTGAGTGCGAGTGTGTGAGGGGCTAATTTAAAAAGGGAACTTTCATATTTCAATCTGTGTGTTAATGCTTTGCTTCATTACTAGATAAGTCTTGTTTTGATAATAATTGGATAATTTTGTTGTTTATTAATGAAACCTGGTTGGTCTATTTTATTCTGGGATAAAGAGTAGAGTATATGATTGACTACATTAATATCTGGGTAAACATTTAAATATATGTTGTGACCTGTGGAGAAGTGGAACTAGAAACAACAGTGTACTCCTCCACCTCGGTCGTAACACCAGCAAAAGTGGTGGATGGGTCCTGTATCCCTAAGTATCATTATAGGTTTAACTACTTCACTTGAGGGAAAAGGAGTTACTATTCCTTTTGACAAGAATTCCTTATAATTCTCAAGTATCTTATTCACATCCCCCGCACACACAACTTTTTTTTTTAACTTGACCTTACAGTTGCAGTCAGAACTACAGCCTGATCTGTCATACTCTTGGTCAGTGCCCATTTCTCTGCATTGGCCTTTTGTACCCCAAGAAGTTCCATGGGTTTACCCTGAAGCTTCCAGCATTCTGCATGAAGGTGTCCCACCTTGTGAAAATGATAACATTTAGGCTTTCAGATTTCACGTCCACCCTCCGCATCTTTCTTTCTGGCCTGAGGAGGAGATCCCTGGGCATTCCCAGCTGTCCCTTCTTGTCCCCGGCTACTTGCCTTCTTTTTATCCTCCCACCTTCTATCCTTCTCGGGTTTGTGGGGGTGACAGACAAAGGGTTTGGACTTGTAAACAAGCTCATAATCATCAGTGATTCCAGCTGCCTGTCTGGCTGTAGAAACCTTCTGGTACTCTACATGGGCTCTTACTAACACAGGGAGTGAATTTTTAAATTCTTCCAGGAGAATTATTGTCCTAAGGGTCTCATACGTGACCTCTACCTTTACTGCCACATGCAATGATCAAAGTTAATTTGCTTTACCCTCTCAAATTCTATATAAGTCTGCCCAGGCTGTCTCTGGAGGTTCTGAAATTTCTGCCTGTATGCTTCAGGGACTAACTCTTAAACAGTGGGAATAGCTTTTTTGCCATCTCATAATCTGTAGAAGCCTCCTCAGAAAGCATAGCATAAACATCATGAGCTCTGCTAATTAACCTGCTTTGCATGAGCAGTATCCAATTTTCTTTCGGCCACCTCATCTGTTTAGCTCGCTTTTCAAAAGAAATAAAAAATGCATCTATGCCCTTTTCCTCAAACTTCGGGACAGCTTGCACAAATTTAAACAGCTCTCCACTGGGTCCTGGGCTGGAGTCAGCTTTTTCCTCCTCAGAATTTTCACCGGAATCAAGCCCAGCCTTTTGTTTTAGTTCCAGCTTTTTAACTTTGAATACCCTTCCTTCTCTTTCATTTTATCTTTGAAATTCTAGTTCAAGTTTCTTAATTTCTTTTTCTTTTTCAAGCTCAAGTTTTTTCATTTCCAATTCTCTTTCCTTTTGAAATACGCTCTCTTTTGCCGTTTCCTCTCTTTCCTCCTTTTCCCTTTCAAGTTCAAGCTGCTTCATCTGCAACTGAATTTTAGCTAATTCAACTGAACTACCATCTAGTTCACCTTTTTCTTCTTCGAATTTCAAATGCTGTGCTATTATTACAATTATGTCCACTTTCTTAGCTCCTGGTTTTAACTCTAATCCTAATTTCATTGCCAATGCTATTACGTTAGCCTTGATTAAGTTTCCCAAATCACTCAGGGATAAGTCCTCCTTCTCCAGAAACGCCATAGCAACTGACAATATCCATTCCAATAATGTTAACATTACTCTAATGCACAAGAAACCTGGTTTTTCCTTTTCCTCTTTTCAATTATTGTTACCCCACTTACAATTGCATATTGTCGGCTTTGGATTATCCTGCACAGACCCCTAATTGTATGTTACGACCAAGGTGGGAGGAGTGCACTGTCTTTTCTAGCTGTACTTCTCCACAGGTAACAACATACATTTAAATGTTTACCCAGTTCCCTTGTGGTCAATCATACACTCAACTCTTTATCCCTGAATAAACTACACCAACCAGGTTTCTTTAATAAACAACACAATTATCAGTCTATTATAAAACAAGACTTATCTAGTAACGAAGCAAAGCGTTAACACACAGATTGAAATATGAAAGTTCCCTTTTTACTTTAGCACCTCACACACACACAGACACAGACACACACACAAACTGGTTAATCGAAAAATAAAGAGATTTTCTCTGCATAGCTCTTTTACAAAACCCCCCAAAAAAGAATACTTTGGCCAAATACTTGCTAATTATTGAAGAAAAAAGAGAAGATATGGAAGGATGTCAGTTTTCCCATTTGGTCTGGCGTCTGGATATATGGAAACAGTTCTCTGGGATCATTTCTGGAGCAGTTCATTCTGGAGATGTTGAGAAGTAGCCTGATAGGCTTACCAGGAGAAATGTTGCATCGGGCGTTTCAGTTATCTCACTCTGGATTCGGAGGCTTTTTAAAGAGGTAGAGAAAGATGAGCTGGTGTCTCATCTCTCAGCAGGCTGACCTCCAACTGCTTTCAACACAGTCCACACCCCAACTCAACCCAAAACAATATCTCAAAAGCAAAACTCCAAACAGCAAGTCAGAACCTCCTGACCACTATAAATCATAACATGTCACTTCTCTGTAAAAATATCCCCAAGTCACCAAGGTTGCTGTTGTTTATTGAGCTTAAAGCATGCGATTTCCAGTGTGTTTTCAAACAAGACCTCTCAGGGGCCCTTGTAAAAAAAATCCATGGAATCTTTTCAATTTTAAACACAAGTCATCAAAAAATTTAAAAATGGAAGAACTTTCATAACAACAGCCACAGCCATTTCCTTCTACATGACCAGTGTGGCTGCATGTGTTAGCTTGTTGCCTGGTACTCAAATTATTGCAAAATTTCATTCTATCATTTGTTTCAGCAGTATTTTCAGACCAATCTCAGAGACATTTGATACTTGCCTTTTCCCTTCTGCTGCACCAGCTATGTTCCTCCCTTTTCCAAAAGCCTGTTCAGCTCTTTAAATCCACACCATTCTCTAAATGTGGAAGCTGCACCCTCGTTCCATAACTTGCAGAATTTTCCACCCCCCCCTTTCCCAGCATAGCTAGCCTCCTGTTGATATATCTCTTGCCCTTGTCCTGCCATCATAATTGAAATTAGCTAACCATGAGATTTCTGAGAGGGTCAGCCTCCTCTGAATTCATCAAGGATACAAGAAGTTCCAGGCCAATGTATTTTCGTAATGTCTACAGGATGGATGTGAAATTAAAGAAAAGCTCAACAAAATTATAACCATGTAATTTTGAAACAATAAGACTTAGGAGCTGGGTGGAAGTTGCGGAGCAGAAATTACTGATTATTCTCCTTGAAAACAAGATATATAAAGAAAGCACTGCTACAATCAAAAGAGCGAGTTTGATCAAATCAAAATTAATGGTTATTTCTAATTAAAAGATAGCATTCAAACTGTATCAAATTATCATATATTTATATTGAAAATAGATTAATTTAATATCAGTGAAAATAATTTCTTTTCGCTAAAATGTTTCAATACTATGCTGAGTTTCATTGATCTTTGTAATGTTACAAAAACTGAGAATGAACCATTATTATAAAAACTGCAATACTGAGTTGACTATCACCAGAAGCATGATACTTATTTTATATTTTGATTAAAAATTGAAATTGTCTTTGTCACAGTTCCTTAATTATGGCCAAATTTACGATCTGTAATCTAATATTCAGGTACAGTGCAACATAGGATAAATAATCTTTATTTTAAAAAGGTCAGCTTCCTGTCCTTTTCTGTGAAGCACTATATGTGACTGCAGTTCTACCAATCAGTTTCTTGTCTTTTTTTGTTGTTAAGGCCCTGGTTGTCACAGTAACAGTATCGTGATAAGCTGGTATCTACCAAATACTCCAAGGGGGTCTTAATAGGATTGAACCAAGGGATCAAGTGGCTTGTTTCCTGTTTTAAGTTTGTAATAACCTATCTGCAACTTATTATGCAGTTCCTGAATTCAGATGCCATTGATAATTAGGAAGTAACATTTAATTGATCTAGATCTTTTGTACAAAAATAAGGAATAGAAGCAAAACACGAAAAGGAAAAAGGGTGAAAAAGTTGAAATTATGTCCACATGCTTCACAGTTACTGATCCCTTTCACAGACACAAATTTTCCACATCAAAGTGAGGACTTTGTTTATTAAGAACAATACAGCATGTCACATTAAAAGCTTTGCTGCTCTTGCTGATTTGGGACATCGGATGTTTGCTGCACTGATCTTAGCAAAAGAATAATCCCGGGATTATTAATTCAACAGATGTCACATACTTTAAGTGGAAAACAAATCTTTTAACAAAATGAAAAGTGAGGGACTGTCACCAGGAAGAGCAGAGCTCTACTTAGACAAAAAGTTTAGTCACAGTTTACACTGAATTTATAAACAAGTCTTTTAAATCATTAGCATATTCATTTTAAGTAGGCACATTGACTGAAGATATTATACAAAAAGAGTGAAACTAAATAAAATAGTACAATAGGTTTCAGACAACAAACAAATATATTTTATCCAATTGGACAATATTCATTTTTAACTTTTATGCCCAATGCTTATCTTAAGTATATATCTAAAAATGTTGAATGGATTTTTCAAAAGAAAATTTGAATACTTACACTTCTAACAGAAAAAGAATAGGACAAGGTAGTATGTGCTCATTATGGAGGGTGCTCCCATTCTCTAATCTATGTACACTATAAAATCCCTTGCACTTTTTGACAGACTTTCATAGAAATTAAGTGAAAGTGATTAACAAAGCAACTTGAACCCAAAATTTGCTTTTGGGAGAATTATTCCATTCCATTCATTTGGAATTTTTCAAGCCAGACACTTAATGTTCTGATCATTGACAATTCATGACATTGGTTTTATCATATGACTGATGCTCTCAGGAGAGCTACCAGTCTAGGAATGTATCAAAAAAGATAGCAAAAAAAAAACAAGTCTGTCTTTTTAATACAGTAGAAGGCATTTTTAAAGCTCTGGTTCTCATATAAAAGCTTTAAAAAATACTCCTAAGTTTCTTTATACTACAAACATGGTCGATTTATATTTCCTATCAACCTCCTTTGATTTACTGTTTTGAGTACAGTGCTCACAGTGACATTATTCAGATTTCATCACTATGGCAACAGCAGTTACCATAATCATGCTGCCACCCTACCCAGTTCCACTCCCATTTCGCCCTCGGGACAACGCTAGGACTTTAACAAAACAAGATGATGGAATTTTCAATCATATACTCAGCTAAGTTAGATTCATTTTCACAGTCTAAAGATTTCATTGCTTGCATTACCACACATGTCCAACATGGGGTTGAAAATATGGCATATATATATGGGAAAAAACAATAAAAAATGACAGTGGTAGAAGGCAACAAGAAGTACTTTTCAAGGTGTTCACGGAACTAAATAAATTTAGGATATTTATTTTTTTATTTATTTAGAGATACAGCACTGAAACAGGCCCTTTGGCCCACCGAGTCTGTGCCGACTAACCCTACAGTAATCCCATATTCCCTATCACCTCTCTACACTAGGCTGTGGGAGGAAACCAGAGCACCTGGCAAAAACCCACACAGACACAGGGAGAACTTGCAAACTCCGCACAGGCAGTACCCAGAATCGAACCCAGGTTCCTGGAGCTGTGAGGCTGCGGTGCTAACCACTGTGCCGCCCAAAAATACGTGATATGTGAATGAATAGCAGAAAGCCAGTGCAAGTACAGTATTTGGAGTGGACTTCTGGTTCAGAAAATATTCAAGGTAACTGCAGCTGTTATCAGAAGGAAAACTAGACCCTTATGCAAAACTGGAAATCCTAACACTTCTGCAAAAAGTGATCAGCTCTCTGAAATGGTTCCTGAAGAGTTCAATTAATTCTGTAAATTTATATTTGTCCAACACCATTTTTATAGGATAATATTAAATAAGAGTGAGCAAGCTTTAGATTTGCTTTAAGTCAGAAAAGCAGCAATATGCTGGACATTTGCAAAACATAAATATTCTCTTCTAATTTGGAATCTCCAGACCACTTTTGTGGTTAGGGAGTGCAAGTTTGAATCGCTAGCTGATTGTGTAATCTTTGAGGTGAGGTCCTTTACATAATTAATTGAAGACTGGGTTTTATGCAGGCGGCTAGGCTCATAGGGTATTTCCAAAATAGGCTTTAGCTTTCACTTAAAGGGATGCAGGCATGTATAGGTATGTGTTGATGCATAAAAGAAACAATTCTTAGAATCTTTAGAAAAGCTGCATTTCATTACTGCATTAAAAAATGCATTTCAAGGCTTTGACAAGACTAAAGAGGTGAAGAAGTACCAGGATAAAATTAAATGAAAGGAAACCTGATGTGAAGGCATGAAATGCATTCTGACAGGAGACAGAATGGCCGAGTCCTTGTTCTGTGGCTGATGCAGTGGAGGTTGAACAGCAGAGATAGTAGTCAAGCTCAATGCTGTGTACACTACTTGCAGGACCTGAGAGCAGATGCAGTACAAGCCAGTACACTTTAAGGTATCTGGCAAGGGAAGACAACAAAACAGCACCAAGCATTCAGTAGAAGCCTAAGATTGCTTGTCATAAATTATTGCCTGCCGTCTTGTTCTACATTCGCTACTTGACCAGTCCAAGCCTTTACATAAACTTACAGATTGTTTTAATAGCATCTTATTTATATCCTTCAAAGTCTTTCACAAAGAGTTCCAACAGCTGCTGCAGAATGAATGCACCCCTGCTTTAAAAGGTGCAGGCTGTCTTTAACAAGTGCAGGATAGCTATAATGCATGCTAGCCATGAGGCTGCAGTGAGTGAGATTTTGTAATGGGCTGGAGACTAGAATCATGATGCTGAGCAGGCAGCATGAAGCTTGCATGCTGTCTGCATCACCTCAACTGGGTGCAGGGTAATCATGCATCATGA
Source organism: Heterodontus francisci (assembly GCF_036365525.1). NCBI lineage: Eukaryota > Metazoa > Chordata > Chondrichthyes > Heterodontiformes > Heterodontidae > Heterodontus > Heterodontus francisci. The sequence continues at coordinate 47,894,473 of NC_090377.1, forward strand.
TTCACATGCCCTGTAATGGGCTTAATGCATTTTTTTTAGCCCATATTTTCTCTATTTGAGGTAGTAATAAATGTTCCATTTATGTCACAGTCAAAAGGTTATAGTGGAAGGCTGTGCTTGGTCTTGCGTTTTTCTTTCTTAAAACTGTATTGTCTTGGTTCAGGAATGTTTCTCCCCTAAATTGCATTTCTTATTTATTGGGTTCCATTTTTGCTATTTTGTTGAGGTGCCCTTATCCTACTTTGTTACTATTTTTGATATGGTTGTTTCCACTGTACTTTTAGGAAGCCTCCAGCACAGGCAGAAGCCATCCAATGTTTGAGTGTTTCAGTGGAGACATTGGCCACCAGATGCTGCATCATGGCTGGGTCCACAATTGTTGTCATCGAGTTGGCCACCTATTCCACACTGGAAAGAATGGGCTCCAAGCTCTGCATGAAGCCATGTGCCAAGTTGGAGCCAGGCTCATCCACGCTCCTTGACAGTGACAAGAGGCTCTGTGACAGGCCTGCCAATGCGCCAAGCATTTCTGTGTGCACACCCATCAGTGTTCTCCTGTACGCCACTACATTACAGTCTTCACCTGAGTCCTCTGCAGCAGAACACGTGTGTGACCTTACCCTCCAGGGAGGTGGCACACGAGCTGTTCTTTCCACTGAGCCTGACTGTAGCCAACTAATACCCAGTGACTCATCATATGCAGATCCAACCTCTACACTACCCTCCACAGTATGCAAAATGCCAATTTCTGAGTTGGTGGCTGTGACTGTCAGATCAAGTGATGGGGCTTCTTCATCAAATGTCTGCTCTTGCTTGTGCCCGTTGTGGTGAGGCTGCATTGGTTGGCCAGGTGGCAGGTCTTGAGTATCTGAAAGCAAAAATGCAGAGGTGGAGGGGTTAGGATGAGGCAGGTCAGGTGGGTTGGAAGGCAAAAGGTCCACAGTCACACCATCTGCAGCTTGCACTTCATGCCAGATAACAGGATGAGGGTGGAGTGGCATTTGAGAAGCTAAATTAGGCAGGAAGTTATCATAATCCTGAATGCTCTTGATGATGCTGGCTGCAATGTCCTCACTCACTGTTGGCCCTATAATTCAGAGCACCATCTCCTCCAAGGGGATCAGGAGATGCAGGCATGCCCGTTCCCCTGCCGATTTACTGCTGCTACCTCCTTTTGTGTGTGCTCTTGTCTACAAAATAGAGAGAAGAATATGAGTGAGTGCATTTCAATGTGTTTGGGTGATGTGCCTGTAATAGCTGAATTGCTGGAAGTATGAGAAAGCTGCAAGATGTGGATGTGAGGCATGCAGCATTGGTAAATGTGTGAGGGTGAGGTGGGGCAACTGAATGTTAGGCATGGGACCTGATTGCTGATTGGTAAGTTAGGGGCTGTGGTGCATTGAGTTGCATGAGAGGTTGGTGGTGCAGGGACGGGGTAGGAGATGTCATCAGAATAAGCATTCATTGACCTTGACCACTCGTGTGATGTCACTGAACCTTTTACAGCACTGTAGCCTAATCTTCAAGGTCAGATTCACTTCCCTGGCCAGCTGCTCTCATTCGCTTACAGGTATGCCTTGAGGGCCCCCTGGCTCCCTGCAGAAACAACAACTCTCTCCTCTATTTGACCTCTTGAACTAAGGCCCCCAGCACCACATCAGAGAACCTAGGACCCATCTCTCTGGCCTGTTGCTCCATTGGTAGGTATGGCATTCTGTTGAGCCCTCTTCCTCCTCCTTTTGTGCACAACTTCCCCTCTCTGCTGCCTGTGCTCCATCTCTCTGTCATGTTGTAGCACAAGAGCAACTGCAACTATAGCCCCAGTAATGATAGCAGGCTTTCTGCTGACAGTCCTACAAAGCCCTCTGAACTCCTTGGAAAAGCACCACTCACATCTGACTCCAACAGAGCTCTTCCAACAACACTGAAAACAGTACTTCACTCAGCAGCATAAAAGTTAAAGGCACCTCATCTGAAAGTCCCATGCTGATGAATCTAAATTGTGCTAATGGAAGAGTCCCTCATGCAGCTGAACACATGTTTAGCGGGGATTTGTTAAGAGAGGGCATTAACAGGACCTGTGAGGTCCAAAATGGCAGGTCGGGCACTGAATCTACATTTAACATTGACTCTGACGTCATGATCTACCCATATTGCATGCTTCCGGTGCATGCATGGAACACCCGTGCTAGCACCCTTACAACTATGGCATGCCTAGGCTAGCACCTTTACAAGCAGGGCTTGCCTGGGCTAGCACCTTTACAACCATGGCAAGCCTGGGCTAGCACCTTTACAACCATGGCATGCCTGGGCTAGCACCTTTGCAACCATGGCATGCCTGGTCTAGCACCTTTGCAACCATGGCATGCCTGGGCTAGCACCTTTGCAACCATGGCATGCCTGGGCTAGCACCTTTACAACCATGGCATGCCTGGTCTAGCACCTTTACAACCATGGCATGCCTGGTCTAGCACCTTTACAACCGTGGCATGCCTGGGCTAGCACCTTTGCAACCATGGCATGCCTGGGCTAGCACCTTTACAAGCAAGGCATGCCGTGCAGCCTGTGCCGGACTAGGGCAGCAGAAGTTCAACCGCCATTTTTGAGTCTCTGGTAGTGTTGACACCAGCAGCACTAAGGAGATGAATTTTGTGGCTTATATCTTATATTATCACACAATTTCTTGTCTACAAAACCTTACTTCTAGTTGTCATGCCTTTCACACTTTAGTGTCAACTTTTCCATAACAAATTCTTATACACACATTATTCTGCCTATATAAATTTGTCATGTTGTAAATGCACCCTTCTGTCAATGGTGGACTGTAGCATCTCAGTTTTGCATTTTCTTCCTCCTCAGCCTGTGCTACAGAAAAACTTTGCAGCCAAATCTTTTTGAGCATAATGTCCTACAGACGCATTACCCAATCTTTGCTAAAGTCCCTGCACCCAAATAAATCTATTTCCTTGTCAACATCTTCAATTCAATTTACAAATCCCCCCATAGACTTCTCCCACTTTGTTTGGGAAATCTTTTCCAGTCCTGTAACCCAGCCCATGCCATCCTGTTATATCCCCCTGTTCTTCTGACTCTGGATCACTTGCTCCTTGCTCTCATCAGCCCACAATCAGAGGTGAATCTTTTTGCTGTTAAGCAGTCCCGTATTTGGAGTGTTCCTGTTAAACTACTTCACTGAGCTATATCTGTTTCTCTGTTTTGAATGACCCAGAAATGAAATCTTTTTGTTAGTTGAAGGCTTGTACCTCAGAAAACCTAGCTTCAATCCTTATAACCTTCAGCAAAGTGGTGGAAGATTTGTCAATGGGCTTTATTAACTCAAATTTAGCACTTAATTTTGTTGTGACAAGTTGAGGAAGAAATATGCCTAAAGACATTTTTCACACAGAACATTTTAGAATTTAGTGATTACTTACCTGGTTTATGGTGGAATCATTATTATTTCTACTCCAATTATCTGCCTCCTGACTGTCAGAAGTAGAGTGGCACAAAAGCCTTACATCAAAACTACACAATGCATCTTTTTTATTTGCATTTCATCTCCTTTTACTGGTGAATAAAACTACACAGTGGCCCAGATTTTGTGGTAAAAGTAATGGTGAGGTTATCAGTTCTCACCATTATTGATGAGTAAACAGCACAGTAACTTCCAGTAACTGCACATGTGCAGTTAAACATCACAATTAGAAAGCTTATGTCCAAGTGGCTCCCCTCTTCCAGAAGCTTTTCTATAACAGTATCTCACTGAGAAACTCACTATTGAGCACATGGGACAGAATTTGCATCCTGAGGCGGAGGTGGGTTTGGAGGCGGGTGTGCCGGCAATTTCTCACGACTGGCTGGCGTGCCGGTCTGCTGGCATGTTCCTGCCTCCAGCCTATTTTCAGGGAGGCGGATTTTGGAAGGTGACAGCTACCTGTCCGCCAGTGGTGGGTAGCCAATTAGGTTAATTAAAGTGCCAATTGAGGGCACTCCACACACCGTCAGTATTTTCCAGCTGTGCCCCCAGATGTGGTTGGATCCCATAGATAGTATGGTGGCAGACTGGGGGCGGGCCAGAGGCGGCTCCTGCAAAGCAACTAAGCATGGATCTGCTGGGCTGTGAGGACCACAGCTGCTGTTACAGGCCATCCTGTTGAGTGGCCCCCCTTCTGTGATAATGGCCTGGCAGCTGTAGATATAGTATATTTTGTATCATTTACAATCTCCATCTTGAGATACCCTTGCGGTCGCCCATCTACAGAAGCAACACCTACCTCCCCCAGTGGGACTGCTGGCCACCCAGAACCTCAGAAGTTCCCATTGGTCCTTCCGACAGTAAAGCCTGCCTGCTGTCCCTAATTGGACTGGGCTGTCAGAGGCGGCTTCTTAATTAGCCACCTCCTCGAGAAGCTCCCCTAGGGTTCCTGACCTAGAATTCATCCCAGCATCGGGATTAGGACCCTGGAACTAAAATTCAACACATGGAGTATGCAAAGTTGCTGTATGTATCCACAGGATATCCACTAAACTGCCAGAAAAAGTTAAGGCTTGCCCATTCTAGTGCAAATGAATTTTTAATGGTATGATAAGTCTTAATTTCTCCCAAACGTCTCTGGCATCGATAATTAACTTTTATAAGTGTGGACCATTATTTCTTTAGATTTTAATCATTGTTGGAGATTAAAATAAAGTGAAAATGCAAATAAAACTGTTTTATTTTAACTTTTTCTTCCTGTCTGTTTTATATTTCTCTCTTAATCCCATGTTTCTTTCCCTCTCTTTATTTTCCTTTCTGAATGTGATTTGGCATTGAATTAACTCGTCCAACTGACACTTCCTGGTTCAGTCTCTGCGTGCCTCAGTAAGAATTCTTCAATCTGATTGGTTAAGGAGATACACAGTTGCTGGCCCTGTTCACACGGGTCCCAGATCCCCTGTAGAGGGTGCCATGCTATTTTGGATATCTAATTACTGCAACCCCCAGTGCAAAAGCCCATAGAAATATGTGGAAAAGTGTAAATTGTAATGACTGATTAGTGCTGTTCATTTGCCATTGACTGCATAATCTGGGCCATTTTTTTTTGTTATGTGGCTTGTTCTTAAGTGTGTAAAACTAAAATATTAGGACTCCTGATTATTTATCAATTTCCGTTATCCAACTGGAGGTCTCCTACATTACAGCAGATAAATGAAATTCTATTGCATTATAAGCCCTTTTAAGTATGGAGGTGAATAAGATGTATGTCTAATAACTGGAATCATAGGAAAATTTAAATTTGATCATAAATATGGTCAATTGAATAGCTTTCTTCAATTTTTTGTCAAAACACACACAGTAATAGAAAATAGATTTTACAATATGTCATAAATTTCTGAGCTACTTGTGACTTCTCATAATGTTAAAGTAGCTAATCACACAAAATACTCTAACAAGGGTTTTTGCAGTATGCAATGTCATTGATATAGGTGCTAGATTCTAGGACATTGTAATGCGACTCATTAATGAGCTAATGAACCTTGAGATGTCTGTAGCAGAAGGCATATGGCTCAAGGTTCATTATAGCTAAGCTTTTGTGCTGAGGTTCAACCACAGTAAGAATGGTGAAATAAAAGTAACCCATCAAGCATGACCTTTTCAGTGGCATGCACTTTTCATACTAAGTACTTGTGCTATCTACTGTATATTATTCTGCAGATAATACTGTAACCTTTCCTGAAAAATACACACACATAGAATAGTAAAAATAAAAAAATGTTCAAAGATGTCAACTAGAAGTACATAATATAAATCTCTTTGACCTTGACTAACGTCTTTTAGTGGCTGTAAGTCTTATTGGGATTTCTATATATTTATCAAATTTTTCATTCACCGAGTTGGTCTTTTTGTCTGATAGTTGAAAATATATTACGTTGACAAAGGGAGTGTTTTTAAAAAATCCAAATAGCTATGACATAAAAGTATTAAATAATAACTAAGAGAGGCAGTAAAAATACATTCACAATCCACATTGGTCTTGAATGAAATCCAATGTATCTGAAGGAATATCAATCTGTATAAATCTGTATATCTTAACTTTTAGTGGTTACATATGAAGTCTTACTATGTATTCGGTGGATTTTCAGTAAGCAAAATGTTAATGTCTGAGATAGGATTGAATTGAATTTGTAAAGGAGAAAGCATTTAAAAACAGCAGCTATTCTTACAACTACAAAGTCTGCTATTAAACTACAACATAAAGGGAGTTATAAATAACCAGAATACTAAACAAAAGTAACTGCATTATTATATGTGTGTTACTTACAAGATAATACAGTATACGATGCCATCACTGGAGAATAATCTGCCCTGCCTGGGAGGGTGGTAGAGGCAGGTTGCCTCACATCCTTTAAAAAGTACCTGGATGAGCACTTGGCACGTCATAACATTCAAGGCTATGGGCCATGTGTTGGCAAATGGGATTAGGTGGACAGGTCAGGTGTTTTAATGCATCGGTGCAGACTCGATGGGCCGAAGGGCCTCTTCTGCACTGTATTATTCTGTGATTTTGTGAATCTAGATGATAATTTTCTTAATTATCTCTTGCCTCCAGTGCTGGACAGAAGCAGTGCAACCTTAGGTTCACTGAAGCCCAGGAATATTGCTATTTCCTGTCCTAGCCCATTATCATGGCCCAAGAGGACTACTGTTGCAGGTTTACCCCTGCTTGGACTGAGCACTAGAATTCAGGAAGAAACAGAAGTGCACCTGTAGACCTGAGAGGCTGTTTGCTGAGACTGAATCCAATGTTATGCATCCTCACTATCTTGTCAATCTTGACCTAACTTTCAATCTCATATCTGGTCTGTCAAAATCATCTCCTTCCATCTCTGTAACATTATTTGCCTATCTTCCTCACCTCAGCCACACTGCTACCGAAACTTTTAACAACAACAACTTGTATTTACATAGAGCCTTTAACATAATAAAATGTCCCAAGGCACTATATAGGAGTGTTGCAAAACAAAATTTGACACCAAACCACAAAAGGGAATATTAGGGCAGATGACCAAAAGCTTGGTCAAAGAGGTAGGTCTTAAGAACATCTTCAAGGAAGATAAACAGGTAGAGAGGTTGAGAGGTTTAGAGAGGGAGTTCCAAAACTTATAGCCTATGCAGCTGAAGGCACAACCACAAATGGTGGAGGGATTAAATTTGGGGATGCTCAAGAGGCTTGAATTAGAGGAGCGAAGATATCTTGGAGGGTTGCGAGGCTGGAAGAGATTACAGAAATTTGAGAACAAGGATGAGAATTTTAAAATTAAAGCAAAATACTGCAGATGTTGGCAATCTGAAATAAAAACAAGAAATGCTGGAAATACTTAGCAGGTCTGGCAGCATCCGTGGAGAGAGAAGCAGAGTTAATGTTTCAGGCCAGCCACCCTTCATCAAAATCTGCTCTGATGAAGAGTCACTGACCTGAAACGTTAGCTCTGCTTCTCTCTCCACAAATGCTGCCAGACCTGTTGAGTATTTCCAGCATTTCTTGTGAGAATTTTAAAATCGAGGCGTCACTTAACTGGGAGCCTATGTAGATCTGCCAGCACAGGGGTGATGGATGAACAAGACTTGGTCCAAATTAAGACATGGGCAGCAGAGTTTTGGATTATTTCAAGTTTATGGAGGGTGAAATGGGAAGCCAACCAGGAGTGCCTTGGAATCATCAACTGCAGAGGTAACAAAGGCATGGATGAAGGTTTCAGCAGCAAATAAGCTGAGGCAGGGGTGCAGTCGGGTGATGTTATGGAGGCAGAAAAAGGCAGTCTTAGTGATGGCACAGATATGTGGTCGAAAGCTCATCTCAGGTCAGATATGACACCAAGGTTGCGGACAGTCTGGTTCAGCCTCAGACAGTTGCTATAGAGAGGGATGAAGTTGGTGGCTAGGGCAAAAAGTTTGTAGTGAGGATCAAAGATAATGGTTTTGGCTTTCTCAATATTTAATTGGAGGAAATTTCTGCTCATCCAGCACTGGATGTCGGACAGTTTGGAGACGGTAGAACTTAATTTCTTCATTAGTTTCCTAAACTCCATCCTACATAATCTTCAACTCATCAGATCATTACCACTTATCCTATTCCATACCAAGTTATGAACCTCTTAAAACCTACTACATCAACGGCACCTTTGGTCACTTCCTGTAACTTCGACCTCACTTTCTGCTTGGTGTTTATCAATCTCCTTCAACGTACTTTGGGATATTTGTTACATGAAAAGTGTTATACAGGCTGTTGTTGTCATTGAGAAGGTGCAATGTGGCTTGAAATGAAGATTTTCAGAAGCAAGGTTAACAATGAAGACAATAAGTTTTTTAGAATGACAAAACATATACAAAAACACGTATTGATTTAAAAAACCCAGTAGCTCCTGACAAATGTCATCAATGATTTCTCCATAGGTGATGGATGATAGGCAGTATTGATACTACAGTGCAAGTATTTCATAGTACTGCACATGCGGTTAAAATATAACAAGCAAATCATTAATACTATTTAGAACTACTTCGCTAGCAAAAGTTTGTATTTCACCGTTCATATGTGGGCCTATAAATTACGATGGAGGTATTACTAGATGAATGCCTAACATTTGTGTGGTATTCCTCTATTTTAGTAGCACACATGAACCCATTTGAAATAAACTGATTGATGATAGTCTCACGTTAGTGAACAACTGAGTGGCGTACAAATGCATTGTGTTCAACTGCAATTTTGGAGATAAACTTTTTACTATTTAAACTTCTTTCCATTCTGTTAGTGATATATTATTGGAGACTGTACCATAACTTAGTCAATTCAGATGACCTTTTCATCCTATTCGTGCAAAGATAACTATACTGAATGAAGTGGATATAGATTATGCCTGTTATTTGCCTTATATTCTCTTGTGTGTGATACTTCAAGCAGTCTTTGCTTCTAGACCATATCTACAGATCTAAATTAATATTTGAAATGCCTGCTTTTAGTAGTGGGCCACTCAAGACAGCAAATGAACACAAAGGTGTTTTAACTATAGTCAAAGCAAAATCTTGATCTATTATTTTAAAATGAAATATTTCTGGTTAACATTGGAAAACTATTTGTGGGAACCACTGCAGGAAGCGTTAATGCAGTATGCCTTCTCAAATAATTTTAAAGCAATATCCTTAAGGTTAAAATGTCAACGACATCAATAAGAATACAGACAACAAGTACATGCAGTATGGTTGAAGGATCATTGAATGCCTCTTTCAAAAACACTTAAGATTATTTGCAGACTCCGATCTCATGGTGGTAAGGGTTGTTTTTAATCCTATTAAGAGGTCATCCTGGCACCTGCTGGGCTGGTGGAATGGCAAAGAGAAAATTTGAAACAAAAACCAAATCCAGTCCATCTCAACACTTTATGATTCAAATATGGATAGCGGTAGTGTAATTCCTATTAATTATTACAAGCATTATCTTGTCTTTAGATGTTGTTATAATGAGAATGTAGAATAGAAAATACCATGATTCAACTATTTGGCATCAGAAGTTTCTTGGGTTTTGATCTTACTCATCTTTTTCAGTGGCACCAAAGTTCTCAATAAGCTCGTAGTTTACAATGTGAAAGCAAACTATTATTCTTCATAATTGGGAACTCCTGGGCCTGCAATGGGAGGACTTCTTTGAACCTGTTTGCAAGTCCCAGGATCCAAGTTTGAGGTGGATTTGTGCCAAGAAGGGAGAAAACAGTTGCACCATATCAGAATAGTGAGGCGGTGGCGTAGTGGTAATGTCACTGACTAGTAATCCAGAGCCCAGTCTAATGCTCTGGGGACATGGGTTTGAATCCACCACAGCAGATGGTGAAATTTGAATTCAATTAATAAATCTGGAATTAAAAAAAAAATCTAATGGTGACCATGCAACCATTGTTGATTGTTGTAAAAACACGCCTGGGTTCACTAATGCCCTTTAGGGAAGGAAATCTGCTGTCCTTACCTGGTGACTCCAGACTCCAGACCCACAGCAATGTGGTTGACTCTTAAAATGCCCTCTGCAAGCCACTCACTTCAGGGGCAATTAGGGATGGGCAATAAATGCTGGCCTAGTCAGCGACACCCACATCCCACAAACAAACAAAAAAAAAGAACCCGGAGAGAGATTCAGGTTCACAGCAGGTACCTCACTTTGTCAAAGCATCTCACATGAGAATTTTGATAAAGCAGTTGGAAATCAGTAAGCCTGGTACACAGCATTGCTTGTGCTTTGAGAAAAAAGCATCTGCCTCATACATGATACTCTCCATTGGACTTAGACTGCAATGTCAGAGTCATAGGCACATTATAAGCTATTCTGTGTATGCTCTTCCACCACAGGGTCTGTCATATAGCTGAGGCTTGGCAGCTTTTGAAAGTAGTCAGCTGGAGGCTGAAATTAAACCAGACACTAACATCCAGGATTTGGATGTTACCATAATTAAGTTTGCAGAGAGGCAAGCAGTTGCTCTTGAAGCCTTCAACTGCAAACCCACTGTTCAATAAAATATGATGTGTGTTCATGCCAAGGTCAGGAGGATGGTAGCAATCCACTCACACATTTTATTGTAAATTGTGCTGTTCACCATACCAATTGTGAGTTCTCGGTATCTGTTGTCAGCTTAGTCAAGGTTCAGATTCTCACCGGCTAGTTGTCTAATCAACTAGGGACTTTTCTCCTTTAGGGGAATTAAATATACACTCCTTGGGAATTCAGTTGGCTCCCAGGTGATATTACTGGTGATAGAACACTGCAACCAAATTGATACTTTGTACAATACCTGGTAATCCAAAACCTGAGCCAGGCAGGTACCCCTGTGCACATCCAGGAGACACTAAACCTTGGCTATTAGCAGCCTCTGCTTAAACGCTCTGGACTTAATTAAATGAATTGAGTCCCTATGGGTGGAGAGTGTGCATTACTTGTATGAATTTTGCAGTAGCTTGATTTGGAAACTCTTAAGCACATTGATGGGCTCCTCTACATGTCAGACTTTTGGTTCAGCATATAAAAAGTTCCTGATGATTTATTCCAGGATATAGAGTAGTCCAGGAATCAACTGCTTTGCGACAATATTTCATATTAGTGAATACGTGAATTTTAGTGTCTTCAAAGCCAAAGGTTGAAAACATAAGTAGTCACTGTGCTCAAATAAAATTATTTGTTTTATCAAAATAAGTAGAAAATATTAATTTGGAAGAGCAATCTATTACACTTTTAGTCACCAAGAAAGTGAATCTGAAGTTATAAGTATTTTTGTTTTCCTTTTTCGCCCTAATTCCTCACTTCTTGAACAAAACAATCTCAGCATTCCCTTAGGCTGAGAAGATCTGGGCTAAGACTTGCTGAAGGCATTACCAGCTCAATTCAGAGCCCTCATAGATGTGCTTCAAGTGAAATCATTGGCTGTGTTAATTTCTCTTTTTACTCTGATGGACCAGATTGACCAAGAAGAGAAAAAACTGGCAAAATTGAAGAAGTAGTCTGGGATTTGAGACAGTAACTATTATTTTTGAAAAAAAAACATTAATACTGGGGTTACTTGGTTATTTAATTCAGTGAATCTCAGAAGTTTCAAATTTACCACAAAAGATTGCAGCACAATTTTAGTTTTGCAAAGTTAGATCACTGAATATTTCAGATCACTGAAAGTAATATATATACTTCATCCCAATCAAGAGAATTTGAGATTCCATTGAATTGATTTTGAAGTGTAGCCTTTTAGAACCCATGTTATTGTGCTCTGTTTCATTGCAATGAATATTAAGGCATTTGAACCACATCAGGGAGCTAACATTGGGTTAATCCCTTAATCCTTTGAAAACCAATTTTGTTCACATGAAAAGGAGACATTTAACTTCTACTCATTAATTTTCTGCCTTGGAGATACTGTGATTCTGAAGATTACATTCATTGAAGGCACCCTATTGTCTACAAAGTGCTGGCTATGTCATGGCTACTGAATGATTACATGAGAATAGGGATGTTTTTAAGCAGATGTTAAGACACTCGACAGTTTATGCTCTTGCTAGTTAGCTCCTGCATTCTTATTTTCTGATTTTGTGAAATTGATTTTAGTGGCTCATTTTCAGCATAAGATATGTTTGAAATAGATTACAAGAACTCGAAGAAGAAACACATTTTTGCATTATCAACTGGAGACAAAGCTCAAAGTGTAATTTTGAAATCATATAATTATGTATCCATTACAAATTAACTATAATCAAAGATGAGGGCCACATTGCATTGATACTGTAATATTTTTTATCTTTACTCAACATGTTACATTACTGGCAATGAAATTCTTCTAAAAAGAGCTTAACAAGGGAAATTAAAATTATGTTTGAATGCTTAAGATGGTAAAATTGCATTCTTACACAAAACTTCACTGTTTTAGTCACTTTCAGAAGTTAATATTAGGGGAAAATTAGGGGAAATCTCTGATGAATTCATGATCAATTAGAATGTCTTGATCCACATTGCAGCCTGCCCTATGCCAATTTATTGGTGCAAATCCTATTGCCTCAGAAAATATTAGCGAGGTGAGTTACAGGATGATGCTTTTGCTTTCATCCAAAACTTGAAGCTCCACTGTGAGAGAATCTAACACGTACAATGATGGAGCCTGTAAATTGTAGTGATATGAATAATCTGACCAGCATAATGGAGGCGATATTAATTTATATTTCCCTGTCATTTCATACAGACGAATTATGATGAGGGCATGAAATCAAATAGATATTCATTGGAAAACAACTTCTGCTTTGCAATTTGATGTTCCTTCCTGATTTGACTTATAGGCTGAAATTTTATGGCTCACCCCCCAACGAGTGGGCTGGTGGTGGGAGGGCGTAAAATTGAGTGGGAGGCAGGGAGGGGGCTGTTCCGATGTCTTCCCGCCCCTGCTGTAATTTTACAAGGGGTGGTAGTGGCGAGAAACGGCCTTCCCGCCCCAGATCAATCAAGGCTTTTAAGTGGCCAATTAACTGCCAGTGGGAGGCATTCAAAAAGGAAATAGTGAGAGGTCAGAGCCAACAAGTACCCATTCAGGTGAAGGATCGGACCATCAAGTCCAGGGAACCCTGGATGTCAAGATTTATATAGAGTATTGGATCAGGGAAAAAAAGGAGGCTTATGGCAGATTTGGAGCACTGAAAACAGCGGAGGCATTAGAGGAGTATAGAAAGTGTAGGGGGTACTCAAAAAAGTAATTAGGAGAGCGAAGAGGGGACATGAAAAAACAGTGGCAATCAATATAAAGGAAAATCCTAAAGCGTTTTATAAGTATATTAAGGGTAAGAGGATAACCAGGGAAAGAGTAGGGCCCATTAGGGACCAAAGTGGCGATCTGTGTGTGGAACCGGAGGACATAGGTGAGGTTTTAAATGATTAGTTTTCATCTGTTTTCACTGTGGAGAACGACGATGTAGGTGTAGAGATCAGGCAGGGGGATTGCGATATACTTGAACATATTAACATTGAAAGGGAGGAAGTATTAGATGCTTTAGCGGGCTTAAAAGTGGATAAATCCCCAAGCCCAGATGAGATGTATCCCAGGTTGTTGTGTGAGGCAAGGGAGGTGATAGCAGGGGTTCTGACACTAATTTTCAGATCCTCTCTGGCCACGAGAACTGGAGGACAATGAATGTGGTACCATTATTCAAGAAGAGTAGCAGGGATAGACCAGGTAATTACAGGCTGGTGAGTCTAACATCAGTGGTTGGGAAACTATTGGAAAAAATTCTGAGGGACAGGATTAATCTCCACTTGGAGAGGCAGGGACTAATCAGGAATAGTCAGCATGGCTTTGTCAGGGGGAGATCGTGTCTAACTAACTTGATTGAATTTTTCGAGGAGGTGACTAGATGTGTAGATGAGGGTAAAGCAGTTGATGTAGTCGACATGGACTTCAGTAAGGCTTTTAATAAGGTCCTGCATGGGAGATTGGTTAAGAAGGTAAGAGCCCATGGGATCCAGGGCAATTTGGCAAATTGAATCCAAAATTGGCTTGGTGGCAGGAAACAGAGGGTGATGGTCGAGGGTTGTTTTTGCGAGTGGAAGCCTGTGACCAGTGGTGTACTGCAGGGATCAGTGCTGGGACCCTTGCTGTTTGTAGTGTACATTAATGATTTAGACATGAATATAGGAGGTATGATAAGTAAGTTCGCAGATGACACAAAAATTGGTGGTGTCGTAAATAGTGAGGAGGAAAGCCTTAGATTGCAGGACGATATAGATGGGCTGGTAAGATGGGCGGAGCAGTGGCAAATGGAATTTAATCCTGAGAAGTGTGAGGTGATGCATTTTGGGAGGACTAACAAGGCAAGGGAATATACAATGGATGGTAGGACCCTAGGAAGTACAGAGGGTCAGAGGGACCTTGGTGTACTTGTCCATAGATCACTGAAGGCAGCAGCACAGGTAGATAAGGTGGTTAGAAAGGCATATGGGATACTTGCCTTTATTAGCCGAGGCATAGAATATAAGAGCAGGGAGGTTATGATGGAGCTGTATAAAACGCTAGTTAGGCCACAGCTGGAGTACTGTGTACAGTTCTGGGCACCACACTATCGGAAGGATGTGATTGCACTGGAGAGGGTGCAGAGGAGATTCACCAGGATGTTGCCTGGGCTGGAGCATTTCAGCTATGAAGAGAGACTGAAAAGGCTAGGGTTGTTTTCCTTAGAGCAGAGAAGGATGAGGGGGGACATGATTGAGGTATACAAAATTATGAGGGCATTGATAGGTTAGATAGGAAGAGACTTTTTCCCTTAGTGGAGGGGTCAATAACCAGGAGGCATAGATTTAAGGTAAGGGGCAGGAGGTTTAGAGGGGATTTGAGGAAAATTTTTCACCCAGAGCGTGGTTGGAATCTGGAATACACTGCCTGAAGTGGTGGTAGAGGCAGGAACCCTCACAACATTTAAGAAGTATTTAGATGAGCACTTGAAACACCATAGCATACAAGGCTATGGGCCAAATGCTGGAAAATGGGACTAGAATAAGTTAGGTGCTTGATGGCCAACACAGACACAATGGGCGGAAGGGCCTGGTTCTGTGCTGTATAACTCTATGACTCTATGACTCTAAGGGCCTCCTCCCGCTGCTGCGGGGATGGACTACAAAAGCCCCAAGAACACCACCAGGTAAAACCTGGTGGCTTTCTTGTGGGTTGGGGAGGGGGCGGGCCTCCTGATTAGGTACTCTGTGTCCCACGGAGGGCCGCTGCCGAAACCCCAACCACCCCCATTGCACAACACTGCCCCCCCGACAACTGATACACCCCCCCGCCCCCGGTGAGGCCCCAAAAACTTACCTTTGCTCCAGGGCCATCCTTCACTTTGCTTGTGATGGCTTGGTGTCGTCCTAGCAGTGGCCAACATTCCCCGGTGGCGCTGCTGGGACTAAGAGCTGCCAGCCCACTGATTGGGCAGCAGCTCCATTAGGCGGAACTTTCTGCCTCAAGGAGGTGTAAGTCCCGCCCAAGGCCAAGTAAGGGCCTGGGGAGTGAAAAATCCCGGCGCAGTTTCCCAGGCCCGGCAGAGACAGGTTTGCCCCTGACTCTTCGACCGGTGGGCGGGGCCTCCTGCCCAACATAAAATTCCGGCCCTATTCTCAATTTCATCTGGCATCTTGTGGTTGCTTTTATCATTTTTTTCCCCTTTCCAGTAAGGGTCCCACCATTTCCTTTCTAAGCCCAACTATTCATCTTGTGCTATCACTTGGCCCTTATACCTTAGATCTTTAGGTAATCTTCAATCCTATTCCAAGCTGCCACTTACCTGCTGTTCACATACATTTCTCTGCCTGTCTCTTACAGTTTTGCTTTTTAGCATCAGCTTTTGTGTAAATGCAGCTTAAATTCAGAGTCAGGGTGTGATACTATTGCACGGAAGTTGAAATCTCTGGTGACAGTTTGAAGAACAAAAGGAATTCCTCTCCCCAAATATAATTCTGCATATGTACAGTACATAATATGTAAGCAAGTACATATTGCTTGCATGCACTATGGAATGTTAAAATACAAATATATATGTAAAGACCACACATGCACACAAACACATAATGAAAAGCTTAGCTGTATCCATAACATGAAAAAGAACTGAATGGACTGAATTTTAAATTGTCCTGGCCAACAGGGTGGTTGTGGCTCAAAAATGGGGCATTGGAACATTTACCATCCCATTGACGCTGGCACTCCGGCTGACAAAATCTTGGGAGGGATGTTCTGATGGCTGTCTGGAGCACCTGCCTGTTTGTAGCAGTTGTCAGGCAAGCCCCCCACTGGCCAAGAATGAGGAAAATTAATTTTGCCACATGAACATTGATTTTAAACTGCTGATGGTGAAGAAAGAACTTGCTTTAAAAAACATTGGAGACTTTAGCTGGAGAGAGACATTAGCATAGTAACAGACAAGTACTTCAAAGGACAAAGGAGCTATTCCCTGCTCCAATTTAATCCACAATGGACTTTTGATAACCAGATGTTGAAGCATTCCAGGTTAACTACTAAAATGGCCGAATACACAAATAGATGTGGTCAGGGCGGCACAGTGGCGCTGTGGTTAGCACCGCAGCCTCACAGCTCCAGCGACCCGGGTTCAATTCTGGGTACTGCACAAGTGGAGTTTGCAAGTTCTCCCTGTGTCCGCGTGGGTTTTCTCTGGGTGCTCCAGTTTCCTCCCACAAGCCAAAAGACTTGCAGGTTGATAGGTAAATTGGCCATTATAAATTGCCCCTAGTGTAGGTAGGTGGTAGGGAAATATAGGGACAGGTGGGGATGTGGTAGGAATATGGAATTAGTGTAGGATTAGTATAAATGGGTGCTTGATGGTCGGCACAGACTCGGTGGGCCGAAGGGCCTATTTCAGTGCTGTATCTCTAAACTAAACTAAACTAGGACAGTTTGGTCACATGACTGTTGGAGTTTTTTGAATTTGAACTTCCATCAGAGATTTTGAACTCAGAAGGCTTTTTTCTCCTGGACTGAGAACACCTCTCTCCTGTCTGCCCTCATCTCGCTCTCATCAGCTTTGGAAACCATTGAAGACATATGAACCCCAAGAGAGAATAGTCACCTACAGTGAACAAGGTTCAAGAAGAATACTGAGCCCCAATGAAAAGTAAGAGCTGTCTACTATCAAGGACTCTACGGCGAGCTGAAAACACAGGAACAGTAACAAGAAATCCCCTTTTAGAGACTGCCTCAAACCTCTCCATTTTATTTTTCTTCTGCTCTTTTCTATCCTTATTTGCATGTGTGTATGGTGTGTGCATGCTAGCTTGGGCGCATTGTATATCCATAAGCATTATTAGAGTTTAAGGTTTAATAAATTTCACTTTTCTTCTTTAAACCTAAAGAAAACCTGGTGTGCGCATTTCTTTGCATTATAATTGGAAAGCTGTGAACAAGGATTCACAAAGGGGGAGTTCAAAACACAGTGTGTTTAAAATTAAACCCTTTTACAATAAGACCAGGTGAAGACAGCAAAAGGCCCCTACAGACCTTTCTCTCCTGGTCATAATACAGTAGACTCCTTTCAGATGTAAGTCACAGACGCATGATGTGCAGCTTGCCAAGGCAGTGCTAATGAGGCTTGAGCCTCAAAATAGCTCTCCTGGCCCAATGGTCAGATGGCTGATGTCCTTCATTGGCCAGTTACCCAAAGATCAAAATCTACTCCATTCATTCCTACATTTTAATCACAAAGAGTAACGAATATCTCATCATGTCACAAACTGTTGCAAATGAGTTTACAAAGCTTTGCAGAACAGACAGATTCAAGTTAAAGAATAACCATGCCTTTGGATAATTGAAACAAATTTTGCAATTCAAGAAGATAATGGGACAATTTTCACTTTTGGTGTGGTGGGTAAACCGGAGGCTGCAGATGAGCCACTGGCTATATACCCTGCCTAATTTTCATTGCCAATTACTTAAATTGAACTGAAAATTGATCAAGGTGTATAACTGGCAGTTCATCCGCAACCTCCAGTTTACTGTCTGTGCCGAAGGCAAAAATTACTCCACTGTGATTTACTGCATCTTTATGTTAGTTATTTTAAGATACATTCTTAAATATACTCCAATTTTATATGCCAAATTTTGTAAGGCTCCTATGTTCTTTATTTCATGTCTGCACCTTCTGAAAGGAAATTGCATGTAACCTGGGAGTTAAGAAAACTGTGGGCTTCATTTGCTGATGGTTGCTGACTTATTTTTTAAATCAATAAGTCATTATTATATCTTACATTTTCCACAACTGGATCCAAAAGAGTATGGCTGTAAAATTCAACTCCTTAGTGCCCGTTTTCTCAGTTCTGTTTGGCTACACCAGCTGCCATTTTGGTGAGGACGTTAGCACACATGGCAGGGAGCATTCAACAGAAGTGTGCAGATCATGACATCCATCAGCATATAACGCTAATTTGAAAGCAACACTCTGGTTTGGAGCTCAATGCTCCAGTTGACACTCTCTCTTACCCTCGCACACATGTTCAGCAGCAGGAAGGACATGCCGACAGTTTTAGTTAAAGGGATCATCAACTGCTTACAGGTTTGTTGCTACAACTGCAGAAGTGTTTGGTGGTTTCTTTCCAGAGTTCTTTAAAATTGTTAAAATCTACAAGGAATAGTGTGGCATGTGCTTAAGGACTTTGAGCTGATTTCAAGGATTCTCCCCAAACACTTGCTCTCAGATATTGACAGTAGTTTGCAGCATGAAACCAAAGCATGAAAGGGAAAATGAACAGAGGCAACACAGAACAGGTCAAGCTACTGGAAGAGGGAGGAGGAGGAGGAGGGGGAGAAGGCTCTCAGCCAGAGGCTATCCACCCAGGGTGCTCAGGGAGAATTTCTCCTATCAGAATCTCAGCGAGGAACAGTGTATCAGACATCTGCGCTTTAATAAGAATATCCTCACTGAAATCTTCCACCTGCTGCAACCATGATGATGTACCTTTATGCGTCAGGCTCCTTCCAGACTGGAGCAGATCATATTTCCAACATTTTGCAGTTTGCTATCCACTGTTGCATAAGGGAGGTCATTGAGGCAGAATACATTTCATTCTCTGCAGATATAGAGGATGCACTGGTTATGATTTTCCAAAATTTCTTAGATTCTAAAATGGTCCCAGTGGATTGGCTGGCAGCTCTGGAGGCGGGAGCTCAGTCCTTAAAAAAGGGGCATGGCCCACCATTATATAGCTACGGGGGTCCGACGGAGAGCCGAGGAGGGTTCTTCCCCCATCCTTCCAATCCCCCTCCATATCCCCCATCACCAGAATAAAATCCGGCCCAGAAATTTAGCATGCAGGTACAGCAAGCAATTCGGAAAGCAAATAGCACGTTGGCCTTTACTGTAAGGGAATTGGAGTATAGGAATAAGGAAGTTTTGCTACAAATGTATAGTGCTGTGGTGAAACTGTATCTGTAGTGCTGTGCGCAATTTTGGTCTCCATATCTAAGGAAGGATATATTTGCCTTGGAGACGGTACAGCAAAGATTCACTAGATTGGTTCCTAGAATGAGAAGATTGTCCTATGATGATAGGCTGAGTAAACTGGGCCTATACTGTCTGGAGTTTAGAAGAATGAGAGGTGTTCTCATTGAAACATACACGATTCTGAAGGGACAAAAGCAAAATACTGCAGATTCTGGAAATTTGAAACAAAAACAGAAAATGCTGGAAATACTTAGCAGGTCAGGCAGCATCTGCACAGAGAAAAGCAAAGTTAACGTTTCAGTCTGATGACCTTTCAGCAGAAGTTCTCTCCACAAATGCTGGCTGACCTGCTGAGTATTTCCAAGATTCTGACAGGGCTTGACAGGTTAGATACTGAGAGCACAGTTTCAGGATAAGCGGTCGATCATTTAGGACTGAGATGAGGAGAAATTTCTCCATTCAGAGGGTTGTGAATCTTTGGAATTCTCTACCCCATAGAGTTGTGGATGTGCCATTATTCACTCTTCTTTTTCAAACTCTCTTCCACAAACAGTTCCAGCACCTACTCCAGCCAGAATGCAGCTCCTCTTTAATATTGCATACTGGCTTTAAGTAGTGCAGGCTAGCTTTAAGTGATACTATCCTCACAGAAATTTGGGCCCCCTGCTGAGGTGTGCAGCCACGCAACAGTATGTTTAGCACTGGCTACAGGCAGCAATCGTGGGGGGAATTTTATGCTGGCGGCGGGGGTCTTGATGTCACGGGAAACCGATGCCAAGATCCTTGTGTCGCCTCTTCTACGGAAGACCTGCAAAATTTAGTGCCAATTAGGCACTTAACTGGACAGTGGCGGGCCTTCCATAGGATTTAGGACCCCATTGCTGGAAGTACCGGCCTTGCAAAGCTGCCGGCCCATCAGAAGCTGGCACCCAATCAGAAGCTGGCAGCTGCAGCGCCACCACGGAAGTGGTGGCTGCTGCTGCACCTGCAATTACCGGAGGCCGAGGAGCGTAGCTGGAGCCAGGCCTCAGGTAGGTTAGTGCGGGAAGGGTCTCGCGGTGTGGGGATCACGGTGGGGGAAGTGGGGGGTCGGCAGCAAGGGTGGGGGGGGGTGTCCCTCAGCAGGCCCCCCCCCCCCCACCTTGAGGTATTAAGTGCCTTTGAATGAGGAACAACCCCCCGCCCCCAACCCACCCCACCCAGAGCCAGGAAGCAGCCTGTACAGTTTTTCATTGTGGCTATGGTGGAAGAGGCACTTAATTGGGGGTTAGTTATCCAGTTAAGGGATTCAATTGGGCTGTGAATGGCCAGGGCCTAAACTTTGGCAGAGACGGGGTCCTCCCCACCACCATCCCACCTGATTTTATGCTCTCTCTGTCTCCAAACCCGCTGCAGGTGAGAGCATAAAATTCCACCCATGCAAATTAGAAGGCAGTACAAAGTTTGCGTGCTACCTACTTCAGAGGCAACGGGCACGGGTTAATCGCGCATCATGACCCCCGTGCCTGTTTTTGGGTCAATCGAATTTTGCCTCCATTGTTTTGTGTCCCATACTCAAACTTTATCTGCCTGAATTTCTTTACGCAATTAACCTTATTGTACATTTGATCAATTTGATTTAGCACACCAAAATATAACTTTTTAGGTGACTGTTTTCCAAATAAAATATATTGCTGTAGTAGTTCTTACATATAAATACAAAGTGAAAAGGTTTTTAAGGAAAAAATTAAGCTTCCTCTGGTTTAACACCAGCATCTTTCCTGGTTGGTAACAGTTTTTAGCTTTCTTTCACTATTTATTTCTCAATTTTGCACATGAAAAGTTAAGTTAAAAGTGCAATGATGCATCAAACATTTTACTGCAAAGGTATTATGGTATGGTCAAACTTATATGCTGAAACTTATATGGATGGGCTGTGAACTGTAAGCCAAAGGGAAGGGTTGGAGTTGAGAGTCATGAAGTGAGAGCCATGAAGTGAGAGCATGCTTATGTGTTGTTCTGTGGTGCTAGGATGGGTACATGGGTGGGACCCACACAGATGCATTGCCATGGCCCATGGTCTATTAAGATGCTTTATTCATAGAGTGGTAGACAATGGATCATTCACTAGTACGTATGCATCAAATTGCATAAAGATATGACCTATGGAACCTCCTCTATCATAGTCTCACTGCTCAAATCGCTTGGCCCAACCAGAGAAGCTGTAGATTTTCTTGCTCAACCAGGGTTACGTGAATTTTCCATAGAAAGGTCACATCAGTATCTTCCTTCTAAAGAAGGTAGAGAACCTTCCTACATATTGAAAGACGCTCAAACATATAAATGTTAAAGAACACAACTTTCCAGGTCGTCATGGAAAAATAAAGCCCTGTGCCAATGATTCCCAAACTCAGGTGCATGCAGCAAAACAGAAGTGCGCCGGATTATTTTATCCATGCAGCCATAGAATACAAATGAGATACATGAGTCAGTAAGATTTTAAATAAGAAATTATTAGGTGCAGGCCTGGGCCTGGAACAGGAAACTGATATACAGGTTTTCAGTTTTTGTAATTCAAAATTGTTTAGAAAGAAACGTTAAATTAAAAACATTTTGATTAAAAACTTACTAAAGTAAGAAAACAACAAAAGGGACAGGCTTCATGGTTTATTTTTTGAGAAAATAAGTAAAAATTGAATAAAATGAGGGAAATTCCTTTGCAACTATTAGTTTTCTATGTTCACTTGCAATCAATGAAAGAAAGCTGCTTATTGCTTTGAATCTATTTTGGTCTTGCTAGAGTCTTTTTCAGTCCACCTACTGAAAGATTGGAAAATCACATGAAGGCACATATGAAATCTAGTTCAGATCGCAAGTGGACCTAATGTTACAATCCTAGGTTATGCTATTAAATAATTAGATTTTATGCCATACAGACATACTCCTGAATGTAAAAAGCTTAAGGGAGTGGCCAGCATCGCTATACCTAAGCAGATATCTCAAGCCGCCCCAAAACTTTTAAGAAGCTTTCTATAATGATCAGTTAAAACCTCATACTCTCCTTTCAAAGGTTGTTTTAAAAGCATTTAGTTATTTAGTTTCTGTCCAATTATAAACAATTTGCAAACCAATGTTCATTATAATGACTACAATCTGGGATTACAAAGAAAATAAAGATAATATATAAATAGTCTTTTATGTCCCATAGTTAAAATGAAAAGTGTATGCTTTCCCATGCTTTCCCTCAATGTACAGCAAAACCTACTGAAAAGAATCATAAAATCATTCTGTGTATTAAGTGGCTCACAGAAAACAATTTATCAAATACTGTATCATCGGTCATTTGCATGTTATGTATTTGCACATTAAATCTATTAGTGTAAAGCAATTTTGTAGTACTTTAATGGATTTGTGCACTGTTACAGAAAATGAGTTTCATACGCATCTAAATTTATGGAAGCACCTTTAATAAATAGACTGCAATCCAATTTTTAATAGCTATTGTTTTAATATTGTTCATTTAGATTTTAAAAGTGCTTATCCATTTCAATTTTTTTTTTCATTACAAATGAAACCTATCATTACAGTACATATATTCTTGTCAGTGGATATATTAGATCCTCTCTGCTACTACATGAAACAAGCTTCCTCCCTGAACAAGGAAGGTAGGGCAGATGGGCCATAATGATTTGTGAGAGTTTTGAACTTTTGTTATATATATATATATGTGAAATAGACAGGGAAAATGTTTTTTAAAAGGAATCCCTTTAAGGTAAGCTCACTGTATCTATAGCAACAGGACCACATATGGGTTGCTTGGCTAAAGCTCCACTAGCCTTTTAGCTTAAGGAAATCAAATTATTGATACTTTAGAAAACAATGAGCATTTTATATATTAAATGATGCTCATTTCAATTTGCCAATGTCACGGTGGCAGATTTTCAACTTGTCATCTGAGTATCAAACTGGCATTGTGGATCGCCACTCATTATAGTAAATGCCCGATTTTTACTTGCATTGATTTCAGTGGTAGCTTTATACCAGCATTGTTAAAACATCTATCCCATTGTTCCAGTTTCTGTCAGTGTCAAAAGCAAAATCAGATAGCAAGGGGACTACAGTTTTATGGTTTCTAGTTCCTGGTTTGCATTACCTTAATCATTTGAATTACCAGAAGGTTTCAGTGTGGGGTAACCTCCAATATAATAACCAAAGACTCCGTTAATTAATACAGTTACAAAGATTATGGACTATTCCTTTCTTATTTTGAAACAGCTTATATAGTGTGAAAGTCTTGTTTCTCCCTACCTCTGCAATTTCTTCCAGTCCTTTATCCATGTGGACACCCACTGCTCTTTTGAAACTGGCCTACTTATCATTCCTGCTCCCTTGGGTCGTCTATCAACAGACATACATTCAACCACTGTGCCAAAATCTCTGGAGCTCCCTCAGCATTTCCACTTTGCTATGTCTTTCCCAATCATTAAAAACCTCCTATAGATGTTTCTTTACGTCTATGCTTCCCCCCACCTCTTCTGACCTTTTTATCTAAATGTACTGTTGTTGTCTAGTATTACATTTTTTGTATTTTATGTGTCTTTATGCCTAGGTGTGATGTCTTGCTCTTAAAAAATATATTAGTTTTAGCTCAGTTGTAAAGATCGGACACTGTGCTATTTACTGCATTTTGGAGTAGACAGGAGAAAACCATGAGCATCTCTGGTACAATTATAGCTCAGCTAGTTACGTCATTCTACTCAGGGCATACAAAGGCATTTAGACATTGGAAGAAAACCCAACACAGCATAGACCATAAGGTTCTTTATAGTTGCTGTCAGTAGCATTCTGAAGCCGGTCAATCATCCACAATGGTCGGTGGATGACAATGTCACCAAGCAACGCACCAAGGCTCCTTAGACAGCACCTTCCAAACGCACGACCTCTACCACCTAGAAGGACAAGGGCACCAGATGCATGGGAACACCACCACCTGCAAATTCCCTCCAAGTCACACACCATCCTGACTTGGAACTATATCGCTGTTCCTTCACAGTCGCTGGGTTAAAATCCTGGAACTCCCTTCCTAACAGCACTGTGGGTGTACCTACCCCACATGGACTAGAGCTGTTCAAGAAGGCAGCTCACCACCACCTTCTCAAGGGCAATTAGAGATAGGCAATGAATGCTGGCCTAGCCAGTGATGCCCACATCCCATGAACAGATAAAAAAAATGTCATAGCAGTACTGGAACAGCTTGGCTAGGGGAGCAGTGAGTTGTTATGATCTGGAATGCACTGCCTCACAAGGTAATGGAAGTAGATTTAATAGTAACTTTGAAAAGGGAATTGGATATATACATGAAAAGAAAAAAAATCAGACTTACGGGGAAAGGGCAGAGCAGTGGAATTAATTAGATAGCTCTTTCAAATAGCTAGCACAGGCATGATGGACTGAATGGACTCCTGTGCTATATGATTCTATAAGAGAAGCCATAGAGACCAGGATAACGCCAGGGTCAAATTCAGGTCTGTTCTGTTAATTTCTGCCATCCAGGACAACAGTAGAAGTATTACAACTATTCACTTAGCCCTGGGTTATGGAAGAGAATGTTAGTTATGGACCCTGTTCCATAATCCTAACCAGATCTATGTGTATGTGTGGAAACTTTTAAACTTAATGGACCAAAATTCTGCTCAATATAGACACCCTTAATACTGGGGGATGGTCCACCTGGCTCCTGCTTTGATTGGATCAGTCCCTTAATAATTGGTATTTCAACACTGCAGAAAAATTGTTCTACCCAAATCCACTTAAGATGGGCTGAGAAATCACTGAAAATTGGAAGTAGAATTGGGAAAATATTGCACTGCACAGCTCAGACATCCCTCATGTTAATAAAAAAGAAAATGTAAAAATACCAATAAGACCAGAATTTACTGTTATCATTTGAACAATCAAATGCACTCAAATCAAATACCCCTCTCTAGCTGTCAGAAACTATTCATCTCAGACCAAGGACACCATTGCAGAAGTTCTTCAGGTAAATATTCTCAGCCCAACCAGCTTCAGCTGCTTCATCAATGACCTTCCCTCCTTCATAAGGTCAGAATTGGATGTTTTGGCACTTATTCCAATGTGCTTAGCTCCATTTAAAACTCCTCCATTAGTGAAGCAGCGCATACAAACATAACATAAGAAATAGGAGCAGGAGTAGACCACACGCACCCTTGAGTCTGCTCTGTCATTCAATATGATCATGGCTAATTTTCTGTCTCAACTCCACTTTCTCTCTCACGCCCCATAACCCTTGGTTCCCTGAGAGACCAAAAATCTGTTCATCGCAGCCTTACAGCTATTCAATGATGGAACATCCACAAACCACTGAGGTAGAGAATTCCAAAGATTCGCAACCCTCTGAGTGAAGAAATTTCTTCTCATCTCAGTCTTAAATAATTGGCCCCTTATTCTGAGACTATGCCTCCATGTTCTAGATTCCCCAACTAGGGGAAACAATCTTCCAATGTTTACTCTGTCAAGTCCGTTCAGAATCTCCACCCCCACCGGGACGGTTTGAGGGCTCTCTGCTTCTTCCTTGAACAGAGACTCAACCAGTTCCCATCCACCACGACCCTCCTCCGCCTGGCTGAACTTGTTCTCACATTTAACAACTTCTCCTTCAATTCCACTCACTTCCTTCAAATAAAAAGTGCTGCTATGGATACCCGCATGGGCCCTACTCAGGCCCCCTCTCCCAACTCTTTTTCCGGTACATTGATGACTGTTTTGGTGCTGTTTCCTGCTCCCGCCCCGAACTGGAAAACTTTATCAACTTTGCTTCTAATTTCCACCCTTCTCTCACCTTTACATGGTCCATCTCTGACACTTCCCTTCCCTTCCTTGACTTCTCTGTCTCCATCTCTGGGGATAGGCTGTCTACTAATATCCATTATAAGCCCACTGACTCCCACAGCTACCTCGACTACACTTCTTCACACCCTGATACCTGTAAGGACTCCAATTCCATTCTCCCAGTTTCTCCGTCTCCAACGCATCTGCTCTGATGATGCTACCTTCCATGACAGCGCTTCTGATATGTCTTCCTTTTTCCTCAACCGAGGATTGCCCCCCACTGTTGTTGACAGGGCCCTCAACCGTGCCCGGCTCATTTCCCGCACCTCTACCCTCACCCCTTCCCCTCCCTCCCAGAACCATGACAGTGTTCCCCTTGTCACCTTCCACACCATCAGCCTCCATATCCAAAAGATCATCCTCCACCATTTCCGTCACCTCCAGCGTGATGCTACTACCAAACACATCTTGCCCTCCCTTCCCTTGTCAGCATTCCGAAGGGATCATTCCCTCTGCAACACCCTGGTCCACTCCTCCATTACCCCCATCACCTCATCCCCTTCCCACATTCCCCTGCAATCGCAAGAGGTGTAATACCTGCCCATTTACCTCCTCTCTCCTCACTATCCCAGGCCCCAAACACTGCTTTCAGGTGAAGCAGCAGTTTACTTGTACTTCTTTCAATGTAGTATACTGTATTCGCTGCTCACAATGTGGTCTCCTCTCCATTGGGGAGACCAAACGCAGACTGGGTGACCTCTTTGCGGAACACCTCCGCTCAGTCCGAAAGCATGACCCTGAGCTTCAGGTTGCTTGCCATTTCAACACCCCCCACTGTTCTCATGCTTACATCTCTATCCTGGGATTGCTGCAATGTTCCAGTGAACATCAACGCCAGCTCGAGGAACAGCATCTCATTTACTGATTAGGCACACTACAGCCTGCCGGACTGAACATTGAGTTTACTATGCTCCTATTTCTTATGATCTTATTTTCTCATGAGCATTTCAGTGGGTGGCATAAAAAGCCTGATGGGCATGAACACAGAACTGCTTGGTGCATTGGCAGGTCTTCCAGCAAGCCTGTGGTTATGGTCAAAGAGCTTGAAGGAGTCTGGCACCAACGTTGCACATAGCTTTGAGCCCATCCTTTCCAGTGTCGAAGAGGTGCCAACTCCATGCGAGCACTTGAAGCCCCAATCACGATGCAGCATCTGATAGTCAATGTCTCAGCTTCCACTGCAGCACAACCCCAAGGTACGCAATGTCAGAGTGCTGCAGTGGAAGCTAAGACTGAAGTCATGCAAACTCAGACTGCTGCCATCATGGCTGCGAATACCTGTGTTCAAAGTGGCTTGCAGCGTCTCGCGGCAGTCCAGCAACTTGTGCTCCAGCAGGCCACTTGATTGCTGAGGCGTTGCCCTTGGGGAGTGGCAGTGGATCTATGGAGCACAAACCCACTCTCCTCTCTCAGTATGACACCATTTATGCTCCCACCACTGCCACTCTGCTAGTGCTCTTGCTGCTATCTGTCCGCCAGCCAGTCCAGACTGCTGCTGTCCATGATGAGGTGATGCACTCTAAAGCCAGGCTTTCTAGGCTCAGAGCTGCTTGAGGTCATCCTGCAAGAATAATTTCAGTCTCCCCCACAGAAAGTCGGCGGCCTTCTGTCAGCCAAGCTGCAGCCACTGGGGTAACACTGTCGAGAAGCACTAGGCCAGTCAAAGGCTCACGGAAGATTATTGGCTAGCCCTTGCAGGCGAGGATGATTGTCTTCTGTGAGTCCAAAGATGACTGATGACTTCGGGATCTACAGACTTTATGGCACATCGGGCATTTGTTGTCATGTGGGATGTCTGGTCGTGTATTATTAGCTCGGGTCGTGGCTTGATCTTTTTGCCGCTCTCGCTTTTCCTCTTCATTTTGTCGTCATTGGGTCTCAAAATGTTGGGATCCTTCCCACAGACTCTGCCTCCATCTGGTTTCGTCCAAGGCAATGGTCTCCCAGGATTTGATGTCAATGTTGCATTTCTTCACGTTGGCATTTAGCACATCCTTGAAGCACATCTTTTGTCCTCCTTTGGTGCGTCTGCCCTGACTGAGCTGGGAGAAGAAGACCTGCTTTGGGAGCTTGGCATCTGACATCCGAACGATATGACCAACCCAATGAAGCTGATATAATAAAAGCAAAATACTGCAGATGCTGGAAATCTGAAATAAAAACAGAAAGTACTGGAAATACTCAGCAGGTCAGGCAGCATCTGTGGAGAGAGAAGCAAAGTTAACGTTTCAGATCTGTGATCTTTGCCAGTTCTGATGAAAGGTTAGAAAAGAATCAGGTTTCAGGCAAGTGAAGGGGAGGTTGGTGGGGAAGAGAACAAAAGGGAAGGCATGTGAAAGAGCAGAGGGCAGAAAAGATTAAATAACAAAGCAGTCCTGGGACAAAGGAAAAGAGTGTGTTAATGCGTCAATGAAGCTGATGGCGGCTAATCAAAGCCTCGGTGCTTGTGGTGCCTGCCTGTGAGAGGACACTGATATAATTGCGAAAAGGTGAGTGGCAGGTCAGATGATTGGTTAGAATATAAAGAACGGCAGAGAATGACTGAATTGTTAATCAGGAGAAAGAAATTAGAGTATGAAAGGAAGCTAGCTAGAAATGTAAAAATGGATAGCAAGAGTTTCTACAGGTATTTAAAATGGAAAAGAGCAAGTAAAGTGAGTATTGGTCCTCTAGAGTGTGAGAATGGGGAGTCAATAGTAGATAATAAGGAAATGGCGGATGAAATGAACAAATATTTTGCTTCTGTTTTCACTATAGAGGATACAAAAAGCATTCCAGTAATAGCTGTAAATCAGGAGGTGGAAGGAAGAGAGGAACGTGCTGAAATTGCAATCACCAGGGAAGCAGTACTGAGCTAACTGATGGAGCTGCAGGCTGACAAGTACCCGGTTCCTGATGGGTTTCATCCTAGGGTCTTAAAGGAGGTGGCTAACGAGGTAGTAGATGCGTTGGTGTTAATTTTTCAAAATTCACTAGATTCCGGAAAGGTTCCATCAGACTAGAAAGTAGCAAATATAACCCCTCAATTCAAGAAGTGGGAGGTGGGGTGGGGGGGCGGAGGCAGAAAACAGGTAACAAGAAGTCAGTTAGCTTGATGTCTATCGTGGGGAAGGTGTTAGAATTGATCATTAAGGATGTTATAGCTGGACACTTAGAAAAACTCAAGGTAATCGGGAATAGTCAGCATGGTTTTGTGAAAGGGAAATCATGTTTAACAAATTCATTGGAGTTCTTTGAAGGAGTAACATGTGCCGTGGATAAAGGGGAGCCGTTGACGTACTGTACTTGGATTTCCAAAAGGCATTTAACAAGGTACCACATAAAAGGTTATTGCACAAAGTAGGAGCTGATGGTGTAGGGGGAAACATATTAGCATGGCTAGTAGATTGGTTGGCTGGCAGAAAACAGAGAGTATGCGTAAATGGATCCTTTTCTAATTGGCAGGATGTGATGAGTGGAGTCCTGCAGAGGTCTGTACTGGGGCCTCAACCTTTTACAATTTATATCAATGACTTAGATGAGGGGAGCAATGGCATGGTAGCTAAATTTGCAGATGACACAAAGATAGGTAGGAAAGTATGTTGTGAAGAGGCTGTAAGGACGTTAGAGTCATAGAGTCACAGACTCATAGAGTCATAGAGTTATACAGCACAGAAACAGGCCCTTCCGCCCACCGTGTCCACTCCGGCCATCAAGCCTATCTATTCTAATCCCATTTTCCAGCGCTTGGCACATAGCCTTGTTTGCTATGGTGTTTCAAGTGCTCATCTAGATACTTCTTAAATGTTATGAGGGTTCCTGCCTGTACCACCCCTTCAGGCAGTGTGTTCCAGATTCCAACCACCCTCTGGGTGAAATTTTTTTTCCTCAAATCCCCTCTAGGCCTCCTGCCCCTTACCTTAAATCTATGCCCCCTGGTTATTGACACCTCTGCTAAAGGAAAATGTTTCTTCCCAGCTACCCTATCTAAGCCCCTCATAATTTTGTATACCTCTATCAGGTTTCCCCTCAGCCTTCTCTGCTCTAAGAAAAACAACCCTAGCCTCTTCAGTCTCTCTTCACAGCTGAAATGCTCCAGCCCAGGCCACATCCTGGTCAATCTCCTCTGCACCCTCTCCAGTGCAATCACATCCTTCCTAAAGTGTGGCAACCAGAACTGTACACAGTACTCCAGCCGTGGCCTAACTAGCGTTTTATACAGCTCCATCATAACCTCCCTGCTCTTATATTCTATGCCTCGGCTACTAAGGGCAAGTATCCCATATGCCTTCCTAACCACCTGTACTGCTGCCTTCAGTGATCTATGGACATGTACACCAAGGTCCCTCTGACCTTCTGTACTTCCTAGGATCCTACCACCCATTGTATATTCCTTGTTAGTCCTTCCAAAATGCATCACCTCACACTTCTCAGGATTAATCATTTGCCACTGCTCTGCCCATCTTACCAGCCCATCTATATTGTCCTGTAATCCAAGGTTTTCCTCTTCACTATTTATGACACCACCAATTTTCAAGTAGTAGAGTCATAGAGTTATACAGCACAGAAACAGGCCCTTCGGCCCATCATGTCTCTGCTGACCATCAAGTGCCTATCTATTCTAATCCCATTTTCCAGCATTTGGCCCATAGCCTTGTATGTTATGGCTTTTCAAGTGCTCATCTAAATACTTCTTAAATGTTGTGAGGGTCATCTGCGAACTTACTGATCATACCTCCTATATTCACGTCTAAATCATTAATGTACACTATAAACAGCAAGGGTTCCAGCACCGATCCCTGCAGTACACCATTGGTCACAGGCTTCCAATTGCAAAAACAACCCTCGACCATCACCCTCTGCCTCCTGCCACTAAGCCAATTTTGAATCCAATTTGCCAAATTGCCCTGGATCCCATGGGCTCTTACCTTCTTAACCAATTTCCCATGCAGGACCTTATCAAAAGCCTTACTGAAGTCCATGTAGACTACACCAACTGCTTTACCCTCATCTACACATCTAGGTTGTGGACTGATATAGATAGGTTGAGTGAGTGGGCAAAAATCTGGCAGATGGAATATAATGTGGGAAAATGTGAAGTTGTTCACTTTGGCAGGAAGAATAAAAAAGCAGAATATTACTTAAATGAAGAATGACTGCAGAATTCCGGGGTGCAGAGGGATCTACGTGTTCTAGTGCACGAGTCACAAAACGTTAGTATGCAGGTACAGCAAGTAATAAAGAAGTCTAATGGAATACTATGCTTTATTACAAGAGGAATTGAAACTAAGGATGTTATGCTTCAGTTATACAAGGCATTGATGAGACCACATCTCGAATACTGTGTACAGTTTTGGTCTCCTTATTTAAGGAAGAATGTAAATACGTTGAAGGTGGTTCAGAGGAGGTTTACTAGATTGATACCTGGAATGAGTGGGTTGTCTTATGAGGAAAGGTTGGACAGACTGGGCTTGTTTTCACGGGAGTTTAGAAGAGTGAGGGGAGACTTGATTGAAGTATATAAGATCCTGAACGGTCTTGACAAGGTGGATGTGGAAAGGATGTTTCCTCTTGTGGGTGAGTCCAGAACTAGGGGTCACTGTTTTAAAATTAGGGGTCACCCTTTTAGGACAGAGATGAGGAGAATTGTTTTCTCTCAGAGGGTTGTGCGACTTTGGAACTCCCTGGCTCAGAAGGTGGTGGAGGCGGGGTCATTGAATATTTTTAAGGTGGAGGTAGATAGATTCTTGTTAGGCAAGAGGATCAAAGGTTATCGGGGTTAGATGGGAGTGTGGAATTCGAGACACAGGCCGATCAACCATGATCTTATGGAATGGCAGAGCAGGCTCGAGGGGCTGAATGGTCTACTTCTGCTCCTAATTCGTATGTTCATATTTGCTTGGTTTCAGTTTTGATGTCGCGATCTTCAAACGCTCGCATCCTCAAGTGGCCAAAGGCTGCACCAGCAGATTTCAGGCGATGCTGGATTTCTTCGTCAATGTTAGCCTTCTGTGAAAGATAACTTCCAAGATACTTGAAGTGTTCCACAGTTTCCAGGAATCAGGAATCCTAATCAATGGGGCTGGGACGTATGCATTTGGAGCTTGCTGTTGGAGGACTTTGGTTTTCTGAATGTTCAGTGTAAGTAAGATAGTAAGTAAGTGTAATATAGGCACTAAGGAAATACACTGGGGTGATTAGTTGACTTGTGTACGAATAATTAGATGGTTTGCTTGATAAATCTGGTTTGTAATTTTTTTTGTGGTGGCTTTTATTTCAGCATTTTGATTAAGAGGTTGTTGCGATGGTCAGTGACAGAGGGAAAGTAAGGTGTGGGACTGTTGTTGAATGGGAAATTTGGGTTGTGTTCACTGGTAACACAGTTGGATGAGTCAATCATGGACAGCCTGGTCAAAAAGGGACTGTATTAGCTGCATACTCCTTTTCTCCTCCTCTTCTTTCTCATTCGTTCGCCTTATACCTGGAGGCAAGGGCTGTGCCCTCCTTATTAGTGAGGTGGTGCAAAATACAGCAGACCATGATGAATGAGGACACAGCTCCTGGAGTGTACTGCATTGTTTAAGTGCCTCAGTGGTCTGCTCAAAGGCATTTTGATTGGCAGCTTGGCTCTTGTTATATGCATGCTGCCCACACATGCGTGGGTTGCAAACCGGAGTCAAGAGCCAGGTGGTCAGCAAATAGCCCTTATCTTCTAGTAGCCACTCTCTGGTCTCTCATGGTGGCTCAAATTCTGATGGTACAGTGAGCAGACTAGCATAGAATAAAGGCATCATGACTGCTGCCAGGATACCGGGCACTGACAAGCATGATACACTGAGTATGGTCACACACCAGTTGCATATTGAGAGGATGGATCCCTTTGCACTTGTGGTGCACCTCTGAACTTAGATGTGGCACCCACAAAACAATGCATGTGCAATCAATGACAGCCTAAATCATGGAGAAGCCTGTTATCCTGATGAAACCACGTACTTTGGACAGAGAGAAGACAATGTATTCAGCTCTCTTTGCACAGAGAGTATCAATCACCTCTCTTATACAGTAATGGATGGTATACTGTGAGATGTTGGAGATGTTCCCTGCTGCAGCCTGGAAGGAGTCCGATGCAAAGAAGTTCATGACCATGGTCACCTTTCCAGCTACTGGCAATTCTGCCCTCACCCTGCTCTGAGGCTATAGGTTTGCTTGCAACAGGTAGCAGAGTTTTGTGCGTGCCTTCTTAGTGAAATGGAGACATCACACACAATGGGCTGGGTCCCAGAGGTGTGCAGGAAGGTGGGGGTTGGGGGGGTGGGGGGAGACCCTGCTTTGGCCCTCCATTGGACCCCGTAGCTATCTCATGGCAGGCAGCCAATTAACTGCCTGCCATCGGGAATGCCATCCTTTTAAGGGCCAAGCTCTCGCCTCCAGAGCTGCCGGTGAATCGGAAGGCTGGATAGGCCACTCAGCTTCTCGAGCCTGCTCCACCATTCAATAACATCATGGCTGAACTGATTATAACTACAACACCACATTCCCGCCTACCCCCAATAACCTTGCACCCCCTTGCTTATCAAGAATCTATCTATGCCTTAAAAATATTCAAAGACTCTGCTTCCACCGCCTTTTGAGGAAGAGAATTCCAAAGACTCACGACTCTCTGAGAGAAAAACATTTCTCCTCATCTCTGTCTTAAATGGGCAACCCCTTATTTTTAAACAGTGACCCCTAGTTCTAGATTCTCCCACAAGAGGAAACATCCTTTCCACATTTACCCTGTCAAGACCCCTCAGAATCTTATATATTTCAATCAAATCGCCTCTTACTCTCCTAAATTCCAGCGGATACAAGCCTAGCCTGTCCAACCTTTCCGCATAAGACAACCCGCCCATTCCAGGTATTAGTCTAGTAAACATTCTCTGAACTACTTCCAATGCATTTACATCCTTCCTTAAATAATGAGACCAAAACTGCAAATAGTATTCGAGATGTGGTCTCACCAATGCCCTGTATAACTGAAGCATAACCTCCCTACTTTTGTATTCAATTCCCCTAGCAATAAATGATAACATTATATTCGCTTCCCTAATTACTTGCTGTACCTGCATACTAACCTTTTGCAATTCATGCACTAGAGCACCCAAATCCCTCTGCATCTCAGAGTTCTGCAATCTCTCACCGTTGAGATAATATGCTTCTTTTTTATTCTTCCTGCCAAAATGGCCAATTTCACATTTTCCCACATTATACTCCATTTGCCAGATCTTTACCCACTCATTTAACCTATCTATATCCCTTTGTAGCCTCCTTATGTCCTCTTCAAAACTTACTTTCCTATCTATCTTTCTGTCATTAGCAAATTTAGCAACCATACCTTTGGTCCCTTCATCCAAGTCACTAATATAAATTGTAAAAATTTGAGGCCCCAGCTCAGATCCCTATAGCACACCACTTGTCACACCTTGCCAAACAGAAAAGTTTGGAAAATCAGACATGAAAAAGTGGCGCCAAAACTGCAGAACTTGAGAAGAGGCTGTTAGGAGCTCTAGAGCTGCTCGTTGGATGAAGTGGATGCATGAAGAGTCAGGGAATCAGTTTAAAGAGGCATTCAGGCTGCACCACAGAGGCATGGTAGTCTGTGAAGAAAAATCCTGGTCCAGTGATAATAGCCTTCGACTCGGAAAATTAAACAACACTCGGGGATCTGGTGAGTAACCCTTCAAAAGGGTAGAAAATTAGTTTTTAATGGCACACCGGGCAGGCAGCACCGGGAAAACAAATCCCTAGCAAGGGTGGATCTGAAGTCGGCGCCATTACGTGGCGACTGTGAGGCAGCACGAGAAAATAAAAGTGGCTGCAAATACTTGATACTCCGGGGGAAGGGAGTGAAGAGATTATTGAAATAATGCTGCTAAGCTGTGTTCAAGCAATAGATACCTAATCTAGCAGAAAGATTCCCCAGAGAAAGACAGTGACCTCAGCGGGAGTCAGTGCAAGGCTGAGCAAAAACAGCAAGTAAACTACTTAGAAAGCTTAGAAAAGCCATGGATCTTCAATTGACACTACCAGCGAGGTTTGGATAATGGAAGGACCAAATCAAACTCAAAACTGGTCACTTTGGAGAAAAACATTTTTGAGGTACAGAGTTACTTCAAAATTAGACAGCAAGTCTGAAGCAGAACAAGTCAACATATTACTTTATTCCATAGGAGCAAGAGCAGACAATGTTATTTCAAGACAAGGCATTAATGAGGCATCAGATAAATTTGAAGAAATCTTAAAAGCCTTTGATAATTATTTCAACCTGATGTGCAACAAGATTCTCGCAAGGGCCAAATTCAACGGAAGGGTCCAGAAACCAGGTGAACCAGTAGATGCTTTTATTAATAACCGTCACAGGCTAGTTGAAGGATACAAATATGGAGACAATGGCTGGCATTTTATGCCCCCAAAAGTGCGAGCTGGTGGCAGGGGTGGGGGGGAGTGTAAAATGCAGTGAGAGGCTAGCGGGGCCGTTCCGAACCCGCTCCCATCTCTGCTGCAAATTTACGCAGGACGGCGAGAAATAGCCCACCTATCCCAGGCCAATCAAGGACCTTAAGTGGCCAATTAACTGCTGCCATGGGTATTTTACAATTGGCAGGTGGGCAGCTGAGGCCTCAGAAAGCCTGCCTGATGAAATTAGGTGGCCTATTTGGGGGCGGGGGGGGGGTGCCTCCTGATTGGGCACCCTGTGCTCCACAGAGGGCAGCCCCCGAAGCTCCAACCACCCCCAACACACAACATCCCCCCCCCCGCCCCCCTAACCAACCACCCTTGCCTCGCCAGGGCCCGACCGATTGTCCCTGGCGATGCCCTAAAAACTTATCTTTTTTCCGGGGCCATCTTTCATCTACATCCTGAAGCTGGGTGTAGTCATAAGAGCTGCGGCCTGCTGATCGTAAAGTCTGGTCTGGATCCCCAGGCCCGGCAGAGGCAGACCCGCCACTGACTTTTCAGCCGGTGGACAGGGCCCCCTGCCCAATGAAAAATTCCAGCCAGAAAATCATAATTAATATGAGACTGCATCGTATTAGGTATTGCTGATGAATCCTTATCAGCCTATCAGATATATCGCCATCTAATGAAGACCTCAGCCTAGAAAAAGCAATACAGCTGTGAGACAAGCAGAGGTCCATAAGCAGAACAGAGAAATCATGAGAGGTGAAGAAAAACCTTGGTTCGGGAAGCCTCCAATGACCATACAGTTCCTTAAGCACAGAACTGTAAAAGAAGAACCAGAAAAGAAGGTACACTTTGGAGGGAAAATGCAAGATGCCATCAAACCCTGCCAGCACTTTGAGGCCAAAAAGACCCACCTGCAATCAAAGCAGAATGCTTTCACTGCAAGAAAGTTGGCCATTTTGGGAAGATTGGCAAAAGTAAAATCTCTACTTTCACAGGTTCTAAAGGAAAAGTCTTCATGCATAGAGCAATTAATGAAGTTGAACAATCTCCATCAGAAGAGAAATCAGAAAACTTCCTTGGTGAGATCAATGACCCTAATCATGCATTCTGGACTGCAGATATATATGTCAATGGACATAGCACCAAATTTAAACTAGACACTGGAGCAAGCGTAACAGTTTTATCAGACAACCAACTGACATGATCAACACATTGCCTGCAACCAACAGAAACTCAGTTACACGGTCTAGGAGGGATTGAACTGAAAGTCAAGGGACAGCTACAGGCAACACTGCAGCTCAAGGGAAAGCAGATACTGGATCTGTTCTGTGGAATCAAGAATTTTCTCTTTTAAGTAGAAGAGCTTGTCAGGAATTTTGTCAGGAAATTGGAAGATGTTAGGCAGCAAGAATCCAGGAGTCACTTCCAAAAAGACTTTGCAAAATGATTTACTAGTCTAGGAAGACTTAAGACCGAATATAGTATTACTTTGTGAAAGGATGCTAAACCTGAATGTGTTTTCATGCCTAGGAAGATGCCGCACCCACTAATGAAGCAAGTCCAAATGGCCACTGCTGCAAACCTCATGCCCACATCTCACAGCTTCCACAACAGAAATTCAGCTATGACAGGCACATCAACCAAACCCATGTACCATATACACTGACGCTCTTCCTTCTCTCTTGAAAGACAAGGTAGCACATATTGGGAGGCAAAGTATCAGCATGGGACAGACACAGCTGCATGTCCTCACCGCTTTGAAGGAGAGGGCGCTCTGGATTATTCGTTGTAGTCTTCACTGAGGCAGTGGGAACCAGCATCACTGCAGCCGTACAGGATGATGATATGTTTCTGCCTTATGCACTTTCTCAAACCCATTTTACTCTCATCTCGCAATCTGCTTATGATGTTCATGCTGCAGATGGTATGACAATACACCCCTTGTTTTCTACCCGTCACCCACAACTGCCCCCCTCCAACTTCGCTCACCCCAATGCTCCCT
Source organism: Heterodontus francisci (assembly GCF_036365525.1). NCBI lineage: Eukaryota > Metazoa > Chordata > Chondrichthyes > Heterodontiformes > Heterodontidae > Heterodontus > Heterodontus francisci. The sequence goes on from NC_090377.1 coordinate 47,932,266, forward strand.
TGTGCATTTATACTTTCTGATATTCAAGACCTGCTACATGACCTGTGCGAGGCTGAAGGCCTAGAGGGAGAATAGACTGAGGAGGAAGAGGCATCATCATTTGATCTGACACTTGCAGCCAGCAGGTCAGACAAAGACACTGCATATACTTTAAAGGGCAGTATAGAGACGGGATCTGCATGTGGTGAGTCACTGGGCATAAGTGGGCTGCAGCGAGGCTAGGGTAAAGGATAGGTAGTGTGCCAGCTCATCAGAGGGCAAGGTCGTAGATGAGTTCTGCTGCATAGGGCTCAGATGAGGACTTTGATAGGGTGCGAACGGGGAAGGGCTGGTGAGCATGCATACAGAAATGCTTGGTGCATTGGCAGGCCTGTCTTGGAGTCTGTTGTCACTGTTGTTACAGTCAAGTGAGGAGGGGTTGAAGGCCTTCCCTCTTTTCCCTCTCCTTGTTTGACCACAACAGGTTTTATTCTTCCCTAAAGTGGATGTACTGGCCAATTCAGTAGGTGTTTGAATACTTACTTGCTCCGATCATATCAAGAACCAATCGGACAGGTTTTCTTAAGTTTAACAAAGAAAGGGGCTAACTTTATTGTACCTAAATTGAACTAATAAAATAATAAACAACATGCCAACTTTCACTCTCACGCACACACTAGAGGTTTACACACACTCACACACACAGGTTACAGAGTGGAGAAAGGTAGATTGGTTGAGTTAGAGTCCTTAAGAAAACAGGTATACAGTCTGTGGAGTTTGGTGATTTGGCTGGCTTCCAGCTGAATTCAGTGGTCCTGAGACTTTTAGTTTGAAGAGGAAGGTGACTGGTTTGGTAAGTCTCTTGGAAATAGCAATGCGGATGATTTCCTCCAACGGTGTTTCTAATTGTAGCCGGAGTATGCAAAGGTAGTCAGTCAACAAACAGGATTTGAATGCTTTCAAGCTGGAATGGAGAGGGAGGGACCCCCACTTAGGGTCTGCTCATGTAAGAGTCCAATTGCTTCTCCTCTGCTGCAGAGAAAACACGAGCCTAAAACCACAGATGGGGAGGGGCTTGTCACATGACAGTCACTCAGTGATTCAAACATAGCAATTAGCAGTATTTCTTCTTCTTGCTGAGGGAACAGGTAGTTCCTTTAAGCTTCCTGGGTCTTGGTTCTGGCTGGGGACTTAGCAGACATTTTGTCTCTCTTCTAACAAACATGGCAGTGTAGGATACAGTGTTGCAAATTAGGCAAATTAAAAAAAATATATATAAATTCAGATCTCCAGCCAGTGGACCAAAGAAATGTATCATTCAACAAAACACATTGGTGTAACACTTCCCCACACACGTCTCTGAATGGGCAGGGGGCCTTCTGAAGGGGGAGGGTGAACAGCCAGAGGTTGTGGTACACATTGGTACTAACGACATAGGCAGGAAGAGTGATGAGGTCCTGTAGGAGGAGTTTAGGGAGTTAGGTAGTAAGTTAAAAAACAGGACCTCTAGGGTTGTAATCTCAGGATTACTCCCTGTGCCACGTGCCAGTGAGGCTAGAAATAGGAAGATAGTGCAGCTAAACACATGGCTAAACAGCTGGTATAGGAGGGAGGGTTTCAGGTATCTGGATCATTGGGATCTCTTCTGGGACAGGTGGGACCTGTACAAAAAGGACGGGTTGCATCTAAACTGGAGGGGCACAAATATCGTGGCTGCGAGGTTTGCTAACGTCACTCAGGAGGGTTTAAACTAGTGTGGCAGCAGGTGGGAACCAGAGCAGTAGGTCAGCAGGTGAAATATCTGAGGGGGAACTAGTGAATAAGGCCAGTAAGACTGAGAGGAAGAGCAGGCAGGGAGATGTTGCTGAGCACAGCGGGACTGGTGGTCTGAAGTGCATTTGTTTCAATACGAGAAGTATAACAAGTAAGGCAGATGAACTTAGAGCTTGGATTAGTACTTGGAACTATTATATTGTTGCTAATACAAAGACTTGGTTGAGGGAAGGACAGGATTGGCAGCTAAACATTCCGGGATTTAGATGCTTCAGGCGGGATAGAGGGGGATGTAAAAGGGGTGGGGGAGTTGCATTACTGGTTAAGGAGAATATCACAGCTGTATTGTGGGAGGACATCTCGGAGGGATCATGCAGCGAGGCAATATGGGTGGAGCTCAGGAATAGGAAGGGTGCAGTCACAATGTTGGGGGTTTACTACAGGCCACCCAACAGCCAGCAGGAGATAGAGGAGCAGATATGTAGACAGATTTTGGAAAGATGTAAAAGCAACAGGGTTGTTGTGGTGGGTGATTTTAACTTCCCCTATATTGACTGGGACTCACTTAGTGCTAGGGGCTTGGATGGGGCAGAATTTGTAAGGAGCATCCAAGAGGGCTTCTTGAAACGATATGTAGATAGTCCAGCTTGGGAAGGGGCCGTACTGGACCCAGTATTGGGGAATGAGCCTGGCCAGGTGGTCAAAGTTTCAGTAGGGGAGCATTTTGGGAACAGTGACCATAATTCCATAAGTTTTAAGGTACTTGTGGATAAGGATAAGAGTAGTCCTCGGGTGAAGATGCTAAATTGGGGGAAGGCTAATTATAACAATATTAGGCAGGAACTGAAGAATTTAGATTGGGGGCGGCTGTTTGAAGGTAAATCAACATCTGACATGTTCCTGTGAGGATGAAGGATAAGTTTGGCAAGTTTCGGGAAGCTTGGATAATGAGGGATATTGTGAGCCTAGTCAAAAAGAAAAAGGAAGCATTCATAAGGGCTAGAAGGCTGGGAACAGACAAAGCCCTTGAGGAATATAAAGAAAGTAGGAAGGAACTTAAGCAAGGAGTCAGAAGGGCTAAAAGAGGTCATGAAAAGTCATTAGCAAACAGGATTAAGGAGAATCGCAAGGCTTTTTATACGTATATAAAGAGCAAGAGGGTAGTCAGGGAAAGGGTTGGCCCACTCAAGGACAGAGGAGGGAATCTATGCATGGAGCCAGAGGAAATGGGCGAGGTACTAAATGAGTACTTTGCATCAGTATTCACCAAAGAGAAGGACTTGGTGGATGATGAGTCTCAGGAAGGGAGTGTAGATAGTCTGCGTCATGTCGTTTTTAAAAAGGAGGAGGTATTGGGCGTCTTGAAAAACATTAAGGTAGATAGGTCCCCAGGGCCTGATGGGATCTACCCCAGAATACTGAGGGAGACAAGGGAAGAAATTGCTGGGGCCTTGACAGAAATCTTTGTATCCTCATTGGCTACAGGTGAGATCCCAGAGGACTGGAGAATAGCCAATGTTGTTCCTTTGTTTAAGAAGGGTAGCAAGGATAATCCAGGAAATTACAGGCCAGTGAGCCTTACATCAGTGGTAGGGAAATTATTGAAGAGGATTCTTCGGGACAGGATTTACTCCCATTTGGAAACAAATGGACTTATTAGCGAGAGGCAGCATGGTTTTGTGAAGGGGAGGTCGTGTCTCACTAACTTTATCGTTTTTTTGAGGAAATGACGAAGATGATTGATGAAGGAAGGGCAGTGGATGTTGGCTACATGGACTTCAGTAAATAAAGCCTTTAACAAGGTCCCTCATGGCAGACTGGTACAAAAGGTGAAGTCACACGGGATCAGAGGTGTGCTGGCAAGATGGATACAGAACTGGCTTGGTCACAGAAGACAGAGGGTAGCAGTGGAAGGGTGCTTTTCTGAATGGAGGGCTGTGACTAGTGGTGTTCCGCAGGGATCAGTGCTGGGACCTTTGCTGTTTGTAGTATATATAAATGATTTGGAGGAAAATGTAGCTGGTCTGATTAGTAAGTTTGCGGACGACACAAAGGTTGGTGGAGTTGTGGATAGTGATGAGGATTGTCAGAGGATACAGCAGGATATAGATCGGTTGGAGACTTGGGCGGAGAAATGGCAGATGGAGTTTAATCCAGAAAATTTGAGGTAATGCATTTTGGAAGGTATAATACAGGTGGGAAGTAAACAGTAAATGGCAGAACCCTTAGGAGTATTGACAGGCAGAGAGATCTGGGCGTACAGGTCCACAGATCACTGAAAGTGGCAACGCAGGTGGATAAGGTAGTCAAGAAGGAATACAGCATGCTTGCCTTCATTGGTCGGGGCATAGGGTATAAAAATTGGCAAGTCATGCTGCAGCTGTACAGAACCTTAATTAGGCCACACTTGGAATATTGTGTGCAATTCTGGTCGCCACACTACCAGAAGGATGTGGAGGCTTTGGAGAGGGTACAGAAGAGGTTTACCAGGATGTTGCCTGGTCTGGAGGATATTAGCTATGAGGAAAGGTTGGATAAACTCAGATTGTTTTCACTGTAATGACAGAGGTGGAGGGGCGACCTGATAGAGGTTTACAAAGTTATGAGTGGCATGGACAGAGTGGATAGTCAGAAGCTTTTTCCCAGGGTGGAAGAGTCAGTTCCTGGGGGACATAGGTTTAAGGTGCGAGGGACAAAGTTTAGAGGGGATGTGCGAGGCAGGTTTTTTACACAGAGGGTAGTGAGTGCCTGGAACTTGCTGTCGGGGGAGGTGGTGGAAGCAGGTACGATAGCCACGTTTAAGAGGCATCTTGACAAATACATGAATAGGATGGGAATAGAGGGATACGGACCCCGGACGTGCAGAAGGTTTTAGTTTAGATAGGCATCATGATCGGCACAGGCTTGGAGGGCCGAATGGCCTGTTCCTGTGCTGTACTGTTCTTTGTTGTTCTTTGAAATGAAATGTGACAACAGGAACATTTCATTATGAGGTCACAAATTAAAAAGAAACTACACACACACACACACACTAATCAGTCTCACTGTCATGGCCATACTCTGGTTCAATTTTTGTTTTATCCGGGATTGTGCATGAGCATAACCGGGGAGTTCCAACTGCTTTGTCTGGTCTCAATCATCTTGTTCTCCAGTTTACACTGAATTTCCTGGTGTATTTCTACAATATCTTCCTTTTCCAGTTTCTCTATATCAGTGAACTCAACCCTGGATTCAAAGTTGTCCATAACTTTGTAAAGATAGTCCAGTGCTTTTTATACATGGTTTTTCCTGTGCTCCAACAGCCTGGCCCACAATTCCTCCTCAGTTTGGATACTTGACTTGCAGTCAGCACCACCATAACCACCCTCCAAATCTGCCACAAAAAACTTTTTGAGCTTGGGCTTTTCCTTTGTCTTATGAGCTTTTCTGTGTCTCCCTTCAAAATTTAAATCTTTAATTTCTAGGTCTTCATTCTGAATTCCCTCCTGAACCTGGGTCAGTTTCCTGGGACCTAGGCGATAGAGATTTTGGGAGGGGTCTCTCCTACATCCACATTGCATAGTGTTAGGGTTGTGCACCCTGGTTTGTCTCTGCAGATCCTTTTAAATGATGTGAGCAGCCCTGTTAGGTCTCTTCTCTGTTCTGCATTTAATTCGGAGAGTACGGTGTCTAATTTCCCTAACATTTCAGTGTCAGCTAACCAGATGGTAGGGGGTTCAATTTAGGAATCCTCCTGGTCTCCCTCTAACTCGTCCTCACTGTCCCTTTCGTCCTCCTCTTTACTGACTGCCTGATAGACTTGTGCTTGTTTGTCCCCTTACCAACTGTGATACTGTTTTAACATATTGATATGGCACAGCCCTTGCTTTTTCCTATGATCTGGGGTGTCAATGATATAATTCCCCTTGCTAATTCTCTTTACTTCTCTATACGGGCCATGGAACTGGGCTTTCAATGGTTCTCTCTGTATTGGTAATAGCACTAACACATGGGCCAGGACTTAACCCTGGGCGGACGGGAGCCAGCCACTCACTGAAAAGTCGGTGGCGAACCCGCTTCTGCCTTGCCTGGGATCTGACACATATTTTGCGGGTCCTCGGGCTTTAAGTGCTCTGAGGCTGGACTTCCACTCGCTTGAGGTAGGAAGTCCTGCCTAATAGAGCTGCCAGCCAATCAGCAGGCCGACAACTCTTAGTCCCAGCAGCGCCACCAGGAAGGGCCCCTGGAGCCTCCCGCTCCATTTAATGTCACCCCCCACCACTTTCCTGCTCTTTGTGGGCGGAGTATAATTCAGCCCATGGTCTCCTGGATGAAATAATCTGGCCTTGGTATGTTTATCCACCTGCATTTTCATAGCTGTCTGGGAGGTTTTTAGATGTTCCTGAGCCACCGCATGGGCTCTTGTGAGCCATTCTTGAAACATGGAGATGTAGTCTAACAGGGAATATTCATCCCTGGTCCCCAAAGCCTCTCCTTGATTAGTTTTAGAGGACCTCTCACCTCATGTCCACTAATTCAAAGGGATTAAAGCCAGTTTGCTCATTCGATGAGCCTCTGGTAGCAAACAGAAGAAATCCCAGCCCTTTGTCCCAGTTTTGGGGTCATTCATAGCAGTATGCCCTAATCAATGTCTTTCGGGTCTGGTGGTACCGCTCCAAAGCCCTCTGTGACTGTGGGTGGTAGGCTGAGGACTTTAGCTGGGTTATGCCCAGATTACCCATGACCTTTTGAAAAATACTGGACATAAAATTTGTGCCCTGCCTCAGCAGGTAGTCCATATCGGGTGAAGAATTGGATTAGCCCCTGCACCACTCCCTTGGTAGAGATAGTTCTTAGAGGAATAGCCTCTGAAAATCAAGTAGCCCCATCCATAATGGTGAGATGATACTGGTAGCCCCCTTTTGTTTTCGACAGAGGTCAAACACAATCTACCTGCACTCTGCTGAATGGTTCCCCAAAAGCTGGTATGGGAATTAGGGGTGCAGGTTTTAATTCAGCTTGAGGCTTCCCCACAATGAGGCACGTAGGGCAAGTCTTGAAGAACTCCACCACATTCTTGCGGAGTTGTGGGCAATGCAAATGCGGTCTGATGCAGGCCTGGGTTTTTCTGATACCGACATGTCCAGCCATTGGAATCTCTTGGGCTATTCTCAATATTTCCCTACGGTACCTCAGCGGCACCACTACCTGGTGAACCACTGTCCACTCTTCATCTGCAGGTCTGTGAGGAAGTCTTCACTTCTTCATCAGCACCTCATCCTTTAAAAAGTAGCACTCTGGAACTTCCTCCTTCAGCTTCAGTTTGGGCAGTCTGTGCTATCTTTTTTAACCTTGGGTTGGCTTGCTGAGCTCAACCATGGAAGACCTGTTTAACCCATCCTTTGGCTCCTCTAACTTCCCAAAGAAAGTTTCAGACAACCAGACAGTAGGGTCATCTGTCTGCACTGCCAGTTCAGCCTCCTCTGGTGGAGCTTGTTTGGCCATGGACTGGGTGACCACACAGTCAGGAAAAATGCCAGGGACCTTTTCCTGTATCTGCTCTATCTCTTCGACCTCTTTTGGTCTTTCTAAAACTACTGGGGAAGCTACCACCTTCGCCTCTGCCAGATCATTACCCAGGAGCAGGTTGGCCCAACCACAGGTAAACTATGGACAATCCCCACAGTTACCGGTTCTGAAACAAGGTCACACACCAGGTATAAAGGTATAGGCGTGTACTTACCTCCGATACCGTTTACTAGCACTCTAGCATTCAGTGTACTCTCAGTGTACTGCTTGACTTGTGTACCTATCATAACCTCTGCATCACCAACTCGTTCTTTCACACTAAACCCTGTCACCAGGTTTCATGGAGGCAGCCAAGATCACGTCGTTGGCACCAGCTAGACCTCATTGTCACAAGGCGAGCCGCCTTAAACAGTGTTCAAATCACATGCAGCTTCCACAGTGCGGACTGCGACACCGACCACTCCCTGGTGTGCAGCAAGGTTAGACTCAGACCAAAGAAGTTGCATCATTCCAAGCAGAAGGGCCACCCGCGCATCAACACGAGCAGAATTTCTCACCCACAGCTGTTACAAAAATTTCTAAATTCACTTGTAACAGCCCTTCAAAACACTCCCACAGGGGATGCTGAGACCAAGTGGGCCCACATCAGAGACGCCATCTATGAGTCAGCTTTGACCACCTACGGCAAAAGTGCGAAGAGAAATGCAGACTGGTTTCAATCTCATAATGAAGAGCTGGAACCTGTCATAGCCGCTAAGCGCATTGCACTTTTGAACTACAAGAAAGCCCCCAGCGATTTAACATCCGCAGCACTTAAAGCAGCCAGAAGTACTGCACAAAGAACAGCTAGGCGTTGCGCAAACGACTACTGGCAACACCTATGCAGCCATATTCAGCTGGCCTCAGACACCGGAAACATCAGAGGAATGTATGATGGCATGAAGAGAGCTCTTGGGCCAACCATCAAGAAGATCACCCCCCTCAAATCTAAATCGGGGGACATAATCACTGACCAACGCAAACAGATGGACCGCTGGGTTGAGCACTACCTAGAACTGTACTCCAGGGAGAATGCTGTCACTGAGACTGCCCTCAATGCAGCCCAGCCTCTACCAGTCATGGATGAGCTGGACATACAGCCAACCAAATCGGAACTCAGTGATGCCATTGATTCCCTAGCCAGCGGAAAAGCCCCTGGGAAGGACAGCATTACCCCTGAAATAATCAAGAGTGCCAAGCCTGCTATACTCTCAGCACTACATGAACTGCTATGCCTGTGCTGGGACGAGGGAGCAGTACCCCAGGACATGCACGATGCCAACATCATCACCCTCTATAAAAACAAAGGTGACTGCAACAACTACCGTGGAATCTCCCTGCTCAGCATAGTGGGGAAAGTCTTTGCTCGAGTCGCTCTGAACAGGCTCCAGAAGCTGGCCGAGCGCGTCTACCCTGAGGCACAGTGTGGCTTTCGTGCAGAGAGATCGACTATTGACATGCTGTTCTCCCTTCGTCAGATACAGGAGAAATGCCGTGAACAACAGATGCCCCTCTACATTGCTTTCATTGATCTCACCAAAGCCTTTGACCTCGTCAGCAGACGTGGTCTCTTCAGACTACTAGAAAAGATCGGATGTCCACCAAAGCTACTAAGTATCATCACCTCATTCCATGACAATATGAAAGGCACAATTCAACATGGTGGCTCCTCATCAGAGCCCTTTCCTATCCTGAGTGGTGTGAAACAGGGCTGTGTTCTCGCACCCACACTTTTTGGGATTTTCTTCTCCCTGCTGCTTTCACATGCGTTCAAATCCTCTGAAGAAGGAATTTTCCTCCACACAAGATCAGGGGGCAGGTTGTTCAACCTTGCCCGTCTAAGAGCGAAGTCCAAAGTACGGAAAGTCCTCATCAGAGAACTCCTCTTTGCTGACGATGCTGCTTTAACATCTCACACTGAAGAATGCCTGCAGAGTCTCATCGACAGGTTTGCGTCTGCCTGCAATGAATTTGGCCTAACCATCAGCCTCAAGAAAACGAACATCATGGGGCAGGATGTCAGAAATGCTCCATCCATCAATATTGGCGACCACGCTCTGGAAGTGGTTCAAGAGTTCACCTACCTAGGCTCAACTATCACCAGTAACCTGTCTCTAGATGCAGAAATCAACAAGCGCATGGGTAAGGCTTCCACTGCTATGTCCAGACTGGCCAAGAGAGTGTGGGAAAATGGCGCACTGACACGGAACACAAAAGTCCGAGTGTATCAGGCCTGTGTCCTCAGTACCTTGCTCTACGGCAGCGAGGCCTGGACAACGTATGCCAGCCAAGAGCGACGTCTCAATTCATTCCATCTTCGCTGCCTTCGGAGAATACTTGGCATCAGGTGGCAGGACTATATCTCCAACACAGAAGTCCTTGAAGCGGCCAACACCCCCAGCTTATACACACTACTGAGTCAGCGGCGCTTGAGATGGCTTGGCCATGTGAGCCGCATGGAAGATGGCAGGATCCCCAAAGACACATTGTACAGCGAGCTCGCCACTGGTATCAGACCCACCGGCCGTCCATGTCTCCGTTATAAAGACGTCTGCAAACGCGACATGAAATCGTGTGACATTGATCACAAGTCGTGGGAGTCAGTTGCCAGCATTCGCCAGAGCTGGCGGGCAGCCATAAAGACAGGGCTAAATTGTGGCGAGTCGAAGAGACTTAGTAGTTGGCAGGAAAAAAGACAGAGGCGCAAGGGGAGAGCCAACTGTGCAACAGCCCCAACAAACAAATTTCTCTGCAGCACCTGTGGAAGAGCCTGTCACTCCAGAATTGGCCTTTATAGCCACTCCAGGCGCTGCTTCACAAACCACTGACCACCTCCAGGCGCGTATCCATTGTCTCTCGAGATAAGGAGGCCCAAAAGAAAGCATTCAGTGTACTCTCTGGGGGAAAGGTCATGCCTTTTACCAGCAGAAGGGGCTCCTGTATCCCTAAGTATGACCATGGGCTTACTTGACTCACTCAAGGGGTATGGGGTCACTTTTCCTCTGGACACAAAATCCTGGTAACTCTCAGGGATTTTGTTAAGTTTTCCCACACTTAGCGGTAGGATTACTGGGTTTTACTGCCACAGTTAAAGCCACAGCCTGGTCTGCTGTGCTTTCCATCAGAGCCCCTTTTTCTGCACTGGACTGGTACACCCTGACTAAACCTATGGGTTTTCCCCATAACTTACAGCAGTCAGCTCAAAGGTGACCTGCCTTGTTACAATGGAAACATACAGGCTGCCGGGCATCACTCCTGTTCTCAGCACCTTCCTTTTTGGCTTGAGGAGGGTGTTTTCAGCTCACCTTTCTCGTTCATGGCTCTTCTTTCTCCTATCACTCTCCCACCTTCTGCCCTTTTCAGGTTTTTGGAGGTGATTAGGGAAGGGTTTCTCTTGGGGAAAGGGCTTGTGAATAATTGTATAATCAGCAGCCAGGATTGCTGCCCGCTTGGCTCTTGGAATCTTTTGTTCCTCCACATGGTTTCTTATGGAAAGTGAAAGCAAGTTTTTGAACTCTTTGAACGCTGCGGAGAGCGGCCAGGGATTGGGAGCAGCCAGAGCTGGGGGAGAGAGTCCAGGAGCAATGAAGTAAGAATTCATTGCCAGACAAAGGTAGATGAAGGAACCCAGGGAATGAAGCAGTCTTGACAAACTATCAGAACAAATAAAAAGGGCGGCGCAGTGGCTAGCACTGCAGCCTCACAGCTCCAGCGACCTGCATTCAGTTCTGGGTACTGCCTGTGCGGAGTTTGCAAGTTCTCCCTGTGACTGCGTGGATTTTTGCTGGGTGCTCCAGTTTCCTCTCACAGCCAAAGACTTGCAGGTTGATAGGTAAATTGGCCATTGTAAATTGTCCCTAGTGTAGGTAGGTGGTAGGAGAATTGAGGGAAGGTGGGGATGTGGTAGGAATTATGGGATTAATGTGGGATTAGTATAAATGGGTGGTTGATGGTCAGCATAGAGTCAGTGGGCCAAAGGGCCTGTTTCAGTGCTGTATCTCTCTATGTCTCTAACTCCTTAAGGAGGATCACCTCTCTGAGGTTTTCAAAGGTGGATTCTATCTTAAGTGCCCATATTCATCGCTTGAAAGCGAGTTGCTTAACCCTTTCGAACTTGATGTAAGTTTGTTCTGGCTGCTTTTGGAGAGTTTGGAACTTTTGATGGTATGCCTCCAGTACGAGCTGTATGCGTTCAGGATAGCATTTGTAGTCATCCCATAATCTGATCAACCCTCTTCAGGAAACAGTGAATAAACTCCATGGGTTTTTCCTGTTATTTTGCTTTTCAATTACAGTATCCAGCTGTCTACTGGCCACTTCAACTGTTCTGCAAGCTTTTCAAAGGAGATGAAAAATGCTTCTACATCCCCCTCATTGAACATTGGTATCAACTGGGAGAACTTTAAGAGATCAGCACCTGTTGCTGAGCTAGGGGTAATTCACTCACTAGCAGTACCTTCACTGGGTACATTGGGTCTTCCCGTATTCAGTTCGAGCTGCCTTAACTCCCTTTGGAGTTTTCTTTTTCTTTCTTTCTCCCTTTCCTGAAACACTCTCTGTTCTTTCTCCTTCTGGAATTTTAATTCTTGTCTCCTCTGTTTTAGTTGTACTTTAAGTAATGTTACTTTGTCTGTTTCAGATTCTATGCCTGTCTCTGGTTTTTCAGTGTCAATTTTAAAATAGTTGCCACAAGTTTTAGGATTTCAATTTTCCTAGCTTTTGGATGGATAGTAATCTCTAATTGCCCAGCTACATTCCCCAACTCTTCAACAGATAGGGATTTTAACCTGGTCCAAGTTACTTCACTCTGTTCTAGGAAGGTACTGGCCTCGATAGTGGAAATTTTAATACTCTAGCACTGAAAACCACAAGAAAACCGATATTGAAGTTTTTAAATTATTGCTAGGGATCAATTTGCTTTCCTGCTTCCAATTTCCCGTTTGTCTTTGGGTTTGATCCCAAATGTCAGCCCCCAAGTTTCTGTCACTGTCAAGTGAGGAGGGGTTAAAGGCCTTCCCTCTTTCCCCTCTCCTTATTAGACCACAACAGGTTTAATTCTTTCTTAAAGTGGATGTACTGGCCAATTCAGTAGATGTTTGATTACTTACTTGCTATGATCATAACAAGAACCAATCGAACAGGTTTTCTTGAGTTTAACAAAGAAAGAGTTTAACTTTATTGTACCTAAACAGAACTAATAAAATATTAAACAGCCCCCCCCCCAAACTTTCACACTCTCACACACACATACACACACACACACACACACACACATAGATTACAGAGTAGGGAAAGGTAGATTGGTTGAGTTAGAGTCCATAAAAAACGTATACAGTCTGTGGAGTTTGGTGATTTGGCTGGCTTCTAGCTGAATTCTGTGGTCCTGAGGCTTTGTTTGAAGAGGTAGATGACTGGTTCAGTGAGTCTCTTGGAGATAGCGATGCGGATGATTTCCTCCAATGGGATTTCTAATTGAAGCCAGAGTACGCAAAGGTGGTCAGTCAACAAGCAAGTTTTGAAAGCTTTCAAGCTGGAATGCAGAGAGAGGAGAGAGAGACCCCCACTTAGGGTCTGCTCATGTCAGAGTCCAGTTGCTTCTCCTCTGCTGCAGAGAAAACACCAGCTTAAAACCACAGATGGAGAGGGGCTTGTGACGTGATAGGCTCTCAGTGATTCAAACATAGCAGTTAGCAATATTTCTTCCTCTTACTGAGAGAACAGGTAGTTCCTTTAAACTTACTGGGTCTTGGTTATGGCTGGGGACTTAGAAGGCATTTTGTCTCTCTCCTCACAAGCATTGCAGTGTAGGATACAGTGTTGCAAATTACGTGGCCAATGTAAGCTGTTCGCAAAATCATCATTTTAGCTAGTCTTTTAAAAATGTCTCTAAAAATATATATAAATTCAGATCTCCAGTCAGTAGATTAAAGTAAATTATCATTCAACAAAGTACATTGGCTTAACACTCTCAAGGAACATGGAGCAGTTTGTCTCCAATTTGGCACAGGGCTTCACGCCCAGCTTGGAGCCCATTCTTTCCAGCATGGAAGTGATGGCTAACTCCATGACAACACTGTGGACCCAGCCATCATGCAGCGTCTGATGGTTAATGTCTCAGCTTCCTTTGCAGCACAAGCAGAAGCCACACAATGTCAAAGTGCTGCAGTGGAAACTCAGCCTGAAGTCATGAGATCGCCTGTAGTATGAGATCTCTGCTTGTTGCTATTCAAGCCCAGGTTTGAACCATGCAGGCTCAGACTGCTGTCATGGCTGTGGATACCAGTGCTCAAAGAGGCTTGCAGGCTCTCGCGGCAGTCCAATGATCTGTGCTCCAGCAGATTACTAGGACTGCTGAGGCATTGCCCTGAATGAGTGGCAGTGATTCCATGGTGCATAAATCTGCTGTCCGCTCTCAGGATCACAGCATTTGTCCTCCCACTACTGCCCTTGCTGTTTGTTGCCTGTCAGTCAGACAGCCCAGATTACTACTTCCCGTGCTGAGGTGATACAGTCCGAAGACAGGACCTCAAGGTCCAGAGCTGCGCAAAGCATCCTGCAAGGTCAGCTACAGTCTCTTCCATTGAAAAATCTGCAGTCTTCCACCAGCCATAGTGCAGCCACTGGGGTAGCACATAAAGAACACAAGAAATAGGAGTAAAAGTAGACCATAATGGCCCATTGAACATGCTCCGCCATTCAATACGATCACGGCTGATGTTGGGATTCAATTCCAGTTTCCTGCCCGCTCCCCATATCTCTTGATTCCCTGCGAGACCAAAAGTCTATCTCAGCCTTAAATGTATTCAACAATGGAGCATCCACAACCCTTTGTGATAGAGAATTCCAAAGATTCACAACCCTTTGAGTGCAGTAATTTCTCCTCATCTCAGTCCTGAGTGATTGGCCCCTTATCCTGAGACTGTGCCCCCTCGTTCTAGATTCCCCGACCAGCGGAAATAATCTCTCAGCTTCTACTCTATCAAGCCCTTTCAGAATCTTGTATTAGATCGCCTCCCATTCTTCTAAACTTCAGAGAATATAGGCCCAATAAGCTGAATAGTGGGAGCAAGGGATCAAATTTGGGAAGATATGGTAAATCAAGGAGTAGAGACAAGGCAAGAGAGAAAGGTATTAATATGGGAAATGATAAGCTAACTGTGAAAGGAAGGGACAGAGCATACAAATCTAAGGGCGGCACAGTGGCGCAGTGGTTAGCACCGCAGCCTCACAGCTCCAGGGACCCGGGTTCGATTCCAGGTACTGCCTGTGTGGAGTTTGCAAGTTCTCCCTGTGTCTGCGTGGGTTTTCTCCGGGTGCTCCGGTTTCCTCCCACAAGCCAAAAGACTTGCAGGTTGACAGGTAAATTGGCCATTATAAATTGTAAATTGTAGGTGGTAGGGAAATATAGGGACAGGTGGGGATGTTTGTTGGGAATATGGGATTAGTGTAGGATTAGTATAAATGGGTGGTTGATGTTCGGCACAGACTCGGTGGGCCAAAGGGCCTGTTTCAGTGCTGTATCTCTAATCTAATCTAATCTAAGAGTAGATCAACAGATAAGGCTAGTGGTTACAAAAATAATAAAAGGGCACAACTAAAAGCGCTGTATCTGAATGCACGTAGCATTTGAAACAAAACAGATGAATTGAAAGCGCAAATAGAAACAAATAAGTACGATCTGAGAGCCATTACAGAGACATGGCTGCAGGATGACATAGTTTGGACCTGAATGTTGAAAGATATTTGGCATTTAGGAAGGACAGGAAGCTAGGAAAAGGTGGAGGGGTTAATTAATGATGGTATTAGCGCAATAGAGAGGGATGACCTAAGTTCAGGAGACCAAAATGTAGAAGCAGTTTGGATAGAGATGAGAAATCATAAAGGGAAGAAGTCACTTGTGGGAGTGGTGTACAGGCCACATAACATTAACCACATTGTGGAACAGGGTATAAAGGAAGAAATAATGGCAGTTTGTCAGAAAGGTACAGCAATAATTATGCTGGATTTTAACCTACATATAGACTGGAAAAATCAGATGGGCAGAGGTAGCCTAGATGAGGAGTACAAAGAATGCTTTTGGGATAATTTTTTGGAACAGTACGTTCTGGAGCCAACCAGAGAGCAGGCTATACTAGACCTGGTATTGTGCAACAAGATAGGATTAATTAATGACCTCATAGTTAAGGCACCCCTAGGTAGCAGCGATCATAATATGATTGAATTTTACATTCAGTTTGAGGGAGAGAAGCGTGGTTCCAAGACGAGTATTTTAAACTTAATTAAGGGCAATTATGAGGGCATGAAAGCAGAGCTAGCGAAAGTGAACTGGCAAATCAGGTTAAGGGATAGGTCAATAGAGATGCAGTGGCAGACATTTCAGAATACACAGATAGAAACATTTCAACAAGAAAGAAAAATTCCAAGGGTGGGACTTGTCATCCGTGGTTAACTAAAACAGTTAAAGATAGTATCAAACTTAAAGAAAAAGCCGATAATTGCGCAAAGATGGGAGGCAGGTCAGAAGATTGGACAGAAAATAAAAAACAGCAAAAAATGACTAAAAGATTAATAAGGAAGTTAAAATTAGAGAAAGCTAGCTAGAAATATAAAGACAGATTGTAAGGGTTTCTATAGATATTTTAAAAAGAAAAGTGTTAACAAAGTGAGTGTTGGTTCTATAAAAAGTGAGTCTGTGGAATTAATAATGGATAATAAGGAGAGGGCAGATGAATTGAACAGATGTTTTGCATCGGTCTTCACTATTGAGGATACAAGTAACATCTCAGTATTAGCTGTAAGTCAGGAAATGGAAGGGAGGGAGGAACTCAAGAAAATTACAATCACCAGGGAAGTGGTACTGAACAAATTGTTGGAGTTGCGGGCTGACAAGTCCTTGGGTCCTGATGGACTTCATCCTAGGGTGTTAAAAGAAATGGCTAGTGAGATAGTTGATGCGTTAGTTTTAATTTTCCAAAATTCCCTAGATTTGGGGAAGGTTCCTTTAGATTGGAAAATAGTGAATGTAACTCCTTTATTCAAAAAGGGAGGGAGACAGAAAGCAGGAAACTACAGGCCAGTTAGCTTAATATCTGTCTTAGGGAAAATGTTAGAAACTATTATTAAAGATGTTATCGCAGGGCATTTAGAAAAATTCAAGGTAATCAGGCAGAGTCAACATGGTTCTGTGAAAGGGAAATCATGTTTAAGCAATTTATTGGAGTTCTTTGAGGGAGTTACATGTGCTGTGGATAAAGGGGAACCAGTGGATGTATTGTACTTAGATTTCCAGAAGGAATTTGATAAGGTGCCACATCAAAGGTTATTGCAGAAAACAAAAACTCATGGTATAGGTGGTAACATATTGGCATGGATAGAAGATTGGTTAGCTAACAGGACACAAAGAGTAGGCATAAATGGGTCATTTTCTAGTTGGCAAGATGTAACGAGTGGTGTGCCACAGGGATCTGTGCTAGGGCCTCAACTTTTTATAATTTATATAAATGACCTAGAAGAAGGGACCGAAGGTATGGTTGCTAAATTTGCTGATGGCACAAAGATAGGTAGGAAAGTAAGTTTTGAAGAGGACATAAGGAAGCTACAAAGGGATATAGATAGGTTAAGTGAGTGGGCAAAGACCTGGCAAATGGAGTATAATGTGGGAAAATGTGAAATTGTCCACTTTGGCAGAAAGAATAAAAAAGAAGCATATTATCTAAATGGTGAGAGATTGCAGAGCTCTGAGCTGCAAAGGGATCTGGGTGTCCAAGTGCCTGAATCTCAAAAGGTTAGTATGCAGGTACAGCAAGTAATTAGGAAAGCTAACAGAATGTTATCGTTTATTGCAAGGGGAATTGAAGACAAAAGTAGGGAGATTATGCTTCAGCTATGCAGGGCATTGGTGAGACCACATCTGGAGTACTGTGTGCAGTACTGGTCTCCTTATTTAAGGAAGGATGTAAATGCGTTGGAGGCAGTACAGAGAAGGTTTACTAGACTAAGACCTGGAATGGGTGGGCTGTCTTATGAGGAAAGATTGGACAGGCTAGCCTTGTATCCGCTGGAATTTAGAAGAGTAAGAGGCAACTTGATTGAAACATATAAGATCCTGAGGGGTCTTGACAGGGTGGATGTGGAAAGAATGTTTCCCCTTGTGGGAGAATCTAAAACTAGGGGTCACTGTTTAAAAATAAGGGGTCGCCCATTTAAGACAGAGATGAGGAGAATTTTTTTCTCTCAGAGGGCCGTGAGTCTTTGGAATTCTCTTCTTCAAAAGGCGGTGGAAGCAGAGTCTTTGAATATGTTTAAGGCAGAGGTAGATAGATTCTTGATAAGCAAGGGGGTGGAAGGTTATCGGGGGTAGGTGGAAATCTGGAGTAATTAGTTCAACCATGAACTTATTGAATGGCAGAAATAAAAACAAGAAATGCTGGAAATACTCAGCAGGTCTGGCAGCATCTGTGGAGAGAGAAGCAGAGTTAACGTTTCAGAACTGATTAAGGGTCACTGATATGAAACGTTAACTCTGCTTCTCTCTCCACAGATGCTGCCAGACCTGTTGAGTATTTCCATCATTTCTTGTTTTTATTTCAGATTTCCAGCATCCGCAGTATTTTACTTTTATATTATTGAATGGCTCGAGGGGTTGAGTGGCCTACTCCTGCTCCTATTTCGTGTGTTTGTTAGTTCGTAATTCACTCAGCCTCCCAACCCCCTCAACCCAGGGATCAATTTAGTAAATCTTCCCTGCACCGCCTGCAGTGCAAGTATGCCTTTCTTAACTATGGAGACCAAAACTGCACACATTACTTTTTTTTTTATTCATTCATGGGATGTGGGCGTCACTAGCAAGGACAGCATTTATTGCCCATCTCTAATTGCCCTTGAGGAGGTGGTGGTGAGCTGCCTTCTTGAACCGCTGCAGTCTATTTGGGGTAGGTACACCATGGTGCTGTTAGGAAGGGAGTTCCAGGATTTTGATCCAGCGACAGTGAAGGAACTGCGATATAGTTCCAAGTCAGGATGGTGTGTGACTTGGAGGGAAACTTGCAGCTGGTGGTGTTCCCATGCATTTGCTGCCCTTGTCCTTCTAGTTGGTAGAGGTCGCGGGTTTGGAAGGTGCTGTCTAAGGAGCCTTGGTGCATTGCTGCAGTGCATCTTGTAGATGGTACACACTGCTGCCACTGTGCGTCTGTGCTGGAGGGAGTGAATGTTTGCAGATGGGGTGCCAATCAAGCGGGCTGCTTTTGTCCTGGATGGGTGTCGAGCTTCTTGAGTGTTGTTGGAGCTGCACCCATCCAGGCAAGTGGAGCGTATTCCATCACACTCCTGACTTGTGCCTTGTAGATGGTGGACAGGGTTTGGGGAGTCAGGAGGTGAGTTATTCGCCTCAGGATTCCCAGCCTCTGACCTGCTCTTGTAGCCATGGTATTTATATGGCTATTCCAATTCAGTTTCTGGTGAATGGTGGCCCCTAGGATGTTGATAGTGGGGGATTCAGCGATGGCAATGCCGTTGAATGTCAAGGGCAGATGGTTAGATTCTCTCTTGTTGGAGATGGTCATTGCCTGGCACTTGTGTGGCGCGAATGTTATTTGCCACTTCTCAGCCCAAGCCTGGATATTGTCCAGGTCTTGCTGCATTTCTACACGGACTGCTTCAGTATCTGAGGAGTCACGAATGTTGCTGAGCATTGTGCAATCATCAGCAAACATCCCCACTTCTGACCTTATGACTGAAGGTAGGTCATTGATGAAGCAGCTGAAGATGGTTGGGCCTAGGACACTACCCTGAGGAACTCCTGCAGTGATGTCCTGGAGCTCAGATGATTGACCTCCAACTACCACAACCATCTTCCTTTGCACTAGGTATGACTCCAGCCAGCGGAGGGTTTTCCCCCGATTCCCATCGACCTTAGTTTGGCTAGGGCTCCTTGATGCCATACTCGGTCAAATGCTGCCTTGATGTCAAGGGCAGTCACTCTCACCTCACCTCTTGAGTTCAGCTCTTTTGTCCATGTTTGAACCAAGGCTGTAATGAGGTAAGGAGCTGAGTGGCCCTGGCAGAACCCAAACTGTGCGTCACTGAGCAGGTTATTGCTAAGCAAGTGCCGCTTGATGGCACTGTTGATGACACCTTCCATCACTTCACTGATGATTGAGAGTTGGCTGATGGGGCAGTAACTGGCCGGGTTGGACTTGTCCTGCTTTTTTTTTGTGTGCAGGCCATACCTGGGCAATTTTCCACATTGCAGGGTAGATGCCAGTGTTGTAGCTGTACTGGAACAGCTTGGCTAGGGGTGCGGCAAGTTCTGGAGCACAGGTCTTCAGTACTATTGCTGGAATATTGTCAGGGCCCATTGCTTTTGCAGTATCCAGTGCCTTCAGTCATTTCTTGATATCACGCGGAGTGAATCGAATTGGCTGAAGTCTGGCATCTGTGATGCTGGGGACTTCAGGAGGAGGCCGAGATGGATCATCAACTCGGCACTTCTGGCTGAAGATTATTTCAAATGCTTCTGCCTTATCTTTCGCACTGATGTGTTGGGCTCCCCATCATTGAGGATGGGGATATTTGTGGAGCCACCTCCTCTAGTTAGTTGTTTAATTGTCCACCACCATTCACGGCAGGATGTGGCAGGACTCCAGAGCTTCGATTTGATCCGTTGGTCATGGGATCGCTTAGCTCTGTCTATTGCATGCTGCTTACGCAGTTTGGCACGCAGATAGTCTTGTGTTGTAGCTTCCCCAGGTTGACACCACATTTTGAGGTATGCCTGATGCTGCTCCTGGCATGCCCTCCTGCACTCGTCATTGAACCAGGGTTGGTCTCCTGGCTTGATGGTAATGGTAGAGTTGGGGATATGCCAGGCCATG
Source organism: Heterodontus francisci (assembly GCF_036365525.1). Lineage (NCBI taxonomy): Eukaryota > Metazoa > Chordata > Chondrichthyes > Heterodontiformes > Heterodontidae > Heterodontus > Heterodontus francisci. Next base: position 47,952,437 of record NC_090377.1, read on the forward strand.
AGGTTACAGATTGTGGTTGAGTACAACTCTGCTGCTGTTGATGGCCCACAACGCCTCATGGATGCCCAGTTTTGCATTGCTAGATCTAGTCGAAATCTATCCCATTTAGCACGGTGGTAGTGCCACACAACACGATGGCAGGACTTATTCTCCGCAAGGACTGTGCGGTGGTCACTCCTACCAATACAGTCATGGACAGAAGCATCTGCGTCAGGCAGATTGGTGAGGACGAGGTCAATTAACACAGGTGCAATCTCACCAATGCCCTGTACAATTTTAGTAAGGCTTCTTTATTCCTGTACTTCTATCTCCTTGCAATAAAGGCCAACATGCCATTTGCCTTTCTAATAGCCTGCTGCACCTGCATGTTAATTTTGTGCATTCCTTGTACGAGTGCCCCCAAGTCCCTCTGATCAACGCTTATCAGTTTCACACCTTTTAAAAAATATTCTGCTTTTCTATTCTTATAACCAAAGTGAACAACTTCACACATCCCTACAATATGCTCCATTTGCCATCTTGTCGCCCACTCACTTAACATGTCAATATCTCTTTGCAGCCTCTCTATGTCCTCCCCGCAGCTTCCCTTTCCACCGACCTTTGTATCATCAGCAAACTTAGATACATTACTCTTTGTCTCTTCATCCAAGTCATTAATATCGAGTGTAAATAGCTGAGACCCCAGCACTGATCCTTGCGGAACCTCACTATTCACTGCCTGCCAACTTGAAAATGCACTATTTATACCTGCTCTCTGCTTCCTGTCTGTTAACCAATCCTCTATCCACACTAATATATTACCCCCAACACCATGAGCTCTTATCTTGCCTATTAATCTTTTATGTGGCACCTAATCCAATGCCTTTTGGAAATCCACTGGTTCCACTTTATCTACCCTACCAGTTACATTCTCAAAAAATTCTAATAATCTTGTCACACAGGATTTCCCTTTACTGAAATCATGCTGACTTGCTCGAATCATACTATGCTTTTCCAAGTGCATTGTTAAGACTTTTTTGATAAATAGTTGTTTGGTAGTACAGAGCTTGAGTATTGCTGAAAATAGAGACATGTTGTCAAAGCTTTTTGTCTTGCACTCATCAGGACAATCAAAAAGAATACCAATATAAGGGAAAACAACAACTTTATACTGTATAAGAAGAGAGTGCTGATTGGTTGGGAAGTGAACTTGATTGGTAGAGGCGTTGCCATAGCATGGGTTTAGAACCCTAGGTTGTAGGCCATCTGGTCCCGGGAACTTAAACCATAGAAAAATTATGGCTCAGAAGGAGGCTATTCAGCCCGTTGTGTCCATGCTGGCCAAATAAACTAGCTGCCCAATCTAATCTCACCTTCCAACACCTGGTCCATAGAATTAAAAGAATTGAGTCTTTCTGCCTCCACCACTGTTCCTGGCAGTGAAATCCATACACCCACCACCCTTTGGGTGAAAAAGTTTTTCCCCATGTCCCCTCTACTCCTTCTCCCAATCACCTTAAATCTGTGCCCCCTGGTAATTGACCTCTCCACTAGGGGAAACAGGTCCTTCCTGTCTGCTCTATCTAGGCACCTCATATGTTTGTACATCTCAATTAAGACACCCCTCAGCCTCTTCTGTTCTAAGGAAAACAACCCTAGCCGATCCAATCTTTCCTCATAGCTGCAACTTTCAAGCCCTGGCAACATTCTTGTAAATCTCCTCTGTACTCTCTCTGGAGCAATTATGTACTTTCTGTAATGTGGTGACCAGAACTGTATGCAATACTCTAACTGTGGCCTCAACAGCATTTTATACAGTTCCAGCATTACATCCCTGCTTTTGAATTCTATACCTCGGCCAATAAAGGAAAGCATTCTATATGCCTTCTTCACCACTCTATCTACCTGTCCTGCCATATTCAGGGACCTGTGGACATGCACTCCAAGGTCTTTCACTTCTTCTGCCCCTCTCAATATGCTCCGTTTATTATGTATTCCATTGCTCTATTTGCCCTCCCCAAATGCATTACATTACATTTATCTGGATTGAGTTCCATTTGCCACATTTCCGTCCACTCAACCAAACCATTGATATCTTTCTGGAGTCTACAGCTATCCTCTTCACTATCAATTACACGGCCAATTTTTGTGTCATCAGCAAATTTCCCAATCAGGCCTCTCACATTTAAGTCCAAATTATTAATATATACCACAAGCATTAAGGGACCCAACACTGAGCCTTGTGGAACGCCACTGGAAACAGCTTTCCATTCACAAAAATATCCATCGACTAATACCCTTTGTTTCCTGCCCCTGAGCCAATTCTGGATCCAAGCTGCCTTATTCCCTTATATCACATGGGCCTTCATTTTACTGACCAGTCTGCCATGTGGGACCTTGTGAAATGCCTTACTAAAATCCATGTAGACCACATCCACTGTACTACCCTCATCAATCCTTCTTGTTACTTCTTCAAAAAACTCAATTAAGTTAGTAAGACATGACCTTCTCTTAACAAATCCATGCTGACTATCCCTGATTAATCCGTGCCTGTCTAACTGGCAGTTTATCCTGTCCTTCAGAATAGATTCTAACAATTTACCCACCACCGAGGTCAGACTGACCGGCCTATAATTATTTGGTCTATCCCTCGCACCCTTTTTAAACAATGGTACAATGTTCTCAGACCTCCAATTGTCTGGTGTCTCTCCTGTATCTAGTGAGGATTTGAAGATGATCCTCAGTGCATCTACTATTTCCTCCCTGGCTTCCTTTAACAACCTAGGATGCAATCCATCTGGCCCTGGCGATTTATCCACATGCAAGGATGTCAGACCCTCTAGTACTTCCTCTCTCATTATGCTTATCGTATCTAATATTTCACACTCTTCTTTAACTACAATGTCTACATCAACCCGCTCCTTTGTGAAGACAGAGACAAAAACTCATTAAGAACCTTGTCCACATCTTCTGCATCCAAGCATAAATTCCCTTGTACATCTTTGATAGGCCCTACCCTTTCCTTTGTTATCCTCTTACTCTTAATATACTGATAAAACATCTTCGGATTTTTCTTGATTTTACCTGCCAATAATTTTTCATGTCCTCTCTTTGCTTTTCTAATTTCCTTTTTTTATTTCACCCCTGCACTTTCTATACTCCTCTCGGCTTTCTAAAGTATTAATGTTTTTTATGATCGTCATAAGCTTCCCTTTTCTGCTTTAACTTACTCAGTAAGCTTCTAGATAACCAGGGGGCTCTAGATTTGGCAGTACCACCCTTTATCTTTGTGGGGCAATGCTTACACTGTGCCTGTAGTATCTCCCTTTTGAATGCCTCCCACTGGTTTGCCACTGATTTTCGTTAAAGTAGCTGTATCCAGTACACTTTCGGCAGGTCACCTCTCAGTTTCTTAAAATTTGCCTTCCCCCAATTTAGAATTTTATTCCTGTTTTATATTTGTGCTTTTCCATGATCATGCTAAAACATACTGTATTATGGTCACTATCTCCAAAATGGTCACCCACTGCTACTTCATTCACTTGCCCAGCTTCATTACTGAAGACTAAATCTAGAGTTGTGCATCCTCTTGTTGGGCTTGTTACGTGCTGGCTAAAAAAGTTCTCTTGAACGCATTTAGCATTTCATCCTTCCTCAAAGCTGTTAATGGTTCCTTAACTAATAATGCTACACCCCCTGCTTTTTTATCTCCCTCCCTATCCTGCCTGAAAACTCTATATCCAGGGATGTTGAGTTGCCATTCTTGCCCCTCTCTAAGCCACGTTTCTGTTCTGGCAACAATATCGTCTTGTCATGTGTCTATATGTGCCCTCAGCTCATTGGCTTTATTTACTATACTCCTTGCATTTAAATAAATATCCGTTAACACTGCCAAATTCCTGTGCTGCACACTTTTTAATCTTTGCTTCTTCTGTCTTTCAGAGTCACTCGCCAATTTTCTGCCTCCTGTTCCCTGCCCTGAAATTGTCCTATCTAAGACTACGCTCAGGTTCCCATTCCCCTGCCAAACTAGTTTAAACCATTCCCAACAGCACTAGCAAACCTTCCTGCTAGGATATTTGTCCCAGTTCTGTTCAGGTGCAGACTGTCCAGCTTGTACACGTCTTACCTTCCCCAGAACCGGTCCTAATGCCCCAGAAATCTGAAGCCCTCCCTCCTGCACCATCTCTCCAGCCATGCATTCATCTGGTGTATTCCAGAGATTACTGCCTTTGAGGTCCTGCTTGCTAATCTTGTTCTTAACTCCCTACACTCAGCCTGCAGGACCTCATCCCTCTTTCTTCCTATATCATTGTTGCTAATGTGGACCACGACCTCTGGCTGTGAATCTTCGCACTCCAGAATGCCCTGTAGCCACTCGGTGATATCTACAACCCTTGCACTAGGGAGGCAACATACCATCCTGGAATCACGTCTGCAAACACAAAAACGCCTATCTGTTCCCCTAACTATAGAATCCCCTATCAGTATTGCTCTCTTGTCCTGTCTCCTCCCTCCCTGCACAGCTGAACCACCAATGGTGCTCTGGTCATGTGTCTTGTTGCACTCTCCAGAGGAACCCTCTCTCCCATCGGTATTCAGAACTCAATACTGGTTAGAAAGTGGGATGCCTTCTGGGGATTCCTGTACTACCTTCCTTGGCCTTCTTGTCTGTCTGGCAGCCACCCAATCCCTCTCTGCCTGTGCTCTCTTAAGCTCCGGGGTGACTCCCTTCTGAAATGTGCTATCCATGTAGTTCTCTGCCTCGCGGATATGCCACAGTGACTCCAGCTGCTGCTCGAGTTCCGAAACCCGGAGCTTAAGCTTCTGCAGCCTGTGACACGCTGCAGATGTGTTTGTCAAGGGCACATGGTGCGTCCATGACTTCCCACATGCCACAGGAGGCACATTCCACTTGGCTGAGCTGCCCTGCCATTACTTATCTTAACAAACTAACTATGGCTAATGTAATAAGTGGAATAACTTACCAGTTACTCGTCAATCAGCTTCTTCCCCTGTACTGTGGAGGCTGAAAAGGCAGAAAAGAAAAGAAAGACTGCAAAGAGCACCTCCTTCCCCTAATCAGTAAAATCCGTCACACGCAACTCACAGCCTAATCTGTCCAAACAGCACTATTCTAAATTAGTAATTATTAATAAATTACCACTAATTAAAAAACTTTAGTGGTACTAACCTTATTACTTACAAGGTAGCTATTTGAGTGTTTAATAACAGATCTTTTTTCTGATTTTTTAAGCTATTTACAGGCAATAACAGCTGTTACTTACCAACCAATGAGCTTACAGATTTCCTGTGATGTCACTGTAAGTTTTTTTTTCTCTTTTGAAACACATTGAAAATTATCCACATTGCTGTCTCCAAAAGACCCACCGAACCAGTCATCTACCTCTTCAAACTAAAAGCCTCAGGACCACCGAGTTCAGCTAGATGCCAGCCGAATCACCAAATGCCACAGACTGGATACCCCTTTTTTCTGCGGTCTCTAACTCAACAAATGTACCTTTCCCCATTCTGTAACGTGTGTGTGTGTGTGTGTGTGAAAGTTGACGCATAGTTCATTATTTTCTTTAGTTCAGTTTAGGTACAATAACATTAATCTCTTTCTTTGTTAAACTCAAGAAAACCTGTCCAATTGGTTCTTGTTATGATCATAACAAGTAAGTAATCAAATACCTGCTGCATTGGCCAGTACATCCACTTTCAGAAAAAATTAAACCTGTTGTGGTCAAACAAGGAGGGAAAAGAGGGAAGCCCTTTGACCTCTCCTCACTTGACCGTAACAACATCTATACAGCAGTGAACTAGAAGTGATCCACTGTCTTCAACTGAACTTTCAGCCAAGAGAGAAATCTACAAACACTGAAAACTTGACGTCCAAGAGAATTCAACAGGTTTACCATAGCTCCCCCCGAAACCTACCCCTCACTTGTAAACGCTTACCCCTTTTCCCCTCTCTATCTGTCTCTTCTTGCGTGTGTGTATGTGTGTGCAAGCAAATGCGTGAGTGGTAGCAGTTGCGCCAATTCTAGGATAAGGCGTATTGATCAATAACCAATTGATTTTCTGTTTTAACCCTACAAGAAAACACAAAGGGGTTAAACCTTATTAACAGAACATACTTGCTGCGGTCAGCCTAGAGTTGAACAGTGGCAACCACCCAAACCTCACCGTGTGGCATGACACTCAGCTTCAGGCAGATGGCAAGCCTTGGGTGTCATCAGCAGCGCAGCTGATGCTTCAGCTGCAGCATCAAATGTGTGAACATCTGTCAGAGTTTCCAGAGCCAGTGAAGTCACATGCACAAACAATGAAGGAGTCCATCCCTGCCATGAGTGGGTCCATATCTCTGGCAGGTGACGCTTGGTGTCCTCCATTGAGAAAGTGGTGACTCTCATGGAAAGCCACATGCAGCAGAGCACCGAGTGGAAGCAGGGGCTGCGCACAGACCTGATAGCCTCATCCATAACGTCTATGGAGTGTTGGGTAGGTGAGATGGGCCAGCCACACATCTCCCTGTTGTCAGAGCTGAACCATTCCAGGGAACATGGCAGTGCATGTAGGGCCTGAAAAGGCAGAGGAGGGGCAGGCTGAAGGCAACGGGAGCTCCTCCAAAGGCACTTCAAGGGCTGAAGACAGATCCTTGGCCCCTTTGACGGTGATACCAACATTACACTGGTCAGATGACTCAAATAGCTCCCCTTGCCCCCATGCGCCATCCTCGGCCACATCCAATGGCTTGTTCAAGTCGCTGGAGCTCCCCTGGCTGCTGCATAGTCACTCCATGTGGCTGCATCCCATCTCTCTGCCACGCTCCTCCTCGCTGGAGGAGTTAAAGTCTGAAATCATTGACTCTAAGGCCAAATAGAATCATAGAATCATAGAAAGTTTAAGGCACAGAAAGAGGCCACTTGGCCCATCATGTCTGTGCAGGCCGAAAAATGATCCACCTACTCTAATCCTACCTTCCAGCAATTGGTCCGTAGCCCTGCAGATTACGGCACTTGAGGTGCATATCCCAGACTCCTTTTGAATGAGTTGAGGGTCTCTGCCTTAACTATCCTTTCAGGCAGTGAGCTCTAGACCCCCACCACCCTCTGGGTGAAAACGTTTTTCATCATCTCCCCTTTAATTTTTCTACAAATCACTTTAAATCTATGCCCCCTCGTCACTGACCTCGCTGCTATGGTGAATAGACCCTTCACCCCCACGCTATACAGGCCCCTCAAAATTTTGTACATTTCAATCAGATCTCCCCTCAGTCTTCACTGTTCCAAGGAGAACAACCCCAGCCTATCCAATCTTTCCTCGTAGCTGCATTTTTCCAGTCCTGGCAACATCCTCGTAAATCTCCTTTGTACCCTCTCTAACGCAATTCCATCCTTTCTGTAATGAGGTAGCCAGAACTGCACATAGTACTCAAGTTGTGGCCTAACCAATGAGTTATACAGGTCCAGCATAACCTCCCTGCATTTGTATTCTATACCTTGGCTAATAAAGGAAAGGATTCCATATGCCTTCTTAACCACCTTATCGACCTGTCCTGCTACCTTCAGGGATCTGTGGACATTATAGGGGAGGCAGTGGCGTAGTGGTATTGTCACTGGACTAGTAACCCAGAGGCCCAGGGTATTGCTCTAGGGACATGGGTTCAAATCCCACCACAGCAAAAGATGGAATTTGAATTTAATTAATAAATCTGGAATTAAAAGCTAGTCTAATGATGGCCATGAAACCATTGTCGATTGTTGAACCATCTGGTTCACTAATGTCCTTTAGGGAAGGAAATCTGCTGTCCTTACCTGGTCTGGCCTACATGTGACTCCAGATCCACAACTCTTACATGCCCTCTGAAATGGCCCAGCAAGCCACTCAGTTGTACCTAACTGCTACGAAGTCAATAAAAAGGAATGAAACCGGACGGACCACCCGGCATCGACCTAGGCACTGGAAACGACAATGGCAAACCCAGCCCTGTCGACCCTGCAAAGTCCTCCTTACTAACATCTGGGGGCTTGTGCCAAAGTTGGGAGAGCTGTCCCACAGACTAGTCAAGCAACAGCTTGACATAGTCATACTCACAGAATCATACCTGACAGACAATGTCCCAGACACTGCAATCACTATCCCTGGGTATGTCCTGTCCCACCGGCAGGACAGACCCACCAGAGGTGGCAGGACAGTGGTCTACAGTAGGGAGGGAGTTGCCCTGGGAATCCTTAACATCGACTCCAGACCCCATGAAGTCTCATGGCATCAGGTCAAAATGGGCAAGGTAACCTCCTACTGATTACCACCTACCGACCTCCCTCAGCTGATGAATCAGTACTCCTCTATGTTAAACACCACTTGGAGGAAGCACTGAAGGTGGCAAGGGCACAAATGTACTTTGGGTGGGGGACTTCAATGTCCATCACCCAGAGTGGCTTGGAGGAAGGTTTTGGGGAAATGTCAGAGGTAGGTTCTTTACACAGAGAGTGGTGGGTGCGTGGAATGCGCTGCCAGCGGTGGTGGTAGAAGCAGATACATTAGGGACATTTAAGCGACTCTTGGATAGGCACATGGATGATAGTAGAATGAAGGGTAGGTAGTTAGTTTGATCTTAGAGTAGGTTAAAGGTTCGGCACAACATCGTGAGCTGAAGGGCCTGTACTGTGCTGTACTGTTCTATGTTCTATATTCTATGTTCTATGTACTGACCGAGCTGGCCGAGTACTAAAGGACATAGCTGCTAGACTGGGTCTGCGGCAGGTGGTGGGGGAACCAACACGAGGGGAAAATTTACTTGACCTTGTCCTCATCAATCTGCCTGCCGCAGATGCTTCTGCCATGATAGTATTGGTAGGAGTGACCACCGCACAGTCCTTGTGGAGACGAAGTCCCGCCTTCACATTGAGGATACCCTCCATCGTGTTGTGTGGCACTATCACCATGCTAACTGGGATAGATTTCGAACAGATCTAGCAATGCAAAACTGGGCATCCATGAGGCGCTGTGGGCCATCAGCAGCAGCAGAATTGTACTCAACCACAATCTGTAACCTCATGGCCTGGCATATCCCCCACTCTACCATTACCATTAAGCCAGGAGACCAACCCTGGTTCAATGAAGAGTGCAGGAGGGCATGCCAGGAGCAGCACCAGGCATACCTCAAAATAAGGTGTCAACCTGGTGAAGCTACAACCCAGGACTACTTGCATGCCAAACTGCATAAGCAGCATGCAATAGACAGAGCTAAGCGATCCCATAACCAACGAATCAGATCTAAGCTCTGGAGTCCTGCCACATCCAGTCGTGAATGGTGGTGGACAATTAAACAACTAACTGGAGGAGGTGGCTCCACAAATATCCCCATCCTCAATGATGGGGGAGCCCAGCACATCAGTGCGAAAGATAAGGCAGAAGCATTTGCATCAATCTTCAGCCAGAACTGCCGAGTTGATGATCCATCTCGGCTCCCTCCTGAAGTCCCCAGCATTACAGATGCCAGACTTCAGCCAATTCGATTCACTCCATGTGATATCAAGAAACAACTGAAGGCACTGGATACTGCAAAGGCTATGGGTCCTGACAATATTCTGGCAATAGTACTGAAGCCCTGTGCTCCAAAACTTGCCGCACCCCTAGCCAAGCTGTTCCAGTATAGCTACAACACTGGCATCTACCCTGCAATGTGGAAAATTGCCCAGGTATATCCTGTACACAAAAAGCAGGACAAGTCCAACCCGGCCAATTACCGCCCCATCAGTCTACTCTCAATCATCAGTAAAGTGATGGAAGGTGTCATCAACAGTGCCATCAAGCAGCATTTGCTTAGCAATAACCTGCTCAGTGATGCTCACTTTGGGTTCCGCCAGGGCCACTCAGCTCCTGGCCTCATTACAGCTTTGGTTCAAACATGGACAAAAGAGCTGAATTCAAGAGGTGAGGTGAGAGTGACTGCCCTTGACATCAAGGCAGCATTTGACCGAGTATGGCATCGAGGAGCCCGAGCAAAACTGGAGTCAATTGGAATCAGGGGGAAAACTCTCCGCTGGTTGGAGTCATACCTAACGCAAAGGAAGATGGCTGTGGTTGTTGGAGGTCAAACATCTGAGCTCCAGGACATCACTGCAGGAGTTCCTCAGGGTAGTGTCCTAGGCCCAACCATCTTCAGCTGCTTCATCAATGACCTTCCTTCAATCATAAGGTCAGAAGTGAGGATGTTCGCTGATGATTGCACAATGTTCAGCACCATTTGCGACTCCTCAAATACTGAAGCAGTCCGTGTAGAAATGCAGCAAGACCTGGACAATATCCAGGCTTGGGCTGATAAGTGGCAAGTAACATTTGTGCCACACAAGTGCCAGGCAATGACCATCTCCAACAAGAGAGAATCTAACCATCTCCCCTTGACATTCAATGGTATTACTATCGCTGAATCCCCCACTATCAACATTCTGGGGGTTACCATTGACCAGAAAGTGAACTGGAGTAGCCATATAAATACCATGGCTACAACAGCAGGTCTGAGGCTAGGAATCCTGCGGCGAGTAACTCACCTCCTAACTCCCCAAAGCCTGTCCACCATCTACAAGGCACAAGTCAGGGGTGTGATGGAATACTGTCCACTTGCCTGGATGGGGGCAGCTCCAACAACACTCAAGAAGCTCTACACCATCTAGAACAAAGCAGCCCACTTGATTGGCACCCCATCTGCAAACATTCACTCCCTTCACCACCGATGCACAGTGGCGGCAGTGTGTACCATCTACAAGATGCACTGCAGCAACGCACCAAGGCTCCTTAGACAGCACCTTCCAAACCTGTGACCTCTACCACCTCGAAGGACAAGAGCAGCAGATGCATGGGAACATCACCACCTGCAAGTTCCCGTCCAAGTCACACACCATCCTGACTTGGAACTATTTCGCCGTTCCTTCACTATCGCTGGGTCAAAATCCTGAACTCCCTTCCTAACAGCACTGTGGGTGTACCTACCCCACATGTACTGCAGCGGTTCAAGAAGGCAGCTCATCACCACCTTCTCAAGGGCAATTAGGGATGGGCAATAAATGCTGGCATAGCCAGTGACGCCCACATCCCATGAATGAATTTGAAAAAAACATTCACTCCAAGGTCCCTCACTTCCTCTACACTTCTCAGTGTTTTCCCATTAATTGTGTATTCCTTTGCCTTGTCTGACCTTCCCAAATGCATCACCTCACACTTCTCCAAGTTGAATTCCATTTGCCACTTGTCTACCCATCTGACCAGACCATCAACATCTTCCTGCAGGTTACATCTATACTCCTAGCAATCTCTCACACAGCTAATCTTTGTGTCATCTGCAAAATTCTTGATCATGCCCCCTATATTTACATCCAAATCCAGTACTGAGTCCCACGGAACGCCACTGGAAACAGCCCTCCAGTTGCTAAAACAGCCATCAACAATTAACCTTTGTTTCCTGACACTGGGCCAATTTTGTATCCACCTTGCTGCACTTCCCTGGATCCCATGGGATTTTATTTTTTTAACCAGTCTGCCATGTGGGATCTTGTCAAAAGCCTTGCTAAAATCCATATAGACCACATCAACTGCACTTCCCTTATCTATCTTCCATGCTACTTCTTCAAAAAATTCGATCAATTTGGTTAAACAAGATCTTCCCTTAACAAATCCATGTGGACTATCCTTGATTAACCTGTGCCTTTCTAAGTGACAGTTTATCCTGTCTCACAGAATAGATTCCAATAATTTGCCCACTACTGAGGTTAGACTGACTGGCCTGTAATTATTCAGTCTGTCCTTTGCTCCCTTTTTAAACAGAGGTACAACGTTAGCTGTTCTCCAATCCTCCAGCACCACACCTGCATCCAATGAGGACTGGAAAATAATGATCAGACCTTATGCTATTTCCTCTCTTGCTTCTTTTAATAGCCTAGGATACATTTCATCTGGCCCTGGTGATTTATCAACTTTCAAGGATGCTAATCCCATTAATACTTCCTCTCTCCCTATGTTTATCACATCCAATACTTCACACTCTTCCTCCTTAACTACAATATCTGCATCGTCCCCCTCTTTTGTGAAGACAGACACAAAGTATTCATTAAGAATCATACCAACATCTTCCTCCCCTACACATAGATTACCTTTTTGGTCTTTTGATGGGCCCTACTCTCTCCTTAGTTATCCTCTTACACTTAATGTATTGATAAAACATCTTTGGGTTCACCATCATTTTGCTTTCCAATATTCTTTCATGCCCTCTCTTTGCTTTCCTAATTTCCTTTGTGATTTCACCCCTCCACTTTCTATCCTTCTCTCGGCTCCTGTTTCTTTATGGGAACATGTTTACTCTGAACCCCTTGAATCTCCTCTTTGAATGCCTCCCACTGTTCTGACACTGATTTACCTTCAAGTAGCTGTTTCCAGTCCACTTTCGCTAAATCATTCCTCAGTTTAGTAAAATTGGCCTTGCCCCAATTGAGAACTCTAACTCCAGTTCTTTCTCTGTTCTTCAGCCCACCGAGTCTGTGCCGACCATTAGCCACCCATTTATACTAATCCCATATTCCTACCACATCCTCACCTGTTCCTATATTCCCCTACCACCTACCTATACTACAGGCAATTTATAATGGCCAATTTACCTATCAACCTGCAAGTCTTTTGGCTGTGGGAGGAAACCGGAGCACCCAGAGGAAACCCACGCAGACACAGGGAGAACTTGCAAACTCCACACAGGCAGTACCCAGAATTGAATCCGGATCGCTGGAGCTGTGAGGCTGTGGTGCTAACCACTGCACCACTGTTAAAACTGACTGAATTATGATCACTACCACCAAAATGCTCTCCCACTGCCACCCCTTCCAGCTGCCCATCTTCATTTCTTAAAACTAAGTCTAAAACTGTGCCCTCTCTTGTTGGACTTGCTACATACTGGACAAAAAAGTTCTCTTGAATGCACCTCAAGAATTTTTCTCCCTCAATTCCTTTCACACTAAAACTATCCCAGTTAATATTGGGGTAATTAAAATCCCCTGTTCCTGCCCTATTGTTCATGCACTTCTCAGAGATTTGCCTACATATCTGCTCTTCTATCTCCCTCTGACTGTTTGGGGGTCTATAGTACACTCCCAGCAGTGTGACTATCCCTTTTTAGTTCCTTAGATCAATCCATATGGCCTCATTTGATGAACCTTCCTACATATTATCCCTCCTCACAGCTGTAATAGTTTCCTTGACCAAAATTGCCACTCCCCTTCCTTTCTATCCACCTCCCTATTGCATCTGAAAACCCTGTAACCAGAAAAGTTGAGCTGCCATTCCTATTCCTCCTTAAATCATGTTTCTGTAATACCTATGATATCATACTGCCACGTGTCCACCTGGGCCCTCAGCTCATCTGCTTTATTTACTCTACTCCTTGCATTGAAATAGATACCCTTGACCACTGCCAAACTCGGGTTTTAAAAAATTTTCTAACCTTTGTTTCCTTGGTCTTCCAGACTCATCCATTAATTTTCTGCCTTCCATTGTCATTTCTGATTTTGCCCCAACCTAGTCTTCAGGTCCCCATTCCCCTGCCAAACTAGTTTAAACCCTCCCCAACAGCATGAGCAAAACATCCCGCAAGGAACTCAGTCCCGGCTCTGTTCAAGTGCAACCCGTCTGGCCTGTACAGGTCCCATCTCCCATCTGTCTTATCCTTCTATTTCTGTACTCACTTGCGCGTGGCACTGGGAGTAATCTGGAGATGACTACTTTTGAGGTCCTGCTTGCTAATTTTGTCCCTAGCTCCCTAAATTCTGACTGCAAGACCACATTTCTCTTTCTACCTATGTTGTTGCTTCCGATATGGACCACAACTGCTGGCTGTTCACTCTCCGCCTTCAGGATGCTATGCAGCCGCTCAGTGACATCCTTGACCCTGGCACCAGGGAGACAACACACCATCCTGGATTCACGTCTGTGGCCATAGAAATGCCTGGCTGTTCTCCTGACTATTGAATCACCTATCACTACGGCTATTCCAGTCTTCCCTGTACCCCCATGTGCAGTTGAGCTCCCCGTGGTGCCATGGCCTTGGCTCTGGCTGCACTCCCCAGATGAAGCCTTGACTGCGATTAGTCTCAAGAACCTTGTCCTGCCTCCAGTGGCTGCTGTGGACCTGGGAGACACCTTTCCACAGGCAGTATTTTACTTTGTCCCCATCCTCTGCTGTACCTCCAAACTTGTTGGCGTCACTTCTTCCAGCCTATAGACAGCTTCACAGAATGGCTGCAAGTTCTTTCTACAACTCAGCTGCCGCTGAGATCTTGCCTCATTTAAGTAGGTGAGGATCTGAGCATCCATGCATCCCATGAGCCGTTGATAAAATCAGAAAAAGTTAAGGAAATTGGCTGTTTAATGACCTGATTTACCTGCCTGCCGCCAATTTGTCAACTACTGATCCATCCCATCACTCACCTCAGACAGTGACAGGAACACATTGGGGAGCCAGCCTGATACAGGCCCATGCCATTTTACTGACATCCCCGCTCCATTCCTGCATCCCTGGGGCCGGTAAAATTTTGTCCCTTGAATCAGAGTTATTTCCAAATTTTTTCAAGAGGACTAAACTTTCGAAAGAAAAACTGATTGGATAACCATGGCTAAAAGTAGAAGCTTGCTCTTTTTGCTGACATATTTGTGTAGTTGTAAGGAGTCCTTGATAGTGCTGTTTTACAGTCCAGGTTAATTTGAACAGAATGCTTAAGTAGTAACTTTGTTTTTGTGAAATATTTTAGGCTTTCCACAAGTGTGTGCTGTTAGACCCTTTGCAGTGAGTGATTGGCCAAAAATGCTTTGCCCTATCCAGCTGTGGAAGGCTCTGGTGGAATAATCAGTTAATTTATTTACTTTGTTTCTATGGCTGCAATACTCAGTCTATGACTTTCTTACACCCTGTCACCTCTGATGGATTAATGGAAGTGGCCGATTTGGGGAAAAAAAATCTCCACCAGATGCTGAATACTGTTGCCCACTGAAACAGTATTTCAGAGATTCTATTAGTTGGGTCCTCTGATGCCTCTTTGTATTTGCACTCCTTTGTCAGGGCATCTTGCACAATTTGAATTTTAAGTTCACTAAAGTTTGTTTTTCTTGGGCTTACACTGTTCAAATTGGTCAAATCTTGCTCACGTTTACAAGGAGGCATGGGACAGTGGTATTGTCATTGGACTAGGAACCCAAAAACCCAGGGTATTGCTCTGGGGACATGGGTTCGAATTCCCACACAGAAGAAGGTGGTATTTGAATTCAATTAACAAAAAAATCTGGAACTGAAAGCTACTCTAATGATGGCTATGAACCCATTGTTGATTGTCTTAAAAACCCATCTGGTTGACTAAAGTCCTTTAGGGAAGGAAATCCGCTGTCGTTACCTGGTCTGGCCTACATGTGACTCCAGATCCACAGCAATGTGATTGACTCTCAATTATATCAAACCACTACAAAGTCAACAAGGAATGAAACCGGACGGACCACCCGGCATCAACCTAGGCACCGGAAACAGCAACGGCAAACCCAGCCTCGTCGATCCTGCAAAGTCCTCCTTACTAACATCTGGGGGCTTGTGCCAAAATTGGGAGAGCTGTCCCACAGACTAGTCAAGCAGCAGCCTGCCATAGTCATACTCGTGGAATCATACCTGACAATGTCCCAGACACTGCCATCACCATCCCCCAGTATGTCCTGTCCCACTGCCAGGACAGACCTAGCACAGTGGTATACAGATGGGAGGGAGTTGCCCTGGGAGTCCTCAACATCGACTCCGGACCTTATGAAGTCTCATGGAATCAGGTCAAACATGGACAAGGAAATTTTCTGCTGATTACCACCTATTGCCCCTTCCCCACCCCACTCATCTCAGCTGATGAATCAGTACTCCTCCATGTTGAGCACCACTTGGAGAAAGTGGCAAGGGTGCATAATGTACTCTGGGTGGGAGACTTCAATGTCCGTCACCAAGAGTGGCTCAGTAGCACCATTACTGACTGGGCTGGCCAAGTCCTAAAGGACATAGCTGCTTGATGGGCTATGTGGCAGGTGGTGAGGGAAAAACATACTTGTCCTCACCAATTTGCCTGGTGCAGATGCATCTGTCCATGACCGCTGCACAGTCCTTGTGGAGATGAAGTCCCATGTTCACATTGAGGATACCCTCCATCGTGTTGTGTGGTACTACCAACATGCTAAATAGCATAAATTTCAAACAGATCTAGCAATGCAAAAGTGGGCATCCATGAGGCGCTGTGGGCCATCAGCAGCAGTGGAATCGTACTCAACCACAATCTGTGGCCTCACTCCCCCACTCTACCATTACCATCAAGCTGGCAGATCAAACCAGTAGCAGCACCTGGCATACCTCAAAATGAGGTGTCAACCTGTTGAAGCTACAACCCAGGACTACTTGCATCATAAACAGCATGCGATAGACAGAGCTAAACAATCCCTTAACCAACTGATCAGATCTAAACTCTGCAGTCCTGCCACATCCAGTCGTGAATGGTGCTAAACATTGTGCAAACATCCCCACTTCTGACCTTATGATTGAAGGAAGGTCATTGATGAAGCAGCTGAAGATGGTTGGGCCTAGGACACTACCCTAAGGAAACTACTGCAGTAATGTCCTGGAGCTGAGACGATTGACCCCCAACAAACACAACAATCTTCCTTTGTAGCTAGGTGTGACTCCAACCAGTGGAGATTTTTCCCCCCGATTCCCGTTGACTCCAGTTTTGCTAGGGCTCCTTGATGCCATACTCGGTCAAATGCTGCCTTGATGTCAAGGGCAGTTACTCTCACCTCATCTCTTGAGTGCAGATCTTTTGTCCATGTTTGAACCATGGCTGTAATGAGGTCAGAAGCTGAGTGGTCCTGGTGGAACCAAAACTGAGCATCACTGAGCAGGTTATTGCTAAGCAAGTGCCGCTTGATAGCACTATCAACAAGAGCTTCCATCAACTGACGGGTGCCTGGATGGGTGCAGCTCCAACAACACTTGTCACAAGAGTTTTTTTTTAACTAAGAGGTCTGTGTGCCTTTCAGACTGAGTAAAAAGGACTTTCTGTGAGCACTGAATGCTGACACTAGTTGTTTGAAGTGCAGGCTGTAAAACTTGTATCCAAGCAACCAGAAAGATTTATGACTGTTTTATGACTTGTTTGTTGAAAATTTAGTTTCATTTTTGGATTGAAAAGCCAGTTGCTGATGGAGACCTGTATTTGCAGACCAGAAAAAGACTTCTCCCTGAAAGGAAGGCTTGTCTCTCTTGTAAAAAATGAATCTTATATTTGAGTTGTGGCTGTGTTCTGCCTGGAGGGAGAAAAAGATCCATGGAGAGGAAAAGACCCACAGAAAGAGGAGTTGCTGCTCTCTATGGGGGAGGCTCCTTTTCTGAGAGGAAGCCTGCATTGTTAAAGGTTGCAAATTCCTATTGTCTCCAGACGCTGGAAAATCACTCTGCCCCAAGAGTGATTCCTGTAGACTTCTGTGTTTTTGGAAGATCCTGAAATCTCAAGAAAGTTTCTACTTTTAGGCTGCTACTTTAAAATTTAAGTTGAGCAGTTGCTACAACCTTTTGCTGAAGGATCTGTGTAATGCCAGCTGCAGACAAATTGCCTTGAGCACCTACCTATCGCAGACTGTTCATTAATCTGACCTGGAGAGACATCAAGTGGCATCCGACTATTCGACTCTGGGACACCTCACAAATCCGGAAATATCCTACCAGATTGTGACAGCTAATTATTTTATTATTTCTAAGAAACTGTTGCAACTTAAAACAACTTTTTAAAATAAGTTAACTGTTGGTTTTTGAATATATGTGTGTGTGCATGAGGGTTAGAAAGAATAAGAAGTCATAAAATCTTTTCATACATATAAATTTATCTCATTATTGTTTACAACTCAGTTTATTAATAAATCGTTAATTTTGTTGTTGTTGTTTGGTGTGCTTTATTCTGGTGGATAAATAGTGTTTAATTTGGCTATTTTTTCAGTAGGTGGGAAACTATACTAATATGCTGTGACCTGTGGAGTAGTGGGATTGAATTAACAGTGCATTACTCCCGCCTTGGTTGTTACACACTCAAGGGGTTCGACAACATCCAGGACAAAGCAGCCCGCTTGATTGGCACCCCATCTACCACCTTCAACATTCATTCCCTCCACCACTGATGCACAGTGGTGTACCATCTGCAAGATGCATTGCAGCAGTGCACCAAGGCACCTTAGGCAACACCTTCCAAATCCGTGACTCTAACACCTAGAAGGACAAGGGCAGCAGATGCATGGGAACACCACCACCTGCAAGCTCCCCTCCAAGCCACACACCATCCTGACTTGGAACTATATCGCCGTTCCTTCACTGTCGCTGGGTCAAAATCCTGGAACTCCCTTCCTAACAGCACGGTTGTTGTACCTACTCCACATGGACTGCAGCGGTTCAAGAAGGCAGCTCACCACCACCTCCTCAAGGGCAATTAGAGATGGGCAATAAATGCTGTCCTTGCTAGTGACGCCCACATCCCATTAATGAATAAAAGAAAAGAAAAAGAACCAATTTTACATAAAATGTTCTTTGACTTTGTGCATTTCAGTAATTAACATTTCCTGTGCCAATAACTCTTAACAGAATATTTACTTTGGGACCTTAATTTGGGGCAATTAAACTGTTTTAGGCTACATTATTGTGTTCTTTGAATGTTCAAAAGTTACACGTTTCTTAATAATATAAAGTTCCGTCATATTGCCTCTATCTATTTCCACCTCTCTTTTCTGTTTTCTGGACCTTCACAATTGATTTAAGTCCTGTTTATATATATAGTTGGCAACAATGAATATGAAACTGTCACTTGATTTTAAAATGACAAATTGAATGATAATTTGATGCATTTGGAATTAATCAAACATTCCTGTTAAGCACTATTGGTTATGCCACAGGAGAGATGATTATCCTGATAATAGCCAGCCCAGCGCCACCTATGTTCAGAACAGCCAGGTTTGGGGGGAGTGGGGCTTCAAAGGCATACGCAAAGGCGGTGACTACTGAAAGACAACAATAACAACAACAAACTGCATTTATATTGCACCTTTAATATGGTAAAACATCCCAAGACGCTTCACAGGAGCTTAATCAGACAAAAATTGACACTGACCTGAAGAAGGAGATAATAGAATGAGACTTTAAGGAACATACTAAAGGAGGAGAGGGACATGGTGAGTCAGAGTGGTTCAGAGAAGGAAATCCAGAACTCCACACCATCCTTCTCCAATGTCTCTCCTCCATTGTCAAGCTGAAAGGGATTTCCCCAAACTGCTTCTAAACTTTTCTATCCAGTCATAGCCAGAGAATCTCCTGCAATGGCTTCTCTTCAAGCCCCCAAAACATTACCCCTGGAGCTCCCAAACCCCTACTATTGGCCCCCTAGTATTTTTCATCTACATACTGCCCCACGGTGATATCATCGAAAAACACATCAGGTTCCACATCTAGCTGATGTCACCCAGCTGTACCTCACCACCACATATCCCAAATCCTCTACTGTCTTCTGTGCTGTGAGTTGACTTGTCCAACATCCTGTCCACGAAGAGCTGATGTTTCCTCCAATTAAACATTGGGAAGGTGAAGCTATTGTCTTTGGTCCCTTCCACAAATCCTTTCCCGAGCCACTGATTTCACTCCTCTCTCTCGCCACTGCCTCAGACTGAACCAGTCTTTTCCCAATCTTGATATTCTATTTGACTCTGAGTTGAGCTTCCGACTCCATAGATTCTCCATCACAAAGACTGCCCTCACCACTACTGCCACACGCTATTGTTGCTGAAAGCCATGCTTTAGTTTTCCTCAGACTCTTCTTAAAACTGTACTCTTGGATCAATATTTTGTTATCCCTCCTAATATTTCCATCTCTGGTCCAGTGTAAGTTTTTGTCTAATAATGCTTCTGTGAAATGACTAGTGACGTTTTCCATACGAAAAGCGTTATACTAATACATTTTTACATCATCAAAGGCAAATTAAAATGAAAATAGGAGTTAAAATAGACTTAGTCCCTTTTTACTGCAGTGGGTGAGTTTCAGACTCACCTTGCTACCCACCCACCCAAAATCCACCCAAAGATCCTATCGAGGCCTGTGTCTTTGGTTTCCAAATTGCAGTTATGTTCTTCTATTTAATTATAAATAAATAAAATAAAACCTAAGTATATTACAAAAAGTAAAGACAGAACACATGACTTTAAAATGGGGCCTAAATTATGTTGATGCACCCTGG
Organism: Heterodontus francisci; assembly: GCF_036365525.1. NCBI lineage: Eukaryota > Metazoa > Chordata > Chondrichthyes > Heterodontiformes > Heterodontidae > Heterodontus > Heterodontus francisci. The sequence goes on from NC_090377.1 coordinate 47,972,741, forward strand.
TCAAATTATTAGCTGGTCTCTAACCTCACTTCATCTGAAGATTACAACATCATTGGCGATTGGCTGCATCTTGCAAATGTTGTGCACTTAACTTTATTAATGTGTCATAATGTTTGTTCTGCTTTTTAGTTCAGCATTTTTTTAATGGGAAAAGCCTATCTACTAGTTACGGTGAGGTAGTGGGCTGCCAAATGCAACTCACGGTGTGGCACAAGTCACCTAGATCTCTTTTTCACATGATTTTCATTTTATCTCACATTTAAAACCTCATTTTGGGGTTTTTCACCCAATGGGCAGGGAAGCAGTACCCCATGACTGTTCGTGGGCCTCCCCTTCCCTGCCTAATCCATTGGCATCCACCAATTTCAAAGGTTCAGTCTAATTGCCCCTTCCTATCTAATTTGCACCGTAGCTGGCCTCAAACCTGCTTCTATCCTCCAGATGGCCAACACAATGTTTTTTTTTCTGTTTCAGTTCTTTGTTAGAGTAAGGGATGGTCCTTGAAGAATAAGTCCTCACTGACTTGGTAGAAAACAAAAATTCTTTACAAGCACTTAAACTGATTATATAGTGTATAAACATATAGTACCAACTGGTTAATTGTGTCACCAAACTAAAAGTTTCTTTGCTTCAGCTGAAATATTAAAGAAGTGTTAACTATTTTTAACTTTCACACCAGCTCCAGCAGTGCAATGAAATCTGCATCAACGGTGTCCTGCAAAAATATATAGTAATAACACTAAGTGCCTTACCAAACTAAGAGCTTTTTTCACTACACTATTAAAGAGGCTTTCGTTTCTTTAACTTACCTTTCACATTAGTGTGGGCGCCATAGTGAAATATAGTATGACACAAATATTTATGTGGTCATGGAATGGCAAAACAGTGCATTCTCTGACCCATTGTGAGCAAAACCATGCTTTAATATAATCACCATTGCAATTGTTGCTTGTGTGAAAGGAAACTCTATTTCAAACCTCCCAAAGCTAGAAGATATTAAACAATACTAGTGGTGCTGAGCCTCTCTGCTGGACTTCTACACTGACTCATATGTTTTGAGCCCACAAGCAGTAATGCAAGTGAATACAGTCTAGGGTTGTCACATCTTGATTAGCTCCCTACAGATTGGTAAATTTATACTGCATTTACTGATTACACCATAAGAATCAATCAGTAGAATCACAGCATGACTGAAAATCCACTTTGTGCAGCTATGATAAAAAGCTAACATAAGCAGCCCATACTACAGAGAATGCCTCCATTACAAGAAGCTGTTCCAGACACGTCATTAGTCCCGATGTTGTCTGCCCTGCCCATTTTGCATGTGCTGCACTGCAGTGTCACATGTTCCCTGTACGGTTATATCACTTGGCCGATGAAACATAAACTGCTAAAATTGGCTCATACAGCTGAATCCAAAAACATCATTTTAAAATACAAAACAGATGTATATCCATCAGATTTATTGAGGTTTCCAGTCTGTTGACCAGACCACAGCAATGACAACAATGAATGCCCAAGAAACTTTAATCGCAGCAAGAGACTCTTGGCTAAGTGAAATTGCTAAAGATTTATATGTATGGTTCCATAACTATAAAAGATACAAGCAAAGATGACTATATTTTAAAGTATGGTCTTTATAAAAAATAGGTCACTGGTGGCAGATCATTTACTTCTCACGCTCCAGATGTTTTTTTGTTGTTGCATGTTTGCAGTTTGATTTTCAGGATTTAAACATGTTTATGTTTCCTTGACTGTTATGTATGCAGTAAGGAAAAAATGTTAAAACTGTAATGAGGCAAGGATAAGAAGGCAAACTTTTTTTGAGGTAAGGAGAAGTATGTGGTATTCTGTCATGGTTGAAATGCTAGTGATGGACAATCTGACAGTGTTACTACCACGCTGGTAACTGAATGGAGTTTATTTATTGTTTATGGAGCTGAATCGGAAACCTTTCTGCCCCAGTGTGTGTAATTCTCCACGGAGTCGAGATCCCTGTGAGGGGCTCTGAAGCGGCTCAATATTCCATTTATTTTATTCATAAAGAAATTCTAAGCTTGAAAAGATGAAGTAATTGACTTACAGGAATGACAGTTAAGCCCACTAAATTTAATCTTATCCTCTCAAGTACAACAGATCACGCTTACAAATTATCACCTTGCACCAGACAGGCCTGCACTCTTCACCTAATCCAGATGGAAATGAGGGTCTCTGTTATTGTATTATCTGACTTTACCATCAGCATTAATCCGGCTTAACTCACTTAATGATGCCACTTGTGGCGCTCTGAAGGAAGGAGAGAAGTCTATAAACTAGTTCTATTAAAATGCAAATCTGCCCCACAGAGAAAATAAGTGACACAAAAGTAAGAGAATTTGATCATATACAGTACTGTATCAGCCTCATGCCGCACTAAACTGATACCAGTATAATAACTGAACCTGCAATTATTATTCTAGCCACAGATTTCAACTGAAATGGAGCCAGTCTAGCACAGAATGTCAAACCGCTTCAACAAGCCAGGGTGTTTAATTCCTGTAGAGATTTATAGTTTTTGTTGTCAGGAAATGAGCAAACAGTTATCAGTGTGAAAGCAGAGTTATCTTGGATCTCCATGCTATGCCATTTTACTGATACTATTTGTACCATATACCACAGGAAATGAAATTTTTTCATATTGCTCTTTCAAAGCTTTACATCACTTTAAAATCCTCTCACAACAGATTGTTCCATTTTGTTGACAGTAAAAAAAAAACAACTCAGTGTGCTAAACAAAATACCTCCATTCAACGGATGATCAAAATGCAATATATATCATTGGGTTTATTACTTTTTACAGGTTTTGCGTTGCTATTCTCAGTTTTTTTTTAAAAGAAAGAATTATTCTCATTTTTTAAAATGCAATCAAACCATGAAGACAGAACAAGTCATGGGAAAAATGTTATTTCTGAAAATGTGCACCATTCATAGAAGCAGGTGGAATTGCTTTTGAAATAAATGTACTGTAAAAATTAACAAGGAACTGTATTTGTTATATGTTGGCAAAATTTACATAGAATATTTGCATTACAACTGAAGACATATTAATTTTAATGGTGTTATTTTACAATGCCTAATTAACGTTTGAGAACTGGCTCCTATTATTGTGAAATTGGCTCTCTTTGTGTAATACAGATCATTACCATGTTAACTGCAGAGCCATGCGCTTTATAATTGAACTGTGTATTGATGTATTAAAGGAGTATGATACTACACAGAAATATAATGCATCGTATAATTAATATTATCAAGCATAGATGGGTTATTTAAAATTTCTTGTTTTTGATTGCTAATTTCACCGCCACTCCCAACTTTTAAGACCAAAAATTAGCACCTATTCCTCTAAAAAAGTAAGAATTTCCATAAATTAAAACCATGAATTTTATTTTTATGCAGATTTCTTATAAAGGTGCATGACATTTTATTGGCCCAAAAACTGCTGTGGCCAGCCAACAAACAGAGCCTGCTCTTATTTAGACTTCCCTGTGCTAATTTAATGTTGACAATATTTTGTCCTCCAAGCTGTTGGAAGTGCAAATGGAAAAGGTGTGGCACCCTCTACAGGGCATCTGGAACCTGAGTGACCAGGGCAAGCAATGATGTATCTCCTTAACCAATCAGATTGAAGGATTGTGAAATTAACAGCACAAGGACTAAGAAGGAGTGGGTGAATTCTATGTTAAATCAGGTACAGAAAGAGAGGAAAAGAATGGATTGAGGGAGAGGAAAAAAGAGATAGAAAGAAAAGATTTTTAAAAAACTCCAATAACAATTAAAACTTGAAGGAATGAGACTCCATGGGCTGAATTTTATCAGCGTGCTGCGCTGTGAAGTTGGCGGCCTTCCGACACGGAAGCGCCGCCGCAGAGCCCTGCCGATAATACACACGGGAGCTTATTTAAATGACAGGAGCAGAGTGGCCGCCCCTGATGACGTCATCGGGGCAGGGGCCGCATCCCTGGCAACGGCGTCTGGTGCCACGGCGCAGGCACCATTTTTATAGGGCTCCAAACCCTTCAGGTTAATTTAAATTTTTAAAGCATTGCAACTACACATGTCATAAAAATAAAACATTAAAAGATTTGGGCCCTTTCCCAACCCCCACAATGATCTTTTTACTGTCCGATCTGATGGAAATGTATTTTAGTCCCAGCACGAACTCTCCCCCCCAACCTCATCACATTTGCCCTTCAACCCTTCCCACCATCCCGCAGCAAATAAAAAGTGTTTGTCCCGCTCCCCTCCCACAACCTGAAAATTAAACACGCTCCCCCCCGCCCCCAGTGTCTCGTCTCGGAACTACCTACCGAGTTCTGAAGGTGCTCGGGTTGTAGCCGATGGCCCTAAAATCAGTGTGGGACGGCCGCCGGGAGCAGGTAAGGAGATTTGCATTAATTTTAACTTAATTTAAATGAAGATCCCGCTGCTTGGCAGCGGGGCGTGGGGGGCCGCACCGAGGCCTTGCTGCCGCCGGTAATACGTGGCGGGGCCTTCTCACCATTGTGTCTTGTGGCAGGCTGCTCCCACAAGCATTTTACGGGCCTCCCGGCCACAATCCACAACATTGAGGAGCTGGTAAAATCCAACCCCGTATGTATAATAGCTAATTTTCAGTGCCAGAGAGGTTTGCTGTCTGTAATTAACACTTACCATGCCACTAAAATGGTATTTAGACTTCAAATGACTTGACTTAATTTTCAGTGGTGAGTTTACGTTGTATTTACGGTGCTAATACAGGAACTTCATGCTCCTCAATGCATGTGAAGGGGAAACCTGACAGCAAAATGCTGATGTTGGAGCGGTGAATCTCTGGCAGCAATTTCTGGAGTTCCATGTTTTATCGTGCATCTGCCCTTGTATGAAATTGCTATGGCATTTGCACATGAATAATGGTGAGTGTTATTACCCTCACCATTATTTTGGCAGCAATGTTTGGTCATTATTATAAATATGGTTGTATTTTTGCAATTTGCAAATGTTTGCCGTGTTTATATTGAAGAATTTTGAAGGAAACTACATTAGAACAAAGAACAAAGAACAAAGATAATTACAGCACAGGAACAGGCCCTTCGGCCCTCCAAGCCTGCGCCGATCCAGATCCTCTCTCTAAACATGTCGCCTATTTTCTAAGGTTCTGTATCTCTTTTCTTCCTGCCCATTCATGTATCTGTCTAGATACATCTTAAAAGACTCCATCGTGCCCGCATCTACCACCTCCGCTGGCAATGCGTTCCAGGTGCCCACCACCCTCTGCGTAAAGAACTTTCCACGCATATCCCCCCTAAACTTTTCCCCTTTCACTTTGAACTCGTGTCCTCTAGTAATTGAAACCCCCACTCTGGGAAAAAGCCTCTTGCTATCCACCCTGTCTATACCTCTCATGATTTTGTACACCTCAATCAGGTCCCCCCTCAACCTCCGTCTTTCTAATGAAAATAATCCTAATCTGCTCAACCTCTCTTCATAGCTAGCGCCCTCCATACCAGGCAACATCCTGGTGAACCTCCTCTGCACCCTCTCCAAAGCATCCACATCCTTTTGATAATGTGGCGACCAGAACTGTACGCAGTATTCCAAATGTGGCCGAACCAAAGTCCTATACAACTGTAACATGACCTGCCAACTCTTGTACTCAATGCCCCGTCCGATGAAGGAAAGCATGCCGTATGCCTTCTTGACCACTCTATTTACCTGCGTTGCCACCTTCAGGGAACAGTGGACCTGAACACCCAAATCTCTCTGGACATCAATTTTCCCCAGGACTTTTCCATTTACTGTATAGTTCACTCTTGAATTGGATCTTCCAAAATGCATCACCTCGCATTTGCCCTGATTGAACTCCATCTGCCATTTCTCTGCCCAACTCTCCAATCTATCTATATTCTGCTGTATTCTCTGACAGTCCCCTTCACTATCTGCTACTCCACCAATCTTAGTGTCGTCTGCAAATTTGCTAATCAGTCCACCTATACTTTCCTCCAAATCATTAATGTATATCACAAACAACAGTGGTCCCAGCACGGATCTCTGTGGAACACCACTGGTCACACGACTCCATTTTGAGAAACTCCCTTCTACTGCTACTCTCTGTCTCCTGTTGCCCAGCCAGTTCTTTATCCATCTAGCTAGTACACCTTGGACCCCAAGCGCCTTCACTTTCTCCATCAGCCTGCCGTGGGGAACCTTATCAAACGCCTTACTGAAGTCCATGTATATGACATCGACAGCCCTTCCCTCATCAATCAACTTTGTCACTTCCTCAAAGAATTCTATTAAGTTGGTAAGACATGACCTTCCCTGCACAAAACCATGTTGCCTATCACTGATGAGCCCATTTTCTTCCAAATGGGAATAGATCCTATCCCTCAGTATCTTCTCCAGCAGCTTCCCTACCACTGACGTCAGGCTCACCGGTCTATAATTACCTGGATTATCCCTGCTACCCTTCTTAAACAAGGGGACAACATTAGCAATTCTCCAGTCCTCCGGGACCTCACCCGTGTTTAAGGATGCTGCAAAGATATCTGTTAAGGCCCCAACTATTTCCTCTCTCGCTTCCCTCAGTAACCTGGGATAGATCCCATCCGGACCTGGGGACTTGTCCACCTTAATGCCCTTTAGAATACCCAACACTTCCTCCTTATGCCGACTTGACCTAGAGTAATCAAACATCTGTTCCTAACCTCAACATCCGTCATGTCCCTCTCCTCGGTGAATACCGATGCAAAGTACTCGTTTAGAATCTCACCCATTTTCTCTGAGTCCAAGCATAACATTCCTCCTTTGTCCTTTAGTGGGCCAATCCTTTCTCTAGTTACCCTCTTTCTCCTTATATATGAATAAAAGGCTTTGGGAATTGTTTCCTCCCATGGACACACTTTGGAATGTTTTCCTACATTAAAGATGCTAAATAAAAATACAAGTTGTTGTTTTGCTGCAAGCCATCACAAGCTCAATACTAGAGAGCAGTATGGTTTTCAGGGATTTATTCCACAACCATTATTAATGCAGTTCCAAATTCAACCAACAATAGGCACTAGTAAGTCAGTGAATCATGTGTGTCAACAGCCAGCCCCAATACCACCATGACCTCCACCCCCACTGAAATGCAATTCCTTGGGCTGGATTTTATAGGGGCCCTCGACGTTGGGTTCCATGGTCGGGGGGGGGGGGGGGGGGGGTGCGGGCCTGAAGAAGAGCCCCGGATGAAGCTCGCCACGGACCTCGATGCTGGCAGGGCCCGGCCCGATCCTCCCAGTGGCAGTGAGGCACCATGGTGGCCTCCCCGCCACTGGGCGATGGGACCATAATTTGAATATTTAAATCAATTAAAATAATTAATTTAAATAAACTTACCTCGCTTTCGGATCTCCTACTGCGATCTTTGGCCTGGCGACCTACACTCTCGCGTCTTCAGATCTCTGTCCAGGGAAATGAGGCACAACACTGGTGGAGAGGTGGGAGCAGGTAAGTTTCTCAGTGCGTGGGTGCTGGTAGGGGGGGTGGAAACGGGGTCAAATTAACGTCATGGGTGTAGCGGATCGTGGGAAGGGATATAGTTTAAAGTTTCTGCAGTTGGTGGGGGGAAGGTCAGATGGTAAAGGTAAGTGTTTTGGGGGGGAAAACAAATAATTAATTTAATTGTTTTGGGGGAGAGAGGCAAAAGGTATATATTAATTTAATTTCAATAAATCTTACTTTAAATATTTAAATTTGCTGGTAGGGCTAATAGCCCTTTAAAAATGGCATCAGCGCCTACGCACAGGCAGCTGACACCATTGCTAGGGATGGACAGCCCGACCCCTCCCCATGATTGGAATGGGCGGCCCGCCCTGGCTATTTATATGAGCCGTCGTGCTTGGAATTGCGGCCGCTCTTTGGCATGCGGCCTGCGCGGGTGGGCTGCCATTGCGGCGGGGTTATAAAATTCAGCCCTTTGACTAGTATGGTAGTACATTCAGTGACCCTGCTAAGTAAAAGGGTGACAGACATCCTGACGTCTGGAAGCCAAAACCTTCTGGTTGAAACTAATTCACCTCCTGCTCAGGATTATCAGCCCACCTGAGAAGCCAAACTAGAGTTTGTATAAAAACTAAAGAAATGTGTGTATTCTGCTCCCTCTTGAAATGCAGTTTAATAAGACTATTATAAGACTAAGTAAGACTATACTAAGACTATAATAATACACACATGTAATCCATTCATTTAATCATTTGGAGGTTTCAAAAGAGTCCATGTGTTTCATCCAGTAACAATCTACAAAACTCAGGATTGGTTCTGTGAGCTTAGATTTGAATAACATTATTGAAGCAGTAATGCCTATTTTTTCTTTATGTATATTGTAAGAGAAACAGATTTTGTGGCTTTTAGATTTTTAATTGGCTATCTTGGAAGTTTTGGATGAATTGTAGATATAATGAAATGCTAATGCAGCGTATTTTGTCATTTGATCTCTGAAATTAGAATAACAATTACAGTATAAATTTGTATAATGAGAATAATCACTGCATGGTGGACAAGGTTTGATGGTTATTAAACTCAGAATTTGGCAGCAAAAGCCAGTACAAGAGCAATGTACAAAGAAGTATGTAAATGAATTAATGGTTAATTTTGAGTTGCGTTCTATGTTATCAAATAATGGAAAGTATAAGGGATAGGAAAAGTGAAGGAAACTCAGAAAGCAGTTTAACCAAGTGAACAAAAAATATGCAAAGTTCTGAAACCAAATAGTCTCCAACATAGAGGGGTGCCTTTATTCACAATGTCAGACTGCAGGATGAAAGTTGGAAAAAAATTAGACAGACTCTGCTTCTATAACGTCATGGTAAATTCTGCCTTATAGCTGTTTGCCATCTTTGAAAGTCAATGACTGAGAAAAGCTTGGCACACTGCCACTAACTTTCTACATTTCGCCCTGCTTCATTCATCACATCTTTCTGCAGCTGCTGTGCTTTTATCCGCCTAAGCATTGCAACTTATATACATGCAGACATACATGTCTTTCTACACAATCTGCAAAATAAAAGTTTGCCATTTTTAAAAAAAAGGATGCTAGAGTTAAGACTGAGTAATACTGCCATTTATACTGGCACAGTTTCAGTTTGGATTCTGACAGACTGGCAACTGTGAGCCAGCTTCCAGTGCTTATCCTGCTAAATCTGACTCACTTATGCCAGTAACAGAACCATAAATACACAAAAAAGAGTGTCTACACATCTACCTCTGGGATAAGGGAACTGTTTTAACAATTGTAATTGCTAGGAGCTGGCTTACAGACATTGGTCTCCAATATAAAATTGCCTTTAGTCCTTGCTTTGAGCTCTTCTAAGGGAATAGTAGAAAAGTATAAAGCATTTTGAACAGTTATTAGATAGATGCACACCAAACTGGTGGGACTTGGGTCAGTCTGTCTTTAATGTAACTACCAGTCACAGTATATAGCAGCACCTGACAATGTTATAGCTAATGGGAACTGCAAATGGCAGTTACGGGATCAGGCTGTTGTTAACAGCCTGTGTATCTTTTTGTAGATGACAAATTAAGTGAATACAAGTTGCATATTCTCAGCATTTCTCCATAAACTGCTAGTACATATAATTGCCACATGTTTAAAAGATCAGGAAAAACATGTCCTGTTTTCAATGATCACAAGCAAATGTCAGAACAATAGTATGAATATATGCATGCTGAATTCAAAAAAGTCTATATATTAATCACAAAGGCAAGATGAAAGGATTGAGTTTGTTAAATGGTGAATTTATGGTTTTCAATATTTATCTTTTCAATGAAGTGGATAATAAACTGGGTGGCACATGGTTACATTGCCAAACATGCAGTGAATATAATGTTAAGTGTTGAGGTCAATGCTCCAGGATTCACACCAGAACAAATTATATCACATGCCATAGATATTTATGTAAAGTGACCTACTGTCTGCTGTGTGAGCTGTGGACATTTCCTATAGTTGTATGCATGCCTAATTAATGCTATTATATAGGGTGAATACAATGGCATGCAATTTGCATTTTGAAAGAACAGTACTCCATGCTGAAATAGGTTTACTGATTTTTTTTTTTCCACACCAGCTAATAGTGTTTTCAGGGCAGCGACCCATGTGTCGGCAAGATGATAAATCTGGTTGTGATTTGGCATTGTATGAGAGTTACTGAAACATAGCTTTTTGTGGCAACTGCCAGTTACAGTGCTGGGTCTGACCACAAGCTACCAAATGGCATTCATTAGTCCTTTGTTGCAGAAGGACTCTCTTTGTGACCAAACCTGTCAGGCTATACTCCAAGTTACAATATGCTGTTCAGAATGGAGGATTTGTTATTGAATCTCATGCTGTTCAGTGTGAAACCTTGTAATCACTCAAATCGGCAATGCTGAAGACAAATTTTGCCAATTAAATAAGCATATGATGTGATCTCTCAGTATTTAGAAAATTGCAAAAACTAAAAACCTAAGAGATTTATATTTTGAAATGAACAGAAAGTGAAAGCTGAACAAATTAGAATTACTGATTTAGTGCACAACTCTGGTGCAAAATTTACTATCAGTAGTAAATATTAAATATTTATTACATTTAATAATACCATGTTATCCCATACATGAGAAAGTCTAAATAATTCATTAGCACAATGGACAGGATTATCCATTTACGGCAAGAATTTCTCCCCATGTTTTGTTAAGTAAATTTATAGTCAGTTTTCCGTCTTAAAAGTAAAACGTAGTTCTGTAAAAATACAATACCTGAGATAGGCATGCATTCAAGAGTTTTTTTTCAAGCTATAAATCAACTAATTTTTTTTGAAAGAATTGATTGTTAGATTGGAGTGTATATATGGACAGTAATTTGTAATGCAAACTCACATTTCAAATTTTAATTTAAGGGATATTATAAAAATGACCATGTCATCTATTCACTTTTGAATAATCTCCTATATCATCCTAATATGCAATTTTGATTTAAGTCTTTTTACAGAAAGGTACCTCTGTTAATTTTCAGCAGCTTCAACATTCATTAGAATTTTTCCTTTCAAACAGAAATTCAGAGGAGATTGAACAAAACAGAATGGAATGCAACAAGTCAGACTGATGCCAAGACTCTTGACAGATTATCACATTCTAAAAATGTCTACAATCTTTATTTACGTTCAGGTTTCATAATTTTAAAACATTTACAAAATATTCTAGGATATTTATTAGACCCTTAGATAAAAAAAATCAATAATTATATTTAAATAAATTACTAAAATAGTACTAATGGTATCAAAGAACAAATTTACAACAATGTCAAATGAAATGTTAAATGTTGTGTATGAAATCAACACTTTCCATTCTAATTCATGGCATTCTCAGTAACTCAGTGACGCCATTATAGGCCTATGTTTTGTGGTGGTAATGATGGTGAAACTGTAAGTGTTCACTGCCATTACTCCACTGAAACTGGCAACAACTTTGGGAGTCCGCACATGGCCAGAATAACCAAGAAATTCAGAGGTTTCTGCCAATGATTCAACACTCTGCAGAAGGTGTGCTGTTGAAAACCCCCACTCTGCAGAATGCAAAACCCAAGCAACCAGTGAATTGACAAAAACTTCCACTTTTATGCTATTAGCTGCGATGTGAAAACCCTTGAAAAAGTTACATCTTGTTCTCTATGGTGAGGTAGCCAGGGCCAGATGACCAGTGGGGCACCCAAAGCTCCACTACAATGATGCTTGCAAGTGTGACATGAAGGTCCTAAATGTCGACTGTCACACTTGGGTATCACTAGCTGGCGAAAGAGGGAAATGGCGACACATCCTGTGGACTGGTGTGCACTACCACGATGACCAGTTACTACAGCAGCTTGGCAACAGGCGCCAATGTCAAAAACAACAACACACAACTTGGCAGCTTCACAAACCTACCTCTCAAGGATTGGCCATCAGAGCCATCAGCAAAGGTGCACCAAGAGAAGACACCCCACCTAAATGGATTGTTTGCTGCGTGTCCATCATCTTTCCTAGATGGAAGGATGCCAACCAACTTCATAATTACTGCTAACCAACTTCATTGGCTCTAAAAAGCTAATTTTATGTTTGTGGAATGTTAAATTTCTCCATTATGCTAAAAAAACATATTTTTAAAAATCATTATATTTTTAAAAGTTTGTTTACAATATTTTCATTTCTATCTTAATCCATCATCATCGTCATTTATTTCAGTACCTAAAAACTTAAATTAAAAATAAAGGCATTCAGTACTTTTAACTTCCTACTTTGCTGTCTGTAAGAATACCTTAATGTGATTGGCTGCTTACCCTGCTTGCTGATATCACTGCTGCTGGATGTCTGAAGATCCCTTGACTTGGCATAGCTTTAAACTACCATTGGGAAAGATAAGTCAGCACCAGAGAGATCGCTAGATCGTTGTAAGCAGCTTTTGTCGAGGTCAGTTGCAAGTATTATTGCTTCGTCGCTGACCACAAAATCTAAGCCATTATCCCTGAGTACTTAAAGATAACTTTCAAGATTTTTGACCAGATGGAAACAGAATAATAATAAAGTAAGTTCATGTTCAATATTTTGATGCTGATTTGCTTTTGTAATATTACTTTGAAATTTTCATTAGCCTTGCAGTTAAACAAAGCTAAATGCAGATATTTTTGCCAAATCATTGGCTTGATAGGCCAAATTACATATATCCATACTTAATGTTTTTATTTTACAGATCCATCATCATCCTCATCTCCTTCTGCAGTCATGATATTTGAGATTAAGCTATGTTGAATGACAGGTTAAAAGTTCAGATAGGAAGGGATGATCCCCTTTAGCTCTTGTGAATTCCAAGATTTCTTCAATGGTTTTATAAAATTACCCTTTACCAAATCAAGAGCTTATAGCAGAGCAAGGACTTAAAATGGGGATCCAGTAGCTTGACTCAAGGATATGGAAAAATAGATTTTTGCATGGTAAAATCTGTCACATTATGCAAAGTACCATTCTCAAGTTGCTATAGCAGTACACTGTGTCTGCTATATTATTTCTTTTGGCTTCTACTAGTGGTAACCTTATATTACAAGTGCATTAATTTCATATTATCAAGATATGCTCCAAAATGATCCAACACAATTGTTGTTTTTTCTGCTCTACATTGTAGCCTTTTCATTTCTTGTAAAGGTTAATAACATAATGATCTGACATCCAGCAATGACAAAGATGAAAGTGAGGCTAAGTAGGCTTATTGTTTTCCTTGTAGACAAATTTAGTAGGGAGCAAAGAAGACTTTGAGCACATGGTGGTTGTGGTGGGGGAGGAGGGGAGGCGTTGGGGGAGGAATTTTGGAGGGAGCAGAGTGAGCAAAATATCCAGATGGGAGGATTAGTAGAGGAGGAAATTAGAGCTGGTGTATGTCTGGGAATTAGTTGAAAATTTGGCTGTAATATCATGGACCAAATATTCAATGAATGGTCCATGTTAACCATTTAATACAATGAACCGAACAGCAAAACAGCAATGTCAGAGCCTCACTATTATCATAGAGTATTACAATATTATATTACAATCACGGCAGAAGCTGTTTCCTGTGTTGCTAGTAACAGTATAGTGAATGTTGATGTATACTTTTTTAAAAGTAAAAAATTGAATTGATAGATGAAAACACATGTGCACAAGCTAACACTGAAGCTTTCATAAAGGAGTTACTAAGACAGGTCAGCTTCTCCCAAAACAGTGGCAGTCCACATTACATTTGTATTACCAGCCTCATCATTACTTGTGCAATCACTGCTTAGGTTTATTGTGTAATTGTCTATTGACCTTACACTGTGCATGATAGAATGACACAATGTAAAAATACATGTGGTGCCTATGCTGAATGAAGGATTTGTTGATGTTACGTTGTGCTAACTCGTGGAAATAGAAGTAGGAACAATAGTAGAAGTTTTAAAACATAAATAAAAATGTCAAAAATAGACCTTCTCCACAGAGCACAAGCAACACAATAACCATGGTAAAGATAATAACATACTTACTTAAAAAGCCATGCAAGAACATACAAGTACAATAATTTTCTTCAGTTCAAACATTATTCCCATTTTAAGAAAATAATTTGCAATAATAAAGTAACTAATCAACAATCACTGTGAGAATGGAAAGTTTTCTTTAAAATTCACAATTATTACTTTTTGTGACTGTGCACTGTGCCACCCACTAATGTTCATAATCTACGTCCATTACCTCTTAAATTCAAGCTTAGTGTGCTTGTTCATTGAAAATTCAGGGTATACCTGCTGTACAAGTTCTTCCTGTAGGTGACACCATTTCAGATATTTTCAATATTCAAATTTATGTACTGTATGACATATAATAGTTGTTGCTGGCTCTTTTCCCCACCAAACCAGGCCATGCCATCCACCACTTCACACCCGCAAGGAAAAGAAACAAAAAGATAGAGAGAAAGAAGTCAGAGAGATTTGAAAAGAAGAGTTAAGAAGAGAGAAGAGGCAAAGAAGAGCAAGCAAGAGTAGCAAAGGGAAGATAAAAATCAACACAGAGACATCAGAAACAGGCTCCTTAGACTGCACCTTCCAAACCCGCGACCTCTACCAACTAGTAGGACAAGGGCAGCAAATGCATGGGCACACCACCACCTGCAAGTTCCCCTCCAAGTCACACACCATCCTGACTTGGAACTATATCGCCCTTCCTTCACTGTCGCTGGGTCAAAATCCTGGAACTCCCTTCCTAACAGCACTGTGGGTGTACCTACCCCAAATGGACTGCAGCAGTTCAAGAAGGCAGCTCACCACCACCTTCTCAAGGGCAATTAGGGCTGGGCAATAAATGCTGGCCTGGCCAATAACGCCCACATCCCATGAATGAATTAAAAAAAAGGTAAGAGAACGACCATATTCTCCAATTTATTGGACTGGATTTTGTGCTCTGTTGGAAGGCAGATTTTTTGGCGGGGGGCAGGGGCCGAAGAATCAGTGTAGATTTGTCTGTCATGGAACCTGACGCCATAATGCCGGTTTCTGATTTTCTCCGAGGTGGCAAAGTTTCCTTGGTGGCACCTCTGCTGCGATGCTATGGGATCATTGTTTAAATATGTTAAATACTGTTTTGTATGTATTAGTATCTAATTCGCCGCGATCCTACCATGCATTGGCATTCTTCTGAATGACGTGCAGCACTCACGTGCCATCACTTTCCTGTCCTTGAAAAGCTGGTGCCACGGGGCCAGAGTCCTCGGTACCTACAAAGGTGAGTTAAGTTATGCGTTGTTTTCTTGTGGAATTTTTTTTTTCATCAGACACTGCCACTGAGCTCAATCGGCAGATGTGAGGGGAGGGTGGAACTCTGCAAGTCTATACTGTTGCGGGGGTGGGGGGAAGGGGGAAACTCTGCAAGTGGATACTGTTGCGGGGAAGGGGGATCTCTGCAAATGGATACTGTTGGGGGGGAGGGGCAACTCTGCAAGTGCATACTGTTGTGGAGAAGGGGGAACTCTGCAAGTGGATATTTTTGGGGAGAACGGGGAACTCTGCAAGTTGATACTGTTGTGGGGAAGGGGGATCTCTGCAAGTGGATACTGTTGAGGGGAAGGGAGAACTCTGCAAGTGGCTACTGTTGCGAGGGATCTCTATAAGTGGATACCGTTGGGGGGAAAGGGGGAACTCTGCAAGTGGATACTTTTGGGGTGGGAAGGGCGAACTCAGCAACTGTGTAGTTTTATGATCAGGTGAGAAGGGGTTGCCAGGCTTCCCTATTGTCCTTCTCCTTGTTTGACCGCAATAGGGTTTATTCTTTTTTAAACAGTGGATGTGCTTACCACTTGTGTTTCACCTTTTACCTTTGTTGAGACCAACATTCCCAGTATCGAGACATTGGTCTTGGCTAGTCAGTTATGTTGAGCGGGACACATCATCCGCAAGACTCCCAAAACAATCATTCTACTCTGAGCTCTGTCACAGCAAGTGGCTAGCACGAGGGCAGAGGAAACACTACAAGGCTGTCCTTAAAGCTTCCCTGAAAAACTGTGACATCTCTTGGGAATCTCTTGCCAAGACCACCCAAAGTGGAGAAGAAGCATCCGTGAAGGTACCAGCCAGTTCAAACAGCGGAAGGAGCGTTTGGAAATTCGAGCATCCCATTCACTCGCCCCACCAAACACCACTTACCCCACTTGTGGCAGAATGTGCGGATCCAGAATTGGACTATTCAGTCACCTAAGGACCCACAACCCTAGAGTGGAAGAAAGTCATCCTCATTCCCGAGGGACTGCCTAAGATGAAGAAGGAGAAGAAGACCTTTGTTGTGATCATAAAAGAAACAATCAGACAGGTTTTCTTGAGTTTAACCAAGAAAGAGGTGAGTTTATTGTACTTAACCAAAAACCAAGCTAAGTAAAATAATAAGCTACTCTACGCTTTCTCATACACACACAGACACACACACACACAAGGATCACACATTGCAAATAGATTACAGAGTGGAGAAGAATAGTGGTTAGAATAGAGTTTGGATCAAATAAAAAGAATATACAGTCTGTGGTGTCTGTTAATTCAGTTGTCTTCCGGCTGAATCTGGAGTCCTGAAGTTCTTGGTTGGTAGGTGTTATGGAGACAGTGGAGCAGGTGATCTTTTTCCTGGGGCTCTTTGTCTTGGATCTTTTTCATCCAGCAGGCAAGCTTTGAATGCCCCAAGGCCACCTGGAGAGAGAGAGAGGGAAAGAGCGAGAAAGAAAGAGACACCCTCAATGGGTTCTGCGCAGGAGCTTATTCCTTTTTGGCAAAAGATTGCTAGTTTTTCTCAGATGGAGAGGCAGTCACATGTTTGTCCAGTGTCCTTGTTTTCAATTTAATTAGATTCAAGTCTAGAAATTCCAAATCTCTCTCGGGTCTCATTGTTCCAATGTTTGATACCTTGATGTGAAAGATATTCAGATGCAAATGGTGGCAGCCATTTTTAGATGTTTAGCAGTGACTTTTGTCAGTTTTTTTTTCTGTCTTTCATTTTAAAAAGTTTCATGCAAGTTTCCAAGCGATGGTTTAAAAAATCCTCATTTGGCATAGCACGTGTTCTTGACAATAGATTTATTTTTTGGGGGGGTCCAGTAAGGACGCCAGTAAGGAACCCCAGCAATGATGCTGATGAGTGTTATAACGCCTGCCATGGATCTACCCATGCGACCATCGAGCAGGCCATTAGTATGCTGAAGATGAGGTTCCACTGCCTTGATAGATCTGGTGGAGACCGGCAGTATGCATCAGACAGGGTTGGGTGCATCATTGTAGTCTTCTGCATTCTGCACAACATTGCACTACAGAGGGTGGAGACCTTGCAAGATGAAGAAATACGGGAGAATGAGATATCCTCCGATGAAGAGGACACAGAGGGCACACAAGACCAAGCACGCATGGAAAATCATAGAGCAGTGATGAAGGCCAGGCATGGTGAGTAGCGCGCAAGCAAGGCAAGGCAGAGACTAAGAATTGTGCATTTCCACAATCCATGAATTTCAATACATATGTCTGCTAACAAAACTCACCATCATGCATGTAGTCTCAAGTCCTTTGCCTCCATAACATCTGTCTCTCCAGCATGAATGGCAGCAATAAGCTGAGCCATTTCCCATATTACATCATTCGTGCAATTAAACATCATGCATTTTGGCATGCTAATGATGTCAATGTTCACATTGGCAAAACTGTAAGGCTTATGATGGAATTGAAAGACACATAAGCACTCCATGGTGGAAAGTAGTTTTCAGACAATAAAGACTGATAATTGGCAGGAAAACACATTTAATTAAAGTACATGACATATTTGTCTCACCCATGAATACCCATATGTGTCAAGGTGTCTTTACAATATGTTTGCAGGTGCTCCTTTATGGTGTTACATGTGCGCTAGGAGCTGGACTGAAGGCAGGCTGCTGATCATGATGTCCCTTGGCCTGGGATGACTTTGGCAGCTGTCCTCTGAGGGCGTGAAGCCTGGAGGGCTCTGGTTGCCTGATGGTTTCCTGCATTGGTGCAGGACTGTCCTCAGGCATCATGGCTGCTGGAGCTGGACTCACTGGCAAAGGACCTGAGGAGCCCATGTCCATACTTGAATCGCCATGACAGGAGACCCCATCTGTCGAGCGCATCCTCTCCTCCTCCCTCTCAAGGCTCATTGGAACCTCACCGCTATCCAGAGAAGGACTAGGAGTGGGAACACTCTCCAGGCTCCTGGTCATACTCTCACCCTACCTGCTGACTTGAAGTTATGGCCAAAGCAAGGGTTTGCAGGTCATGGCACATCTGTGGAATGTGGTTCTCCATGATGGACACCAACCTCTCCATGGATGAAGCCGTGTGCTCATATGCCTGGGATATGGTAGCAGTCATGGCATGGATGGACTCCTCCATCGTCTGCTCAAGGCTGCACATGGCCTCTGGCATCTCCATCAGATGTCGCCTTACCTCTCCCTACAACTCCAGCATGCCTTGTGCTGTCAACACCAGAGGCTTGTCATCAGTCTGGGGCTCAGCATAGGCCTGGACATCCACAGTCCTCTGACTATCAGAGGCCTTAGTTGTCTCAGCCTCAGCCAGCTGCTCAGGTGCGTGTGGTACTCTCGCCAGCCTGTGACACCGAATCTAATGCTGATCGGATACCCACTGAGGTGAGAACATCTGTGCTGGTCGAGATGCAGGAGTGTCATGGGTGGCGCATCCTCTAAGTGTTGCTCATCCTCAGAGGTTGTCGATGTTTCCTCATTGTTTCTAAACACTGCTTTGCGAGCACTGCCCTGCAAGGTACAATGTAAAGAACATATAGGCCAGAATTTTATATTGGGCTGGAGGCCTGGCCCACCAGCCAAAAAGTTGGGGTGAGCTTGCCTCTGCTGGGCCTGGAAGCAACGCTATGATTCTACGTGACCCTGGCCCTTAATTGGCCTTGGGCGGGACTTCTACCCCTCTGAGGCAGGAAATCCCGCCTTCAAGAGCTGCCAGCCAATCAGCAGGCCAGCAGCTTTTCAGTCTCAGCAGCACCACTGGGAGTGGTGGCCACCGCTGGGACTGCACCCAGCCAGAACAACTAGTGGGACACAGGCCCCGGAATGGTTAGTGTGTGGGGCCTCACCGGGGACAATTGGCTGGGCCCTAGCTAGGCAAGGTGGGCTCAGTTTGGGCAGGGGTTGGAAATGTAGTGCAGTAGGGGGCGGCTTGTGCCATGGGGTTGGCCCTCCGTGTGGCACAGTGTGCCCGATCAGGAGGGTCCACCCCCCACCCCCCCCCCCCCACCCCCCCAACATGCAGGGAAGCCATTGGGTTTTCCTGAGTGGCCGCCTAGGGGCCCTGAGCCACCCGCCCGCCGCTGGTAATATACCAGTTGCAGCAGAGGAGGCCCTTAAATGGCTGTTAATTGGCCATATAAGAGCTTTAATTGGCCTGGGGCAGGCGAGCCACTTCTCTCCACCGCTGCTCTTAAAATTGAAGTGGGGGGAGGAAGGCAACGGGAATGGCACCTCCCACCTCTCACTCAATTTTACGCCCCCTCCCCACCCGCCTCCAGTCCACTCCTGCAGGGGATGTAAAAGTGTTATGGTACACATGTCGCAATGATGACAGCTTTGCATTTCTACATAAAATGTAATTTCTGTGTTTGGCAATAATCACTCTGTTCAACTGGAACTCCGAGCTCGACTTCCGATATGGCACGTTGTCCTTGGCTCCCGGCTAATTTGAGCGCTTCCTCCTCAGCCTGAGACAGAGGACGCAAGTCGGGCACCCCATCACGGGTCCTGGCTGCCTCCCTGTTGTTGTGGGCCCTCTTCTCCTGCAAGATCAGGGATGCAGTTATTGTTAAGTTCCAAATGTCTTTACAGCATGTCAATGCTAACATGGGCCCCTCTTCTGCACCTGGGGAATGTTGCAGCTCTCATAATGACTCTATCTATCATGGGTCTCAATTGGGTTAAGATAGAAATGAGGGAGACTGGTCTCAGTTATGCAGTCAATCTTCTGCTATCATTATGCTATGACCTTCCAATTGTTGGAATGGCTGTGTCAACTATACCCCTTTATGCTTGTGGGCAAGCAGATCATAGTAAGCTATGTGGAACTGTGTAACTTACCTTGGCTGAGCATAGGAGGTCATTGACCCTCTTCTTGCACTGCACCCAGTTATCACAGGTGACCCCACAGCTACTAACCTCCTCTGCAATCTCCATCCAGGCTCGCTTGGTCAGGTGGGAGGAGCTCTTCTTGCCATTGCCCTTGCAGCCTGGAGCAGAATAAGCAGGGAGGCATCACTGAATCGTGGGACCACCCTTGCTCTGACATCTGACATGGTCAGAATGATGCCCGGGATGCTTGCTGAATTGCAAAATTATGGCAAACCACAGACGTGTTGCTGCAGTAAGCAAGAGTAAATGCAGGGCTGGCAGCCTTTTAAAGATGGAACCAGCATCTGCTCCAACATCAGGTGATGCCGTGAACGCCATCGCCAATGCCGCTTCTGCCACGTGATGGGGGGATGGCGGCCATCATTATGCAAAATAGCCGCCTGTCATGTAATTGTGGCCACAAAAATCGCAAGTGGGACTGCTGCCATTTTTCACATAATAAAATCCAGCCCATCATGTGCAATGCCACAATAGATCAACTGGTGTTTTATGGACACAAAAGCTCTTATATTCAGTATATTTGCACCAAACTGTACGATACATGTGCAGCACACTTCATAGACAAATGGCTAACAACCTAAACTAAAGTTAAAACAAAAAGCCTCTGTCAGCATCTGTGACTAACCTACAAAATCTGTTACAATTTACATCAAGGTTTTGAGACTCTAAAAACACAAAAGACTCTGGTGGTCTGGCCACCCTCACTGTCATGGTACAGTCTGCAGAATCAAACAGCCTATCTAAAAAATTAGTTCCATGTACGTATACTGCCTTATATACACTGCTGTAGCAATGGAGTGTGTCACTAACATACTTTTGATGTATGCCTACTTTTCTTAAAACAGTGAAAAATTTCCCACACCACTCGTCTACACTTGTGATTCAAGATCTGCACCTGGCAACAAATGTGCTCCAAAGAGTGAAATACTGATCACATGGGTATCAAGAGGTCACATCTTGTCTATGTAATCATTTTGATGTGTTGCTGTTCACTTACTTGGCAGGAACAGGGGTCTCTCACCAAGAACATATGCAATCTGGCAATTTTGAAAGGAAGTGGCCCCTTTTAAAAATCAAATAGTGACAAATAATTGTTAACCATCAAAGCAATTTCAAACATAATTAATCTTAGCTTTCTGAAAAGGAGTACTGATAATGAGACTTTTTAAATCTGAAAATATTAACTCAACTAGAATTGAACTGATTATCAAAGCCAATTAGATAATGAACAAGAAAGCCAAAATGGTAAGCCAGAGGAGATAGAAATCTAACTTAATTGTCAGATAGCACCTTGAACACTGGGCTGGATTTTCCTGCAGGCTTTAAGACCCCAATGTCAGGAGCAAATGGAGGTCCTGAGCCCTCACTTGCCAGCAGTAAGACCAGAGGAGCAATCTTCTCGAAGGCGGCCACCTAATTGACCATCTCCTCACTCGCCATCCAGCAGCTTTGGAGCCTTGGCAAACCCATCGGGTGCTACTGAGGCAGATTGGAGATCGTGAGGGCGCCGCAACATACGGGCGCCCTCAGAGGCATGGATCCAAATGAAAAATGCTGAGGGCCGAAGCAGTTAGGTGAAACCCCTCCCGAAGAATCATTTTGGCCAGGTGTGTGGCCTTTCCTGCTGGTGGCCCCGTCATTGGGACGTGGAGCCTGGGTCAGCGAGGCCACAGAATTGCTCCGAATTAGAGCCACAATCACCTTAATTGGCTGTCTGCCTCCGTGGTGCTGGCAGCCGATCTGTTTCCCCGCCCACCTCTGGGAAACTTCCCCAGCGGCAGAATTGTGCCGGGGAGCCGTCCCGACGTGGCTTCCCGCTATTTTCCTGCCCCTCCTGCACGGGCTGAGAAAATCCAGCCCACTGTTTCCACTTCTGGTCAACCAGAAACAGAACAGGCATTTAATTGCTAGAAGAGGTGCAGAGAAGAAACATGAGACTAATTCCCAGGGCAGAGTTTGCCCTGCAGGTTTCAGGGACCCCGCTGACAGGCTCAAATGGTGGTCAGAAGCCTGCACTGTTTGGGAAACAGTCTGTTATTAACATTTTATGTTAATAACATGTTATTAACATGTTATTAACATTATTAACAATTATTATTATTTGTTTCGGAGGACCGGGGACTGCTGGGTAGGGGAAAACTATTTATTTGGGCAGTGGCAGTACCCGAGACACTACACGTGTAGTGTCTCCCACCCACCCTCCTCCTCTAACCAAAAAAAAAAGGACTCTAGGGTGTTGATAAGGTAAGCTTTTTATTTAAAACTTCAGTCCGTCGGATTGCTAAGCGAACAAGTTTTGACTTTTTTTTTTGTTTGGTTTTTCAGTAGATTTATTGGGAATCTAGAATAGTGGGAATGGAGGTAAAGGCAGTTGTATGTTCCTCCTGCAGAATGTGGGAGGTAGGGGTCGCCAAGAGTGTCCCTGCTGACTGCATCTGCGGGAAGTGCACCCAACTCCAGCTCCTCGCAGACCGCGTTAGGGAACTGGAGCTGGAGCTGGATGAACTTCGGATCATTCGGGAGGCGGAGGGGATTATTGACAGGAGTTATAGGGAGGCAGTCACACCTCAGGTAAAAGAAGTAGGTAGATGGGTTACCGTCAGGGGAAGGAAAGGGAACCAGCAGGCAGTGCAGGGATCCCCTGTGGCCGTTTCCCTCAACAACAGGTATACCGTTTTGGATACTGTTGGGGGGGACGACTTACCAGGGGTAAGCAATGGGGTGCAGGTCTCTGGCACAGAGTCTGTCCCTGTTGCTCAGAAGGGAAAAGGGAAGAGGAGCAGAGCATTAGTCATTGGGGACTCCATAGTTAGGGGAACAGATAGGAGGTTCTGTGGGAACGAGAGAGACTCACGGTTGGTGTGTTGCCTCCCAGGTGCCAGGGTACGTGATGTCTCCGATCGTGTTTTTGGGATCCTTAAGGGGGAGGGGGAGCACCCCCAAGTCGTGGTCCACATAGGCACCAACGACATAGGTAGGAAGAGAGATGGGGATTTAAGGCAGAAATTCAGGGAGCTAGGGTGGAAGCTTAGAGCGAGAACAACCAGAGTTGTTATCTCTGGGTTGTTGCCTGTGCCACGTGCTAGCGAAGAGAGGAATAGGGAGAGAGAGGAGTTGAACACGTGGCTGCAGGGATGGTGTAGGAGGGAGGGTTTTGGTTTCCTGGATAATTGGGGCTCTTTCTGGGGTAGGTGGGACCTCTACAAACAGGATGGTCTTCACCTGAACCAGAGGGGTACCAATATCCTGGGGGGGAGATTTGTTAGTGCTCTTCGGGGGGGTTTAAACTAAGTCAGCAGGGGAATGGGAACCTAAATTGCAGTGCCAGTGTACAGGCTGTTGAGAGTAGTGAGGTAGGGGATAAGGTTACAGGGACGCAAGAGGGCACTGGCAAGCAAGAACTTGGTTTAAAGTGTGTCTACTTCAACGCCAGGAGCATCCGGAATAAGGTGGGTGAGCTTGCAGCATGGGTTGGTACCTGGGATCCTGATGTTGTGGCCATTTCGGAGACATGGGTAGAGCAGGGGCAGGAATGGATGTTGCAGGTTCCGGGATTTAGATGTTTCAGAAAGAACAGAGAAGAGGGTAAAAGAGGGGGGGGTGTGGCATTGTTAATCAAGGAAAGTATTACAGCGGCAGAAAGGACGTTTGAGGACTCGTCTACTGAGGTAGTCTGGGCCGAGGTTAGAAACAGGAGAGGAGAGGTCACCCTGTTGGGAGTTTTCTATAGACCTCCGAATAGTTCCAGAGATGTAGAGGAAAGGATAGCGAAGATGATTCTCGACAGGAGCGAGAGTAACAGGGTAGTGGTTATGGGGGACTTTAACTTTCCAAATATTGACTGGAAATACTATAGTTCGAGTACTTTAGATGGGTCTGTTTTTGTCCAGTGTGTGCAGGAGGGTTTTCTGACACAGTATGTGGACAGGCCAACCAGGGGCGATGCCACATTGGATTTGGTACTGGGTAATGAACCCGGCCAGGTGTTTGATTTAGATGTAGGTGAGCACTTTGGCGATAGTGATCACAATTCGGTTAGGTTTACCTTAGCGATGGGCAGGGACAGGTATATACCGCAGGGCAAGAATTATAGCTGGGGGAAAGGAAATTATGACGCGATTAGGCAAGATTTAGGATGTGTAGGATGGGGAAGGAAACTGCAGGGGATGGGCACAAACGAAATGTGGAGCTTATTCAAGGAGCAGCTAATGCGTGTCCTTGATAAGTATGTACCTGTCAGGCAGGGAGGAAGTTGTCGAGCAAGGGAGCCGTGGTTTACTCAAGAAGTTGAAGCGCTTGTCAAGAGGAAGAGGGCGGCTTATGTTAGGATGAGACGTGAAGGCTCAGTTAGGGCGCTTGAGAGTTACAAGCTAGCCAGGAAGGATCTAAAGGGAGGGCTAAGAAGAGCAAGGAGAGGACACGAGAAGTCATTGGCGGATAGGATCAAAGAAAACCCTAAGGCTTTCTATAGGTATATCAGGAATAAACGAATGATAAGAGTTAGAACAGGGCCAATCAAGGATAGTAGTGGGAAGTTGTGTGCGGAATCAGAGGAGATAGGGGAAGCGTTAAATGAATATTTTTCGTCAGTATTTACAGTAGAGAAAGAAAATGTTGCCGAGGAGATTACTGAGATACAGCCTACTAGGCTAGATGGGATTGAGATTCACAAGGAGGAGGTGTTAGCAATTTTGGAAAGAGTGAAAATAGATAAGTCCCCTGGGCCAGATGGGATTTATCCTAGGATTCTCTGGGAAGCCAGGGAGGAGATTGCAGAGCCGTTGTTGTTGATCTTTAAGTCGTCATTGTCGACAGGAGTAGTGCCGGAGGACTGGAGGATAGCAAATGTTGTCCCCTTGTTCAAGAAGGGGAGTAGAGACAGCCCTGGTAATTATAGACCTGTGAGCCTTACTTCGGTTGTGGGTAAAATGTTGGAAAAGGTTATAAGAGACAGGATTTATAATCATCTTGAAAAGAATAAGTTCATTAGCGATAGTCAGCACGGTTTTGTGAAAGGTAGGTCGTGCCTCACAAACCTTATTGAGTTTTTCGAGAAGGTGACCAAACAGGTGGATGAGGGTAAAGCCGTGGATGTGGTGTATATGGATTTCAGTAAGGCGTTTGATAAGGTTCCCCACGGTAGGCTATTGCAGAAAATACGCAAGTATGGGGTTGAAGGTGATTTAGAGCTTTGGATCAGAAATTGGCTAGCTGAAAGAAGACAGAGGGTGGTGGTTGATGGCAAATGTTCATCCTGGAGTTTAGTTACTAGTGGTGTACCGCAAGGTTCTGTTTTGGGGCCACTGCTGTTTGTCATTTTTATAAACGACCTGGATGAGGGTGTAGAAGGGTGGGTTAGTAAATTTGCGGATGACACGAAGGTCGGTGGAGTTGTGGATAGTGTCGAAGGGTGTTGTAGGGTACAGAGGGACATAGATAGGCTGCAGAGCTGGGCTGAGAGATGGCAAATGGAGTTTAATGCGGAGAAGTGTGAGGTGATTCACTTTGGAAGGAGTAACAGCAATGCAGAGTACTGGGCTAATGGGAAGATTCTTGGTAGTGTAGATGAGCAGAGAGATCTTGGTATCCAGGTACATAAATCCCTGAAAGTTGCTACCCAGGTTAATAGGGCTGTTAAGAAGGCATATGGTGTGTTAGCCTTTATTAGTAGGGGGATCGAGTTTCAGAGCCACGGGGTCATGATGCAGCTGTACAAAACTCTGGTGAGGCCGCACCTGGAGTATTGCGTGCAGTTCTGTTCACCGCATTATAGGAAGGATGTGGAAGCTTTGGAAAGGGTGCAGAGGAGATTTACTAGGATGTTGCCTGGTATGGAAGGAAGGTCTTACGAGGAAAGGCTGAGGGACTTGGGGTTGTTTTCGTTAGAGAGAAGGAGGAGGAGAGGTGACTTAATAGAGACATACAAGATAATCAGAGGGTTAGATAGGGTGGATAGTGAGAGTCTTTTTCCTCGGATGAGGATGGCAAACACGAGGGGACATAGCTTTAAGTTGAGGGGTGAAAGATATAGGACAGATGTCAGAGGTAGTTTCTTTACGCAGAGAGTAGTAGGGGCGTGGAACGCCCTGCCTGCAACAGTAGTAGACTCGCCAACTTTAAGGGCATTTAAGTGGTCATTGGATAGACATATGGATGTAAATGGAATAGTGTAGGTCAGATGATCGGCACAACATCGAGGGCCGAAGGGCCTGTACTGCGCTGTAATATTCTAATTCTAATTCTAAAAACTATTATTTTCCCCAAATTGGTCAATTAGTGGCCAGAGGGCGGGCTTGCTGTCCAATTAAGGACAGCAGGTAGACTCTCCAAGTTGGAGAACCAATTGGAGGCCCTCCATTGCGGTAATTGAGAGAGAGGGCACCCCTAAATGGAAGCGCCCTCTGTCCAACTTCTTTAAGTTTCAAATAAAAAATAGATCCAGCAGCCAGGCCGCCATTGTTGGGAGGTGCCCCTCCACAGGGCGGCCTGCGGCTGCAACCGAAGCCAGGCAGCCAGGGGTCTGCTAAATAGTAATTTTAAGTAAATTTAGAATTGATAGCAGGAAATTCTTCTCCACAAAAAAATTGATCAACATATGGAATAGATTTCCAGATAGAGTACAGGAGCTCAATCTCTGGAATAAAACAGAATTAAATGCTACAATGGGAGGATGTTAGGATCTCCCTGAATGGATAAATTAAGACCAGTCAACATGCCTTCATCATCTGTAATTATCTTGTGCTGTTGCAAAGCCCAATTGCAGTTGTGGCCTGATTAAACCAACCAAATTTGAGCAGTTTGATGCTTAGCCTGAGTACGAAATTTTTCTCCGCTCGTAGACTGCAGCCTTTAAAATGGCAGTTATGATTGAACAATTTAGCAGCAGACTGGAGTCAACTAGGGAAGGAAGGATCAATGCTTGCCTCACTCGACTCTCAGATAGAAATACAGAAAATAGGAGCGTGAGTAGGCCATTTGGCCCTTCGGGCCTGCTCCACCATTCAAAAAAGATCGTGGCTGATCGTCTAATTCAGTACCCTGTTCCCGCTTTCTCCCCATATCCCCTGATCCCTTTGGCATTGAGAAATATATCTATCTCCATCCTGAATATATTTAATGACTTGGCCTCCACTGCCTTCTGCGGTAGAGAATTCCACAGGTTCAGTGCAAGAATTTCTCCTCATCTCGGTTCTAAATGGCATACCCCATATCCTGAGACTGTGACCCCCCGTTCTGGACTCCTCAGCCATTGGGAACATCCTCTCTGCATCTAGCCTGTCTAGTCCTGTTAGAATTTAATAGGTTTCTATGAGATCCCGTCTCATTCTACTAAACTCTAGTGAATATAGGCCCAATCTCTCCTCAAACGTCAATCCTGCATTCCCAGGAATCAGCCTAGTAAATCTTCTTTGCACTTCCTCCATGGCATGAACATCCTTCCTTAGATAAGGAGACCAAAACTGCACACAATATTCCAGATGTGGTCTCACAAGGCCCTGTATAACTGCAATAAGACATCCTTGCTCTTGAACTCAAATTCTCTTACAATGAAGGCCAACATACCATTCGCCTTCCTAACTGCACCTGAATGCTTGCTTTCAGCGACTGGTGTACAAGGACACCCAGATCTCATTGCACTTCCCCCTTTTCCAATCTATCACCATTCAAATAATAATCTGCCTTTCTGTTTTTACAACCAAAGTGGATAACCTCACATTTATCCATGTTATACTGCATCTCCCATGCATTTGCCCACTCACCCAACTTGTCCAAATCACATTGGAGCCTCTTTACATCCTCCTCACAGCTCACATTCCCCCCCAGCTTTGTGTCATCTGCAAACTTGGAAATGTTACATTTAGTTCCCTTACCCAAGTCATTAATTGTGAATAGCTGGGGCCTAAGCAATGATCCCTGCGGTACCCCACTAGTCACTGCCTGCCACCCAGAAAAAGACTCATTTATTCCTACCCTCTGTTTCCTATCTGTCAACCAATTTCAATCCATGACAGTATATTACCACCAATCCCATGTGCTTTAATTTTTCACACTAATCTCTTATGTGGATGAGTGAGATGGTCAGACACAAGACTGCAGGTATCATAATTTTTTTCTCTCATACTTCTCAAAAATGTCTACAATAGGAAGTATTGGAACAAGCAATTAAACAAGGCAGGAGGGCATAACACCGAGGCACAAGAGACCACAGAATTTTACAGACTCTGACCTTCAAAATGTTCAGGAGGAAATAGAACTAAGGAGACACAGACTGCTGGGTATCAGCAAACCTTCCAGGCACCAGCTCAGAAACTGTTACCTGGAGACAATTAGATAGGTATTAGTGAGGATGTGGCACTGGATGATTCACAGAGCATGAGGGAACCAGAGGAGTGGGAAATGGGTGAGGATTTAACAATTTACCAGCAGAGGCAGGATTTAACAATTTACCAGCAGAGGCTGAGGAAAACAGTACCTATGGCTTCAGAGTCATGAGAACCGACACAATGGACACATGCCTGAACAGCAGGGCATTTGGAAAACATCATACTTATGACAGGCTGTTGATATACACGTCTCCTCAGTAAAGTCTCTGTTACGGCCAGGCGATAAGGGGTGTGGGTGGTTCCCACTGTTCACCTCCCAACTGACCGGAGCAAGTGCTTCTGGTACGATGGTTTTAAGCCCTTTGTGTTTAAAACAGAAAATTAACTATTTATTGAGCAAAATGGTCGCAACCTCACCCATTCATGCATTCACTCACGCATGTGCACACACATACATGAATAGATAGATAGAGAGGAAAAGGGTAAGTGGGTTTGAAGTGAGGTAGGTGTTCGGGGTGCACAGTAAACCTGTTGAATCTTCCCGTAGGACAATTTCTCTTTTAAAGTTGCATGCCTGGGTTGTTTGTAGATTTTTCTGGTGTTTGAGACTTGAGTCCCGGATCTGCTACTCACTTTCAGATCTCTGCTGAAGCAATTTGAGGTGTAGAATTCACAGCAGGTCTCATTCTTTGGCTTTTGCTGGGTCTCTCACAGCTCTTGGCTGGACTGAGTTTTGTGATGTTGTTCTGACACTCTCTCTTTCTCTCCAGAGAGCTAATTGTTAAGGTAAAAGTCTCTCCCATGTTGCCTCTTTTGGGAGGTGCAGAGCCCCTTCCCTATGGTGACCAACAATGGCCCAAGATGTGGCTACTTCACACCTTCTTTGTTTTAGAAGAACCCATTCAATTCAAAAATGTCTCTTGATGGGTGCAGGATGGATGTAATTGAACCTCTTAGCTTGGAATGTATCATTTTGTCTATAACAGATAGTAAGACAGGGCCAGGTCATTTGACCTTCAACAGCCATTTTGCAGCACATTGTCCATTTTTTAAAAAGGAAAAGTCAATTTTTAGAACTCTTTGGTTTGGATTCTGTATTTTCATCACTGCACTTCATGTAAGCATGACAATCTCATATGACCTGTGTTGCCTGTACCTTCAATGGGATGGGGGGCGGTTGAGGGGCAGAATAATATCTAGTGTAGTGCATCCTCCTTAAAAGTTATCTAACCCTCCTCTGCTTCTCGTCCTCCTCCACCACAATAATGACATCAAGTGTTTGCCCACATAGAATGCCATCGCTGCTCCTGAGAAGTCCTCACAGTGGGTAGGGATTGGGGTTGGGGAGGAATTTGACAGTAGTCCGAAACTTTCAGAAGCAGTTGGAATAAAGTTCAGATGAGTATAGGCGAGAAAAAGGAACACAAAATTGATGCGAAAAAAACTTTTCCAAGCTGCAGAAATCACTAGCCAAACTCGCCAGACACTTCAGGCTCAGACATTCCACATTGCCACCTGCCTCAGCTGTTCCTGACAACAACTCCACCTTATAATTCCCAATTTAAGTCATCCTGAGATGCATTGTGAGGGTGAAATCAGGCAACTCAGAGCTGCAGCACCACTGACCGTCATTAACATTTATTTAAATGAGGTTACATGGGACTCAGTAGGCAGATCTCCAGTTGCTCCTTGTCCCACAAAAATGTACCTTTTGGGAGAGCTCTCCAGCAGTCCCCTAAAGTTGCAATTGGGGTCCTACTGTAGAAATAGGACCCCATTTTTCATACTTGAACAGACTCCGGTATGCTTTGAGCAGGAATACTGAGCATCCATTTAAAGGCCTACTTAAAAATTATGTCGATAGACAAATGGTTGCAGAAGGTTTTCACCCTTTTTTTTCTGCCAATTGCACATTTTTCATGCAAGAAGCAAGTGGCTGGCAGTTGTAAATCCCACTGTTTGTTTACAAATCTATGTGTGGCCTCATTTGAAGCATAGGTTGCAGCCTATGACTTTCAGTTCTCCAACTCTGGCCAACTGTGCATCCCTCCTTTCTGCACTCTACCACTTCGGGCAGAACCTTAGCCCCATCATTTGAAGTCCCTTCCATAATCTCTCTAACTTCCTTCACTCTCTTTGCACCTTTTAAAGCCTCTTCGACACTCATAACATTTGACCATGCTTTCTGTCATCTCTCCTGAGGAAGAAAAGAAGAAAGACTTGCACTTATATAACACCTTTCCTGGCCACCGGGCATAGAATATAAGAGCAGGGAGGTTATGATGGAGCTGTATAAAATGCTAGTTAGGCCACAGCTGGAGTACTGTGTACAGTTCTGGTCACCACACTATAGGAAGGATGTGATTGCACTGGAGAGGGTGCAGAGGAGATTCACCAGGATGTTGCCTGGGCTGGAGCATTTCAGCTATGAAGAGAGACTGAACAGGCTAGGGTTGTTTTCCTTGGAGCAGAGAAGGCTGAGGGGGGACATGAATGACATGTACAAGATAATGACATGTACAAGGCATTGATAGGTTAGTGTGAGAACAGAACTTTCGAGAACAGAATAATATGGGGACATTTAAGATGAAATAATTAATCAATCATGTATTACTAACAAACTACCCTCGGAGCTGCACAGACAGCTTATCAGAAATAACTTCATAGCTTCACGGCTGCACAGACAGCTTATCAGTAGAAATAGACTAACAAGCTAAAAACTAACAGGACAGCTGCAGCCTGCCGAATAGTAGCCTATTGTACAACAATCAGCCCAATGTTCCAAGGAGATACGGGAATAAGAAACTGCTTGAGGAGAGCGTGACAAGGTAGTACCCCAATCAGGCCCTGACACCAAGAAACTGCAAAGTTTGTAAACCAATTGGGAACATAAAGGGGGTGTCACTGATGTGTATGAAGAACTATAAGGAAAGGCTTGTTTTTCCTGCTCAGGCAGGAGAAGGCAGGAGAGTGCAGGAGGAGACAAGGGAGAGAAAAGGAGGAGAGAAGAGCCCAGGTGTTGTTGTTGTTTGCTTTGCTGATGCTGTAACAATTAAGTAGTGCAATAAAGTTTCTTAAAGCTACAGTCGGACTTCGTCTCTCTTTGTGTAACTAATAGGATCCAACAGTTAGATAGGAAGACACTTTTTCCCTTAGTGGAGGGGTCAAGAACCAGGGGGCATAGATTTAGGGTAAGGGGTAGGAGGTTTAGAGGGGATTTGAGGAAAACAATTTTCACCCAGCGGGTGGTTGGAATCTGGAACGCACTGCCTGAAGGGGTGGTGGAGGCAGGAACCCTCACAACATTTAAGAAGTATTTAGATGTGCACTTGAAACGCCATAGTATACAAGGCTACGGGCCAAGTGCAGGAATATGGGATTAGAACAGTTGGGTACTGGATGGCTGGCACAGACATGATGGGCCGAAGGGCCTGTTTCTGTGCTGTATAACACTATGACTCTATGAGTCTAACTCCTGGAGGAGGTGGCCTTGCTGACTTTGATTTAGTCCTCACTAAAAGAATTGAGTGGTGAGAATCTTGGGGTAGTCCTGATGTCAAAGGTGCAATATAAAGCCAACACAATATTCAGCAGCCAATAGAATCATTGCATTTAAACATTTAATGTAAATAGGATTAGTATTATCAAGATCTGGCCACACATCTATATCATTAACGCAGTAGGATCTTCTCAATTTCCAGTTGGGTTAGTTCTTCAGTAATAATAAAAGTTATGAATTCACATAGGCAGTTCAAAAACTTTCAGATGAACATTTACCCCAATAAAACTGAATGACTTTTTAGCAACTTCCTCAGTAAATTTTTAATTAGACTGAAATGGGCCTGAAACTGAAATTCTACACAGGTTTTACTCATCTCTCACTGTTACTCTAACCAATGCAACACACACCACCACCACCCACTCCTCACCCGCCCCCCCCCACCACCCCCACAGAATTTTAGCACCAAAATATTTTTCTGAGATATTTCAGGGTCAAGTGTATTTTCCCCCATTACATTTATAAGGCAACTGTTCTGTGAACAGCCCTCCACAGATTTTAATAAATCTAACTAACTAAACTAAGATCTCTATTCCAGTGGAAAAAGGAAGCTTGAAGGGACTGTTGGTCAGGAATAGGGAGACAATATGATAGCCCCGATTCTGCAACTTGTGCTCTCTGTGAGCATGTCTTGACTCCAGGGAGCATGGGATCATGGAATTTTCTCCAGTATCTAAAGATATTGGGCTTTTAGTGTGCTCATGCCTCGAGCACTGACAGAATAACATAAAACAAAAACACTAATTGTCTCATCAAACTAGTTTTCTGTCAGACTGAGGTACATTCTCAGCATTCCAAATCAACTGGGGTTTGTTCTCTTATGTGTCTGGAGCAGGACCTAGCACTCAACACAGTATGATAGATGAGGAGGGGCCATGGTGGCCTGAGTGGACATTGACATGGGAGTGATTTGTCCCCTTTGTCATTATTTTTCTGGTAGTTCCACAACTCCACAGGGGGTGATAATAGGGATCTTTTCAGAAATCTGTACTGCCATCTAAGCACCTCATGCCTTTCCAACATTTTATTCCACCCACAAGTGGAGAATCACAAAACTAAACTTGAGAAATTGAGAATTGGAGCTAAAATTAAAACAAAATGTTGATTAAAAATGAATAACAGTCTGTCTCATTAGCATGATAGATCGAGAATTGTTTCCCTAAAGTTCAAATTAATTTAGAACAAATTATTTGGCTTTAAAAAGATTATCCTATAATTCTTTAAACTCTAGAATACTGTATTGATTATTGATGTTGACCTAAGTGACTACCTTTTCCTCTGTTCCATGCTTTGTGATAAAGTAGATATGAGTAACCACAAGTGTAATATCAATTGAAAGCACTGATCGACTATCTATTCATGATTGGCACTGATTTTAGCATTCCTACTCTCCCACACAAAGGATTAGCAAACACAAGTGAAAAGTAAGGAAAACAACAGATTTTTTCTTGTTGTAGGTTGTTAAGTAGGAACATATGCACATTTTTCTCTTTGTAAGACAAAAAAGTGAGCATTTTACTTCAGCTTAGACCTACTTTAGAAAAGTTAATACGTCAGGAAATGTTGAAGTATCATCATTGTAATGATAGAAGTAAATGGTAGAAAGTCAAATTAGAGACCAGTGCACCTTTTAAGGAAAAATTGGATAAATTTTTGAAGCAAAGAAGATACAGGACTATGGGAAGAGAGTGTGGCAGGTAAATTAGTTTTGGATTGTCTAGCAAAAAGCTGACAGAAGCACAATGGCCAGAATTTTCTTGGAAGGCCTGAGGTCCCGACATTGGGACTAGAAGTGGGTGCTGTTGCCATGCAGGTGGTAGGGGAGGGGGCAGCTAGCTAAAGTTTCATGTTCCGCCGGAACCAGCCAATTAACTGCTGGCAGGCAGGGGAGCTGTCCACTCAGGCAGCGCGGATGGCATGAAATCACGTTGCAAACCCTATTGGCACCAAATTTAAATGGCAGCAGCCCCGGTGAGAGCAGAGAGGGAGCCCTGGAAACCAAAGTATGCACTGAGATGTCAGAAGGGTGATTCAGGGTGGCCCTATGATTTACTGATGCCTCCTTACAGGTCCTCCTCCCGGCTGCTTGGGCAAGGAGGGAGGTCCTGCTCCCCTGGGACGGCAACAGAAGACTGCCCAGCAGATGAAGCCAGCATGAATAGAGGTTGCAGAGGAAGTCAGCAGCTGTGGGGTTGTCCCTCACACATGG
Source organism: Heterodontus francisci (assembly GCF_036365525.1). Classification (NCBI taxonomy): domain Eukaryota; kingdom Metazoa; phylum Chordata; class Chondrichthyes; order Heterodontiformes; family Heterodontidae; genus Heterodontus; species Heterodontus francisci. The sequence continues at coordinate 48,007,038 of NC_090377.1, forward strand.
CTATAGAGCAGTAAGAGGTCAATGACCTCATGTGCACCAGCTAGGTGAGTGCAGCACACTATGTTAACCGTAAAGTTTATATGCAACTAAGCATGAATGTGAAATTAGTAAAAAGGGCATCCCCACCCAGTCATTGTCAATGCCCAAGCAGCAGCATTGGCTGTTAGAGGCATGTAGTGTCTATGTGGAGGGCCCTGGTCAATCAGAGTTGACTCCTACACTTCCGCTACTGAGTAGCTGCATGCTGGAGGCATCCCTGGAAGCCATGATGGACAGTCCAGCTGCCAGCAGCATAGGTGTTGTGTGTGTCCTTGACAGTTGGCTAACAATGGATGTTTAAGTGCTTGCAGAAGAGAATGCGCAGTGTGAAGGGGAGAGCCAAGATGACCCATGCATCACTATCCTGACACTGATGGTGGAAGGGGAGCTGGAGCTGGGAGGCCTGGAGGTAAGCCAGTCCATAACTGATGGTGAGATGGGAATGGAGCCCTGAGAGAGTGAGTGGCCTAATGGATGGGCATAAGAGACCCTTTGGCGAGCATGAAGCACAGTGCTTATGTGTCTAGGAGTAGTCTCAAGGACATGATGGAGTGCACATTGCCCTCTAATCACTCTTCTCTCTCTCACAGATCAATGACAAGAGCAGATAGCTGGCATGACCAGGGGCAGCCATCCACCTCTGACGAGGAGGAGGGGACCTCAGAGGGTGCACCATCACGATATTCTTCCGCACCCTCCACCAGTGTCTGTTGGTGGGCACGGTGATGCTGAGCTTCAGCCTGATGACATGACTCTGGAGTCATCAACAAGGCAGCAGATGCTGGACATGCAGCAAGAGGTTCATGAGCATCTGGCGGAGCTTCCAGAGGTTATGCGCACCCATGTGCGAATGATGGAAGAGTCCATCCAGGCCATGAGTGCAGCCATGTCTCTGGCATATGTGCGCATTGAGAGATTGGTGGCCTTCATGGAGAGCCACATCCAGCAAACCACCCATTGGATTCCAGAAATATGCACCAACCTGCATGCAATTGCCATCTCCATTAGCGCTGTGGAGCAATTGCTGGGCAAGAGGGAGAGCGAGGCACCTAGAGCCACTGTGAGGTTCTATGGTTCTAGGTCCTCGAGCTCCTCAGGTGAGAAGGGAGGGTCAAGTGTCAAGAGAAGGGTAGAAGAGCAGCTGTCTACAGCATCTGCAGGCTCCTCTCAGGCACTCCTGGTGTGGGCAGTAGGTCCTTTTTTATCATTCTTTCACGGGATGTGGGCATCGCTGCCAAGACCAGCATTTGTTGCCCATCCCTAATTGCCCTTGACAACTAAGTGGCTTGCTAGGCCATTTGAGAGGGCAATTAAGTGTCAAGCACATTGCTGTTTGTCTTGAGTCACATGTAGATCAGATCAGGTAAGGATGGCAGATTTCCTTCATTAAAGGACATTAGTGAACCAGATGGGTTTTTTAATGACAATCGATGATAGTTTCAAGGCCCCATTACTAAGCCTATCTTCCAATTCCAAATTTTTATTAATTGATTGAATTTTTATTAATCAATTGAATTCAAATTCCACCAGCTGACATGATGGGATTTGAATCCATGTCCCCAGGACATGAGCCTGGGCCTCTGGAGTGTTTGTTCCCTCTGTCAGTGACACCAGCGCTTCATGAAGCTATGATGACAGTGGCGGCTCCTATACCAGTGCAGGAGGCCATCAACATGCCAGGGCCCTCCATGCCTCAGGAAACTAGAGGATGCCATTCACACCTCCTTTAGACGCATCTTTTGTTTCTTCACTTGTCCCGTTACCACTCCCTTTGGCCTTGCACCATGAAATCTTTTGTCATATAATCTCTCCTGTCTTCCACATTATCACAGACCTTCTCTTTTCATCTTTTTCCCACCCTCCCCACTTTCCCTTGCTTACTACATTTCTAAATTTTCCCAGTTCTGATGAAAAATCATTGACCTGAAACATTAACTCTGTTTCTCTCTCCACAGATGCTGCCAAACTTGTTGAATATTTCTTGCATTTTCTGCTTTTATTATCCCTTATTTTTATTGTTGATCTTTGGTTTGCTCATAGAGAGACTAGATTTCAGCCTTCTGGTTCAGCAAGATGTGGCTAGCTGCACCACTGAATCCTTTGGTTTTGGTTAAAAGTTGAAAATAGCTCCTAATTTATGTTAGACAAAAGATCCAGTTATTTTGTTTCCCTCTGAATATTTGAGAAAAGAAAAGTGGTTTAGCCTATATGGCCTATCGTCAAAAGGTTGTGGGTTTAACCTGTGCTCTAGAAATTGACCATAGAATTTAGCTGACACTAGTGTAGCACTGAGGGAGTGCTGTATTGTCAGCAGTGCTAGGCTTTGAGTGAGATGTAAAAATTCTATGGTACCACAGAAAAGAGAACAGGGAATTGTCCTGGCTAGCATTGCTCTCTTAACCAACAATACCCCCCACCCTCCCCAAATAAAAGGCCAAGTGGTTATTCAGTTGGGAGTGTGCTGTGTGCAAAATGATCACTCTCTTTACTCACATAAAAACAATATTTGTAGATTGTAATTCTTTGTGGGTGAAGCAGTTTGGAATGTTACTGCAAGATGTACTGAAATGATATATAAATACAAGTTCTTTCTATTATCCAGGGCCAGGGGGAGTGAAGATGTGACAGGAATTTAGAATGGCAGCAAAGCTTTGAATATGGATTAGAATGAGAGGACACTGAGAAAAGAAAGTTTACAAAGAGTAGAATTCCTATGTATAAAAATATGTTCCACCTCTTCTTAAATAAAATAATTACCTTGTAAATGTTTGCCTCTATGGTTAATGGATTATTTTAAAGCATCTGAAGAACTTGAGTAAAAGTATTCTTGCCTTGATCTTATTTATATGTTAGCTCCTTATTGTGGGACTGAAATCCATGGGTGGTCCTTAAAAGAAATTTGAGATAAATAAATCCAATTCAAAATTTTAGATTGTAAAGCTCCTTTTTATTCTATTTGAACAAATATTGCACAGTGATTCCACATTACTGTAAAATAAGTATTAAACCGGAACCAAAACAGAGACTATTATTCTTTAAAAACCAGTTTTATTCAACTAAATTATTGCTAGTATGTCTTGTTAGTTTATTGCACTGCAAAATAATAATTTTGGAATTTGGATTAAATTTAAATACAATCTTTAAAGGAGTTGCCCATTTCCAAGGATAGTTTTTTTTATTTTACTTCCTCTTTCATAAACTAAAAATTTAACCTTTTGTTTTATGCTAAATGTTTTGAGCCATCTTATTTCATATTCCCATCTTAATATTAAAACTTAAAATTAAAGCCAGTTGATATGGATCTTGCAAAGTCATCAAGAAACATTTTCCTAATCGATAATGAAAAGACAGGAAAAAATGTTAGCAATGCAAAGAGAAAGAACTGCACAGATTGAAGAGTGGACAAGAGGGAAAGAATGGAACTAAATAGGATGGTCAAATCTGGGACAGAAGGAACAACACAGAATTGACAAAGAATTAAACAAATGATTCTTAGTTATCTGTACCCATAGGTTTGGCTGGTTTCCAAATACCAAAATATAACAACAGCTTACTGGACTTAAAAACATTCTTTGGAGGCCTGATCGCACACACACTCTTGTCAGTAAATCTATTTTATCCTAATTTTTATTGAGCCACTTACCACAAAAATTGTGCAATTTACAATTGGAGTAACACAAAGTTTCAACATTTATAGCATTGAAATGGTTTGCTGGCTGCTTGAGAAGAATTCAAGCATCATTGCTACAGGTCCCTCATGATTGGCTGCTAATTTTTCATCACCATTGTATCCTCAAAAAGTGCAAATTTTAATGTTCCATGATTATATTAATAGGTCATAAATTATGATGGAAGTAGGCACTTACCACACTTTTCAACAAAAGATAAAATATGGTTCTTGAGTCTAATTCTTAAAAGTAAATTAGCTTTAAAGCAGGTAAAGCTAAACAACTAACTAGACAAATATTTATTTAACAAGCAGTTTTAGAGATGGTGATTTTGTACTTCACTTTCTTCACTTGAGTTTAAGAGCCGCGAGGTTATGCTGCAGCTCTATAACGCCCTGGTTAGACCACACTTGGAATATTGTGTTCAGTTCTGGTTGCCTCATTATAGGAAGGATGTGGAAGCTTTAGAGAGGGTGCAGAGGAGATTTACCAGGATGCTGCCTGGACTGGAGGGCACGTCTTATGAAGAAAGGTTGAGGGAGCCAGGGCTTTTCTCATTGGAGTGAAGAAGGATGAGAGGTGACTTGATAGAGGTGTACAAGATGATGAGAGGCATAGATAGAGTGGATAGCCAGAGACTTTTTCCCAGGGCGGAAAGGGCTATCACCAGGGGGCATAATTTTAAGGTGATTGGAGGAAGGTTTAGGGGAGATGTCAGAGGTAGGTTCTTTACACAGAGAGTGGTGGGTGCGTGCAATGCACTGCCAGCGGTGGTAGTAGAAGCAGATACATTAGGGACATTTAAGCGACTGTTGGATAGGTACATGGATGATAGTAGAATGAAGGGTATGTAGGTAGTTTGATCTTAGAGTAGGTTAAAGGGTCGGCACAACATCGTGGGCCGAAGGGCCTGTACTGTGCTGTACTGTTCAATGTTCTATGTTCTATATTCTAAGCAAATTGAATTAAATGTTCTAGACAAATGCAAACATTGTAAAATTACTGATAATGTGTTTATACATGGATCAATACAGAAAAAATCAACAGAAATAGACAGTTCATCATTTAAGCTGGGTCAAATGCCACAGATTTCAGCCTTAGTAGGAAACAGTTTTAAAAATAAGTTTAGTGCATTACTGTCCAATTTATTTGCATTTGTCTCACTATGAAATACGCAGTCGAAGTCAAACATACCAGATTATCAATTACATTATTAAGTACCAAAGGAAAAGAAAGTAACTCACGAAATATTTGTTCAAACCAATCAAAAATTATCTTACTTTGTTTTCATATTTTTTCTTGATTGTATCCGTCAAAGTCTTTTACCTGAGACAGTGAGTGACATCTCAATACCAATATCAATGGTCCTCTTTGGCCAGCCAATAGGCCACCTTTGCTGCTGAATAAGATACATTAGTCCAGCTTTTCAATGCAAAAGATGAGGAGCTGTTACCAACAGGCACACAACTATTGTATCTTCGGAGAACAAATGGTATTCTTCATAAATGTGGATGACAAATGTTAGGCAGCCTTGATATCAAAACCCACAGTTGAAATCATGAAGCTATTGCATTTTACAATACAATAACTTAATTTCACGCTCTCCTTTATGTATAAACTCTGCGCATTGATTTTGATTACATTTATTACACACGTAAGATCGCTTTTTATAAGATTAGCTAACATAATATGGCGATGATTATATGGTTGCAATGCCAGAATTCAGCCACCAGGAAGTGCTCTTGATCAGATCATGAGAGAAACGTCCGTGCTGACCACAAATTAGATTGGATCTCTAGCTTCCATTTGAGTAAACGCAGAAAGCACATATTTCCAATGGATTTCATTTAATGTGGCAGTAATAACGCAGCTATTAACAATACTGTTGGTTCACATCAATTATTACATATATTCAGTAATCCTCATTAAAAGTATAAACACAAATTAAAAGTTATTCAAAGAACCAATACTGAATACACCTACAGATGCACCATTCAGTTATGTTAATATTATTTGTGGTACTGCGCTACCAAAAGATATTTTAGTAGGAAGCCATTTTCTTACATTTTAAATCATTTTTTTCCTCATTGCTTCCAGTAGAGTTCTATAGCAAAACATTACAATGAATTAATATGAGGCTATTTATGATACATTTGACAGACAACCTATTCAAAGTTCCTGGTATTGGAAAAATCAGTGCACCAAATGTTTGGCAGGGTTTTATTTTATTTCAAATGAGCAACCTACTTAAATCAATTATCAGCTTAAAATGAGCAGCCTGATCTAATTAGTGTTATCCCCTAGTGCAGTAAAGAATGAAAGGGAGGTGCTAGGCAGAGCTCCAGAGATCCAATACCCCATAGGACACTATTCTAGTGACCAATGTGACACAGAGTCCCTGCAGGATGATTGTTCTTTTAAGTGCTTGATCATGCAGAGTACTCCCAAGACACAGGGATTCTGTTCAAAATCCATGGAAATAAAAAGGAAGATTTTCTGCAACACAGACTTATACTGGATAATTTTATGTTATTCCTAACATGACAATTCTAATATTTCTACATGATGCTAGTTCAATCTTCCAATACACATGATTGTGATCAAGTTTGCATTCAACCTCAATACAATGAAGTGTTAGCAAATATAACCACTGTAGGTGCTACAAAGCAATGTATGCAATTGTTGTTCAAGTATTCCTGAACTGACTGAGTTTCATGGGCTGATAACAGTTGGAGGACTATCAGCATAATACTAATGATTATATTATTGTAATTGCTAATTTAATAGATGTACATTCTTTAAACAAGCCCCATTAAAATAAGCCAACTTAACTTAAATATTTCTCTTTTACAATCTGATATATTTTTATAAATCTGATATATTTTTGATAATGAAGCTGATTTTTAGTGGCTCATATATACAAAGTATGATCCAATTATCTGAAAAACATTGTACCTACTGGTAATGTATAACACGCTCTGAAGTAAAATAGACAGATTAGAAATCAAAGATAAACACATTACATTTACTACTTTATAACAGATTGATCACCCTTGTTTTAAAGCGCCATTTGTGAAGCCCTCCATTTTATGGTTCTTTGTGTTAGCAGATGTGGATTTTAATTAAAATGACGAGCCTCTTCAAAAAGACTGTACACCTTATTTTTACAGTAAAGTGGCTAGTTGTTAAAGAAAGTTAGTTGATATGACAAAATATAGCATTAAAATGTAATAACAGTCCAATCTGCATAAGCAATATGATGTTAGCAAATTCAGAGGCAGTTTTTTATGGAAAATAAATACAGTAGCAACAAATATATAAAGAAAAAGTGACGCAGGAGTGAATGAATTATAGTGGGCATGACATGCCACAATTGCATAAATCACCAGTGCCAAATGTGATTTGCACAATCTATTTGATTTAAGAGTTTAAATTCATTTGTACTTAGTTTTTCATCATCCTTTCGACTGACTTGTCAGCGTGGATTTAGTAAGAGGCTGCAAAGCTTCAAGTGAGGTGACTCAAAGTAAATTGAAGGAAAATTAGTAAAATGGAATTCATTCATTTTACAAGCAGTTCATTCAAACAAAAAGAATAGCTACAATTGTGTGAGTCTCTTTCAAATGTTCCATTATATATACAACAATACCTCTCACATTGCAATGAAACAGCAGAATCCAATGTTTTGTCAGAATTATATATATACTTGAATTCAAAACCATTAAAAAGAAGTAACAGAGTAAAAAGTAAAGCAAAAGCAATTATTTTCCACACTTTACTACAATAAAGGATGATTTTAACTGCTGATTTATCAAAATTAAAAGTTAAAATGCTGCAGCCTGATCAGACCCTAACGAGGAGGAAAATTATTGTCATGATTGGAAATGTAAGGAAAAGTGGGAAAACTATTATTCAATCAAATGTATATTTCTACATTTCAACCAGAGGGAATTGAAATCATACACATCTCATTTAAAAGAACATTTTTACTGACAGTCTAACTCCTATTGGTTGACTTTGATTATCATCATACTTTTTTTTAATTCATTCATGGGTCGTGGGAGCTGCTGGGAAGGTCAGCATTTATTACCCATCCCTAGTTGCCCTTGAGAAGATGGTGGTGAGCTGCCTTTTTGATCTATTGCTGTCTATTTGATGTAGGTACACCCACACTGCTGTTAGGGAGGGACTTCTGGGATTTTGACCGAGTGACAGTGGAGGGGAATTGCAGATGTTGGTGTTTCTATGTCCTTCTAGGTGGTAGAAGTCATGGGTTTGGATGGTGCTGTTGAAGGAGCTGTTGTAAGTTGCTGCAGTGCATCTTGCAGAAAGTACACTCTGCAGCCACTGTGGGCTGGTGGTGGAGAGCGTGAATGTTTGTGGATGGAGTGCCAATCAAGCAGGCTGCTCTGACCTGGATGGTGACGAGTTTCTTGAGAGTTGTTGGAGCTGTACTTATCCAGGTAAGTGGAGAACCACACTCTTGACTTGTGCCTTGTTGATGGTGGACAGGCTTTGGGGAGTCAGAAGGTGAGTTTTTCACCACATAATTCCCAGCCTCTGACCTGTTCTAGCAGCCACAAAATTAAAATGGCTGTTTCAATTAAGTTTCTATTCAATGGAGCCCCTCAGGATGTTGCTCATGGAGGATTCAGTGATGGTAGTGCCGTTGAACATCAAGGGAGATGGTTACATTCTCCCTTGTTGTAGCTGTACTGGAACAGCTTGGCTAGGGGCCCGACTAGTTCTGGAGTACAAATCTTCAATGCTACAGACGAATGTGATCGGGGTTCATAAACTTTGTTGTATCCAGTGCGTTCAGTCGTTTCTTGATATCACATGGAGTGAATTGGATTGGTTGAAGACCAGCATCTGTAATCCCCTGGAACCCCAGGAGGAGGAAGGGATGGATCACTGACTCAGCACTTCTGGCTGAAGATGGTTGAAAATGCTTCAGCTTTGTGTTTTGAGGATGGGGAAGTTTGTGGAGCCTCCGCCTTCAGTTAGTTCTTTAATTGTTCACCACTATTAACGACTGAGTGGGGCAGGACTGCAGAGCTTTGATCTGATCTGTTGGTTGGGGATTGCTTAGCTCTGTCTATAAAATGTTGCTTCTGCTCTTTAACATGTATGTAGCATACACTGAACATATATAACTTTCAGATTAACTAAATCATGTTGGTAAAACCATGAATTTATGGTTATGCATTTTATTCATGGGCCAGGGGTAATGGTAATGGTGCACATGAGCCTGGTAGTGAAAGGCACACCCAGAGAGTTCGGGCATGGGGAATCTAAGCTGATCTTAATGCCAGATTCTCAGTTAAATAAAAGTTCCTGGAGCCCCATTTAATACCCTGCCAGGAACTGCAATTATGTGGCAGGAAACTGCAGCTGGAGAACCTGGGGTAAATTCCCATCAGTCAGATGTGGAGTCGATCATGGATCTGAGTTGGAAGGGGTGGAGAGGGTTCCATCACTACTGGAGGGAGCTCAGAACTAGGGTGGCCCAAGGACTCCTTGCAAGGCCTGGTGGTAGCTCTGCTGCTCCTCCTGGACCACAAGGAATACAAACAGAAACACATTTCTTAAACTTACCTTGGCCATGTCTGGTCAGTTGGCTCTGCCCAACACGGTTCTGCTGCAGACAGTGTGGGATTCCCCCGGCTTAAGGCGGCACAGTGGCGCAGTGGTTAGCACTGCAGCCTCACAGCTCCAGGGACCCGGGTTCGATTCTGGGTACTGCCTGTGTGGAGTTTGCAAGTTCTCCCTGTGTCTGCGTGGGTTTTCTCCGGGTGCTCCGGTTTCCTCCCACAAGCCAAAAGACTTGCAGGTTGGTAGGTAAATTGACCATTATAAATTGTCACTAGTATAGGTAGGTGGTAGGGAAATATAGGGACAGGTGGGGATGTTTGTTGGGAATATGGGATTAGTGTAGGATTAGTATAAATGGGTGGTTGATGGTCGGCACAGACTCGGTGGGCCGAAGGGCCTGTTTCAGTGCTGTATCTCTAATCTAATCTAATCTAAAGTTATTATTTCATTGTGGTAACGATGGTACCACAACAGGCTGTGACTTTTACGTATTAAGTAGACCCTGGCCTGTCATTATGAAGACTCGTTGATGGCCTGATGTGGGTCAGGAAGTGCTGGTGGTTAGCAGATTAGTGGGAATGGGATCAAGGAAGCAGAAGGTGGGTCTTATGAATAAAATTAGGTCAGAAAGGGCATTAGGGGAGATGAGAAATAAACGAGAGAGCCACAGCAACAGAGAAAAACCTAGACAGAGGTTTGACTTGTTGGGTTCTAATGAAAGGTCATTAACATGAAACGTTAATCCCATTTCTCTCTGCACAGTTGCTGCTTGAGCTGTTCAGTACTTCCAGTATTCTCTGTTTTATTTTTTACATCTTGGGCAATGTGAAGTAGGAGTTCGGGGTGGGGAGAGGGGGTATGGCAGTGGTAGAAAGCAGCAAAGCCAGCTGAATGAATGGCTTCAATCTTAGTAATAAATATGAAAGCAAAGCCAACACATTTTTACACAGAGGGTGGTGAATGCCTGGAACTTGCTGCCAGGGGAGGTGGTGGAAGCAGATACGATAGCGACATTTAAGAGACATCTTGACAAATACATGAATAGGAAGGGAATAGAGGGATATGGGCCCCAGAAGTGCAGAAGGTGTTAGTTTAGGCAGGCATCAAGATCGGCGCAGGCTTGGAGGGCCGAATGGCCTGTCCCTGTGCTGTACTGTTCTTTGTTCTTTGTTCTTTTGTTCTATCCAGCAGCTGAATATTACGACACTCCCCTGCCTGCCGTTATCTAAAATTGGTAAAAGCTCCCTCACTAACAATTAAAATACCTCTTCATAATAAACCCGGCCTTGTTACAAATGCTTTTTGGGCTTCTTTTGCACAAACACATAAAAATCACATAGGAAATGTCAAAACACTTGACTTTTCTCCGTCATCTATAACTTAAGCTTTCTTATTTTTTCTCCAAGACTCTTGATTCATCAACTTGTTTACATAGAAATAAACTTGAAATATTCTTTATGGATGCTATTAGAAACAAATCTGATGCATGGAAAGAAATATGTAAGCAAATAAATAAATGTAAGATATCCTCAGGCATAACTATTAAAGTATATAATTTCCTCAGCACATTGTTTTATACTTCAATACAATCCTAATCTTTGAATTACTAAAAGAAAAATAAACAGTGACTTTAACAGTGATTTACATAACATATTTTCTGAAATGCATTTGGCAAATATTGCAACATTTGGGTAACTCAAGCAGTTGAACGCTTGATGCCCAACCGGAAATATATAAGTTGGCGTTCTAAGCTGTCTGTCACTCAAACTTGCTTGACTCAGTTGGGTGAATTTCATCAGTTCTTGGTCAGTTTGTTGAATGGAGTGACATGTGGAAATTAGATTTTCCATCCCAGCAGGGGTGAAAAAAAACTTAACAGCTTGCACTTCCGAAATTCTACTTCCTACTGGTCTTTGCTTGAACACCACCGATAATGGTCAATCTGAACCATTCCATTCTCCTCACAGAACATAACCTCTGGTTCCAAACAACCAACAAGAGTAGAAAAATAGCAGACACATAAATAGATTTTTTTTCAGGAGTCTAGCACTATGTGCTACAACACTAGCACCATTACATGCACAAATGATCATACTTCCAAAGCTTAGTCTACTTAGAAAGATTCTTAGCAAGCCAATGAAATTTCACATAGATCAGTTATGTTAGCTAGACTCCCCAGGTTAATTGGTGGTGTTAACTGCTTAAAATAAATTTCTACTTCTAAGTCTTTATTTATAAATTCCAAAAGGTTCATTTTACAACTTCCAATGTGAATAGCTGGAATTTAATGTGGTACTAACTACATACATGAAAGCAAGTTTCAAATTTTATAACTTAAAACAGAAAAATTTAAGTTTATTACAAATATAGAAGGCATGTCATGTTCAGATATGATAAATTTACTGACTAGACTCAGCATAATGCATGAGCAATGCCCTGACAAGTAAATTATAATTAATTTCATTGGTTGGAATATTTATCACATCTCACTATTCTTATACAGTAAATATACCACATACTTAAAATGCAGTTTTAATTTTTTTCATTTTAATTATACTTTATTTTTTATGATGTCAAAAGTGTGTAAAATTCTAAATATACTGATACAGTTCCCAAACTATACATATGCTATGAACAGTGATACACAAAAAAGTCAGATTATTTGTGAACTCTATCAGGCCCCACTGATAAACAGGTGTTCCTAATTTCAATAGGCTACACTATTCTTGAACACATTTGCTGGTATCCAACATCTGGTATATAATGGAGCAAGTATGTACAATTCAGCTGAATTCATGCAGAGTAAACCCCACTTTCAATCCTTTATAATTGGTCTAAAATTTGAAATTTAGCAGGCACTTCTACCAAGTTCACACCCAGAAATGATAAGTGACACGATTGAGCTGTGGGGATTTCACTTATTTCCTCTTTAAGGCTAACCTTTCACATTTGAGCTTATGCATGGTGCTGTGCTGTGCATCTGAAGATAATCATGGAGGTTTCTAAAATTTGTAGTGGTAAAAGAGCTTCACTGTATTACTTTACGCAAATGACTCATACTTTATTTTAAGAGAATGAATAATAATCATTTTAACACAAAATCGACCCATGCCTTTCCAAAAAATCCATCAAAGTATATTTGACCTATCGTGATAACACCTTCCTCATTATGAGTTAAATTATCCTTGTATTTTTCCAAATTATTGCGTGTTATCAAGAGGGACAATCACAAATAATATTGAGATTCTTGATACTTTTGACATACTTTACTACTTTCACAAGCTGCTCCTTAGCTGTTTATCCAAAGAAAGTGTTAGTTAAATATATAATCATTCTCTTTTGAGAACATAATTGAAATATATATTTAACACAAATATTGAGTTGCAAAAGCACAATAAATTAAGTTTTGTCAGAGACAAATAGGCAGAAAAGAGTATATTTTGTAAGTGAACGATAACAACCAAGGAAGAAGGATATATTGGTAGGGTGTTCTTCAATTCCTCCATAGACTGAATATATTCCTTCTGTTGCCTGCCTTTTCTAATGATGATGATAACTTCAAGCAAAGGAAGGGGAGGTCATATCAAAATGGGAATGCATCTGTGTTCCTCTTCATTTGTCATCCTTCACAGGCCTTAGGATTCTGATCCAGTGATGCACTAAGACGAGTGTGAGACTTCTGCACATCACCTGTTTTTAAGACTTCTTAGCTCCTTTTGTTGTAATACTGAACAGTAACGTTTGGTAAAATTATGGTATTGCTTTCTTCAGCTTTGCTTGTACGAACCATTATTTGGCGAAAGAATAGTCACAGCTCTGAAGCAAATTGCTGTTAACTCAACCTAGAAGTTATGTCATTTAGCATACCCATGTCTGCAAATAGGTTTATATGTTCTTAGAGATATCCTTGGGACATACAGTTGTCTCAATTTACAGAAAGGCTTTGGTTGGTCTTCATGTAAGAATAAAACTCTATTAGCATTCAGACAGTGGAGTCTGTAATATATTTCCAATTCACTGAGCGAAGTGAAACTTGAGAATCTCTTTGGGAGAAACATTGGCTGAAGTTTCGGAATACCAATTAACCTTTTGCCAAATAAGGTAAAGTTGATTAATCACTAAAACCTACAGTTTGCACACTGCTGGCTGAAACCAAAGCTACCTAAGGAGTAGTTTACCATCTAAGCAAATGTAATACATATGAGCATTTAGAAGGGAAAAGTTTTGTATCTGTTTACTTCTCCAAGCTCCTTTCATGAACCAAGATAAAACTTGATTTTTATTGACTATATTATCAAAAAGATGAAAATCTGTAATAGCTTTCATACAAAGCCAAACAGAATTTGGTTTCTGACCAAGCTTATATTTTGTAGATCTCATAATGAAGAATTTGGAGCTGAACTGATCTGATCAAATTCTGAAGTCCCTGGTTGTTAGGAGAGAATGCCCTAAAAGTGATTATGATTTATTATAGCAATGCCTTAGGTTTTAACAAATCCTTTACAACAGTCAAACTATAAAGAGAAAATTAATTGAAGTTCCAATCTTTCTATTCTTGATGGAGATATCAGACTTATTTCCCGAATAAAGAAAGGGATTCCTGCTTCCAGATAGCAAAATTGACTATTTTATTCAGTCATGAAAAAGCTGACTTCTGTTGGGGCTATTTGAGAAGCTCCAGATCTTATTTTTCATTTTTAGACAGCTCCATAATGGAAGCTTTAACAACTTGGCATAGTGGTCTCCATCTAAGATCCTCAGTTGGGTGTGACGATTATGATGAAACCCCTGACATGGCAGACTGAGCACCTACGGCTGCTCTAATTCTGCTATAGTGTGGTGGCCTGCAGTAGTTTAGTTTAGTTTAGTTTAGAGATACAGCACTGAAACAGGCCCTTCGGCCCACCGAGTCTGTGCCGACCATCAACCACCCATTTATACTAATCCTACACTAATCCCATATTCCCCCACCTGTCCCTATTTTTCCCTACCACCTACCAATACTAGGGGCAATTTGTAATGGCCAATTTACCTACCAACCTGCAAGTCTTTTGGCTTGTGGGAGGAAACCGGAGCACCCGGAGAAAACCCACGCAGACACAGGGAGAACTTGCAAACTCCACACAGGCAGTACCCAGAATTGAACCTGGGTTGCTGGAGCTGTGAGGCTGCGGTGCTAACCACTGCGCCACTTAGTTCTCCATCAACTAAGTAGATGATTTTCTGGTTGCCATTTGGGAGTTCCAAATCATAACCTGTATTTGGGATGTCCACTACTCAGGAATCCTAATAGGAGATCATTTTTCTCACTGAGCCTGTGAAAATATTCTCCTGCCCTAAAGTACAAACAATTTCATAGAATCATCGAATGAGACAGCACATAAGGAATCCATTCAGCCCATCATGCCTGTGCCGACTCTTTGAAAGAGCTCTCCAATTAGTTCCACTCCCTTGCTCTCTCCCCATACACCTGCAAATGATTAAACTGCAAATATTTATCCAATTCCCCCTTGAAAGTTATTTTTGAATTTGCTTCCACCTTCCTTTCAGGCAGTGCATTCCAGATCACAAACTCACTGTGGAATTTTTTCTCAAGTCACTTCTGGTTCTTTTCCCAATTACCTTAAATCTGTGTCCTCTGCTTACCAACCCTTCTGCCACTGAAAATAGCTTCTCCTTATTTACTCTATCAAAACCCATCATGATTTTGAACACTTCTATCAAATCTCCCCTTATCCTTCCCAGCTCTAAGAAGAACAACACAAGTTTCGGTAGCGTCACTACATAACTGAAGTCTTTCATCCCTAGTACCATTCTAGTAAATCTCCTCTGCATCCTCTCTAAGGCCTTGACATCCTTTCTAAAGTGTGGCGTTCAGAACTGAACGCAATACTTCAGCTGGGACCTAGCTAGTATTTTATAAAGGTTTAGCATATCTACCTTTCTTTTGTACTCTGCACGTCTATTTATAAAGTCAAAGATCCCATATGTTTTTAACAGCCTTCTCAACTTGTCTTGCCACTTTCAAGGATTTGTATATGTGTGCCCCCAAGGTCTCTCTATTTCTGTACATGCTTTAAAATTGTACCTTTTACATTGTCGCTCCTCATTCTTCCGACCACAATGAACTATTTCACACTATCCTGCATTAACTTTTATCTGCTATGTGTCTGCTGATTTTACCAGTCTGTCAATGTTCCCCTGAAGTCTGTTTATGTTCCCCTCACTGTTTACTATATTTTGAGTTTAATCTTATCAGTAAACTTTGAAATTATACCCAAGTCCTGGTCATTAATCGAGCAGTGGCCCAAGTAGTGGCCCATGGGGATACCATGGCACACTTCCTTGTAGTCTGAAAAGGAACTATTCACCATTACTCTATGCTTTCTGTCCCTTATGCAATTTCATATCCATGTAACCATTGCCTCTTTAAACCCAAGGCCTTCAATTTAGACTTGTTAATGATACACCGTTTTCCTTCTGAAGTTGCAATTTCCCAGGATTCATCTGCAATTAGAATTTAAAAGAAGTATTTCCATCAGGCAAAGTGTTAAGCATTTGCCAGGCAGTAAAGTTGTGCGAGTTGGTTCATTACAGTACAGCTAGAGTTGCAGAAATACTGTATATATTTCATAACTATTATATCAGCACACAAGGAAGACTGAAGAAGAAATTCTGACAAAAAGCTATGTAAATTCTATGAGTTGCATGACTTTGGGCTGACTTTTGCTGCAACAGCAGAAGTCCCACTGCCGGGGTCAAAAGCGGGAGGCATCCCTGCTTCAGTGGGTGGCAGGACCTAGGGCTGCATTTTGCCGGCAGCAGCCAATTAAGTAGCTTCCACCAGGGCTGCTGTCCTATTAAGGCTAGTTACCTGCCCCCAAGAGCTGCCGGCCCAATCAGAGGGCTGGCAGCTCAGCAACCTCAGCAGCTTCACCACTAGAGGTGGCCATTTCTGAGGCTGCAGTTGCAGGGAGAGGGCACCTCAATGGTCAGTCACCCTGGAAGACCAGTAAATTGAGCTGTGAGTAGAAAGGGCCTGGCAGGCACATGCCAATGATCAAGTGGTGGGGTGAGAGTGAGGGCAGGCAGTGCCATTGCCGCAGTAGGGCTCCTCCATGGGCCCTTGGAGCATACTGGGAGGTCACCAGATTTTACTGGGCAGTCTCTCCACTGAGCGGCGGCTTCACCTGACATGGGTAAAATGCCCACGGACGTGGGAAGTTGCCCTTAATTGGCCACTTAAGTGGCTCAATTGGCCTTCTGGCGAGCAGCTGATATGCCAACTTTCCTGCCACTGGCAAAATGGTATGGCAGTGGGAAGACATCGGGCATCCATGCCACCCCACCCCCGATGCCTTCTGGTTCCATTTTGCCAGCATTCCTGCCTCCCAGCCCATCTCCAAAGAGCCCGGAATATTCCAGCCTTTGATTCAATTGTTACAGCAGGATTGTCCAGGACAGACACTTTCAAACTTCAAGCAAGTTGCTTAAACAAGAGCTAAGCCTGATCTATCTACAGTGGCTTATAGACCAATTCTTTTGGAGACAGATTTAGATACTGAAGCCACAATGGTCTCACCATTCGTTTTCTCCCTTAGTGCTGTCAACGTTACATGCCGAATTAGTTTCATCATCTCAAAGGGAGTTTAGTGCAAAAGTCATTATTGTATCAGGGAGTGATCGTCCAAAATTGAGTACAAGGTGAAACATGTCAAACGATCTTATCTATTTGCAAGGTTTTGTGCTAGAGACCTCTGCTGTGAAAGTATAGCTCAAAGAATTACCATCCACAATGACCTCTGTTCAATATCGGCCATTCCGGATGACAATCTCTTATTAGCACCAATGTATCCATGGTGTTAGCACTAGTCTTATCAGAAGATTACTTTGTATTAAACCAGTTGACTTTTGAACTCTCACCCCCTCACACAAGGCTGTTTATTCTAAGCTCTTTAAGTAGCGAAAGGGCAACATTTCTGATCCCCGCCTCATGCAGCAGATCTCCACTTAAACCATCAAATGGAGGTTCATCTGTACATCACTTCATCACTTAACTATGGATTCTATAACCTCATCCACATTTATTTCCTTACTTTATATCAGCTTTATTTCTGCCGTAGGACCTTTGGAGAGACTGAAGAAAATAAAACATTTGCAGCATTTGAAAATGGTGAAACAATTCTTTTTCATGAACTCAGATCTAATTGATCACCTTCCTTTAAAATTTGATTCCACCTCTTTAAGGACTGATGACAATGCAATTTTTTTCCAGTTTTGGCTTCGAAGATAAGGTGTGATATGAGCCAAGAGCTTGCTATACATGAGTAACATGGACTGTGGGAAATTATGTGAGGTTGACCAAAAGTGATTTTGACAAGCCCTGGGCAAACTTTAAAAACAAAATGCCAAAAGATGCTGGAAATCTGAAATAAAAACAGAAAATGCTGGAAACATTTAGCAGGTCAGGCAGCATTTGTGGTGAAAGGAAGATAAGGTTTATTTTTCAGGTTTTGTCGGAATAAAAAGCAAGCAAACTTACCCTTTCATTACATTGTGGCAGAACAACAAAAAGCCACAGGACATGAGGAGCAAAACTTAAAAGTGGACTAAGACTTTACTATTAATGTGCACTCAGTTTGAAGGAAAAAAAATACTCAGCAAATTGAAAGCTACACTGCTTAAATGTCCAGAAAGTTTGCCTTTTGGGCTCAGAAGCTTTAATGTTTTGCACAATGAAAGAATGGCAGACTGTAGAATACATTAAGCACAAAGTAATGTTCTTAAATGTTGCATTGATAGTATTGTACCTACTTAGCAGCACTTCCATGAGGTGAAGTGTGCCCAGATTTGCACTATTGTGTCAGGAGTTGTGGTCACCAATGTTCTGCAGAGCTGAATCTGTCAACATTTCCTGGTTCATGGCACTAGCTTATCCAGTGTAAATATTGTATTGGGAGTGTTTGGAAATTAGAGTACAGCCTTTAAAAAAAAGATCTAGATGAATGTTGCAGCAGCAGGCTGGGGGAGCAGCAGGTAAGTAATAGTGTTTGGATCATTCAATTCGCTGTTGTTTAACTGCATTGCATGGCTTATCTGTATTTTTGATCCACTTGTCATAACTGTCTCGCAGTGCAGGATCAGGGACATACAGCCAAAAAGGGACACAGCATGTCAAAGAGGGAAAAAAGAGCTCACAATTTTACTGACAAGGATCTCCAAATCCTCCTCTAAGATGTAGAACCAAGGAGAAACAGACTACTGGGTCTGCATGGAATGAAACCATAAAAAAAGTCTCTTGGGTCTTGTGGAAGAAGGTGACACTGACAGTGAGTGCCTGGTCTCTCACTTCCAGAACTGTAGACCAGTTTTGCAAGAAGTTCAATCACCTGGCAAGGACAAGCACAGTAAGTTATTGGCCATTCTGTCTTTCTTCCTTGGCCACACTGAGCAACAGTGTACTCTTCACCTTCTAAAGGTTGGAGCTATACAACCTACGTTTCACACAGCACACTGGTTAAGTGGGGCATAGAGAGCATCTTACAATATGTATCGACATCTCCCCTTAACAGCACTTATGATGGTGATGTGGTAATGTCACTGAACTAGTAATCCAGGGGACCAGGCTAATACTCTGGGGGCATGGTCAACTCCCACTGTGGCAGCTGGTGGAATTTAAAATTCAATTAATTAATACATTCAATTAATTAATACAAATCTGGAATTGAAAGCTAATCTCAATAATGGTGCCATGAAACTATCATTGAATGTCACAACAAACCCATCTGGTTCACTGATGTCCTTTAGGGAAGGAAATCTGCTGTCTTTACCTGGTCTGGCCGACATGTTACTCCAGTCTCACAATAATGTGGTTGACTTTTAACTGCCATCTGTAATGGCTTAGCAAGCTATATTCAGTTCAAGGGTAATTAGAGACCGGCAGCAAATGCTGGCCTTGCCATTGATGCCCACGTCCCATGAAAGAATAAAAAAAACTGCAAGCACAATCTTAAAATCCCTTCTGATGAAGAGTCACAGACCTGAAACGTTAACTCTGCTTCTCTCTCCACAGATGCTGCCTGACCTGCTGAGTATTTCCAGCACTTTCTGTTTTTATTACTTAAAATCCCTTCCTCACTTTAACAGGGTGATACTGTTACATCAATGCTGAATGCCTTCTAAGAGACAGTCCTCGATTGCTACCCTTTTACCTAATTTTCTCAACCTTATTTTAGAATAAACTTGAATATGATGCCTTTGAGAGGAAGAGCACCAGAGGGAAATTCCTGATATCAAAGAGGTCATTCTCTATGATCAAGCCAAGGAGCTAATGTTGCTGATGACAAGTTTGGAGGCATAGTGTTAGCACCAAGTTAGTGGTCGCATGGCATTCCTGTGCAGCAGCACTGTGTCACAAACTTCCATTGCTATCTTTATCCTTAATCCTAAACAGATAATATTCACCCATTTTTAGCTCATACCCTTTTATCCTGAAGATCCCCACAGCAGGTAGGGGATGACGGAAAAAAGATGATGATGAGATAGAGAGAAAGGACTTCTTCCCCATCAGTTATGAGGATGGTGAAGATGAAGGAGATAATGATGGCGAGGAAGTTAAGCAGAAGGCCACCCATGAGTTCCTGCTGCAACATTTGCCCCAAATTTCTCTGCCACAATCCCTTCCTTTCACCAGCTGGATCACTTGCATTTTTACTCCCAAGCACCAGCTTGGATATGCTCACCCAGGGGAATTAGATAGTACTAGAGAGAATGCGACACTGAGAGATTCACAAAGCAAGATGTGTGTGTGAGGCAGACACCTTTGCACTTGAGGCTGAGAAGAAAGCTTTGGCAAGGCTTTGGATTCATGGAAGCCAGAAGATACAGGTACTCACCTAAAAATAGAATGATCAAGGGAACATCTTACTTAGGTGCAGTCTTCAAGGATGTGGGGCCATTGTGACTGTACAATCTCCAGTCCTAATTTTTGGCAACATTAGAGAATCTATTTCTTCATTTCAGTGTGTGGCAGATTCATTGGAATTTACAATAGACCATACCTGTTGGTGTCTCCTCCTCTATGGTGGCAATAAAGAACAGATTAGATAGTACCATGCAGACTGACCTCCAGATCCTAGTTGCTGGGATGCAGCCTTCAGGATGTTAGAGCTGCTGTTAGATAATCCAGCCTGCCGATTAGTGGGGATACTGATCCAGGGCCAATTGGTATGATGATGGCTGGAGGAAGCCAGCACAAAGCTTCTGATTCTGAGAGCAACATGCCAAGCATCTGGTCTTCCTCCTCAGAAAACCATGGCTGGAATTTTACAACCCCCCCAATTGGAGGGTGTGGGGGGAGGGTGGTGGGGGGGTTGACGGGTGGGGGCATAAAACTGAGTGAGAGGTCGTGGGGGGGGGGGGGGGGGGGCATTCCCAATGCCTTCCTGCCCCTGCTGCAATTTTACATGGGGCAGCGGTCATGAGAAACGGCCCACCCACCCTAGATCTATCAAGGCCCTTAAGTGGCCAATTAATTACCTCTTAAGGGCCTCCTCCTTCCGCCGTGGGTTTTTCTCACCCACGGCAGGCGGACAGCAAAGACCCCAAGAACACCGCCAGGTAAAGCCTGGCAGCCTTCTAGTGGGCTGTGGGGAGTGGGCCCTCCTGATCGGGCACCTAATGCCCCACAGAGGGCCGCCCCTGAAGCCTCAACCAACCGCCTTTGCCTCGCCGGGGCCCAACGATTGCCCCAGCGAGGCCAAAAACTTAGCTTTGTTCTGGGGCCGTCCTTCCTCTATCTTCTGATAGCTGGGTATAGTCCCAGCAGTGGCTAACGCTCCCGGTGGCACTGCTGGAACTAAGAACTGCCGGCCTGCTGATTGGTTGGCAGCTCCATTAGGCAGGACTTCCTGCCTCCTTGAGGCAGGAGGTCCCACCCAAGGCCAATTAAGGACCTAAGGAGTGAAAATTCCCGGCGTGGCTCCCCAGGCTCGGTGGAGGTAGGCTTGCCCCTACCTTATCTGCCGGCGGACGGGGCTTCCCACCCAATGTAAAATTCCGGCCTATATCACTGACCCCACACAGAAGGCAACACCAGGCTGCCCTGACACAAGGTCCAGAGATGCAGCCCGAAACATTTTCTCTCAGGAACAAAGGGCAATATGATGAGTGCCATTGCAGTTCATGAGCCTTTTGTAGTCCAGGAGCAGCTAACCATGCCATGGGATATTAGTCCTCAGGTTGCACCTAGGAGGAACAATAAAATAAGGGGGGAAAAAAGGCAAGTTTAGCCACCTAAGAGAAGCACATTTTCAGAAAAGAATTATTTGGTGTCTGTTCACTTTGTCATATTAAAGGAGAATGTGCACTTATGATATTCCCGTTATCCATGGAGGTTAGAGTTATACAGGAACAGGGGCACTTATTCATGCTTAGTCAATCTAATTATTATTGGCATGACCATTTAGGGGCAAAGGCGTCTGTGATATTGTGATGGTTTAGGATGAATAATGAATTAAAAGGTTTGACTTATTTGAAGGTGGGAAAGAAGGATTTAAGGCAGTTGTAGCAAAGATAGACTCTGGTGAATAGAATAGAAGCCTTCAGTGATGGATGGTACTCTGATGCAGCTCACAGTAGTCAATGGGGATTCTTTTAAGTGACACTACCATATACTTCTGTCTCTAAAACAGTTCGGGCCACCTCTCCAGGAATGTCAATCCAGGTCTTTTTGTATGGAGATATTGTTCAGGGTATTGCAAGCTACAATTGTATGGGATATATCAGCTGGAGTATACTGTAGGACCCCTCCCAACCTATCTAGGCACCAAAAGCACCCCTTTAAGACTCCAATCATTCTCTTGAACACTCTGATAGAGGCATGTGTTTCATTGTAGTGTTCCTCTGCTGGTAATAGTGAAGGGGAGACGGTGGTGTAGTGGTAATGTCACTGAACTAATAATCCAGAGGCTCAAGCTAATGCCCATGGCAGCTGGTGGAATTTCGATTCAATTAGTTAATAAAAGTCTGGAGTTGAAAGCTAGTGCTATGAATCTATCATTGATTGTCCTAAAAAAGCATCTGGTTCACTAATGTCCTGAAGGGAAGGAAATCTTCCGTCCTTAACAAGTCTCGCCTACATGTGACTCCAGACTTACAGCAATGTGGTTGACTCTTAAATGCCCTCTGAAATGACTTACCAAGCCATTCAGTTGTCAAGGGCAATTAGGGGTGGGCAACAAATGCTGGCCTTTCCAGAGATGCCCAAATCCCATGAAAGAATTTTAAAAAACTATTAGTAGGGTCATTATCTATGGGTGCAGGGGTATGACGAGTCAGTCACAAGCTATCCATTGACATATTTTTCTTCCTCAAACAGCTCAGAGAGGGCTAAATTTCAACGGATGAACACATCCTGTTAGCTTGCCGCAAATTTCGAGTTGACACGTAGGATCTTTTGCATGTTGTCACACACAGCCAATATATTCAGGGAGTGGAAGTTGAGGAGACTGACTTTAGGAGCTGGCAAAGCAATGTAGGTGTCATCTATTGTACCATGAACCTTAGGAAAGCCAACAACTGTGCAAGTGAACCTATATTGCTGCAGCATTGCTGTTATGATAAAAATCAATTATTTTCCCAGCTCTCTTGTACTGCACTCTGGCTGATGTTACATAAATCTCCTGTTGCTGTCTGCAATGATCTGGAACCATAAAGATTGTGTGTAGGCATCAACATTGTAGCCACAAATGAGAACTATGGCAAATTACTTTTGCTACAGGTCCTCCTATGGTAGCTAGCAGAGCTCCCCATTGCCTCTTTGATGAAGTCCACTCTTCTTATACACATCTCCTCACTAAGGTCTTGATAGGAGCTGTAGTGCCTATATATTCTTTGGGAGGAGATAATATCTGTTGAGGTTCGTCCTCCTTACGTACCACCTCACTCTCCTTTTCTGCATCCTCTCCTGCTAATCCTTCTCTTCCATAATGATAAAGTCATATGAAGATCAGGAATGCCATATCTGCCCCTGAGAAACCCTCACTGGATAATGGGATGGATAAAAATCTCCCAGTCATCCACTTCAACAAGCAGTCAGAAGCAAGTTCAAGGATGTGAAGCTGAAAGCTAATAAAATCACTCCAAAAAATAATTCCCAGCTGCGGTAATACACATTGAAACTTTTAGTAATCTTCAAGCTAATTCTTCATTTCTGTCAGTTTTACTGTAGGCACGCACAGATACATCCTTATAATGGGGGCAGAACAGGAGAAGGAGGAAGAGGAAATGAGGGAGGTACCCAAGATGAGGCTACACCAAAGAAGAAGATCAGCTAGGAAGTACCTTTCCACCAGAATCTACAGATCACATCCTTCCTCGGTGATGTCTCCTTGTCACCAAGGTTTCTGCTCCTTCCAGTGGAGCCACAATCTTTTTTAGAAGCAGCCTGCTTTATATCTGCTGCTGTAACAGGTTTCTGCCTCATCTCTGGGTACTCTTGTTTCTCCCAAAGACTTTCATGCACCTCCAGCCTCCTGCCAGCCCCTACCCTAACAGTTGTTCAATCCCAAATTGGGGCCTAACTCACAACTCTGCAGGAGCTCCCTCTTCCACACCCCCATCCCCACTCAGTGGGCTGGATCTTATTCTCCTCCCGATGGCAGGTTTCGTGGCCGGGGTAGGCCGGAGAATCAGAGCGGCAGCGGGTGCCACGCAACCCGACACCAGAATTGCCGAATCTGATTCTCCCAAGGGTGAAATAGGCCGATGATGGCCTTCCTGCCCAGAGGCCAATTGAGGCCCTTAAGTGGTCGATTAATGGCCACTTAAGGGCCTCTTCCCCAGCCTCTGGGATCGTACCAGCAGCTGGGAGGGGGCCTCTGCCACGTGGGGACGACATCTTGGAAAATGAGGTGCCCTTCCTGTGGGCTTGGGGGAGGGGTCCCTCCTTTGTGGGCAATTTGTTGCCCAGGGAGGACCCCAACTGGGAACAAATGTACCCCCCAACGACCCCCTCTCCCCCTGGACCAAATGCCCACACCCCCTCACCGGTGCCTTCCCGACTGGCCCCAGTGACCCAGCCTCACTTGCCTGAGGTCCGGGTTTCCAATGCTGGGCCTGGGTCTTTGGTCTCTGTAGTACCAGCAGTGGTGGTGCCAATACTGCTGAGCTGCTGGCCCTGTGATTGGCCGGTATCTCTTGGTGTTTAAAGGGATTGGGATCCCACCTCTTTAAACTTTGACCCGAAAAGACCAGAGGATCGCTCTGGGGGTCAGAAAAAATATCATCTGCTCCTTTCAGGCAGGCTTTCCGACATCATCCCACCATCAATGCATTTTTATAAAAGTGGCCGGCGTGGCGGATCCTTGGTTGACTGATCAGACGTGGGCAGATGCTTAAGACCCTTAATGAGCCAATAGAGCAGGATTTTGCCAGGTGATTTCAATATCACCTGCGGCGACCAGGAAGTGAGGAGGCTCGGAGGCTTGCCTGCTGCAATGAGGCGATTTATCAGCGCCAGCAGAATTGTGACAATAAATGGAAGGTCTGCGAACCTGTCTGCACCGTGTGTCCTCAACCAAGCAAAACTATCACGTTTGGAGGCTGTGCAGAGGGTGCAGCCAAAGTGATTAGCTGCTCCTGGAAAGATGCCTCCCAGGTCCTAAGCAGCCACTGGAGGCTGGGCAAAGGTTCCGAGGAGGCTCAAGGCAGTGGAGGCTTCATCTGGCGATGGGGTTAGTGTTTTCAGAGTCTGAATCCTCCAGTGAGAAGAAGAGCGGCCCAGAGCTGGGAATGCAGCCACATGGTGCATCTGTGCAGCGGCCAGAGGAGCTCCAGCGGCCTGTGAAAGCCATTGGAGGTTGGCGAGGAGGGCGCATGGGGAATCAAAGGCAGCCTGGTTGCAGAAGGCACTACCCAGCTCAACCGGCAGAGGCTCAGCTTCATTGAGATCTCAAGCAGCAATGCCAACACATACTGCTCTTCTCCAGGGAGTTGGTGGCACAGCAATGCGGAATGATGGAACTGGAGTTGAAGCCACTGGGAAGTGGCGGCCACCCAATGCCTGTCACTTTAAAGGTGATGTTGGCACTCAGTTTTTTTTGACAGTGGACCATTTCAGGGATTGCCTGGAGATCTCTGTTGGTTTCTCTCAGTCAGCGGCCCATCACTGCATAAAGGAGGTAATGGATGCCATGTACCATCGTGCTGGCCAGTATACCAAGTTCACTACCAATCAGGCCAGTTAGGCTGAGAGGGCAGTTGGCTTCGGGGCCATAGCTGGATTTCCCTAAGTGCAGGGGGTCATTGACTGTACTCATGTGGCCATCAAGACTCCCCCAGAGCAGCCAGATCCTTTGTGAACAGGAAGGGCTTCCATTCGCTCAATGTTCAGGTTATGGGTGACCATCATAAGCAGCTCATGCAGGTGCGTGTGAGGTTTCCAGGAAGCTGCCACGACTCCGACATCCTTAGGCAGTCCCAATTGTCTCAGCTCTTCAGGCCACCCGAGCGCCTTCATGGCTGGGTCCTGGGGGACAAGGGGTATCCTATGAAGACAATTCCCTGCAATCTTACCATTGGATCCGGATCTTCAGTGCGACGGGTGGCACTCATGCGCCTTCACTTTCCTGTCCAGGGAAAGCTGGCGCCATCGAGGTGGAGAAGGGGGGGATCAGAGCATTTTTCGTGTAGTTGGTGGGGGGGGTGGGAAATGGGACCAACTCAGCATTTTTAGTGTGTGTGGGGAGGTGGAAGGGGTGACCTCTGCACTTTGTGCAGTTGGGGGGTAAAGGCGTCAACCCTGCAATTCCAGTATATTGGGGAGGGGACGGGCATTTTTGGTGTAGTGGGGTGCTGGAGGGAGGGGTAAATGGGGGAAACTCTGCATTCTCTGGACAGGGCTGGTAGCCCTTTAAAAATGGTGCCAGTGTCTACGCAGAGACAGATGATGCTGTTCACGCCATCTCCGAGGATGCCCCAGCACATGATTGGGGGCGGTGGGGGGGTGGGGCGGTGCACCCTGTATATTTAAATGAGCTGCTGCACTCAAGATCACGGCGACATGGCAGCCATTTTTTTCACCCGCTGCCACTCATGACGGCGGGAAAATAAAATCCAGCCCCTAGACTACTGCATACAGTTTTGGTCTCCTTTTTTAAGGAGGGATGTACTTGCATTGGAAGCGATTCAGAGAAGGTTCACTGGGCTGATTATTGGGATGAAGGGGTTGTCTTATGCTGAAAGGTTGAGCAGGTTGGGCCTATACTAATCGGAGTTTAGAAGAATGAGAGGTGATCTTATTGAAACATATAAGAATCTGAGGGGGCTTGACAGGGTGGAAGGTGAGAGGATGTTTCCCCTTGTGGGGGAATTTAGAAATGGAGGCACAATTTCAAAATAAGGCATCTCCCTTTTAAAACAGAGATAAGGAGGAATTTATTCTTTCAAAGGGTCAGTAATCTTTGGAATTCTCTTCCCAGAAAGCAGTGGAGGCTGGGTCACTTAATATACTAAGGGTGAGTTGACAAGGTTGACAAGAGAGTATGGGAAGCAGGCAGGAAAGTGGAGGTAAGGCCACAGTGAGGTCAGCCATGATCTTATAGCATGGCAGGGCTGGCTTGAGGGGCTGAATGGCCTACTCCTGTTCCTATTTCTTATGATCTTTTGATCTTAAGAAAATACAATTCATTAGAGGTTGCATTTCACCAACTTTAACTTTCCTAATACATTTACATACATTACACACATTTCAAAGTAGCAAAACAATATCACCCAATGAAACCTAAGTGTTAGTCCATGCATTTAGGTGCATGCTAATGGTATCTTCTACAGGGTGTTCCCCCTGCACCTCGAGTTGATGTGGAGGCAGGCTGCTGCCTTAGATGGCTGTGGCCTCCGTCTTGCATGTGCCTGAAGTCTACTAGGGCCTGGCACGTTTGGGGCCACCTATATCTGTGCAGGAGCCACCTCAGTACTCAGAGCTGGATACAGCAAGTGTGTCACCATTGAAGGGATTGAGGATGTTCTTCAGCTGTGGAAATATCCTGTGAGGAACCCCCATTGCCTAAAGCCTGCCCTTCTCTACCGTCTGAGGCTTCAGATTCACTCCTGTGGTCACCTGGAGAGGGTGAGCTTTTGGCAATGGGGATATATGTGGCTGACCTATCTCACCCATGCATTGCTCCATTGACCTCAGGGATGTGGTTTCACTCTGGATGACTGTTCATAACCCCTGCATCCACTTGGTTCTATGCCCCATGTGTCTCTTCATGACAGTTGCCACTCTTTCAATGGAGGATGCCATAGGTTCACATGCCAGAAAAATTGAGCCACTCAAGTCACGGATGGACTCCTCCATCGTTTGTGCATAGGACCTCACTGCCTCTGGAAATTCTGGGATATTGTCACATATTTGATGTATCAGTGGGAGCCTCTTCTGCTTTGCTGTTGACCCGAGGTTCTCCATCTGCATGGAGCTGCGCATTGTTAGGCCTCTCCTCACTCCTCTGAGTGGAAGTAGCTGAAGCTGTCACTGTCTCTGCTGCATCCTCCTGTGAGCCTGTGAGGTGCTCACTAGATCGGGCCACCCATTGTACACACACAATGGAGCCCACTGATGTGAGTGTTTCTGCGTTGGTGGAGAGTGCGCATGGCCAACTTTCAAGTGTAGCAATATCCTTGGTCTGTCCCTCATCTGCTGCTGGACCTGGTGGAGAGAAAATAATAAAGTGAAACATGTGGTCTTTCAACTGAGACCACTTGCCTCACCTTGGTCAGAAGCTTCCAGTGGCGGTAAAGGCCCACACAAGTGCCACATTCCAGACATGATGTCGGGAATGTTGAACACAACAAGATCTTTGCACACTCTCCACACCTCCTACACCTGCCTCACCCTCAGTGACAGGCTGCCCTGCAGTGACCCATCCGATGTGCATGGCCTCTGCCTCCATTGGTGATAACAGCAGTTCCACCTCCGGTCCGTTGGCGCTCTCTGGCATTCTGAGTGCACATCTCCTGCAAGCATGAGTATAGGCAATGTCAGTATTGTCTCATGGCGCCTATGTGTTCGTCACTCTGGGGCACTGTAAACGTGCAACACCATGCCGCTGGGATGGCATGATGAGGTTGCGATTCAGCCATCTGAATGCAGCATTCACCCATGCCTGAGAATGGGTCTCGGATGCATGACAACTGGATGCCTCAATATTACTATTGATGCCTGGTGTTGCCCCATGCATCAGTCTACCACCTCGCCTCACATATCATGGACACCTTTCAATTAATACTGGGCTTCCATTTGCCAAATATTAACACCACTCACCTTTCCAGACCACAGAAGGTCATTAAGTCTTTCTTTGCACTGGATCCAGTTTCTGGCAATGACACCTTGGCTCTCCCGACATCTGCCACTTCCAGTCATGCCTTCTTGTTTACACTTGCTGGCCTCCTTCTCCTGCCAGCTGGCAATAGGAATTGCCTCCTTTCACGGACAACTTCCACAAGTGCGTCAAGGGAGGTTTCACTGAAGTCTGGGGCAACACTTCCTCTTTCTGCTGCCATCTCTATATCGCCTTCTCAGCTGTCCACCATCTTGCCTGTGGGTTCAAGCTGGCAGCCTGCTGCACATGTGTCTTTAAAAATCCCAGCTACTTGCGAGCACCTGGCACTAGGACCTAGCCGCCACCATTAATTAGATGCCCTTGCCAGCAGCCCCATAATTGGCTGCTAATGCCTGTGTGCCCTGGCACCACGCATTTCCGCCTGACATCGGGATAGCCGCAGAAAAGGGTAAAATCCTGGCTAATTGTTTTGAAACTTGTCTGTCTTTCTCATACCGAAACCCCTGAGTTATTAACAACATAAGTATACCTCACAAGAGGAAGCTGAGTAAATTGTAAAAGAGTAATTACATACAAAAAAACTTTGTATCAATTCTTTTTTGTCATTGAAAGTTACTTTTAGTCATGTTATGACTTTTTAATGATGTTCTTATCTATTCAGAAAAAACTGCTTGAAAAGCATTCTTTTGCTCATCAATAAAACAAATCTTTCCAGTTGCTGGCAAAGTTTAAAATGCATGGCATGTAGTTGAGAGTATAGGTTACTGTATCTCTCAAGAATTGAGTTCTCCTTGTGCAGGTAAAGGTCAGATGTGACACAGTGATTTCTAAAAGAACTTGAAATTCAAGCCACATGTGTTTCGCTGAGTAACAATGCAAAGTTAAGGTGATTTAATAAATTATAACTGTTCCTTTTTTTTCCTTTTTGGCCTCCTTCTCTCGAGAGGCAACGGCTAAACGCATAGAGGTGGTCAGTGGTTGGTGGAGCAGTGCCTGGAGTGACTATAAAGGCCAATTCTAGAGTGACAGACACTTCCACAGGCGCTGCAGATAAAATTGGTTGTTGAGGCTGTTACACAGTTGGCTCTCTCCTTACACTGCTGTCGCTTTTTCTGCCAACTGCTGAGTCTCTTCGACTCGCCTCTCTTTAGCCCCGCCTTTATAGCTGTCCGCCAGCTCTGGCAATTGCTGGCAACTGGCTCTCACGACTTGTGGTCAATGTCGCAAGACTTCATGTCTCATTTGCAAATGTCTTTAAAGTGGAGACATGGATGGCCGGTGGGTCTGATACCCGTGACGAGCTCGGTGCATAATACGTCCTTGGGGATCCCGCCATCTTCCATGCGGCTCACATGGCCAAGCCATCTCAAGCGCCGCTGGCTCAGTAGGGTGTACATGCTGGGGATGTTGGCTGCCTCGAGGACTTCTGCGTTGGAGATACGGTCCTGCCACCTGATGCCAAGGATTCTCCGGAAACAGTGAAGATGGAATGCGTTGAGACGTCGTTCTTCGCTGACATACGTTGTCCAGGACTCGCTGGTATTGAGGACACATGCTTGAAGCACTCGGACTTTTGTGTTCCGTGTCAGTGTGCCATTTTCGCACACCCTCTTGGATAGTGAGAGTCTTTTTCCTCGGATGGTGATGGCAAACACTAGGGGACATAGCTTTAAGTTGAGGGGTGACAGATATAGGACAGATGTTAGAGGTAGTTTCTTTACTCAGAGAGTAGTAGGGGCGTGGAACGCCCTGCCTGCAACAGTAGTAGACTCACCAACTTTAAGGGCATTTAAGTGGTCATTGGATAGACATATGGATGAAAATGGAATAGTGTAGGTCAGATAGTTTCACAGGTCGGCGCAACATCGAGGGCCGAAGGGCCTGCACTGCGCTGTAATGTTCTAATTCTAATTCTAAGTGTAGGTGCGAGAACACAGCCCTGTTTCACACCACCCAGGATGGGAAAGGAGTCTGATGAGGCACCGTTATGCTGAATTGTGCCTTTCATATTGTCATGGAACGAGGTGATGATGTTTAGTAGCTTTGGTGGACATCTGATCTTTACTAGTAGACCACATCTGCTGACAAGGTCAAAGGCTTTGGGGAGATCTATGAAGGCAACGTAGAGGGGCATCCGTTGTTCATGGCATTTCTCCTGTAGCTGGCGAAGGGAGAACAGCATGTCAATAGTGGATCTCTCTGCTCAAAAGCCGCACTGTGCCTGAGGGTAGACATGCTCAGACTGCTTCTGGAGTCTGTTTAAAATGACTCGAGCGAAGGCTTTTCCCACTGTGCTGAGCAGGGAGATTCCATGGTAGTTGTTGCAGTCACCGCGGTCACCCTTGTTCTTATAGAGGGTGATGATATTGGCATTGCACATGTCCTGTGATACTGCTTCCTCATCCCAGCACAGGCAAAGCAGTTCATGGAGTCCTGAGAGTATAGCAGGCTTGGCACACTTGATTATTTCAGGGGTAATGCTGTCCATTCCGGGGGCTTTTCCGCTGGCTAGAGAATCGATGGCGTTACTAAGCTCTGATTTTGTTGGCTGTTCATCCAGCTCATCCATGACTGGCAGAGACTGGGCTGCATTGAGGGCGGTATGAGTGACATCATTTTCCCTGGAGTACAGTTCCAGATAGTGCTGCACTCAGCGGTCCATTTGCTTGCTTTGGTCAGTGATTGTATCCCCTGATTTAGACTTGAGGGGCGTGATCTTCTTGATGGTTGGCCCAAAAGCTCTCTTAATGCTGTCATACATTCCTCTGATGTTTCCAGTGTTGGAGGCCAGCTGAATACGACTGCATAGGTGTTGCCAGTAGTCGTTTGTACAGTGCCTGGCTGTTCTTTGTGCGGTGCTTCTGGTGGCTTTAAGTATTAAGGACGTTACCTCGCTGGGAACTTTCTTGTAGTTCAGCAGTGCAGTGAGCTTGGCGGCTATGACAGGTTCCATCTCTTCAAAGTGAGATTGAAACCAGTTTGCATTCTGCTTCTCACGTTTGACAAAGGTGGTCATTGCTGAGTCATAGATGGTGTCTCTGATGTGGGCCCACTTGGTCTCTGCATTCCCTGCAGGAGTGTTTTGAAGGGCTTTTTCAAGCGAATTGAGAAACTTTTGTGACAGCTGTGGGTAAGAAATTCTGGTAGTGTTGATGCGCAGGCAGCCATTATGCTTGGAGTGATGTAACTTCTTTGGTTTGAGTCTAACTTTACTGCACACCGTGGTCGGTGTCGCAGTCTGCACTGTGGAAGCTGCGTGTGATTTGAACACTGTTTATAGAGGCTCGCCTTGTGACAATAAGTTCCAGCTGGTGCCAACGACGTAATCTTGGGTGTCTCCATGAAACCTGGTGACAGGGTTTAGTTTGAAACAACGAGTTGGTGATGCAGAGGTTGTGGTAGGTGCACAACTCCAGCAGTCTCCGTCCATTCTCATTCATCCTTCCAATGCCATAGCGCCCAAGGCAGGAGGGCCATGAGTCATGGTCAGCCCCAACCCTGGCATTAAAGTCCCCCAGCAGGAACAAATGTTCAGTATTAGGAATGCCAGTAATGATATTATGGAGTTCCTCGTAGAACTGGTCTTTAACTTCAGGTGGGGAGCAGAGTGTTGGAGCATAGATGCTGAGTAGGTGTACTGGACCAGAGGTGGTGAGCAGGCGGATTGACGGTATGCGTTCCCAGCCATTTGTAGGTGGCTCTATCATGCTGAGCAAAGAATTTCTAATGGCAAAACCCATTCCATGCTGTCTTGGTTCTTCTGGATCCCTACCCTGTCAGTAGAAGGTGTAGCCTTGCTCCCTTAGTGATCCGCTTGCAGTGAGGCGTGTCTCCTGAAGTGCTGCAATGTCCACATTGAGTCTACTGAGCTCGTTGTTAATGATGGCGGTCTTCCGAAAGTCGTCGATTTGTGTAAGATTTTCCGACAGCCCAGGACACATAGTTCTGACGTTCCAGCTTGCAAAACGAAGGCCTGGTACCTTCTTTCCTTATTTTGTCATGCTGATTGGTGTGTTAATACAGTCCACTTGTCAGGCAATGACCCTGAGCTCCAAGCACCCATTGAAGCAGGTGGACTGTGGCGGGAGAGAACCTTTCTGACCAGGTACTGCCCGGTTCGAGGCTGGCGAAAGCTGTCCAATGAGATGCAACGACCTCTCCCACCAACAAAGGCAACCTGTGGCGCCCAATCTCTACACCAGTTGAGCTGGACTTAAAACCCGTTACTGCTGCCTTCCGTGTTGTTTTGGTCACTGTGAGGCGTCTATGGCGTTACCTGTCCATGGCACATGCCTGGGCGGAATGTATGGAGGTTGTGAGTTGCCCAAGTGTCAAAACTCCCCTCGCGGCCTTCCTAGAGGAGTCCAAAGGAGTGCAGAACATGACGTTTGGCACCAGTTTGGCTGCAGGAACTGCCGGAAACATGCCAAAAGTGACACATGACCACATTAGGGGCTCCGCTTTGGATTTTCTGTTAGGGTTTACTCACTTAGCCTTAGTCTATCCCGAGACGCCCACAAGGCAGTGGGATTGTTAGCTCATATCCCTGAGCAGGGGCCCTAACAAATAGAGTACACACTCTATGCGGAAATACCCTTCATCATCCACAATAGCCGTAGCAAAAAGCCCGAACATCTGCGGTCACTCGGCCCATCGATAGCCCGTGCTATCCCCCGGACATAATTCTAAGCATATGAGCGCCTAATGAAGAGAATCCGCCTTCACTCGGAGACATTACCCTAGCAAAGCCACCCCCCCATAGCTCCCGGCTCTCTGAGCCCTCAAAACGCGATTCCCACACCGGGCCCTGGACTCACGGTCACACTGGAAGCTGCTGAGCCCCAGATGAAGTCGGTACAGTGCTGGCAGAAGGTGGGCTTGGTCAGCATCACTTTCCTCAGGTGGTGTTCGTAGTCCAGGTGCCGGCGGTGATAAATGTTGATCTATGTTTATCTATGTTATTTACAAGGCAGATCAATTTAAATCTAAGAGTTCCAGCAGTGTTTTTCACATTTCTCTATGTTTAGCATCTTACTCATGAATTAATTACTCCATCTATTAGAAATGAAACAGAATTTTTTGAATACTAACCTAATCCCCTTTAAACAGCAAAAAAGTTATTATGCATGTTTTTTGCTTTTGGCTCTCAGAGTTTCTGAGTTTATTAACACTATTATCCTGCCGTGTGATGATCCACATGTTTTCCACTGGGAACAATCATTCACCCCCTTGGCATTAGTATTAACACCAGAACTCTAGCCAATTCTGACTTACCTCGAATGGTATAAACAGATAGAATGGACATCATCCCAGTCAACAAAAGACAAGTGTTTCAGTGCAACATCTCAAGGGAAAAAGCCATCAATCAATTGCTGCCACTATTCTTGTGCCATCATGGTTCTTTTTTCGATGGCAGATTTTATTTCTTCTCTTTGTCCTCCTCTTGCTCGGGTGACCATAGGCAAACTGTGTGCTGATGCCTTTATCAGTGGCAGAATTGCACAGCATACTGCCACTGTTTAGGCTAAAGGCCTGCTCAAGTCACAAAAAATGCCTGACCTGAACCCAACGCAACCACATCAGACCCGAGCCCGACCGAACCCGGGTCCCTCCATTTTTCATCCGTGCCCGACCTGCCCCGACCCGAGCCGACCCGACCACCGCAATGTTCCCTTTACCTACCTTGCGACTTCCAATCTGCCAGAAGCTGCAGCATGAGCGTGATGACCTCATAGAGACGCTCACACGCTCACTGCGCAGACTCAGAGTTTCCCTGCTTGACGTCCCGGACTCGCAGCTCAGGTAAGTTTTTATCTTTTAACATTTACGTTTCTGTGTGTCCGACCCAGACCCGGCCCGACCCGGACCCAGCCCGACTCAGACCCGGCCGCACCCAAGCCCGAGGACCAGACCTGGAAGAGTGGCCCGACCCGATTCGAACCCGACACATGTCGTCGGGTCCCCTCGGGTTCGGGTCGGGTAGCAGGCCTTTAGTTTAGGCCACCTTCCTAGTGCATCCGTGAGGCAGCCACCAGAGCAGTCCAGGCATTTAAATGTTGTTTCAGCATGACAAAGGGACCTGCTTGATCAGCACTGTGGTTCGGCAGTGGGCCTTATTGCACCTCATGCATGGCACATGCAGAGGCATTAAAAATCATGATTATAATGGACAGCTAAATTTCCCAAGAGCTAACTATCAAGCCTTCTCATTATCAAGTTCAGTAACACTGAATTGATACTAAATGTTTGAATCATGGTTACTCCTGGGAAAGTGGCCATTAATCTGCATCATCATAAGTCAGGGGTTACATTAGCATCTGCACATTAAGTGAGTGAAAGCCACAAGGGTAAAACTGATTATTTGTTGAACTCTAGGGATCAGAATAAATTGCAGAAGTCTTGCTGTTTTGCTGTTCAATGGCAAATTTCATGTACTAGTGGATGTGGCCAAACAGTCACCTGTTTTATGTTTCCGTGGCTAAAAGATTATTAATCCCTATCAAGAACCTGGCTGGGATCTGGAAACTACTCAGGCTCCAATGCAGGAACAAAGCAATGCATTACTGAGGCCCTGGTCTATTAAAATGCAAATGTCTCAGGTCTGATTGTATAATTTAGACCCCAATGTTCTTTAATGTGCAGTCGCGGGTTTGGGTACCAGCTTCACCAGAAAGATTGACCTCCAAGAAGCAGCAGGCCCAGAACAAGCTGGGAGGATAGGTAAATTCAATTTTTTATAGATTTCCATGAGGGCCAGAAGGAGCAGGAGTGTTTTTTCTGGGGCAGGTAACCCTTCTCCTCTCTAATCATGGCAGGAGCAGAGTAATGAGGCCCGAGAGTTCTCATGGTTCAGGCCTCATGTCAGCAAGTTGGATTGAGCCTATCACTCAGCCTGCCAGCCCCACGCTGACCTCTTACCCTGAGTTACAATCAGGGTTAAAGTGTGTGCGATGCAAACTGAGGGCTGAATTTTTGCCACGCAAATGGGAAGCAAGAGCCAGGTTTGTTTTTGGCTCAGAAACCTGCCTCCAGGGGGTAACTAATTAAAGTTAAGATTTCAACGTGTGTAAGTCCTTAATTGGCATGAAGACAAGTTTCCAGTCGAAGTAAAGGTGGCGGGTGGGCTTTCGAAGCTGGAAGGCCAATCAGAAGCTTTCCAGCTTCAGAGGAGCACCCAGCTGCAATAAAAGTTAAGTAACTGGGAGGGTGCCTCAACAGGAAGTTGCCCTCTCAGTTACTTTTTTAAAATTTTAATTTAAAAACTGAAAAGGCAGCCAGGTCACCACTGTGGGGTGCTGGGAATCCCTCTACAGGGTGGTCTTTGACTGTACCCCCACCCAGACAGACAGGGAGGGTCTGTAGGCCTGTCTGGAGTGCTGGCACTCCAGCTTGCTGCTGGATGCATGCCTCCAAACAGTTGATCTGCCCCCTGTTGCATTGGGAAGCTGAAGGCTGACTGGAAAATCCCAGTCGGCCTCCTAATCTTATCTTTAACAAAGCTCTTCATGATCCAAATTGCCTTCGCGCCTCTTGGGACAACAGCCTTCCCGCACCAAGAGCTCGCCTCGCCCAAAATGGCCAATTCTGGGAGTGAGCGTCCCGAGAGGTATTTTCAGGTCCCACCCCCCACCCTTCCCCCACTGCCTCTGGTCCCAATATCGAGTGCACCCGAAAATTCACCACTGAATATCAGACATAGATGCATATAGAAAAAAAAAGAGTTAAAGGGAGTTTTAGCCCCCGATGGGGTTGAGCATAGAGGTGGGTGGGCAGAAAAATTCATGTTGCTGGCCAGCATGCTGGTTTACCAGCACTATCCCATCCCTGGGCCATTTTCCGGGAGTTGAGATGGGGGGGACAGCAGAACTACCCACTTGCGAGCGGTGGATAGTCAATTGAGCTAGTTAAAAACCTATTAAGGCCTATTATCAGAGGATGACTGGAATTTTCCAGTAATCCTTTGGGCCCCCCAAGGCATCGGGGAATAGGCCAGCTGCCCCCTCCATAATGGTGGCTCAACTGCTGAAGACATTTTCTAACTTAAAAGTGTAAAATGTTGAGGAGAGAGGGTGCCTCAAAATGGAGGCATCCCCCCTCTCTCTCTCTTCCCTGAACTGCAAGCTGCTGATCTGTCAGTGCTAGGGAGCCTCCTATTGGACCTCCAACTTCCAGATCCCAACCGCCGTCCTTAATTGAATGGCGAGGCTGCCCTCTGGTCACTAATTGGCCAAATCGGGGAAAATCACTGCCGAGTCACTGTTCCCCAAATGTTGCGGGGTTGTACCCCCCATTTGACCCTGACATTGGGGACCTGACCCAAAGAGCAAAATCCTGCCCAACTTGCACACAGAAAGAAAGTATGTGAGAATGTGAGAAGAATATAGAAAGTAAGAGGTATGCAAAAGAGAGAAAGCAGAGACATGGGTAGAAATATACAAAAGAAAGAAGGAAAAAGTGCAATAGACAAACATAAAGATAGAGGTGACAACAAGAAAAAGTACGTGAGAGATATACAGATAGGGAGAGAAATGAACCGACAGACAGAATGGAAGACAAACAGAAACACAAAGGGCATGAGACAGAAAGAATTAGCTGAGACATGCAGAGCAACAGTTACAGGGTGATATGACTTTTGAAAATGTTTTGCTCATGAGCAATACCATGGGAGATCAACTGGTGTATATTTTTGTTTTTACATTCATTACTCTGTAAAGGCAATATCACACCTTTTGTTCAATGCCACATAAGCTTGTTTGCTCCCTGACACCCCTGTGGAATTCCGGTGTGCCAATTTAAAGGTCTATTTAAATTAGCTCATTAATATTTATTCAGTACCTCTTTGCTTTGCCTAACAGAATAACTTAATCAGTGCCTTGAAGCACTTTATGGAATTGGATTCAATGATGAGTGGTATAGTGGAGTAATGCGCTGAAGAATTTCTGAATGGATTGATCCTTATGTTAGTTAATTTCAATTTTAGTTTTGAAGGCAAGTTAAAACAATGTAGCACTGGAGTTGTCATTCCAAAGAACAGATTTGCCATTACCATCAACTTGCGTTTGCACCCATGAGTAGCTAACCTGAAAATGGATTTCAATGTTAAATTAATCATGCTAAAATAAAGTTACATTGCCAATTGGAAAGAATCTATACTGATATGAACTGGTACAACCTAATTCAATAATCTTAGACACAGGCTGAATTTTCCAAATGTGTGGTACATTTGGCAGAAATGGCAGGAAAATCAGATTGTTCATGTCCTGGCCTCTACTTTCCTCCCCACACCCCTGCTGAGAAGACCATCAGCTGCCCTTTCACTGCTCTGCTGCCAGGGAGGCAAGACCAAGCAAGCTGCCCCATTTCCTCTCTTCTGCCATTGATTCTACCAACCCCAGGAACTAGCAGAAGAGGGATAGTCCCTGCGCAGATATGGAAAACCCACTGATCTCCTTTTGAAGGGGGAGACCCCAGTCTTGCCCCCAAATTCTCCCTATGTTAGGTCTCATCTCAGTGGTCCCACTGCAGCACCATTGTATCTTCCTTCTCCTACAGCACCTTGCTCCCTCGTGTTAGTGGGGATCCCACCAGGAGCTCACCCGTGTGAATAGTAAATAAGGACCAAGGTGAGAAACCAAGTTGGTGGTATGGGGTGTGGCCACAGGCCTACATTCCACCAACATCCTCCTGGGGCAGAATAAGGAAAACTTGGCCCAAAGAGAGGCACTTCAAAATACAAGACACTTCAAAGAGATGGAAAATTACTTCGTACTTAAAAATGTCCGCGTGGCGAGTTCAATGTTGTCGAATAGCCTGCTCCCACTTGCTATATTTGCTCACATGAAATATAGCCATTTAGCGAGTTACCAGAGACTACCAGTAAACATGGATTAATAACCCACCAAGATATAAATGCTTTCATAAGAAACATGGTAAAAAATATTAATTTGCAGACACATACTTAAGCAAAACAAGGAAAAAATATGGAAATGTAAATTGAGTACTCTTACTTAAGTTTACTCAATCATAACTTGTGAATTTAAATTAAACCAGACCAGTGACTTCCCCACTAAAACCTGGGTTAAAATGTAACTGTGCTCCTATTGACATCATAGAACTTTGATTTGCATAAATTCCTGAGGGCTCTGCCTGCTTTAGGCAGGTGCCTCAACCACTTGCAAGTTAAGATCACAGGCAGCAGGAAAGGGGTGATCTTTGTCCAGTTTTAACTACTCACCAGATGGGTTCCACCAAGTGGGCAAGGTTAAAATCAACCCCAGTATTTTGCAGTTCACATACACTATTTTTGTATATAGTCTTTTCTCCTCTTCATGGATGTCCTCTTCTCCTTTCCTCCTTTGATTGCCAAGTTTTTTAGCCTCCCTGAAAGGTTTTTTTGAAAGGTCACAATGACATAATCTTATGTCAAGTGCAAAACTATGTGATACTTTATTGCTGTCTATATAAAGCCACAGGAAAGATCAAAGAACGTAAAACATTAGGAAGAAAATGGTACAAAGTAAGCTGCTGTGCAAATTTTAACCTGGTATATTTATCCTTGGCCTTTGGGCATGAAAAGGCATTCACTGTGCTCTAGGTCTATTCTTTCTATTGTGTATCCCTATGTTCTCCTCTCTTCTAATTTTTCCCCAATTTCCATGTATGTATGTGCATACGCAGCACTTGGCCTTGGGCCCAACATTGTACATTCACAAACAGTTACGACAGACACCAATTTTAATGATGTAAAGGAGACATGTTACCAACATACATTTTTTTCCTGATCATTGCCTTATGTACATGCTCTTCTAACTGGATCATGCACACTGGACAACTCAATAAATGGTTGTTCTAAAAATGGCCTTTTGTATGTATCAAAATAGGAAGTCAACTGCTCCTGCTGATTTAATTGTGAAAATGAACAATTAGTCAAGGAACCTGCTGGAGGAATCATTAATCATGCATGCAACTCAAATTGTGCTCAAACCAGACATGGTAGTAATTTAAATATTTAAATTGATTCATTAAGTAGTGCAAAGTGTATAAAAGATAAATATTTTTATTTTTGCATTCTCCGGCCCCATTTTAAAGGGAGGGAAGGTATGGTGTATGAGAGCTGTAAAAGTGAGGAGTGCACTCGGGGAGTCCAGGAACAAAGAGGTCTAGCTGATCTTAATGGCTATGCCTAATTTCCATTAATTTTCGTGGTGACCTACCCAAATCTGGACAGATTAATTACCTGGCCAGCAGGTGGGAGCTGGATTTCAGCAGCAGAAGGCCTCACTGGGGTCCCCTGGGAAAGGTCTTGGTGGTCAGTTAACTGATGAGGTGGGGTGGCAGGGGGGAGGACTCTGGATGTGACCATGGAGTGGAGGAGCCAAGGGCAAGGGACACTTAAGGCTTCCTGTGAGGCCCAAAGAGCACCCCTGCTCCTCCTGACCCACAAAGGAAACCTAAAATAAAAATTAATAACTCACCTCTCTGGGCCTCTTCTGCCCACAATCCAGCTCCTTAATGGTATAGGCTGGGGAAGTCATCACTGCTCCCACGCTCAGGCCTTCAACTAAAATTGTAAACAGAGTTCTGCTGACATCATTGGACCAAATCGAGCATTTAGAGAAGGATCGGACTGCTTTCCTGTAAATGTCCTACTCACTTGCTCAAACAAGCAAGTCAGCATCATGACATGGTGGGATGGCAGTGGGGTAAGTCGCTGCCTTCATATTAACTACTGCCCGCCCAGTTTACACGAAGCGATGGGAGCTAAAATCAGGACCTCTGAGTCAAAGCACAACATATTTCTCCAAAACTACAACCGCATGTACAGGAAGTGTCACCAGCTAGAGCAGCTCGAGTTCCGGGTTTTGGAGCTTGGGCAGCAGCTGGAGTCATTATGAGGCATCTGTGAGGCTGAGAGCTTTGTGGTTCGCATGTTTCTGGAGGATGGCACCCTGCAGGATAAAAATGTGCAGACAAAGAGGGAATTGGTGACTGCCAGATAGACTAGGAGGACCTGGCAGGCCAGGCAGACATTTTGCTCTCCAACCGGTATTCAGTTCTGAATACTGGTGCAAGTGATGGTTCCTCTGGGGAGTGCAGCCAAAGCCAAGTCCATGGCACTACAGCTGGCTTATATGCACAGGAGGAAGGAAGAAGAGTCGAAGAGCAATAGTGGTAGGGGATTCGATAGTGAAGGGGAACAGACAGGCACTTCTGTGGCCGAGGTGTGACTCCAGGATGGTATGTTGTCTCCCTGATGCCAGGGTCAAAGATGTCACTGAGCAACTGCAGGACATTCTGAGAGGGGAGGGTGAACAGTCAGGGGTCATGGTCCTTATTGGCACCAATGATGTCGGCAGAAAGAGGGATGGGGTCCTGAAGGCAGAGTTTAGGGAGCTAGGACAGAGATTGAAAAACAGGACCTCAAAGGTAGTAATCTTTGGATTACTCCCAGTGCCACGTGCTAGTGAGTATAGAAATAGGAAGATAGAGCTGATGGATACATGGCTGAAGAGATGGTGAAGGAGGAAAGGCTTTAGATTCTTGAGGCACTGGGACTACTGCAAGGGGAGATGGGGCCTGTACAAGCCAGTTGGGTTGCACCTCAACAGGGCTGGAACTAATGTCCTCACAAGGGGTTTTGCCAGTGCTGTTGGGAAGGGTTTAAACTAGCTTGGCAAGGGGATGGGAACCTGAGAGTAGATTCAGCAGGGAAAGAAGTTGGAAATGGAAGGCAGAAAATTACTAAGCATGTTTGGATGACAGAGGAAACAAAGGCTAAAAAATAGACAACAAGGGAGTTTGGCAGTGCTAAATGGTATTTACTTCAATGCAATAAGTCTAGGGAATAAGGCAGATGAGTGAGAGCACAAATTGACATGTGGGAGTATGATACAAGAGCTGTTACTGAGACATGCTGAAAGAAGGTTGGAATGGCAGCTCAACATTCCTGGTTACAGGGTTTTCAGAAAACATAGAGAGGGGGATAAAAAAGGAGTGGGGGGGGGGGGCTGCAATATTGATTCAAGAAACAATTATAGCTGTGAGGGGAATAATATGTTGGAAGCATCTTCAAATAAGGCCATATGATTTGAACTGAAGAACAAAAAAGGGGCGATCACACTACTGGAAGTGTACTATAGACCCCCAAACAGTCAGATATTGGCAAATATGTAGGGAAATATCTAGGCAAGTAACTCACCTCCTGTCTCCCCAAAGCCTGTTTACCATCTACAAGGCACAAGTCAAGAGTGTGATGGAATAGTCTCCACTTGCCTGGATGGGTGCAGTTCCAACAACACTCAAGAAGCTCGACACCATCCAGGACTAAGCAGCCCGCTTGATTGGCACCCCATTCACCACCTTCAACATTCACTCCCTCCACCACAGACGCACAGTTGCAGCATTGTGTACTGTCTGCAAGATGCACTGCAGCAACTCACCACGGCTGCTTCGACAGCGCATTCCAAACCAGCGATCTCCACCACCTAGAAAGACAAGGGCAGCAGATGCATGGGAACATTACCACCTGCAAGTTCCCCTCCCAGCCACAAACCATCCGACTTGGAACTATATCGCCGTTCCTTCACTGTTGCTGGACTAAGAAACTGGAACTCTCTTCCTAACAGCACTGTGGGTGTACCTACACCCCAAGGACTGCAGAGGTTCAAGAAGGCAGCTAACCACCACCACCACCTTCTCAAGGGCAATTAGGGATGGGCAATAAATACTGGCCTAGGCAGCGATGCCCACATCCTCGAAACAAATAAAAAAAATCTCGGAGAAGTGCCAAAACAATAGGACAGTAATAGTGGGGGATTTCAACCACCTTAATATT
The DNA here is from genome assembly GCF_036365525.1 of Heterodontus francisci. Lineage (NCBI taxonomy): Eukaryota > Metazoa > Chordata > Chondrichthyes > Heterodontiformes > Heterodontidae > Heterodontus > Heterodontus francisci. Next base: position 48,049,514 of record NC_090377.1, read on the forward strand.
AATATTAAAGGCACAGAGGGATGAGAATTCTTAAAATGCAGTCAGGTGAACTTTTTTAGACAGTACGTAGCAATCTCAACAGGAGGGGAGGGTTGTTGTCGACTTAGTTTTAGGGAATGAAGCTGGGAAGGGGGAAGGGGGATCAGTTGGGGAGCACTTTGGTGGAAGTGATTATAATTCAATTAGGTTTAGGAAATGGTCAAAGATAAACCAGGAATAAAAGTTTTCAATTGGGAAAAAGCTGATTTTACTAAGTTGAGATCTGATTTAACTTAAAGTGGACTGTAAACAGCTACTTGAAGGCAAATCAGTGCCTGATTAGTGGGAGACTTTCAAGGAAGAAATAGAAAGAGTTCAGAGCAAGTACGTTCCCTTAAAGAGAAAGTGTGGGACTAACACAGCCAGAGCCCCTGGATGTCGAGGGGCTTAAAACAGAGTATAAAGAAAAATGGGAAGCTTATAACAGTAAATGAGGCTTCAATACCACTGAAAACCTAGAGGAGTATAAAAAGTGTAGGGGTGAAATTAAAATGATAATTAGGAAAGCAAAGAGATGACAGGAAAAATATTGGCAAGTAAAAGAAACAAAAACCCTAAGTTTTTTATAAATACACAAAAAGCAAGAGGATAACTAAAGAAAGAGTAGGTCCTATTAGGAACCATAAGAGTAACCTGTTTGTGGAGGTGAAGGATGTTGGTATGGTTCTTAATGAATACTTTATCACTGTTTTCACAAAAGAGAGGGATAGTACAAACATTGCAATCAGGGAGGAGCAGTGTGAAATATTAGATGAAATTAACATAGTAAAAAAGGAAGTATTAAGGGGTTTAACATCTTTGAAAGTGGATAAATCCTTAAGCCCAGACGAAATGTATCCTAGGCTGTTAAGGGAGGCAAGAGAAGAAATAGCGGAGGCTCTGACCATCATTGTCCAATCCTCTCTGGCTGCAGGTGTGGTTACAGAGGACTGGAGGACATCTAACGTTGTATGAGTGTTTAAAAAGAGGGAAGGGGGTAGACTGAGTAATTACAGGTCTGCCACCCTAAAATCAGTAGTGGGAAAATTATTAGAAAAACGTCTGAGGGACAGGATAAATCTTCATTTAGAAAGGCACAGATTAGTCAAAGACATTCAGCACGGATTTGTTAAGGGAAAGTGTGTCTGACTAAGATGATTAAATTTTTTGAAGAGTTAACAAGGAGGGTCGATGAGGATAGTTCATTTGATATAGTCTCTATGGATTTGAGCAAGGCTTTTGATAAGATCCCACATGGCAGACTAGTCACTAGCCCATGGGATTAAAGGTGAAGTAGCAAGTTGGATCCAAAATTGGCTCAGGCCGGAAGCAAAGGGTAATGGTCAATGCGTGTTTTTGTGATTGGAAAGCTGTTTCTAGTGGGGTTCTGCAGGGCTCAGTACTAGGACCTTTGCTGTTTATGGTATATATCAATAATTTGCACTTCAATGTAGAGGTATGATTAAGAGGTTTACAGATGATACAAAAATTGACTGTGTGGTTGACAATATAAAGAAAGCTGTAGACTGCCGAAGTTATCAATGGACTAGTCAGGTCGGTGGAACAGTGACAAATGGAGTTCAGTCTGGACAATGCAATGTAATGCATTTGGGAAAGGCTAACAATGCATAGGAATACACAATAAATGGTAGTATACTGTTATGGTCAAGTGAGGAGGGGTCGAGGGGCTTCCCTCTTTTCCCTCTCCTTGTTTGACCACAACAGATTTAATACTTTCTTAAAGTGGATGTACTAGCTAATTCAGTAGGTGTTTGATTGCTTACTTGCTATGGTCATAACTGGAACCAATCGGACAGGTTTTCTTGAGTTAACAAAAAAATAGGTTAACTTTATTGTACCTAAACCGAACTAATAAAATAAAAAACAACACGCAATCTTTCACTCTCTCACACACACTAGAAGTTGACACACACACAAATAGGTTACAGAGTGGGGAAAGGTAGATCAGTTGAGTTAGAGTCCATAAAAAAAGGGTAGAGAGTCTGTAGATTTTGATGATTCAGCTGGCTTTTAGCTGAATTTGGTGGTCCTGAGGCTTTTAGTTTGAAGAGGTCGATGACTGGTTTGGTGAGTCTCTTGGGGATAGTGATGCAGATGATTTCCTCCAACGGGGTTTCTGATTGTATCTGGAGTATGCAACCCCGCCCCCCCACTTAGAGTCTGCTCATATCAGAGTTCAAAAGCTTCTCCTCTGCTGCAGAGAAAATAAAAACTGCTTCGAACCACAGATAGGGAGGGGCTTGTCACATGACAGTCACTCAGTGATTCAAATATAGCAGTATTTCTTCTTGCTGAGAAAACAGGTAGTTCATTTAAACTTCCTGGGTGTTGGTTCTTGCTGGAAAATTAGTAGACATTTTGTCTCTCTCCTCACAGGCTGTTGGATACAGTGTTGCAAATTAGGTGATCATCCTCAGCTGAAAGCATGACTTTGCTGGCAGCTTATCTTTTTGAAATATCTTTTTTTTAAAAAAAAGGTAGAAATTCAGATTTCCAGTCAGTGGATTAAAGAAAATTATCATTCAACAAAACACATTGGCTTAACAATACTGAGAGGTGTAGAGGGACCTTGGAATGCATGTCCACAGATTCCTGATTGTTGTTGCGTTTTCTTCTCCTTGTTCTTATTAACAAATAAACATCAAGGCACCAACCACACATAAGGATTGGTTAACACACAAATACATAGGTTTACGTATTAAGGAGTTGGAGAGTTCATAGCAGCTTTACAGTGTAAGAGAACTTGAAAACATGTCCGATCTGGCTGCTCCCTCACAGCAGACTTAGACAGAATCTGAATCACATGATACATTGCATCATTTCCCTTCCAGTAATGTATACAGAAAACATAACCACACCTACTTAAAGGCATACCACAACAAGGTGGCTGGACTGGTGGATAAGGTGGTCAAGAAGACATACAACATGTTTGCCTGTATAAACCGAGGCATAGAATATAAGAGCTAGGAGGTTATGCTGGCACTGTATAAAATACTAATTAAGCCACAGCTGGAATACTGTGCACAGTTCTGGTCACCACACTATAGGAAAGATGTGATTGGACTTGAGGGGCTACAGCAGAGATTTATGAGGATGTTGTCTGGACTGGAGAATATTAGTTATGAGGAAAGCTTGGATTGGCACGGGTTGTTTTCTTAGGAATAGAGGAAGCTGAGGGCAGATCTAATAGAAGTGTATAAAACTATGAGGAGTCACAACAGAGTGGATAGGAAGGCCCTATTCCCTTGATTGTGTGGTCCATCAATGACTGCAAGAGGAAGTTAGATCACCACTGGAGAGAAATAAATTTGCAGGGCTATAGGGATCAAGCTGGGGAGTGCGACTGAATGCATAGCTCTGTGGAGAGCCGGCATGGACTCAATGGACTGAATAGCCTCCTTCGGTGCCATAAATGACTCTATGATTCTATAACCAGGGAGCAAAGATTTGGGGGAAGAGGTAGGAAGTTTAGAGGGGATTCAAAGGGAAATTTTGTCACTCAGAGAGTGGTGGGAATGTGGAACTCAATGCCTGAAAGGGTGGTAGAAGCAGAAACCCTCATAACATTTACAAAGTACGTGGATATACACTTGAAGTGCTATAACCGCCAACGGTACCGACTAAGAGCTGGAAAGTGGGATTAGGCTCGATGGCTACTTGTTGGCTGGCATGGACATGATGGTTTGAATGACCCTCTTCTGTGCTGTAAATTTCTGTGATTCTATCAGATGTATAAAGCCTAAAATCAGAGAACCAAAGGCTATGGATGGAGTGAGGCTGTGAAAGAACTGAAGATGAGGAGATTAAAAGCAAAATACTGTGGATGCTGGAAATCTGAAATAAAAACAAAAACAAGAAATGCTGGAATCACTCAGCAGGTCTGGCAGCATCTGTGAAAAGAGAAGCAGAGTTAACGTTTCGGGTCAGTGACCCTTCTTCGGGGGAGATTAAATTCAATACAATGGGGACAGGAAGCTAGTTCAGATCAGCAGAATGGGGGTGGTGGTTGAACAGGGCAGTGAAAGACAATATAAGTGAAGCAGAATTTGAAAGAATTTGAGTTTACAGCGGGAAAAGCATGGGAGACCAGCAAAGGAGACATTGGAGAAATCAAATCTATAGCAGACAAATGCGTAGATTTCTAACATCAGAGACAGAGGCTGGAATTTTATGACCCCGCAGGAGCGGGCTGGAGACGGGGGTGTAAAATTGAGTGGGAGGCAGGGGGTGCCATTCCCGTCGCCTTCCCACCCCCACTGCAATTTTATGAGTGGCAACAGCGGCGGTAGTGGCGACGACAACAAACTGCTTGCCCGTCCCAGGCCAATTAAGGCCCTGAAGTGGCCAATTAATTGCCACTTAAAGGCCTCCCCCCGCTGCTGCTTGTATATTACCAGCGGCAGGCGGGTGGCTCAGGACCTCAGGAAACTGCCCAGTAAAATCTGGCGGCCTCCTTGTGGGCTGTGGGGTGCCCTCCTGATCGTGCACCTTGTGCCCCATCGAGGTCCCCCCACGGCACAAGCCACCGCCACTGCAGCACATTTTCCCCCTCCCCCCCAACCAACCTCCCCTTGCCTCACCGGATCCCAACCGATTGTCTCTGGCGAGGGCCCACAGACTTACCTTAATTCCAGGGCCTTCTCTATTGCTACTCCTCTTGCTGAGTACACTCCCAGCACTGGCCACCGCTCCCAGTGGTGCTGCTGGGTCTGAGAGATGCCAGTCCACTGATTGGCCAGCAGTTCTTGGAGGCGGAACTTCCTGCCTCAGAAGTTCTGCCCAAGGCCAATTAAGGGCCTGGTCCCTTAATTGGACCCAGTGTAGGTGGGCTCGCCACTGACATTTTGGCCATTGGGTGGGGCCTCCACCCTGATGTAAAATTCCAGCCAGAGTGACTGCGCACTTGGACAAGTATCAGTTGATCAAAGTGTGTTAGCATGGATTTGTGAAGGGTAAATCATGCCTGCCTAATCTAGTTGAATTTTTTGAGGAGGTGACTAACACGGTAGATATGGTAGTGTCCATGGATATCTATATAGACTGAGATAAAAACAGAAAGTGCTGGAAATGCTCAGTAGGTCTGCCAGCATCTGTGGAGAGAGAAACAGAGTTAACGTTTCAGGTCTGTGATCTTACATCAGAACTGGCAAAGGTTAGAAATATAATAGGCTTTCAACAAGTGAAGAGGAGGAGGAGGGGATGGAGAACAAAAGGGAATGTGTGTGATAGGGCAGAGGGCAGGAGAGATTAAATGATAAAGATTTCATGGAGCAAAGCCAAAGGGAGTGATAATAGTTGCATTGAAAGACAAAGTATTAGTCCAGAGAGAGTGTTAATGGCAGAATAGTGAACAGCTCTGTCCAAAAGCAAAAAAACAGAAAAACAAATTTAAGACAGGCCCATGGTTAAAAAAGAGATTAGAAAAAAGGCAGTCATGCTTTGAAATTGTTGAACTCAATGTTGAGTCCAGAAGGCTGTAGAGGTTTTTTTATTCATTCATGGTATGTGGGCGTCACTGGCTATGCCAGCACTTATTGCCCATCCCTAATTGCCCTTAAGAAGGTAGTGGTGAGCTGCCATCTTGAACCGCTGCAGTCCATGTGAGGTAGGTACACCCACAGTGCCGTTAGGAAGGGAGTTCCAGGATTTTGACCCAGAGACAGTGAAGGAACGGCAATATAGTTCCAAGTCAGGATGGTGTGTGACTTGGATGGGAACTTGCAGGTGGTGATGTTCCCATGTATCTGCTGCTCTTGTCCTTCGAGGTGGTAGAGGTCGCGAGTTTGGAAGGTGCTGTTGAAGGAGCCTTGATGCGTTGCTGCAGTGCATCTTGTAGATGGTACACACTGCTGCCACTGTGCGTTGGTGGCGGAGGGAGTGAATGTTTGTGGATGGGGTGCCAATCAAGCGGGCTGCTTTGTCCTGGATGGTGTTGAGCTTCTTGAATGTTGTTGGAGCTGCACCCATCCAGGCAAGTGGAGAGTATTCCATCACACTCCTCACTTGTGCCTTGTAGACGGTGGACAGGTATTGGGGAGTCAGGAGGTGAGTTACTCGCTGCGGGATTCCTAGCCTCTGACCTGCTCTTGTAGCCACGGTATTTATATGGCTACTCCAGTTTTTTGTCAATGGTAGCCCCTAGGATGTTGATAGTAGGGGTTTCAGCGATGGTAATGCCATTGAATGTCAAGGGGAGATGGTTAGATTCTCTCTTGTTGGAGATGGTCATTGCCTGGCACTTGTGTGGTGAGGAGTCACGAATGGTGCTGAACATTGTGCAATCATCAACAAAGATCCCACTTTTGACCTTATGATTGAAGGAAGGTCCTTGATGAAGCAGCTGAAGATGGTTGGGCCTAGGACACTACCCTGAGGTACTCCGGCAGTGATGTCCTGGAGCTCAGATGATTGACCTGCAACAACCACAGCCATCTTCGTTTGCGCTAGGTATGACTCTAACCAGCAGAGAGTTTTCACCCTGATTCCCATTGAGTCCAGTTTTGCTAGGGCTCCTTGATGCCATACTCGGTCAAATGCTGCCTTGATGTCAAGGCCAGTCACTTTCACCTCACATCTTGAGTTCAGCTCTTTTGTCCATGTTTGAACCAAGGCTGTAATGAGGCCAGGTGCTGAGTGGCCCTGGCGGAACCCAAACTGGGTATCACTGAGCAGGTTATTGCTAAGCAAGTGTTGCTTGATGGTACTGTTGATGACATCTTCCATTACGTTGCTGATGATTGAGAGCAGACTGATGGGGCGGTAATTGGCCGGGTTGGACTTGTCCTGCTTTTTGTGTACAGGACATACCTGGGCAATTTTCCACATTGCCGGGTAGATGACAGTGTTGTAGCTATACTGGACCAGCTTGGCTAGGGGTGCGGCAAGTTCTGGAGCACAGGTCTTCAGTACTATTGCTGGAATATTGTCAGGACCCATAGCCTTTGTAGTATCCAGTACCTTCAGTCGTTTCATGATATCACGTGGAGTGAATCGAATTGGCTGAAGACTGGCATCTGTGATGCTGGGGACGTCAGGAGGGGGCTGAGATGGATCATCAACTTGGCACTTCTGGCTGAAGATTGTTGCAAATGCTTCAGCCTTATCTTTCGCACTGATATGCTGGGCTCCCCCGTCATTGAGGATGGGGATATTTGTGGAGCCACCTCCTCCAGTTAGTTGTTTAATTGTCTATGAGTGCCTAATCAGAAGATGAGTTGCTGTTCTTAAAGCTTATGTTGAGGTTCACTGGAACACTACCGCAGGCCAAGGACAGAAATGTTGGCACGGGAGCAGGGTGGTGAATTTAAATAGTAAGCAACCAGAAACTCAAGGTAATGCTTGCGGAATGACTGGAGGTATTCCGCAAAGCTGTCTCCCAATCTGCATTTGGTCTCCTCAAAGTAGAGGTGACTGCATCGTGCGCAGTATACACTGGATCTTTCTTCCCTTTCACTTCTTTTTGATGCCATCCCTTCTACTAATCTGATCCCTTTCCGTGTATTCACAATACCCCCTCTCCTTCCTATCTCTGCTGCTGAATGATCTGCACCTTGCAAAGGACTCAGTTTTATTTCCTTATGCCCCCACCTCAATTATTCCAGACAAGTACCTGTTCCCTTTGATCCAAGACTATTTGCATCATTTCATGACTCCACAGTCTTCATGAAGCTTGACATGTGATGGAGCATCTTCAGATATCTCTAGCAGAGCGAAGCCGACATCTTACAGGCTTTGTTACACACAACAGCGTGTTTCAGTACTGCAGAATGCCCTATAGACTAAGTTCAGCATCTAGCGTGTTCCGGAAGATTGTCTCTTCAGACTTGTCAGACCGAGGGGATACTCAACCGTCTCAATAACATCGTTGTCCATGGAAGGCACAAGGCAGAACATGATCAGCAATTATCCATGGTGCTCGCTCGACTCGCACAACACAATTTGACACTCAACAAGGACAAATGCACATTCGCGGCATACAAGATTGACTTTCTTAGTTACAAAGTGACAGCAGCTGGAATAAAACCATGTACAACAATGTCAAAGCTATTCATGTGTTTCTGACCCCATCTAATGCAAAAGAGTTGGCATCTTTCCTCAGTACTACCAACTTTTATCACAAATTTGTGTCCTCCTATGTGGAAATTGTAGCGCCTCTGTAATGAGTTCTTTTATGTTGTCTGATGCAACATAAATGAGATGCGTGGAGTTCAGTTGGTTGACGATCTGAAAACAGGTTTATTACGGCTAACTATTATATCCAGTACAGCGCAAACTATTTACAGAATCTTACTCTGGGTGTTACAGTTGCAGAGTAACTCTGGCTTTGAGTCACATGACTGTATTCTGGTACTTAACTCATTAGCATACTAAGATCTTAAAGGGACATCACTCTTAAAGACAATCATACAACATCCCCATTCTTTCCAAAGATAAGTCTCATATGCTAAAAGTAAAAACATATAACATTAGATAATATCAAAATTATTTACACGGAATATAGATTATAAAATTTACAAGTATAGAGATTTAAAGGTCCATATATCGTCTCGGTGGTTTGACAACTCTTGCTTGGGGAATTTGCGTCTCATCTGTTGCTGGTCATTCTGAAGTTTCTCCCTCTCTGCATTTAGTCTCTGTTGCTCTGCCTTCAGTCTGCTAACATGCTCTGCTGCTTTTCTCAAGATGACCACTTTTGAGGCCTTGTCATTCTTGGAAAGCTCCAGCACCTCACCTTGAAGAGCCATAGACAATGCCTCAACTCATTCCTCCTCTGCCTCTTCAGGACTTTTCGTGTCCTTCGCCTCTCCTCATCTTCCATGTCTGAAGGCTTGGGGCTCAAAATCGAGGACTTGTTGGCGGTAGCTGTTCATTTTGGTTCATTGTGCTGCTGGTGGTTCTCTAGATAGCAGAGGTGAAGGTGCGGCATAGTTGGGCTGTTGCTGAGTTTTGAGAATGCACCATTTGATGCTGGTTAGAGTCTGCGAGCGGGTTCTGATCTTTGGAGATTTTGCCTTGGTTGTGATGTTGAGATGCTGACATGCTGGTAGTCCTGTCACTGCTGGTCTGCTCGTGTCTACTAAGTAGGATGTTTGTGGTTTCTATGCTGACTTGCTATAGCTGCATTGCATTGTTAGTGTGTCACTGCAAGGGATGGGTGACCCGTTGTATGCAGATAACTTGGCAGTTGTCAGTTATGTCATTGATTTCCAATGACTCCGATACATATCTTTGAGGATTCGGACTGGTAGATATTTGCACTAGCACTGGAGTCAATCTTAACCCTGAGTTTGTGTTTGCCAGCTTTCTTTGGGCACATGATGTTAATAGTGGCAAAAGCTGCCAGCTGTTTGACTCCATCAACATGATGTGTCAGGTTCACAATGTGGAATGCCTGCTCATCTTTTGCCTGACTAGTACTTCTCTATGGGTCTTGTCTCAGGTCTGTTTTGCTGTGAACTTCATGAATTGGCTTGCATTTACGTAGGTCTCTGACACTTTCCTTGCTGCTGTTGCCGCGCCTGTTGGCTGTTTGGTTGCACCCTACTGTGACTTCTGGTTGTGGCTTTGGAGCCAGATTTCCTGTATAGGCGGGACCATGTCCTTTTGTACCACATGCCTTGCATAAGTCTTGAAATGTAGGACAATTTTGCGGTGAGTGGAACCAACCACACTTACCACACAGCTTGATTGCTCTTTTCGACCTGGTTATCTTGCCGATACTGTTGGCTGCATCTAGTGCTTGCAGGTGCTATTGACCAGCTACAGTGACTTACTATTTCCTGCCATCTTCCAATAGTGCATCAATGCTGTGACCTTTCTTTCTGAAATGCTTCAATGGGTGTCGAGACAATCACCAACTACATTAGACACTCCGACAGCTCAGTTTCTGAGAAAGCACATGCACTGCCCTTGCTACGACATCTACTGATGAACTGGTCAATTGATTCCTGTGGCTGTTGCCTGTAGGACATTAATTCATAAATTCACTCTCGATCGGAGATGATCATCCAGCACTGTCCATATCATTGTGGGATCTTTCTGGTCTTCATCAAATAATCCAGCGGTGTTGATTCTGTGCAATCCCTCATTCGCAAATGCTATCAATATTTTCACAGCCTGCTTTTCTGGTTCTACAATTACTTGGTCTGTGAAGTATAGCTACATTCTTTGTTTGAAAAGTTGGAACTCGGATAGGATATCCATAGTCTTCCAGTTCATGCTGGGAAATTTTGCATCCATCTTCCTGTTGTTCTTTTGTTAAAATTTGCTTTAAGCCTTGTTCTATGAATCTGCACTGTTTCCCCTTTAAGAAACTGTTCTTTAATCTAGCTGCTTTGATTGACAGGAGCAGGTGTTTGCTAGTGCTGTGTGTTTATCTTGTTTCCAGCATTTAAGCCTGTTCTGTTTACACAGATGTTCAATAGGCAGTTCAATGGATTTTTGTTTTGCTAGAGTTTGTTTATGTTGTTCACATGCGAGTGGTTCCCTGAGTTTTTTTATTGTGGCTTCTTGAATGGAAGCTCATATTCAAACTCGAGTGGTTTAATGCTTTTTGTTTTTAAACTTTGGCTGTGTGGATGAATTTCTGCAGAGATCAGGGTTTCCCTACCTTTCTTCTAACAGACCCCTCCTCTAATGGCGCTGACCACGAGCAGTCTGGGAAGGAATTCCGGTGTTCCCTGCTATTTTTGTACATGGACCTTTTGAAAATAAAAACGATCTTTTGAAGGACTTCAAAGCTTTATTTTTTAAACAATGCCTCACCCAATTTACTTGCAGCCTGTCCTTCTGTGCTCTGTCTGCTACAGCTTGAATTAAGTTCTTTTTATTTACTGTTTGAGTCAGTATTGTTTTTTGAATGTTGTTTCCAGTGGCTGCAGGAATGGTCCTTTTCATGTCTGTTTTACCTGTGGTCTTCAACGTAGACTTTTTTCTTCTCGCCATGGCTGCCACTGTATAATAAGTACTTTTATGATGTTTGATGAGATGCGTGGAGTCCAGTTGGTTGAAGATCTCAAAACAGATTTATTACAGCTAACTATTATATACAGTACAGAGCAAACTATTTACAGAACCTTACTCTGGGTGTTACAGTTGCAGAATGATACTAGTTTTGAGTCACATGACTGCATCCTGGTACTTAGCTTATTAGCAGACTACGATCTTAAAGGGACATCACTCTTAAAAGAAATCATACAACAGCCTCTTTGAGGCTGCACAAAGATACACAAAGGGAATGGACAATCGCACAGCAAATAGCGTTTGACACATTAAAGGCGAAGAAAGCATCTCTGCCAGTCCTTGCGCATTTCAACCCACATGTGGAAACGTATGTCACAACAGACATATCAGGAAATGCGATAGGAGCTGCACTCTCACAGTACATTGCAGGAAGCAAACGACCAATCGCATGCGCGTCATGTCCATTGTCAGAAACTGAATGCAAATACTCCACTGGAGAGCCTGAAGCACTAGCCTGCATCTACACTTGTGAACATTGGCACATTTTTTTCTGTATCGATCACCAAGCGTTGACTACATCGTTAGCCAAATCAGGATTTGGCCGATGACCTCTACGCATTTACCAGTGGTCTGATCGTCTTCATCAGTATAACATTGAGATCGAATATCTTGCAGGTTCATGCAACCATGTAGCTGACATGCTAAGCTAGTGCAGACAGCATTAGTGATAGCGAAGTGACTTACGTAGTTGTGGTGATTTCACACATGACCACAGAATCACAGAATTGTTACAGTGCATAAGGAGGCCATTTGACCCATCGTGTCCGCACCAGCTCTCTGAAAGAGCAATTCACTCAGTTCCATTCCACCGCCTTCTGTTCGTAACCCTGCACATTCTTCCTTTTCAAATAACAGTCTAATTCCCTTTTGCATGCTTCAATTGAACCTGCCTCCACCACACTCTCAGGCAGTGCATTCCAAACTTGAACCACTTGCTGCGTGACAAAGTTTTTCCTCATGTTGCTTTTGCTTCTCTTACCAAATACTTTAAATCTGTGGCCTTTCATTCTCGATCCTTTCACAATTGGGAACAGTTTCTCTCAATCTACTCTGTCCAAAATCTTGTGACATGAGAGGAGTTGAAGGCAGTGTCAGTGGCAGATAGCGTACTGCAGAAAGTAAGCTAGTACCTACAGTACCTAAAAACTAATAGGCCTCATGAAATAGAGGAAGAACTAGCCCCCTCATGCAATGAGCTCACATTGTTTGATGACAACTATATCGCACACAGAACTCGAGCAGTTATCCTAAAATTGCTACAGCAATGGGTGTTGCATCTTGCTCATGAAAGATTTCCGAATGTCAATAAAATGAAATAACGATCCTGTGAAGCAGTCTGGTGGCTAGCAATAGATCGCCGCATAGAAGAGTTCATCAAAAACTGTGTTGCATGTACACTCAGTGAAAAATCTGCTAGACCATGTACTGCACCTCTACAGCCAACCCCAATGGCCAACAAAACCAACAACTCCAAGTAGATATTTTTGGAGAAGTGCATGAAGCTCCAAGCAATCAACATTTTTTTGCCTGTTGTTCACGATCCACATAGCAAGTGTCCAGAAATTGCTACAACAAATTCCATAACCACCACTTCGGTCATTGACATACTAGACAAGTTGTTTACAACATGGCGTTTGCCAGAGACTATCACTATGGACAACGGACCGCAGTTTGTTTCCAGTCAGTTCACGGAGTTCCTAGCAAGCTACGGAATTCACCACCATCCAACATTGGGATACAACTGCAATCAAATGGTGGCATTGAACGTTTCAACAGGGTGATCAAGGATAGTTTGAGAGCGAGTGTGTCAGAGGGGAAAACGTTTGAACAATCCATTCATATCTTAACAAAGAACAAAGAACAAAGAAAATTACAGCACAGGAACAGGCCCTTCGGCCCTCCAAGCCTGCGTCGATCTAGATCCTCTATCTAAACCTGTCGCCTATTTTCTAAGGGTCTGTATCTCTTTGCTTCCTGCCCATTCATGTATCTGTCTAGATACATCTTAAAAGACGCTATCGTGCCCGCGTCTACCACCTCCGCTGGCAACGTGTTCCAGGCACCCACCACCCTCTGCGTAAAGAACTTTCCACGCATATCCCCCCTAAACTTTTCCCCTCTCACTTTGAACTCGTGACCCCCAGCAATTGAATCCCCCACTCTGGGAAAAAGCTTCTTGCTATCCACCCTGTCTATACCTCTCATGATTTTGTACACCTCAATCAGGTCCCCACTCAACCTCCGTCTTTCTAATGAAAATAATCCTAATCTACTCAACCTCTCTTCATAGCTAGCGCCCTCCATACCAGGCAACATCCTGGTGAACCTCCTCTGCACCCTCTCCAAAGCATCAACATTCTTTTGGTAATGTGGCGACCAGAACTGCATGCAGTATTCCAAATGTGGCCGAACCAAAGTCTTATACAACTGTAACATGACCTGCCAACTCTTGTACTCAATACCCCGTCCGATGAAGGAAAGCATGCCGTATGCCTTCTTGACCACTCTATTGACCTGCGTTGCCACCTTCAGGGAACAATGGACCTGAACACCCAAATCTCTCTGTACATCAATTTTCCCCAGGACTTTTCCATTTATTGTATAATTCACTCTTGAATTGGATCTTCCAAAATGCATCACCTCGCATTTGTCCGGATTGTACTCCATCTGCCATTTCTCTGCCCAACTCTCCAATCTATCTATATTCTGCTGTATTTTCTGCTACTATCTTCACTATCTGCTACTCCACCAATCTTAGTGTCGTCTGCAAACTTGCTAATCAGACCACCTATACTTTCCTCCAAATCATTTATGTATATCACAAACCCAGTACGGATCCCTGTGGAACACTACTGGTCACACGTCTCCATTTTGAGAAACTCCCTTCCACTGCTACCCTCTGTCTCCTGTTGCCCAGCCAGTTCTTTATCCATCTAGCTAGTACACCCTGGACCCCATGCGACTTCACTTTCTCCATCAACCTACCATGGGGAACCTTATCAAACGCCTTACTGAAGTTCATGTATATGACATCTACAGCCCTTCCCTCATCAATCAACTTTGTCACTTCCTCAAAGAATTCTATTAAGTTGGTAAGACATGACCTTCCCTGCACAAAACCATGTTGCCTATCACTGATAAGCCCATTTTCGTCCAAATGGGAATAGATCCTATCCCTCAGTATCTTCTCCAGCAGCTTCCCTACCACTGACGTCAGGCTCACCGGTCTATAATTACCTGGATTATCCCTGCTACCCTTCTTAAACAAGGGGACAACATTAGCAATTCTCTAGTCCTTCGGGACCTCACCCGTGTTTAAGGATGCTTCAAAGATATCTGTTAAGGCCCCAGCTATTTCCTCTCTCACTTCCCTCAGTAACCTGGGATAGATCTCATTCGGACCTGGGGACTTGTCCACCTTAATGCCTTTTAGAATACCCAACACTTCCTCCCTCCTTATGCCGACTTGACCTAGAGTAATCAAACATCTGTCCCTAACCTCAACATCCGTCATATCCCTCTCCTCGGTGAATACCGATGCAAAGTACTCGTTTAGAATCTCACCCATTTTCTCTGACTCCACGCATAATTTTTCTCCTTTGTCCTTGAGTGGGCCAATCCTTTCTCTAGTTACCCTCTTGCTCCTTATGTATGAATAAAAGGCTTTGGGATTTTCCTTAACCCTGTTTGCTAAAGATATTTCATGACCCCTTTTAGCCCTCTCAATTCCTCGTTTCAGATTGGTCCTACATTCCCGATATTCTTCAAAAGCTTCTTCTTTCTTCAGCCGCCTAGACCTTATGTATGCTTCCTTTTTCCTCTTAGCTAGTTTCACAATTTCACCTGTCATCCATGGTTACCTAATCTTGCCATTTCTATCCCTCATTTTCACAGGAACATGTCTCTCCTGCATGCTAATCAACCTCTCTTTAAAAGCCTCCCACATATCAAATGTGGATTTATCTTCAAACAGCTGCTCCCAATCTACATTCCCCAGCTCCTGCCGAATTTTGGTATATTGATTCACCCCACACTCTCTGACCGAAAAGACACCGGCCAAACTTATGATTGGTCGTAACATTCGTATGCTGCTGACTATTCTTCAGCCATCACTGCCATCCAACACAAATGTCACAGCGAAAGCAGAAGAAGTTGCGAAGTGACAAGGCAAAGTAAAAGTGCACTCTGATAAGGGAACATGCGCAAGGAAACCATGATTCACAGTTGGAGATTGGGTTTGCATCAAATGTCCATTTAGCAGCCACAAGTTTGTGTCATCTCTATTGCAGCCTAAGCAGATCAAGCTGATGCTCGATACCAATGCTTATCTCTTGGATTGCGAGCAGATCTGGAAACTTCAACGATCATGACTATGAGAATACATTTCCTTTTCTGATTAGCAATCGTGATCTTGATCATCTACCTCATCAAGATGATTGTGCTGAACCACACCCACATCTTCGTCGATCTTGGTGCCATTATAGGAGACCTCCATATCTCGAAGATTATTTATGCACTTAGAGAAACAAATGGATTCTAAGAAATGACTCAATGGGCTGTATTTTAAGAGCCCGCCACCAATCTTGGCAGCAAGCTGAAAAAATGGTGGCCTGCTCGCTCAGGACACACGCCAAAGTACTACCTCGATCTGATGCACGGTGGCTCATTTAAATAGCTGGAGCAACCCGTTCCCCCCTACCCCAGTTTCATGGAGGGGGTGGGACGTCCGTCCCCATCAATGACGTCAGCTACTTGTGCACAGGTGCTGGTGCCATTTTTAATGGGCAGCCAGCCCAACCACCTAATTTAAATTTTTAAAGACATACTCCCAAAATTAAATAAATACATTTCTAATGCCCCTTTCCCAACTCCCAATAGCAATTACATTAACTGTTGTCCTTCACCCCCAAAAAATACTTACCTTTAACATCTGACCTTTAGCCCCCCCAAAACTACACAAAGTTTACAGTTCAACCTTTCCCACCATCCCCTACACCCATTACATTTATTTGACCCCGTCCCTCCCCTGCTGCACTGAAAATCTTACCTTCTACCTCCTCCCCACCAGTGTGGCATCATCTTTCCCGGATAGGGATTTGAAGGCACAGGAGTGCTGGCTGCTGCACTGAAGATTGCGGTGGACCATCAAGATTGCAGGTAAGTGTATGTTAATTCATTCATTCTATTGATTTGAATATTTTAATTGTGGCCCCGTTGCTCAGCGGCGAGGAGGTCGCCACGGAACCTCGCCGCTATTGGGAGGATTGGGCCTGGCCCACACACCATCAAGGTCCTTGGCAGGACTCATCCAGAGCCATCTTCAGACCCCCCCGCCCCCGCCACGGAACCCGACGCCTGAGGGAGAACAAGATCCAACCCAATATATGCATGTTTGATGATTATGAAGGTTTAATTCAAAATAAGTTCCTTAGTGTACAAGGGGGGAAATATGTTGTGTTTGATTGCTCAGTGTTCGATTACTCGAGGCTATGTTTGTAACACTGCTCACTATACTGTCAGTCCACCCTGAGGGGGTGTGATTCCAAAAGTGAAATGAAGACAGAGATCCCAGGCAGCCATCTGAATAAAGCCTACACACACAGAGAAATCATTAGTCTAGTTTCTTTATGCTTGGGAGATTGAAACATAAACTTATCATATCATCTTTATCCAAAAACACATCCACTTATACAAACAGAAATGACTCTTCACCCTACTGCATTCCCCTTATGCATTCCCCTAGTGCCTGCCTTGCAGGTGCCTTTGCCTTTCCTAGTGCTCCTACACAAAGCTACTCCAGTGACTGCTGTATGGCTGGTGGAAGGCTGCTGACTGCTGAAGTTTAATCGGGGAGACCCCAGAAGGTCTTGCAGGATGCTATCGAGTAGCTCTGGGCCTTGAGGGCCTGGCTTGGGACTGCATCATCTCGGCACTGCATCAGCTCCTCACCATACTGGCTGAGCGGCAACAGCAAGGGCAGTGGCAGAGTGGCAGTGGTAGGAGCACGAATGCTGTCATCCTGAGAGAAGGTAGCAAGTTCATCTCATGGTGCCACTGCCGCTCCCCCAGGGTAGCACCTCAACAATCCTATCAATCTGCTGAAGCACAGATTGCTGGACTGCTGCGACAGCCTGCAAGCCTCTTTGAGCACTGAAGTCTGCAGCCATGATGGCAGCAGTCTGAGCCTGCATGACAGCCAACATAGATCTTATCACATCTGCCTGAACCTCCACTGCAGCACTGAGATGTTGCATGTGTTCCACCTGTGCTGCAGTGGAAGCTGAGACAGCGATCACAGCCTGTTGTTGGCCACCACCTCCACGGTGAAGGGCATGGGCGCCAAGCTCATCAATGCCTTGTGCCACGTCAGAGCAGGATTCCTCCATGTTCCATGACAGTGACAGAAGTCTGTCTGTCAGATCTGTCAATGCACAAAGCATCTCAGTGTTAAGTTCATCAGTGTTTTCCTGCATGCCGCCCTATCAAAGTCCTCATCTGAGTCCACTGTAAAAATATCTGGCTGCAATCTCACCCTCCAGTGAGCCGGTACACAAGCTTTGCTTTCTCCCAGCCTGGCTGTAGCCCATTTGTGCCCGGTGTCTCACCATGTACACTAGCCTCTATACTAGCCTCTAAAGTTCACCAGTGCCAGTGTCTGAACTGGTGACTGCGAGTGTCAGATCAAGTGATGGTGCTTCCTCATCAGTGGTGTGCTGCTCCTCTCTCTCGTCCTCCTGAGTTTGTTGTGGCTGGGCAGGTGGCAGTTCTTGGGTATTTGAAATCAGAAAATCAGAAGGGGGAGGCTATGGTAAAGGAGGTGGGGAGGGTGGTGTGGAAAGCAAGAGGTTGCACATCATACCAGATCGCAGTATGAGACTGAGGTGCGGTTGAGAAGGGGAATAAGGTACGAACAAACCATAATCCTGACTACTCTCGGTGACACCGGAAGTTACAGGCTCTGTCGCAGCCAGCCCCTTGATGCTTAGCACCATATCCTCCATTGGGGTCAGGGAATGAAGGTCTGGTTGTTCCTCACTGGTTCTGTTTTGCTCCCTGCTTGTTAACCTTGTCCTACAAGAGACAGGGAAGAATGTCAATGATTCTGTTGCACTGTGTTTGGTTGATGTTCCTTCCATAGCTGAATAGCTGAAGGTATGTGAAGGCAGTGAGAGGTGGGTGTGAGGCTGTCATCAGTGGAAGGTATGTGAGAGTGAGGTGGGATATCTGAATGTTAGGCATGAGTTCTAAGTGCTCAGGACTGCAGATGGCTGAGTGATAGGGGTGTGGTGCATTAAGCAGCATCAGGTTAGTGTTGTGTTGGGTAGGAGATGTTTTTTGAGATGCATTCATTGGTGTTGACTACCAACATGAGGTCATTGAACTTCTTGTGGCACTGCTGCCAGGTCCTTGGGGCCAGATTCCTTGTATTGACCTTCCCTGACCACCTGCTCCCATGCACTTCGGAGGACGTTCCATGAGGGCCTCCTGTCCTCCCGCGGAAACATGATCTGTCCTCCTGTCGATGTACATGGCTAAGGCCTCCGATAATGCTTCTATGAACCTGAGAGCCTTCTCTCTGCCCTGGTGCTCCATTACTCCTGTTTCCATTTGCAGCACTGGAAGTCAGCAGCAGCCTCCTTTCATTCAGCGCAGCTTCCCTTTAAAAGGGATAGACTGCCTTTAAGAGCTGGAGGTAGCTGCAACACATGCATGCCTCACACATTGTTAGCCCCCCTGTGGAGCATACAGTCATCCAGCAGCATGGGCCACATCTGGTTGCATGCTGAAATCATGGAAATGAGGAGCCAACACAAAATATGCATGCTGCCTGCCGCATCTGGACTAGCCGTAGGCATATCGGAAATCATGACCTGTGCGTCCAAAGCTGGGTGCAAATGAATTTTTATCCCTATGTTCCTAGAAACTATGAAATTAGGAACCAGGAACAATAGTTTCTGGTGCACGGCAAAGAGATTTAGGTGTCTATGTACACAAATTATTAAAAGATAGTGGCGTGTTACAAAAAGGGCAATGGAATGTTGGCCTTTGTCTCAAGGGAGATGCAATGCTAAGAGGAGGAAGTTTTGCTCTATTTGCATAGAGCCTTGGTCAGACCCCATATGGAGTACTGCATTCAGTTCTGGGCACCACATCTCATGAAAGGTATATTGGCCTTGGAGGAGGTATTGCGCAGATTTGCCAAAATGACATTGGGGCTTAAAGGGTTAAATTATGAGGACAGTTTGCATAAACTGATGGCTTGTGTTGCACTGAATAAAAAAGGTTAAGCAGTGGTCTAATTGAGGTGTTTAAAATACAAAAGATCACAATAGGATAGATACAGAAAAACTAATTCCTGGTGGGTGAATCCAGAACAAGATGGCACAATCTTAACTCAGAACTAGGCCATTTAGGAGTGAAATCAAGAAGCACCTTTCACACAAAGGGGATTGGAAATCTGGAACTCACTCCTTAAAAGGCTGTGGATGCTGAGTCAATTGAAATTTTCAAAACTAAGATTGATAGATTTTTGTTAAGTATGGGTAGCAAAGGATATGGATCAAGGGTGGACAAATTGCGTTGAGTTACAAATCAGCTATGATCTGACTGAATAGCAGAACAGACTAAAGTGACTCTACCCCGTTCCTATGTTTCTATGAAGTGTGAATATAAATGGAGTGCATTTGAATGATGACTCTGGCCCAAAGCAATTATTCAAACAAGGAATGAACTCAAGTCAGTAATTCTGCTATTGATGCTGTTGACTAGCACACTCAGGCTGTGGCATAGCAGTCTACAGTATAAACAGCACAAAATTTATGCATAGCATTAATATTTTTAAATATCATTTATGCACACAAAAATATTAGTAATGAGCATTGTCCATTTAGACTTTGTGTTGACCAGATAAGGAAAATATGTTTCTTTCATTTTACAAATCTCAATTAATTAAATTCCTTTTAAATAATTTATGGAAAAAGCCAGATATTATTTGTGTAGTCAGAGCATATTGCACTTTATTAGCTGGAGAAAAGGTCTAAAGGAGGCCTTTTATGGAAGAACTGAACTGTCAGCAGTTTCAGGCAAAATTAATTATTTCAGCTTGATAAACCTTTTCATCTATTTGACTCCTTATACAGAAAAGCCAATTAATAATGTCAAACATGCTTTGCCTCCTGGGACTGGCAAGAGCTGATGAGTCTGTTTACTGTGGAGGGGCCAGCAGAATGAGCTGCATGTAAAAGTTTCATAATCACGACACACCTGTCAAGCTCAGTCTCATTATCTGTATACAGAGGGCAAGCCTCATTTTGTCAGCAGTGGTTTTCGAAGAACTAACAATTGCCATGGGAAGCACACAGGACTGTCGGCCAGTAGATGATTCACTTAATTACCAATCAGAGTAGCAGAAATGAGTTTCTAAAATACCGGCTGGGTTACAACTAACAGTTTTTGAGTTGTACATATGACAATGTGCACATGTGAGGTGAAGCCATGAATCCATCCATCAGCAGAAATAATCAGTTATTTGAGAAAGGTAAAGATTGTACTGTGTGATACAATGTAACGTCAGATGCCAGTTGACTTTAAACTGACACACTTTTGACACTTGCAGATTCTAACACTACAATACAGATTAGCCATCCTCACCAAAAGATCAACCTTAAGATGAATTTCAATAATTGCCCCAAATTATCTTGGGGATTTGCCAGTCTCTTGCTGACCTATGGGAAATGGCAGCGTTTTGGTGGGTCCGTGTGGATTTGCTGGTCAGCCTTGCAAAGAGTAGTAATTCAGCTACTTTTAAATCCAGTCCTGCGGCAACCCCAGGGGTGGAACTGGGGAGCAAGGACTCCTTGCACTGGGAGTTACCATTTCTCCTGCTCGGTAAGGTCTTGGCATATTACTGGAGTCCAGTACACCAAGAGGGACGAGGCATATTGGTCTCTATGTGGGCCTACATATATAACTACCACCTAATGATTTAATGTTCTTTGCACCAAAAGTTTTAAATGATTAGATAACTTAACCTAATAATTTTGAATTAAAAAAAGACTACTCACGAATCCTCTTTGCTCTTTTAGGACAGAATGACTTCTGTAGTTCTCAAAACATTCACCTTGGTGCATTATGCAGATGAGTTCAGAGCTTGATGGAGAAAAATGCAGTATGGGAACAGGAATGGATCCACTGTACTGGAAGATACTACAATCTGGCCTAATTAGGACCATCTGGGATATTTTTCATACTGTTTAGAGCTATTCATCAAAATGATTATTAAATACCATACTAAATGATTTTAAACAATAGCTATTAATCAAGTAAATTAAAAAGTCACAAAAAGCCAATAATAATTTTTAAAAATTATTCCAGTGTTCACTGGCAGAATAATCAAGACGTAGTTCTCATGTTGCACTGGTTAATTTATCATAATAAAAAGTTTTTTGGTATTAGCCTTCCCTTTCTGAAAAATTTATAAAAAACATATGTGTCGAGCTCAGTTCAACATTGCGCATTGCGCTCAAAGCATACTGTTTTATGAAATTTTGGCATTTTGTAGTGATTCATTTTTTTAACAAAGGACTTGTTCCACTGAAGATACAATAAAGGCTTGTTTGAAAGGATTTCTTCAGAAGTTGACAGTTTGCAGTGTTTGCCTTTCATGATAGGATCAAAATATTTCCAGTGGCAATTTTTTCCTTTTCTTCTAAATATCTGCCAAAAATCCACATATAACTCCATTTCTCTTCACAAATCTCTTAAATCTGTTATGTATTATAAGGGGCCTATGAATTACAAATTCTTGCAATGCACGATTGGATTGTTTTAACAAAGTATCAGTTGATTGAATAAAATTCTTCTTACTTTACCAGACATTAGCTACCACTTTCTAAATGTTTTTCACTGTTCTAGATCCTAGATATGTAAAGTGATATAAGGTTGTTTTAGATTTAACATAATCGTATAGTTTGGATCTGAAAAAAAAAGAGAATACATGTACTGCAGTAGAAAACAAAACCAAACCAAAACCTTACATTGTTCAGTTCAGTTGAATAATTACTCAGCTCAACTAAAAGGAGTAATTGTAGAACATTATTTTACATAAAATAATATGATTAGTCTTAAGTTCCATGAATGAATAGTTTCCACAGCAGAAAAGTTAACTGCACTCAATTACTTGGAACGTGCATTTCGATATACTTCAGAAATGAACTTAAAGGGACGAAGATTTAGCTCCATTAAACTGGTACACAATTGCAAAAGCCATCAGAGAGTCTAATGCATTTTGGCATTATAGATTGAGGATTTTAATATAAACAACTCACCCAGACTAACACAAGAAATCTAGGCTGCAGACCACCACATGCCCTGAGACATGCAAAGAATGAGACGTACCTAGGCCCCAACACCATAACTAGCCTACTGGGGAGTTAACTTAGTAAAAATATCCCTGTCCAGCAGAAACACCTGACAATAGGTATCAAATACACCTGAAGTAAAAGCAAATTTAAATTTTATTTAACAAGTAAATACTCATGTGGCTTGAGTCACAAATGTCCATTATGTAGAAACTGAGATCACCTTGACATGCAAGTGGGATGTCTCTCAATGTAGTTGCTGTTCACAGAATATTGTCATATGCACCACCATATTAATTATTATGAATGAGTCCAAACTAAGCTAACTTCTTATAAAGAAGCCACATACTGACAAGTTTGGATGAGTACTTTAGATCTGGTGCTCATTTCTACGTACATGTCTATGGCACATTGAATGAATGGTGCGCCACAGAACTATCCAGCACTGACAAAACTGCTTTATAATTATCTTCAAGTTCACATTTATGTATCCTTAAAGATATACAGAAGTCCTACTCTTAATGTTTCCTATTAGAAAATAAAAATGGATACTTCTGGGAGACTATTTACCTTAATTCAACAGATTGTTGTTTCAACTAATTTCTTAAACAAACTCAGAGATTTAAGCTTAGATCTTACTTTAAATTATCATGTCACTTAAGGCAAATAAGCTAGCAAGTAGGTCTTTCAATCTCACAGCTATTAGCTGTGTTTTTTTGCCTTCTTCTGTGCCAGATTCATTTCCTCAAGATCTCTTTCCATAATCTGTTGCCAAATGGAGAGTATTTGGCCTTTTTTTCTCTGACCATCTGGAACCCATACCAAGGATTGTTTTATTATCTGTGCCTCCTGCATGCTGCATATGTGGCCAAACCACAACAACCATATCTTCTCTATTAATCCACTTACTGGTGGAAACAATGTCCCTTCTACCTCCAAAACCTTTCTCTGCATCTATAATCAAGTGCACCAAATTCTACTTCAAGTGTTGCTGACATCTTCTTGGCATTCATGCAATCTATAAGTGTTGACAGCACAGTGGTTGTACACATATGGACCTTTATTTGCTGACTTAAGAATAGATACTTTCAAACCATGTTATGCTTATTAAAAACTTATGCTGCCTTTGCAGTGCACATCAGTCCATATACATTGTCAACTGCCACAAAAAAATGTGTTTCATAAATGGTTAAATAACAGAAATGTCCCTAGATGAGTGGCAGCACGATTCAATGCCAGGCTACGATTCTGAGTGCATGAGAGTGAGTGATGGAGTTAAATAAAAAGAGAAATATGAGGAAAGAAGCCCAAAACCCTGCTGTGTACAATGTTCAGCTCCAGTGCAGTGGGGCATCTCTCTATCAATGATGTCGGTAACAGCCTCTTCAATTTGTGCAAGTGTTTGCAGAGAGGGAGGACCGCCTCCTGTTTTCATAATCTTCTTTCTGTTATGTTCCAGCTTCTCCTGCAAGAAGAATGGTTAGTCTGTGCTTTGAGAAGTCAGAAGCAGATTAGAATAGCATGCATGCTAGGAAGAAAAAGCAAAAGAGGACAGCAGCGAGATTTGAGGGTGTGAGTACAAGAGGTACAGTGACGTGTTCCCTGTTCACTTCAGAAGAGGCATGGTAAGTGAGGAAGATAAGGATTAATAGAGCTGGGGCTGAATACTGTGACATTTTCACCTCCATCGTTGCTTGCGAACTAATTTGCCTTAGCATTCATTGACCATTGGAGGGGAAGAGGCCATACTCAGTGCTGTTCACT
Source organism: Heterodontus francisci (assembly GCF_036365525.1). Classification (NCBI taxonomy): domain Eukaryota; kingdom Metazoa; phylum Chordata; class Chondrichthyes; order Heterodontiformes; family Heterodontidae; genus Heterodontus; species Heterodontus francisci. The sequence goes on from NC_090377.1 coordinate 48,073,699, forward strand.
TGATCTTTGAGCAGTTCCACCACTGCATCTGAGAATCTGGAGGCCCTTGTTGAAGCCATCCAGCCTGCTGCTCCCCATTATTGACGCCCACTATCACCTACTAAGAAAAGCATCACCTTCAGGCTGCCTTTAATTCCACTGGATTCCCCAACCTCCCAATTAGTGAGCTGCCTACAGAGAGTGCGTTTCAAACTGGAAGCTTGCTTATTTAATTTAAATTAGTAGCAGCCATGAAAAGGCACAAAGCTCATGCCGATTCCTTTGGGCAGGTGGAGCATACGACCTACCCATTGCCATCTAGTTAATGCTGTATATCAAAGCAGACCACAGACACTCTACTTGCGGGTGGAATCTTATGAGTGCTGCGGCATTTCCAACGGCAGGACCGGAAGTTGTCGTAACGTCCGCTCCCACTGCGAATCCTGTTTCCTACACAATTTTGTATTTGTATTTAAATTAGCCATGAGGTGGAAGGCACGAGGGACATGTGGGGTCATGTGGTGCGGGCAACCTTTCATTGGTGGAACCTGTCGGTACTGCCCCAAGCACCATGATCGCTATAGATATAAAACTTACATTTTTACATCATTAAAAATGTTTTTGCCTCCTTTATTTTGTGAAAGTCACCACCAACGTCATATCATTTATTTTCCCTACAGCCAAAGTGAATGACATAGCAGCCAGCAGGCAGTATCCCACCCCATGTTTCAATGATGCCTCCCTGCAGGTTCTCCTCCAGGCCTTCAGGGAAAGACGGGAGATCCTCTTCCCTGCGGATGGAGTTCAAAGACCCTTCCGCCTCACCAAGGTGGCCTGGATAGAGGTAACGGAGGAGGTCTCGAACTGTGGGGTAACTCTTAGAACATGGGTGCAATGCAGCAAGCGAATCAATGACTTGCTCAGAGCAGCGAGGGTAAATGGTCCTGGCGAGGCTGCTCCATTGATTTCTTCTGTGGCTTTGTGTCTTTAAGGCAGAGGGTACACAAGGAATGCAGTGGAATCTGTGAGCAGCCTTGGTGCCATTTACTAAATGCTGAAGATCGGCATTGTTTATATGATTGGATGCGTCGTGCGAAAGCCAATGCAGAATGAGTAATGTTGATGCAATGGTTGTGATGCATTTATTTGCCATGTCATTAAATCTGCACTGTCTGTTGCAGGATAAATGAAACCACAACCAGCACGAACATGCTAAGATGGGAGGAGGGGTCCCTGACATCAGGCTGTTGACCACAGCTGAGGAGGAGGCTTCAGAGATCGCAAGAGAGGAAGGAGGCAGGGTGAGCGGAGATGGCAAGCAGGAGACACAAGGCGTAAGGATGAAGTGTCATCTCTGCTCTTGCAGCCATATGTGGAAACTGAAGGAAATTGTTTGAACTCATTGAAGCACATGCTTAAAGTGCTTCTGTTTGTGTCTCCACTGCAGGTGCCCACACTCGAGTTGCAGAACGCTGCATGGCCCAAGAATCCTCCTCTGGGGAGGATGAAGAAGCCAATGCCCCAGAGGGTGCAGTGTCACCTGCCTCTTCTTCCACCTCCGCCAGCACAGATACATTCAAACGGTCCATGGGGGGTTTATGATTAGAATCTGGGTCACAAGCTGGTGGTCACGACAAAGATATGTCCCAGCAACCGAGGGAGCATGCGCCAGCTGGATTCCCTGACAATCTGAGGACTGCTGTGGACCAGGACCTGCTCAACCCCATGCTCACGATGATCCTGTTTGTTGCTACGAGAAGTCTGCTGGATGTGCAGCAAAGCCATGTGGAAAATATGTCGGAGATGCCTGACATCGTGCTTGGCTTTGTGCGTGCCATGGAGGAGTCCATGCAAGCCATGACATTTGCCATGTCCAAGGCATTTGAGCTTATGGCTTCCTCAGTAGAGAGGCTGGTGAGCTCCGTGACAAGTCTGGTTGAGCACTCGAGCCATATGCGATCTGACCTGCACTCCATCACTGTTGCCGTGAGCTCCATGCAGCAGAGTCTAAGCGAGAGGGGGATGAGGAACCTGAACTTCTTTCTAGGTGCTCCTTCCGCTCAGGGAGACAGGCAGGTGCCATAATGCACACAGATGGAGGAGGAGCACATTGCAGCTCCCCCGGGCCTTCCTCTCAGGACACCCCCAGGGTAAGTGGCATCTCGTCTTCCACCCGACATTGACCCCCTTACCTCCAGCAGGTGAGAACATGGAGGATACTCAAGCACCAGTGCTGCAGATCCCCAGTAGGATGGAGCCATCAAGGTCCCATTCCTCCAGAGATGCCCGCCATGGTCATCCACAGCAATGGGGCAGCGCACTGAGCAAACTGCCCCCACCTCAGATGCTAATGTCAGGGTAGCACCTAGACGTAGTGGCAGAAAAAGAAAACTGTAACAGTTCTGAGCACGATGGTGGCATGGGTGACGTACATATTGCCATGATTGCTAAAGATGTATTATGACATTTTTATTTCATGCAAAATTTGATCCACTCTCAGTAATGTTTTGCTTGGTTACAGATGGATACTAAGAAATTTTTTGGAACCCAATGGCAGGAACACAATGATGCTTGCAAAGCATCTTAGGAAATGTCCAGTGTCCATATCTCATTTGAATTTGAGCCTTCACTCTTCAATGATGGCTGTTTTCCTATTGATGATTAATAACTTTTCCCAATACTGTCATGCCTTACTTTTGTTTTCTATGGTCATAACTTAATGCTGCTTACAGTGGTGTGTAGTCACATTCATCGTAGCCCATAGATGATTTCACATGAAAGTGCAGCAATGCTTCATTAAGTTTGCAGAGATGAATAAGACCTTATGCAGAAGGAAATTTCTGTGTAGAATTGTTATGTTTCTCCTCCCAACGTTCCTTGATGATGTGGCTTACTGTTGGCTGAAGCATACATAAATTAAGTTCTCCCTGATGTCCCTTGCATGTCTCTCCATGGCCCTCATATCGATGACAGCATCATTGTCATTGTTGTCCTCCTCCTCACCTTCTTCATAGTCATCCTTATCTGAGGAGGACTGGTGTTCCTCCTGTTGCTCTGCCTGCTGAATGTTGCCGCGTCGAATTACGAGGTTGTGCAAGGCACAGCTGACAACGATCATTCGTGACATAAAAGCAAAATACTGCTGATGCTGAAAATCTGAAATAAAAACAAAGTGCTGGAAATACTAAGCAGATCAGGTGCTGAAAGGTCACAGACCTGAAACGTTAACTCTGCTTCTCTCTCCACAGATGCTGTCTGACCTGCTGAGTATTTCCAGCACTTTCTGTGATTATTCATGACACCCTCTGTGGTGTGTACTGAAAAGCCCCTCCAGACTGGTCAAGGCAACGGAAACACATTTTCAGCATACCAATGGTGTGGTCAATAATGGCTCTGATGGATACATGAGCTACATTGTACCTCTCTTCTGCAGCACTTTGTGGACGACGTATTGGTGTCATCAACCACATACAAAGGGGGTAACCCCTGTCACCCAGGATCCATTTGTCTACTTCGGCTGGTTCCTCGACAACTGCTGGCAGCTGGGAGTTCCTCAAAATGTAGGAGTTGTGACAGCTCCCTGCGAAACATGTGCAAACATGCGTGATTCTTCTCCTGTGGTCACAAACCAGCTGTACGTTTAAAGAGTGGATGCCTTTGCAATTAACAAAGACAGCAGGCTGGTCCCAGGGAGCTCTAATGGCCATATGAGTACAGTCAATCACCCCTTGCACTCTAGGGAACCTAGTGATAGCGCTAAAGACTACAGACCTTGCTGCCTGGCTGTCCTCAACTACAGGTAAGTAGATGAAATTATTGGCATGTTGAAAAAGGGCATTGGTCATCTCTTTGATGCATCCATGGGTCGCTGACTGTGAGATGCCACATATGTCACCCATGGATCCCTAGAAGGAGACACTGGAGAAAAAATTGAAGGCAGCAGTCATCTTGAGGGCAACTGGCATGGGATTCCCAGCTGAGCAGTTGCAGGTCATGCTACAAATTTCTGTGACCATTTTATGTGACAACCTTTGGTGTCTCTGGCATTGCCTCTCTGACATTTGAAGGTAATTTGTCCTTGTCCTGAGGATACAATGACGTGCCAGTGCCCATCTTTGATAATGCCTTTCCTTGATGGTATCATTCTGAGCATCCTCACTTTCTTGTTCTGCCTGCTACTGGCATTCAGGCATCATGAATTGAGGGGAAAGAGCCCTCCTTAGTCTCTTTATTTTTTTTCTTGTGGTACTAGGCAAATTGGGTGTATGAGACCCATGTCACTGTGGCTTCTCTGCACAATAAGTAAGCAGAGCATGGCAATTCAGCCCTCTGTTGCTAGTGAGATGAAACATCGAGGCAATGAACAGCTCCCTTATATCGCCTTCAAATTTCAGCCAGGTAGAAGACACACCCACTGTCATTTGCCTCATCCCACTCTCCTTGCAATCTTTGAGTGTCCACATGGTTCCAATTATTGTTGGAGAAGACAGTGCATGTAGAATTCAGGGCAAGTCTCCCCACCTTCCAACCTCCTCCTGCTACCTTCCAGCTTGAACCCATCACCCTTAACCCACCGTAATGTTATCGTTACCCTTCCCTCCATTACCATTAAGCCTCCCCCCATTATTGTGCATAGTGTAATCACCAATGTATTCATGCCATCCCTCCCCCCCGTTCCTACTCCCGTTACTATCAACATGCCAACTCTTATCCTTGTACCTCCTCACATCGAACTGACCATTGTTGCTGAGTCCCATTTCCCTCTATATGAAACAGTCAAACACCCACCCATCAGTCTTGACCTTCCCTGCTACAGAATTCATTTGCCCCCATTGACTGTGACCATTCCCTCTGCTAGCCTGTACACTAAATTTGTCCCACAGCTCTCCGACGTTGACAGCACTCATCTCTCACTTTAGGCCCTTGCCAAATATCTTCACACAGTACTGACCTAATCCACCCACCACCTTTGCAGCTGACTAAATGCATCTTCACCATCAAGATCAACCATTCACCAACCTGGATGCTCCACTCCACCACCCCCGCTCCTCGATGTACCCAATCAGCCTCACCCTTCCCTCCCTACTACCCTCCCCTGTCCCTCCATGTAGCCCCCGCCATTCCCTGAGATGATTCACCCTTGCTAATACCATTCCAATGGTGGCGTGGCGGTAAACATCCATTGCAATGCTGGCCTGGAGACAAACATCTATTCCAATGCTGACATTAGTTTAGCGGCCTAGTGAAACAGAGAAGAACACAGTCCTGAGACTCAATTGCACAAATCCAACTGTTGAAACATTCGTGAACTGGGTGGCATGGAAATATTGCTCGCTGTTCACTTATTTTGGCGGGAAAGACTAAATTGTAACTATGCGTAGGGTAATGAGTATTCATGTTATTTAAATGAATGCAAATCTGGCATCTGCTTTGGGGGAACCCCGGAATGCCACAAACCCACCGCCGACTTAATTCCTCTAAAACATCCCACTGTCAGGAATCCGAGAAAACACCTCTTGCCTAATTATATCACTCCGCACACCACCAAATTATGGGGAAATTCCATATGGGGGACCTGAATACAATGCTAATGTTATAAAATGGAAATACTGACTATAAATGCTGTAATAGAAATACCGAAATGAAAGATTTATAGCTATAGTAGCACACGGTAGTGCACTTACAATACTACACTTGCTCTATGGAATCAAATTATTTTGCTGATAGCAAGAATTAACCTGTATTTTAATTTGTAGCATACACCAATTTACGAAGTGAAAAACTCATACTAGGGCTTTGAGTCAGTGTTGAATTAATTTGTATCAATGGCTGATGTGACCAGCAAAGGTGTCATTTTTTATCCATACTACATATTGCCAGGCACTGCATCCAGGCCTGTGGAAGAGACTGCTTTGATGGATTGAATGGTGTTTTTTCATTTCTTTCTTTCTTAGTATGGCCAAAAGGATCTCACTTTCTGTTCCTGAGAAATCTGCTGATGGCAATCATCCACACAGTAACTCTGTTAGACTGAAGACCAAAATAACAGATCAAACTGACAAACATAATTGTTTGGTTTAAGTAGCAGAACAATAAATAGAAAATCTATGTTAATGAACAGTACAAGGTTTCAATTAAAGTATTCCTTCCTTCTGTCCTGCAGTCTTCAAAAATAAAATTGGCATTCTGTGTGTAGCAGAATAATAAATACAAATGCTCTCTTTATAAATGGATTCATGATTTTATTACATTTATCCTACAAAGGAAATCTCCAGCCACAATTTTGGTATTTGCCATGGAACAGTTTCCACTCCATTTTGCAATGTTCTTAAACCAGCTACTCTACATTACACATAAATGCATTTTGCATATGTGTACAGCTTATGTGCACCATTTGTGCAAATATGAAAGGCTGAAAGCAGTGAAATTGAAATTAACACACTATATGCTTCTCTGGACAATAGGGAATTTTCAACTTAACCCTATAGACAGCATTTTCTAATTTGAGGACCAGAATTCTTACAAAATGGTCTAGAATTACCATAAGTGAAATTAAAATGCTTTAAATAAATAATTTTACAAAATAGTTTATTTGTGGCACATTTGGAAATTTGGGATTCAGGGGTGACATTTGTTTAAAAAAATTAATCTGATCAATCAGTGAATAACTGCAGATGTTTTTAGAATATTGAAGAAAATTAACAATTATACAAATAAATTGTTCTGTCTTTGATTATATACTGAACTGAAAATATATTCTATGTTTCGTATCAAACTTAATGTTCATTTACTATCTATAAGTACCAGGTGCTGATGTATCAATTGACACAGTACTGTTATCTATTTTGTCATAAAGTTATGCAATGTACTCTCAGTAAGGAATTGGCAAATCTCCTAAAACCTTCAGCTTAATTCCCTGATGACAACTTTTAAAAGTTGGAAGGCATAGACTTGGGCTGACTTAGACTTTAAATTTCCTTCCCTTCCAAAATGTCTAGCCTCCATTCCATAACCTGCCAGACAATCCAGATCAGATTGAGAATGGGTGTGGGAATTGCAGATGAGACCCACATGCGAACATTTTCTACACCACCAATATGCTTCAGAACTACACAGGATTCGAACTTTCCCCATTTCTCTCATTTTAATTAACACTGAGTAACTTTTGTTTAAATTTATTGTTTTCAGTTTCTATGAACTTTAGAATGGTCTTCTTATAACCTTAGGCAATTATTCTTTCCCTAGTTTATCACTTGAGTTTGTGGCAACTCATCACTTTGATGTTACACTTGTCTTCTGGGAAGAGGATAGACAGTGTAGAAGCTTTTAGTTTCAAACTATATTATTGCATCATTTATACATCCTTAGTGCCTTACATTTTGAAATGCACATGCTTTTATAATTAAATATATTACTCTTCAAAGAATTCAAAATTTAGATGAAAGTGTCCCATCATATTAAAGTATAAACATTAACAACAGATTGTATAGCGTGATTAGAACAAATCAATTACCATAGCACTGATTATTATTGTTTCAGAAAGACTACAAACACCTTCAATTTTACTAAAAGATAATTTTGAGCAACCCCAGTTTTATTTGTAGTCAGTGAGTAATGTACCAAATTACTTTAAAAAATATTTGAAAGATATATTGATATATAGCATATTCATTTGTAAAATATTTTAATTTAACCATTAAATATTTTAATTTAACCATTAAATAGAATTAAATTGTTTTCAGTTTCATATTGCCACCAACTTATAATTTACCTGTGCAAGGAAGGTGCTGCTGCAAAAAGTCATTAAAATGAAGTGATATTAGGATAGAAAAATTGTTGATTGTAAAGAATTTGTTTCAACTTGACTCATTATGAGAATATATGGCTAACATTTGCAGACCAGAGGAAAGAGTGATTTGTTAATTTAGAAATATCCTAACCATGTTGATTATATAGGATATGCTGCTACATTCATTTCCAGTTTCTCAAATGATGACTGTACATGACTTTTTAAAATTAATCCTAACAATATACACTTGTTAAAAACAATCTATTCTTTAATATCCATGACAAAAAATATTTTTATAAATCGAAACGAAGGTGCAGTTACACCTAATGTGCCAGACGTGAATTTTACAATTTCATGATCATGGTGCTTTTAGCCTAATCTTAAACTTATATAATATTATGCTTACTGAAAACAATGAGCTGTTTGTGTACACCAGCATGTGTTATTAAGCTGTGATCTCCACATGAGTTCAATTTTGGGCAGTATTTGGCTCATCCAATTCTAATCCTGTGAGATAAACCATGATATCTGACAAAAAAAGCCTCATATTTTTGTATTTAGAGATCAAGTGAATGTGGAATGCACAAATGTGATCCTGATTTAGACAAAAACTAAACTCTGCAAAATAGCTTGCAACACTTTTTGTCGTTTCTTCAGAGTGATCAATAACAACCACACGTCTTTTCATTCCATTTAAGATTTTAGCTGAGTAAATGATTTAGGATTTATTATTCCTTACCAGTACTTCTGACGTTATATTCTAATAAAATAAATAAAGATCAATATTTGTAAAAGATTTAAAATAAATTAATGTTTTCTCAACTCATATCTGCATTGTGTTTTGGAACTGATGAATGCCTCATCAACAGTCTGTCAAACTTTGTGACCAATGTAATTTTTTTATCCCCTTTTGTATTATTGGGTGAATCAAATGCATATTGTTCAGATCATCTCATCAGACACAGTTAATATTTCAAAGAACAAATGAGACAGCAGCGGTAACTTCTCCCAGTAAGATCATACATCAACACGAAAGAGATCCAATACTATATTGGGTATATTCTTCCCTTCTGGCACAGAGGTTTGAAAACAACAGAAACATTTTGAGATTCTTAATCCAAATACCTTGCAATTCTTTTGATGGTGCAAAACATTGGAACACAAAACAGCAAAATTGCTATATCAACTAAACACAATACAGAAAACATTAGAGCAAACACAAAATCTGCTAAGAATTTGAAATGTTCTCTGATTTTTGGATATACAAAAATGACATGAATAGAAGTATTATGCAATTTTTTCCAGAAGCTCAATGCTCACTAGTCCATGTGCATACCAATGACATGTTAGGACTAGTAAAGAGGTTCTGCATAGGGAGTATGAGCAGCTAGGGGCTAAATTAAAAAGCAGAACCTCTAAGGTAATAATCTCTAGGTTATTACCTGAGCCACAAGCTAACTGGTGTAGGGTAAATAGGACTAGAGAGTTAAATGAGTGGGTCAAAGATTGGTGTGGGAGAAATGGGCTTTGATTCATGGGGGCACTGGCACCGTTAGTGGGGAAAGTGAGAGATGTACCATTGGGACAGTCTTCACCTGAACCGTGCTGGGACCAGTGTTCTGGCGAGTCAGATAACGAAATAGTGGCGGAAAGGGATCAAGTGAGGGATGATGTGAAAATTTAAAGAGAGAGGAGAAGGCAAGAGAGCAAGATAGCAATAAGCGTAATGCTAATCAGAGTGTGGCAGGAAGGGACAGAGCGTACAAACTTGAGTGCGCCAGCAAATAAGGTCAGAAGTTGTGAACTAACAGAGGGGCGGGGAAGGGGTCGGGTGAAAGGAGATTTAGAAATCCAAAGAAAAAGGTTAAGGCATCGGAACAGTATAGTGTTGTGGGTAAAAACAAGCAGAATGGGACAGGAAGGGACAGAGAGTTTAACAAAAATGTATATCAGCGAATAAGGTCATTGTAGGGAATAGAAGTTAAAATAATGAAATTAAAAGTTCTTCATATGAATGCACGAAGCATCTACAATAAGATAGATGAACTAGTGGCATAAATAACGGTAAATGATTCAGACCTATTCACCATTACAGAGACATGGTTACAAGGTGATCAAGGTTGGGAAATAAATATTCCAGGGTACACAATATTTTGGAAAGACAGACAGAATAGCAAAAGAGGAGGGGTAGCCCTGATAGTAAAGGATGACATAAGGACGTTAATGAGAAAGGATCTAGCCTCAGAAGACCATGAAGTAGAATCAGTATGGGTGGAAATTAGGAATAACAAGAATCAGAAAACATGTGGGAGTAGTTTATCGGCCCCTTAACCATTGATTATACCATTGGACAGAGCATTAAACAAGAAATTGTTGGAGCTTGTAACAAAGGCAATGCAATAATTGTGGGGGTCTTTAATCTTATTGATTGGGACAATGAAATTGGTAGGAGTGGTCTAGAAGATGAGTTTGTAGAATGTTTTTGAGACAGTTTCTTGGAGATATATGTTGTGGAATCAACTAGGAATAAAACTATCTGAGATCTAGTATTGTGTAATGAAGCTGGGTTAATTAGTAATGTCATAGTAAAAGATCCACTGGGAAGTAGTGATTATAATACCGTTGAATTCCATGTTAAGTTTCAAAATGATATACTCCAATCACAAACAAAAATCTTAAACTTAAACAAAGCCAATTGTGTAGATATGAGGAGAGAACTAGCTAAGATAAATTGAGTAAATAGATTAAAAGTTATGGCGGAAAATGAACAGTGGGAAACCTTTAAAGAAACAATTCAAAATGTTCAACAAAAGTACATTCCATTAAAAAACAAAAACTCAGCAAGAAAGACTCATCCAGGGCTCACTCAGGAAGTCAAGGATAGATTAGATTAAAAGAAGAGGTTTACAATGTTGCAAGTCTGAGGATAGGGAGTGTTTTAGAAATCAGCAAAAGGCCGCCAAAACGTTGATTTAAAAAAAAGAAAAATAGAATGAGAGTAAACTAGCCAGTAAAATATAAAAATAGATTGTAAGAGCTTTTATAGGTATATAAAAAGGAAGAGGTAGCTAAAGTAAATGTTGGTCCCTTAGAAGCAGAGGCAGGAGAAATTATCAAGAGGAATGAGGAAATGGCAGAGGCATTGAACAAATATTTTGTGTCTGTCTTCACAGTAGAAGATACATGTTTCATACCAGAAATAGAGAGTAACCTAGGGGCTAAAAAGAGAGAGGAAATTAATATCAGCAGAGAAATGTATTGGAGAAACTTGAGGGACTAAAAGCCAACAAGTCCCCGGACCTGATGGCCTACACCCTAGGCTTCTAAAAGAGATAGTTGCAGAGATAGTGGATGCGCTAACTATGATTTTCTAAAATTCCTTAGATTCGGGAATGGTCCCATCAGATTAGAAGTTGGCAAATGTTACACCATTTTTCAAGAAAGGAAGGAGAGAGAAAACAGGCAAAAACAGGCCAGTTAGCTGAACATCAGTCATTGGGAAAATGATGGAAGCTATTATTAAGGAAGTCTTAACAATGCACTTAGAAAAGCATAGTATGATTAGAACAAGTCAACATCGTTTTATAAAACGGAAATTCTTTTTGACAAATTATTAGAGTTTTATGAGGATGTAAATAGTAGGGTAGATAAAGGGGAACCAGTAGATGTAGTATACCTGGATTTCCAAAAGGCATTTGATAAGGTGACACACAAAAGGTTAATAGGCAAGATAAGGGCTCATGGAGTTGGGGCAATATATTAGCATGGATAGAGGATTGTTTAATGGACAGAGTGGGCATAATTGGGACATTTTAAGTTGTCAGGCAGTGAACAGTGGAGTGCTGCAAGGATCAGTGCTGGGGCCTCAGCTAATTACAATCTATATCAATGACTTACATGAAGAGAGTAATGTATCTAAGTTTGCTGATGATACAAAGGTAGGTGGAAAGGTAAGCTGTGGAGAGAACACAGAGAGGCTGCAAAAAGATATAGACAGTGTTACGATTGAGGCGAGAGGAGTGCTCTGTTTATTCTAGTTTCACTTCTCCACGGGTCACAACATATATTAAAATTTTTTCCCATTTACCAATATGGTCGATCATAGACTCTATTTTTATCCCAGAATAAAACACACCAACCAGGTTTCTTTAATAAACCACAAAATTATCAGTTTATTATAAAACAAGTCTTAACCAGTCATGAAGCAAGGCATAAACACACAGACTGACGTATAACAGTTCCCCGTTTACCTTACTCCTCACACACACATACATCAGTTAAATCAAAAAATAAAAACGATTTTGGTTTTAGAGCTCCATTACAAAAAAAAAGACAAAAACCCCACTTAGGCTGAATACTGGCTCATTCTTGAAGAAAAAAAAGACATGACATGGAAAGATGCCCTTTGTTTTGGGTTGGTATCCCAATTGCGTATAGATGGCTGTCACTAGAATCTTTCTAGAACAGTTATTTCCATGCAATGTTGAAGATCAGTTTGGATAGGCTTTCACAGAATTGTGGCAACAGGGATTTCAGTTCCCACACATTCGATATGCAGCATTTCTTCAAATACAGGAGGAAAGAGGATACGGGCACACTGGATATGCAGGGTTTGTTTCCAAGAGAGAGAGAGATGAGCTGGGTTTTTCTTGGCAGGCAAAAACCAATATCTTTTGTAACAGTTCAAAGTGAAACCAAAAATATTCCAGAAGTCAAGCCTCCTAACCTCTATAAATCTTGACCTGTCACTTCTTTGTAAACATCTCCCCAAGTCAAAACAACAAGGTGTCTACTGGTATTTTATCTGAAAACAGGTGCTTCCCAGTAAGGGTTTGTTCACAAGCCAAGTCCAGGGACCTGAAGTTCAGCATCTCTTCAAGCTTCCAGATGAATCAATGCCTATAATTCAACTATAAGTCCTTAAAACATGTTTTATAAAAAAAGTAGAAGCACTCTCGTAACAACAGATTAAGTGAGTGGGCAGCAAGATGGCAGATGGAGTATAATGTAGGGAAGTGTGAAGTTTTTTACTTTAGTCGTGGAATTGCACCGGGCTCCGAAGGGAGGGCCGAGGCAGGGTCTCCCCCCAACTTTCCGGCCCGCCACTGGAACCCCTATCTCCATAACAAAATTCAGCGCAGAGCTTCAAGTGCCATTTGTCAAGAATGACCATCATACTCTTTGGTTTAATAATGTGATCAGTGCACATTTTTGTAAATAACATTTACATTTTAACTTCTATTTACACCTTTTGAAAGAGCAAATGATCTTGTTTTTTTCCTGTCTGAATTGTATATTACATTGCTTTTTTCTATGATTTCATTTTTCTCATTTTCTACCATCTATCCTTTTCTTTCCTTTTTACTTTTGAACCATTTCACGCACTAATTTTTGTATACTTCAATCTTTGACATATTACTTTCGTCATTTGCATTTTCTTTTTTTTAATTCATTCATGGGATCTGGGCGACGCTGGCCAGGCCAGCATTTATTGCCCATCCCTAATTGCCCTTGAGAAGGTGGTGGTGAGCTGCCTTCTTCAACCGCTGCAGTCCATTTTGGGTAGGTATACCCACAGTGCTGTTAGGAAGGAAGTTCCAGGATTTTGACCGAGCGACAGTGAAGGAACGGCGATATAGTTCCAAGTCAGGATGGTGTGTGACTTGGAGGGGAACTTGCAGGTGGTGGTGTTCGCATGTATTTGCTGCCCTTGTCCTTCTAGTTGGTAGAGGTCGCGGGTTTGGAAGGTGCTGTCTGAGGAGCCTTGGTGCAGTGCATCTTGTAGATGGTACACACTACTGCACTGTGCGTCGGTGGTGGAGGGAGTGAATGTTTGTAGTTGGGGTGCCAATCAAGCGGGCTGCTTTGTTCTGGATGGTGTCAAGCTTCTTGAGTGTTGTTGGAGCTGCACCCATGCAGGCAAGTGGAGAGTATTCCATCACACTCCTGACTTGTGCCTTGCAGATGGTGGACAGGCTTTGGGGAGGCGGAAGGTGAGTTATTTGCCTCAGGATTCCTAGCCTCTGACCTGCTCTTGTAGCCATGGTATTTATATGGCTACTCCAGTTCAGTTTCTGGTCAATGGTAGCCCCTAGGATGTTGATAGTGGGGGATTCAGCGATGGTAATGCCATTGAATGTCAAGGAGAGATGGTTAGATTCTCTCTTGTTGGAGATGGTCATTGCCTGGCACTTGTGTGGCACGAATGTTACTTGCCACTTATCAGCCCATGCCTGGATATTGTCCAGGTCTTGCTACATTTCTACATGGACTGCTTCAGTATTTGAGGAGCCGTGAATGGTGCTGAACATTGTGCAATCATCAGCGAACATCCCCACTTCTGACCTTATGATTGAAGGAAGGTCATTGATGAAGCAGCTGAAGATGGTTGGGCCCAGGACACTACCCTGAGGTACTCCTGAAGTGATGTCCTGGAACTCATATGATTGACCTCCAACAACCACAACCATCTTCCTTTGCGCTAGGTATCACTCCAACCAGTGGAGGGTTTTCCCCTTGATTCCCATTGACCTTAGTTTTGCTAGGGCTCCTTGATGCCATACTCGATCAAATGCTGCCTTGATGTCAAGGGCAGTCACTCTCATCTCACCTCTTGAGTTCAGCTCTTTTGTCCATGTTTGAACCTAGGCTGTAATGAGGTCAGGGACTGAGTGGCCCTGGCGGAACCCAAACTGAGCGTCACTGAGCAGGTTATTGCTAAGCATGTGCCGCTTGATGGCACTGTTGATGACACCTTCCATGACTTTACTGGTGATCGAGAGTAGACTGATGGGGCAGTAATTGGCCGTGTTGGACCTGTCCTGCTTTTTGTGTACAGGGCATACCTGGGCAATTTTTCACATTGCAGGGTAGATGCCAGTGTTGTAGCTGTACTGGAACAGATTGGCTTGGGGCACGGCAAGTTCTGGAGCACAGGTCTTCAGTACTATTGACGGAATATTGTCAGGGCCCATAGCTTTTGCAGTATCCAGTGCCTTCAGTCGTTTCTTGATATCACGCGGAGTGAATCGAATTGGCTGAAGTCTGGCATCTGTGATGCTGAGGACGTCATGAGGAGGCCGAGATGGATCATCAACTCGGCACTTCTGGCTGAAGATTGTTGCAAATGCTTCAGCCTTATCTTTTGCACTGATGTGCTGGGCTCCCCTATCATTGAGGATGAGGATATTTGTGGAGCCACCTCCTCCAGTTAGTTAACTTCCGATGAAGGGTCACTGACCCGAAACGTTAACTCTGCTTCTCTTTCCACAGATGCTGCCAGACCTGCTGAGTGGTTCCAGCATTTCATGTTTTTATTTCAGATTTCCAGCATCCGCAGTATTTTGCTTTTATTCCTCCAGTTAGTTGTTTAATTGTCCACCATCATTCAGGGCTGGATGTGGCAGGACTGCAGAGCTTCGATCTGAACCGTTGGTTATGGGATCGCTTAGCTCTGTCTATTGCATGCTGCTTATGCAGTTTGGCACGCAGATAGTCCTGTGTTGTGGCTTCACCAGGTTGACACCTCATTTTGAGGTATGCCTGGTGCTGCTCCTGGCATGCCCTCCTGCACTCTTCATTGAACCAGGGTTGGTCTCCTGGCTTGATGGTAATGGTAGAGTGGGGGATATGCCAGGCCATGAGGTTACAGATTGTGGCTGAGTACAATTCTGCTGCTGCTGATGGCCCATAGCGTCTCATGGATGCCCAGTTTTGCATTGATAAATCTGTTCGAAATCTATCCCATTTAGCACAGTGATAGTGCCACACAACACGACGGACGGTATCCTCAATGTGAAGGCGGGACTTCGTCTCCACAACGACTGTATGGTGGTCACTCCTACCATTACAGTCATGGACAGAAGCATCTGCGGCAGGCAGATTGGTGAGGGCGAGGTCAAGTATGTTTTTCCCTCGTGTTGGTTCCCCCACCACCTGCCGCAGACCCAGTCGAGCAGCTATGTCTTTTCGGACTTGGCCAGCTCGGTCAGTAATGGTGCTACCGAGCCACTCTTGGTGATGGAAATTGAAGTCCCCCACCCAGAGTACATTTTGTGCCCTTGTCACCCTCAGTGCTTCCTCCAAGTGGTGTTCAACATGGTGGAGTACTGAGTCATCAGCTGAGGGAGGGCGTTCGGTGGTAATCAGTAGGAGGTTTCCTTGCCCATGTTTGACCTGATGCCATGAGACTTCATGGGGTCCGGAGTCGATGTTGAGGACTCCCACGGCAACTCCCTCACTACTGTATACCACTGTCCCGCCACCTCAGGTGGGACAGGACATACCCGGGGATTGTGATGGCAGTTTCTGGGACATTGTCTGTAAGGTATGATTCTGTGAGTATGACTATGTCAGGCTGTTGCTTGACTGGTCCGTTGGACAGCTCTCCCAACTTTGGCACAAGCCCCCAGATGTTAGTAATGAGGACTTTTCAAGGTCGACAGGGCTGGGTTTGCCATTGTCATTTCCGGTGCCGAGGTCGATGCCGAGTGGTCCGTCCGGTTTCATTCCTTTTTATTGACTTCGTAGTGGTTAGGTACAACTGAGTGGCTTGCTAGGCCATTTCAGATTGCATGTAAGAGTTAACCACATTGCTGTGGGTCTGGAGTCACATGTAGGCCAGACCAGGTAAGGACAGCAGATTTCTTTCCCTGAAGGATATTAGTGAACCAGATGGGTTTTTGCAACAATCGACAATGGTTTCAAGGCCATCATTAGACTAGCTTTTAATTCCTGATTTATTAATTACATTAATTTATTAATTAAATTCAAATTCCATCTTCTGCTGTGGTGGGATTCGAACCCATGTCCCCAGAGAAATACCCTGGGTCTCTGGGTTACTAGTCCAGTGATAATACCACCACGGCACCGCCTACCTGAAAGCATATATTTAGTCAAAGCTGTAGTCATGATTATTGGATGATACTGCAAAATTGGGATTTAACTGTACAGTGATAATTTATGTTGTTCCACATTTATTCAAATGTACCAAGTACTTAGGGTGAAACCATGCTCAAACTCATAAATTAGATTAATCTCCTTACTAGTTTTTCCTATATTACAACAGTCACTACATTTCAAAAGCACCTCATTGGCAATCGAAGCCTCCCTGACATGAGCAGCAGCAGCCGAGAATGCAACGAAAAGCACAGATACAGCAACGAGTATATAGAACTCAATTGACATACCTTCAGATGTCTGAGCAGAACTGCTGGAGAAGACTGCGGCTGTTCAGAGAGGCCACCACAGACCCTGAAGATTACTGTGGCCCTAAGCTTTTATACCTCTGGATCATTCCAGGAATCCACCAAAGACATGTGTGGGCTCTCTCAATCCGCAGCGTATCGCTGCATCAAAGAGGTGACCAATATGCTGTTCAGGAGGGCCAGCAACTTGTATGCTACAGGACAGACCCTGAAAGTCAGGCCGAGAGGGCCATTGGATTTGGGGCCATTGTGGGATTCCCAGAAGTCCAAGCTGTGATCGACTGCATGCATGTGGCCATCAAGACTCCCACAGACCAACCAGCTACCTTCATCAACAGGAAGGGTTTTCATTCCATTAAGGTACAACTTGTATGCCACCATAGAAACTGCTTCCTACAAGTGTGTGCCCACTTCCTGGGAAGCTGCCACGACTCATTTATACTTTGGCAGTCCAAGGTGCCACATCTTTTCACTCCCCCCACTCGCCTTCAAGGGTGGATTCTCGGGGATAAGGGCTACCCTTCGAGGACATGGCTTCTGACACCTGTAAGGAACCCCAGCAATGACGCGGAAGAGCATTACAACGACAGTTGTACAAGCAGGCCATTGGTATGCTGAAGATGCGGTTTTGCTGCCTCGATAGATCTGGTGGAGCCCTCCAGTATGCTCCACAGAAGGTTGGGCGCATCGTTGTGGTCTGCTGTATTCAACACGACAAAGCACCACAAAGGCGGGTGGCTTTGCCAGAGGAAGACGTGGGAGTACGAAACTTCCTCTGATGAAGAGGACACAGAGGGGACACAAGGCCAAGCAGCCGTAGAAGATCCTAGCAGAGTGATGGATGGAAGATCTTGAGCAACGCACAAGGGAGGCAAGGCAGTGCCTTATAATGGAGCATTTCTGAAATTCATGTCTTGTAATAAATATACTTCTGACCGAATCTCATCCTCGTGCATGTAATATCAAGTTTTCTGCTTCCATACTAACCTGTCCTCCAGCATGAATGGCAACATCCAATTCAGCCAGTGCCCATGTGGCATCATTCGAGTAATGAAACAATCATGCGCATTGACATGTTAATGATGTCAGTGGTCACTTTGCCAATGCAGTAAGGTGTTTGCGGGGATTGCAGTAGTTACACTCACACCATGATGGAATGCGGTTGGACATCAATGAAGGCTGAAGATTTGCACCAATGAACTTTTGATTACATTAAACATGAGATATCTGTTTTACCCATGAATACCCATGTCTGTCAAGGTGTCTTTTTCTTCGTTTGCATGTGCTGCTGCATGTTACATCCCCTGCGATAGCAGCTGGACTGGAGGCAGGCCGCTGATCAGGATGCCCCTTGGCTTGGGCTGACTTTGGCGGGCATCCTCTGGGTGCCTGACGCCTGGAAGGCCCTGGCTGCCTGAAGGCTTCCTGCATTGGTGCAGGAATGCACTCAGGCATCGCGGCTGCTGGAGCTGAACTCACTGGCAGAGGGGATGAGGAGTCGGTGTGCACATTCCAATCACCCTGAGGGGAGACCCAAGATGTGGAGCACATCCTCTCCTCCTTCCTCTCAAGGCTCCTTGAAACCTCTCTGCTCACCGGAGAAGGACTAGAAGTTGGAACATTCTATGGCCTCCTGGTCTTTCTCTCGCCCTGCCATTGCTGAGTGGACCTCATGGCCAAAGGTGATGGTTTGCAGGTCATGGCGCATCTATGGAATGTGGCTGTCCAAGAGGGTCGGCAACCTCTCAATGGATGAAGCTATGTGCTCATATGCCTGGGACATGACAGCAGTCATGGCATAGATGGACTCTCCCACTGTCCGCTCAAGGCTATGCATGGCCTTTCGCATCTCTGCCAGATGTTGCCTTACCTCTCCCTGCAACTCTGGCCCGCCCTGTGCTGCCGAAACTAGAGGGTCGTCATCAGGCTGGGGCTTAGCATGGACCTGGACATCCACAGTCCTCTGACTATCAGAGGCCTCAGCTGTCTCAGCCTCAGCTAGCTGCTCTGGCGTGTGTGTTGTGCTCTCACCAGATTGTGACCCTAATTGTAAAGCCAAATGGATTCCCATTGAGGTGAAAGTATCTGCGCTGTTGATCGGTGCAGGAGAGTCATGGGACGGTACACCCTCTGACTGCTCCTTGTCCTCAGAGGCTGTCGTCAGTCTCTCGGAGTTTGTGGTCTCTGCGAACAGCGACCTGAAAGATACAATGAAACAACATATGTATGGGTTAGGCTACACATATCCCATTAAGGACAGCATGCCAGAGCTAATTCACCATGGCTATTGCATTTTTACCTGATTGGCAATAATCACTCTCTTGCGCTGGGACCCTGATCTCCACATCTGAGATGGTGCGTCCTCTTTGGCTCCCGGTTAGTTGCAGTGCTTCCTCTTCGACCTGACTTAAGGAACGCAGGTCGGGCACTCGCCACCAGTCCTGGCCATCTCCCTCCTGTTATGGGCCCTCTTCTTCTGAAAGAGCAAGGATGCTGATATTGAATATTGCCAAACTTCAACATCATGGTTCTCCTAACATGGGTGCTTCATCAGCACCTGAGGGATGCTTTGTCTGGCATATTGACTCAACCAGTCATGGGTCTAACTTGCTCTGAGGTATTAATGAGGGAGACTTGATTCACTTATGCAGCCAGTCATCTGCCAGCAATGTGCTATGACCTACTTGTCTTTGAAATGGCAGTGGTACCTATGTGGCATACCACGCAGTGACAATCAGATCACACCAAGCAATTTTTGAACATGCCACTTAACTTTGCTGAACGCAATAGGTTATTGTCCCTCTTCCTTTGCTAGCTCCAGTTTTGATTCGTGTCCCCATGGCTACTAACCTCCTCTGTGATCTCCGTCCAGGCTTGCTTGGTCAGGCAGGAGGACCGCTTCTTGCCATCACTGGGGAAGAGGACCTCCTGCCTTTCCCTTGCAGCCTGGAGGAGAATAAGCTGGGAGGCATCACTGAACCATTTGGCCAACCTTGCTCAGATTTCTGACATGATCAGAATGATCTCAAGTGGGGTGGCTTGCTGAGTTTTAACTTTTCGGAACAGCACAGAAGTGTTGCTTCAGTGAGCATCTATAGAATGCAGGGAGACAGTGAATGCAGGCTGGCAGGCTTTTAAAAGTGGTGCCAGTGCCTCGTCCTTCATCAGGTGACGCCGCGAATGCTGTCTTCATTTCCACCCCGCCATGTGATTGGCGGGACGGCTGCCTCCATTATGCAAAATGGCCGCCCGTTGCGTAATTGCAGCCGTGCAGCTGATCACGGGACAAGTGGAGGTGCCGCCATTTTGTGCGCCTGCAGTCACTCCCAGGGGCGTGATCAGAAAATTCGGTCCCAAATCTTTTCAAGAAATAATTAAATTGTTTTGAAACCTAAATTGACTTTCAATTTAATTGCTCTCTGTATCACATACTTTAATTCTTGATTGGTTTAGATTAGTGATACAGCACTGAAACAGGCCCTTCGGCCCACCGAGTCTGTGCCGAACATCAACCACCCATTTATACTAATCCCATATTCCCAACAAACATCCCCACCCTGTCCCTATATTTCCCTACCACCTGCCTATACTGGTGACAATTTATAATGGCCAATTTACCTATCAACCTGCAAGTCTTTTGGCTTGTGGGAGGAAACCGGAGCACCCGGAGAAAACCCACGCAGACACAGGGAGAACTTGCAAACTCCACACAGGCAGTACCCGGAATCGAACCCGGGTCCCTGGAGCTGTGAGGCTGCGGTGCTAACCACTGCGCCACTGTGCCGCCCTGGTATTCCCCATCTAAAGCTAACCACTAAGTCATTAAAATCTAAGGCCTCAATTTTAACTGGGACCACAAATTTGCATGTAGTGGACTGAAGGGAATTTAATTTCTGGGCTTCAGTTCCATATTTAGGCTCTGACTCCAGCCTGAATGCGACAGGAATCACTGCCTGGCTGGTGGGTAAGAATGGTAACTTGGGTGGCAGGCGGCTGCCGTAGTGGATTGGAGGGAACAGTTCCTGGCAGTCAGGTACATTGGGCTGAATTTTAACCTAAAAAATGGGTGGATTTGGGTTGGATGTCTCCGAAATCTGTTTCTTGACCCAACCCACCTCCAACCCGCCCATTTTCGATTTTAACTGAGGTCGGAAGTTGGGAAGACGATAAACCAGACCCAAAGAGGTGGGATGCAACTTTAAATGAGTCTGCAGGCCTCATTGTCATGCATGTTTTAGACATTAACTGTTGTCACAAGAACACAAGAAATAGGAGCAGGAGTAGACCGTATGGCTCATTGAGTCTGCTCCGTCTTTCAAAATGATCATGGCTGATCTTAGGGGTCAACTCCACTTTCCCGCCCACTCGCTCTACCCCTTGATTCCCTGAGAGACCAAACATCTGTCTTTCCCAGCCTTAAATGTATTCAACGATGGAGCATCCACAACCCTCTGGGGTAGAGAATTCCAAAGATTCACAATCCTTTCAATGTAGTAATTTCTCTTCAGCCCAGTCCTAAATGATCAGCTCCTTATCCTGAGACTGTGTCCCCATGTTTTAGATTCTCTGACCAGTGGAAAAAATCTCTCAGTGTCTACCCTATCCAGCCCCCTTTAGAATCTTATATGTTTCAATGAGAAATCCTCTCATTCTTCTAAACTCCAGAGAATATTAGGCCCAATTTACTTAGTCTCTCATTACAGGGCATCCCCCTCATCCCAGGGACCAATCTAGTGAACCTTCGCTGCACTGCCTCCAATGCAAGTTTATCCTTTCTTAAATGTGGAGACCAAAATTGCACACAGTATTCCAGATGTGGTCTCACCAAAACCCTGTACAATTGTAGCAATACTTCCTTATTCCTGTACTCTAATCCCCTTGCAATAAAGGCCAACATGCCATTTGCTTTCCTAATCGCTTGTTGTACCTGCATGTTAACTTTCTGTGCTCCTTGTACAAGCACACCCATGTCGATATCTTCTCTCGAGGTGAAATGATGATTCAAGAAGGAAGTGCCTTCACACCTACCTCCTGGGTCTAGGAGCCTGCCTATGAAGCCTTCATGATCATGCTGCCTTCCCCCCCACCAACATCCTTCACCCCGAGGCCTCTGATCTCACCATGAGACTCTGACTTCCCCCCCCAACAGTCCTGCTCCCCACAAAGCCTCCAGGCCCTGATCCCCCCACCAACACCAGGCATCAAAACACCCCAACTAGCCCACACCCGAGCCCTCTGATCTCCACCACAATCGATCCCCATTCTGATTGACACCCCTTTCTTACCACCCCACCAATTGACCTCCTCTGATCACCCCCACCTCCCCACTCTGATCAATCCCCCCTCTGATCACCACCCACCAACCCCCCCAACCATGTAGAGCTCCGGTCTCCAATTGATCCCTCCTGCCCCCTAGCCCTCCCGCACCTAATGCATACTTACTTGCTGCTGTGGTCTTTGCTGACCAGCTCCCCACCTGGCTGGAGGCTGAGCCTCTCAATCAGGCTGGCCTTCGGATGAGAAATCACTCAATGACATCAGTGACATACTGTAGAGTTAAAGCTCCACAATGTGTAGGGGAATCCTGAATTGCAGCTTCCCCATGACTTTCTGACCGACCTGCTCCCTGTGAGTCAGGTCAGTAAACGTTCTGCCCATTGTTTAATTTGGTGTCCCTCAGTCCATTCTATGTCCGTAATGAAAAATAGAAAAGGCATTTACAATAGGGAATCAGCATAATTTAAAGAAATATACCTGACACCATACACAATAAATACTACAAGTGTGCAAAAACCTCTACTCTGATGCTTTACTTTTCGTGAACACCCAAGTTTCTTCAGTTTTAAACAAGTTTGCCTTTCTGCACATTGGGCCTTCAGATCATTTCCTCAAAGGATTAGCTGAGAAACTGAAGGACAGCAAAGCTTGCCAGCCTCAGTGTTCACACAATCTGGTGTTACATAATGACCTTTCAACCTTTAGAGATTTCATGGATTAAGGTTTCTTTCGTGTCTGGTTCTGGAATCTAATCCAACACTTTCACTTGAAGTTAAATCAGCATTTCCTGATTTATCTTTTAAGTCTAATAAACACAATAAAATGGAATTTAACCTTTACCCTAGGATTTCCCTGTTTTCTTACTGATAATTCCTTCAAATAAATCTTGTAATAGCCAGAAATGAAAAACTAACAGCTAATACCCTCATTACTGATTTACACATTATAGGCCCACACATTATATTGCATAACTACATAATACATCTGGTGACATTTAACATTATGAAAAAATTAATACAAAATATATTGATTTGAAAAGAATGGCCTTTAGATGTAATAGGAATTTTGTGACTGATTTTCAAAGCTAATTTGGGGTCACAACTTTTTTCAACTCTTATGCAATTTTCAATAAGTCTGCTATTTTCAAAGGACTTACAGCTATGATGTGGAAAATACAGACCAGTGGAAATTAAGTATTAAACAAACGGGATACTTGCTGATAGATTAAATAGGCAAATTCAAAATGTGTTGCAGTTGCCTAATTTTAAAAAAATTACCTTGGTCGTGTTGTAAAGCCATTCTATTCCCAGAGGAAGAAAGTGATACTCTACTGGAGGATATTCTTTACTATCCTGATGCATTTTTAGCAAATGGAAGATAAAGTTAACCTCCTGGAAAAAAAGGATACAATAATCATTTGTCAAATAAATTAAGCACTGCTTGATGATACTCAGGATTATTGTGGACCAGTAAAATGTTAGACAGAATCACAGAAAGACTAATCAAAACTGCCAGCCCTGAACATGGAATACAGGAAATACTGCCTACCCCTCGGGCTTTATATTTGACATGCCATAGTATACCGAGGGGCTGGAATCTGTGTAAAACTCCTCAGGCTGTATGCACCAGAGAATGTTGGACATGGAATGCAAATGTACATTGTAAATAGAACCTGTAATGGCAAGTGTAGTGAGGCACCTGATGTACTGTAGTGAAATAAACTGATCTGTACTGCTCTTTAATATAATGCCAATTTTGAATTGCTATGTAATGCATTTTTACCAATTTTATGAATAAAGTATATTTTGGGAAAAAAGTTTCACATGAAATGCATATTGTAAGTATAACCTGTAATTGTAAGTGTAGTGAGGCACCTCAGAGTGCCACATACTGTATTGAAAGAAATTGAACTATGTTGCACTTTCTGCCGTCAAATTTGACCTGTTATGTAATGTACTTCTACAAATTTTATGAATAAAGTTTATTTTTGGAAATAAATGTTGAAGATTCTGTGTAGGGAAGTAATAGCTGGTATATAGGGGTATGGCACTATCTAAGCAGAGATGAACTATCAGTGTCATTAGGACCAAAAGAATCTGTGTTTATCCAGTATAAACATTTACCATCACACAACTGTTCCCTTTGAAGATATTCCAAGGTATACAAACATCTAGCTAATAGTCCCCGGAACCTTGAAAACCCAACTAAAACATAGCCTTGTTCAATTTGTTATCATTATGGCTGAGTTCAGCTTGCATTGACGTTGTGAGCAGCTCTCTCAATTAGTGTAGTAATCATTTGACTGATACATTTAAACATGAAACACAGAAACAGTCTAGATAACTTACAGCTTAGTTTTATTGCAGAAATGTTGAGCACATTTATTAGATTGACTAGCACTGATACCAAACCCAAAGGGTTATATGGGTGTGAAGGCCCAAACTGACTCCAAAGTGAAGTGGGGTGAGATTTCTTCTTCTGAGAATCTCAATTCCCTTTGTTCTAGTGTCAGTCTGGGCCCTGGCGCCAAATTCAAGATTAATTTGCACTATAACTGCAGCATTCATGAGATATGAAATTTCTTCACACTAATACAATAGTTATATTGTATAAATGTAACCATAGAACTGCATCACAGTCTGTGCTATTTCCTGTAATTGTCTGATTCATATTTAACAGAATATATAGATGTGCAGACACCATATTAATATCAACAAAATCTGCTTCAAATGTGAATTAAGGATTTTATGTTACGATTCACCTAGAAAGTACCAGTTTCACTTAGTTAAGTGAAGTCTGCTTCCCAGTAATTGTTTAAATTGACGTTTTGGTCATTGTGTGCGCCTGGAAGAGATTAGGCGAATTTGAATAAGGGAATTGCACACCTACAGGAATTTTTTTTTCTTCATTCAAGGGATGTGGGAGTCGCTGGCTAGACCAACATTTATTGCCCATCCCGAATTTTCCTTGAGAAGGTGGTGGTGAGCTGCCTTCTTCTACCATTGCAGTCATTGGGGTGTAGATACACCAATAGTGCTGTTAGGAAGGGAGTTCCAGAATTTTGACCCAGCGACAGTGAAGGAACGACAATATAGTTCCAAGTTAGGATGGTGTGTGTCTTGGAAGGGAACTTGCAGGTGGTGGTATTCTCATGCATCTGCTATCCTTGTTCTTCTAAGTGGTAGAGGTCAAGGGTTTGGAAGGTACTGTCGACGGAGACTTGGTGAATTGCTGCAGTGCATCTTGTAGATGGTACACCGACAGTCGCAGGTGGAGGGACTGAATGTTGAAGGTGGTGGATGGGGTGGCAATCAAGTGGGCTGCTTTGTCCTGGAGTGCTTCTCGAGTGTTGTTGGAACTGCATCCATCCAGGCAAATGGAGTGTATTCCATCACACTCCTGACTTGTGCCTTGTAGATAGTGGATAGGCATTGGAGAGTCAGGAGGTGAGTTACTCGCTGCAGAATTCCCAGTCTCTGACCTGCTCTTGTAGCTACAGCATTATGTGGCTGGTCCAGTTCAGTTTCTGGTCAATGGTGATCACCAGGATGTTGATAGCGGGGGATTCAGCGATGGTAATGTAATTGATCGTTAAGGGGAGATGATTAGATTTTCTCTTGTTTGAGATGGTCATTGCCTGGCACTTGTGTGAAACATAGAAACATAGAAAATAGGAGCAGGAGTAGGCCATTTGGCTCTTCGAGCCTGCTCCGCCATTCATTATAATCATGGCTGATTATCCAACTCAGTAGCCTGTTCCAGCTTTTGCCCCATACCCTTTGATCCCTTTAGACCCAAGAGCTGTATCTAACTCCTTTTTGAAAACATTCAATGTTTTGGCTTCAACTGCTTTCTGTGGTAGCGAATTCCACAGGCTCACCACTGTCTGGGTGAAGAAATTTCTCCTCATCTCAGTCCTGAAAGGTTTACCCCATATCCTTAGACTATGACCCTTGGTTCTGGACTCCCCCACCATCGGGAACATCCTTCCTGCATCTACCCTGTCAAGTCCTGTTAGAATTTTATAGGTTTCTATGAGATCCCCCCTCACTCTTCTGAACTCCAGCGAATATAATCCTAACCGACTCAATCTCTCCTCATACGTCAGTCCTGCCATCCCAGGAATCAGTCTGGTAAACCTTCGCTGCAGTCCCTCTATAGCAAGAACATCCTTCCTCAGTTAAGGAGACCAAAACTGCACAAGATATTCCAGATGTGGCCTCACCAAGGCCCTGTATAATTGCAGCAAGACATCCCTGCTTCTGTACTCGAATCCTTTCGCTATGAAGGCCAACATACCATTTGCCTTTTTTACCGCCTGTTGCACCTGCATGCTTACCTTCAGCGACTGGTGTACGAGAACACCCAGTTCTCGCTGCATATTCCCCTCTTTCAGTTTATAGCCATTCAGATAATAATCTGCCTTCCTGTTTTTGCTACCAAAGTGGATAACCTCACATTTATCCACATTATACTGCATCTGCCATGCATTAGCCCACTCACTCAACTAGTCCAAATCACCCTGAAGCCTCTCTGCATCCTCCTCACAACTCATCCTCCCACCCAGTTTTGTGTCATCTGCAAATTTGGAGATATTACATTTAGTTCCCTCATCTAAATCATTAATATATATTGTGAATAGCTGGGGTCCTAGCACCAGTCCCTGCGGTACGCCACTAGTCACTGCCTGACATTCGGAAAAGAAACATTTATCCCTGCTCTTTGTTTCCTGTCCGCCAACCAGTTTTCTATCCATTGCAATACACTACCCCCAATCCCATGCGCTTTAATTTTACATGCTAATCTTTTATGTGGGACTTTGTCGAAAGCCTTCTGAAAGTCCAAATAAACCACATCCACTGGTTCCGCCTCATCAACCCTACTTGTTACATCCTCGAAGAATTCTAGTAGATTTGTCAAGCATGATTTCCCTTTCGTAAACTCATGCTGACTCTGTCCGATTCGACCACTGTTCTCCAAGTGCTCTGCTATAAAATCTTTGATAATGGACTCTAGAATTTTCCCCACTACTGACGTCAGGCTGACTGGTCTATAATTTCCTGTTTTCTCTCTACCTCCCTTTTTAAATAGTGAGGTTACATTAGCTACCCTCTAATATATAGAACTGTTCCAGAGTCTATAGAATCTTGGAAGATGACCACCAATGCATCCACTATTTCTAGGGCCACTTCCTTAAGTATTCTGGGATGCATACCATCAGGTCCTGAGGATTTATCGGCGTCCAATCCCATCAATTTCCCCAACACCATTTCTCTACTAATACTGATTACTTTCAGTTCCTCTCTCTCACTAAGCCCTGTGTTCCCCAACAATTCTGGTATGATATTTGTGTCCTCCTTTACAGAACCAAAGTATGCATTTAGTTGGTCAGCCATTTCTTTATTCCCCATAATAAATTCCCCTGTTTCTGACTGTAAGGACATACATTTGTCTTCACCAATATTTTTCTCTTCACATACCTATAGAAATTTTTAGTCAGTTTTTATGTTCCCTGTAAGCTTGCTCTCGTACTCTATTTTCCCCCTTCTTAATCAATCCCTTGGTCCTCCTTTGCTGAAATCTAAACTGCTCCCAATCCTCAGGTCTGTTGTTTTTCCTGGCAAATTTATATGCCTCTTCCTTGGATCTAATTTCCCTTGTAAGCCATGGTTTGGCTACCTTTCCCGTTTTACTTTTGCGCCAGACAGGGATAAACAATTGTTGCAGTTCATCCACGTGCTCTTTAAATGTTTGCCATTGCCTATCCACCATCATCCCTTTAAGTAACATTTCACAATCCGTCATGGCCAACTCGTGCCTCATACCTTCATAGTTTCCTTTACTAAGATTCAGGACCCTTGTCTCAGAATCAACTACGTCACTCCATCTCGATGAAGAATTCTATCATATTATGGTCGCTCATCCCCAAGGGGTTGCGCACCATTAGATTGTCAATTACTCCTCTCTCATTACACAATACCCAGTCTCGGATGGCCTGTTCTCTAGTTGGTTCCTCAACATACTGGTCCAGAAAACCAACCTGTATACACTCCATGAATTCCTCCTCTACGGTATTGTAACTAATTTGATTTGCCCAATCTATATGCAGATTAAATTCACCCATAATTACAGATGTTCCTTCATCGCATGCATCGCTAATTTCCTGTTTAATGCCATTCCCAACATCACCACTACAGTTTGGGGGTCTGTATACAACCCCCGCTAACGTTTTTTGCCCCTTAGTGCTTCTCAGCTCTACCCATACACATTCCACATCGTCATAGCTAATATCTTTCCTCACTATTGCGTTAATTTCCTCTTTAACCAGCAATGCAACTCCACCGCCTTTTGCTTTTTGTCTGTCCTTTCTAAATACTGAATATCCCTGGATGTTCATTTCCCATCCCTGGTCACCCTGCAGCTATTTCTCCGTAAACCCGACTATATCATACCCGAATGCTGCATTGCTGCCATTGTAGTACATTACCAATGGCGGAACTTATAGCACTTGTGCCTTAATGTAACAAAGTTCAAATTTAATTGACAAAATGATCAAATTTAAATCACATACTTTGGAAAAATCTTCATATTCTGCAATGATATTTAACTTTTTCTCACACCCGTTTTTAAAAATAATTTCTGATGAATGGAGTTCAGATGAAGGGTCTGTAACTAAAATGTTAATCAATCATTTCCTTTCCAGTTGTTCATGGACCTACTGTACATTTCCATCATTTTCATTTTTATTTCAGATTGTCAGCATTTGTGATTTGTATTCTTATCGCTTTGATTCATGGTGGATTATGAATCAATGGGTCTTGGAAATGCAGTCGTACCTCAACCAAGCAGCTGGTCTTCATTTCTGAGTCAGAATGGGGAGTATTGGGATTACATGAACTTGGAGGGAGGATTACAGTCCAGTATAATCCTATCCCCTCTCAATGGTCACACGAAAAAACTTTACAGCATAGGTCATACATTGTAATCAGGAGCTAGAACACCAGCTGATTTTTCCCTCTCCCTAGCACAAACTGTAAAGACCAACAGAATTATTTTAAATAAAAAATGCTGGAACTACTCAGTAGCCAGGCAGCACCTGTGGAGAAAAAACAGAGTGGAATCTTGTGTACTTCGTCTCTGCCAGAACGACGTGCATCATTTTCCGGTCAGGGACCCAATTAACTAATTTGCACAACTTGCCGTGGCTCTTAACCTGAGCAACATAATGATCATCCTTCAGATAGATGGTGGCGTAGTGGTAATGTCACTGAGCCAGTAATCCAGAGGCCCAGGCCCATCTGGTTCATTAATGTCCTTTAGGGAAGGAAGTCTGCTCTCCTTACCTGGCCTGGCCTACAGGTGACTTCAGATGCAGAGCAATGTAGTTGACTCTTAACTGCTCTCTGAAATGGCCTAGCAAGCCACTCAGTTGTCAAGGGCAATTGGTGATGGGCAACAAATGCTGGCCTTGCCAGTGATGCCCACATTCCATGAAAAAAAACCTCTCAGCTCCGTGACCAATCAAGAAAGGCGGGTGGGATGATGTGCCTAAAGCAGCAATGAAGGATCTTTATTTCAAGTCACTCTGACAGGACTCACAATAGGAGCAGTGATTGCTACAGTCAAGAAATCAATGGGAAGGAGCAAAGACCTGAAGAATAGAGGGAGGGAATACATGGAAAGGCTGCTCTCCTCCCCACAATCTGGTTCTCAGAGTCATCCCTGGAGGTGATGATTAATGCAATGAGAGCCAGAAGAAAAGTCCACAACCTGAGGATGGACCGAAGAGGCCAGCCAGCCTCACCAAGCAGGTGTGGTTGGAAGTCGCAGAGGTTGTCAGCAACCAAAGTGTGCTGCTGAGCACCTGGATCCAGTATTGGAAAATGTTTAATGACCTCATGAGGTCTGGCAAAGTGAGTGTCCTGCAACTCTCAGCTGGCAGTCATCACTCTCTTGCCTCCCTAGCATTTTCCTGCACAGCACTCCTCTGAATAACATACCTTGCTGTCACAAACATCCTTTCTGTCCAGCCTCCTCCTGAAACCT
Source organism: Heterodontus francisci (assembly GCF_036365525.1). NCBI lineage: Eukaryota > Metazoa > Chordata > Chondrichthyes > Heterodontiformes > Heterodontidae > Heterodontus > Heterodontus francisci. The sequence continues at coordinate 48,103,996 of NC_090377.1, forward strand.
CCATTTCAACAGACAATACTCACAATCACCCTCATCCTATTGCCCTCTCACACCCAATCCTCACAATCACCCTCCTCAAAGGTCCATTCTCCATCCTCAGCAATTAACTTCTCACACTCATAACTCTCTGGTTCTCTCATTGCAGGAGTAGAGAGCCCACAACTCCAGGGGAAGGCAGAGAACTGGAAGGTGGAGCTGCAGCCATGACCACCCTGATCTCGATGGACGAAAAAGCCCTGGAGATTGATAGGGTGACACAAGTACAGGCCATTGCCAATAGAGAGATAGAGGTGGTCCAGCGATCTGTTGACAACACACATATCACACTGCGACTTAACTATCACTTATATTGAATTGATGTCACCAATATATTAAATGTCATGGTCTGCTAACTTGGAACCCTATTTCACTACATTCAGCACTAACTCATGTCTTTCATCTCCCACAAGCACACTGCAGGTCCTGATGGAGGAGGAACATGAGGAGACCTCAGAGGAGGAGCAGTACGCAAAGGGTGCATTATCACCTGGCTCATTCACAACGTCCACCAACGCAGATACAAACACCAAGGTAGGTCTTGCATCACAGATAGATAGTGAGAACATGGTGAGGAGCACACCACATGCAAGCAGGAGCAGATGCTGGCAACAGGAACAGGTGAAGAGTCCCTAATAGAGGGCACAGGACACTTCAAGCTCCGTTCAGCTGGATACAGGTGCTGAGCCTCGGGGTCATACACTAAAAGGAACATGTGGAACAGCAATGGAAAATGTGCGTGCTTCTGTCAGAATTTCCAGAGGCATTGTGCACCCTTGCACAGAAAATGGAGGAGTCCATCTCTAGCATGAGTGCCATGATGTCTCAGGCATTTGCGATGATGACCATCTCCGTGAAAAGAGTGGCCAACCTCATGGAGAATCAGATCTGTCAGGCCACTGAGTGCTTGTTCACCTTTACCAATGGCCTGCACACTCTGGCTTCCCATTTAGAGGATCGAACAAAGCCTCGCCTCGGTGGCTGAATGTCATTCTGAGATGCAGCCAAGTGCTCTCCTGCTCTTGGTTAACAGGGAAGTTTTTTTTATTCGTTCATGGGATGTGGGCATCTCTGGCTAGGCTAGCATTTATTGCCCATCCTTAATTGCCCTTGAGAAGATGGTGGTGAGCTGCCTTCTTGAACCGTTGCAGTCCTTGGCGTGTAGGTGCACCCACAATGCTGCAAATGATCCCTGAGAGGGAAGATGGAGAAACAGCTCAAGACAGTAGGGCTTTTCTCAAGGTGCCCTTACTTCTCACTCCTTGCCCTCCTCCTCCTTAGACAGAGCTGCACATGCTGTCTCCTACCCTGATGATTGAGTCTCCCCTGCACAGATGCAGGTGGGACAGTCTTTGACAGGGCCCTCATGGCCTTCAAAACTCAGAGGACATCTTCAATGGTCATCTCATGAATTAGAGCAGGGGAATGGGCAGCCTGCCTGCTGAAGCCACAGGGGTAGCAATAGAAGTAATAGAAAATGTATGAGGATAAGGTGTCAGTTGCACAAAGGTTTTCACTTGGGTGTTTATTACATTGTCACTGTTCCATTGAAACTCTATTTGAATAAAATAATGAGTTTATGTGAACTAGTCATTTTCATGGCCTCTACTTTGTTGCATCCCCCATTGACCCTGGTCAATTTCATTCCAGTGAATGTAATGAGCAGCCTTGATGAGGCAAATCATAATGTTCCTACTCCTCCTCCGTCGAGGATGCGGGGCACTCTCCAGCTTCCTCTGGTGCTATCTCCAGTCCTGTCTGCAGAGCCATGTTGTGGAGGGCACAACAGATCACAACAATCCCTGGATTCCCTTGCTGGGGCACATTGGAGGTTGCCTCCAGACCTGTCAAGGCAGCAGAACCTAATTTCGTGCAAGACAATGGCTTGCTGTATAATCTCCCAAGTGATGACATGGCTCTTGTTACACCTGTCCTGTCCGTCTGTGGTAGGGTTCCTCACTAGGGTCATTAGCTAGGTCCTGAGTGGGTACGCCTTGTCTCCCAGGAGCAATCACTGAGGCTGTTTGGTGGAGAGAACACCTGCGTACTTGAGCTGACAAAGGATGAAAGAGACATGGCAGCTCCCCGGACTTGCATTATGTTCTTGCAACGGTCACAGATCAGCTGCATGTTAAGGGAGTGGAAACCCTTCTGATTAACAAAGATGCCAGGCTGATCTGATGGAGTCTTGTTTGCCACATGAATGTAGGCTATGACTCTCTGGACCTGTGGAAATCATGTGAGGGAAGCAAAGTTGACAGCTCTCTGGATTTGACTGGTTTCATCTGTGTCAAAGTGAATACAGTTGGAGGTCTTGGCAAATAAGACATTGGTGACTTGGCGCCAACAGTGCTGTTAGGAAAGGAGTTCCAGGATTTTGACCCAACGACAGTGAAGGAAAGGTGGTATAGTTCCAAGACATGATGGTGTGTGACTTGGAGGGGAACTTGCAGGTGATGGTATTCCCATGCATTTGCTGCCCTTGTCCTTCTAGTTGGTAGAGGTTGTGGGTTTGGAAGGTGCTGTCTAAGGAGCCTTGGTGCATTGCTGCAGTGCATCTTGTCGATGGTACACACTGCTGCCACTGTGCGCGGTGGTGGCAGGAGTGAATGTTTGTAGATGGGCTGCCAGTCAAGCGGGCTGTTTGTCCTGGATGGTGTCGAGCTTCTTGAGTGTTGTTGGAGCTGCACCCATCCAGGCAAGTGGAGAGTATTCCATCACACTCCTGACTTGTGCCTTGTAGATGGTGGACAGGCTTTGGGGAGTCAGGAAGTGAGTTACTCGCCACAGGATTCCCAGCCTCTGACCTGCTCTTGTAGCCACGGTATTTATATGGCTACTCCATTTCAGTTTCTGGTCAATAGTAGCCTCCAGAATGTTGATAGTGGGGGATTCAGCGATGGTAATACCATTGAATGTCAAGGGGAAATGGTTAGATTCTCTCTTGTTGGAGATGGTCATTGCCTGGCACTTGTGTGGCATGAATGTTACTTGCCACTTATCAGCCCAAGCCTGGATATTGTCCAGGTCTTGCTGCATTTCTACACGGATTGCTTCAGTATCTGAGGAGTCACGAATGGTGCTGAACATTGTGCAATCATCAGCGAACATCCCCACATCTGACCTTATGATTGAAGGAAGGTCATTGATGAAGCAGCTGAAGATGGTTGGGCCTAGGACACTAGCTTGAGGAACTCCTGCAGTGATGTCCTGGAGCTCAGATGATTGACCTCCAACAACCAGAACCATCTTCCTTTGCGCGAGGTATGACTCCAACCAGCAGAGGGTTTTCCCCCGATTCCCATCGACCTTAGTTTTGCTAGGGCTCCTTGATGCCATACTCGGTCAAATGCTGCCTTGATGTCATGAGCAGTCACTCTCACCTCACCTCTTGAGTTTAGCTCTTTTGTCCATGTTTGAACCAAGGCTGTAATGAGGTCAGGAGCTGAGTGGCCCTGGCGGAACCCAAACTGAGTGTCACTGAGCAGGTTATTGCTAAGCAAGTGTCGCTTGATGGCACTGTTGATGACACCTTCCATCACTTTACTGATGATTGAGAGTAGGCTGATGGGGCGGTAATTGGCAGGGTTGGACTTGTCCTGCTTTTTGCGTACAGGACATACCTGGGCAATTTTCCACATTGCAGGGTAGATGCCAGTGTTGCAGCTGAACTGGAACAGCTTGGCTCGGGGCGTGGCAAGTTCTGGAGCACTGGTCTTCGGTACTTTTGCCAGAATATTTTCAGGGCCCACAGCCTTTGCAGTATCCAGTGCCTTCAGTCGTTTCTTGATATCACGTGGAGTGAATTGAATTGGCTGAAGTCTGACATCTGTGATGCTGGGGACTTCAGGAGGAAGCCGAGATGGATCAACTCGGCACTTCTGGCTGAAGATTGTTGCAAATGCTTCTGCCTTATCTTTCGCACTGATATGCTGGGCTCCCCCATCATTGAGGATGGGGATATTTGTGGAGCCACCTCCTCCAGTTAGTTGTTTAATTGTCCGCCACCATTCACGGCTGGATGTGGCAGGACTGCAGAGCTTAGATCTGATCTGTTGGTTATGGGATCGCTTATCTCTGTCTATCGCATGTAGCTTACACAGTTTGGCACGCAGATAGTCCTGTGTTGTAGCTTCACCAGGTTGACACCTCATTTTGAGGTAAGCCTGGTGCTGCTCCTGGTATGCCCTCCTGCACTCTTCATTGGACCAGGTTTGGTCTCCTGGCTTGATGGTAATGGTAGAGTGGGGGATATGCTGGGCCATGAGGTTACAGATTGTGGTTGAGTACAATTCTGCTGCTGCTGATGGCCCACAGCGCCTCATGGATGCCCAGTTTTGCATTGCTAAATCTGTTCGAAATCTATCCCATTTAGCACGATGGTAGTGCCACACAACACGATGGAGGGTATCCTCAATGTGAAGGCGGGACTTCATCTCCACAACAACTGTGCAGTGGTCACTCCTACCAATACTGTCATGGACAGATGCATCTGCGTCAGGCAGATTGGTGAGGACAAGGTCAAGTAAGTTTTCCCCTCTTGTTGGTTCCCTCACCACCTGCCGCAGACCCAGTCTAGCAGATATGTCCTTTAGGACTCGACCAGCTCGGTCAGTAGTGGTGCTACCGAGCCAGTCATGGTGATGGACATTGAAGTCCCCCACCCAGAGTACATTCTCTGCCCTCGCCACGCTCAGTGCTTCCTCCAAGTGCTGTTCAACATGGTGGAGTACTGACTCATCAGCTGAGGGAGGGCAGTAGGTGGTAATCAGCAGGAGGTTTCCTTGTCCATATTTGATCTAATGCCATGAGACTTCATAGGGTCCAGAGTCGATGTTGAGGACTCCCAGGGCAACTCCCTCCCTACTGTATACCACTGTGCCGCCACCTCGGGTGGGTCTGTCCTGCCAGTGGGACAGGACATACCCGGGGATGGTGATGGCAGTGTCTGGGACATTGTCTGTCAGGTATGATTCCGTGAGTATGACTATGTCAGGCTATTGCTTGACTGTGGGACAGCTCTCCCAACTTTGGCACAAGCCCCCAGATGTTGGTAAGGAGGACTTTGCAGGGTCAACACGGCTGGGTTTGCCGTTGTCGTTTCTGGTGCCTAGGTCGATGCCGGGTGGTCCATCCGGTTTCATTCCTTTTTATTGACTTCGTAGCGGTTAGATACAACTGAGTGGCTTGCTAGGCCATTTCAGAGGGCATGTAAGAGTTAACCACATTGCTGTGGGTCTGGAATCACATGTAGGCCAGACCAGGTAAGGACAGCAGATTTCCTTCCCTCAAGGACATTAGCGATGTTGATCTTGGGCAGCCAGGGTCAACATATAGCCACCTGCACCTCTTGGGTGGAGAACTGTTTTCCAAAAGGCTGCAGGTGTCCGTGACTACCTGCTGCGAGAGACACGGTTGTTCAAAGAAGTTGACAAAGCTGACCCTTGGAGGCGAAACCCTGTGTCCATCCCCTCTGTTCCATGCAACTGTATGTGGCTGTGGAGAAGGCAGCTGCCGCCGATGCTGCCCCTGATGATGGGGCTGCTGAGCCAGTTCCAGCTGTATCTCCTCAGAGGTCCAAGCTACAGCAGAATATATAGCCCTCATGCTACAGGGAAGCCCCACAGACTAGACATTGAGATAGAGCTCAGTGGAATCCAAGGCACTTGATAGTAGCTTGACAAAGTTGCTGATCACAAAGAAATCACTGAAGTTCGGCTGAACGAGCTGCTCCTGTCAGCACTAGCTTTTCATTGTGACTGACCACAGGCTTGACGATTTCAGCCTTTATGCTGTTGCTATCAGGTCATTTTCACTCAACAATGAGTTCCTTTAATTGGCTCAAATGGTTTCTTGCCGGATCTAAGAGGGTTACTTGCTGGCCTCAGAACCCACCCCCGGGAAAGCCAAAAGAGGGCGGGATGATGCCGGGTTCCAGACCTGACGTCATTTTCAGGAGAATTAACTTGCCGCACACACTGAAACTCGACTGGGAAGACTCCCCCCACAGAGTTAACGTTTTGGGTTAATGATCAGAATTTTATTTTAAAGTCCACTCGCTAAAATCAATTGACTCATCACATACCATGAACCGAATATGGGTCCTTTCTGATCTTTATGACCCAGAATCATAAAATATGATGGATTTACTCACTGAACTACTGGGCATTGCACAGCAGAATATTCTAACATTTGCTCTCTTGAAAAAAAATCCACTTAGATAATAAACATGCACAAGGTTAAATAATAATAATTGACCAGGAGTAAGAACTGCCTCAGAAAGCTAAGTGACAGTGACCCAGAGTTTCTTTATAGAAATTTCATGCTTATAATGTGACTTTTTACATTTTAAACAATGAAGATATTTATTCACCCTCCTGAAAATGATGTGCCTGTTTTACAGCAGACATTCCTGTTTGATACATCTTTCAGTAACAACAGATGTTTGTTCATGTATAACTTGGCAGAAGTAACACATGGACAATCACAGTTGTCACTTGACAATGTAGGCACATTTTTCAAAAGCAAATACTGATAAATTAAGAAGTCAAATCTCCATAACAAATTATGTAACTGTTGTGAAAACCACTGAATGAATTCAAGATTTTAGACTAGCATTAAATTTACATCTCATCATATACATCAAATTTAACTGGCATAAAATGTGACCAATAGGAAGACTTGCATTTATAGCAATGGCTTTGACAAAGTCAAGACCTCTCAAAGTGTTTTGCAGCCAATGCAGTACTTTTTGAAGTTTAATTACTGTTGTAACGTAGGAAACGTGACAGCTTATTTGTGCACAGCAAGCTCCCACAAACAAGATTATCTGTTTTCATAATGTTGATTGAGGGATAAATCTTTGAAAAAGTGCCATGGGATCTTTTATGTCCACCTACTTCAGTGTTGCACTGGAGTGTTAGCTGAAATTTCCATGCTCAAGTCCCTAGAGTGGGATTTAAACAACCTTCAGACTCACAGCAAGAGTATGACCAACTGAACCACAGCTGACACTGCATTCGATGTTCCAACTGATCTATAGCACAACTTTGTGCTGCCACTGAGGGAATCTTGCACATTGATGTCAGAAAATTTGGATTCATGGACAAAAGAACTGAATTCAAGAGGTGAAGTGAAAGTGACTGCCCTTGACATCAAGGCAGCATTTGACTATGTGTGGCATCAAGGCATCATTCATAAAATTGAAGTCAATGGGAATCGGGGGAAAACTTTCCACTGGGTGGAATCATACCTAGCACAAAGGAAGATGGTTATGGTTGTTGGACGCCAATCATCTCAGCCCCAGGACATCACTGCAGGAGTTCCTAAGGGCAGTGTCCTAGACATAACCATCCTCAGCTGCTTCATCCTTCCCTCCACCATGAGGTCAGAAGTGGTGATGTTCGCTGATGATTTCACAATGTTCTGTTCCACTCTCAACTCCTCAGATAATGAAGCAGCCCATGCCCACATGCAGCAATACCTGGGCAACATTCAGACTTGGGGTGATAAGTGGCAAGCAATATTCATGCCACACAAGTGCCAGACAATAACCATCTCCAACAAAGCAGAATCTAACCACCTCCCCTTGACATTACAATCACTGAATTCCCAACAATTAACATGCTTGGGGTCACTATTGACCAGAAACTTAATTGGACCAGCCACAGAAATACTGTGGCTACAAGATCAGGTCAGAGGCTGGGAATTCTGCGATGAGTAAGTCACCCTCTGACTCCCCAAAGCCTGTCCACCATCTACAAGGCACAAGCCAGGAGTGTGATGGAATATTCCCCACTTGGTTAGATGAGTGCAGCTCCAGCAACATTAAAGAAGCTCAACAAAATCCAGGACAAAGCAACCCATTTGATCGGCAACTCATCCACCACTTTAAACATTCACTCCCAACACCACCAGTGCACCGTGGCCACAGTGTGTAACATCTACACGATGCACTGCAGTAACTTGCCAAGGCCCCTTTGACAGCACATTTCAAATCCATGACCTCTACCACCTAGAAGAACAAGGGTAACAGGGTCATGGGAACACCACCAACTCTCCTCCAAGTCATATAAAATCCTGACTTGGAATTATATTGCTGTTCCTTCACTGTCACTTGGTCAAAATCACTCCCTAACAGCACTGTGGGTATACCTAAGCCACATGGACTGTAGCGGTTCAAGGCGGCAGCTTACCAGCACCGTTTCAATGGCAATTGGGAATGGGCAATATATGCTGGCCTTGCCAGTGAAGCTCACATCCCATGAACAAGTAAAAAAATAAAAAGACAGAGGAGTGAACTGAGACAGTTCTGGTTAGTATGGCTTAGCTACTCAGTGCACTATTTCAATGAGCCATCATGGGTGCCAAATTCATTATCTTATCCACAAATGTTCTGCAACATACATGTTACAGGGCAGTAAAATATCAAGGAGCTGACATGACACCAGAATCACAAAAACACAGCCTAAGTAGTTTATCAAGGTAATCTCTTTTTTTCTTAATCTCAATCCCAAATTGCATTGCTATTATGGAACACACTCAAGATGATATCGTTCTTTATAAGTGTGAAGTGCCTTGGGACGTTTTACTAAGTAAAATTCGCGATGTGAATCTAAGTTGTTGTTTTAAAAGGGTCTTTACTTGCTATATGGAAGCTGGGATCACATTGCCTCTTACTAGTGTTCCCTTGCCATCTTTTGCTGGAGAACAAGAAAAGGTGCAAAGGCAACACTGAATTCCTTTACAGTCAATATCCATATACTTGAATATATCAATGGTACTCATAATGTGGCCCAAGGTTATTTGCAGTCCATCTCCCCTTCAATTGCAGTGCTTGGCAGACTCTTAGTTCTGTGTAGCTTTGAGCTTCCATTTACATCCTATATTCAAATATTATGCAGTATCTTTTCATTTTCAGGTCATTTTTTAAGTTGTCACTTTTGACACATGAAATGCTGACAGAAACATTTTACAAAATTATGAACTGTTTCCTACCATTTAGAGGCACCTGGATGCATCAATACTCCATGGAGAACAGGAATTGTCCAGTTTCACTGTTTTGCACCATTGGAGGTCTTTGCATTCTAAAACTGTTGCATGCTTACATAAAGAGAATTCCTGACTGATGCACACCACATTATATAAATTCTTGTTAGGAAATAGCTATAACTAGTCACAGCTGGTCACACCCTGAATCATCTCCCAGTAAAACAATGAAGCAGATCAACATGACATCAGTCAGGAAATATAGAAAGGGCATAACATCATGATAGAATCATCATTTTATTGTATTATTTCTTGAAATAAAGAAGCTTTGCATGGGTTCAACAACATGGTAACTGTCCAAATTTGAATTAGACATGTTCATTTCAAGCTTTTAGTTGTCATTATTCTATAATATGCCTAATTATATAATCAAAAACATTTCGTTCTTGTGCCATTAGAAAAGGTCAAATAAAAAAATGGGGATATGACTTAATATCCTGATTTTGCCTGAACATTATTGTCGTGTGCCGGAGGTAGATTTCTTATCCCTGCATGAACTAAATTCCAGTCACATACTTCAACAGTCTTAATCAAATAAATACAAACCATTCAGTTGAAAATAGACCAACTGTATAGACCAACGGCACTCACTAACATTTGTTTAAGGCTATAGTTTCAATAATGACTTCCTCAAGAGCTGTTGCATTGACAGTAAAGAAGCAGGTGGTACGAGGCCAAAAAAGCAGGTATATCTTTCATATAAAAACAAGAAATGTTGGAAATACTCAGCAGGTTTGGCAGCATCTGTGGAGAGAGAAGCAGAGTTAATGTTTCAGGTCAGTTACCCTTCATCAGAACAGGTATATCTGTGAAATTGAAATAAACCCAAACACCACCATACACATTTTGGTGATTGAAAGAAACCTGACTATCTAGTGAGCAATTTTTGATCATTGAAAATTGTGTCGGCAGTGGAAGGTTTATGAACATTTTTCCTTTCAGGCTCTTGCGTTTGAGTCGTGCGTTATCTCTCCAGCTTCACAACAATGTGAGCAAACAGTGAAAATGTAGTCCCAATAATTCTGCTGTGATATGGAACCAATACTGAATCCTTTAGTGTAGGAGATCCCAAATCTGTTTTGCTGAACTCCCCTTGAGTGTTTCATGTCCCATGTGTGCCTCCCCTTCTTTCGAAGGAACAGGATAATGAATGCTCAATGTGTGGAATCTTATTCAATGGGAATACATATTGGGAATTTGCGCCAACCTTCCCCCCCACCTATTGCTTTCTATCCAATAAGTTATTCATAAAATTTGCCATGTGAATCATCTTTAAGTAGTGAGTAAAATATTTGGATGATGGCAATTTGTTTTCTGTCTGTCTCTCTCCTTTTTCCCTCTCTCTGGGTAAAACAGTACATATTGAGCTGAATTTAATGGCCCTCTGGGAGATGGGTTTGGAGGTGGGGTGCACATAGACTTGCAATGGGAGGTGGGGGGGCAGAGGGCCCGTCAGCTTCCTGTTGTACCAGAATTTAGTCGGGGCGGGATAGGCCATTTAAGATCTTCTTCCTGCTGCCGCTGTAATTTAACCAGTGGTGGGGCGGGAGGCCTCTGCCATGCAGGGGTTCACCCTGTAAAACAAGGCGACCTCCCTGAAGGCTTGGGGGTGGGTCCCTCCTCAGTGGGCAATCTGTGGCCCACAGAGGGTCCTCACTGGGTAACATTACACACCTCAAGCGGCGCAGACTGTTGCCTGGGATGCCTTAATTATTATGAGGTTCCCTTAGGTTCCACCAGTGAACCCATATAACAACCACATGCAAAAGCCACTTTTGCAACCCCACCCCCAACACTCCCATCTTCTCCACCAGCCCCCCCCCCCCCCCCTTCACCCCCACTGCTGCAAGGTCACTAACACAAAGCACTCTTGCAAGCACCCAAGCATCCCTTTCACAGCCCCTCATTGGTCACCATCAATTCATGTCTAGCCATTCATGTCTTCTCACAACTGTAAAAGCCACATGCTGGCCAGCAATCAACAATGGGCAAGATGGGAAAATGACACACAAGATTAATATTTAGTTTCTTCAAATAGACAATCTAACATTCTGCCACGCACCTATATGCATACCCTTCTGCAACTACAAATTTTTACTCTTCCTTTTCCCAGCACTTTTACATGGTGCAACCCCTGTGGCTTCAGCAGAGGTAGAGACAGGCTGCTCATATCTCTGCTCTGACTGCTGACATGCTCTTGGCCAATGTCCTCTGTATTTCAGAGCTTGTGAGATCCTGCCAAAGATTTTGCAGGAGCACGGTCAGCCATTGGGTCATGAGGCAGCATGTGGGTTACTGACTGAGGTGGATATGAGGGGACAATGGGTAATAGGTGGAAGCGCTTTGAGCAGAGTTCCCATTTCCATGTCCCATTTCACCATTATCCCTCTCATGGTCAAGCCGCAATTTCCTGCTAGCTATGAGCTGAAGAACATTGCTGCATCACATTAGGGTACTGAAAGGCCGAGGCTAGGGAATCATTCATCCTAGTTTAGGTGGCATCCAGCATGTGCAAACTATCATTGAAGACGAGCATGCATTTATTCAACTGCTGCCTTTGATGCTCCATGCAGTCGGTCACTCTATTCTGGAAGAAGACATTGCCGCAAAGGTCTACAATGGCATGCTATTCATGCTTGAGGCAGACTCCTCTAATCTCTCTACAAACGTGCACAGTGTATTTTGAACACCTGTCAGTACATTACACATTCTCTGCTTCTGCTCAATAAATATCCTCTTCACCGACAGCTCCAGGAGTAGAGCGTCTGCGTCCAGATGAGAAATGCTTGGAGTGTCCTACTCCCTCGGACATGGACTCTGTAGTAAAGGCTGGCTATCTGACCCATTTTCAGACCCGAGTGTCCTTTACTCTCCAGTGCTGTTCCCTGATCCACCATTTGCTCTTGCTCACTGTGATATATTTGGGTGGCACTAACAGACATGATGGACACAAGCATGGCCAGTTCAAGGAATTCTTTATTTGCATCATGAAGCCATCACATCGTTACATCATCACATCATTAGCATATCATACAAATACAAAATAATCCTTCTCCTTTCAAATGATAAGTATTTTTCTCTGCAATGAACTATATTTCCAAATCAAGTTTAGTAACAGGTTTACAAAGTCTTTCTGATCTCCTTACAGGTTTTGGTGTAGAGTCAAGTTTTGGATTGCTTGCTTTATGTTCAGAACTTAGAGAAGATCTTGTTTCTTTCTCAAAAGTTGGTACTTCAGATACTGAAGTCTGAACTGGTTCAAACTCTGACATGAGCTCATCAAGTGTATCGTGCTCATGTTTTGGTTCATCCCTTGCCAGGATCATGTGATCTACATGGCTATTTCTCACTTTACCATCAATCTCAAGCAAGTATCCTCTGGTTCCACACACTTCTACTGCATTTCCCACATCCCACTTATGTGACTTATGAAGGGTCTCAAGCACAAACATGCTCATTCTGCTTGAAACTGTGTCAAATTGATGTTTCTGACGGAATTGTTAGCGTTCAACATTATCAGTAAGTAGACCCAGACTCAAAAGTGTCCTTAACCTTCTCTTCATCAAAAGCTCATCAAGGGTATACCCTATCGTAGAGTGTGGGGTTATTCTACACTTCAGCAGAAAATTAGCCAACCACTGTTTCATACTGTAATTTGAACATCCATGCAGCACTTCCTTACATGGCAACTCATTGCGAGGTTTGTGGAACAGTTTCAGTTTCTCATCTGTACAATGGTCAAATTTTGTCCATTCATTCAATGTCTGCTCATAGACTATTTTCAAGACTGAGCCTTTCTGAGTTTCAGCTGCAATTTCCATTGCAGTGATTGAAAAGTCATCATCAACTACTCCTATTGTGAAGATTGCACCTTCACAGCCTACTTCTGAGTCTTCTTGCAGCAAATGCAAAGATGCATCAGAGATAGCATTCTCCTTCAATCTGTGATATTGCGATATTCAATGTTGTTGTCATACTGTGAGAGAAGTACAGCCCATCATAACATCCCTCATGCTGCCATTGTCAGTATTGCAGATGTTGAATCCAGAATAGCTAATGGCGGTTTATGATCTGTTACTAGCAGAGTTTCTACCCAATAAAAACTACTGAAACTACTCGATTCCAAAGTGATTCCAAGCGCTTCTTTTTCTATCTGCATGTAGTTGTGTTCACTCTTAGTCATGGACTTCTCTTGACCATCATCCATGACATGACTGATCACTGCTTCCATAGCTTGAAACATCACATGCTAGCTTCAGGTCACAATTTTTGTAGCAATGAACAAGTAGTGTATCATTGGTCAAGCTTCTCTTACATGCATCATAAGTGTAAAGAACAAAATTACCATTTCCCATCTTTCCTCAACAGCTGACGTAGTGGAACTAACACTGTTGCAAACTCCAGCAGAAATTGCAAGTAGTATTGAATTATGCCTAGGAAAGATTTAAGCTCAGACACGTATTTTGACTTTGGGGCATTGACTATAGCCTTTATCTTCTCTGTCACAGGCTATTGTCATTTTTAATTGATTTTTAGGCACTACCTCAGATCGCACGAAAGCACACTCTCTTTTTTAACTTTACATTTTGATCATTGAGCCTTTTTAACACTTCATCCAACACTTGAAGATTCTCTTCCTTTGTTGCAGTTGTTATCAACACTTCATCCTGATTACACAAACAATGAGGCACACCTTGCAAAATCTTATCCATTGTAGCTTGGAAGATTTTTGGAGAAGACTTTGCACCATAGGGCAGCTTCATGTAGCAGTATAACTCTATATGTACGTTTATCATGAGATATTGCTGACTTTCTCGATCCACATTGATTTGTGCATCAGCACAGGACAAATCCAACTTTGTGAATAGCTTGGATCCCGCCAACTCCGCAGAAAAATCTTATGAGGTTGGTAGTGGATACTGCTCATCATCCACTGCCTGGTTGATTGTGATTTTGTCATTCCTGTATAGTCTTACGGTTTTGTCTGACTTGGACACTACTGCAATTAGGGTTGCCTAATCACTGTGGTCAGTTTTCACTAGCACACCTTTTCTCTCTAGCTTCTTTAGTTCCTCTTTAACCTGGGTTTTGAGAGCATAAGGAACTGGCCTAGACTCACAATATATTAGTTTTGCACCAGGCCTAATGCAGATATGCACTTTCACACCATTTATACCTCCATAGCTATCCTCAAAAGTGTTGCTCTCATTATGCAATACCTGATCAAGCTTCTTGGTCATCTCAACTTGTAAAAAATGCTTCCAGTCTAACTTCATCTTATGAAGCCAGTATTTGTCCATTAACGCTGGTTTGTTGACGTATCTTGCTACAACAATGGGTAACTTGAAGGACTTGCCCTTATATTGGATATTGCACTCCATTTGTCCGCACATTTCTAGTACCTCACCAGAGTAGAATTGTGCTCTCAGTTGAAGGTACATCACTGAATTTGCTCTCGTATGTGTCTCTACTCATAATGGAGCAATCTGCATGTTAATCAATGTGCATTGTTGATGTGCTTTTGATTTACCAATGACTTCACACAAAAGTCTCTGTCATTTGAGTGATTGCTAGTGGCATAAATGGTGTACAGCCCTAGTTCCTCTCTGCTTAAGCACTCTGGATTCACTTCAAGATTGTGATATTGTTGACTTCCATTACTACTGGAATGAGTTCCCTTTCCCGCTTTGGCCTTTGCAATATAACCTTTCTTTTGGCAATTAAAGCACTTGGCATTTCTGTATTGACATGCTTGTGCCATATGGTTGCCTTTATAGTCATAACAAGACACTAAACTGCAATCACCAGCACTCTTCTGACGAGGTCTCTCCATTTTAGGCTTGGCAGAAGCCTTCTGACAGTGGACAGGATATTTTGAGGGTAGTGGTTATGAGGATACATTTCCTTTTCCTATGAGTGATGTTTATCATTCGTCTCATCAAACTTATCAAACAGATCCATAACCTTAAATTCATAAATCTAATCACAGACCTATGAGACCTTCCTCTCTTAAATTCTATTTTTGCACTTAGAGAAAACAGACAAACTGAACACTAAGAAATAGCGTGATGTATATATGTTTGTTGATTAGAATACTTTCATAAAAATAATATCTTGAGTAAAAAGTGGGGAAATGTAGTTGTCAATGGTTTGATTGATCTGGGTTTGATTGTATTAATCTGTTCACTGATCAGTGCTCACTGTGCTTGATTGATTTAGCCTATGGGTGGAGCTTAAGCATTGATGAAACTGAAACTAAAAAGACAGGGCTGGAGTGTTCTGAAAGACATTGTATTGCAATCTTGTAAGTGCAGAGATATTTTAAAGTACAGTAAATAAACCTGTTGTTGATTTAGAAGTAGTGTCATATCTGCATTGCTCTGAGAGAAATCAGATATATAAAATATCCTGCAAAACCAGCAAAGCAGAACAGGCTGCAGGAGCAACCTTTCCACTGGCAGCCCCCTCCTTTAGCCATGGAGCCTCTGGCTACCTCCCTGCCCCCCTTACCTCTGCCCTCCCCCCACCAGGAAGCCGCTGGGAGGTCGCCTCCATGCAGCTGGTGGTCCCATGCGACAAAAGACTGCTCTGTCACTGACAAAATGCAGGCAGCATGGGAAAACGGCCCTTAATTTGGCCTTTAATTATTCAAATTTGCCGCCCACCTTCAGTTAGTGGACAGCAGATCTGCTGCTGTCCCCGCTGCTGACAAATATCCGCAATGATGTGATGGAATTGGGGAGACATCCCGACACGGCTCCTGAGCATTTTACCTACCTCCCAGCCCGTCGCCCTGGAGCCGGTAAATTTCCAGCCTATGCATCTATTGAAAAAGCCAAGGATCCTGTATGCCTTTTTAACAGTCTTCTCAACTTGCCACTTTCAATGACTTGTGTTCATACATCCTCAGACATCTCTATTCCTGTGCCCTTTAAAATTGTACTATTTTAATTATATTGCATCTCCTCAATCTTCCAACCAAAATGAATCATTTCATACTTCTCTATGTTAAATTCCACCTGCCATGTGTCTGCTCATTTCACCAATCTATGTTCTTCTGAAGTCTGTTACTATCCTCCTCACTGTATACTACATTTCTGAATTTTATGTCATCTGTAGACTTTGAAATTATGCCCTAGACACCAAAGACCAGGTTATTAATATATATCAAAAAGAGCAGTGGTCCCAACACTGATCCATGGGGCACATTTCCTTCCAGTCTGAAAAGCAACCATTCATCATTATACTCTGCTTTCTGTCCCTTAGCCAATTTTGTATTCATGCAGCCTCTGCACTTTAATCCCATGGGCTTCAATTTAGACCTGTTCGTAATACTCCATTTTTCTCCTGGAGGTGCAATTTCGCAGGCTTCATCTGAAATTAGAATACAAAGAAAGTGTTTGCTCCAGGCAAAGTGTTGAGAATTTGCAAGGCAGTACAGATAGAGCTGCAGAAATCATGCCCTATATATTTCATAACTGTTATATCAGTACACAAGAATGATTGAATAAGAGAGTCTGACAAAAATGGTGTGCAATTTCTCTGAGATGTGTGACTTTGAATCAACTGTTACAGCAGAATTGTCCAGGCAGATATCTTCAAACTTGACCAAGTTACTCAAACAAGAGCTAAGCCTGGTCTATCCAGGGAGGCTCATAGATCAAGCTAAGTTCTTTTGGAGACAGACTAGATACTGAAGTCACAATGATCTCACCATCCCTTGCTCCCTCAGATTTATAGCATCTGCACTATTTGAAATTATGCCCTGTATATGCAAGTCCAGGTCATTAATATATGTATAAAAAAAACTGTGGTTCCAACACCAGCCCCTGGGGGAACAATACTGCACACTTCTCTCCAGTCTGAAAAACAACCAATCACCACTACTCTATGATGACTGTCCCTTAGTCAAATTTTGTACCCATGCAGCTATTGCCCCTTTAATCCCATGGGCTTCAATTTTGCTAACTATCTACTACCTATCATCTACAAAATTTACTTAAGACCCATGTAACTTCCTTATAAAATCTCTAATTACACAGCTTCTCCTTTAACTCCACTCTTTTTCCTCTAAATAAAAGGTGTTGCTATGGGTACCCACATGGGTGCTAACTATGCCTGTCTGTTTTTGGGATATGTATAACAGTCCTTGTTCAGACACCCTCCCTCACCTCTTTTTTCTCTCCTCTTCGTACAAGGCCTCAAACACTCCTTCCATGTGAAACAGCGATTTACGTGTACTTCTTTCTATTTAATATACTGTATTCGCAATGTGGTCTGCTCTACTTTGGGAGGCCAAACACAGTCTGGGTGACCACTTTGCAGAACACCTCCATTCAATCAGCAAATGTGTCCCTGAGCTTCCAGTTGCCTGACATTTTAATTTTCCAACTTGCTCTCATGCTGACACCTCTGTCCTCAGGCTCCTGCTGTATTCCAATGAAGCTCAATGCAAGCTCGAAGAACTCATCTTTTGATTAGGCACTTTGCAGCCTTCTGGATTCAACAGTGAGTTCACCAATTTCAGACTGTAATCTCTGCCTCCATTTTGCTTCCCTTTTCTTTGAAGGTTTTGGTTTTACTGTCCTTTTTATTCTTGTTTTTGCTTTCAGGTGGCAGCTATTCATTATTCTGCCCTTCGCATCTCCTCTAGAACACCCCTTGTTTCTTTACTTATCCCATTACCACTCCTTTTGGCTTTGCACCATCAACCCTTTTGTCATTTAATCTTTCCTGTTTTCCACCCTATCACAGACCTCCCCTTTTGTTCTTTTTCCCCACCCTGACCCATTTTACTTGCTTAAAGTGTTTCTAACTTTCCCAGTTCTGGTGAGAAGTCATTGACCTGAAATGTTAACATTGTTTCTCTCTCCACAGATGCTGTCTGACCTGCTGAATATTTTCCAGCATTCTCTGTTTCTATTTCAGATTTCCAGCCTCTGCAATATTTTGCCTTTGTGTTGTTGAAGTAATGACATTCAATTTTTTTGAGTCTTACCTCCCATAGTCAGTCATGTATTATTAAGAATCATAGAAGCATACTGTGCTGTTTGGACTGGAAATAGCTCACACGGAGACGCTACTTAATGGGCCATGTTGTCTCTCTCTTATTCTTCTCTCCTCCCAACAGAGAGGGCAGTATTACAATATGATCAGCTATTACCATATACTACACTACCTCCTTACTTAAAAAAAACTTCACAATACAATATAACTCAACCAATCCCAACCATACTTGCAATTTAACAGGTTGGGTTGCGCTTTGTTTTTCCTGTGATCACAATCAATACTTATATGACCTGTACAACCAGAGTAAATTACATGTAAAAAAAATTTTTTTTTGCCTCAACACCAATGTATGTCACGAAAAATCATCATTTTACAAGAAATAATGAAAAGAACAACTTCTTTCCTGAAATAACACTGCAATATGTATATCTATCTTGTGTTTTGTGCACAATTTGAATACACACAGTACCGAACTGCACTACGTCAAGTATTTCAATATACCATATAGTCTAATGGCCTTTTGTTTGATAAAACAAAATAATAAAAAAAATTAACCTCTCTTGGAATGGGAAGTAGGCTTATACTTCCAATTTCCCAATTCCTCTTTAACTTCTTGCTGTTTACTTCCTACATACTCTCAATTAACCTAACCGGCTTCTTTCTTTTTCTGTCTGGGTATCTTCTTGAATTTGTATTTCTGTGGCCTTGACTCTGCTCTCTCAACATCTCAGACTGTGTCAAACCTGAATTTTGACTACCAACTCCACTTAATGGTTGGGACTGTGACATAAACAAAGCCCCTGGCTCATTTTGCTCTAATAGTAGATTCTATGATATCAGCAAACTTTCAGTTTCTTTGTGATTTTTCTTTTCTTCCTGACTTCCACTTGGGACTGTAGGAGGAATTTGGACTATAGGAGAGTTATCATGCTCTCCTTTCGTTGGATTCCCTCGTTCAGACAAATGATCTATATGACACTGATGGAGTTTCTCTCCAATCTTCGCTTAGATACATGATTGCACCTTGTCTCTTTACAACAACTCCAAACACATACTTCTCCTTACCACCTCGGGGGTTTTTGTTACCATGACCTTCTTATCAGCACTGAACTCTATAAGTTTCATGCCTGGTATATCATGACTCATCTTCACTCTGTCTGGCTTTTCTCTTACTTTGGTATTGATGTCAGGCTTAAGCAAAATAAACCTTGTCCTGGGAGCATGTTTAAACACTAACTCATAAGATGAGAAACCTGTTGTAGGCTGTAGGGTTATTCTGTAAGAGAACAAAAAATTGTCTATTCTGTGTCAAAGGGAGTCTTGAGAATCACTGCTAAGCTTGTCACTTGGTAAATACTTCTGCAAAGAACTCTTCACAATCTGCACATTACTTTCTGCAGCACCATTCGATGCTGGGTGATATGGTGGTACCAGAGTGTGTTTGACTCCATTCTTACTCCAAAATATTCTGAGCTCCTCTGACATAAACTATGGGCCATCGCCTGACACCAACACCTCTGGTAATCCATAATTTGCAAACCAACTTCTCAAAACCTCAACAGTTTTGGCACTTGTGATATTGAGCATATACTCAAAATTTATCCACCTGCAAGGGCTATCTACCAAAACAAAGTACTCTTTCCCTTCCACTTCAAATAAATCGACATGTATTTCTTCCCATGTTTTCCTTGTGTTTGACCATGGAATGAAAGGAACTCTGGGTGGATTATTTCTCATTCTGAGGCACAATTCACAACTTTTCACCAATTCTTCAATATCTCTGTCAATCTTTGGATACCCAAAATAGCTTCTTGCTACTGCTTTCTTATGGACTATCCCAGTGTGTTCTTGATGTAGTTCCTCTAATAATCTCTCTCTAAATCTTGGTGGGATAATGAATCTTCAGTCCCAAAGGAGACAGCCTTGATCTATACTCAGTTCATTTCTCATCATCACACTGTTTAGGCCAGCCATTCATGAGATAATGAAACACTTTACTGAGCACCACATCCCTGCGAGTCTCTTCACTAACTTCTCTGGCAGATACTGGCATGTCATTTGTGTAGGTAAAGTAATTCACAAGCAACTCGGTGGCTAAGGATGAACCAGTCTTCACAGGAAATTGTGAAAGAACATCTGCATTAGCATAAAAGCAAAATACTGCGGATGCTGGAAATCTGAAACAAAAACAAGAAATGCTGGATTCACTCAGCAGGTCTGGCAGCATCTGTGGAAAGAGAAGCAGAGTTAACGTTTCGGGTCAGTGACCCTTCTTCGGAACTCCTGCATTAGCATGATCTGCTGACTTATGATATTTAATATCTTACTGACGGACCATCAAAATCCATTCCCACCTCTGAAGCTGCATTGTTGCTAGGGATGGTATCCCTTTCTTTGAACCAAATATGTTTGTAAGGGCTTGGTGGTCAGTTAACAAAGTGAATTTCCTACTGTACAGGTACTTGTGGAACTTTGTAACACCATGATAGCTAATGCCTCTTTCTCAACTTGTGAGTAATTTTACAATGACTTTATTAACATACATGAAGCATATGCTACAGGCCTCTCCACACCATCTTCCAATATGTAAGATAACACCACACCTAAACCTTGTAGTGAGGCATCACACACTAAAACCAGTTACTTCTTGGATGGGGTAAAACAATGTTACTAGTTAGTGCTTCTTCACTTCTTCAAATGCTTTCTGGCACTGTACAGACCATTCCCAAGTGAATCTGATTTTGAGTGGTTTATATATTGGGGAAAATGTGTTTGCTAAGTTGGGGCTGAAGTTAGAAAAAAAAACACAACAATCCCTATGCATGTTCTAAGTTCTTTTTTGCTTTCAAAATCCCCTCAACCTTCTTCTGCATTGGGTGGATACCTTCATAATCTATTTGGTGACCCAGTAATGTTACTCTTGACACCATGAAGCAACACTTGTGCTTTTTTTGCTTTGATGTCATACTCTTGAAGTCAATCTAGGACTTCATTCAAACACAATGTACTGTTCCTCTGTCTTACTGCTAATTAGAATGTCATCTAAAAAGCAGCACACTCCCTTCATCCCACTTAGTACCCGATCCATGACAGTCTGGAAAAATGCAGGAGTAGTAGATATCCCAGTGGTAACCCTTCATACTGGTACAACCTTTTGTGTGTATGAATGCTAAACAATTTCTTGCTATTGTCGATGAATTATAATTGCAAATATGCATTTGACAGATCTATCTTACTGAACACCTTCCCATTGGCTAAATTAGAAAACAAATCTTTGCTGGTAGGCACTAATTATCATTTTCACAGAACCACCAAATCATAGAATCATTACAGTGCAGAAGGAGGACATTCGTCCCATCGTGTCCATACTGGCTCTCAGAAAGAGCAATTCCCTCAGTTCCATTCCCTCGCCTCCTACCCGTAACCCTGCACATTCTTCCTTTTCATATAACTGTCTAATTCCCTTTTGAATGTTTCAATTGAACCTGCCTCCACCACCTTCTCAGGTTGCACGTTCCAGACCTTAACCATTGCTGCATGGAAATGTTTTTCCTCATTTCACTTTTGTTTCTCTAACAAAAAACTTTAAATCTTTCATTCTCGATCCTTTCAAGAGTGGGAAAAGTTTCTCTCTAGCTACTCTGTCCAGATCCCTCATGATTTTGAATACCTCCATCAAATCACCTCTCAGCCTTCTCTTCTCCAAGGAAAACAGTCCTAACTTCTCCAATCTATCTTCATAACTGAAATTCCTCATCCCTGGAACCATTCTCGTGAATCTTTTCTGTACTCTCTCCAATGCCCTTACATCTTTCCTAAAGTGCAGTGCCCAGAATTGGACGCAATATTCCAGCTGAGGCCAAACTAGTGTCTTATACAAGTTCAACATAACTTCCTTGCTCTTGTACTCTATGCCCCTATTAATAAAGCCCAGGATGCTTTATTAACCACTCTCTCAACCAGTCCTGCTACCTTCAATGACTTATACACATATACACCTGGGTCCCTCTGCTCCTGCACCCCCTTTAGAATTGTACCCTTTATTTTTTATTTTATTTTCATGTTCTTCGTACCAAAATGAATCACTTCACATTTCTTTGCATTGAACCTTATCTGCCACCTGTCTGCCTATTTCCACCAACTTGTCTATGTCCTTTTGAAATCTACACTATCCTCCTCACAGTTCACAATGCTTTCAAGTTTCGTATTATCTGCAAATTTTGAAATTGTGCCCTGTACACCAAGGTCTAGGTCATTAATATATATCAGAAAAAGCAAGAGTCCCAACACTGATTCATGGGAAACTCCACTACAAACTTTCCTCCAGCCTGAAAAAACATCCATTAACCACTACTTTTTGTTTCCTGTCACTCAGCCAATTTTGTATCCATGTTGCTACCGTCCCTTTTATTCCATGAGTGGCAAGTTTGTCATAAGTCTGTTGTGTGGCATTGTATCAAGCGCCTTTTGAAAGTTCATGTACACCACATGAACAGCATTGCCCTCATCAACCCTCTCTGTTACTGCCTCAAAAAACTCCAGCAAGTTAGTTAAAACATGATTTTCCCTTAAGAAATCCATGCTGGCTTTCCTTAATTAACTCACATTTGTCCATGTGACTATTGATTTTGTCCCAAATTATTTTTTCTAGAAGTTTTCTCACCACCGAAGTTAAACTGACTGGCCTGCAGTTGCTGGGCTTATCTTTACACCCTTTTTTGAACAAGGGTGTATTGTTTACAATTCTCCAGTCCTGTGACACCACCCCCGCGTTGAAAGAAGACTGAAAGGTTATGGCCAGTGCCTCTGCAATTTCCACCCTCACTTCCCTCAGTATCCTTGGATGTATCTCATCTGGTCCTGGTGCTTTATCCACTTTAAGTACAGACAGCCTATCTAATACTTCCTCTTTATCAATTTCATACCATCTAGTGTCTGATTTACCTCCTCTTTCCACATTGCCTGGGTTGCACCTTATTACTTGGTAAAGACAGATGCAAATTATTCATTTAATACCTCAGCTATGCCCTCTGCCTCCATGTGTAAATCTCCTTTCTGGTCCCTAACTGGCCCCACTTCCTCCTTTTACCATCCTTTTACTATTTATATGCCTATAGAAAACTTTGGGATTCCCTTTCATGCTAGTTGCCAATCTCTTTTCATGCTCTCTCTTTGCTTCTGTTATTTGCTTTTTCACTTCCCCTCTGGACTTTCGACATTCAGCCTGGTTCGCAATAGTATTTTCAACCTGGAATCTGTCATAAACACACTTTTTCTTCTTTATCTTAATCTCTATCTCTTTTGTCATCCAGGGGGCTCTGGATTTGTTTGCCCTACTTTTCCCCTTCAAGGGAACATACCTTGACTTTTCGATCACCTTATTTGCTTATAATCTCCACAAATCCGAACAAACTCAAATGCTTTTTTTATCCAACCACAATGGGTGCAGCCCATTCACTGCTCTTCATCTTCTTAATTGTTCCTGAACTTTTTAATCTATCTAACTCTTGTTATGACCAACCGCTCCAGTCAAAGCCCCCAATCAAAATATAGGATTCTGATTGTGGTGGGAGAAAAGCACTTAATTCAATTCCGTCCCTCCACAGATCGCCTAACATATCATTTAAACTTTCCAAATTAAGAAAGACCCAGCCAAATTGTACTATCTATTAACCTCCGAATGGGCTAACCAAACCAGGTGTCTTTAAATCAACAAATTAACTTTTTAATTAGAAAAACTAAATTCTTAAACACTATGAAGATATAAACAACATTAAAAATAGAAAAAAAAGAGACCATGCAAATTTACAGTCCAATGTTGCTTGAAGTCCTCACAGTCGTCCGATGGGGAAAAAAGGTTCTTCCATCGTAGAACAGTCCGTAGTCTAATTCCAGCAGTAAGTGATGCTGTCCTTCCTTCAGTTTAAATTATCAGAGATCTCTGTTTTGGCTTGACTTTTTAGAATTTTGAGAGATAATAATAATTAAACAGACTAAATTCTCTTCCTTTAGTTTAAATGGCCGAGAGCTCTTCTTTCAGGTGCTAACACCAGCTGTCTGCCTGTGTTCTGTTAGAAGAGACTGTCTTCAACTAAAAAGTCAGTTCAAAATTGAACTGTTAGAAATGTATTGCTTGATGCTCAATCCAAGTGGCTGTATCCAAGGTAATGAGAATGCACCCTTTGAATCACAGACTCCAAATGACTGTATCCAACGGCAACCAAAAATGCACTTTCTCCAACTCCTGAGGATTGCTGGTTCTTAAAGCAATATTGATCTTTTGCAAGCCTTAAAGGCACACTGCATATTCCTGGGGGAGAAAAATTACAGGATCATAACACTCTTCACTTGCTCTTTCCAACTGGGTATAAGGCACTGGCCAAGTCTTGCAAAAAGTTCAGCTGTTCCTAATCATATAATCTTGATGACAGCCTTGTGATGCCTAATTTTATCATTTATCCACCTTGCTCAAAAACCACTTTGTGCTTTCTTAACACTTTCTGAATGTTAGATGTACTCTTATGGATCCCTACTGTGAATGACTCAGCCCAGTTTAACCATATTTTCTTAATCCAATTCCTTCCCATCAGGGAGACTTTTTTCCCTCCAACTACTACCAATGGCAAGTAATAGGATGCATCATCATATTCCACCCTAACACTAACTTGATCTACCACTGGAACACTGTTATTGGAATAACTAGTCAGTTTTACACCAGTTTTATGTAAAGGAATGCAACTTAGCTATTTCTTAGACTCTCCTGAGATACTGCTGCAGCAGTATTAATGATGAATGTTGTGAATCTTCGACTTTCTTTTCTACTGTGGGTGCTAGAATTATATCTTCAGTCCTATTGCTCTCATCTTCCATGTCTTGTTTTTGTTGCTCTCTGACAGAGTACAACTCTTGATCTCCCTACTCGATTATATCAACTTCTATTTCCATATCTATTATTTGGAATGTTATGTTTCGTACCCCAAACATGAAGAAACTAGATTCACAATTTCTGTGTATGTGTAGGTTTTTATTCAAGCTGGCTGCCTGGATCTGTCTTTGTTTCATTTTTGGAACCACACCCACACAGGGTTGACTGACAGCATAGTGAGCAGTCTTATAAACACAGCACAGATCAATCAATCACTAAGCAATCAAACACAAAATATTTCCTCCCTTGTAGCCTTGGTTCAAACATGGACAAAAGAGCTGAACTCAAGAGGTGAGGTCAGAGTGACTGCTCTTGACATGAAGGCAGCATTTGACCAAGTATGGCATCAAGGAGCCCTAGCAAAATGGAGGTCAATGGGAATCAGGGGGAAAACTCTCCGCTGGTTGCAGTCATACCTAGCGCAAAGTAAGACAGTTGTGATTGTTGGAGGTCAATCATATGAGCTCCAGGACATCACTGCAGGAGTTCCTCAGTGTAGTGTCCTAGGCCCAACCATCTTCAGCTGCTTCATCAATGACCTTCCTTCAATCATAAGGTCAGATGTGGGATGTTTGCTGATGATTGCACAATGTTCAGCACCATTCATGACTCCTCAGATGCTGAAGCAGTCCATGTAGAAATGTAGCAAGACCTGGACAATATCCAGGCTTGGGCTGATAAGTGGCAAGTAACATTCGTGCCACACAAGTGCCAGGCAATGACCATCTCCAACAAGAGAGAATCTAACCATCTCCCCTTGACATTCAATGGCATTACCATTGTTGAATCCCCCACTATCAACATCCTGGGGGCTATCATTGACCAGAAACTGAACTGGAGTAGCCATATAAATACCGTGGTTACACGAGCAGGTCAGAGGCTAGGAATCCTGCAGCGAGTAACTCACCTCCTGATTCCCCAAAGCCTGTCCACCATCTACAAGGCACATGTCATGAGGGTGATGGAATACTCTCCACTTGCCTGGATGGGTGCAGCTCCAACAACACTCAAGCAGCTCAATACCATCCAGGACAAAGCAACCCGCTTGATTGGCACCCCATCTACAAACATTCACTCCCTCCACCACTGACGCACAGTGGCAGCAGTGTGTACCATCTACAAGATGCACTGCAGCAACGTACCAAGGCTCCTTAGATAGCACCTTCCAAACCCGCGACCTCTACCAACTAGAAGGACAAGGGCAGCAAATGCATGGGAACACCACCACCTGCAAGTTCCCATCCAAGTCACACGCCATCCTGACTTGGAACTATATTGCTGTTTTTTCACTGTCGCTGGGTCAAAATCCTGGAACTCCCTTCCTAACAGCACTGTGGGTGTACCTACCCCACATGGACTGCAGCAGTTCAAGAAGACAGCTCACCAACACCTTCTCAAGGCCAATTAGGGATGGGCAATAAATGCTGGCCTGGCTAGCGATGCCCACATCCCATGAATGAATATTAAAAAAAAGACTAAGGAGCTTATTTTGAATTAAACTTTCATGAGCATCAAACAGGTATATGTTGAGTCATTTCTTAGAGTGTGTTTGTTGCTCTAAGTACACAAATAATCTTCAAGATATGGAGGTCTCCCATAATGGCACCAAGATCGAAGATGACATGGTTGTGGTTCAGCTTGCTCATCTTGATGAAGTAGATAATCAACAGCATGATCACGAATTAGAGAAGGAAATGTATCCTCATAGTCACAATCATCGAAATCTGCAGGTCTGCTCGCAATCACGCTTCTCATGTTCCACTAGGTGTTGTCACGCAAGAGCGATGCGTTGATACTGAGGATCAGCTTGATCTGCTTAGATTGCAATAGTGAGCTTATGGTTGTGAATTGGATGTTTGATGCAAATCCAGTCACTAACTGCGAATTGTGGTTTCCTTTCACATGTTCGCTTATCAGAGTGTGCTTTTACTTTGCCTTGTTGCTTTGCAATTTCTTCTGCTTTCTCTCTGACATTTTCGTTGGATGGCGGTGATGACAGCAGTGTGCAAATATTGCGACCAATCATAAATTCGGCCAGTGTCTTTCTGGTCAGAGTCTGTGGGGTGGATCACTATGTGCGAAGTAGAATATGAATGGATTGTTCAAACGTTTTCCCCTCTGTCATGCTAGCTCTTAAACTATCTTGAATCACCCTGTTGAGACGTGCAATGCCACCATTCGTTTGCGGGTTGAATCGTGATGTCAGATGGTAGTGAATTCTGTAGCATACTAGGAGGCAAGGGGAGGTGATGGTGTAGTGGTAATGTCACTGGACTAGTAATTCAGAGCCCAGGCTAATACTCTGGGGACATAGGTTCGAATAACAGATGGTGAAATTTGAATTCAATTAATACATCTGGAATTAAAAAGCTCGTCTAATGGTGACCATGAAACCATTGTCAATTGCTGTAAAAACCCATCTGGTTCACTAATGTCCTTTAGGGAAGGAAATCTGCTGTCCTTACCTGGTCTGGCCTACATGTGACTCCAGACCCACAGCAATGTGGTTGACTCTTACATGCCTTCTGAAATGGCCTAGCAAGCCACTCAGTTCAAGGGCAATGTAAGATTTTTGATAAGATAGGGGTGTTTTATACCCCCTTCTAAGATGGGAACAGACTTGGCAGCACACAGCTTGTGAATCAACTTCATTGAGATAAAGGTAAAGACAAGTTTGTTAAGTTCTCAGATAAACTATTAGTAATAAACTCAGATAGTGATTAACAGTCTAACACAGATACTACCCGTATTAGTTGGCGGACAACAGAGCGCACAACTCTCTTTCTTGAAGCTTGTGGTCTTCAAGCTTTTGACTCTCTCTCTCGTAGCTTCTTGTTGTTGTTCAAATTCTCTGCGGCATAGTGGCAAAGTCACAAGCTAACTTATTCTGGCAGCTTTACAGTTAACCCTCCCCTCAACCAATCTGTGGTCAGTCTTGTATTAAAGGACGTGTTCCTTAACCAACCAAGGATCATTTTGTGATGATTGCCAACCTTTTCGTTTACGCAATGAATACATAGAAAAAGTCTTTGTGTTAACCATCTTATCTCAATGCTTGTACTTTTCCAAGGATACCTTATCTCACGGCGAGACAGAACTATGCAGCGCTGTCTGTTCTCAGGGTCTAACACTTTTTTCTGCAAGTAAGCATTTTAAAACTTGACATAATCTCCCAGAATCCCTCTGCCTTGACATCTTGTCCATTCTGTACCTTATTTCCTAAATTTCCCACTTTACCATACTATAAAGAAAGATTCTAATAAAGCTAAATAAGCTAAATGTTATTTATAATAACAAGTCATTTGTTAGTTTGTAATAGCTAGATTTTAACAATTAGTATGCTGTTTAGTGACTTTTAGTAACCTAATAATCTTACAGCAATTAGGGATGGGCAATAAATGCTGGCCTAGCCAGCAATGCCCACATCCCATGAGCGAATAAAAAAACTCCATGAACTGACTGGAAACAAACTGCGGTCCATTGTCCTTAGTAATCGTCTCCGCAAAATCCCACTTTGTAAACAACTTGTCCAGAACGTCAATGACCAAAGTGGTGGTTATGGAATTTGTTATAGTGATTTCTGGCCAGTTGCCATGTAGAGTACAAACAACACACAAAAAAATGTTAATTGTTTTGGGCCTCATGCACTTCTCCAAAAATATCTATTGGGAGTCATTGCCATGGTTTTGTTGGCCATGGGGTCAGTTGTAGAGGTGTGGGACACAGTTCAGCAGATTTTTCACTGAGTGTACATGCTACACAGTTTGTGATGAACTCTTCTATGCAGCGATCTTTTTCAGGCCACCAGAATGCTTCATGGGATCGTTGTTTCATCATAATAACACCTGGATGTCCTTCATGGGCAAGATACAGCACCCATTGCTGTAACACTTTTGGGACAACTGCTTAGGTTCTGCATGCACTACAACTGTCATCAAACAATGTGAACTCATTGCGTACTCTGTAGTATGGGACCAGATCTTCCTCTATTTTGTGTGGCCAATCGGTTTTTAGGTACTGGCATACTTTCTGCTGTCTACCTCCGACTCTGCCTTCAACACGTCTTGCATCACCACTTGTTTGAGATGGTCATTGCCTGGCACTTGTGTGGCGCAAATGTCATTTGCCACTCACCAGCCCAAGATAGGATGTTGTCCAGTTCTTGCTGCATCTGGACATGGGCTGCTTCATTATCTGAGGAGTCATGAATGATGCTGAACATTGTGAAATCATCAGCGAACATCCCCACTTCTGACCTTAGGATGGACGGAAGGTCATTGATGAAGCAGCTACAGATGGTTAGGCCTAGGTCACTACCCTGAGGAACTCCTGCAGTGATATTCTGGGACTGAGGTGATTGGTCTCCAACATCCACAACCATCTTCCTTTGCGCTAGGTATAACTCCAACCTGCGGAGAGTTTTCCCCCTGATTTCCATTGACTCCAGTTTTGCTCGGGCTCCTTAATGCCATAATCGGTCAAATGCTGTCAAGGGCAGTCACTCTCATTTCACCTCTGGAGTTCAGCTCTTTTGTCCATGTTTGGACAAAGGCTGTCATGAGGTCAGGAGCTGAGTGGCCCTGATGGAACCCACATTGAGTATCAGTGAGCAGATTATTGCCGAGCAAGTGCCGCTTGATCGCACTGTCGACGACCCCTTCCATCACTTTGCTGATGATTGGGAGTGGACTGATGGGGAGGTAATTGGTCGGGCTGGATTTGTCCTGCTTTTTGTGTACAGGACATACTTGGGAAATTTTCCACATTGCTGGGTAGATGCCAGTGTTGTAGATGCACTGGAACAGCTTGGCTAGGGGCACGGCTAGTTCTGGAGCATAAGTCTTCAGTACTATTGCTGGAATGTCGTCAGGGCCCATAGCCTTTGCAGTATCCAGTGTCTTCAGCCATTTCTTGATATCATGTGGAGTGAATCAGATTGGCTGAAATAAAAGCAAAATACTGCGGATGCTGGAAATCTGAAACAAAAACAAGAAATGCCGGATTCACTCAGCAGGTCTGGCAGCATCTGTGGAAAGAGAAGCAGAGTTAACGTTTCAGGTCAGTGACCCTTCTTCGGAACTGACAAATATTAGAAAAGTCACAGATTATAAACAAGTGAGGTGGGGGTTGGGCAAGAGATAACAAAGGAGAAGGTGCAGATTGGACCAGGCCACATAGCTGACCAAAAGGTCACGGAGCAAAGGCAAACAATATGTTAATGGTGTGTTGAAAGACAAAGCATTAGTACAGATTAGGTGTGAATATACTGAATATTGAACATCAGCAAGTGCAAACCTGAAGAAGAACAACCTGAAAAAAACAGTGGGTAAGCAAACTGAACAAACTAAGATGAAATGAAATAAATGCAAAAAAAGATTGTAAAAAATGTAAAAAGGAATGCAAAAAAAAGGAAGAAAAAATAACTAAAAATGACTAAAAATGAAAGTAAAGTGGGGGGGGCTGTCATGCTCTGAAATTATTGAACTCAATGTTCAGTCCGGCAGGCTGTAGTGTGCCTAATCGGTAGATGAGATGCTGTTCCTCGAGCTTGCGTTGATGTTCACTGGAACACTGCAGCAATCCCAGGACAGAGATGTGAGCATGAGAGCAGGGGGGAGTGTTGAAATGGCTGAAGACTGGCATCTGTGATGCTGGGGACCTCAGGAGGAGGCCTAGATGGATCATCCATTTGGCACTTCTGGCTGAAGATGGATGCAAATGCTTCAGCCATGTCTTTTGTACTGATTTGCTGGGCTCTCCCATCACTGAGGATGCGGATATTTGTGGAGCCTCCTCCTGTTAGTTGTTCAATTGTCCAGCACCATTCACGACTGGATGTGGCAGGCCTGCAGAGCTTAGATCTTATCCGTTAGTTGTGGGATCGGTTAGCCCTGTCTATCGCATGCTGCTTATGCAGTTTGGCACACAGATAGTCCTGTGTTGTAGCTTCACCAGGCTGACACCTCATTTTTAGATATGCCTGGTGCTGCTCCTGGCATGTCCTCCTGCACTCTTCTTTGAATCAGGGTTGGTCTCCTAGCTTGCTGGTAATGGTAGAGTGGGGGATATGCCGGGCCATGAGGTTACAGATTGTGGTTGAATACAGTTCTGCTGCTTCTGATGACCTACATTGCTTCATGGATGCCCAGTTTTGAGTTGCTAGATCTGTTCGAAATTTATCCCATTTAGCACAGTGGTGGTGCCACACAACACGACAGTGGATTTCCTCAATGTGAAGACGGGGCTGCGTCTCTACAAGGACTGTGCAGTGGTCAATCCTACCAATACTGTCATGGACAGCTCCATCTGCGACAGGTAGATTGGTGAGGATGAGGTCCAGTAGGTTTTTCCCTCTTGTTGGTTCCCTCACCACCTGCAGCAGACCCAGTCTAGCAGCTATGTCCTATTGAACTTGGCCAGCTTGGTCAGTAGTGGTGCTGAAGTCCCCCACCCAGAGTACATTCTGTGCCCTTGCTACCCTTAGTGCTTCTTCCAATTTGCGTTCAACATGGAGAAGCACTGATTCATCAGCTGAGGGGAGGGGGGTGGGAGGGGGAGGGTGTAGGTGGTAATCAGCAGGAGGTTTCCTTGTCCATATTTGGCCTGATGCCATGAGAGATCATGGGGTCTTGAGTCAATGTTGAAGACTCTCCCAGAGCAACGCCCTCGCAACCGTATACCACTGTGCCGCCACCTCGGGTGGGTCTTTCCTGCCGGTGGGACAGGACATACCTAGGGATGGTGATAGTAGTGTCAGAGACATTGTCTATAAGGTATGATTCCGTGAATATGACTATGTCAGGCTGTGTTACTTGACTAGTCTGTGGGAGAGCTCTCCCAATTATGGCACAAGCCCCCAGATGTTAGTAAGGAGGATTTTGCAGGGTTGACAGGGCTGGGTTTGCCGTTGTCATTACCAGTGCCTAGGTCAATGCAGGGTGGTCTATCTTGTTTAATTCCATTTCTTACACTTTGTAGCAGTTTAATACAACTGAGTGTCTTGCTGGCCATTTTAGAGGGCATTTAAGAGTCAACCACGTTGCAGTGGGTCTGGAGTCACTTGTAGGCCAGACTACGTAAGGATGGCAGATTTCCTTCCCTAAAGCCATTAGTGAACCAGATGGGTTTTTACAACAATCAACAATGGTTTCCTGGTCACCACTAAACTAGCTTTTAATTCCAGATTTTTATTAATTGAATTCAAATTTCAACATCTTCCCTAGTGGGATTCGAACTCATGTCCCCTAAGCATTAGCTTAGGCCTTCCCAATCTTCTGGAACGTGCTAGGTTTTGAACTTAGTCCATCGAGCATTCTGCGGTACTGAAACACGCTGATGTGTGTAACAAAGGCTGTAAGGTGTCGGCTTTGCTCCGCTACTGGTATCTGAAGATGGCTCCGTCACATGTTGAGCTTCGTGAAGACTGTGGAGTAATGAAATGATGCCAGGAGTTCTTGGATTACAGGGAGCCAGTACTTGTCCGGAATAATTGCTCTGTTGACCAACTTAAGGTCAACGCATAATCTAAGTTCTCCATTTTTGGGTCGCTCAATGACGAGATGTGATATCCATGGGGATGAGTTGATTTGTTCGATGACACTGTCTGCTTCCAGTTGTTTCAGCTGCTGTGACACTATGGCATGGATTGTGACCGGAACCCATTTAAAATTTTGCAAAACAGAGGGAATCGACTTGTTGACACATGGAGCATGACAGTACCCCTTAATCTCCCCAAATCCGGTGAATAAGGAAGGATACTGTGGTGTGTAGTCTGTATCATCGATCACATTAATGTTTGCTCCAGTGGGGTCTGCAAGTTTGAAGTCAAGCTTATCGTACAGGTTTACCCCCATAAGGCTCCTGCCTTTTGCCACATAGGACATGAACTTATCTAGCTTGACTTTTTTGTAGCACACTGGGAACTGTGATCATTCTGAAGACCGGGATAATTGAGTCATTGAAACCTTGAAGGGTGTGTGTCAGAGGAGTGAGAGAAAGTTGCGAAAAATAATGATAGAGGTCTTTGCTCAAAATGGATACTTTTGCACCCACATCACTGAGGAGCAAAACTGGAATGGCCACAATTGCAACTGTGCAATCTTTGAAGTGACCCCCTTACGTAGGACCGGGCACTTCACTGTCTGCAGTGGTATATACATAGCGTATTTCACTCTCAGGAATAGGTTTCTGCACGTGTTGTACTGACGAAGTCTTCTTCTTCTATGACCTGCATATTTTGTGAAGTGATTCATCTTTGAGCATGAGTTGTACTTTTTCCCTTGTGCCTGTCATGGTGTTTTGAATCCATTGGTACTCCCACAATTTGGGCACGTTTTTGAGAGTGCCTGACCCTGATAGGGCAAGTGTTGATGAGCCTGCTAAGGTCTCTTTATCTGTACCCCTTGTACTTGAGCTAATTGAGCAAGCTGTGTCTGCAACCCTGAGCCTGAGGGTGCATTTTTGTGTCTAACATGAATCTAACATGGCTGATTCAATTAGGACAGCCAGGTCATAGCCTTTTCCAAAGTCAAACCATCATCCACCATGAGTAGGCATTCCCTAATTTGTGGGATTGAAGTTTTTTCAATTAGTTGGTCACAAATTAGTTGATTCGTTAGTGTGCCAAATGTGCATGTAGAAGCCAACAGGCACAATGCTGCCACATATTGTTTTAGTGGCTCATGACTTTCCTGGCATCTCTGGCAGAACATGTATCGTTCAGTCATCACACTTTTCTTTGGGCCAAAATATTTGGCTAAGGAACAAAAAAGAGGCAGTCACACTGGGAGTGTATTATAGACCCCCAAACAGTCAGAGGGAGATAGAAGAGCAGATATGTAGGCAAATCTCTGAGAAGTGCAAAAGCAATAGGGCAGCAATAGCAGGAGATTTTAACTATCCCAATATTAACTGGGATAGTTTTAGTGTGAAAGGAATTGAGGGAGCAGAATTCTTGAGGTGCGTTCAGGAGAACTTTTCTGGCTAGTATGTAGCAAGTCCAAAAAGAGAAGATGCAGTTTTGGACTTAGTTTTAGGAAACATAGCTGGGCAGGTGGACGGAGTGGCAGTAGGAGAGCATTTTGGTGGTAGTGATCATAATTCAGTCAGTTTTAACATAATTATGGAAAATGACAAGGATAGAACAGAAGTTAGGGTTCTCAATTGGGGCAAGGCCAATTTTACTAGGCTGAGGAGTAATTTAACGAAAGTGGACTGGAAACAGCTACTTGAAGGTAAATCACTGACTTCTCTGCTAAGGCAAATAGGCCCTTCACATCCACTGTATGCAGACCCTTCAAAATTTTGTA
This sequence comes from Heterodontus francisci, assembly GCF_036365525.1. Taxonomy (NCBI): domain Eukaryota; kingdom Metazoa; phylum Chordata; class Chondrichthyes; order Heterodontiformes; family Heterodontidae; genus Heterodontus; species Heterodontus francisci. The sequence continues at coordinate 48,138,322 of NC_090377.1, forward strand.
TGTTTTAATCAATTCTCCCCTCAGCCTTCTCAGTTCCAAGGAGAACAACCCCAACCTATCCAATCTTTCCTCATAGCTGCATTTTTCCAGTCCCAGCAATATCCTCGTAAATCTCCTCTGTACCCTTTCTAGTGAAATTACATCCTTTCTGTAATGAGTTGACCAGAACTGCACGCAGTACTCAAGTTGGGGCATAACCTCCCTGCTCTAACATTCTATATCTCGGGTAATAAAGGAAAGGATTCCATATGCCTTCTTAACTACTTTACCGACCTGTCCTGCTAATTTCAGGGATCTATGGACATTCACTCCAAGGTCCCTCACTTCCTCTACACCTTTCAGTATTCTCCCATTAATCGTGTATTCCTTTGTCTTGTTTGACTATGTTATGGATAAAAAACAGGAATGTGTGATTAAGCAGGACTGTTCTTTCAAACAGCCAGCATAGGAATGATGGGCTGAATGGCCTCCTTCTGTGTTATAATTTCTAAGGTTCTTTGGAAAGACTAAATGGAAATTAACACAAGTTCTTAAATGATGGAAAAAAAATCAAAGCATAGATCTATGAAAATATTTTGTGTGGAACCAGGATAAGAGAAGCAAAGGCCACAACTTTGTGAAACAATGAATAACTTTTTCATGATTACAGTAATAAACTTATGGAATAGACTGCCATCTAGTGCAATAAATATTGGCTTAATAAAAACATTCAAAGGGCAATTGGATCAATTCCTGAATAGTAAATTATGGAAACATAGTGACTTAGTTTGGGAAAGAGATTAAAATAGTTTGGTCAGAAACAGGATCTTTATAACAAAGCAAGTTAGATGGTCTTTCCTTTCTTCAATATATTCTTATGCTAAAGCATTGCAGAATCAAAACTATCAGCAAGTCACTGTTACTGACAAACTATAAGTAAGCTATCAACTCGTCATTATCAGTGAAAAACTACTGAAACAAAACAAGCATCACCTGATCTCCCAATCAAGATCAAGATTGAGAAACTGTATTTTACAGATACAGTGATGTAATGGTTATGTTACTGCAGTAGTAATCCAGACGCCTGGACTAATAATCCAGAGACATGAGCTCAAATCCCACTATGGCAGCTGAGGAATTTAAATTCAGTTAATTAAATAAATCTGGAATAAAATAGCTAGTATCAGTTATGGTGACCATGAAATTATTGGATTGTCATAAAAACACATCTGGCTCATTAATGTCTTTTAGAAAAGGAAATCTGCCATCCTTACCCAGTCTGGCCTATATGTGACTCCAGACTCACAATGTGGTTGATTCTTCATCTTAAGTTCCCTCTAAAATGGTCTAACAAATTACCCTGTTGAATCAAACTTCTATGAGAAAGTCGAATAAGAATAAAACCGAATGGATTACCGTGCATCGATCTCGGCACCGGACATGACAAAAGCCAGTTGAAATTGCAAAGTTATCCTTACTAACATCTGGGGACTTGTGCCAAAATTGGGAGAGCTGTCCCACAGACTAGTCAAGCAACAGCCTGGCATAGTCATACTCACAGAATCATACCTTACTGCCAACATCCTAGATGCCTCCATCACCATCCCTGGATAAGTCCTACCCCATCAGAAGTACAGACCCATCACAAGTGGTGGCACAATGGTATACAGTTGGTAGGAAGTGGCACTGGGAGTTCTCAACATAGACTGTGGACCTCATGAAGTCTCATGGTATTAGGTCAAACGTGGGCAAGGAAACCTCCTGCTGATTACTACCTACCGCCCTCCCTCGACTGATGCATCAGTACTCCTCCACTTTGAAGACCATATGAAAGAAGCACTGTGAGTAGCAAAGTCACAGAATGTACTCTGGGTGGGGGACTTCAATGTTCATCACCAGGAGTGGCTTGGTAGCACCACTACTGACACAGCGGGGAGAGTCCTAAAGGATATAGCTGCCAAACTGGGCCCTGCAACAGGTGATGAGAGAACTGACATGTGGGAAAAATCTACTTGACGCTATCCTCACCAAGCTACCTGCTGCAGATGCATCTATCCATGGCAGTATTGGTAAGCGTGACCACCGCACATTCCTTTTGTAGTCAAAGTCCTGTCTTCACACCGAGGACACCCTCCATCTTGCAGTGTGGCACTATCACCGTGCTAAATGGGATAGATTCAGAATAGATCTAGTTGCAAAACTAGGCATTCATGAGGCACTGTGGGCCATCAGCAGCAACGGAATTGTATTCCACCACAATCTGTAACCTCATGTCTTGCATATATCTCACCCAACCATTACCATCAAGTAGGGATCAACCCTGCTTCAATGAGCAGTGTAGGAGATCATGCCAGAAACAGTACAAGGTGTACCTAAAAATGACGTGCCAATTTGGTGTAGCCACTACACAGGACTACATACATGTTAAACAGCAGAAGCAGCATGCTATAAACAGAGCCAAGCAATCCCACAACCAAGGGATCAGATCAAAGTTCTGCAGTCCTGCAACATCCAGTCATGAATGCTGGTGGACAATTAAACAACTAATGGAGGGAGGAAGTTCCATAACTGTCGCCATCCTCAATAATGGCAGAGCCCAGCACATGATTGGAAAAGACAAGGCTGAAATGTTTGCAACCATATTCAGCCAAAAGTGTCGAGTGGATGATCCATTTTGTCCTCCTCCTGAGGTTCTAACTGTCACAGATGCCAGTGTTCAGCCAATTCAATTCATTCTACCTGATATCAAGAAACGGCTGAGCGCACGGAGTACAGTAAAGGCTACGCACCCTGACAAAATCCTGTCTGTAGTGCTGAAGACTTGTGCTCCAGAACAAGCCATGCCTCTAGCCAAGCTATCCCAGTACAGCTACAACACTGACATCTACCCAACAAACTGGAAATTTGCCCAGGTATGTCTTGTCCACAAAAAGCAGAACAAATCCAATCTAGCCAATTACTGCCCCATCAGTCTACTTCCAATCATCAGCAAAGTGATGGAAGGGGTTGTTCACTGTGCTATTAAGTGGCACTTACTCACCAGTAACCTGCTCAACGATGCTGAGTTTGGGTTCTGCAGGATCTGTCGGCTTCAGACCTCATTACAGCCTTGGTCCAAACATGCACAAAAGAATTGAGTGGCAGAGGCGAAGTGAGAGTAACTGGCCTTGACATCAAGACAGCACATAACTGAATGTGGCACCAAGGAACCCTAGTAAAATTGAACTCAATGGGGATCAGGGTAAAACTCTCCATTGACTTGAGTTTTACCTAACAGAAAGGAAGATGGCTGGGATGTTGAAGGCTAATAATCCCAACCCCCAAGACATCACAGCAGGAGTTCTTCAGAGCAGTGTCCTCAGCCCAACCATCTTCAGGAATGGCATTCCCTCCATCATAAGGTCAGAAGTGGGATGTTTGCTGATTATTGCACAGTGTTCAGGTCCACTCACAACTCCCCAGATACCGAAGCAGTCTGTGCCCGCGTGCAGCAAGACCTGGTTTGGGCTGATCAGTAGCAAGTAATATTCGTGCCGGGCAATGACCAGCTTCAACAAGAGAGCGTCTAACCATCTCCCCTTGACATTCAAAAGCATTACCATCACTGAATCCCATACCGTCAGCGTCCAGGGTTTGCCATTGGCCAGAAACTTAACTGGACCAGACATATAAATATTGTGGCTATAAAAGCAGGTCAGATGCTGGGCATTATGCGGCAAGTAACTCACCTCCAGCTCCCCAAAGCCTTGCCACTATCTACAAGGCACAAGTCAGGAGTGTAATGGAATACTCTCCACTTTCCTGCTCCAACAACCCTCAAGTAGCTCGACACCATCCAGCACAAAGCAGCCCGCTTGATTGGCACCCCATTCACCACCTTAAACTTTCATTCCCTCTACCACTGATGCACCATGGCTGCAGTGTGTACCATCTAAAAGATGCACTGCAGAAATTCGCCAAGGCTTTTTCGGCAGCACCTTCCAAACCTGCGACCTCTACTGCTTAGAAGGACAAGGGCAGCAGACGCATGGGAACACCACCACCTGGAAGCTCTCCTCCAGCCACACACCATCCTGACTTGGAAATATATTGCCGTTTCTTTAGTGTCACTGGGTCAAAATCCTGGAACTCCCTACCTAACAGCATTATGGGTGTACCTACACCACATGGAATGCAGTGGTTCAAGAATGCAGCTCACCATCAGCTTCTCAAGCACAATTAGGGATGAGCAATAAATGGTGGCCTTGCCAGCGATGCTCGCATCCCATGACCAAATTTTTTTTAAATGAGTATACAAATATATGAAATTGACGGGCAGGAAAGAGTAGCTGGTCCATCAAGCCTGCCCCACGCCATGATGTCCAGATCATCATGGGTAGCACATCTTCCCCCACCCTTCACCTCCCACCCATCTTCACAGCCATGTAATTTCCTGGGAGAGGCCAAAAAAACAAAGTAAAAAAGTGCCGATAAGGGAAAAAATGCTCTGGAAAATTCCTCTCCGGCTCCTCAGGTTGTTAAAACCAGTCCAGGACATCACAAGAACCAACTGTTATTTGGAAAAACACATACTTCATGATGTAATCTCTGGCACAGTAAGGAACCAGTCCAGCTCCCTCTAGAAGGCAATGCAGAGAGTCAGCACTCACCACACCAGCCAGCAATGTATTTCAGATGTTTACAATTCTCTGGGAAAAGAAGAAGCACGTAACATCCAATCTATTCCTACCCTTACATCGTTTAAACTCATGTTCTCTGAATCAGTCAGTTAAACTGGAATAACCTAGCAGGTCACTGCTATGTCTACACTGCTCTAAAAGAAAATAGACCAAACTCCTTGAACCTGTCTGAGTAGTCGATGTGCTCTAAGTGAATAATTCTTGTCGCTCTCCTCTGGACCTTTTCTAAGCCTATTATATCACCCATCAAAACTGGGCACAGTACTCTGGCTGCAGTCTGACCAGTGACCTGCATAATGTTAAAATCGTGTACTTTGATTTATGCTGAATGGTTCTATTAGTACAGTCCAATAACCTGTTAGCTTTTGCTACCATTTCTCTACATTGGTCATGATCCTTCAGCGATCTGTGCACAGTATCATTTCTTTTTCTCTCTGAACCTCTTTCAGTATTGTTTGCTGCAAATGATATGTGCATTCTGTGTCGGCCTACCAACATGCATGACACTACAATCATTTAAATTAAATGCCATTTGCCATTGTGTGGCCCACTCCCCTAGTGCATCTAAATTTTGTTGCATTTGATTGCAATCCTCTACCATTTTAATCCTTACATAGATTTTGGTGTCAGCTACAAACTTACTAAACATATTCTCAATACCATGGTCCAGATCATTAATAAAGAGCATGAGGAGGACCAATTGATAGGGGACACCATTGGTAACATGTCTCCTAGTTCCTAGCCAATCACATCCATTAACTACAATTTTTTGGCTGAGGGATTGAAGACAAATTCCTAATCCAGCATTTCAAATTTCTACTGATAACACAAGATTCTATCTTGTAAAGAAACCTAGTGTTAGATACTTAGCAAAAGCTTTCTGAAAGTCCACATAGACAATGTCTGTCAAATTCCCATCTACTACACTAGTGACATAAATGTTTTATCCAGTAGGTGGCTGAAAGTGAAAGTATTAATCAAAGGGATTGATGGAACCTATTTACCTGCTGCTTTGCAGAGGTGTAATTTAAAATGTGACTTAGTCACTGGTCTGGTTACCTTTAGGGTCATTCCTAGTTAGTCCATTGAAGGTGTAGAGCTCCAGCTTGGAAATGATTTGGCTGGGGATAAGGTAGTGGCATCTTCAATAGTTTCAGAAAAGCCAGCTGAGGCTGCTGAAACTGAGGTTTTGAAGAAGCAATTTCCTGGAATATTCCCAGATTGTGTTGTGACTAGATCCCAGGCTCATCAGGTTAAATAAGACGAGAAGGATTCAGTTGTTGTGGAGGACAATTCAGGTGTTTGGTTGGCTGAAATTTTTTTCAAGGATTTGGATAGAGTTATTGGTATTAAAGGCTTCCAGGCTAACAATGGTGGATTGTTTAGCAGATCGCCCAGGAGACTATATGTCAGAGTTCCAAGCAAGATTCTAAAAAGCTTGTGAGATGGCCAGAGAACGTCTCAAGGTTTCTCAGCAGGTGAAGAAAGCCCAAGTGGATAGAACAGCTAAGGCACATAGTTTTCCACTGGGAGACCAGGTCTTGCTGCCTTTGCCTGGTGAACCATTGAAAGCTAGATTTAGTGGACCTTACTGTATCAAAAGGAAACTCAGTTAGGTGAATTATTTGGTTCGTAACCCAAACAGACAGAAAAGTCAAAAGGTGTGTCATGTGAATCTGCTGAAGAGGTACTATGACCATGAGCATAGTCAGCCAGCAGGTGAGGCACAGGTGGCAGACAATGGAGATGGTGGTATTGGTGCATGCGATAAAGAAGAGGATGAGTCTGAGACTGAGTGTTCCCAGATTGAGCCTCCTGCAGTGAAGCTGGCAAACACCGAGGTGTTAGAGGGTCTGGATGAGATGCTGCAACCTCTACCTGATCAACAGAGGAAAGGCATAACTGACCTATTGAAGGAATGTAAGCTGGTATGCACAGAGAAGCCAGGTCATACTTTTCTGGCAATTCATGACATTGATGTAGGGGAAGCAAAACCAATTAAACAAAACCTCTACAGACTCAATCCCAATAAATTGGCCAAAGGGAGGAGGTTCAATACATGTTAAGTAATGATATAGTTGAACCTAGTCAAAGTAGTTGGAATTCTCCTGTCTTTCTGATACCAAAACCAGAGGGTTCTCAAAGGGTCTGCATAGATTTCCGAAAAGTTAGTGCAGTAACTAAGACAGATTCCTATCTGATCCCAAGGCTTGAGGATTGTATTGATAGGTTGGGGAACTTGGCTTTTGTTAGTAAGATTGATTTGCTTAAAGGATGTTGGCAAGTCCTCTTATCTGACCAAGCCAAATAAACATCTGCTTTTGTGACACCAGATGGTCTGTTCCAGTGTAAGATCATGCCATTTGGTATGAAAAATGCACTGGCCACATTTCAAAGATTGACCAATCAAGTGATTACTGAATTGAGTATTGTGTTGTGTACATCGATCACCATTTGGTGCACAGCGACACATGGAGTGATCATGTCCGACATTTAAGAGCTCTGTTCGACAGGCTGGCCAAGGCTAATCTTGTCATAAACCTGGCAAAGAGGCCAAGGTCGCATATTTGAATACATCATGGGTCAAGTAAAGTGTTACCCCGAGAGGCCAAGGTTTAGGCTATAATAGATTTCCCTGTACCCAAGAGAAAGAAAGAACTGTTACGATATCTGGGTATGTGTGGGCTGTACAGAAAATTCTTCTGAACTTCAGCACTGTAGTCACTCCATTGATAAATCTGTTAAAGAAGAACTTGAAGTTTGAATGGTCAGAGTCATGCCAAACAGCATTTGAGAAGTTGAAGACCATTTTAATAAAAGAACCAGCCTCAGATTTTAATAAACCATTCAAAGTGGATATCAACACTAGTAATGTTGGGGTAGGAGCAGTGCTGCTCCAAGATGATGATGCTGGTATGGAACAGCCCATCAGCAACTTCTCTAGAAAGCTTAATAAACATCAAAAAAAGTACTTGACCATCGAGAAAGAAGCTTTAATTCTTGTACTTGTTTTACTGAGGTATATGTAACCAATAGTCGCGAGAAATATTGCTTTTTACAGATCACTTGTGTTTCTGGAAAAGTTCAGAACAAAGAAGTACAGGTTGAATCGCTGGAGTTTAACGTTACAGCCATTTACACTGGAAATTGTACATGTTGCAGGGAAAAGCAATGTAATCAGTAATGTTCTGTCCAGAGTTTCAGAAAAGTTGTAATAGTGAAGGAAAGCTCTGAAATGTGAAAATTTTACCATGTCTGAATCCTATTAATCCTAATTTTGTTATTGGTTAAACCTTATGATTTTGTAAATATGATGTGTGATTGCAACAAAGAAAAATATTACAGTGCAGTATATAAGCTATTAAATATGTTAATGATATTAAGAACCTATTATATTTTTGAAACTGTTTTAAATAAAACCTGACTATGGTAAGGCATTCTTTTCCCCAAGGGGGTGGGGGGAACTGTGATGGAATCTTCACATGCAGACTGTGTTCTATAGCTGTGGGATAGGCCAATGATGGCCTTACCACCCACAGGCCAGTTGAGGCCCATAAATGGCCTATTAAGGGCTCTTCCCACTGCTGCTGGCATCTTACCAGAAACGGGGTGCCTTGGAAAATGAGGCGCCCTCCCTGCTGGCATGGGGGGGGGGCCTCTTCCGTGGGTGTTTTGTGGTTCATGGAGGACCCCCACTGGGAACCAATTCACCCCCCAGGACACCCCTCCACCTGGACCAAACATCCCACCGTCCCCACCCCACCTCACCAGGCTATCTGGACTGTCCCCGGTGACCCTGCCTCACCTACCTCTTCTCTGGGGTTTCAGCGCTGGGCCTGGGTCCGAAGCTTCTGCAGTACAGACAATGGCCACTGCTCCCGCTGGCACTGCCGATACTGCTGAGCTCCCGGCCCTGTGATTGGCAGCTCTTGGGGCAGTATCCCCATCCCTATTAAGTATTTAAAGGGATGAGTATCCTGCCTCCTTAAACGTTCACCCCAAAAGATCAGAGGATCGCTTGGGGCAGGCTGAAAAAATGCAGAGGCGGGGTTCACCCGTCTTTTTGGCCTGGCGCAGGGAGCCCCGCCTCCTGCACAAAATCCAGTCCACTATCTTATGATCAGAAATGTGTCCCTGGAGCTCAGGTTTCAGTTTGGAAGAACTCTGCAGTGGGTGGAAGCAAAAACAGCCACTGTTATTTTAAAGAGACAAGCAGGGAGGTATAAGTTGTTGTGCTTTCAGAGTGGCTCTTTGGATTGGAAACAGGCTGCCAGCTGTGAGGACAGAGTGCAAATCAGCAGGTTGGAGCAGTTGTTTTAGCTGCAAGCAGAAGAATTTGGACTGAGAGCTGACCATTGGTAAATATGTCTTAGGGCAGTTGTCTTTGGTGATTTAAAGAGTTATCAGAGGAACCATGTCATCTGGATGATTGTGAATGAGGCCGAGGTTGTTCAAGAGGCAACAAAACTGAACTGTTGAAGGGAAGATTGCATCTCTTGCTATTGATGGGACCTCATTACTTCTGTAGCTTAATCCTGGAGGACAGGACTTGGAAAATTACCCGAGGAAGTTCTTGATTTTGATGTACTTTAGGACTGTTCGGCACTATCTTGCTGATAGGACTGCTCAAAGGATTCGTAAGGACGAACTTTGTTGCATCTGATGATTAACGTGTAAACTTCAAGATAAATGTCGCCTGTGATTTAATTGCTAGTTCATGTTTAATTTATGTTGGTCTTGGTTTGAGTGTTGAAGTAAAACTTATAAAAGTGAAATCTTATCTGTTTCCTAATTTGGGGTCAGTCAGTGGATTTGTTTCTTTTGGCTTGTTCTCCATGGGGGATCATAATATACTGCTATTGAATACTGAACCACCACCCTCACCGTCCCACCCACCCCCTCCCCCCCTTGGAACATAAGCATCATCAACAGGAGTATAAAATGATGCAAAATATTAATTTAGCAGCTCTGCCATAACCTGAAAATCAGTTTGAATCTGCCCTCTGACTTCTGACATAGCTGAAAAAGCTTTTGTTCTTACTGCCACAATTACACACTTTATTTCCAGTGATCTCTTGGTTAATCTTATGGCTGCTTTTATATTTTTTCACTGCTGCAATACCTATCCCTGTTTGCCTGTGAGTTAAATGTCTTAAATATGCGAATACCTTCTGTTTCAATTGCACTTGCCCCTGAACATTAACCATTATATTTTTGTACCCTTTTTTTAACATTTGGGCATGCATGGCTTCATTATTAGGGGGATCGAGTTTCGGAGCCACGGGGTCATGCTGCAGCTGTACAAAACTCTGGTGAGACCGCACCTGGAGTATTGCGTGCAGTTCTGGTCACCGCATTATAGGAAGGATGTGGAAGCTTCGGAAAGGGTGCAGAGGAGATTTACTAGGATGTTGCCTGGTATGGAGGGAAGGTCTTACGAGGAAAGGCTGAGGGACTTGAGGTTGTTTTCGTTGGAGAGAAGGAGGAGGAGAGGTGACTTAATAGAGACATATAAGATAATCAGAGGGTTAGATAGGGTGGATAGTGAGAGTCTTTTTCCTCGGATGGTGATGGCAAACACGAGGGGACATAGCTTTAAGTTGAGGGGTGATAGATATAGGACAGATGTTAGAGGTAGTTTCTTTGCTCAGAGAGTAGTCGGGGCGTGGAACGCCCTGCCTGCAACAGTAGTAGACTCGCCAACTTTAAGGGCATTTAAGTGGTCATTGGATAGACATATGGATGAAAATGGAATAGCGTAGGTCAGATGGTTTCACAGGTCGGCGCAACATCGAGGGCCGAAGGGCCTGTACTGCGCTGTAATGTTCTAATTCTAATTCTGTTGGCAAATGGTTATAAATGGAACCTATTTGTCCTCAGTACTTGATTGCCTATCTAGCTGGGTTGTTCAGTGAACTTTTGCCAGATCTTCAGCCATTTCTGTAAAGTTAGCCCTTTTAAAATCTGGGGTCAGCATTAGATTAGCTGCAGTCTTGGGTTAGCTAATAAGAGTTGGCCAGGTGTTTCCCCATATGGAGGTTTGATAGTGTACTAAGTTCATTGCTAAAAACCAGATCCAGAATTTGTTTATCCCTAATTGCCTCATTAACATTCTATTTAAGAAAACAATCATTGATGATGCCCACAAAAGTCTCAGCTACTCTCCCCACTACGTTAGATGGTTCACCATTGGACCATTTAATAGAAGGAAATTTGAAGTGTCCTACAATGCTAATTAGGCCCAGGCTCGAAGCTAATGTTGCACAGAGCAGAAATATGCAACAGATTTTTCTCTTCAGATGCTTTTCCAATTCTCTTTTGAAAGTCATAATTGAATCTGCCTCCAAAATACTCTCAGGCAGTGCATTCCAGACCCTAACCACTTGCTGCAGAAAAAAGTTTTTCCTCATGTCACTGCTGGTTTTTCTGCCAACCACCTTAAATCGGTATCCTATGGTTCTTGACCCTTCTGCCAATGGGAATAATTTCTCTTTATCTACTCTTTTGAACACCTCTACAAATCTCCACTTAGCCTTCTTTTCTCCAAGGTGAATAACCCCAGCTTCTCCAATTTATCCATGTAGCTGAAGTCCCTCATCCCTAGAATCATTCCCGTAAATCTTTTCTGCACCCTCTCTAAAACCTTCACATCCTTCCTATAGTGATGCATCCAGAATTGGACGCAATACTCCAGTTGAGGCCGAACCTGTGTTTTATAAAGGTTCATCATAATTTCCTTGCTTTTATACTCTATGGCTCTATTTATAAAGCTCAGGATCCTGAATGCCTTTTTAACCACTTTCTCAACTTGCCCTGCCACATTCAATGATTTATGCATATCTACCCCAGTGCCTCTGTTCCTGCACCCACTTTTAAAATTGTATCCTTTATTTTTTATTGCCTCTCCTCATTCTTCCTACCAAAATGTATCATACATATCTGCATTAAATTTCATCTGCCACTTGTCTACCCATTCCACCAGCTTGTCTATCATTGTCCTTTTGAAGTTTACCACTATCCTCTTCACAGTTCACAATACTCTCAAGTTTTGTGTCACCTACAAATTTTAAAATTGTTCCCTGTACACCCAAGTCTTGGTGATTAATATATATCAAGAAAAGCAGTGGTCTTAGTACCAATCCCTAGGGAACCCTACTAGATACTTTCCTCCAGTCCAAAAGACAATCATTTGCCACCACTCTCTGTTTTTTGTCACTCAGCCAACTTTGTATCCATTCTGCCACTTTCCCTTTAATCCATCGGTTTCATCTTTACTGGCATGCCTAGTATATGGCATTTTATCAAATACCTTTTGGAAGTCCATGTACACCACATGAACTGCATTACCCTCATCAACCCTCTCTGTTATCTCATCAAAGAATTCAATCAAGTTAGTCAAACATGATTTGCCTTTAACAAATCTGTGCTAGCTTTCCTTAATTGACCCACACTTGCCCAAATGACTATTAATTTTGTCCTGGATTATCGTTTCTATTATTGACCAGATAATCTGTTTTAGTGGTGTTGATTGAGGAATAAATATTGGTCAGGGTACAAGGATCACTCCCCTGTTCTTCTTCAGAATAGTGCCATGTGATCTTTTACATCACCTGAGAGAGAAGACAAGGCCTCGGTTTAACATCTCATATGAAAGAAGAGTGATGAGTAAGTAGTCTGGTTACAATAGTACTGGATAAGGACAACCAGCAAGACAGCATTAAAATAAATTGAAAGCAGTGACCATCATAGCAATAGGCTGTTGGTAGTGAAAACTTCCACAAAAAATTGAAATATGAAAAAATGAACATGGGATTGATAGTAAGAAACAATGCTGCAAAATATTCCTGAAAAAACTCACAAAACTACCTTAAATAGCTATTTTTATATTGGTTCTGAGGATGTGGGTGGCACTGGGAAGGAAATATTTACTGTTCATTCCTAATTGGATTAAGAGTCAAAGAACAAAGAACAGTACAGCACAGGAACAGGCCATTCGGCCCTCCAAGCCTGCACCGATCTTGATGCCTGCCGAAACTAACACCTTCTGCACTTCCAGGGCCCATATCCCTCTATTCCCTTCCTATTCATATATTTGTCAAGATGTCTCTTAAACGTCGCTATCGTATCTGCTTCCACCACCTCCCCTGGCAGCAAGTTCAGGCACTCACCACCCTCTGTGTAAAAGACTTGCCTCGCACATCCCCTCTAAACTTTGCCCCTCGCACCGTAAACCTATGTCCCCTAGTAACTGACTCTTCCACCCTGGGAAAAAGCTTCTGACTATCCACTCTGTCCATGCCGCTCATAACTTTGTAAATCTCTATCATGTTGCCCCTCCACCTCCATCGTTCCAGTGAAAACAATCCGAGGTTTTCCAACCTCTCCTCATAGCTAATGCCTTCCAGACCAGGCAACATTCTGGTAAACCTCCTCTGTACCCTCTCCAAAGCCTCCACGTCCTTCTGGTAGTGTGGCGACCAGAATTGCACGCAATATTCTAAGTGTGGCCTAACTAAGGTTCTGTACAGCTGCAACATGACTTGCCAATTTTTATACTCTATGCCCTGACCGATGAAGGCAAGCATGTTACAGTCATGGGTAGGCCAGACCAGGGGTATGGGTGTCAGATTCCCTTGCATGAAGGATATTAGTGAGCCAGTTGGATTTTTATTACAATGCAGATGCTTCCATAGTAATTTTCTGGTGTTCCCCTATAAATTATCAGATTTATTGAATTCAATTTCATAATTTACCATAGTCAGACTTGAACTCACAACCCCGGATTGTTAATTCTTGCAACATAACCACTAGATTATCATACCGTCTTCTAAATGAAATGTATTCTAAGTTGACCTGATTGGATGAGCTGAAACATATTCTCGTCCATATCCATCTTGTGATTGGTGGGTAAAGAGCATTAGAAAGAGCTAGGAGTCTTCTCAAGAGAATTCAGTGTCTATTCTGTGCTTTATATTAAACAGACACCAAGTGCTCCTGAGATGATATTAACACTCCCTAATGCAACTTATTTGTGCTTTCAGCAGTGATCAAATTAAGAACATAAGACATATGAGCAGGAGTAGGCCATATGGCCCCTCGGGCCTGCTCTGCAATTCAATAAGATCATGGCCTCAATACCATTTTCCCACCTGTTTCCCCATAACCCTTGACTCCCCTATAGTTCAAAATTCTATCTATATCAGCCTTGAATATATTCAATGATTCAGCCTCCACAGCTTTTTGGGGTAGAGAATTCCAAAGATTCAGAACCCTATGAGAGAAGAAATTCCTCTTGATCTCTGTCTTAAATGGATGAGCCTTATTCTGAAACTTTGCCCCCTAGTTCTAGATTCCCTCATGAGGGAAAACATCATCTTGACATCTACCCTGTCAAGCCCCCTCAGAATCCTACATGTTTCAATAAGATCACTTCTCATTCTTCCAAACACCAATGAGTTTTGGGCTGACCTACTCAACCTTTCCTCATAAGACCAGTCCTTCATCCCAAGAATCAACGTAGTGAACCTTGCCTGAACTGCCTCTAATGCAAGTATATCCCTCCTTAAATAAGGAGACCAAAACTGTATGCAGTACCCTACATGTGGTCTCACCAATGCCCTGTACAGTTTTAGCAAGATTTCCCTACTTTTATACTCCATCCTCCTTGCAATATAGGCCAACATTCCATTTGCCTTCTTAATTATTTGCTGTAGCTGCATGCTAACTTTTTACGCTTCATGTACGAGGGCACCCAGATCCCTCTGTACCATAGCATTCTGTAGTCTGTCACCATTTAAATAACATTTTGCTTTTCTATTCTTCCTACCAAAGTGGATAAGTGGATCACATTTTGCCACATCTTACTCCAAAGTTTTGCCCACTCACTTAACCTATCTATATCAAATAGCAGGATCCTTGCATTCTTCTCACAACTTGCTTCTCCACCTATCTTTGTATCGTCAGCATATTTGGCTACAATACACTCGCTCACTTCATCCAGGTCATTAATATAGATTGTAAATAGTTGAGGCCCCAGCACTGATCCCTGTGGCACCCCACTAGTTATTGTCTGCTAACCCGAAAGTGGTACATATATCCCGACTCTCTTTTTTTCTGTTCATTAGCTAATCCTTTATCATGCTAATAGATTGCTCCATGAGCAATTCCATGAGCTCTTATCTTGTGCAGTAACCTTCTATGTGGCACCTTATCAAATCCCTTTTGGAAATCCAAATACACTCCCTCTACAGATTTCCCTTTATCCACCCTACTCGTTAACATCCTCAAAAACACTCTAATAAATTTGTCAAATACGATTTCCCTTTCATAAAACCAAGTTGACTTGGCTTGATTGTATTTTGATTTTCTACATATCCTGCTGCTACTGTAAGTTGTTCGGAAATAAGAAACAATTATTAATGGATTAAGTTTTGAATTGGTCAACACTCCATACGGAAAATGTAATACTTGTCACAGAAATTCCAAGATGCACATAAAATTATCTCCACATTGTGACCAATAAAAATGATTTAGGTAGAGCGAGATGTATGCCAAATGGCATGTGGCAGATCTGTTGCATACTTATTTTTCAACAGTGCTTAAGCATTTGCTAAAATAGTAAATATTTTCCCAAGATTGACAGTAACGTAAAGAAATGGACACGCTCCATAGAGATCTACTTAAATCATCCCAGCACTGCCAGGAACTGGATAAGAATACCCAAACTTAATGCTGACATAGGGAAGCTTTTATCCCATCTGTTTAGTGAACTGCAAGGAATTATCATGTTGGTAATTAAGTATTCTACATATCACCCCTTAGGTCTTCTACAATTTGAGGAAATGAACAGCAAAATATAGGTAAAAACATCTAAAAGGAGTGTCTTTTAATTTTGGACAATTAGCTTGATGAGGTACAGTTGTAACTAATAGACAACAGGATTCTTTGTGACAACACATATTCCACCATATGTATTACAGGGGAAAATAGTGCTGAACAAACAAAAAACTGTCAGGAAATTGGTCCATGATGATATAATTGTAAATATTCTACTTTTGAATCTGCATCTTGTATTATGGGAAATTGTTCAGTATCATGTGGACAATGTGCTTTGAAAACTGACCACAAAGTTCAAAGGCAAGCTGTGAAACAGCTGCAGCTTTCCTGCATGACCAACACGTGTGTAAATGCTATAATATTACCAGGCCTGACAGGTCATAATGTGTCTCCATTGCTTTGAAAACTGTACTTTTGAAAACAAGTTCCATTTTATTCAATAGCACTTTCACTTTTAGTGTGCTTCATTTAGCCCTTAAAATCATTGTGTATTGGGCTGTTGTTTCTTATAGGTCTAATTATTAGAGAAGTGAAAAAGAACAAGCAAGCTTGAAGTGGACTTAAAGATCCTGTGACAATATCTGCAGAAGAGCAGGGGAGTTATTTCAGTGTCCTGGCTACCATTTATCCCTAACTTCTTTGGCCTCCTTGTCTCGGGAGACAATGGGTAAGCGCCTGGAGGTGGTCAGTGGTTTGTGGAGCAGCGCCTGGAGTGGCTATAAAGGCCAATACTAGAGTGACAGACTCTTCCACAGGTGCTGCAGAACAAATTGGTTGTCGGGGCTGTTACACAGTTGGCTCTCCCATTGCGCTTCTGTCTTTTTTCCTGCCAACTGCGAAGTCTCTTCGACTTGCCACACTTTAGCCCCGCCTTTATGGCTGCCCGCCAGCTCTGGCGATCACTGGCAACTGACTCCCACGACTTGTGATCAATGTTACAGGACTTCATGTTGCGTTTGCAGACGTCTTTAAAGCGTAGACATGGATGGCCGGTAGGTCTGATACCAGTGGCGAGCTCGCAGTACAATGTGTCCTTGGGGATCCTGCCACCTTTCATGCGGCTCACATGGCCAAGCCATCTCAAGCGCCGCTGACTCAGTAGTGTGTATAAGCTGGGGTTGTTGGCCACCTCGAGGACTTCTGTGTATCCCTAACTAACATCACTAAAAGCAGATTGACTCTTCATTGATCTAATTGCTGTTTGTGGGACCTTGTTATGTGCAGGTTGGCTGTGCCTCCCAACACTACGACAGTGACTTACATCAAAAATGATTTTTAGACACTTTGAAAGACAGTATATGGAGGGTGGAGGATGGGAGATAGGCAACGACTACTGGAGTAACTCAGTCTGGAGGTGACATGACTGAGGGTTTCAGTAGGGGATGGTATAAGGATGAGGTTATGGAGGTGGAAGTAAGTAATCTTAGTGATGAAGATATGGGTCAGAAACTTAGCCCAGAGAACACAGATGGAATACTAAAAATTACCTTTGCAATGTGGTGAGATTAATCATCCTCAGATAATACTCCTGGAAATTAGGAATTGAAATATTAAAATGAAATTCTAGGAGAGAAATTTCTTAGGTCAAGAGTGGACACTAACATTCAGTAATGTTTGTGTAGAGGTGTACTAAGCCCCTAGAATAATTCATAACCACTTGGCAAATACTATTCTAATAGAAAATACTTAATTTTGATCTTTAATGAAAACTGTATATAGTTGATTTTATTGCTTTCTGTCATTGAGGCAAAAGCTGATGGAAAGTTGTACCAGAAACTTAAAAACAATGTGCAGTCATCAGATTGTTTATTAAATAACATAAAGAAGAAACAACAGTCATTATTGTATTGACTTCTGAATTATATGGTGAGGATCCCAGAATTTTGACCCCTCAGTGCACAAATGGCAAGCCCCATTTTGTGGCCTACTACTATTGTTAAAATAAGTAACTATTCATTTATCTTTTAAATTCAGAAGGTTATCACTATATTGTTTCTTTTTAACTATTTCCCTGTCTTTGTTTTTCTGTTTTCAACCATATCCTTCAATCCTCTCTGACTTTCAAGCTCCCTTGATCCTTTCAGATCCCTTGTGCCCTCTTGATCTGTTTAAACTTTCCTATGCCAAAACATGATCCTCTCTGATTCCCTTATATCTAATAGACCCTTGCTGATTCCCCCATCTTTCCTTGATATCCAACAATTTTCATCAGCTACTATAATTTCTCCCACTGCAAGTAGCCTTGACATTCTCTTATTTACTTTTATCTGTCTTAATCTCACCCAAGTTTCCATTACTTTGTTTCTTTGGACTTGGATTTACTTCTTCCTTTCTCTCTCTTGGATCTTTTTCAGCATCTCTCTCTTCCTCTTGAATTCTGTATTTCCCTCAATTTTTGAAACTATGCCATATGGGATGCTGCAATTATAAGAAAGATAAACTCCAGTCTATAATAATGTCTCTAACTGCTTACAGAAATTAAGTGATCATAATGTTTTCTATAATCTTTGTTAATGGAAAACATATTGGGTTTCAAACGTTTATGAAGGAAAGCACCACACGTTAACTACAACAGGGAAGGTATCAATTTAATAGTAAACTTATCAGCTTACTATTTTACTACAATTGTAATGGCCAAAACACTTAGAACTCCATTATGCAGATTTACTGTTTCAAAAGTGAATAGCAAGAAAAGCTGTAATGCAAAAAAGGAACAGTGAGTTCTTTTGCTTCCTTATTATTATATAACTAATTCTAAATACTTTTTTTTACAATTTGTGTAAATTAACTTCACATACATGCAACTGTTTTAAAGGCACATAATTTTATTTAATTTCTATAGTTAGGGATTGATTAGAAGTGATACCTTTTACTTTTAAATCCAAATCTCAAACAAATTAAAACAGACTGCCATTTTTTTGTGTTGAGATTATCTTTGAAAGGATGCTGTAATGTTATACATTTGACTAGTCTTTGTAAGATAAAACACAAGAAAGCTCCTTCCTCTTCAATCTGAGAAGATACACTGCTGAAAACCCATATCATTGGAATCCATCTGTGTTTCAATTTATTTTTAATTAAGGTGCAATTAATCCTTGATAGATTCAGCTTCTGGATTATCCACATTAATTGAAAATTACTTTTTATTAGTGTTGCAAAATATGCAGTCAGTTTGCATACTGATAGCAAACATTAAGCTAAATCTGTAGCTCACTTATTCTTTTCCCCTCTTCTCCTCTGTCCTCCTTGTCACTTTATTTCTCATTTGTAAGAGGCTCTGTCTGAGTTATTTACATGTGAAAACCCTGGAGTGTCTTGAGGTAAGGATCCAGCACAGACATTGAGTCCCATTCATTTCTCATTTCCTCTCAGACAATTACCATCGAATCAATCATGTTTACTTACTCCTTCCATGACCACCTAGGAGATCCCAAATCACATTTCATTCAGCATGTCAATCACATTCAGGCCCTTGTCCACTTTTCATTTCCAATAGAGATCATGTGACCAGTAATCTGTCAGTTGCTGACAGTAGTTAGGGTGCTGATTGATCTAATTAGCAATCAATTAGCTTGTTACTACTGGATGTAATTACCTTTTATAGAGAAGAAAGTACAGCTGGTCAAAGTAATAAAATTGCCTCTGTTGCTACCTACCCTCCCCCCCACCATCATCACCATCCAACTGCAGTCACTTATGTTTAATGACTGGTAGGGACATAAACTCTGCTGCAGTCCCAGTGGTCTCTTTTAAAGCAAGGATCCCGTTTTAATTAATATCAAGCTACTTGTAGCGGGTTTGAATACCATTATCACAGTAAACAGCCCATTGCGGCTGCATATCCACATATTTGTTGGGATATCTTTCACACATTAAAATTTTTTGTCTGATAACGTTTTTGTGAAGCAACTTGGGATGTTTTTACTATGTTAAAGATGCTAGCTGTTGTAATGAAATTCAAGTCATATAACCAAGTTAGTAAAATTACACATTCAATATTAATACCCATTGTCTTTATATAGAATTCACATACTTGTTTTAAAATAGTGTTTGGAAATGATTAGAGGCAATACTAGCTTGAAGCCATAATTGTGTTTCTCTGAAAAGTTACTAAATATTTAACTAAATACAACCCTTTATGCCTCGACTTAACTTCTTTCTTGTGGCCGACTGAATGTGAAATGTTTAATTATCTACATTGTTACCTCCACACCGAAGGACTTTGTTAAATGCTTCACTCATAAATGTACCTAAGACCTTATTTTAAATCTTCTTTAAACAGCTTACTGAATGCAAAATCTACATTGTTTTTCCTTCTGATTTTATTAAGTTAAAATATTCTTATAATTTGCTACTGTTCTCGTTGATATTGTCACTTGAATTGCAGAACTGGGAACTGCAAAAGTGAACTGTGTATAATTAGGGTTAAGAGTTATTCCTGGAGATTTGACCATGTGAAATCTGATCATGTGACATCTGCAAATGTTGTTGTATTTATCTTCTCAAGTTGAGTATCTTTGCACCAGCAGCCTTTGTGTGAGCAGTTCTGAAAACCAGGAAGACACTTCGAAGAAGGGAAACCGAGGGGAGGGGAGATTGAAGAAGGAGGGGAAATCAGAGATGGGAGGGATTTTGATTCCACCAGTAACTGATAGTAACTCAATAAAATTGTTCCAATAACTAATGGTAATACTGGTGACACTCAGATTCTCCTCATAACTAACAATAATACAATTCTATATGTAAGTAGTAGTAACGCCCCAATAATTTACCAGTAACTACAAGTAGTCCTATATCCCATTGATATTAACCATGTAACACGAGTCAAAATCCCCCTGCACTGCACAAGGTGCAGACATGCACCCCAGTTGATGCCAAATTTACAGGGGAGATGGAGAATGGTGGTGTAGTGGTAATGCCACTGAACTGGTAATCCACAGGCCCAGGCTAATTCCCTGGGGACACAGGTACAAATCCTGTCACAGCAGCTGGTGGAATTTAAATTCAATTATTTAATAAATTCAGTTAACTAATAAAAGTTTGGAATTGAAAGATAGTTTTAGTAATGAAACTAACATCGATTATCATAAAAACCCATCTGGTTCACCAATGTCCCTTCAGGGAAGGAAATCTGCTGTCCTTATTTGGTCTGGCCTGCATGTGACTCCAGACTACAGCAATGTGGTTGACCCTTAACTGCCCTCTGAAGTGGCCTCTCAAGCCACTCAGTTGTCAAGGCAAATTAGGGATGGGCAACAAATGCTGGCCTTGCTCGCGATGCCCACATCCCATGAAAGAATTTTAAAAAAACATATCCCATCTCTCTCCCTAGCTCCTTCATCTCTGGTTTCACTCAGATTATATGTAAAGATGACAACTCTGAACTAGTCAGAGCTAATCTGTACTTAGACTTCACATTGACTGGCACAGATTGACCTGAACTAATCCGAGAGATTAAAAAAATTGTGGGTCTCAATAGCATTCCCTAATTGTCGTCAAGAAGGTGGTGTGAGCTTCTTGCATGAACTGTTGCAGGCCATGTGGTGGAGGTACTCCCACAGTGCTATTAGATAGGGAGTTTCAGAATTTTGACCAAGTGATGATGAAGGAACAGTGATTTATGCCCAAGCCAGGGATGGTGTGTGACTTGGAGCAGAACCTGGATTAGATTGTATTTCTATGTGCCTGCTTCCCTTGTCCTTCTAGGTGATGACAGTTGCAGGTTTGGGATCTGCCTTTGAAGAAGCCTTGATGAGATGCTTCAGTGCATCTTGTAGATATTGCACACTGTAGCCACAGAGCACTGGTGGTGCGGGGAGTGGAAGTGTAAGGTGGTGGATGGGCTGTAAACCAAATGGACTGACTTTGTCCTGGATGGTGTTGAGCTTTTTGAGTGTTGTTACGGTTACACCATCCAGGCAAGTGGACCATCCTGACTTGCGTCTTGTAGATGGTGGAAAGGATCTGGGAACTCAGGAAGTGAGCCACTCACCACAGAATACCCAGGCTTTGATGTTCTCCAGTAGCTGAACCATATATGTGATTGGTCCAGTTGAATTTCTGGTCAATGGTGGGTCCCTGAATGTCAACTGTGGGGGATTTGGTGATGGTAGTGGCATTGAATATCAAGAGGAGCTGATTAAACTGTAGTTGGAGATGATCATTGCCTTTCACTTGTCTAAGTACAAATGTTACTTACCACTTAACAGCGCAAGCCTGGATGTTGTGCAGGTTTTGCTGCATGTGGGCATGGAATACTTCATTCCATTGTGCAGGATTTGCAAATACAGCAGAACATTGTGCAATCATCAATGAACAGCCCTATTTCTGACATTATGATGGAGGGAAGGTCATTGATGAAGCAGATGAAGATAGTTGGTCCTGATGAACACCTGCGATGATTGGCCTCCAACAACCAGATCCTTTGTGCTTGCTATGACTCCAGGCACATGATATTTTCTACCCTGTCCCTTTTGACCTCAGTTTTACTGGGCCTCCTTGATGCCACACTCGGTCAAATGCTGTTGATGTCAAGGGCAGTCACTCTCACCTCACTTCTGGAATTCAACTCTTATGTCCATATTTGGACCAAGGCGGTAATGAGGTTTAGAGTCGAGTTGTCCTAACGGAACCTAAATTTAGCATTAATAAGCAGGTTATTGGTGAGTAAGTGCCCCATTCCATAATCTCCCTCTCTCTCACTGTACCCACCCAATAATCCCACTCCCCCCAATCCCAAGTCTTCTGCCTCTCCCTCACAGATCTCAGTCCACTGTCACTCTCTGCCCCATCCTGCGCCCACGATCCCCCAGTCTTCAGTCACCCACTATACCCCACCTCCTTAGCCCCAATCCCTTGCCTTAAATCCCTGTTGACCCTAACCCTGCACCTCTCCTTGTTCTGTCTTTCTCCATCTCACCCCTCCAAGACCAAGAAACTGATAAAGAAAGGGAAAATAGAATATGAATGTAAACCAGCGAGAAACATAAAATTAGACTGTAAAAGCATCCATAGGTATGTAAAAAGGAAAAGATTAGCAAAGACAAGTGTGGGCCCATTACAGGCAGAGAGGGGAATTTATAATGGGGAATAAGGAAATGGCAGAGAAACTAAACAAATACTTTGTGTCTGTCTTCACAGAGAAAGATACAAAAAACCTCCCAGAAAAACTAGGGGACCAAAGGACTAGCTAGAATGGGGAACTGAAAGAAATTAGTATTAGTAACAAAGTAGTACTAGAGAAATTAATGGCACTAGAAGTTGGTAAATCACCTGGACCTGATGATCTACATCCCAGAATGTTGAAAGAGGTGGCTGCAGAGATAGTGGTGGTCATCTTCCAAAATCTATAGATTCTGGAATGGTTCCTGCAGAATGGAAGATAGCAAATGTAACCCCACTATTTAAGAAAGGAGAGAGAGATAAAATGGGGAACTACAGATCTGTTAGCCTGACACAGTGGTAGGGAAAATGCTAGATTCTAGTATAAAGGATGTGATAACTGGACACTTAGAAAATAATGGTCGGATTGGGCAGAGTCAACATGGATTTATGAAAGGGAAATCATGTTTGACAAACCTGTTGGAGTTTTTTGAGGATGTAATTCACAGAATAGATAAGGAGAACCAGTGGATGTGGTGTATTTGATTTTTCAGAAGGCTTTTGATAAGGTCCCACACAAGAGGCTAGTAAACAAAATTAGAGCACAAAGGATTAGGGGTCATATACTGACATGGATTGAAAATTGGTTAACGGACAGAAAACAGAGAGATAGAATAAATGGGTCATTCTCAGGTTGGCAGGCTGTGACTAGTGAGGTACCGCAAGGATCAGTGCTTGGGCCCCAGTTATTCACAATCTATATCAATGATTTGGATGCGTAGACCAAATGTAATATTTCCAATATAATATAATATATATTTCTAGCTATATATTTCCAAGTTTGCTGATGACACAAAACTAGGTGGGAATATGAGTTGTGAGGAGGATGCATAGAGGCTTCAAGGGGATTTAGACTGTGTGAGTGGGTAAGAATATGGCAGAAAGGATATAATGTGGAAAAATGTGAAGTTATCCACTTTGGTAGGAAAAACAGAAATGCAGAATATTTCTTAATGGTGAGAGATTGGGAAGTGTTGAATTCCAAAGGGACCTGGGTGACCTTGTTCATGAGTCACTGAAAGCTAACATGCAGGTGTAGCAACAAATTGGGAAGATAAATGGTATGTTGGCCTTTATTGCAAGCGGATTTGAGTGCAGGAGTAAAGATTCTTGCTGCAATTGTATAGAACTGTGGTGAGACCACACCTGGAGTATTATGTACAGTTTTTGTCTCTCTATTTAAGGAAGGATGTACTTGCCATAAAGGGAGTGCAACAAAGGTTCACCAGACTGAACCCTGGGATGGCAGGATTGTCCTATGACAAGAGATTCAGGAGGCTGGGCCTGTATTATAGAGTCATAGAAAGATACAGCACTGAAAGAGGCCCTTCGGCCCACTGGGTCTGTGCTGACCAACAACCACCCATTTATACTAATCCTCCATTAATCCCATATTCCCTACCACATCCCCACCATTCTCCTACCACCGACCTACACTAGGGGCAATTTACAATGGCCAATTTACTTATCAACCTGCAAGTCTTTGGCCGTTGGAGGAAACCGAAGCACCCAGTGGAAACCCATGCGGTCACAGGGAGAACTTGCAAACTCCGCACAGGCAGTACCCAGAACCGAACCTGGGTCGCTGGAGCTGTGAGGTTGCGGTGCTAACAACTGTGTCGCCCTCTCTCGAGTTTAAAAGAATGAGAGGTGATCTCGATGAAGCATACAAATTCTTACAGGGCTCGACAAGATAGATGCAGGAAGGATGTTTCCCCTGTCTCGGCATCTGGAACCAGAGGACACAGTCTCAGAATAAGGGATAGGCCATTTAGGACTGAGATGAGGAGGAATTTCTTCACTCAGAGGGTGGTGAATCTTTGGAATTCTCTACCCCAAAGGGTGGTGGAAACTCAGTCATTGAGTATGTTCAAAACAGAGATCGCTAGATTTTTAGATATTGAAAGCGTCAAGGGATACTGGGATAGTGCAGGAAAATGGAGTTGAGGTAGAAGATCAGTCATGATCTAGTTGAATGGCAAAGCAGGCTCAAGGGGGCGAATGGTCTACTCCTGCTCCTATTTCCTATTTAATTTAATTTAGTTTAGTTTAGAGATACAGCACTGAAACAGGCCCTTCAGCCCACCGAGTCTGTGCCGACCATCAACCACCCATTTATACTAATCCTACACTAATTCCGTATTCCTACCACATCCCCACCTGTCCCTATATTTCCCTACCACCTACCTATACTAGGGGCAATTGCTAATGGCCAATTTACCTATCAACCTGCAAGTCTTTGGCATGTGGGACGAAACCGGAGCACCCGGAGGAAACCCACGCAAACACAGGGAGAACTTGCAAACTCCACACAGGCAGTACCCTGATTTGAACCCGGGTCACTGGAGCTGTGAGGCTGCGGTGCTAACCACTGCGCCACTGTTGCCGCACACTATGTTCCTATGTTCTAGATTCACAGCAACCAGAAGGTCCCTTTTATGGCCAGTCCTAACCGGAGGCTGGTTCTCTGCATTGATGGTGGGGAGTGATGTCACTAAGCTAAAGGCTTCTCGATGGCAGCAGCCAGAGATTTCATTGAGTAGAGGGGTGGGTGGAGTGTTGCTGGGTAATTAAAAGTGTGATGTTCTCCCAGGCTGCTAGCAGCAGTGTCTGGGAAATCCATGTCCAATTCCAGGAGATACCCATGCAATCCAGGACATTTGGCAACCCTACCTGAAATGATAGTTACAAATGTGTGTCTACTACCAGAACATTTGCAGTTTCACTGGCATTGGCTGCAAGCAATCTGATCATCTTACCCTTGTGGGAGTTGACTCATACTGCCTTGTTATGGTCAGGTGTGGAGGGGTTGAAGGGTTTCCCTCTTTTCCCTCTCCTTGTTTGACCACAACAGCTTTAATTCTTTCTTAAAGTGGATGTACTGGCCAATTCAGTAGGTGTTTGATTATTTACTTGCTATGAACATAACAACAACCAATCGGACAGGTTTTCTTGAGTTTAATAAAGAAGGAGGTTAACTTTATTGTACCTAAACTGAACTAATGAAAATAATAAACTACATGCCAACTTTCACTCAGACACACACACTGGAGGTTTACACACACCCAAACAGGCTAAAGAGTAGGGAAAGGTAGATTGGTTGAGTTAGAGTCCATAGAAAAAGAGGTATACAGTCTGTGGCATTTGGTGATTCAGCTGGCTTCTAGCTGAACTCAGTGGTCCTGAGGCTTTTAGTTTGAAGAGGTAGATGACTGGTTCGGTGGGTCTCTTGGAGACAGCAATGTGGGTGATTTCCTCCAACAGAAATCATGATCAGGAGTATGAAAAGGTGGGCCAGTCAGCAAGCAGGATTTGAAAGCTTTCAAACTGGAATGGAGAGAGAGAGAGACCCCCACTTAGATCTGTACATGTCAGATTCCAGAAGCTTCTCCTCTGCTGCAGAGAAACACAAACTTAAAACCACAGATGCAGAGGGGCTTGTCACATGACAGTCACTCAGTGATTCAAACATAGTAGTGTTTCTCCTCTTGCTAAAAAAAACAGGAAGTTCCCTTAAACTTCACGGGTCTTGGTTCTTGCTGGGGAATGAACAGAAATTTCGTCTCAGGCCTTGCAATGCAGGATACAGTGTGCAAATTAGGTGGCCATCCTAAGCTGTTATCAATGTCATTTTTTTTAATCTGTTCTTTGTTAATTTATTTTTTCTGAGGAAATTTAAGATCTCCTGTCATAGAGAGATACAACACTGAAACAGGCCCTTCGGCCCACCGACTCTGCACTGACCATCA
Organism: Heterodontus francisci; assembly: GCF_036365525.1. Taxonomy (NCBI): domain Eukaryota; kingdom Metazoa; phylum Chordata; class Chondrichthyes; order Heterodontiformes; family Heterodontidae; genus Heterodontus; species Heterodontus francisci. The sequence continues at coordinate 48,164,726 of NC_090377.1, forward strand.
ACCACCCATTTATACTAATCCTACATTAATCCCATATTCCCTACCACATCCCCACCTTCCCTCAATTCTCCTACCACCTACCTACACTAGGGGCAATTTACAATGGCCAATTTACCTATCAACCTGCAGGTCTTTGGCTGTGGGGGGAAAACGGAGCACCCGGCGGAAACCCACGCGGTCACAGGGAGAACTTGCAAACTCCGCACAGGCAGTACCCAGAATTGGACCCGGGTCGCTGGAGCTGTGAGGCTACGATGCTAACCACTGCACCACTGTGCCGCCCACTGTGGATTAAATAAAATTATCATTCAACAAAGCAAGTTAGCATTGCAGATTTATATCTAAGGCAGTACGATTGCATAATCCTGGCGTATGACTTGTAGTACACATTACGTTTTGCAGATACATACTCAACAACTTTCTCTAAAAGCAGACCGAGTAGCATATGGTGAGATGAATCAATATGCTGTTTTATTGCATAGTATAGTGAATCAACAGAACACCAGTCAGAATTAAACTTACTTAATTCAAAGACTACAGTTAAGCTTCATACAATGACCCAAATTCAGGAACATGCTATGCTTCACCATGTCAGTGGGTCCTTTTAAACTAGATGACTACTAACTGCTCATTCTGACCCGTAGTTCTGCAAAAGCCTTCATATCTTTTTGTTTAATAAACTTGAACATAATTCTGCTTCAAATGCATTTTGCCAGCTTGTGTCCTATAGCTGTGCCTAAGCTCCCTCTGTTCACAACCAAAATAAGAATGAAAGATTTCACAAAATATTGCATGTAGGATGTTTATGGATTACCAAGACAAAATCCTACATTATTTATCATGAGCAAACAACATCAAAGGTACTTATTCGTACATTAACTATTATAGACATCATTTTTTTAACCTGCACGAATAGACTATATGTTAAAGACACCCATTTAATGTAATTCCTTTTGCAAATCATTTCTGTGGAAAAATATAAAATTGTAAATAAATTAATTTTTATTAAACTGGAAGCTACAGGTTGGCTTAAGTGTTGTTCTGGAAATATAAGTCTTCATTTATCACTAAAGAGATATGCCACATTAATGGTCATCCTCTTTAGAAATAAACTTCATACCAAAAAGGTTAATCTAACACATTGAAATCTAATACATATCTGTGAAAAATTATGATACTATATCAAAGTTGAAAATGATAGTGAATACATGGATCTAATTGTGCATTTTATAAAACGTGAAGGGAAACTATCATGGCAATTCATATTAAAAACATTATTTTAACCAAATGTCAACAATGGGATACCGACTCACAATCAATGGGAATTAGTGTCAGTTTAACCATAAATTACGTTGCTGAACTATTTCCACTTCTCTTTTTTAATTTTAGCCAACATCCTTAAAAATTTTGGAAAGCCTAAAATATGACAATATGGTGCATCTAGCAGGATAATCCAAACTTATATTTGACTCAGCCTTCGTGAATGATGAACAGAAAAGTAAGTAACGAGATGTGTAAATGAACATGTACCTCATTCATCATTCTGTATTGTCCAATATAAGTGTTCTTTTATCAGCATGATTAGAACTGATGTCATCACACTTGGTATATTCATTTGTCACAGGACCTGAACAAGCAAGAGTGCCCTATTAGCAGCTACGGCCTGAAATTATCACTGATAAATGAATGACTTTGGTTAGCCTTTGGCCTGCTGCACACAGCCACCAGCTGTGTCACTCTGCAGGCGCATAATCCAGCTTTCCACACATATGCAAGTTTAAATGCAGATAAATGCAGAACTGTTTTGCTAGGAAATGTTATTGGTTGAATTGGAATTAAGTTTGGGGCAGGATTTCTATAAAATGCAGATATAAGTAGACAATTGGCAGTTCTTTGCACCACACACAATTTAATTATCCAGTGCACAATTAAGCAAACAAAAAGTAAAAATGCAACATAAACTGTTACACAAAAGTGATTACATGTACTTTCGATTCTAGGTGATATTTGGCAGTGGATTGATTAATGTATGGTGTGCTGAGCATTGCATAACATGATGCTTTTACTAGGATTTTTTATTTACGTGTTCTGCTTGGAACAAGAATCTGGTATAATGGAAAGTGATTTGGTACACTAAAATTCTAAAGGTTTATTTGTCTTTCATTTATTTGTGTATGAGTTGCAAAGTTGGATTTGCAGCAACAGTTTTATTTATATAAAGAAAATGCAAAATCCTCAAACAGAGATGCAAGTATTATTTTTTAGCTAATTGCATTCTGTGATGTAGCATCATTACAAATTCTGTCTTACATTGGATAAGAGATGTGGAAAATAGTCATGATTGGGTTTATTGTTTTCAGGTTGTGACATATTGTGCAACACCTCTGAGCATCTGCCACTTTGGCGGATGTATCTGCTGAACTGGAGTCGTTTATGGTTAAAGGACAGAATGGAAATTAACAGCGAAATGTGAGTAATAGGTTCATTTTGTACCATTTCTCAAGGGAGAATTTCAGATGTACACTGAACTGATCATTGTTAAGCATCCAATATTTAATGGTGCATTACTCAGACATTTACTAAAATATGTCTCGAAGTAGTTTGTGAACAGATAGTAGTCAGTTCTACATTACGATTATTATATCCTTTACTGATCTTAAACCAGCACTACATTTGTATGGCTTCTTCGTACAATCCAGTTATTTCATACACTACTAGATTTCCAATTGCAATATTAGGAATTTTGACAACACTAATGATGCAGTATTCCACTCCCTTCTGCCACCCCCCCCCCCCACCCCCCCACAACCATTACCATGCTAAATAGTCCTGTATTTTGCTAACACTGTCCAAGAAGTTTAATATTTCCCATTTTGAATGTAAGCATTGCGATATTTATTAAATTCAGTGTAACAGCAATAGAGAAGTTGAACAATGCAATATTAATGTAAAAATAAATGCTAGCAGAATAGATTGGAATAGATAAACATAGTAAATAATGGCCATTTTCTATCAATGAACCAGTTGTCATCAATACATAGGAACATACCTAGAAGTGCAAGCTGGCAGCACAGTTATACAGTTATACTGCAGGCACCACCTCATTTTCTGGTCAGATAGAGCAGAACTTTGCATATGTCTGTTTACATTAACCAAATTTCATTGAAATTTTTAATATTTGCAAAGAGCTGATGTGACAGCTTCTCCCTACAACTAACGTTTAAGTTTGAAGTTTAAAAAGCTGTCTGATAACATTTCTGCAGTTATACTTGAGGTAATCTCACATAACTTTCCAAAATGCAATGTATATTAGATCAGTGACTTCATTCAACTATAGTATAATTGGGCAACACATCAACTGTCCTCTGGTCTGGGTGCAACATATGAGAAACAATATGGACTTGTGCTGTAGCAATTCACGTTTGCTGCTCCTACTTAAACATATGCAGAATAATCATTGTAACTTAAGATTTATTAGCAGCTATAAGGGTCAGTGTGAATGAATACTCCCCAGTTGCCTGGGTGGATGCAGCTGCAACAGTACTCAAGAAGCTCACCACTATTCAGGACAGAACAGTTTGCTAGATTTGTAACTGTGCCACTGAGCTCAAATTCCATCCATCCACCACTGGCCCAAGTGGCTGCAGGATCCACAGCAGCAATTCACCTAGGTTACTCCCTCATGCAACCTCTATCAAGAAGGACAAGGAGAGCAGTGCTGTGGGAGCACCATCAACCTCAAGTCACACAACATCCCAGAATTGGAGATAAATTCCTGTTACTTAATCATTGCTGAGACAAAATCACCTAACACCAGTGTGGGAGTACCATTATCACAAGGACTGCAGCAGTTCGAGAAGAAAGCCCAACACACAAATTTTCTCAAGGCAACAAGGAATAGGCATTAAAATATGGTTTTCACATCCCTAATTTGACGTTTTCTTCCTCTCTCATTCTCCCCCCTCACCACTGCCCCCACCCCAGAAAGCAAATACTACTTCCTTAGCCAAAAGTATAAAAAAGAAACATATGTGCAGGATCTTGTTACTAAGTAAAATGTGTCCAGTGCATGCATGAGAGGCTGCTAGGATAATCCACCCACAAATGTTACCTATCTCATAGAACCAGTCCACTCAAAAATTAACTAGAAGACCAAGGAAAACAATAAATGTGAACTAAGCATAATTCTGCAGAATTTGAAAGAGGAGAATATGCTGCAAAGGGCCCAGAAAAAGAGAGACCAATTTTTGTAAATTATTTCCAACAGGAAATAAACAAATGCCAGTAAGTAGCATTGGAAAAGAAAGCACAGTTAGATATTTTTCTATTTTTTCATATTAACAAACTTGCCTTTCAGAATCTCAAGACATTCTAAAGTACTTCACAGCCAATCTGCAAGTAGCAAGATGCCACAAACAGGAATGAAATAAATGACCAGATAATCTGTTTTGGTAGTGGAGGGATAAATAATGGATAGAGCACCAGAAAAATCCACTTGTCTTCTTTAAATAATGCCATGGGATCTTTTGCATTCCCCTGAGAGGACAGATAACTTAGCTTAACATCTTTTCTGAGAGACAGCACCTCCAAAAGTGCAGCATTCCCTCTGTACTGCACTAATGTGTCAGTCTAGATTATGTGTTCAATCTCTGGAGTGAGGCTCTGGTCTTCTGATGCAGAGGTGAGAGTGATTCTATTGAACCACAGCTGACTCCTATAGTTTCAGGGTCACTGTTAAAAAGTGGTAATTATGAAGGTGGTTTCATTCAACCAGCTCCAAAGTCATTATTTAAATACATGGAAAGAATAATTCCTCTTTGGATTCTAGAATTAGAGAATTGATTGTAAGAATGTAACATGGCTCAATGTGTAAAATCAAATGTTGTAAATATTTTAAGGTGATTTATTGTTTTCCAATGTTTTGAATGATAGCAGGTTTTCATTCATATATTCCTGTAGAGTGATTATTGTTTGACTGTAAGAAGTAAAATACAATCAGAATCAGGAAGATTACCAAGTAAACAGCATCAATATAAAAAGAAAAAAACATGCACCAGACAGCTTATTTCTTATTTTATGAATGCTGGGTGGCTAAAATTGAGAATTTATTACCAGATGAAAAAGCTTTTACTATGTTACTAATATACACCAGGGTTTAGACTGACATGAATTTTTATCTTAATTATGGAACAAATCTCTACTCCCATTATTTAATTCAATTTGCATGCATGAGTGGACACTTATTAAAGGTAATCTTACATCTGTCATTCCAGCACTACCGAGAGCTTAATCATAATGGTGGTAAGAAGTAGCTACTCCATCACTGAGAGAAATGCTGTATTGTGGAATAGCTGGGAGGGAAAGGGGTTGAAAGCTATCTACCTGTCTCTCAAATATTTGATATGAATAACTGCCTGTGGAAGGGTCAGTCCTTTCAGTTTTTTGTATCTGATAATCCATGAAACAATGATACTGCTTTATATTGATGAACAAAGATCATAATTATTTTCACAAGTCTTGGGTATGTGAATTTAAGTTTGAATCTTAGTAAGATATATAACACATTGCACTAAATGTAAAGGATTCCTCTATTCTTCATATTTACACAAATAAAATTCAAGAGGTACAATCTAATCCATCTCCTAAAACTGAAATGCGGGTGTGGAAAATGCAGTCCTAATATAGGTGCTTTTTGAGTGCCGAATATTTCTGTGATGTTGCCTGCTGACCTTGAGCTATATGATCAGTTCTTACAATATTCAATATGAATTGGAACACCTATGAGGCCAGGGATGGAATATCAGACCTTTAAAGGGTTGGTAGGAATTCTTAAAGCTGTCCTGCAACTTGAGGCAAGGGCGGCAGATGGCACCATTCAGTAATACTGCTTTGGATGGCTCCTTTTGGAGGAGAGGGCCACCCATAAAGAATAACACAGAGCAGCATGGATGAGGTGAGTGGAAGTGACTGCTGTCTCACCTGAGAGAAGAACACAGGAACAGGTACAGAATAAAGTTGCTCAGATATACATGGTAAGTCTGCTGGTAATGTTAGTAATTCATCTTAGTGCGTCAAGATTACTGTAAAGTGCAGTTATCACAGGAGAATTCAATACACTTTGCCAAATGTTCACCTTTGCTCACAGAATATCACTCTGTAATATTCAATACCAATATGTTAACCACACAGCCCATGAATAATGCCAAGCAACAAGCACAAATTATGCCAGCAGCGCAAGGAACCTGAATGCTGCATGTTCACACATATGCAGTAGATGGCTGAAGGCCAAGGCATATATCATCTCCCATTACTTTTCCAACTTAAGTCAATTTTATATTTGCAGGAGAAGGTTGCTGCTAAGAGTCAGCACATGCAGACAGGAATGGGGTTACCAAAGCTGTGACTGAAGTGAAGACCTCGAGAATTCTGGGTGTATAAACAACAGAGAAGCCAAGGCCTGAGGCCATCCTAATGCTCTTGACTGGTATATTTTGTTTTTAATTCCTCATTTTCTTGCAATCTAACACACTGCATTGACTTGCTTCAAGGGCATCTTACGTTCTATATTCTAAAATATGTTCTTTGCTCCTCAGGTACACAAGAAAAGGGATAGCAGGACCCAATGCATAACCTCAACTGAACATCTCACTGCTTCCTGTGTCTTCCACCCCTAGTGATGAGCATTATCACAGATGTATCCACTGCAAGAGAAAGGGACATTTACTTATTTGCATCAAGGCACACTTGCTGAAGCACAGAGCAAAATTGCAAGAAGCAAGTGTAGGTGAAATTATTGTAGGTGCAGTCAGTCTGCTGGTCAAAAGAAAACATTGAAGAAAGGATCTGGAAGTAATTGCCCATTCATCACTTTCAATGTCTCGGAGCAGGAGTAGGCCCTACTGCCAATCAAGCCTGCTCTGCAGGCTTAATATGATTAAGCAATTCAAAAGTTAATATAATGCTATGTGATGTAGCCAGAACCACAAATTACAACAGAGGTTATGCAAAGTGTTTAGAATGCACTGCTCGGAAATCATTGCAGATTTGTGTTCAATTCTAGTGGCCATACCACAACAAGAACCCATACAAGCAATGTAGAGAGTACAGATAAGATGATTTCGACTGATTTCAATATAAAAGGGATGAGGAATGAAAAAAATTAAGGGTAAGATTAGTCAACACCAGTAGCGCAAAATGTGCCGACAATGAATTGACAGCCAACCACTCCTTATTTTCTTTTCTACTGACTTGAATGGAAAAGAAAATCAGGCCCAGTGTAAAATGGATTGCTGATTCTCTAACAGACCATTTTGCGCTACTGGTATTGACACATTTCACCACCAATAATTAACTTTACAATCTAGAAGGACAGCTGTTAAGGGTGTACAAAATTTTAAAATGATAAAGATGAGGTAAATCTAAAACGTAACTTCAAAGACCGGAAAGTATGATCAAAGGATGAGAAATTTATATTTGTGAAAGTAAATTTGAAACATATATTCATGTAAAATTTGTTTGCTCAAAATTATTATTTTGACTAACCTACAAAGCAGGGCAATAAAAACAAAAACATTTGGAATGTTCAAAATGCAGTTGGATGCTAAAATAAGATAATTAATTAGCTAAGGAATTAGAAGGTGAGCTTCATGGACTGAATGTCTTTATTTACTTTTGACTTCTCATGAATCATATTTGTTGCCAGTATATGCATAATTCAAAAATTTAATGAATAAAACTTGTAGCATCTTCTTACTGTCATTCTGCAGTAGCAAAAAGCTTTGTAATTGTAGAAGATACTTTTGTTCTGGAGAAAGTTATCATAGAATTATAAAATTATTGTGGCACAGGAGGAGGCTTTTTGACCCATCAAGTCCATGCCAGCTCTCTGTAGAGCAATCCAATCAGTTCCATTCCCCCACTTTATCCTCGTAGCCCTGCAAGTTTATTTCCCTCAAGTGTCCATCCAAGTTCCTTTTGAAATCATTAATCATCTCCGCTTCCACTACACTCATAGGCAGCGAGTTCCAGGTCACTAACACTTGCTGCATCTTTTGGCCAAAACCTTAAATCTGTGTTCTCTAGCCCTTTTACCCTCAGCTAATGGAAACAGCTTTTCTTTGTCCATCTTAACTAAACCTGTCATAATCCTGTATACCTCTATCAAATCTGCCCTCAATCCCCTTTCCTCCAAGGAGAAGATGCCCAGCTTCTCCAACACAACCTTGTAACTAAAATCCCTCAGCCCTGGAACCATTCTGGTAAATCTCCTCTGCACCCTCTCAAGGACCCTCACATCCTTCCTAAAGTATGGTGACCAGAACTTGGCGCATTACTCCAGTCCTAGCCTAATCAGAGCTTTATAAAGGCTTACCACTTTGTTGTTTTATCTTAGACCGGTAAGGTTTTTTCAGTTTGCATAAATAATGTTTGGATGTTTTTTGGTAGCGATTAGTAACTGTTCGTGCATAGTTGCTCCTTTGTCTTCAAATCATAAAGATAACTAGACAAAAGAAAATATTCTTTCAAACTCTGAACAATGATTCACTGGCACCTAAACTGTATAACTTTGAAATTTAGAATATGCACTTGACCTATTTAGTGTTCTTTAGATTTAAGATTTTAATTTTATTGTCATAAATGGTTTCAAAACACAAACCAATTATTTCCTTACCCTTCAGTTAATATGTTGTTACTTGGTGTTCTTGTTAACTGTTACAAAGCATGTTTTTCAATATTAGAATTTTAAGATTATTTTAATAATTGTTTCACTTCTCATTGCTTTCTACATTAAAGAGGCTATAATTATATTGCCTTGTATAATGTTTTATATGGCTTTATGACCTCTGTGCTATAAAGAAAAGACAAGTACTCACTGGGGAACTAAAACAGGCACTAGTGCCATACAGCATACATACCATTGTATGTTCTGTTTGCTAATATCCAATCACTTTCTGTGGATGACTTTAATGAACAGGTTTTTCATTTTTAGGTTTGGTCCATGGCCAAATGCATGTTGCCATTTGATGGGAAATTCACTATACACCTGTTCATACCAGCTGGCAACATAACCCATGTCACAAGGATATGTCATTGCAATGTGAGTTCAAAATCCTAACTGTGTCTATGTGACAGTCAGAACAGATAATAAAAGGAACTCTGGGACTAAAAGGGGTGGAGTTTTCAGTGCTGTTTCAGAGACACAGATGTGTGGGGAGTGTGATAAAAGAAAGTACCATCTGAGGGGAAAAAGCTTGAACAAAAGCAAATGTAATTTGCATGATATAATTATGGACAGCCACTCAGCGCTCTGTAACCATGCTCAAAAGGATGATGTTGAAATATTAACTTAAAGTGGTCTATGAATGCTAAAATAGGACTTGGGTTTGAAAAAGGTCAATTTGAAGTATTACTAATGTACTTATTAATTCTGAATTTGCTAACATAAATTTAAATGGCACAAAATATCAGCCATATAAATAGAACAATGAGAATAAGCTAATTAGTTGTAAAAATACTGTCAGCCTAGATGCACAAAATATTTTACATTTCCAGTACAAAAACAAATGGGAATGGTTTGACATCCTGAGATTCTGCCATTTAATTTGTTTGTGTGAATTCATTATATTAATTTTATGACATGAAATACTGTAATAGCCAAATACAGTGATGTAATTACGGTTATCCATACATTAATTTAACTAATCAAGATTTCCTGAATTCAAAACAATAGGTTTCAGCATAAAAGGAACTTTTCAGTTACAAAACAATTACAGAGGCGATTAAGTCAAGAGCACACAATGAGCAGAGCAGCTAGTTGGAGTGAAAGATATGTGCAAAAGATGAAGACAATGGCCTGGAATTTGTGGTTGTAATGATGGCAAAACTGTCAGTGTTCACTGATATTACTGGGTAAAATTGACAGCAACTTCTGGCATCCACACATGTGCAGTTAAATGCTGAAATCCAGAAGTTGCTGTCAGTGATGCCCTGCTCCTTCACAGGGTATGCTGTTGCAGTCTTTGCAGATGCAATTAATACAGAATCAGTGAATTGAGGTGAACTGAAGCTTTTTATGCACAATACTTGCAGTAAGAACTAATGAAAATATTAACCCTTGTTTAATCAGGTGTAACTGAGTTTTTAATGGTGTACAATGTCACAATTACTGCTGAACAACCTTTCTGGCCCAGAGAAACTAATTTTACAAGTGTGGAGTCTAATCCCCTCAGAAGAATATTTGAAATTTCCATGATTTTTAAAGTAATAAAAATTTATTCTTTTTTAAGTTTGTTTATAATTTTTCATCCTCAACCTTAATCCCATGTTTATGTCTCAATTTTTATTTCACTTTCTATACAATGATTAAAATGTGAATTATAATCCCTGCTTTGCTGTCTGTGAAATTTCTTCAATGTGATTGGCTGATTAGCCTGCCTGCTGCCTGCACTATTATTGCACGCCAGAAATGGCATCAAATTCAAAGTCACAGCAGAATAGAGGAAATCCACAATCTAGAGCCACATTCTAAATCTTTTTGGGCAGCATTTAACAAGATCAATGAGTGCCATGCCCTAGCTACTGACAACAAAATACGAGTCAATGATCTAATGATTGTCAGCTAAAATGTTCTTTATGATTACTTACATCAAATTTATATGGATTCCATAAGCTATTCAACATGTTTGCACACTGTGTGATTCATAGAATCATAGAAACTTACCAGCAGAAGGGGCCCATTTGGCCCACTGTGCCTGTGCTGGCTCATTGAAAGAGCAGTTGTGCTTCGTCCTACATTCCTGCTTTTTAGCTGTAACCCTGTAAGTTTCTCATTCTCAAGTACCTGTTCAACTCCCTTTTAAGACTATTTATTGAATCCGCTTCCACCGCCTTTTTAGGTTGAGCCTCCAGGTCCTGACAGTTCTCTGAGTGAAAGAAATTCTCCTCATCTCCACTCCAGATCTTTTCTCAGTAATTTTGAATCTATGACCTTTAATTATTGACCTACTCACCAATTGCGAATAATTTTTGTCTATCTACTCTAGCAAAACCTCTCATCACATTGAAATCCTCTTTTAGGTCACCTCTTAATCTGCTCTGTTGCAAGGCCAACAGTCCTAACTTTTTCAATCTCTCCTCATCCCTGGTAACATCCTGGTAAACCTTCTCTGCACCCTTTCTAAGTCTTTCCTGAAGTATGATGTACAGAGTTGTCCGTAGTACCACAGCAGATGACTAACCAATAATATATAAAGTTCTAGCATGATCTCTTTGCTTTTATATTCAATTTCTCCATTTATAAAGCCAAATAACTCAATATGATTGTTTAACCACCTATCCATTTGCCCTGCCATCATTAAGAATTTGTGTATATGGACACCAAGGTCTCTCTGCTTCTCTGCACTTTTCAAAATCATGCTATTTATTGTATAGCGTCTTTGCATATTAGTGTCATCAAAGTCCATCATTTTGCACTTCTCTACAATGAGCGCCAACTGCCATGATTCTGCTCATTTCGCCATCCTATCTATGCCTGCCTGAATCCTATAACTATCCTCATCATGAACTATTACTTTGCCGAGTTTTGTATCATCTACTGTCAATCATTTTTAACTGGTCACGAGTGAAAACAATATTTTCTCCTACCAGCTGTAGTTCTCGAGGGAGAATAAGAAATGAAAAAGATTAAAACATCAGTCTTCAGCCTGTAGTATTACCACAATGAATTTAACTTTAGGTGGATCATGCTCACCGATCATGTGACAGTGTTATGACTTCAGAAAAGGCTATGGGCCCTGACAATATCTCGGATGTAGTACTGAAGGCTTGTACTGCAGATCTAGCTGCACCCCTAGCCAAGTTGTTCCAGGACAGTTACAATACTGGTATCCATCTGACAATGTGGAAAATTGTCTAGGTATCTCCTATCAACAAAAAACAAGACAAATCTAATCTGACCAATTACCACCTCATTAGTCTACTCACAATCACCAGCAAAGTAAATGGAAAAGTCCTGGGGAAAATTGATGTACAGAGAGATTTGGGTGTTCAGGTCCATTGTTCCCTGAAGGTGGCAACGCAGGTCAATAGAGTGGTCAAGAAGGCATACGGCATGCTTTCCTTCATCGGACGGGGTATTGAGTACAAGGGTTGGCAGGTCATGTTACAGTTGTATAAGACTTTGGTTCGGCCACATTTGGAATACTGCGTGCAGTTCTGGTCGCCACATTACCAAAAGGATGTAGATGCTTTGGAGAGGGTGCAGAGGAGGTTCACCAGGATGTTGCCTGGTATGGAGGGCGCTAGCTATGAAGAGAGGTTGAGTATATTAGGATTATTTTCATTAGAAAGACGGAGGTTGAGGGGGGACCTGATTGAGGTGTACAAAATCATGAGAGGTATAGACAGGGTGGATAGCAAGAAGCTTTTTCCCAGAGTCGGAGATTCAATTACTAGAGGTCACGAGTTCAAAGTGAGAGGGGAAAAGTTTAGGGGGGATATGCGTGGAAAGTTCTTTACGCAGAGGGTGGTGGGTGCCTGGAGCGCGTTGCCAGCGGAGGTGGTAGACGCGGGCACGATAGCGTCTTTTAAGATGTATCTAGACAGATACATGAATGGGCAGGAAGCAAAGAGATACAGACCCTTAGAAAATAGGCGACATGTTTAGATAGAGGATCTGGATCGGCGCAGGCTTGGAGGGCCGAAGGGCCTGTTCCTGTGCTGTAATGTTCTTTGTTCTTTGTTCTACCACTCCCTCAGGCAGTGTGTTCCAGATTTCAACCACCCTCTGGGTGAAAGAATTCCTCCTCAACTCCCCTCTAAACCTCCTGCCCCTTACCTTAAAACTATGCCCCCTAGTTATTGACCTCTCCGCAAAGGGAAAAAGTTTCTTCCTATTTATCCTATCAATTCACCTCATAATTTTGTATACCTCAATCAGGTCCCCCCTCAGCCTTCTCCGCTCCAAGGGAAACAACCCCAGTCTATCTAGTCTGTCTTCATAATTGAAATGCTCCAGCCCAAGCAACATCCTGGTGAATCTCCTCTGCACCCTCTCCATTGCAATCACATCCTTCCTATAGTATGGCGACCAGAACTGTACACAATACTCCAACTGTGGCCTAACCAGCGTTTTATACAGCTCCATCATAACACCCCGCTCTTATATTCTATGCCTCGGCTAATAAAGGCAAGTATTCCGTATGCCTTCCTAACCACCTTATCTACCTGTGCTGCTGTCTTCAGTGATCTATGGACAAGCACCCCAAGGTCTCTCTGACCCTCTGTACTCCCTAGGGTCCTACCATCCATTGTATATTCCATTGCCTTGTTAGACCTCCCAAAGTGCATCACCTCACACTTATCAGGATTAAAATCCATTTGCCACTGCTTCGCCCATCTTACCAGCTCATCTATATCATGCTGTAGTCTAAGGCTTTCCTCCTCACTATTTATGACACCACCAATTTTCGTGTCGTCTGTGAACTTACTGATCATACTGTCTAAATCATTAATGTAAACTTCAAACAGTAAGGGTCCCAGCACCGATCCCTGCGGTACACCACTGGTCACAGGCTTCCACTTGCAGAAACAGCCCTCGACCATCACCCTCTACCTCCTGCCATTAAGCCAATTTTGAATCCAATTTGCCAAATTACTCTGGATCCCATGGGCCTTTACTTCCTTAACCAATCTCCCATGTGGGACCTTATCAAATGCCTTACTGAGGTCCATGTAGACTACATCAACTGCTTTACCCTCATCTACACAGCTAGTCACGTGCTCGAAAAATTAAATCAAATTTGTTAGACATGATCTCCCCCTGACAAAGCCATGCTGACTATCCCTGATTAATCCCTGCCTCTCCAAGTGGAGATTAATCCTGTCTCTCAGAATTTTTTCCAGTAATTTCCCTACCACTGATGTTGGACTCGCCGGCCTGTAATTACCTGGTTTATCCCTGCTACCCTTCGCTGTCCTCCAGTCCTCTGGTACCTCTCCTGCGGCCAGAGAGGATCTAAAAATTTGTGTCAGAACCTCCGCTATCTTCTCCCTTGTCTCACATAGCAGCCTGGGATACATCTCATCTGGGCCTGGGGATTTATCCACCTTCAAGCCCGCTAATACAGCTAATACTTCCTCTTTTTCAATGCTAATTTGATCAAGTATATCACAATCCCCGTCCCTGATCACTACACCTACATCTTTCCTCTCCATAGTGAACACAGATGAAAAATAATCGTTCAAAACCTCCCCTATGTCTTCCGGCTCCGCACACAGATTGCCTCTATGATCCCTAATGGGCCCCACTTTTTCCCTGGTTATCCTCTTGCCCCTAACATACTTATAAAACGCCTTGGGATTTTCCTTAATCTTGTCTGCCAGTGATTTTTCATGCACCCTTTTTGCTCTCCTAATTACTTTTTTAAGTACTCCCCTACACTTTCTATACTCCTCTAAGGCCTCCGCTGTTTTCAGCATTCTGAGTCTGCCATACGCCACCTTTTTTTTCCTTATCCAATCCTCTATATCCCTTAACATCCAGGGTTCCCTTGACCTGTTGGTCCTACTCTTCACCTTTACAGGAACATGCTGCAGCCGAACCCTCACAATTTTCCTTCTAAATGACTCGCACTGGTCTGATGTAGACTTTCCTGTAAGAAGCTGCTCCCAGTTCACTTTGGCCAGATCCTGTTTTTCTTCTCTATGGTCCTAGGAACAAAACACTTGACTACATTTGATGCTAAACTGTTTGTAGAGCAGGGAGAAGTATCTTATGATACTTTAAATCAATTAAGTATAGAAGACTTAAAAGCCATAGCTGCCCAGGTTGGGAGTCACTTTCAAGCAAAAAACAAAGAAACCTGACATACTGAAGAATTTAGCTAGCCATTTTAATCTTTGCCCTGAACCAGAAGAAGCAAGCATGGAATCTGAATCTGAAAAAATAAATTGATTTGGAGAGGAACTTGCTTGTTCCCATGTGTCTGCTGCCCTTGTTCTTCTAGGCATTAAAGGTCCCGGGTTTGGAAGGTACTATCGAAGGAGCCCAGGTGAGTTGTTGTAGTGCATCTTGTAGATGCTACACACTGCAGCCATGGTTCTCCTGTTGTGTAGGGACCAAATGCTTAAGGTGGTGGATGTGGTGTCAATCAAGCGGGTTGCTTTGTCCTGGATGTTCTCAGGATTTTTGAGTGTTGTTAGAACTGCACTCATCCATGCAAGTGGAGAGTATTTCATCACATTCCTGACTTGTGCCTTGCACATGTTGGAAACGCTTTGGGGAGTCTGAAGGTGAGTTACAGAATATCAAGCCTCTGACCTGGTCTTGTAGCTACAGTTTTTATGTAGCTGGCCCAGTTAAATTTCTGGTCAATGGTAACTTCTATGATGTTGATGATAGGCGACCCAGTGATGGTAATGCCATTGTATGTTAAGAGGAGCTGGTTTAGCCTCTCTTTTGTTGCAGATGACCTTTGCCTGGCATTTGTGTGGTGCAAATATTACTTGCCATTTATCAGGCTAAGCCTTAATGTTGTCCAGATCGTGCTGCATATGGACATGGATGGCTTTAGTACGTGAGGAATTGTGAATAGTACTGAGCACTGCGCAATCATCAGCAAACATCCCCATTTCTAACCTTATGATGGAGGGAAGATCATTGATGAAGCAGCTGAAGCTGGTTGGGCCTGGGGAACTACCCTAAGGAACTCCTCCAGCAATGTCCTGGGGCTGAGATAATTGGCCTCCAACAGCCACAACCATCTTCCTTGGTTCTAGGGTGGCACAGTGGTTAGCACCGCAGCCTCACAGCTCCAGTGACCTGGGTTCAATTCTGGGTACTGCCTGTGCGGAATTTGCAAGTTGTCCCTGTGACCGCGTGGGTTTTCGCAGGGTGCTCCGGTTCCCTCCCACAGCCAAAGACTTGCAGGTGATAGGTAAATTGGCCATTGTAAATTGCCCCTAGTGTAGGTAGGGAATATGGGATTACTGTAGGGTTAGTATAAATGGGTGGTTGTTGGTTGGCACAGACTCGGTGGGCCGAAGGGCCTGTTTCAGTACTGTATCTCTAAAATAAAATAGGTATGACTCCTGCTAGTGGAGAGTTTTCCCCTGATTCCCATTGACTTCAATTTTGCTAAGAGTCCTTAGGTCACACTCAGTCAAATGCTGTCTTGATGTCAAATGCAGTCACTGTCACCTCACCTCTGATATTCAGCTCTTCTGTTGAAGTTTGGTCCAAGGCTGTAATGAGTTCTGGAGCTGAGTGGTCCTGGCGGAACCCAAACTGAGCATCAGCGAGATGGTAATTGATGATAAGTGCCACCTGAAAGTACTGTCAACGAGCCTTCCATCACATTGCTGATGATTAAGAGTAGACAGATGCGGCAGTAATTGGCTGGATTGGATTTGTCCTGCTTCATGTGGACAGGACATACCTGGGCAATTTTCCAATTTGTCAAGTAGATGCCAGTGTTGTAGCTGTCCTGGAACAGCTTGGCTAGAGGCATGGTTATTTCTTCAGCACTACAGGTGGGATATTGTCAGGGCCCATAGTCTTTGCTCTATCCATTGCACTCAGCCATTTCTTAATATCACATGGAATTAATCAATTTGGTTGAAGATTAACTTTTGTGATGGTGGGGTCCTCAGGACAAGACTGAGATGGATCATCCACTCTGGCTGAAGATGGTTGCAAATGCTTCATCTTTCAGTCTATCGCATGCTGATTCCACTGTTTATCTTGCATGTAGTTCTGTGTTGTAGCTTCACCAGGTTCATTCATTTTTTAGGTAGGCCTAATGCTTCTCCTGTGATGCTCTTCTGGACTCCTCATTGAGCAAGAGTTGTTTGCCTGTTTTAGAGTGAAGGATATGTCAGGCCATGAGGTTACAGTTCATGGTTGAATATAATTCTGCTGCTGTTGATGGCCCACAGTGCCTCATGGATGCCCAGTTTGAGCTGCTAGATATGTTCTGAATCTATCCCATTTATCACAGTGGTTATGTCACACAACGCAATAGAGGGTGTCCTCAGTGTGAGCACAGGGTTTCATCTTAACAAGCACGGTGCGGTAGTTATTCCTACCAATACTCTCATGGACAGGTGCATGTACAACAGGTAGATTAGTGAGGATGAGGTCAAGTAAGTTTTTTTCCTCATGTTAGTTCTCTCACCACCTGCCGCAGGCCCAGTCTGGCAGCAATGTCCTTCAGGATTCGGGCAGCACAGTCAGTAGTGCTGTCACTGAACCACTCTTGATGATGGACATTGAAGCCCTCCACCCAGAGTATATTCTGTGCCCTTCCTTTCTCAATGCTTCTTCCAAGTGGTGTTCAACATAGAGCTGTACTGAGGAAGAGTGGCAAGTGGTAATCAGCAGGAGGTTCCCTTGCTTATGTTTGACCTGATGACATGAGACTTCAAGGAGTCTAGAGTCAATGTTGAGGGCTCCCACGACCACTCCCTCCCAACTCTAAACCGCTGCCACCTCTGGTGGGTCTGTGCAGCCAGTAGGATTTTGTAGAGGTGTTCAAATCATGAGGGGTATAGGCAGAGTAGGTAGAGAGAAACAGTTTCCATTGGCAGAAAGGTCGAGAACCAGAGGACACGATTTATGGTGATTGGCAAAAGAACCAATGGTGACATGAGGAAAAACTTTTTTATGCAGCGAGTAGTTAGAATCTGGAATGCACTACAATAAAGTGTTGGAGGCAGATTCAATCAGGACTTTCAAAGGAGAATTGCATAACCACCTGAGCAGAAAGAAATTTCAGGGCTACAAGGAAAGGGCAGGGGAGTGTGACTAGCTGAGTTGTTCTCGCAGAGAGCTGGCACAGACACGATGGGCAGAATGCTTCCTTCAGTGCTGTAACCATTCTATGTTGATGTAGGAGTCTGGGATGCTGGATGTAAGGTATGATTCTGTGAGTATGACTATGTCAGGCAATCGCTTGACCAGTCTCTGGAACAGCTCTCCTAATTTCTGCATAATTCTCCAGATGATAGTGAGGAGGACTTTGCAGGGTCAACCAGACTGGGTGTGCCTTTGTTGTGTCTGGCACCTAAGTCAATGAAGGGTGGTTTATCCAGTTTTATTCTTATTTTTTTTTTGTCATGATTTGACTTAATTGTGTGGCTTGCTAAGCCATTTCAGAGGGCAGTTAAGCATCAACCACATTGCTATGGGTCTGGAGTTACATATAGGTCAGGCTGGGTAAGAATGGCAGATTTCCTCCTCAAGAGGATAGTAATGAACCAGATTGTTTTTTTTAGACAATCCAGTAGTTTCACAGTCATTACTGATAGTAGTTTTTTATTCCAGATTTTTTATCTAAATTCCCCTGCTGCGGTGGGATTTGAACTCAGGTCTCCTGGACATTAATCCAGGTCTCCTGGATTATTAATCAGTAATATAACCACTATGCTACCATTTCAGCTTTGAAAGTCATTTCTTCAGTTAAGGAAAATCTTAAAAATTGTATTTCAATCAGAGTCAATTTCAATGCTTCATTGCTGATAACATTTCTTTCTTTCACAGTTCAGTATTGCCATTGATAATTCAGGAGCTCACACATCAGTTTGCAAGACACCGTCACAGGTCATTCTGTCCAATATGTTACGACCAAGGCGGGAGGAGTGCACTGTCTTTTCTAGTTCCACTTCTCCACAGGTCACAACATATATTTAAATGTTTACCCAGTTACCGATACAGCAAAGCATATACCCTATTTTTTACATCCCAGAATAAAATACACCAACCAGGTTTCTTTAATAAACAATAAAATTACCAGTTTATTATAAAACAAGATGTAACCAGTAATGAAGCAAAGCATTAACACACAGATTGAAATATGAAATTTCCCTTTTTAAAATTCTCCAATTACACACACACACACTGAAAAAAATACAGAGGTGCTCTCTGCAGAGATCTGTTACAAAAAAAGACTACTTTGGCCAAATACTTGCTAATTCTTGATGAAAAAAAGAGAAAGTATGGAAAGAAGTCTGTTGTCTCTTTTTGATCTGGTGTCCAGGTATATGGAGACAGGTCACTGGGATCGTTTCAGAAGCAGTCCGTTCTGGAGATGTCGAGAATTATTCTAGTAGGCTTTCCAGGAGAAATTTGGCATCAGGGTTTTCCGCCAGCACACACTTGAATCGCAGGATTTTTTTCAACTTCTGAGGAGCTATGCGGCACCAGGGATTTTAGCTCTCCAACACTGAATCTTTGCAGAATTTCTTCAAAGTGGTAGAGAATGAGGTGAGGTGGGTGCTTTCCTTTTTCCTTGGCAAGAAGACACCGTCTGTCTTCTAGCAGTTCACACCCCAACTGCACTGAAAACAATATCCAAACCCCAAACAGAGAGTTGACCTCCTGACCTCCATAAATCTTGGCATGTGGCTTCTCTGTAATCATTTTCCCCAGGTTCTATTGTTTACTGCGCCCAAAGCACATGATTTCCAGCACAGGTGGCTTCCAAAAAACATCTCAAATGTCTTTTCGATGAACTTGGTAAAAATAAGCACATCCAAGGAATCTTTTCAGTTTTAACACAAGTCCTCAAATAGAAAATTAAAGAAATAGAAGCACTTCCGTAACAAATAGCAATTGCTGAATTGATGACTGGACAGTAGCTTTACTTTCATCCAGCAGAAGAAGTCAAGAGCAAGAGAGTACCATAATAATGTGATTATAATTAATTATTTGAAGGGATATCTGATGAACTGAAAGCAAAAGGGAAATCCTGCATCAGATGTCATTATTAGTATTCCATGTGTTTGAGAAGCATCTGGTCAAATATTGAAGCTAATATGTTCCTATATTATCAATATAGAGAAAGAAGAGTTGCTAAAGAAAACGTGAAGTTTGAAATAAATTAAGCATTGTGATTATTTCAAAAGAGAACAAAATTCATTGGATCATCAAAATTAATTTTAAAATGTTCATTCTACTGATATAAGGGAAAAGCTTTTGCACATTAATATCACAAAGGTTTAAAACGGAAAACAAAAGGAAAGAGAAGGTTCTTGTTACTATTGAACAGAACAACCTATGATTGTATCTTTGAAACTGTTACATGACCTCACAAAAGATCTCGGACAACAGCAACCGAGAAAGAAAAACACATCGGGCGAGATTTTGCCGAAGCCGTGGAGGTTCTGTTGTGGGGAGGTTTTCGGGTGGCTGGCATGCTCAGGTGGGAGGTGGGATTTCCCCAATTATATTGCCAGGAGGAGGCAATAAAGAGCTGGCAGGTGGGGAAGGCAGCCAATTAAGGATGATGGGTGGGCCTTCCATGTTGCCATCCCAATCAGAGGGCCAGCAGCCACTGAGAAAGATGGCCGCTGCTGAGGTAAGGAGAACCATTTTGAGGCCTCTACGGATGTGTGGGCATTAAATAAATTGTTAGGTGGGCCTAGCATGCAGAGCTCAGGAAACCCTCCTGCAGTAGTGTCAGGGTTGCGAGGGTGTCATTTTCTGTCCATGGCCCCTTACTTGCACCATGGAGCCTCCCGCTCCAAAGGCCCCTCAGGAAAGCCCCTGGGAAATACTTTCCATGCAGCTGGCAGCCTCCCGTGGTGGGAGAACACTCAGCCACTGGCAAAATGCCAGCAGCCTGGGAAAATCACCCTTAGTTGGGCAATTAATTATTCAAACTGTCTGCCTGCTTCCGTTTGTCAGACAGCCAAACTGCTGCCATTCCCACCACAGGGAAGCTTCCCCAGGGACGGTAAAGTTCCACCCATTAACTCAAGATGTTTCCAATTAATGCCACAGTTATTTTTCTTAAAGCTTCAAGATAGTTGATGCATTGGTTTTAATTTTCCAAAATTCCCTACGTTTGACGACAGTTCCATTAGATTGGAAAATAGTGAATGTAACTCCTTTATTCAAAAAGGGAGGGAGATAGAAAGCAGGAAACTACAGGCCAGTTAGCTTAATACCTGTCATAAGGAAAATGTTAGAAGTTATTATAAAAGACGTTATAGCAGGGCACTTAGAAAAATTCAAGGTAATCAGGCAGAGTCAACATTGTTTTGTGAAAGGGAAATTATGCCTAACCGATTTATGGGAGTTCTTTGAAGAAGCAACATTTTCGGTGGATAAAGGGGAACCAGTGGATGTACTGCACTTAGATTTCCAGAAGGCATTTGATAAGGTGCTACATCAAAGATTATTGTGGAAAATAAAAGCTCATGGTGTAGGGTCAACATATTGGCATGGAAAGAAGATTGGCTATCTAACAGGAAACAGAATAGGCATAAATGGGAAATTTTCTGGTTGGCAAAATATAACGAGTGGTGTGCTACAGGGATCAGTGCTGGGGCCTCAACTTTTCACTATTTATATAAATGACTTGGATGAAGGGACCAAAGGTATGGTTGCCAAATTTGCTGATGACACAAAGGTAGGTAGGTAAGTAAATTGTGAAGAGGACATAAGGAGGCTACAAAGGGATATAGATAGGTTACGTGAATGGGCAAAGATCTGGCAAACGGAGTATAATGTGGGAAAATGTGAAATTGTCCATTTTGGCAGGAAGAATAAAAAGGAAGCATATTATCTAAATGATGAGAGATTGCAGAGCTCTGAGATGCAGAGGGATCTGGGTGTCTCAGTGCATGAATCACAAAAGGTTAGTATGCAGCAAGCAATTAGGAAAACTAATAGAATGTTATTAGCTTTAAACATGGTTCTGGGTTCAAGTCTTACTCCAGGGCATAAGCACAAAAATTAAGGCTGACCCTCTAGTGCAGTACTAAGAGAGTTAAATGAGACGTTAAAAAATGGCCCCATCTACTTTGAACAGATAGATTCTTGATAAGCAAGTGGATGGAAGGTTATTGGGGGAAGGCCGGAATTTGGAGTTGAGGTTACAATCAGATCAGCCATGATCTTGTTGAATGGCAGGGTAGACCAAGGGGCTGAGTGGCCTACTCCTGCTCCTAATTTGTATGTTCGTGTATTCAATTGCGAGAGGAATTGAATACAAAAGTCGGGAGGTTATGCTTCAGTTATACAGGGCATTGGTGAGACCACATCTCGAGTACTGTGTACCGTTTTGGTCTCCTTATTTAAGGAAGGATGTAAATGCATTAAAAGCAGTTCACAGAAGATTTACTAGACTAATACCTGAAATGGGCATGTTGTTTTATGAGGAAAGGTTGGACAGGCTAGGTTTGTATCCGCTGAAGTTTGGGAGAGTGAGAGGCAACTTGATTGAAACATATAAAATCCTGAGGGATCTTGACAGGGTGGATATGGAAAGGATGTGGGAAAGATGTTTCCCCCTGTAGTGCATTTATTTCGTCCACTGCTGATGCATGGAATTTGTTCACTAGAATTATGCCAAAGATGAGAAACTGTAATGATAAGGACATTTGAGATAATGGGACTATTTCCACTGGAGTAGAGAAGTCTAAGTGGAGATTTAATCAATGTTATTAAAATCATGAAGGGTTTTTATAGGATGACTAGGGAAAGATTATTTCCTTTATTTGGGGGTCAGTGAAGAGGGGTCACCAATTTAAAATCATTCCTAAAAACAGCGAGAAGTTAGGGGAAATGTCTTTACTTGATGGGTTAGTGGAGCAGGGAATTTTTGCTACCAGGAATCATTGAGGAAGAGACCATTGCATCTTTTATAGTAGGAAAAAGGAAATATCTATTTATATAGCACCTTTCACCAGACATCTCAAAGCCAATGAAGTACTTTTTGAAGTGTAGTCACTGCTGTAATGTAGGAAATGTGGCAGCTAATTTGTACACAGCAAACTCCCACAAACTGCAGTGTGATAATGACCAGATAATCTATTTTTGTGATGTTGAAGGAGGAATAAATATTAGTAAGGACACCAGGGTTAACTCACTTGCTTTTCTTCGAAATAGTGCTACAGGATCTTATACATCCACCCAAGCAAGCAGATGGGGCCTCTTTTTAACATCTCATCTGAAAGACAGCACTTCTGACAGTGCAGTACTCGATTACTGCTCTGGAGTGTCAGCCTTAATTTTTATGCTTATGCCCTGGAGTAGGACTTGAAACCAGAACCATGTGATTCAGAGGTGAGAGTGCTACCAACTGAGCTCATGGCTGAAAAAGGCTAAATATTTGAAGGAGAGGAAGATACAGAACCATGGGGAGAGAGCAGGGCATTGAGATTTGTTATGGATTGTTTCAGCAAAGAGCTGGCACAGACATCATAGGCCAAATGGTCGTAAATATCTGTGGTTCCATGGTTGTTAGTTTAATTTGGCACAGTGTTGCCTCTTTGAAATTGTGCTTTGTTTGACATGATATCTAACCTACCATTTCTTCAAAGTGATTCTCCTCAGCAACAAGTGTGAGGCTAGCAGCAAGAGTTCCCTGACAGCCTGCTGGGATTCTGGTGGCCCTAGACTTCACTGGCCATAAATTGTGAAGGCTCCGTATATGAATCAACCATGTCCAGTACTGGTATGTCTGACTGCTGCTGCCTGTTTTCTGTCACCACCTTCTATATATGCTATACCAGATGCTGGGTAAGGGTGGCCATCAGCCGCTTAAAGTAGGGCTTCTAGTGCCGACGAGCAAACTTGCCTTTCTTCAGTAAATCTGCTCAGTTAACACCTGCCCTGGCCTTAGCAGTGTTATTTCAGCTGTTTAATTGCTCCTTATTCTAGGTCACAGCTGTTTGAGGATTATTGCTCCTTCTGCATCATTGTGCATCATTGATCTACTGTGCCAGAGTTAAAGAACACATTTTAGAACAGATATTGAAAACAAAAAGTGACTTTCTCTGTAAACTTTGAAAATCCAAAGTAACTCTCAGTTAATCTGTCAATAGCACACTAAGAAATATGGTCAGGCTTCAGTATAAACTATTATGATATACAGGCCTAACAAGTTTCCTACCTTCCTGTTTGAGGATCTTGATCCATGCATCCACAGTGCAAATGAATCTTAGCTTCACGGTGCCTTTTATTTTGACTTTCTGAAGGGTGAGAAGACAAAAGAATGCTTTGTAGGGGAGGAATGGCTATGTTAGCTTACATAGTGATAGTGAAAGAGCTCTATTAAAACTATAGTCTCTCTAGAAAAAAGTACACCAGCAGCATTCAGATCAGCAACCAAGATGACTGAAGAAAGCAGAAAAATGTAATGGACAGAAATTAAAAAACAAAACAAATAGAGGGTACGAGAGAGCACAGACCTGTGATTGAACTTTTGTCCTTCCTAGTCTGTGAAAATTAGTTATTTGCTGCCTTAACCAGTTGAGTCATCACCAGAACTTTATGTTTTATTTTAGCCATTCATATTTTTAGCACCGCAAAAATTCTTTCTGGCCGCCTATCCTCCAACTTTCATATTCTTTAACTTGATCAAACTCCATCCTAACTTACCTGGCTTGGTTCATTGTCACCCCATGTCTTAACTTGCAAGTTGCATTGTTCTTCATACATGACTTTCCAAGTGAGAAATTGGTATGCAAAGTGCTCCAGCGCTCTGCAATTGATTTGACCACTATGAAGTATACAAAGAAGGCCTAGAATGTCTCAGATTTGCTCTCTATCCCAACTAGCCATTGTCTTTCTTCCTCATTTTTCTGAGATTGGAAATTTGTTATGTAATGTACCACAGGTGTGAAAATACATCCTGTTACTTCATTAACCAGCACAATTTTTTAAATTTGCTTTTGGTATAGGAGCTACTTTGGCAAGGCTATATTTGATGTTTACCCCTAGTTAGCTAGTTCCAAGGTAGATGAGTTAATGGCACAAGTAGAAGTAAATGAAAATATGATTTAATTGCCATTACGGAGATGTGGCTGCAGGGTAACCAAGACTGGGAACTGAATATTAAAGGATATTCGATATTTAGGATACATAGGCAAAAAAGAAAAGGAGGTGGGGTAGTGCTGATAATTAAGGATGGGATCAGTGCATTAGTGAGAGAGGATCTTTGATTGGAAGAACAGGATACAGAATCTGTTTGGGTGGAACTAAGAAACAGCAAGGGGCAACAATTGTTGATAGGAGTGGTTTACAGGCCACCAAACAGTAGTGGTAATGTACGGCATGGTATAAATCAGGAAATTAGAAGTCCATGTAGCAAGGGTGATGCAGTAATCATGGGTGATTTCAATCTACATATAGACTGGGGAAATCTAATGAGCATCAATGCTGTGGAAGAAGAATTCCTAGAATGTGTCTGACATGGTTTTCTGGCAAAATATGTTGAGGAACCAACAAGGGAACAGGCTATTTTGGATTGAGTATTATGCAATGAGAAAGAGTTAATTAATAATCTGGTGGTAAAAGAACCTTTCAGGAAAAGTGACCATAGTATAATAGAATTTTACATTCAGTTCGAAAAAGATGTACTTCAATCTGAAACTAGGGTCTTAAATCTAAACAAGGGCAATTATGAAGATATGAGGAGCAAGAGATGGCTACAGAGATAATGGATGCATTAGTGATCGCTTTTCAAAATTCTAAAAATTCTGCAAAGGTGCCTGCAGATTTGAAGGTAGCAAATCTAACCCCACTGTTTAAAAAAGGAGAGAGAAAACAGGGAACTACAGAACTGTTAGCCTGACATCGGTAGTAGGAAAAATACTAGAATCTATTATAACAGATGTGATTACCGGACACTTAGAAAATAGGCTGCGTTTGCTGACAACACAACCACTAGGTGGCGCAGTACTTGCACATGCACAAATGCAGGCTCTTCAACTGGAACGTCAGTGTCTGCAATGTTCAGGCAGCTGCCAGGATTAAAGATGGCGCTGCTCAATTTATGACAGGAAATGTTTATGGTTAGATTGTTCGAGCAAACTAACCTTACATTAAGTTGGATGGAAGCCCTGTAATATGCTACAATGTAATTCTTGGATACTAACTGTAATCCTCAGATCCATTTAATATTCCAGTAATCCTATTAAATACAAAATGAATTTTATGATTGAATTTCCATTGGAAGACAGTGAATTGACACCTCGATCGAAAATCGGGCAGAATATAAAATATGCTGCCAATTCGTTATGTGATTTGTTTATACAACTGACCAGGACTGATTTCCCGCAGATGCAGCTACTAGCTTCCACCCCACTGGCCGTTCTCCCCCCTTGGCAACTCGCTTCCCCCCCTCAGCTGCTCACTGCAGACCTTGCTGCTCCCCCTCACTTCCCTGCCCGATTGTTCCTGGCTCTCCGGCCACTCGCTGCCCGCTTCTCCCCACTCCAGCCACTAGGTAAAGGCCGCACCACTTCCCTTCTCTCGGCCACTCACTCCCACATTTGATCAGTCTCCACGTGCTACCTGAAGAAGCAAGGGGTGACATAGGAGTGAGTTGCTGAGAGGAGGGAAGCAGTGCAGCCTAGAGCTAGCAGCTGGAGGGAGGGCAGGGAAGTGGGGAACGAGCGGCCAGAGAGCAGGTTGGCCAGGGAAGTGGGGTGAGCAGCAAGGTTTGGAGCGAGTGGCTGAGGGGGGAAAGCGTCGAGGCCTGGAGCGAGTTGTCGAGGGAGGATCGAGCTCCAGCCTTAAACTCTCCCATTCAGCCGCTCCCTCCAGCCAAGTGTGGGTCTGGATACCCAATGACACTTTATAGAGCATGGGTGAAGATGGACCGGGCGCAGATGCTCGATGACATTGGCGCTGCACAGTGATGTCATCCCGCACATGCACCACTTAGTCCTGGCAAGATGTAGCTGCGCATGTGCGCAGCTTGACATACTCTGATGATGTCACCTGGCCGCTGCGTCGTCAGGAATCACTTTGTGGAAAATAATGGTCTTATTAGGCAGAGTCAACATGGACTTATGAAGGCGAAATCATGTTTGACAAACTTGTTCAAGTTTTTTGAGGATGTTATTAGCAGAGTGGATAAGGGGGAACGAGTGGATGTGGTGTATTTGGACTTTCAGAAGGCTTTTGATTAAGTCCCACATAGGAGGTTACTAAGCAAAATTAATGTGTATGGAATTGGGGGTAATATATTAACATGGATTGAGAATTGGGTAACAGGCAGAAAACAGAGAGTAGAAATAAATGGGTCAGTGCTTGGGCCCCAGCTGTTCACAATCTGTATCAATGATTTGGATGTGGGGACCAATTGTAATATTTCCGAGTGTGCGGATGACACAAAACTTGGTGGGAATGTGAGCTGTGAGGAGGATGCAAAGAGGCTTCAAAAGAATTTGGATAGGCCGAATGAGTGGGCAAGAACATGGCAAATGGAATATAATGTGGATAAGTGTGAGGTTATCTAATTTGGTAGGAGGAACGGAGGTGCAGTGTATTTCTTAAATAGTAAGTGTTTGGAAAGTGTTGAAGTCCAAAGGGATCACTGAAGTCACTGAAAGCTAGCATGCAGGTGCAGCAAGCAATTAGGAAGGCAAATGGTATGTTAGTTTTCATCACAAGAGGATTTGAGTACAGGAGCAAAGAAGTCTTGCTTCAATTGTATAGAGCATTGGTGAAGCCACACCTGGAATATTGTATGCAGTTCTGGTCCCCTTGCATGAGGGAGGATATACTTGTCATAGAGGGAGTGCAGTGGAGGTTTACCAGGCTGATTCCTAGGATAGTGGGATTGTCCTGCGAGGAGAGATTGAGGAGACTGGACCTGTATTCTCTGGAGTTTAGAAGAATGAGAGGCGATCTCATAGAAAATTACAAAATTCTGAAAGGGATAGACAGGTTCGATGCAGAAAGGATGCTTCCCCTGGCTGTGGGGTCTAAAACTAGGGGACACAATCTCAGAATAAAGGGCAAGCCATTTAGGACTGAGAGGAGGAGGAACTTCTTCACTCAGAGGGTGGTGAATCTTTGGAATTCTCTGCCCCAGTGGGTGGTGGAAGCTCAATCACTGAGTAAGTTCAAGACAGAGATTGATAGATTTCTAGTTGCTAATGACGTAAAGGGATATGGGGATAGTGCAGGAATATGGCGTTGAGGTAGACGATCAGCCATGATCTAGAATGGTGAAGCAAGCTCGAAGGGCTCAATGGCTTACTCCTGCTCCTATGTTCCTAGGTTCCCACCCTGAAAAGGTGATGGTGGAAATTCTCCTTGAATTGCCGCTATCCTTGTCGTAATGCTGCTCCCACAATGGTGTCAAGGTATAATATATTGTTCTACAATGGCACCCAAACTGATGTTTATCTGGGTCATGTTGTAATTGCCTTTAAGAGTGATGCCCCTTTAAGATTTCAGTACGTTAATGAGCTAAGTACCAAGACATAGTCATGTGACTCAAAGCCAGAGTCACTCTGCAACTGTAACGCCCAAAGTAAGGTTCTGTAAATGGTTTGCTCAGTACTGTATATAATAGTTTTGCTGAAATAAACCTTTAGCAAAAAGAAAACAATTGAACTTCTTGGTGAACAGCTGTTTAAACAGATAAGCTTAACTGCTGCAGAAAAAAACTCCAGCAATAAAAGCAACTGAACTGCCTATTCTTTCTTTCTTTTGGGCCTCCTTATCTCGAGAGACAATGGATACGCGCCTGGAGGTGGTCAGTGGTTTGTGAAGCAGCGCCTGGAGTGGCTATAAAGGCCAATTCTAGAGTGACAGGCTCTTCCACAGGTGCTGCAGAGAAAGTTGTTTGTCGGGGCTGTTGCACAGTTGGCTCTCCCCTTGCGCCTCTGTCTTTTTTCCTGCCAACTACTAAGTCTCTTCGACTCGCCACATTTTAGCCCTGTCTTTATGGCTGCCTGCCAGCTCTGGCGAACGCTGGCAACTGACTCCCACGCCATCAGAAACTCCTTGCTCAGCATGATAGAGCCTTCTTCAAATGGCTCGGAACACATACTGTCCATCCGACTGCTCACCACCTCTGGTCCAGTACACCTACTCAGCATCTATGCTCCAACACTCTGCTCCCCACATGAAGCTAAAGATCAGTTCTACGAGGAACTCCATAACATCATTAGCAGCATCCCCAACACCGAACACCTATTCCTGCTGGGAGATTTTAATGCCAGGGTTGGGGCCGACCATAACTCATGGCCCTCCTGCCTTGGGCACTATGGCGTTGGAAGGATGAATGAGAACGGGCAGAGACTGCTTGAGTTGTGTACATATCATAACCTCTGCATCACCAACTCGTTCTTTCACACTAAACCCTGTCACCAGGTTTCATGGAGGCACCCAAGATCACGTCGTTGGCACCAGCTAGACCTCATTGTCACAAGGCGAGCCGCCTTAAACAGTGTTCAAATCACACGCAGCTTCCACAGTGCAGACTGCGACACCGACCACTCCCTGGTGTGCAGCAAGGTTAGACTCAGACCAAAGAAGTTGCATCATTCCAAGCAGAAGGGCCACCCGCCTATTGCACAGCTGTGTAAATAGACAAGCTTAAGTGCTGCAAACAACATAAACACAGAGCATTGTCAAACAAACATCTGCTCCTCTCAATCCAAGCAGCTAGTCTAAATAACAGAGCGTTTCTTAAAAGGGAAACAGTGCAGAGTCATGGAACAAGTCTAAAAATGAGTTTTAAGCAAAAGAACAGCATAAAGATGGATACCAAATTTCCCAACAGGAACTGGAAGGCCATGGATATCCTATCTGAGTTCCAACTATTTAAACAAAGAATGCAGTTATGCTTCACAGACCAAGTGATTGTAGACCCAGAGAAGCAGGCTTTAAAAAAAATGATAGCAGTTGGAAATGAGGGTTACACAGAATCAACACCTCTGGCTTATCTGAAGAGGACCAGAAAAATCCTGAAAAGATATGAAAAGTGCTAGAAGATCAGCTCCAGCTAAGAGTGAATTTTAGAATTTACCGCCTGGAATTGATGTCCTACAGGTAACAGCCACAGGAATCAGTAGACCAGTTCGTCAGTACATACCATAGTAAGGGCAACGATTGTGATTTTTCAGCAACTGAACTGTCAGAGCGACTAATGGAGCTGGTGATTGTATCAGCACCCATTGAAGCATTTCAGAAAGACCTCTTGGGGGAAAAAGAAAGGTCACAGCATTGATGTGCTGCTAGAAGATGGCAGGAAATAAGAAGCCATTGTAGCTGAACAACAGCATCTGCAAGTACAGGATGCAGCCAACAGTAATGGCACAATAACCAGGTTGAAAAGAGCAAGCAAGCTGTATGGTAAATGTGGTTTGTCCCACTAACCACGAAGTTGCCTTGCATTTCAAGACCTGTGAAAGGTGTGTGGTACAAAAGGACACTGAGCCCGCCTGTGCAAAAAATCTGGCTCGGAAGACACAGCCAGAAGTCACAGTAGGACACAAGCAAACAGAAGACAGGTGCAGCAACAGGGCAACAGCAGCAAGGAAAGCTCTAGAGATCTGCATAAACCCAAGCCGATACCCAAAGTCCACACTGAAACAGACCTGACCGAAAACTCAGAGAGAAGCAATTCTCAGCCGGAAGATAAGCAGGCGTTTCACATTGTGATCCTGACACATCCTGTTGATGAAGTCAAACAACTGAAAGCTTTCACTACTATTAACATCCATGCTTCTGCTGCCCTTGTTCTTCTAGGCATTAGGGGTCCCGGGTTTGGAAGGTGCTATCAAAGGAGCCTAGGTGACTTGCTGCAGTGCATCTTGTAGTTGGTACACACTGCAGCCACAGTTCACCTGTTGTGCAGGGACTGAATGTTTAAGGTGGTGGATAGGGTGCCAATCAAGTGGGCTGCTTTGTCCTGGATGGTCTCAAGCTTTTTGAGTGTACCAGAGTCATTGTAAATCAATGATACAACTGACAACTGCAAAGTTATCTGCATACAACGGGTCACCCATCTCTTGCAGTGGCACACTAATAATGCAATACAGCTATGGCAAGTCGGCATGGAAAACCACAGATATTTAACCTGGTATACACGTGTGGACCAGCAGTGGCAGGACTAACAGCGTGTAAGGACCTCAACATCATAACTATCCATGAGGTCACCAAAGCACCCATTACAGCAGAAGAGATCAAGGGTACCCGCTTTGGGTCAGTCCATGACCTACAATAAATGTACCCGCTCAGGTTCAATGCCATAGGAGATTTCAAAGGCAATGCCATACTGCACCTCAGAGTGGATGCAATTCCATCAATCAACACTCCCAGAAAGTGCAGCATGCACATGCAAATAAAGCTTAAGTGCAAGTTAAATAACATTGAACACAATGGCATCATCTGTCATGTGCATCATCACGCAGACTGGTGCAGCTCAATTACATGCATACTGAAGACGGATGGAGCAATCAGGGTATGTCTTGATCCGAGGCGTCTAAACCTCTCCCTAAAGAGATGCCCCCTCAAGACTCTGACATTAGAGGAATTAAATCTCAAGTGCACAGGAGCCAATTTCTTCTTCAAGTTGGATGCCAAACATGGATATTGGTCGGTACACCGAGCTAAGAAATCTCAAGAAGTCACCACCTTCAGGACACCATTTGGAAGTTACTGCTTCCAGTGACTTCCCTTCGGCTTATCTGTCATGTCAAGATCTGTTTCAGCAGCATATGGACAGAATTATATAAAACGTGCCTGGCTGTATATGTATTGCTGATGACATTGCGGTGATGGGAAAAACCAAAGAAGAACACAATCAAAATCTTCATTCACTGATGGCAGTAGTTTGTCGCGAAGGGCTTGTGACAGGTGAATGTAATTCAGATCAATTTCTTTGGTTCCATCTATTCCAGTTGCAGAATCCGTCCTGACCCAGGCAAAGTCGAAGATGTAAGGCATATGCCTACCCCACAAGACAAGGAAGATCTACAGAGATGTCTCGGATTTTTCAGCTTCTTGGCACCATACATTCCAAATTTTTCTGACAAAGTATCATTGCTGAGAGTGCTCTTAAAGAAAGACAGACCATTTGTATGGCAGGAGGACCATCAGCATATGTTTGAGTCTCTCAAACAAGCATTGTCAGCAGAAACTTGTATCCTGCAGTACTGTGATCCAACGAAGAAGTCAATCCTGGAAGTCAACGCCTCACAGAAAGGGCTAGGAGCGTGCATTCTACAGGATGGCAAACCAATAGCATTCGGGTCCAAATGTTTATCCGCAGCCCAATCCAATTACTCAAACATAGAGCGTGAAACACTTGTTCTGGTGTTTCAGACCACAAGGTTCCACACCTACCTGTTTGGTAAGCAATTCAATGTGGAAACTGACCACAAAGCACTGGAGATGATGTGGTGCAAACCATTGACAAGTGCTATAGCGGCCTTGACTATAGCGGCTCTTGGTGAAAGTACAGGGGTACGACTACAACGTCTGCTACAAACCGGGTAATAAAGTGGTCAACCTCAGATATGCTGAGCAGATTACCAAACCCAAGCAAAAATGAAGGAGTTCCACTGGATCTAAATGGACATCAAGGTGGAAGATGTGTCAAAATCGATTTATTGCATTTCGGTCAGCACAAGTATGACCAACTACAATCAGAAACAGCCAATGACCCACAACTGAAGGCACTGTGGAAAGTCATCATAGAAGGTTGCCTGACATGGTAAAAAAGGTGTCAGAAACACTCAGATGCTTTTGGCCTTATAGAGATAAACTCGGTATCTCGAGAGGCGTCACCTTCAAGGGAAAACAAGTGATTGTGCCCAAAGCTCTCTGACAGGACATCTTGTAACAACTTCACCAAGGTCATATGGGCATAGAGCAAACAAAATGACTGGCACTGTTTATTGGCCAGGGATCAATAATGACATTGAAAGCTTAGTGAGGATGTGGGAGGCATGCAAGAGCCACCAGCCACAAGGCTTCAAAGAGCTCTATACCCTCATGAGTTTCCATCAACCCCTTGGTCCAAAATCGCCACTGATCTATTTTCTGTTAATGGAGTTCACTTTATCTTAGTCAATGATTATTTTTCAAAATTTCCAATTGTCAGACAGGTAAAAGACACTTCAAGCGTGGTCGTCACAGAAAGAGAGAGTGCCATATTCAGTCTTTTTGGTGGACCTGAAGAAATAATTTCTGACAATGGGCCACAGTATACGGGCAAACCTTTCAGGGATATGTGACATCCTCACCACATTATCCTCAATTTAATGGTCTTGCCGAGTAAATGGTTCACACAGTCAAATCACTTATCTTGAAGTGTTTTTTGTATTGCCATGCTCTACCTCAGAGCTACACCTATGGATATGGGCTTACCGTCACCAGTAGAGATCATGTTTGGCAGACAAGCGCAAATGACTCTGCCAAGCCATCATCTGTCCAAATTCTATGAGATAAAGAAGACACTGCTCGAAATACAGGGGAGACTGAAGATGGGGCATGACCGACATGCAGGGGCGGAACTACCTCAACTACACGTAGGAGAAAAGGTCAGGGTCATACACCCCACAATGAGAACATGGTTACTCGCAGAGATATCCAAGGTATGTAATGAGTCAGATCCTATGAGATTACAACATCTGGTGGAGCAGTGTTGAGCAGGAACCGAAGCCAACTAAGAGAAGTGTGCAATACTCCAATTGCATACAGCGGACTCAAAAGAACACTCCAATGCTGAGGGTGTGACAGACAACAGGACAACAACCAACACATTGACATCGTGCCTGCAAACCAAAAACAGTCAAGGATAAAATTCACATCTCCAAAAGATTATACCATAACCAGATCTGGAAGAATTGTCAAACCACCAAAGTGATATATGGACTTTTAACCTTCTTTACTTAAAAGGGGATGTTGTATGATTGCCTTTAAGAGTGATGTCCCTTTGAGATCGCAGCATGCTAATGAGCTAAGTAGCAGGACACAGTCATGTGACTCCAAGCCAGAGTCACTCTGCAACTGTAACACCTAGAGTAAGGTTCTGTAAATAGTTTGCTCCGTACTATATATAATAATTTAGCTGTAATAAACCTGTTTGAGATCTTCAGCATAACTGGACTCCAAGCATCTCATTTATGTTGCATTCGGCAACAAAAAGAACTCATTACAGGTCACATGTCATAGATTGAAACTTAGCAGAATCATGACTGCACACTGTAATATGAAAAAAAAACATTGAGAGCCCTTCACTCTTAAATATGGGGCATGAAATTCGTCTTTGGCGAGAATGTAAAATGGCCGGTAGCTAATCATTTAACCATTAAATCTATTAAACATCCTGGCACACAATGGAAAGCAAAATCAAGCAGGATTAATAATGGCGGTTGATTTACTACTGTTGGTTTTGTGCCCATTGCTTGCTATTTGGGGATAGGTCTGCAGCTAATAGAGATTCTACAAAAGCTCAAAGAGAGCATGAAAAAATATTGATGTGATCATTTGTAGGTAAATTATACAAGCAGCAGAAGGACAAAATGAATCTTCATCTTTGAAATTTGCGATAGACAATTATGCCTCATGTAGGCAAAAGGAATAAAAGGATTTGTTGATACTGTGAGATGAAGTAAGATGAGAAGAGGCTTGTGTGGAGCATAAACACTGGCATAGACATGTTGGGCTGAATGGCCTATTGCTGTGCTATAAAATTCTATATAATTCGAAGACAATGATAGAAAAAGAGGGTTTATTGCAAAGAATTAAAAATAATAATATTATTCACTGAGTCTCTTTATCACAACAGTACTCAGTTCTAATTTACAAAGTAGAGAGGCATATAAACATTTTGGATTGTGATAGTACATGTAGGATGAGAAATATCAGCCTACAGATAATTTCTGTACTAATGAGCAATTTAGAAAGTACAGACCAATAAGTGGCTTCACTGGCTCTACAGCCCCGATTTTAAACACTGATGTGCCCATGAAAATGGGGCCTGCGTGTGTTAAAGAATCAAAAGACTCACCGAAACCATGCTACTCATGCCACTTTAAAAGGTATGCTTTGGGCAATGTATGAGGCCCTCACTCCAGGCAGGCGATGATCTCAGTGACAATTCGATACTATTTGCAGCAGCAATAATGAGGTTGGCTCTGCCCTCACCCAGGAAACAAGGCACAGAGGATCAGCAGGCCCAGAAGAGGGCTGAGAGCTAAAATTATTATTTTTTTAAAGTTTTCCTTAATGGGGGTGATGGAGGGGGTGGTGGTGCAAAAGGAGCAGGAGCACAAGGAGTGTTTCAGCCTCATCTTGCCCGGGACACCACCCGCATCCCCACGACCCCAATGTTCTTTACCTTCCTCGCAGGTCCTTGACTATAGTTGCCTCCTATGCTTACATAACTTTTGTCATTGGCCTGATATCATTGACAACAGATTTGGGTTGGAGTCATCCTAGTCTACTTAAATGAGGCCCATGAGATAAAATGACCTGGGCCTAGCATCAGTCCCTTGTTCACTGCTGGCCCCCTGTTAAAATGGATCTTAAATGTAATTTGTTTAAATCAGAGAATGTTGGTTGACAAATCAAAATAGGGTCACTACTATCATTCACATTTGGGAAACTCCTTCTTACTAATTTTCATGAAACTTTAGGTGTGAGTAAAAAGTGGTATTGCCTAAAATTATCAGACAGAATATGAGTTACAACAGCTGCTCTATTCAGGCCCCAGTAGTTCCACCAGAATTACCTCTTGCGCAGACAACACCACTACAAATTTGACACCTGAAAGGGATCACAATTTGGCAACAGCTCATCACAGAAGAACTTCATAGCTGCACACTGAGCTGATTCTTCAACAAAATCTTTGATGGGAAGGAACAGATGTTGTTGTTTTTGTAGGGGCTTTGTTTAAAAGTTGTTTTATTGTAAAAATGATGAATTCCTTTGACAAACTTTGTCTGAATGAAATAGCATCACTGAAAAGTTTTTATTTGAACAAACATCCAGATGTTTGTAAACCTTCATATAAAAAACTAAGGAAATAGCAAAATGACAAAATGTCAAAAAAGCACTTTAACTAATGGAAAATGAAGAAAAGTAATGAATCGTTCCACATTTATCCAATTTTCTTTGATGTTTATAATAGCATTTAGTGATGTGAAATAAAATACAACAAAGGTTTCAAAATTAAAACAATGAAGCACTTGTGTCAGGTTAATCACTCAAGTCAGCACACAATGAGGTCAATTTTCATAGCTGCAGTAATTTGGGCAGACTATCCAATCCACAAGAGGGTCTCTGCCATTTTCGTTACCAGGGCTAAGTTAAAGGGAATTAGTGAAGTGATTGTTCCATTCGTGATACTTATCAATTTGGAGGGTGGGAAATCCAGTGTACGGCAATTATTTAAAGGCAGTCTGAAGTCCCTTAAAGAGGACTTTTCAATGTTTGCTAGTGGGCAGTGACTTTCTGGAGCAGCTGGAAGCACAACTCCTATTATAGTCCTGAGATTCTCTGAGGCAATGGTCGTGGTGCTCATGGAGCAAATCAAGGAGGTTTTCCTCTTCTTCTCTGATGTGTGACAAGTGCCTCTGAGCAACAATGGAAAGAGCAAGTAAATGACACAAGCATTGCTCTGAGGTCCTGGTTATGATGAAAGGCAGCTGCCCCAACTGCTCAAGGAAACAGCAGCATTAAACAAGGGTGGGAAACAAGCAGTAAGGTTACTGCTTGGAATTTAACTCCTGTTCTGCCTATTTTCTGCTGAGATGGCAGGGTTAAAATTTCCACTTTTCTTTGCACCAGCAATTTTTCAATGCATTGGATTGCCTGCCAGAAAACCTCCACATAATGTTGGAGAGTGTAGGGTGATCCACTACCAACTTGTATGGGGTTATTGCATGTGGCATTGATATTCTTCTGTCAACCATTGACCAGGTGGACGCTTCAACTGGGGCCTTGTTGCAGGTCTATGGCATCAGTAATAGCATCTCTCAGGGATACTTATACCAGGGCCAGGCAAGTTCTGGACTTCACAATCTCCACAATCATGGACAGGCCAGGAGAATGAATGGGTAAAGGCTTTAATCACATCACAAATGTGCTACAGTCTCCTCCCCTCTACATTGGTGACGGACCAAGTGTATTGTAGACAAATTTGCAGATGATACAAAGATAGGTAGGAAAGCAAGTTGTGAGGAGGACACAAAGTGTCTGAAAAGAGATATAGATAGGTTAAGTGACTGGGCAAAAATTTGGTAGATGGAGTATAATGTGGGAAAATGTGAGGTTGTCTACTTTGGTGCCAGAAGACCAGATGAGCCAGAATGCCGTGGCAGCTGCCAAGTTTCTACAGTTTGTTGGCCAAACTTCTCGCAGTTACCAACCACAACCATCTCACAAGTCCTTCACTAAGCCACAGTAACCTTCCACCTACCATGCTGAAGCCACTGGGGAAACACCTTATGGGAGCAT
Source organism: Heterodontus francisci (assembly GCF_036365525.1). Taxonomy (NCBI): domain Eukaryota; kingdom Metazoa; phylum Chordata; class Chondrichthyes; order Heterodontiformes; family Heterodontidae; genus Heterodontus; species Heterodontus francisci. The sequence continues at coordinate 48,201,945 of NC_090377.1, forward strand.
TTAAGACAGACACTAGAGGCTCACTACAAGGTAGTATTTAGTATGTAGACATATGTGTAAGCAACTAAAATTACAAACCTATTTGAAATCATGTGTGCAAAGAGTGTTCCTGTAGTAGCTAGTGATGGTGCAATGTTAGTTGACAGGGTCACAAATCTCCCCTCTTGTCCTTCCTTTAATTTGAACGCCACAGGGTTTTTTCCTTTTTAAACAGTGGATGTGCTTACCACTTCAGCGAGTGTTTTACCTTTTACCTTTGTTGTGATAATAAAAGAACCAATCAGACAGGTTTTCTTGAGTTTAAACAAGAAAGAGGTGAGATTATTATCTGTAAAAATATAAACCTGATCTAAATAAAAATAATAAAATTATGCTACACTTTCACGCACACACACACATACACACGAGAATCACACACACACGTACAAGTAGATAACAGAGTGATAAGGAATAGATTTGTGTTGGATCAGAGTTGGTGTTTGCTCTTTCAATGTTAATATCCCAGGATGGTTTGAATGTCTTGCTAATGAAAGCAATCTCAGGTAGCTCAATCAATAGGGTAAGCCATTGTTTTGGGTACAGGCTAATCAGACATGTGTCTTCACTTTTGATGCCTTGGAATGTGCAAGGTTTTCAAATGCAAATGGTGGTGGCCATTTTTAGTTGTGGCAAAGTCTTTGTAAAAGTTGTCTGTAATATTCCAGCTTTCCTTTTTTTTAAGTTTAATGTAAGTTTCCAACCGATGAATTAAAAATCTTCATTTGGCATAGCATATTTTCTTGATAACATGAACATTGATGTTGGTCTTTGGGTGAATGCAATTTATTCTAGGATGGAAGGACTGGGTTGGACATGATTTTAATGCAGGCAGTAGAGATATGTTAGCAGATGTGGTCTTCATTGAGCTCCTGCTAAAGAGATCTGGAGTCTTTTTGCTTTCTCTGCATCCTCTATCTCATCAACATCATTTCCCTCATTACTCTATAGGTCCTTGTTCAATGGTAGCTCTGTACATGTCTCTGATGCAAAGAAAAATTATTCAAGATGCAGCAAACCCCTACAGTGGACACTCCTCGTGGGCTTATTGCAAGAAATCACTAGACTTGCCCAGGGAGCAGAATTATTGCTTGAGGACATTAATGGTCCACTCAGTGAGGTCTCCTCTTGACTGAATTGCCTTTGACCTATTCTGTTTATGGATAGTTTAGCTCTGCCTATAAAATGCTGCTTTCACTGTTTATCATGCATGTAGCTTCACCAGGTCGATACCAGGTATGCCTGGTGCTGCTCCCGACATGTTCTTCTGCACTATTGAACCATCCTGTTTAATGGTGATGGAGGAGTGAAGGATGCACTTGTGAGACTTATAATTTTGCTGCTGCTGCTGCTCCTGCTCCCCATCACTATTTCTGGATTATTCATTTGAAGAGCACAAAACTGATAGATTCAGATTCTGCCTCAAATTATAGCCCCTCTCCCCATAAACACATTTAGAATTGTACCCACATTCTTACAATTTCTGCACTCAAAATCCTACCTCAAACTGGCGAAAAGCCAATATGAAGTTAAAAATATATGTGTAAAATGAAGGCCACTGGTTTATGGCTTTCACAGAATAATGGGCAGAATTGTGAACCTGAATCCCCAAAGCACCAATCAAAATCTCAGAATCCCATGAATAAAAATGAAATTCAACTTAACCAGTCACTGTAAATTAATGACCCTTGTGTTCTTTCCTGCCTGACAAAAACATCTTCAGTGTTATAAAATAGCAAATGCGACTCACTGTGTGAAATGCAACGGGATAATTAGAGAGCAAGCTTCAAAATACCAAAACAGTGAAAAAACAAAAGACTGGTTTCTTCTAATCTCAAACCAGGAAAATACAAGCGCCTCCTAAGCTGCCATTAGCTCACTAATAGCAATGGACATCAGGATGTCCTATTTACTGCAATTAGAATTACCCTACAGGGACAGGCAAAATAAATATAGCTTCACCATAGCAATACATCATACATCAACCCATATAAAGATTCTGTCTTTAAAAATAAAAATCTTAAGTTTCAATAAAAGGTACAAATTTTGGTTTGTGAAGGAACGGAAGAATAGATTTACTTTAGTTGAGAAGTTCAATCCTGACAAAAGATACACAATTTTTTCAAAATGAAGTTTCATGCAAAGAAATGTGCAATCAAAATGGGTAAAATATCATGGATTACGGTCTCAGATGTTTAAACATTGGTGATTTGAACTGGTATTGCAGTTCTTATTGACATAATCAAAGGCAATTAATAGGACTTCTAAAAGAGAAATAGTACTGATCTTAAGGAGGTACATGGCTAATCTGAAACCAAGGCCTAAATATTAATCTGAAAGCTGTTTTCAAGCATGGCGTGGGAATGGTGTTGCATGGGTGAAACCTGGAATCCAGCACTTCCGATTCTTTAAATTCAGCTCTATTTGAAGGGTCAATCTACAAATTGCATTTGGAGAAGCCAGGAGGTGCTTAGGGTGGATGCACAGAGAGCAAGGACAGCTAGATTTATTGATGCATCATTGGAATTACTGCTGGGTGCACTCAGAAGCAGGAGGCAGATTATTTTCCCCAGTAATGGGAGGACAAAGACAATGGCTCTCACCAAGAAGGCATGGTTAGATGTGGATGAGGTGGTGAGCAGCATGAGCATTGTGCCCCAGTCTTGCATGCAGTGCAGGAAGTGATTTAAAGACATCACCAGTTCAGGAATAGTGAGTACATTTGCTGATTCACCAACATTTAGGGGCAGCACAGTGGCGCAGTGGTTAGCTCCGCAGCCTCACAGCTCCAGGGACCCGGGTTCAATTCTGGGTACTGCCTGTGTGGAGTTTGCAAGTTCTCCCTGTGACCGTGTGGGTTTTCGCCGGGTCCTCCGGTTTCCTCCCACCGCAAAAGACTTGCAGGTGATAGGTAAATTGGCCATTGTAAATTGCCCCTAGTGCAGGTAGGTGGTAGGGAATATGGGATTACTGTAGGGTTAGTATAAATGGGTGGTTCTTGGTCAGCACAGACTCGGTGGGCCGAAGGGCCTGTTTCAGTGCTGTATCTCTAAATAAATAAACATCGGGATGGATTTTGTTTTCAGCCCGACGCAAGTTCCATGACTGGGCGGAGGGGGGGTGGGGGGCAGAGAATCAGAGCAGCAGTAGTCGCCACAGGACCCGATACCAGGAATGTCCGGGCCCAATCTTCCCAGGGGCGGGATGCCGGCCTTCCCACACAGAGGCCAAATGAAGCCCTTAAGTGGCTTATTGATGGCCAATTAAAGGCCCCTTCCCGTCACTGCTTGGATCTTACCAGCGGTGGGGGGGACTCAACCGCACAGCGAGGATGCCTTGGAAAATGAGATGCCCTCCCTGTGGGCTTTGGAGGGGGGTCCCTCCTTCGTGGGCAATTAGTGGCCCACGGATGACTCCCCCGCCCGGAACCACTGCACTCCCCGGGATCTCTCTCCTCTGGACCAAACGCCCACCCCCCCTTGCTGGGGTCCGCCAGGTCCAGAGTTCCAATGCTGGGCCTAGGTCCGAGGCCTCACAGTACCAGCTGAACCCACTACTCCTGATAGTGCTGCCAATACCACAGAGCTGCCTGCCCTGTGATTGGCTGGCATATCTTGGGGGCATGATCCCCATCCCTATTAAGTGTTTAAAGGGATGGGATCCTATCGCCTTCAACCTTGACCCCAAAAGACCTGAGGGTCGCTCCGGGAGTCAGAAAAATGCAGAGACAGGGTTTTGTTTTCAACCTGGTGCCAGAAGCCTTGCCTCCTGCACAAGATCCAGCTCATCTGTTGTTTACACTCCACCCACTTTCACTGTCTTACTAAGCATAGTCCTTCACAGCAATCCTCATACCCACTCAGCTTTCAGCAGCAACCAGCCTTCACTTTCTATACATGTTATTTAGTCGCTGACACCCAGCCTAATGCAATATAATCTTTTATTTTTTCATGAGAGATATTGCTGGCAAGGCCAGCATTTGTTGCTCATCCCCCTTAACGACTGAGTGGCTTACAATGCCATTTCAGAGTCAACCACAATGCTGTGGATCACAAGCTAGACCAGAATTTCCTTTCCTAAAGGACATTAATGAACTAAATGGGTTTAAATGACAATGGCTTCATGGTCACCACTAATCTAGCTTTAAATTCTACATTTACGAATTGAATTCAAACTCCACCATTTTTTGTGGTGGGATTTGAACCCATGCCCCAGAGTATTAATTCTGGATTGCTCATCTACTGACATTACCAGTATACCACCACCTCCCCTATTTATTAATTATTCATTTGTCTCATAGTCACACTCACTGAATGGACTGCATCTATTGAATGAATACCTCACTTTCACTCAATCACAGGTCTTTTTTTTTGCTCCTTGTAGAAGAAGAGAGTGCAAAATGCAAGGGAAGGGAGAAGACTGGATGTGAGCTACCACAAGTCGTCCAGCTCAGTGATATAGAGAAGGGTGTCATGGAGCTGGAGAAACAAATAGCTGCTGGCAGAAGTACAAATATCTTTGATACACATATGCTGACTTTATTTCATCAATGACTGAACTATGAGAAGATAGTTTATGGTGATTGTCAAGACTATTACTTCACCACAACTAAATTGTATCCCTTTCTTTTGTCTTTCAGGGCCTTCATGTATACAGCAAGTATCACTAGACATGCATGAAGATGACTCTTTTTGAGGGTGCACCATCACAGGACATACAGCAATGCCCCAGTGCAAATACTCACACCTCGAAGGGTCCACTTAGAGAGACAGTTGGATTTTCTCCTGGTGATTCACAACTCACAAGTGAGCACGAGTAGATCCACTTGTCAGGGACAGCTGTGGCGAGTCTGCATCAGGGGCCACAATCTTCTCCAAGCTCTGCTCAGCAAGACACAGATGCTGAACCCTGGGGGAGTCATTGAGAAGGAGAATGCTCGAGGTGCTTCAGCAACTTAGCCAGGTGCTAACATATGTGCCATGCACACTCTCTACAGTGGCGGAGAGGGTGAGTTCAATTCAATTGTTAGTGGATTGATGGTGCAAGGAATTGTGAGAATGTCTGCCGTGGAGAGACAGTCCGCCTCCATGGAGTTTCAAGTAAGGCTTTCAAATGATTCCATTAAGCCATTAGCAAGGCTTGCAGACTTTGGATAGCAAATGTCTGCCACCTTAAACTGGATGACAGATGCCTTATCCATAGCCTTACAATGTATCACTGATCTTTACCAAGCCTGGAAGCAGAGTGGTAGGAGTGATGTGGCACTGGCTAATAAGTGACATGCTACTTCATCTCCCAAAGGCTGAGTCTGCCCCTGCACAGGCACAGGTGGAGCAGTCTTTGGCTGGGCCCTTATGAGCTCCAAAACCCAGAAGGTGTAGGCCAAAGGCATCTGAACAAGACAAGGATCTAAGCAGCCTGGTTCTACCTCTGCTGAAGCCACACAGAATGTACCATGTACAAGTGGTAGGAAGTTTAAGGCAAATCCATTGTAATTCACCGAGTGTGTGCATATGGGCATTTGAAAAAATGTTATTGTGTTAAGTGTCCTTCTCTTATAACAACACATGAAGTTTATTGATTAGCTCCACTTGCACATCTTGACCATTATTGCCTCCGAGTGTCATCTCGGCTTTTTATTTGTTTCATAATGAATGTCAATACGTGCTGGGACCCATTGGATGGATATGCAATGACTGTTTAGTGCTAAGGGAGGTGGGGGAGGGACACATTGGTGCTAGTGGTGGGTGTGGCCTACAGATTTTATTTGTGATGTTTTCCTGTGACAGTCACCATTGGCTGAGTCTTTGAGCTGTTAGGGCGTCTGTGATACGTCAGGCAGCACTGTAAACAGCTGGTCTGGCAGTGGGAGCCCAATCTTGATAGGCTTCTTTCTCTTCCACCTCCTGCTACCTCTTCCTCTTCAATGTTCTCTTCATCTGCAGATGAGTGCCTTTGTCTTCCTCCAGCAGCTATCCACTCTGCTGTGCAATGTGGCGCAGGACACAGCACCTCACTATTATTCTGAATACCCTGCCTGGCGAATCATGACAGGCAACTCCAGACCTATCAAAGCACCTGAAGTGCATCTTCAATATTCCAATGGTTTGCTCGATTAAGAATCACGTGGCTCTCATTGTTGTGGTCTTTCACCTTATTATTGGGGTTCCTTACAGGTGTCATGAGCTGAGTTTGAAGGAAGAATTCCTTGTTTCCTATGAGTGAGCCTTTATGTCTGCTTCTTGGAACTGAAAGGTCTGTAATGTTGGACTGTCACAGTAGGTAAACATCATGACAGCTCCCATTGAATCTACTGCACATCTGCATGAACCTTTTCTTGTGGTCGAATACTAGATGCTCATTGATGTAATAGCATCACTTGTGGTTGATGTAAACTCCTGGTTGCTGTGGTGGTGCGTGAATTGCCACGTGTGTGCAATTGGTGGCACCCTCTATCTGTGGTAAATCAGTCAGAGAAGGGAATGCGAGTGCCCACTCATTCTGACTATTTTCATCACAGCAGAGGTTAACGTAACTCCCAGCCCTGGCAAACAATCCATCCGACACTGCCTTATGCATTTGTGTGCAGTAGACTAAGAGACCCTTGATACGTCTCCATTAGTGCCCTGCAAAGGGAAAGGAAGACAAGGACAGTGGTGAGCGTCACAGCCACCGGTAATGTGTAGCTGCCAGATCCAACAGTAGCCGGTCTTCTTCTAGGAGACTGTAGTTGTCTGTCACCAACTGAGGTGGCAAAGTCAGCCCGCTAAATTTAACTACCCACCCGGTCCCAACCCACCTGTTCTTGCCTGTTAAAATTCCCTCCCATATTACAGTCACTATAATACATGGTGACAACAAATTAGCTAGTGCCAGTCCAGTGCGAGGCCTGTCTATATAGTTTCTCACTGCAGAGATTTCAAGGAATGTAAATGTCTTCAGGCTCTGTCTTTCATCATCCAGTTTTATCTTCACAATATCCAGGCACTGTCTTTCTCAATATTTCAGCTGTATCCCCACAATCTGTCTTTTGGGTTACCTCACCAAGACTTTGCGTGCACTTTGATATTGCTGCTGAGATATCACAAACAACTGTCTTTTCTGCTTCCAATGTTACTACAATACTATTTTATGGGAGTTCAAGTTCATGCAGCAAGACAAAAATCCAATGCTGCTCTTACATATCTTGCATAATCTATCAGCGTTGATTGGGACAGATTGGTATACTTTGAATTGGGTGAGAGCATGGGAATTACACTATTCGTGTTTTTGCAAAACTAGAATTTGAAGGTTTCTTCCCCCTTTGGTCCTGTTTTGAGAACATTAACTTTGTGTAAGTAGCACAAATTATAATAATTACTTTTGTCCTGACTAATTAAAAAAAAATCAGCAACACTGTAGATACTGTCAGAATGCAGCCAGGAAGTCTAGACTTCAGATTTCTCGAATATAAATTGTACATCAGCATTCAAGTCGGTCTAAATTTATCCTTGCAATTTGACAGTCACCTCTATTTTGCTCAAAGATGCTATCTCAATTTTCAGGACTCAAATCCCTGTGGCTAAGAATGTATGAACCTATGGCAGGTACAGCACCAATTAACAGACTGTAACAATATCCAGCTCCCCCTCCTGAGGCTGTCCAGAAATCACAGCATTGAGACAACTATAGTATTCATCTTCAACAAATGTATTTTATTTAACCAGTACTTCTCCATGCAATTGCAAAAAAATGTGAATCTTCATTAAAACTCTTTACATTTTCATTTCATTTTTATTTTTAAAAAATTCTGTTAAAGGCCAGAATTTTAAAAGAAACTGAATTCTTGCTCCCCAAAAAAGAAAGACTAAACAAAAATTGCCAGTTTTTTTTAAAGTGAGTGCTCAGGTACTTCAAGGGACATAAATATTTTTAGAAAATTGCAACTGTCTCTGGCAAAAATGCTATAAAATAATTAATTGTCCTATTTAAACTATGCCTGTCTCAGTTGCAAGTGAAAGATAGAAGAAAATTGCAGAACGAAATTGTGCTAAAACTATAATTGAGCCAACTCACTGCAATTGTTGTAATTCCATTTTTGTGTACAATCCTGTGATGTTGCAGAAAGCCTATGCAATGTACATGGGACAGGAGCAGACATCTCTGCTTGTCTCAACATATTTTAATTTCCACAGCAGGCAGTTAGCTAATATGAACCTTGTCGACTGATATACTTAAAGCATTCTGGTATGGCTACTATATTACAACACATCAATTTTAATGGATAAATAAGATTTCTAATAGGATTGGACTGATGGTTATATTCTTAAACTGCTACAGCTTCACATCTTGGATATTATGCATTTTTTTCAACAAGCACTTGTGATTTATTTCAAGTCTTGCTGGGAAAAGTGGATAAATATTTGAAGTAAAGGAAGAAATAGGGCTATGGGGAAAGAACAAGCAGGGCACTGGGATTAATTTTGGATTGTTCTAACAAAGAGCCAGCACAGACACAATGGAGCGAATGGCCTCCTGTGTGTGTGCTGCAAGCCTATATGGTTCTATGGTCTATTGGGTCACAGAGAAGACACACATCACATAATTAACACACATGAGCTAATGTCACCACAAGTAAAGTGCAAATAAGAAACTACAAAAGTCATTAAAAGCTACTTTCAAAAAGGGCCATGACATATCACTTTGATGAAATAATACACAGACCACAGCTTATAGGATCCATCTGAGGGAAGTATTTCTACACAAGAACAGAATGAAAAATGTTGACTGAGTCAGCCCAGATCAGTAGCCACACACATTCACCTCCTCCTGGCCAGTTGCACGCAATAAAGTAGCAGAAGGCCAGGGGCTGGATACATTTAGCTTCCTTTCATCTTGGCAGCAGAATGATGTACAGTACAGATGCAATTTAAAGCGATGACAAAAATTGACTAAAAATTGAGATTGAAAAATCCCCCAAAACAAAATAAACGACATATAAAGTGAAATGTAGCGAGCATACACTGACAAACCTCTGTGATACAAACAGTAAAGATTTCTTCAAAAGCTGCCGGTAAAAGGTCAGTGTGTAGGTAATGAGATAATTCCGTTTTTTATGGAGGTTGAAATCAAAATAATTTATTACACTAAAATTCAAGGGGTATTTCTATCTTCATTGCAATACATGAGTGTATCCCTAATTGAAGTGTTTCTAGAAACATTCCACACTAATATACTGTTCAGGGAAAGCTCTTCTTTGATTGTATTTTTTTGTTAGACAGTACCTGTGTCAGTCGTTCAGTTAATGAACTGCAGTAAAAGCTAAACCATGTCTGGCTTATTTTTGTTGTCACAGCTCTGCTGGAGATATTTATGCTAAGATTTTAATTTATGTACAATACTGTTTACTATCTGTAAGAACCGGTAATGACAGTAAGATGGTAATCTATCATATGCAATGAAGGTAATTTTAACCACCCCCAGTGGTCCCCGGAAGCTGCCTTGTGGCACTGATTTTCCCACTAGGCAGCCAGCCAGCTTTCAACCTACTGCATGGGAAACAGAGTAAAACAATATGGCAGGACCTCTGCCTTCTTGGTACTTTTGGTTTCCCTGTCACTGACAGATGTCCTGTTCCATTCTAGCATGCCCATAAATATGACTCTGTGTGGTGACAGATGCAAAAATGATTAATTTCTATGACTGTGTTTAATATAATAAACACAGTTTTGTAGAATAATATGGTTACTGTGATCATTTTCACAAGGTTTGCTAGTGAATAATTCAAAGATTTAATGGGAATGTCATTATGTACAAGTTTGCCTTAAGTAGTCACAAAATGTTATGTAACAGCACTATTTCCTATATGCCCAAGGTTTCACCATTCTGCAGTTTATTGCCTAACATATTCAAATGGAATATGCAAGGAATTAATGTCTCATTTACTATCAAAATGCCTCTTGGATTCATCTGATGAAGCCGAGACCATAGAATCATAAAGTGGTTACAGCACAGTAACCATATTATGGCCCGTTGTGTCCATGCTGACTCACTGCAAGAGCAATTCACCTAGCCCCAATCCCCCGCTTTTTCCCCATAGCCCAGCAAATTATTTTCTCTTCAGATAGTAACCAATTCTTTTTTGAATGCCTCAATTGATTCTGCCCCTACCACCCTCTCAGGCAGTGCATTCAAGATCCTGACCACTCTGCGTAGAAAAGTTTTTCTTCATGTCACCATTGCTTCTTTTGCCTATCACCTTAAATCACTGTCCTCTGGTTCTCGACTCTTCCACTAATAGGAACAGTTTCTCCCTATCTACTCTGTCCAGACCCCTCATGACTTTGAACACCTCTATCAAATCTCCTCTTAATCTTCTCCTCTCTAACGAGAATAGCTGCAGCTTTCCCAATCTATCCATGTAACTGAAGTTCTTCATCCCTGGAACCATTTTTGTAAACCTTTTCTGCACCTTCTCTGATGCCTTCACATCCTTCCTAAATTGTGGTGCCCAGAATTGGACACAACACTCCAGTTGAGGCTGAACCAGTGTTTTCACCAGAGCCCTCAATCTAAGATGGTGCAACAATGATTAAAGCATATAACTAAATTTTCTGGTATGGCTTCATGTCATAATAAGTATATATAAGATATCATGCCTCTGAATTATGGTGGTTCATCTGCAAGTGTGAAATGCCTTTAATTCACAAGCATTGGGATGACTTCTCATGGGTGAGAGAATGCCATAGCCAAATGTCATGGATGAGATAATTTGTTTATTCTATGCATGGACAGCTGCAGGAGAATATGAAAGAGTGCCTATTGAGTTTAAAGTTTTTGAAGTTTAATTGATAACTTTACACGTTACTGTGATGTGGACCACGTGTTTACTGTATGTGTATGGCATCTGAGTCATCATCATGTGATTTGTCACGTGATTCCTATTTTCTGTCTCTTTCCTGTGTGTATGGTCAGTTGCATCTGAGACTTGTGGAGCTCCTGCAGCTCATGTAGGTTCATTTATGTTATATGCTTAATAAAACGTGAATACTTTTTCTAACAACTCAGGGCTATCCCTATTATTTAAAGAGGTATTGACACATGGTGGCAGGAGTGGTAGTGATTGTTTAACGCAACTTTTTTTTTGGTAGACTTATTGGTGGTATACAAGGGTTTAAAAGTTATGTTAAAATTGAAGTGTGTGCATGACAGCTTCAGTATATGCTTTGCCACCAGCTCTGGCTCTCAAAATTGACAAGGTGAATGCTGCGGAAAAGTCTAACAGGTTTGAGTGAGATTGGAAAATTACACTCTTGCAATGAGGCTCAGCCAGGTGGCAACACTTCTCATAGTAATCAGGGAAGAAGTGCATAAAGACTACTCTGCATGGTCGAAATGGACCATGGACAGGGACAGAGACAAAATTGTGCCAGTGCTGGCAGTACTACCAACTACGCAAGAATGTTCCTTTTAAGAGATATAAGTTCAACAGGAGAATGCAAGAAATTGTGAAACTTTTAACTGCTATCATATTGCACTGTAAAAGTTCCCCAAAGACTATTATTTCCACGTCATAACTCCAGGAAATAGGTCAGCTCATGTGTGAAACTGCTGATAGGATGGTGTGAAAGAGACACTTTTGAGAGGATAATTTAACTTTGTTGAAGACAGATGATATTTGTCACACATCTGAAAGCATGGCGGTGCAATTCAAAGTCAACAGGGATTCAAGTGGACAGAACATGAGTGTTGTATAGAAGGCCAAGGAGAACCCAAGACCTACAGTGGCAAGTTTCTGGACAACATTCAAGGAACCCCAAAGACTCATGAGTGCTGGAAAAGTGCTGGAACTGCAGGAAAAGACTTGAGTTCCACAGGACAGAGCTGTGCCCTGCCTTTGGGAAAACATACAGAAAGTGCAGAAAAACCAACAATTTTGTGGTACAGTTCCATGGAAGACAATTGCCTGCACATAGAATACATCTCAAGCAATATATGAAGAATCAAGAACAATGAAGACTTTGTCATCAGATAGGTCAGTTCTATTGGTTTGGATGACTCAAACTGGAGTCAGGAACTACTTAAGAGTTCAAATAAACATTATTGTGCAATTTAATACAATTCTGCTTCACCTATACTGAAAAATAACAAGAGATTTGAAGCTTGCAAAGGTTGACCCACCTAAGACCAAGATTGTAGCTTATTGCGGTTCAGGTCTCCTCGTCATTGGAGGACAAGTACTAATCTGGTCCAACATGATGATGATAAGTGTAAGCTGGATTATAAGATCATCAATAGCACAAAACACCCTCTTCTGTGTAGAATGGCCTGCCTGGGCATGAGCATCGTTAAGTACAATGATAATGATAAAATTAATCGAACACGTTCTACTGGAGTAATAGTATACATGATCAATAATTACAAGTCACTAACCAAGGAGTGTTCAATACTGAAACTTGTCAAGTCTCCAGTGATGGTGTAAGACAAGTTGATGGAAAGTACCAAGTCAGGCACAACAAGGCATTACATCTGGCCCAACATGACCCACATTGAATACCAGTGGCTTTAAGGGATAAGCTGATGGATCAGTTCAATGGTAGTTGTACCTAAGAAGAAAGGAACACTATGCTTGGACTGCTTAGATCCTAAAGACTTAAACAAGGCTATTAAGTGAGAGCATTATTTCCTACTAAGTACTGAAGATCTATCTACGGACCGACACAATGCTGACATTTTCATGATTCTCAACGTCCGCAATGTGTTTTGGCACCTGAGTCACGATGGACAGTTATCATATTTAACTGCATTCTACATACCTTTTGGATAATTCTGCTGGAAGCGTATGTCATTTGGGATCAGCTCAGCACCAGAAACGTTCCAACGCAAGATGCATGAGCTGGTGGAAGAACTGCAAGGGATAGAGGTCATTGCAGATGATTTTGTGACAATTGGTTTTGGTGAAATGCTTGAAGTAACAATTTGATATTATGATAAACATCTGGAAACTTTTCTACATCGATGCAATGATCGTGGAGTGGTGTTAAATATGGACAAAGTTAAACTTCTTAAGCAAGAAGTACCTTTTATTGGACACATTGCCATGGGAAGTGGACTTTGTGTTGATTCAGCCAAAGTTAAAGCCATTTTGGAGATCCTATCATCAACTGATGTATGAGGGGTCCAGGAACTGTTTGGACTTGCACAATATCTGAGTAAGTTTCTCCCACATCTGTTCGACTTAACAAAACTGCTCAGGGATTTAACATAGAAGGATACAGTGTGGTTTTGGATAGGATCAAAGAATTTGCAATGCAACAACATAAATTAGCGGAAGTAGTAGAAAAGTGAGAAGATTGTCCTAGCAGATACACTTTAAAAAGCATATCTGTCAAAGGCCTTTTACATGTGAGCTTTAAAATAATGATCATTACAAATCAATTCCAGTTGGAGACTTATGCCAGCAACAAGTTAATCATGCTACAGCAGATGACCTGATTTAAAAGCAACTGCATGTTATTATTCATCAAGGCTGGCCTGGAATCAAGTCAGAAGTACCTGAATGCCTGCAGCCCTACTTTGACTTTTGAGATTAGCTAACTGTCCAAGGGAAATTGACATTCAAAGGACAGATACTCATGGTACCAGCTGTATTGCATGAAGAGTTGATGTCAGTAGCCTGTTCAATACTCATCGGCATAGAAGGTTATATCTATGGAGTCCACAGCAGCCTCTTTTGACCCAGGATGTCAACGAGCTTAAACAATACACTGCAAAGTATGATATCTGCTTTGCTAATCACAGTTCTCCAACTAAGAAACCATTATTACACCACAAGATTGTTGGTAGGCCTTGACTGAAGGTTGGGGCTGACCTTTGTGAGTTACATGCTGTACCATGCTCATTGTGTGTGACTTTTCCAGTAACTTTATTGAAGCAGCCAGCCTCACTTCAGATACTATGCAGCATTTTGAGAGAATTCAAGGAAATGTTTGTGAGATTTGGACTACAAGACATCCTAGTGTCAGATCACAGTCCCCAATTCACATCAATGGAATATGCAGTGTTTGCCAAGACATGAGGATTTAAGCATGTGATGTCATCACCTCACCATTTGCAGTCCAACGGTAAAGCCGTGAATGCCGTCAAGACCATCAAACGATTCTTCACGAAAAGCAGAGTCTGCACACTCAGAGTTCTTATCTCTATTAGATTGGTGCAACACATCTAGTGAAGATGTAGGTACAAGCCTTGCACAGAGACTTATGAGTCGTATATGGAAGACGCGACTTCCAATAGCGAGAACATTCCAACAGCCTCGGTATTCAACTGAGGAAGACACTCATGTGCTTGTCGGCATGAAGCAACATCAAATGTATTACTATGACAGGAATCCTGAACCAGTTTAAGTAATACACCCTGGTGATACAGTGTGGATGAAACTCCCTGTCCAGAGTACTTCAGGTGTTGGAACATGCAAAAGTGTGCTGGGTCCTAGAAGTTATAATGTACAAGTCAGAGACTCATCATATTGCAGCAATCTCTGTCAGTTGATTTATGATGATGAGCCACCTAAAAACAACATTCCCGAGACTGAAGGCTTTGCTGAAATGCAGGTCCCCAGTGGTCCTCTGAAATTTCCACTGTCTCCAAAGAAAATAATCGCAACTACAAAACCCGAAACACCTGTTAACCAGACACCAATGACCAAATTCTGGAAGACAGCAGCAGTCCCCATCTCGTCTGAAGGACTATTTATTTTTATAGTGCCTGCTTGTGATTGTGTGATTTGTTTTGGTTAAATTTCAGAGTTCCTCTATGTGTGATTTTTAAAAAACACTAAAATAGATAGTATATCTTTTTCTTTCGAGGGGCAAGATGTGGCATGGGTATGTTTGCTGCACATGTGTGGCATCTGAGTCATCATCATGCGCTGTTTCTCTCTCTTCTCTCCTGTGGGATGTGTGTGCAGATTTGTGAAGTTCCTGCGACTCCTATAAGTTCGCCTATGTTAAATGCTTAATAAAACATTTATAATAATTTGTAATAGAACTCACAGCTCCGCTTACTATTTAAAGAGGTATCAACACGATTGCTTACATTTATTATCATACTGAATCTGTACTGGTTAGTCCATTTTTCTTCTCTGATGTTACTAAAGAAGTTCCAGTAGAGGCCTACAATCCTATGAGATACCTGTGTTCCTCCAGTTTTAGCCTTTGAGAATTCCCGATTGTAATTGCTCCACATTTGGCAGCCGTGCCTTCAGTTGCCAAGGTCCTAAGCTCTGGAATTCCTTCCCTATATCTCTCCGCCTCACTACCTCTCTTTCCTCCTTTATGACGCTCCTTAAGTCCTACATCTTTGATCAAGCTTTTGAATATCTGTCCTAATATCACCTTATGTCACTCAATGGCAAATTTGTTTTGCTTAATAATGCTCCTGTGTGGCACTTTGGGATGTTTTATTGCATTAAAGGCACTATCTAAATACAAGCTGTTGATGTTGTAAATAGCGACACTTGGATGCTGTGTACTTATTAATCCAGACAAAGGCACAAATAGATACTGTGCCAACAAATCCAATTTCTGGAAACTATTTTAATGGCTTACCTTTGACTTTGTCATGATTTTAACAAGAGTACCTTCTCTGACATTTATTCCAATGCATTTGCTTTGTTTTGGGAATGTAACTTTTAGAATGAAGAACAACTAACAACAACCTATATCAAGTGCTTGCACAGGAAGAAGCAGAAGAATAATCAAATGTTTTAATAAACCAAGTATCTAATGAAATGGGAAATACTATAATAAGTTTAAGATTTCTACACAATAGTATCCACCTTGTGATCCAAACTGGATTTTCATGTCTTTCACATGTGCTGCATGCCCCTCTCCAATCTTTCTGAAGGCAGTCTGAGAAATCCCTTTATAAGGCAAAACTAGGCACAAATTATTATACTGCTTTCTTTCACAGCAGGTGAATATACAGAGCAATAGTTATGATCAGAAACACTTAGTTCAATCAGTACAATGTATCTTTGTGCAATAATCTTGCCTGACCAAAACAAATTGGCCACAAAACTTGATGGTGTAGTGCCTAGATCCAAAATAGTGCCTGTGCCGCACATTTCTGGTGTGGGCTGCACCAGATGTCATTTTGTGTAAGTCGTTAGCGTGTACACTGGAAGCATGTGTCAGAAGTTTGCAGAGTAGGCAGATCACGTCTTTACTCAGCGGAGAAAACTAATTTGAAGCCAGCAGTACCATTTTCAACCTCAATGCCCCAGATAACACCTTCTCTTAACCTCACACAGCTGAACATGCATAAAGCAGAAGGAACGGCCCTTCAACTGTGCTATTTTAAGGGATCATCAACCACTTTCAGGTTAGTTTCTGATTAATTTCTGCTGACTATTGCTGAGTTAGTAGAACTGTTTAGAGATTTGTACTGCTACTTAAAGTTACTGAAGTCTACAGGAAGTGGAGTGGCACATAGTGAAGGCCTTGGTTCTCACTTCAAGGGTTCTGCTCAGACCACTTGCTCCTAGTCATTGCCATAAAGTCATAACAGCACAAAAGGAAGCCATTCAGCCTATTGAGTCCATGCCTGCTCTCTTTAGAGTAATCCATGCAGTTCCATTCCCCTGCTCTATCCCTGTAGCCCTGAAAGTATATTTCTCTCAAGTGCTTTTGAAATCATTGATCATCTCCGCTTCCACCACCATCAGAGGCAGCGAGTTCCTGGTCATTACCACTCGCTGCGCAAAAAAATTTCTTCATCACATCCCCCTGTATCTCTTGCCTTGAATCTGCATCCCCTAGTCTTTGTACAGTCAGGTAATGGGAACAGCTTTCCTTTGTCTACCTTATCTAAACCTATCATAATCTTGTACACCTCTATCAAATCTCTCCTCAATCTCCATTGCTCCAAGGAGAACAACCTCAGCTTCTCCAACCTAATCTTGGAGTTAAAATTCTGCATCCCTGGAACCGTTCTGGTAAATCTTCTCTGCACCTTCTCAAGGACCCTCACATCCTTTCTAAAGTGTGGTGACCAGAACTGGATGCAATACTCTAGTTGCGGCCGAACAGGCACTTTATAAAGGTTCAGCATAACATCCCTGCTTTTGTACTCTATGCCTCTATTTATGAAGCCCAAGATCCCATATGCTTTGCTAACCACTCTCTCAATATGTCCTGCCACCTTCAAAGATCTATTGATACAATAGTTTCCATCCACCTTGGCTGCAGCATAACAGAGACAATCAGGAGAGGTGAAATAACGACAGAAACTGCTGGAAGAGGGAAAAGGAGGAGGGGGAGGAGGGCTCTCAGCAGGAAGTAATAACCAGCCAGGGTGTTCAGGGAGCAATTCTCCAATCACAACCTCAGTGAGGAATAGTTTGTGCACCGTTTCTGTTTCACTAAGGAGCTGCTCACCAAAATCTGACACCTGTTGCATGAAGACCTGCAGCCTCAAAGCAGAGCGAGGACGGTATTGCCAGTGGCTGGGAAGGTGACCCGTGGCCAAACCTGTTTCCGTGTTGGGCTTCTTTGGGTTGGAGCAGGTGATATCTGCAACATCTTGCAGTTCGTCATCCACTGTTGTATAAGGGAGGTCACTGAGGCTCTGTATATAAGCAGAGCTGAATGTATTTCATTTTCTCTTGCCAGGCGGAGCAAGCACATGGCTTTGCCAGGATAGCAGGCTTCCCCATGGTGCAGGGTGCCATTGACTGCACACACCGCAGTTGCAGTATGTAAATTCAGAGACAAACCAGAACCAGCATAGAATGCATATAACAAAAGCCATGCAATAACACAAAATCTCATCAAGCAGCCATTGGTATGCTTAAGCAATGCTTCCGCTGCTGAGACTACTCTGGAGGATCCTTGCAGTGCTCTCCAGAATGTGTCTGATGATTCATCATGGTCTGTTGCATCCTGCACACTCTCGCTATTATGATGGCACAGCCCTTGCTACCAGGTATAGGGAGTGAAGCTGAGGAGGAAGAAGAACAGAAGGACGTGGAGGAGGAAGCAATGAGGCAACCAACACAGCCTCTCTCCAGTCATGTTGCCTTTGATTGGTTAATCCAACTGTGTTACCAGTGAACACAACCCAAATTCACCATTCAACAACATTGCCAGACCTTACCCTCCCTGTGTAACTGACCATCACAGCTTCCTCTTCACCACAATGTTGAAATAAAAGCCACCACAAAACAACCATTCTAAACCAACAATATCAAACAAACCACCAATATTCCATATAAAAGTCAACTAATTACCCTTGTGCATTCCTTTTGTATCAGTCTTCCATGTGCCTTTGCTAATGCTCTGATGCAATGCTACCCTGCAGTGGCTGCAGCATGGCTGGCAAAAGGCTGCTGACTTTCAGTGGAGGAAACTGCAGATGGCCTTGCAGGATGAGCTTGAGTAGCTCTGGCCCAAGCAGGCCAGGCTTTGGAATGCACCATGTCAGCATGGGTGGCAGCAGTGTAAGCTGGTTGGCTGACAGAAAACAGCATGGGCACTGGTAGAGGGCAATGTTGAGAAAATGACTACTGTCATCCTGAGAGAGGCCAAAAGGTTTGTGCTCCACAGAGGCGACTGTAACTCACCAGGGTGGTATCTCAGCAATCCTATCAATGTGGTGTAGGACAGATTGCTGGACAACCATGAAACTTTGTAAGTTCCTTTGAGCACTGGCAATCATAGCCATGATGGCAGCAGTCTGAGCCTGCATGGCAACAAGCTGAGCTGGCTGATGTCTGAGTCTCCACTGCAGCTCTCAGACATTGAGTGGCTTCTGCTTGTGCTGCAATGGAAGCTGAGCCATCAGCCATTGGACACTAGATCATGGTTGAGTCCACAAGTGTGGTAATAGAGTTGGCCACCACTTCCACACTGGAAAGGATGGCTCCAAGCTCTGCACTAAGCCGTGCGCAAAGACCTATGCTTGTCCCCACTATGCACCTCATCAGTGACTGCAGGCTTTCTGGCAAATCTGCCAAAACATCAAGAATTTCTGTGTGCACATCCATCAGCCTTTCCTGTGCGCCACTCCATCAAAATACTCATCTAATTCCTCTGCATCAGAACTCATATGCTGACTCACTCTTTGACAAGCTGGCACCTGCGCTACCCATTCCCTCTGCCCTGGCTGCAGGGCACTCATGCCCAGTGTCTCACCCATGTGCAGATCCCACCTCTAAGCTGCCTCTAAAGTCCAGTGGCAGTATCTGAGCTGGTGGCTGTGAATTGAGATCAAGTGACAGTGTTTCTTCATCATCAGTCTCTTCTTCCTCTTCCACTTCATGCTCCAGCACCACTGCTTGACCAGGTGGCAGTTGTTGGGTATCTGCAAGGCGAAAGACACAAGGGTGGGGTTGTAGTGAGGGAAGGAGGACTAAATAATAGATGTATGTTTAGAGTGTCTGCAGCTTGTAAATCAGAAGGGATTGTGGGATGAGGGGAAGTAGGATGTAAGAAAGAGGATTAGGTATGAGCATACCATCATCTTCGATGGTTTCAACCCCACCCCCTCTCAGTCATCAATGATAGCGAGCAGCATCTCCTCCATCAAGGTGAGGACATGCAGCTGTGTCTGTCCCCCACCAGTTAGGTGCTGTTGCCTGCAGGTGTGTACCAACTTATGCTGTGAGAGAGAGGCAGTGTATCAGTGAATGTCATGCAATCTGTTTGGGTGATATGCCTGTCATGGTTGAATTGCTGCCAACGTGTGCAAATTTGGGAGATATGGGTGTGAGGCTTGCAGCAGTGCTAAGTGGGTGAAGGTGAGGTGAAAGTATCAAGGAGTTGTGTTTGATAGAGATTATTGGAACATAGGAGCAGGAGTAGGCCATTCAGCCCGTCGAACCTGCTCCACCATTCAGTACGATCATGGCTGATCCTCCACCTCAATGCCTTTTTCCCACATTATCGCCATATCCCTTTATGTCATTGGTATTTAGAAATCTGTCAATCTGAGCTTTAAACATACTCAATGACTGAGCTTCCACAGCCCTCTGGGGTAGAGAATTCCAAAGATTCACAACCCTCTGAGTAAAGAAATTTCTCCTCATCTAGGTCCTTAGTGGCTTGATCCTTATTTTCAAATTGTGTCTCCTGGTTCTAGACTCCCCAACCAGGGGAAACATCTTAGCTGCATCTATCCTGTCTACCCCTTTAAGTATTTTGTAGGTTTCAATGAGATCACCTCTCATTCTTCAAAACCCTAGGGAATACAGGCCCAGTTTCCCCAATTGCACTTCATTGGACAGTCCTGCCATCCTGGGAAAAAGTCTGGTGAACCTTCATTGCACTCCCTCTATGGCAATAATATCCTTCCTAAGGTAAGGGGACCAAAACTGCACACCAGTACTCCAGGTGCGGTCCAACCAAAGTTCTATACAATTGCAGCAAGACTTCTCTACTCCTGTACTCAAATCCTCTTGCAATAAAGGCTAACACACCATTAGCCTTCCTAATTGCTTGCTGCGCCTGCATGTTATCTTTCAGTGACTTATTGATGAGGACACCCAGGTCCCTTTGTACATCTACACTTTCTAATCTCTTAGCATTTAAGAAATACTGGCACATCTATTCCTCCTACCAAAGTGGATAACCTCACATTTTTCCACATTATATTCCATCTGCCGTGTTCTTGCCCACTCACTAAGTCTGTCCAAATCTCCTTAAAGCCGTTTTGCATCTTCCTCACAACGCACATTCCCACCTAGTGTTGTGTCATCTGCTTAGGTGAGTGATGGAGGTCTGGTGAATAGAGTAGTTTCTGAGGCTAGAGGTGTAGTTGGCAGGATATGGCATTTGAAGATGAGTTCACTGACCTTGCCACTCATGGGAGAGTGACATACTCCAGTTCCTAACAAGAATCTTAAACTTAAAAAAAGTCAATTACATAGGTATGAGGGGACAGCTGGCTAAGGTTGATTGGGTAAATAGACTAAAAGGTATGGAGGTAAATACACAGTGGGAAATATTAAAAGTAATGACACAAACTGTTCAACAAAAATACATTCCATTAAAAAACAAAAGCTCAGCGATAAAGATCCATTTGTGGTTTAGTAGGGAAGCTAAGGATAGTAATAGATTAATAGAAGAGGCTTATAATGTTGCAAAGAATAGTTGTAAGGCTGAGGATTGGGGGTGTTATAAAAAACAGCAAAGGGAGACCAACAAGTTGATAAAAAGGGGAAAAATAGAATATGAGTAAACTAGCCAGGAATATAAAAACAGATTGTGAGAGCTTTTATATGCATATGAAAAGGAGAATGGCTAAAGTAAACGTTGGTCTCTTAGAAGCAGAGTCAGGAGACATTATCATGGGGAATGAGGAAATGGCAGAGACGCTGAACAAATATTTTATCTGATTTCACAGTAGAAGACATAAATTATACACCAGAAATTGAGGGTAACCAAGGTGCTAATAAGAGGGAGGAATTTAAGGTAATTTGTATCAGCAGAAAAATAGGGCTGAATCTTCTGTCCCGCCACCGATGTCGGCAGCGGGCGAAGAGAACGACAGCCCGCCAGCGTGGGCTACACGTCATGGAGCCGCTGTGCGGCGGCTCATTATAATAGGTGAGGTGGGCCCCTCCCGCCTCCCCCACCCCCCACTGACCACATGGGGAGGGCTGGCTGTCTGTCCCTGGCAATGGTGTCAGCTGCCTGTGCACAGGCGCTGACGTCATTTTTAAAGGGCTTTGGGCCCTACTAGAAAATTTAAATATTTAAAACACAAGTAAATAAAACTAAATAAAGACATTTCTTCTGCCCCTCTCCCATCCCCCAATAACTATTTAATTAACTATTTGCCCTCTACCCCCCAAAGCACTTACCTTATCTACCTGACCTTCCTACCACAAACTGCATAAACTTTAAACTATACCCTTCCCACCATCCCCTACACCAATGATATAACTTTGACCCCACTCCCCCCACCCCCACCACCGCACTGAGAAACTTAACTTCTGCCCCCTCCCCACCAGTGTGGCACCTCGTTTCCCAGGACGGGGATCTAAAGGCACGGGAGTGCCAGCCATTGGGCCAAAGATCGGAACAGGATCTCAGGTGAAGTGTAAGTATCAATTAATGCATTCATCTTAATTTATTTAAATATGCAAATGGAGGTCCCATAGCCGAGCGGCGGGGAGGCTGCCACGAGGCCTCGCCGCCACCAGCAATGTCGGGCCGGGCACTCCTGGTACGTGGCAGCCCTCTCCCAGAGGCATCTTCAGGCCCCCCCCACCACAGTCCCTGACGCCTTGGCGATGAACTAAATCCAGCCCTAAGTATTGGAGAAACTTCAGGGACTAAAGACTGACAAATCCCCAGGACCTAATGGCCTAATTCCTCATGTTCTAAAAGAAATAGCTGCAGAGATAGTGGATCCACTGTTTATGATTTTCCAAAATTCCCTAGATTCTAGCTCAGTCCCAGTGGACTGGAAGTTAATAAATGTAAAACTTCTATTCAAGAAAGGATGGGGAGAGAAAACAGGGAAGTACATGCCATTTAGCCTCGTTAGTTGAAAGATGATGGACACACAGCAAACAATCCATTTACATGGAGTCTCTTCTCTTGGTGCACCTTTGTTGATGACTGTGAAGGCCAATCCTTAAGAAGCAGGTTCTGCCACTAGTGCTGCATGTGAAGCTGCCAAGTGACTCTGTGATTTGCTGTTTTTGAGGTTGGCGCCTGTTGCCAAGCTGCTGTAGCAACTGGTCATCATGGTAGTGCACACCAGTCCACAGGATGTGTCACCATTTCCCTCCTTTACCAGCTCGTGACTCCCAGGTGCGATAGTTGACATTTCGGGCCTCCATGTCACGCTTGCAAACATCCTTGAAGTGGAGCTTTGGGTGGCCCACTGGTCGTCTGGTCCCAGCAACCTTACCATACAGAAGGTCCTTGGGTATGGGACCGTCTTCCATCCTCTGGACGTGTCTGATCCCCCAAAGCCACCTCTGTTTGATTAGTGCCAACATACTTGGGAGCTCTGCCTTTGAGAGGACTCCTGCATTTGTGATTTTTGCCTGCCAGGATTTACACATAATGTGCCGCAGACAGTGAAGATGGAAATTATTGAGTTTCTTTTCCTGGTAGCTGTAAGTCCCCCATGTTTCACAGTCATAGAGCAAGGTGCTGAGAACACAAGACTTATAAACCTTGGTCCTAAGGGTCAGCTTGGTGTTATCCCATGCGTGTTTCGCAAGTTGGCCAAAGGTGGTAGCTGCTTTCCCTATGCATGTATGAGCTCTGCATCAAGGGACAGATTGTGGTAGCAGAATTTGCTAACCCCTTCCAGTGGGGTGTTTATTAGTGTGATCAGCGGCGGAGATGCAACACCTTGTCCCATGACCACGGTTTTCTTGATGCTTATAGTCAAGAAAAATCGGCACAGACTCGGTGGGCCGAAGGGCCTGTTTCAGTGCTGTATCTCTAATCTAATCTAATCTAAAAACAAGTTACAGGCATGGGAGAGACAGTCCATGATTCATCGGGAAAATGCGGAATCTATTATTAAGGACGTCTTAACAATGCACTTAGAAAATCACAGTATGATCAGTCAAAGTCAACATGGTTTTCCAAAAGGGAAATTGTGTTTGATAAATTCATTAGAGTTTTTTGAGGATGTAACTAGTAGATTAGATAAAGGGGAGCCAGTAGATGTAGAATACTTTGACTTCCAAAAGGCATTTGATAAGGTGCCACACAAAAGGTTAATATGCAAGATAAGGGTTCATGGATTTAGAGGTAATATATTAGCATGCATAGAGGATTGGTTAACGAACAGGAAGCAAAGAGTAGGGATAAACGGGGCATTTTCAAGTTGGCAGGCTGTAACTAGTGGACTGCTGCAAGGATCATTGCTGGGGCCTCAGCTATTTACAATCTATATCAATGACTTAGACGAAAAGCAGAGTAATGTATCCAAGTTTGCTGATGATACAAGTTAGGTAGGAATGTAAGCTGTGAGGAGGACACAAAGAGACTGCAAAGAGATATAGACAGGTTCAGTGAATGGGCAACAAAGTTGCACAGATGGAGTATAATGTGGGGAAGTGTGAGGTTATTCACTTTGAGTAGTAAGGATAGAAAAGCAGAATATCTTTTAAAAGGCATGAAACTTTTAAATGTTGGTGTTCAGAGAGACATGGGTGTTTTCATATAAGGAACACAGAAAGTTAGCAGGCAGGTACAGCAAGCAATTAGGAAGGCAAATGGCATGTTGGCCTTTATTGCAAGGAGACTGGAGTACAAGAATAAGGAGGTCTTGCTGCAATTGTACAGGGCTTTGGGGAGACTACACCTGGAGTATTGTGCGCAGTTTTGGTCTCCATATCTAAGTAAGAATATATTTGCCTTGGAGGTGGTACAACACAGGTTCACTAGATGGATTCCTAAGTTGAGAGGTTTGTCCTATGATGAGAGGTTGAGTAAATTGGGTCTATATGCTGGAGTTTAGAAGAATGAGAGGTGATCTCCTTGAAACAGGCAAGATTCTGAAGGGGCTTGTCAAGGTAGACACTGAGAAGTTGTTTCCCTTGAATGGGGAATCTAGAACATGAAGGCACAGTCTCAGGGTAAGGGATCAATCATTTTGGCTGAGATGAGGAGAAATTTCTTCATTCAGAGGGTTGTGAATCTTTGGAATTCTCTATCCATCCAAGAGGGTTGTTGATTCTCCATTGTTGAGTATATTCAAAGCTGAGAGATAGATTTTTGTGGCTCTCAGGGAATCAAGGGATATGGCGAATGGGCAGGAAAGTGGTGTTGAGGCAAAAGCTCAGTCATGATCATATTGAACGGTGGAGCAGGCTCAAGTGGCTGTATGGTTTGCTTCAGCTCCAGTTTCTTATGTTCTTATGCTAGCTGCATCAGCAGGAATGGGCATGGGTTAATCGTATATCATAATCCCTGCACCCATTTTGGGGGCTATCCAATTTTGCTCCCAATAACCTCTAACTGTCCTCTTGCATTTTAACCTTATGAGTCTGGAAAGATTGTCCTCTTGAAAATCCTGACTGTCAGTTATTGTTTCTGTCGTTATCTTTATCTGGAGTGTCTATTGACACCACTGTGCCAGAGTGGGTACCAACAACATGGCTAGGACTAGGGAAGAGGTTCTGCATAGTGAGTATGAGCAGCTAGGGGCTGAATTAAAAAGCAGAACCTCTAAGGTAATAATCCAGAGATATGAGCAAATTGGAGTAGGCTAAATAAGATTAGAGATTTAAATGCGTGGCTCAAAGATTGGTGTGGATGAAATGGGTTTCGATTCATGGGGTACTCGCACCAGTATTGGGGAAAGTGGGAGCTATACCGTTAGGACGGTCTTCACCTGAACCACATACGGACCAGTGTTCTGGCAAGTAGTATAACAAGGGCAGTAGAGAGGGCTTTAAACTCAATAGTGGGGCAAGGGATCAAGTGAGAGAAGATATGATAAATTGAAGAGAGAGGACAAGGCAAGAGCGCAAGGTACCAATAAGGGAAATAATAATCAGAGCATGGCAGGAAGGGCCAGAATGTACAAAATTAAGAGTGTGCAAGCAGCTAAGGATAAAGGTTGCGTAATTAGTAAAAAGATAGAACTAAAGGCTCTGTATTTGAATGCATGTAGCATTTGTAACAAAACAAATGAATTGATAGCTCAAAAATAAATATGTATGATCTAATAGATATTATAGAGACATGGCTGCAAAATGGCAAAGGCTGGGACCTGAATATTCAAGGGTACATGATATCTTGGAAGGATAGGAAACGAGGAAAAGGTGGAGGTGTAGCTCTGTTAATTAAGGATGACAATAGTACAATAGAGAGAGGTAAGCTTAGTTCTAAAAATAAAGATATAGAATCAGTTTGGGTAGAGATAAGAAATAGTAAAGGTAGGAAGTCACTTGAGTATTTTATTGGCCCCCTAACAGTAACCACAATGTAAAATGGGGTATACAGGAAGAAATAACAGGGGCTTGTGAGAACGGTATGGCGATAATCATGGGTTATTTTAATCTACAGCTGGATTGGATGAATCAGATTGGCAAAGGTAGCCTGGAGGATGAGTTCATGGAGTGTTTTCTGGACAGTTTCTTAGAGCAGCACATTTTAGAGCCAACCAGAGAGCAGGCTACTCTAGATCTGATAATGTGTAACAAAACAGGATTAATTAATGACCTCACAGTAAAGGCGCCCCCAGGTTGCAGTGATCACAACATGATTGAATTTCGTATTCAGTTTGAGGGTGAGAAGAGTGGATCTAAGACTAGTGTTTTAAACTTAAATAAGGGTCATTATGAGGGTTTGAAGTCTAAGCTCGCTAAAGTAAACTGAAAAGTATATTAAGGGATAGATCATAAGAGATGCATTGGCAGACATTTAAGGAGATATTTCATAATTGCGTTGGAAGCAGTTCAGAGAAGGTTTACTAGACTAATGCCTGGAATGGGTAGGATGTTTTATGAGGAAAGATTGGACAGGCTAGTCTTGTATCCACTGGAATTTAGAAGAATAAGAGGCAGCTTGATTGAAACATATAAGATCCTGAGGGTTCTTGACAGGGTGGATGTGGAAAGGATGTTTCCCCTTGTGGGAGAATCTAGAACTAGGGGTCACCCATTTAAGATAGAGATGAGGAGAATTTTTTTCTCTCAGAAAGTCGTGAGTCTTTGGAACTCTCTTCCTCAAAAGGTGGTGGAAGCAGATCTTTGAATGTTTTTAAGGCAGAGGTAGATAGATTCTTGATAAGCAAGGGGTGAAAAGTTATCAGGTGTAGGTGGGAATGTGGAGTAATCAGTTCAACCATGAACTTATTTAATGGCAGAGCAGGCTCAAGGGGCCATTTGGCCTACTCCTGCTCCTAATTCGTATGTTCGTATGTTTGTATAACACTCAACAAAGATACATTCCAGTGAGAAAGAAAGACTCTAGGGGAAGGACGCTCCATTTGTGGCTAACGAAAAAAATTAAAGATAGTGTCTAATTGAAAGAAAAAGCATACAATTTAGCGAATGTCAGAAGATTGGACAGGATATAAAAAACAGCAATGAATGACTAAAAGAATAATTAGGAGAAAGAAATTAGAGTACGAGAGAAAGTAAGCTAGAAGATAAAAATAATATCCTAGAAATAATTGCAAATCAAGAGGAGGGAGGAACTTAAAACAATTACCATCACCAGAGAAAGTATACTGATAAAATTATTAGAACTAAAAGCTAACAAGTCCCCAGGTCCTGATGAACTTCATCCCTATGGTCTTAAAAGAAGTGGCTGCTGAGATAGTGGGTGCATTGGTTTAAATTTTCCAAAATTCCCTAGATTCTGGAAAGGTCCCATCAGATTGGAAAATAGTGACTGTAACTCCACTATTCAAGAAAGGAGGAAGACTGAAAGCAGGAAACTATGGGCCAGTTAGCTTTACATCTGTCACAGGGAAAGTGCTGAAATCTATTGTTAAGGAGCGTATAGCAGGCCATTTAGAAAATCTCAGTGCAATCAGGCAGAGTCAGGTTTTGTGAAAGGGAAATCGTGTCTGACTGATTTATTAGAGCTCTTTGAGGAAGTAACAAGCAATGTGGATAAAGAGGAACCTGTGGATATGGTGTACTTGGATTTCCAGAAGGCATTTGACAAGGTGCCACATCAAAGGCTACTAAACAAAATAAGAAACCATGGTAAAATAAAAGCAAAATACTGCAGATGCTGGAAATCTGAAATAAAAACAGAAAGTGCTGGAAATTCTCAGCAGGTCAGGCAACATCTGTTAAGAAGTGTTAAGAAGGCAGCATCTGTGGAGAGAGAAGCAGAGTTAACGTTTCAGGTCTGTGATCTTTCATCAGAACATCTGATGCTACCATCTCCACAGATGCTGCCTGACCTGTTGAGTATTTCCAGTACTTTCTATTTTTAGGGAGTTCCAGGATTTTGACCCAGTGACAGTGAAGGAACGGCAATATAGTTCCAAGTCAGGATGGTGTGTGGCTTGGAGGGGAGCTTGCAGATAGTGGTGGTCCCAGGCATTGATCCCTTGTCCTTCTAGGTGGTAGAGGTTGTGGGTTTAGAAGCTGCTGTCTAAGGAGCCTTGGTGCGTTGCTGCAGTGCATCTTGTAGATGGTACACACTGCTACCACTGTGCGTTGGTGGTGGAGCGGGTGAAAGTTTGTGGATGGGGTGCCAATCAAGTGGCATGCTTTGTGCTGGACGGTGTCGAGCTTCTTGAGTGTTGTTGGAGCTGCACCCATCTAGGCAAGTGGAGAGTATTTCATCACACTCCTGATTTGTGCCTTGTAAACGGTGGACAGACTTTGGGGAGTCAGGAGGTGAGTTGCTCGTCGCAGGATTCCCAGCCTGTGACCTGCTCTTGTAGCCACAGTATTTATATGGCTACTCCAGTTCAGTTTCTGGTCAATGGTAACCCCCAGGAGGTTGATAGTGAGGGATTCAGCGATGGTAATGCCGTTGCACGTCAAGGGGAAATGGTTAGATTCTCTCTTGTTGGAGGTGGTCATTGCCTGGCACTTGTGTGGCACAAATGTTACTTGCCACTTATCAGCCCAAGACTGGATATTGTCCAGGTCTTGCTGCATTTCTACATGGACTGCTTCAATATTTGAGGAGCTGTGAATGGTGCTGAACATTGTGCATTCATCAGGAACATCCGCAGTTCTGACCTTATGATTTTGAAGGAAGGTCATTGATGAAGCAGCTGAAGATGTTTAGGACACTACCCTGAGGAACTCCTGCAGTGATGTCCCAGAGCTGAGATGATTGACCTCCAATAACCACAACCATCTTCCTTTGCACTTGGTATGACTCCAACCAGTGGGGAGTTTTCCCCCTGATTCCCAGTGACTCCAGTTTTGCTAGAGCTCCTTGATGTCATACTCAGTTAAGTGCTGCCTTGATGTCAAGGACAGTCACTCTCACCTCACGTCTTGAGTTCAGCTCTTTTGTCCATGTTTGAACCAAAGCTGTAATGAGGTCAGGGCTGAGTGGCCCTGGCAGAACCCAAACTGAGCATCACTGAGCAGGTTATTGCTAAGCAAGTACCGCTTGATAGCACCGACTATGACACCTTCCATCACTTTACTGATGATTGAGAGTAGACTGATGGGGCATTAATTGGCTGGGTTGGACTTGTCCTGATTTTTGAGTACAGGACATACCTGGGCAATTTTCCACATTGCCGGGTAAATGCCAGTGTTGTAGTTGTATTGGAATAACTTGGCTAAGGGTGCGGCAAGTTCTGGAGCACAGGTCTTCAGTACTATTGCTGGAATGTTGTCAGGGCCCATAGCCTTTGCAGTATCCAGTGCCTTCAGTTGTTTCTTGATATCACATGGAGTGAATCGAATTGGCTGAAGACTGGCTTCTGTGATGCTGGGGACTTCAGGAGGAGGCTGAGATGGATCATCCACTCTGCACTTCTGGCTGAAGATTGTTGCAGATGCTTCAGCCTTACCTTTTGCACTGAGGTGCTGGGCTCCCCCATCATTGAGGATGGGGATATTTGTGGAGCCACCTCCTCCAGTTAGTTGTTTAATTGCCCACCACCATTCACGAATGGATTTGGCAGGACAACGTTGGTTAGGGGATTGCTTAGCTCTGTCTATCGCATGCTGATTATGCTGTTTGGCATGCAAGTAGTCCTGGGTTGTAGCTTCACCAGGTTGACACCTCATTTTGAGGTATTCCTGGTGCTGCTCTTGGCATGCTCTCCTGCACTGTTCATTGATGATCAATTTAATCTGATCAAACATGAGAAGGGAATAGAAGGCAATGAAGGTGAACAAGGTAAAAGTGGAAGCATTGTGAACTGTGAGAAAGATAGTGTGAAACTTCAAAAGGACATAGACAAGTTGGTGGAATGAGTGGACAAGTGACAGATGAGGTTCAATGCAGAGAAGTGTGAAGTGATTCATTTTAGTAGGAAGAATATGGAGAGACAATATAAAATAAAGGGTACAACTCTGAAGGGGGTGCAGGAGCAAAAGGACCTGGGTTTATATGTGCATAAGTCATTGAAGGTGGCAGGACAGGTTGAAAGCACAGTTAATAAAGCACGCAATATCCTTGGTTTTATTAATAGGGGCATAGAGTACAAGAGCAAGGAGGTTATGTTAAACTTGTATAAAACACTGGTTTGGCTTCAACTGGAGTATTGTGTCTAATTCTGGGTGCGGCATTTAAGGAAGGATGTGAAGGCATTGGAGAGAGTGCAGAAAAGATTCACGAGAATGGTTCCAGGGATGAGGAATTTCATTTGTGAGAATAAATTGGAGAAGTTGGGACTGTCTTCCTTGGAGAAGAGAAAGCTGAGGGGAGATTTGATAGAGGTATTCAAAATTATGAGGGGTCTGGACAGAGTAGATAGAGAAAAACTGTTCCCACTTGTGAAAGGATCAAGAACGAGAGGGCACAGATTTAAGGTAATTGGCAAAAGAAGCAATGGCGACATGAGAAAAAACTTTTTCATGCAGCGAGTGGTTTGGATCTGGAATGCACTACCAGAGAGTGTGGTGGAGGCAGGTTCAATCGAGGTATTCAAAAGGGAATTAGATAAATATCTGAAAAGGAAGAATGTGCAGGGCTACGGGAGAAGGCTGGGGAGTGGCACTAAGTGAATTGGTCACTCGGAGAGCCAGTGCAGACATGATGGGCCGAATGGACTCCTTCTGAGCTGTAACAATTCTGTGACTCTGTGATGTGACAAACGGGAATCCCATTGGTTGGAAGAGCAGAACTTCTTCAAGGTGGGCATTCCTGCAGGAGAAGTGCTAGTAAATTCAACACTAGCACAAAAGGAAAATGTTGCAGATATTGGAAATCTGAAATAAAAACAGAAAATGCTGGAAATACCTTGCCATACAAGCACAGGAAATGCAACACCTGCCTTTTTACCTCTTCTCTCCTCATGTCCAAGACCCCAACCACTCCTTTCAGGTGAAACAGCAATTTGTGTGTACTTCTTTCAATTTAATATACTGTATTCACATCTCCCAATGCAGTCTGCTCTACATTTTTGCTTTCAACCTATAACATTCTTTCAATTTAATATACTGTATTCACATCTCCCAATGCAGTCTGCTCCACATCCCATGCATGAATAAAAAAAACATTGGGCAGACCAAATGCAGATTGGGTGACCACTTTGTGAAACATTTCCATTCAGTCCACAAGCATGACCCTGAGCTTCCAGTCGCCTGTCATTTTAATTCTCCAGCTTGCTCTCACACTGACCTCTCTGTCCTTGGTTTAATGCAGTGTTCCAATGAAGCACAATTTAAGCTCGAGGAACAGCAACTCATCTTTCAATTAGGCACTTTACAGTCTTCCGGATTTAACATTGAGTTCAACAATTTCATCTCATATCCTGT
The DNA here is from genome assembly GCF_036365525.1 of Heterodontus francisci. NCBI lineage: Eukaryota > Metazoa > Chordata > Chondrichthyes > Heterodontiformes > Heterodontidae > Heterodontus > Heterodontus francisci. Next base: position 48,233,359 of record NC_090377.1, read on the forward strand.
GCTCCCATTTTGTTTCCTTTTTCATTGCAGGTTTTGGTTTTAACGTGTTTTTCTTTTGTTTTTGCTTTCAAGTGGCCGCTGTTCATCATTATGCCATTCACACCTCCTCTACATACATCATTTGTTTCTTTACTTGTCCCATTACCATTTCCTTTGGGCTTTTAATCACTCTTGTTTTCCACCCGATCACAGACCTTCCCTTTTGTTCTTTTCCCCACCCTCCCTCCTTTCCCTTGCTTAAAACCTATAACATTTGTAACTTTTTTTCCAGTTCTGATGAAAGGTCATTGACCTGAAACATTAACTTTTGTTCTCTCTCCACAGATGCTGCCAGACCTGCTGAGTATTTCCAGCATTTTCTGTTTTTATTACCTGCTTTAAAAAGTCATCATTTAAATGTAACTCTCTTCCAAATCTTTTTTGTGGAAAAATGATCAAAAATTCCAAAATGTGATAGTGTGTTTATATGAGTTTAGTGAAGCAACACTAATTTTTAATTTGGAGTGCTTTAATGTGCATTTAATTATGCAAAATTAGTTTTCATTTTAGCACAGATGGCTGGTTGTTGTTTATATGTGGGCTGTGGAGCTCTGTGGTAATCATCTAAGTCACCCACTAGGATGAGACATCCTTCCTGGAGACTGTAAGAGGAAGGAAAGAATGCAGGAGGTAAGAAGTTTCACAGTTCTAAGATCCTGAGAAAAATAAGAGTAAGAGATGGTGCCAGTTTGATGTGAGCATGTGAAAAATGCAGAGTGCTGACAAATAAAATATGAGATGGGGGGGAAGGTTAAGTTTTGCATGTAAATCTTTTGGGGGGGAGAGGGCAACTATTACCTGTAAGTGTTATTGGGGGTGGGGGGAAGGGGCAATATTTTTTATTGTGGTGTACTAGGGGTGGTACAGTTTTAAATATTTAAGTTATAAAATTGAGGACTACAGCATTTTTTGAGTTTTTGTTATGGTATAAAGCTCTTGAGAGGATCATCCAGCAATATTGCAAAATATATTTTTTCAAGTCGACCCCGATGTAGATCCATATATTGGGCTGGATTTTGTTGAGGTCCCGACGTTGAGATCTGTGGCTGGGGGGGTGGCCGGAAAATTGTACCGACAGCGGCCCGCCACGGAGACCGATGCCAGGAGTGCCAGGCCCAATCATCCAGGCGACGGCCAGGCTCAGTGGCAGCGCCCCCACCGCTGGGTGATGGGACACAACTTTTAATATGTAAATTAAGTAGATGAATACATTTAAATAAAATTGTCAGCGATCTTACCTACTGCTCAGGATCTTCATAGTGGCTGCCGGCACACACGCGCCTTCACTTTTCAGGGAAAGCTGGCGCCACCGAGGGGAAGGGGATTACTTAGGATTTTCAGTGTAGTGCGGGATGGCTTACAGGGTAAAATGTGCATTAATAATGTAGGGGAGGGGGCGCAGGGGTGACCTCGGTACTTTGAATGGTTTAGTGGGGGGGGAAGGTTAAGTCTTGCATGTAAATCTTTTGGGGGGGAGAGGGCAACTATTACCTGTAAGTGTTATTGGGGGTGGGGGGAAGGGGCAATATTTTTTATTGTGGTGTACTGGGGGTGGTACAGTTTTAAATATTTAAGTTTAGCGGCATGTCTGGCTGCCCTTTAAAAATGTCACCAGTGCCTGCGCACAGGCAGCTGGCGCTGTTGCCGGCATTGCAGAGTTTGCCCCTGCCATGTGATTGGGGGTGGCCCGATCGGCGCATTATCTTGAGCCGCCGCACAATAGATCATGGTGGCATGGCGGCGCCAGGTTTGCATGTGCAGGTCGCCATTTATTCGTCGGTGAGGGAATAAAATTCAGCCCAATTGTTGGGAACTATCCAGTGGGAGAAAGAAGTGACAATATAGTTCGTGGGATTTTTGAAATTTGCCATACGTACCACGACACCAGTTCTGACAAAGACACTGCATATGGTTTGTAATATAAGTACTTGGAGAGACAAAATATTCTGCTCAGATGTTTAACTTAAACCATGTAAAAAGAGATAATTTGATCTAATTTTAACTTAGATCTTTTGTCAAATGAAAAGTAATTCTAATTTTTTTAAATAATGGATATTCAAAAACCAGCATATTAATTCATAAGATAAATGACTATGGAAACTCAGCATTGAGTTGTACCGGTCATACTTAACATGTTGAATAGATCATTGTTTACATTAATCAGATCATGATTGTCAAGTTATATAAAAAGTAATGACTCATTCAGGGTACTCCTTAATATTTTTATTTCTTTTACAACTTGACAAAACTCTTTTTGTGCTTGGGATAAAATAAATGCTTCAATATATCAGTTTCACAAAAAGAATCTGAAACACTAAGATTGAAAAGAAAGACTTGCATTTATATAGCTCATTCACTTTTTTCCCACTCACTTAACCTATCCAGATCTCTTTGCAGACACCTTGTGTCCTTTTCATAACTTTCTTTCCTCCCTAACTTTGTACTGTTTGCAAATTTGGCTACAATACACTCGGTCCCTTCATCAAAGGCATTAAAATAGATTGTAAATAATTGAGGACCCAGCACTGATCCCTGTGGCACTCCACTAGTTACAGTTTGCCAACCTGAAATGCTCCATTTATGCTGACTTTGTTTCCTGTCAGTTAGCCAATCCTCTAACCATGCTAATATAATATTATCAATACCATGAGATTTTATCTTGCGTGGTAAGCTTTTATGTGGCACCTTATTGAATACCTTCCGAAAATCCAAATACACTACATCTATTGGTTCCCCTTTATCCACCCTGCTTGTTACATCCTCAGAGAACTCTAAGAAATTTGTCAAACGCAATTTCCCTTTCATAAAACCATGTTGACTCTGGCTGATTGCATTATGATTTTCTAAATGTCCAGCTACTCCTTCCTTAATAATGGATTCTAGCATTTTCCCAATGACAGACGTTAGGCTAACTGACCTTTCTTGATAGTTTCTTGCTTTCTGCTTCCCTCCTTTCTTGAATAGAAGTGTTGCATTTGCAGTTTTCCAATCTGCTGCGATCTTTCCAGAAACTAGGGAATTTTGGAAGATTACAACCAATGCATCCACTTTATCTGCAGCCACCTGTTTAAGACCCTAGGCTGCAGACTATCAGTTCTAAGGGACTTGTCAGCCTTTAGTCTCATTATTTTTGCTAGTACTTTTTCTCTAGTGATAGTCATTGTTTTAAGTTTCTCCCTCCCTTTTGCTTCTTGATTTTCTACTATTCTTGGGATGTTTTTTGTGTCTTCTACTGTGAAGACAGTTATAAAATACTTCTTCAGAGTCTCTGCCATTTTCTTGTTTCCCATTATTAATTCCCCAATCTCATTCTCTAAGGCATCAATGCTTTTGATCATGTTATGATCACTCTTGCCTAAAGGATCCTTTGCTATGGGGTCATTAATTAATCCTGTCTCATTACACATGGCCAGGTCTAAAATAGCCTGCTCCTAGATTGGTTCTAGAATGTATTGTTCTAACGAAACTGTCCTTAATACACTCTATGAACTCATCCTCCAAGCTACCTTTGCCAATTTTATAAGTCCAACCTTTATGAAGATTAAAATTGCAATGATTATTGCAGTGCCTTTCCTATAAGCCCCCATTATTTCTTGATTTATACTTTGTGCTACAGTGAAGCTACTGTTAGGGAGCCTATAAACTACTTCCACTAGTGACTTCTTTCCTTTACTATTTCTTATCTTCACCCAAACTGATTTTACATCTTGATCTTCCGAGCCAAGATCATTTCTCACCACTATATTATGTATCCTTTATTAACAGTGCTACCCCACCTCCTTTTTCTTCCTTCCTATCCTTCTGAAATGTCAAATACCCTTGAATATTCAGTTCCCAGCCTTGGTTACCTTGCAAGCATGTCTCTGTAATGGCTCTTATATCATACACATTTATTTATATTTGTGTTATTAATTCGTCCATCGTGCTACTAATGCTGCATGCATTCAGATAAAGAGCCTTTAATTCTGTTTTTTACCATTTTCCCTACTCTGGCCTTATTTGCTGGTGCCCTCTTATGTTTGTATGCACTTTCCCTTCCTGTCACATTCTGGTTATCATTACCTGTAACGCTAACCTGCACTATTGCCTTGTTCCTTCTCATTAACTTTCTAAATTTGCCCTCACTTGAACCCTCCCCACCACTATTTAGTTTAAAGCCCTCTCTACAGACAATTTGTCAGGACAGTGGTGCCAGCACAGTTCAGGTGAAGGCTGTTCCAATGTTACAACTCCCTCTTTCTCCAGTACTGGTGCCAGTGCCCCATGAATCGAAACCCATTTCTCCCACACCAATCTTTGAGCCACACATTCAGCTCTATATTTACCCTATGCCAATTTGCTTATGGCTCAGGTATTAATCCAGAGATTATTACCTTTGTGGTTCTGCTTTTTAATTTAGCCCCTAGCTGCTCATACTCCCTCAGCGGAATCACTTTCTTAGCCTTACCTATGTCATCAGTACCTACATGGACCACAACAACTGGATCCTTCCTCTCCAACTCCAAGTTCCTCTCCAGCCTCGAGGACATGTCCTTTAACCCTGGCACCAGGCAGGCAACACAGCCTTTGGGACTTACACTTGTGGCTGCAGAGAACAGTATATATCCCCCTAAGTATACTGTCCCCTATTACTACTACATTCCTTTTTACTCCCCTGCAACCTGAACAGCCCCCTGCACCATGGTGCAGTGGTCAGTTTGTTCATCCTCCCTGCAGACCCTGCTCTCATCCACATAAGCTGCAAGAACCTCAAATCTGTTGGACAAATGCAAGGCCTAAGGCCTTCTGGATACCCATACCTGCTTCACTTCTAGTCAGACCTTCTTGTCTTGGAGGATGGACCAAATCTGAAGTACCTAGCCTAAGGGGTGTGACTGCCTCTTGGAAAAAGGTGTCCACATAATTTTTCCCCTCCCTGATGCATCACAGTGTCCAAATCTCGGACTCCAGCATATCAACTCTGAGCTTAAGTTTCTCAAGCTTCAGACACTTATTGCAAATGTGGATTATACAGGTGTCCACCAGCTCCCACATGCTACAGCTGCAATACATCACTTGCCCGCCCATCTTTATTGTGTTTTATATAACTAATTAGGTTTCAAGTTTAGAAATAGCACTGAATGATAATTTGTAGTTATATTAGTAGTTTAACGAGTTAAGCTACAACTTTAATGCAATATCACCAATTTAAACTACTGACCCAATTTATAAAGAAAAAGAACCTTAAATCTCACCCAATCACCTAATTCATGCCTCTGGGCTTCAGCTCTCAGGACTCACTGTCTCCAGCTCCCTCTCTTGGATCACTCCTTGTTCTGTTAAAGACCAGAACAGCACCTCCTCCCTCACTTACCAAATTCCTGAGTTAAGCTCTCTGTCTTGCAGGACTCAGTCAAACTGGGCTCATGCTACGTCAACACAAGCAGGCAGATGGGGCCTAGGTTTAACGCCTCATCCAAAAGGCAGCAGTTCCCCAGTATTGCATTGGAGTGCCAACCTTAATTTCTGCACTCAAGCCCTGGAGAGGAATTTGAATCCTAGAACTTGTGACTCAGAGGCATGAGTGCTCCCAACTGAGCCACAGCTGACACTGAAAGTGAGAAAAATGTTAAATACAAATTATCATTGGTACTTTTCACTTATTTTAGCTGCATGAAAGAATAAAGTCATGTGGGGAATTCAACAGAAATTCTTTTGTGCAAAAGTAATGAAGTAAATAATAAAAAAATTAAACCCATTTAACAGTATGGACAAATATATACTTAGCTTCCGAGTTGAAGCAAGTTGTTTCACAGGTTTGTTCATTTTCTATATGCTGGAGTGCTTGAATTTGTTGGGGGCTGAAGTTATATTCCATTTTTGTCCTGAGAAGAAGCAGATTAAAACACACATATTAATTTAAACTCTATTTACATCTTCTCTTAGGTTCCTCTCTTTAGGCAATTGTTTTGAGTTCTATTCATGAACTTTGGAACCTACAGGGAAATATTTCCATGCAATCAAGCCTGCGTTGAAACATTCCTTTTATTCTTTTCTTCCTTCTCAAAATATTGAATAAAAAAAAGGAGTCACTAAGGGGATTCCATATTACGGCAGTGCTAGTGCAAAACAGTCAGGCAAGGCCAGGATATCCAGCAGAGATCTATATCGACAGATCATTGCCTGATAAAATCCCAAATCCCTTTTGTTTTTTTCATGGATTTTTCTATCTGCACTTCTACCTTGAAAAATTGCTATATCTAAAACTCGAACCATTCGTTCCTCTACTCAGTTAAGAATCTTGTTATTTAGGATATACTGCCTTTCCCAAAAATGCTTTACTTCATATTTTCTAGTATTCAGCAGCATTGGCCACCAACTTGCCATTCTACCAACTTAGCTATGTCTTCTTGCAATTTCTTCCTCATTTGCTATTTTCCTAAACTTGGTGTCATCAGCAAACTTTGGTATCTTTCCTTTTGTGCCTACATCCAAACTGTTTCTCTAAATTAAAAACAAAATATGTCCCAGTACCATACTGTAGGGCACACTACCACAAACAGCCTATCAACCTGAAAGACTTGCATTTCCCCCAATTCACTCCTTTTGGCTCCAATGCCACGTCTATTTTTCCTTTTTATCTGCTTTCAGTTTATCCAAGGACATTTCCTTTAACACCATTTCAGGAGTTTGAGATAGGACACCAACTTCATGCCCCTTTCTGGCAATGATACAATATCCTGATGGAATAGATACAGGTATCTTTTGTACCTATCCTCCTCCACTGCAGTGTTTTTGCAAAAGGCACGTCTGGTGGGATGGTATTCTCCATCAGAAAGCCCACCAGTTCCAATTATCCTACAGCCAACAGATAGCACTCTTGCATGATGCAGGCATAAAGAAGCAGAAAAGAGGTCCACGTATGCTGTTTCCCAAAAGTAATCAATCTCAGAGCCCTTCGGTTCCTGGCCACACACTCATCCCCCTGTGCAATGTTAGCCCAGGAAGTGTTGTACATGGTACAGGGCCCTTCCTTATCCCCTTTATGTTAATAACCCCATCACAAGACTTGGAACAGGTGGACTCTGGGATCAACTGGTAAGTTCAAGTCACATCACTTTGCAACTCAAATGGTCTGCCAGGAATGTTAGGGATTTGAAGTTAAGATAAGACCAATATTCATAACTTCCTGACTTCTCACTTTTCCTATTGGAAAATTATGTACACTTTCCAGCTTCCAGTCTTTCGCTCAATGCCTATTCCTATAGAGTATTGGAAAATTATGGTTATTGTCCTTTTTATCCCCTTCCAAACTCCTTCAGTATTCTGGAACACATACCTTCTGGGGCTGGTGACTTTTCTTATTTCAGTCCCATGAAATTTCCTTGTATATTTATCTCCACATTCTCCTTAAATGTTTCTACAGTCCCAGTTACACTTTACTCAGAGGTGAAGTTCTTTCTCACTCTCAAGTACAAAATGCTTCCCTTCCTCACTAAGTTTTTCACCCTTTCTTTGATTATGCTTTCACTTTTTATGTGTGTTGTTATTTCTCTTCATGCCAATCTCCTTTTATAATCCTTTAATTTTCCTTTCTGTTTCCCTTCTATGCTGTTCATACTTGTTTTTGTTTACTCCTATATTATCCCCTCTGTATTTATTATATGTCTCCTTTTTACTGCAATCTCTCTATGTATAGAATCCCAGCCTTTGATATATCCCTTATTTTCCAAGTCCAGATGTATTAAACCTGTACCTTATTTTGCTCATATTTAAATATCACCCACTGCTTGCCTGCTGTTTGATCTGCCATTAATTCCAACCAATTAATCTGGACTAGGTGTTGTTCTAACTAACCATAGAATTAGAATTAGAATTAGAATTAGAACATTACAGCGCAGTATAGGCCCTTCGGCCCTCGATGTTGCGCCGACCTGTGAAACCATCTGACCTACACTATTCCCTTTTCATCCATATGTCTATCCAATGACCACTTAAATGCCCTTAAAGTTGGCGAGTCTACTACTGCTGCAGGCAGGGCGTTCCACGCCCCTACTACTCTCTGAGTAAAGAAACTTCCTCTGACATCTGTCCTATATCTATCACTCCTCAACTTAAAGCTATGTCCCCTCGTGTTTGCCATCACCATCCGAGGAAAAAGACTCTCACTATCCACCCTATCTAACCCTCTGATTATCTTATATGTCTCTATTAAGTCACCTCTCCTCCTCCTTCTCTCCAACGAAAACAACCTCAAGTCCCTCAGCCTTTCCTCGTAAGACCTTCCCTCCATACCAGGCAACATCCTAGTAAATCTTCTCTGCACCCTTTCCATAGCTTCCACATCCTTCCTATAATGCGGTGACCAGAACTGCACGCAATACTCCAGGTGCGGTCTCACCAGAGTTTTGTACAGCTGCAGCATGACCACGTGGCTTCGAAACTCGATCCCCCTACTAATAAAAGCTAACACACCATATGCCTTCTTAACAGCCCTATTAACCTGGGTAGCAACCTTCAGGGATTTATGCACCTGGACACCAAGATCTCTCTGTTCATCTACACTACCAAGAATCTTCCCATGAGCCCAGTACTCTGCATTCCTGTTACTCCTTCCAAAGTGAATCACCTCGCACTTTTCCGCATTAAACTCCATTTGCCATCTCTCAGCCCAGCTCTGCAGCCTATCTATGTCCCTCTGTACCCTACAACATCCTTCAGCACTATCCACAACTCCGCCGACCTTAGTGTCAACCGCAAATTTACTAACCCACCCTTCTACACCCTCTTCCAGGTCATTTATAAAAATGACAAACAGCAGTGGCCCCAAAACAGATCCTTGCGGTACACCACTAGTAACTAAACTCCAGGATGAACATTTGCCATCAACCACCACCCTCTGTCTTCTTTCAGCTAGCCAATTTCTGATCCAAAGCTCTAAATCACCTTCAACCCCATACTTCCGTATTTTCTGCAATAGCCTACCGTGGGGAACCTTATCAAACGCCTTACTGAAATCCATATACACCACATCCACTGCTTTACCCTCATCCACCTGTTTGGTCACCTTCTCGAAAAACTCAATAAGGTTTGTGAGGCACGACCTACCCATCACAAAACCGTGCTGACTATCGCTAATGAACTTATTCTTTTCAAGATGATTATAAATCCTGTCTCTTATAACCTTTTCCAACATTTTACCCACAACCGAAGTAAGGCTCACAGGTCTATAATTACCAGGGCTGTCTCTACTCCCCTTCTTGAACAAGGGGACAACATTTGCTATCCTCCAGTCTTCCGGCACTATTCCTGTCGACAATGATGACATAAAGATCAAGGACAAAGGCTCTGCAATCTCCTCCCTGGCTTCCCAGAGAATCCTAGGATAAATCCCATCTGGCCCAGGGGACTTATCTATTTTCACACTTTCCAAAATTGATAACACCTCCTCCTTGCGAACCTCAATCCCATCTAGCCTAGTAGCCTGAATCTCAGTATTCTCCTCGACAACATTTTCTTTCTCTACTGTAAATACTGACGCAAAATATTCATTTAACACTTCCCCTATCTCCTCTGATTCCACACACAACTTCCCACTACTATCCTTGATTGGCCCTAATCTAACTCTAGTCATTCTTTTATTCCTGATATACCTATAGAAAGCCTTAGGGTTTTCCCTGATCCTATCCGCCAATGACTTCTCGTGTCCTCTCCTTGCTCTTCTTAGCTCTCCCTTTAGATCCTTCCTGGCTAGCTTGTAACTCTCAAGCGCCCTAACTGAGCCTTCACGTCTCATCCTAACATAAGCCTTCTTCTTCCTCTTGACAAGCACTTCAACTTCTTTAGTAAACCACGGCTCCCTCGCTCGACAACTTCCTCCCTGCCTCACAGGTACATACTTATCAAGGACACGCAGTAGCTGCTCCTTGAATAAGCTCCACATTTCGATTGTTCCCATCCCCTGCAGTTTCCTTCCCCATCCTACGCATCCTAAATCTTACCTAATCGCATCATAATTTCCTTTCCCCCAGCTATAATTTTTGCCCTGCGGTATATACCTGTCCCTGCCCATCGCTAAGGTAAACCTAACCGAATTGTGATCACTATCACCAAAGTGCTCACCTACATCTAAATCTAACACCTGGCCGGGTTCATTACCCAGTACCAAATCCAATGTGGCATCGCCCCTGGTTGGCCTGTCTACATACTGTGTCAGAAAACCCTCCTGTGCACACTGGACAAAAACTGACCCATCTAAAGTACTCGAACTATAGTATTTCCAGTCGATATTTGGAAAGTTAAAGTCCCCCATAACAACTACCCTGTTACTCTCGCCCCTGTCGAGAATCGTCTTCGCTATCCTTTCCTCTACATCTCTGGAACTATTTGGAGGTCTATAAAAGACTCCCAACAGGGTGACCTCACCTCTCCTGTTTCTAACCTCGGCCCATACTACCTCAGTAGACGAGTCCTCAAACATCCTTTCTGTCGCTGTAATACTCTCCTTGATTAACAATGCCACCCACCCCCTCTTTTACCATCTTCTCTGTTCTTAGTGAAACATCTAAATCCCGGAACCTGCAACATCCATTCCTGCCCCTGCTCTACCCATGTCTCCGAAATGGCCACTACATCGAGATCCCAGGTACCAACCCATGCTGCAAGCTCACCCACCTTATTCCGGATGCTCCTGGCGTTGAAGTAGACACACTTTAAACCAGGTTCTTGCTTGCCAGTGCCCTCTTGCGTCCTTGTAACCTTATCCCTGACCTCACTACTCTCAACATCCTGTACACTGGCACTACAATTTAGGTTCCCATTCCCCTGCTGAATTAGTTTAAACCCCCCCGAAGAGCACTAGCAAATCTCCCCCCCAGGATATTGGTACCCCTCTGGTTCAGGTGAAGACCATCCTGTTTGTAGAGGTCCCACCTACCCCAGAAAGAGCCCCAATTATCCAGGAAACCAAAACCCTCCCTCCTGCACCATCCCTGCAGCCACGTGTTCAACTCCTCTCTCTCCCTTTTCCTCGCTTCGCTATCACGTGGCACGGGCAACAACCCAGAGATAACAACTCTGTTTGTTCTCGCTCTAAGCTTCCACCCTAGCTCCCTGAATTTCTGTCTTAAATCCCCATCTCTCTTCCTACCTATGTCGTTGGTGCCTATGTGGACCACGACTTAATTAGCTAAATTAGCATAATTAGCTAATTCCTAGTCCCACACTCCTATCTTTGACTCCTCTTTCTTTTTATATTTTCAATATATGTCTGATAGGTTCTGGTCACTTTAACCCAAGTTTTCTACTACCTTAAGGTCACTTTTCATATGCTCCATTACGCCGAGCTAAATATATCCCTACATCTTTCTCCATTGACCATGCAACATAATGATTACAGAAATAGGCTGGATGCATTTTAAAACCATCCCTATTTTGACTTTAAAACATTTGTCTTATCCCAAGCTAAGGATTGTTAAAATTCTCCCATCATTCTAAATCTTTTATTATTGAAAACCTCTCTAGATTCTATTTGGTGCTCCATGTTGTAATCCCAGTGTGGTACCAGATCCATTATTATTCCTTACCTCAACACAGGCAGAATCTGCTTGTGAACCACCATTAAATGCAACATCAACACATGTGATTTATCAAGTAGAGTTCCACATATAATACGAAAGTAATCTCTTGGATGGTTTTATTGTCCCTAAACTTTCCTGTTAGAAACACCTAGACATACAGTAATTGGTATTGTTGTAGAGTTGGATCACAATTCATCATGATCTGAACATACTTTGTGGAGATTTTCCCACATCAAGTAACATAAGATTTGTGTAAAATCTCACATGGTAGTAATACAGAAATGTTTAAGGAGCGATGCAGCAAGGTGTAAGGTTAGAATAACATCAGAAATGGTATCTTGAAGAGATAGACTATGATTTCTGCTTTTGAAACACTAACTAGATCTGTGGGAATAGAATACATGCCATCATAATTTCAAATAAGATGTTCAATAAAACAGGCATTTATTGTTTTTGGTACACTTACTAAGAAAAGGCACATAATATGAGGCAGATTTACTGTTCACACCAGGCAGTCCATGACATAAACCATGTGCAATATGGTGAGTGTGATTAAAGTGGAGAATAGATTCAAACAAAAGGCAAGTACTTAAAAGGAATATACCTGGAACTCTGCCAAAGTACAAGGTATGATCAGGATCAATTTAGTGTCATAATACAGCAAGGTACTGGTCTCTCTTATTACACTTTCCACCACTAGCTCCACATAGTGGTATTCACAGAGGTACTGTTCTGGCCTGCTACTTGTCAAGGATAATTAAATGTGATCTCACTGACCAATGCAATTCCCTAATGTGTCAGTAAGTTGCAAAAGAAATGTTTAAATTGTTAGAATAATGTAATTATATTGAACATTTTCAAAACACCAATTCCATGGTATGTGCCTATATAGCAAGCACTTAACAACAATAATAATTTGTATTTATATAGCGCCTTAAACATAGTAGAACATCCCAAGCCACTTCACAGGAGCATAATTAAACAAAATTTGACAGAGTACAAAAGAAGGTATTAGGGAAGATGAACAAAAGCTTGTACAAAGGTAGCTTGTGAACAGCGTCTTCAAGGAAGAAAGAGGTAGAGAGGTGGAGAAGGTTAGGGAGGGAATTCCAGAGCTTAGGACCTTGGCAGCTGAATGTATGGCACCAATGCTAGAGTCATTAATTTTTTTTATTCGTTCATCGGATGTGGGCATCGCTGGCTAGGCCAGCATTTATTGCCCATCCCTAATTGCCCTTGAGAAGATGGTGGTGAGCTGCTTTCTTGAAGCGTTGCAGTCCTTGGGGTGCAGGTACATCCACAGTTAGAGGAGAGCAGATACCTCGGAGAGTTGTGGGGCTGGAGGAGATTACAGAGATAGGGAATAGTGAGGCCATGATTTGATTTGAAGACAAGGATGAGAATTTTAAAATCAAAGTGTTACTGAACCGGGAGCCAATGTAGGTCAGCGAGTCCAGGGGTGATGAGTGAATGGGACAAAAGGTAAACAAAATGCTTGTTATTTAACAATAAGCAATACTGCAAGAATGTTTTTAAATTAACAACCTACACCCACATTAATCTAAAGTTACTTAGCCATAATCAGTATTACCTTTGACACTCAGTTTTCACAGCAGGAATTCAGACTTAGAATTTTATGCAAAAACTGTGATTTGTAATTTACTTAATTTGTGTAATTATGTCTAATTATCATAACTAATACACAATCCACAATACTTCAGGAATTATATTTCCTATTTTTTATAATGACGAGCACTTTTGAATTATTGAGAAAGTCCTTTTCCTAATTAACATAATTTGGATATATACATCCAAGACAGTTAGAATAATTAGCTAGACTGTTGTCTCTAATAGCTTGATGATCTGAACTAAAAATTCCAAGATGATAGGATTTATGGATTTTGAGTTATCAGTGGAAATACAAAAATAGTTAAACCGATGTCAGTCCCCTCATACCTGTAAAGCAAAAATATTTGATAGAATATATTACACCATAGGGAATGGAGGCAATTTAAGAATGGAAATCATAAAGCTGACATATTTCATCAGTATTCCATCACGGCTCTGAAGTGGCAAGATGGAACTTAATCCCATGTGGCTGTGCTGTTAGCAGATGCACAGAAAAGGCCAAGCACTCCGTTTAAGGATGGTTTCACAGATAAAAAGAAAAGGAAAATAATAATAGAGTTTCACAATAGCAACTTCAACAGTGCTAGAGGCCTAGGAATAGAAGGTCACGTTAGAAATGTACATGCTAGGAGACCACTTTACATATGACTTTACAGAAAAGAAAATCTATGTAGGCAAGAGAAAAATAATCACCAAGAGCTAAACTTGCATGTAGAATCTCAAAGTTACAGCATAGAAGCTCACTGTAATATTAGCTCCTTAAGTATCTGCTCTAACACCAACTCCCTGCTGCTTCCTTTATCGATTTACATTCTTCCTTTTCAAATACTTATCCAATTCCCATTTTAAATTATGTTATAGTCACTGCCTAATAGCTACTTATGGTAAAGCATTCCATGTTCTAATAATTTGTTGCGTGAGCAAAGCTTTCTAACCTTTCTCTTCATCATTCAAATAACTATGTTGAATCTATTCCCTCTTGTAACCAATTTGCCACCCAGTGGCTATCTACCCTTTCAAAATCTTTTTTAATTTTGAAATTCATTACTAAATCCCCTTTAACCTTCTACTTCAGTGATTATTACCCCTATTGTTTGGTCTCTCTTTAAAATTATGCATCACTTTACTCATTTCACAATAGTGAACTTTATTGTGGCGTTCCATGCTTTTAATATCCTTCTTATAAAGAGGCCTCCAGAACGGACACAATGCTCCAATTGTGGCCTAACTATTATCTTGTACAACTATAGCAGCACAATCGTGTTTTAATATTCAATGCCCTATGTGTAAAACCAAGAGTCCCAGAAATTTGAACATGCCTATTTCTGTGGCAGAGGTGCTGGGTGCATGACAGGGGGAGGGTGGGTGTAGGGCCCATGCATTGCTCCAGAATCGTGAAACCTGAGACTTCCCAAATACTGGGCCTCTGGCCCCATTATAATGGAACCAGTGCAATGCAACAGCCCACTGGCAAGAAATAGTGAAAAATCGGGCTGCTATTGTTGGGTGGGGGGGTGGTGGAGTGGTGGGGGGAGCAGGTAACTCTGAGTGGGGCATCGGGGGTCCTGTCATTGGGGGTGATGGAACTCAGGGCCGGGATTAGGGCATGTGTTGGTGTTGGGGATTACAGGCCCGGCTGGGAGTGTTGGTGGTGGGTTACGGGGTGGTGGTGGTGGTGGAGGGTGGCGGACGTGTGCGGGTGGCGGTGTCAGGTTAGTTCAGGTCAGGACCTGGGGAGATCAGAGGTCGAGACTGGCAGTAATGGGGAGAACCAGTGGTGATTGGTTTCTATAATGTGGGGTTGGGAAGAACATTCCTCCCTCATTCCATATTGCATTCCTTAAAACCATTTGACCAGGCTTTTGGTCATTTGCCCTAATGTCTCCTTCTTTGGATTGGCGTCAATAACCTTTTGTCTGAATCTGCTCCTGTGAAGGCCTTGAGTGTTTCACTACATTAACTCATATTTCTCCAAATGCTTTGCAATTTCATCCTGTATTACAGATTCCAGTTTACTAATAAATAAAGTAAGATTAATTGGCATATAATTTCCTAGAATGGTTGATAGGTAAATTGGACAGGTGGGGATGTGGTAGGAATATGGGATTAGTGTAGGATTAGAATAAATGGGTGGTTGATGGTCGGCACAGACTTGGTGGGCCGAAGGGCCTGTTTCAGTGCTGTATCTCTAAATAAATAAAGAAATTCCTCCTAAATAAATGTCCCTGTCTCTGTCTATAAAGTAGGATTCCATATTTGTCCCCATCCATTTTCTCAGGAACATAAGAAAATACGCATCAGGTTCCAGTGATTTTTATACCTAATGCTATCACTTCTTCAATATGATCTCTCTTTAAATAATAAACCCTAATAAATGTTCTAAACTCTCTTCTGGTGGTTCTAAACGTTCAATACATTTTAATGGAGATATGGTGGTGTAGTGGTAATGTTACTAGACTAGTAATCTCCCACCATAGCAGCTGGTGAAATTTAAATTCTGGAAAATATCTGGATTGAAAGCTAGTCTCAGTAATGATGACCATGAAGCTACCATTGATTGTTGTAAAAACCCATCTGGTTCACTAATGCCCTTTAGGGAAGGAAATCTGCTGTCCTCACCTGGTCTGGACTGCATGTGATTCCACACCCATAGCAAGGTGGTTGACTCTTAAATGCTCTCTGAATTCAGTTGTCAAGGACAATTAGGAATGGACAACAAATGTTGTCTTTGCCAACAATGCCCATATCCAATGAAATAAATTACAAAAATCCACTTCTTCTATGAAAACTAAGGCAAGTACTTAGTTATTAATTCTGTCAAGAGCAATAACTTACATTTATATAGCATATTTAACAAGCCAAGGCCATTAACAAGGGTGATATCAACAGAAATTGTTTCGCGCCAAGCCAGAGTAGGAGATATCAGAACTGACGACCAAAAGCTTGGTCAGAGAGGTAGGTTTTAAGCTGTATTTGAAAGGAGGAGAAAAGTAGAGAGGTTTAGGAAGGTAATTCCAGAGGTTAGGGCCAAGGCAGCTGTCACTCCTTACTATTCATAAGCAACTTGCTTCCTTCATCACTTAGTAGCCATACCTTGACAATCCTATTACCTTACCTTTACCCATAGTAAAGTCTTATTATTGTCCTTTATGTTTTTTTGCTATTAACTCCCATGTTCTCATTTAACCTTTCTAATATTTTTGTAACTTTCCTATATTTTCATTTAATGAAAATCAATTAAAAATGGGGGAGGAAATCCTTTTTTCCAGCCTAGTACTCACTACTCTACTTTTCTCTTTACTACTCTTACATTGAACCTAATTATATTGTGGTCACAGCTTCCAAAATATTCTCATACTTTAATGCTATCTACTTATTCTGCCTTATTACCCAATAACATGTAAAGTAGTACTTCCTTTCTTGTTGGAGTAACAACATACAGAAGCCAATTTTCAAGGTTGTCCTCAAAGGGGGAGAGTCAGTGGGTGGTGTGAGCCCACAATCTGCCCAGTGAAGTTCACCAAAGGCCTCTCTGAACCATTTTCATGGTGAAGCCTCACTTGAATAGAGTGGTAAACTAATCATACTAAATAAGAACTTATAGGCAACTCGCCAATTGGGATGCTCAGAAAATCAGACAGACGAACCATGGAGCTGAGGGACAGTTCATCCTTAAAGGGGTGGGCCAAGAAGGTCTGACAGTGGCTGGTAACATGGTTCCTCCTTCTTTACAAAATTTTTTTCATCATTCTGTTTTTTAACCTTGCCGAAAATCCCTTTAAGAAATGCTGGTTTGGCTACATTCTGTTCAGTGCAAGTGGGTGGAGCTTGATGGACCAACTGGTCTTTTTCTGCTTGTACTTTGTATATTTGAATGTTGCCTTGGGCCTATAATCTCTGTTGGAAGGGTAAGGATTCCACCTCTTTCTATTATCTCCCCCTCCAGCTGCAACACTGTTTGATACTTCCCCCTGCTCACCCGAAAAGATAAAGTGCATTGCCTGAATCCCCATAAGAGTTCAGAATGTTCTACCGTAATGGCAACCACTTAAAAAAAACAAAAACACTATGTAATACAAGCAAGATGCCTCCCAAAACCTTTCAGCATTTTACCTGAGAGTATTCCCCGTTATCAGTGAGTGAAATTAGAAACTGGTGGTAGCAAGGCAGGCAGAAACAAAATTGGCATTGGAAGTTGTAACTCTGTCACTGGATCCCAATTTGCATTTACCATTGAGGTCCCCACACATTACATTTGGGAACTTTGACTGCCTAGATCAAGGTCCACCCAATAATCTGAATAGGCAGACAACCAGCTGCTTGGAGTTCATGGTCTTGGTCTTGTTACAGTCCTGCTTTTAGAAGCAAAAAAGTGTGTGTCATCTCCACCACCCTATAAACTCCTACAATGCAGTAAGAGATTTAATGACCATACAACGTTGGCCAAGGTAAATGAAGGGTCTATTCCTCATGCACATTCCTGTCAGAATAATACAGGCATAACTCACCTCTTTACCTCTCATGCCCTCTTAGTGTGATACTGGGGCAACAGGAAAACTGACCTATCTCCTCCTTCCTCCTTTTCCTTTTGGCCTCCTTGTCTCGAGAGACAATGGGTAAGCGCCTAGAGGTCATCAGTGGTTTGTGGAGCAGCGCCTGGAATGACTATAAAGGCCAATTCTAGAGCGACAGACTCTTCCACAGGCGCTGCAGGTAAGGTTAGTTGTCGGGGCTGTTACACAGTTGGCTGTTTCCTTACACTGCTGTCTCTTTTCCTGCCAACTGCTGAGTCTCTTCTACTCGCCTCTCTTCAGCCCCGCCTTTATAGCTGACTGCCAGCTCTGGCGATCGCTGGCAACTGACTCCCATGACTTGTGGTCAATGTCGCAAGACTTCATGTCGCATTTGCAAACGTCTTTAAAGCGGAGACATGGACGGCCGGTGGGTCTGATACCAGTGATGAGCTCGCTGTACCATACGTCCTTGGGGTTCCTGCCATCTTCCATGTGGCTCACATGGCCAAACCATCTCAAGCGCCGCTGGCTCAGTAGGGCATACATTCTGGGGATGTTGGCCGCCTCGAGGACTTCTGCGTTGGAGATACGGTCCTGCCACCTGATGCCAAGGATTCTCCAGAGACAGCGAAGATGGAATGCGTAGAGACGTCGCTCGTGGCTGACACACATTGTCCAGGACTCACTGCCATAGAGCAATGTACTGAGGACACAGGCTTGATAGACTCGGACTTTTGTGTTCCGTGTCAGTGCGCCACTTTTCCACACCCTCTTGGCCAGTCTGGACATAGCAGCAGACGCCTTTCCCATGCGCTTGTTGATTTCTGCATCGAGAGACAGGTTGCTGGTAATGGTTGAGCCCAGGTAAGTGAACTCTTGAACTACTTCCAGAGTGTGGTCGCCGATATTGATGGATGGAGCATTTCTGACGTCCTGTCCCATGATGATCATTTTCTTGAAACTGATGGTTAGGCCAAATTTGTTGCAGGCAGCCGAAAGCCTGTTGATGAGTCTCTGCAGACACTCTTCCATGTGGGATGTTAATGCAGCATTGTCAGCAAAGGGGAGTTCCCTGATGAGGATTCTCTGTACTTTGGTCTTCGCTCTAAGATGGGCAAGGTTGAACAATCTGCCATCTGATCTTGTGTGGAGGAAAATTCCTTCTTCTGAAGAATTAAACGCATGAGAGAGCAGCAGTGAGAAGACGATCCCAAACAGTGTGGGTTCGAGAACACCACTCAGGATGGGAAAGGGGTCGAATGAGGCACCGTTATGCTGAATTGTGCCTTTCATATTGTCATGGAATGAGGTGATGATGCTTAGTAGCTTTGGTGGAATCCGATCTTTGCTAGTAATCTGAAGAGACCACGCCTGCTGATGAGGTCGAAGGCTTTGGTGGGATCAACGATGGGAACGTAGAGGGGCATCCGTTGTTCGCGCCATTTCTCCTGTAGCTGGCGAAGGGAGAACAGCATATCAATAGTGGATCTCTCTGCTCGAACGCTGCGCTGTGCCTCAGGGTAGACACGCTCAGCCCGCTTCTGGAGTCTGTTTAAAACGACTCGAGCGAAGGCTTTCCCCACTGTGTTAAGCAGGGAGATTCCACAGTAGTTGTCGCAGTCTCCGCGGTCACTCTTGTTCCTATAAAGGGTGATGATATTTCTATGGAAACAATAGTGCACCATGTGAACTCCAAAGCACTGTGAGAACTCATACTGCTTGCCACAGTGGCTTTTGCTGTTCTTGAAAGAGTGGTATTTTAAGGGAGCCTGCACCTGCAGGACTGATAAGAATGGTATGCATGTGGACGAAGATATGTCATTCTCATCATATTCCATTAACTCTATTCTCTCGTAAAGGAAAAGATGACACATAATCAGAGCCAAGGAATTGCAACTGAAGGAGGAACAGCAAATGTTGCATTTTGGGCTTATTGATCATTTTTTAATTCCGCCAAACAAAATTAGAAATGAGTTAGATTTAAGTGTTGTGTTTTAAAACAAAGTGACTTCAAACAGGCTTTTTTTAAAAAGCTGCAAGCATTCAAGACGTGTATTAAAACCAGATGGGCCAATTTGAGAAATGTCATGATTTGCAGTCTACTTCAAACTGATTCAGTAAAGTTCACTTGTCTCATTCCAGGCCCATCAGCCAGATGGCTGCCATTCATTTTGAGAGCAGCAGGAGATGTTTTCCTCCAACTCCAAAGGAGGAAAAGAGGTAGCTGGGTTTGATTGACTAGCCTATTGGTAAATCAATAGTGGGTAGGAAGTTAATGCCATCGCACTGCCCCTGACTGAGAACAGAAAGGAGACAGATACAGGAGCACACAGGCAGATTCTGAACGGAGAGCTGTAAAACACACTCCTTGAACTAGAGCTGAAAGCTAAAAATACAGGACAGTTTTTGCAGTTAGAAGTTGTGTGAAAGAAAGGTAATGTGAAAAACAATCAAGTCAGCCCAGGAAAGCAACAACACATGGTTTATTATTTTTCCCATGTGTTCAAGAGGAGAAATAAGTATGAGCTAATTAAGTGGGATTCATTTTGCCTGTTAATCTATTGATTTTCCTCAATGTCAGTTACTCCATTCACCACCAGAGGGAGTTACACACAAGTTTCCTGGTATAAGTTAATTAAAAAATTTTGGCTCAGTTCTGATGTAATTTGAATGTAGAAACTCTGTAGATTTCTCACACACACACACAGGGGAGTATTTTATGTCGGTGACAGGGCTCTCGGCCACTAGCTGAACAGCCAGCGAGAGCCCCGCGTCGCCTCTTTTCAGGAAGGCCTGCTGCATCACGTGTCAATCATCACTGGGCAACAGCAGGCCTTCCCCTGCATTAAGAATCCCAGTGACGGAAGTCATGCCCACTGAGAGGTGTTGGCCAATCAGAGGCTGGCAGTTCTTTTACTGAGCAACACCACCACAGAGATGGTGGCTTCCATCCAAGGCTTAGGATCATCAAAGAACCCAGGCCACATGTGAGTCATGATAGGAGGGTTTACATGGGGCAGGGGTCAAGGGGGAGGTGATATGGGGGGGTCAACAGCAAGTTGTCAGCAGGCCCCCCACTCCTAAGTGCCTTTGAACGAGGGACCCTCACCGGGAGCCGGCAAGCAACCCGCAGGGGTTTGATGTTGTGCTTCACATGTGGCGACAGGCCCACCCGCCGCTGAGCTAGTACCAGCATTAATTGCCCACTTATGGGACTCAATTGGTGGCAGGGCGGGAAGACTGTCCATGGCATCCCTACCCGCCACCATCCTGCCCAATTAGATGCTCTCCCCGCCTTGAAACTTGCTGCGGGGGACAGCATAAAATTCAGCCCACAGAAACAAACCACACACACACGTTTGTTAGAGTCATGTGAGGAGGGGTCGAAGGGCTTCCCTCTTTTCGCTCTCCTTGTTTGACTTCAACAGGTTTAATTCTTTTTTAAAGTGGATGTACTGACCAATTCAATAAGTGTTTGACTACTTACTCGCTATGATCATAACAAGAACCAATCGGACATGTTTTCTTGAGTTTAACAAAGAAAGAGGTTAACTTTATTGTACCTAAACCAAAATAATTAAAATAATAAACAATGTGCCAACTTTCACTCTTGCACACACACACTAGAGGTTCACATACACACACCAACATGTTACAGAGTGGGGAAGGGTAGATTGGTCGAGTTACAGTCCATAGAAAAAGTGGTATACAGTCTGTGGCATTTGGTGATTCGGCAGGTTTCTGGCTGAATTTCTTGGTCCTGAGGCTTTTAGTTTGAAGTGTTAGATAACTGGGTATGTTGGATCTCTTGGATGATTTCCTTGAAAGGGGTTTCTGATTGTAGCCGGAGTATGCAAAGGTGGGCAATCAGCAGGCAGGATTTGAAACTTGGAAGCTGGAATGGAGAGAGAGAGAGAGAAAAAGAGAGGAGGGACCCCCCACTTGGTCTGCATGTGTCAGAGTCCAGATACTTCACCTTTTTGCTGCAAAGAAACACCAACTTAAAACCACAGAGGGGGGAGGGGGGAGTGGGTGGGCTTGTCACATGACAGTCACCCAGTGTTTCAAGCATGGTAGTTAGCAGTGTATTGCTTCTTGCTAAAAATAACAGGCCATTCCCTTAAACTTCCTGGGTCTTGGTTCATGCTGGGATAAGCAAGCATTTCATCGCCACCTCACAGACATTGCAATGTAGGATACAGTGTTGCAAATTAGGTGGCTATCTTAAGCTGCTAGTAAAGTTATCTTTTATCTGTTCCGTTTTAAATTTCTTTCAAAAATATAAATTCAGATCTCCAGTCAGTGGATTAAAGAAAATTATCAACAAAGCACGTTGGCGTGACACCCTCTTCAATAGACTTCATGCAATAACTCTTGAAAAGCATTCTCCAGATGCCCAGAGGCTGCATAACAATGGCCAAACGAATGATAAAAAGCAAATCACCTGACAGCATCTCTCACGCACAACATCAGTCTGCATTGGCGCCATCATGCATAGTTAGGTGCCAACTGTGCCCATTTGGCACCACATCAGGCCCACAGGCAGAAAAGGTTCTCTGATAAAAACCTCCAAGCCCTCCTTCAATAATTAAGACTGGAAACCTCATTCTCCTCTGCATTTTTAGCTTCCAGTACTGCACTGAGATGTCAACCTAGATTCTGTAGCTTTTAAGCTACCACGTTAGTGCTAACCTTAGATGTGTACCAGAGTACACTAGAGTAAATTTGTTGTATACAATTGGTAGATACGCTTGACCCTTCAGTCCTTGCGAACAATTGCCCCACATCCAACCTCCCTTTCCTCTCCAAAGTCCTTTAACGTGCTGTCACCTTCCAAATCTGTGCCCATCTTTCCAAGAACTCTATTTCTGAAACAGCTCTTATCAAAGTTACAAATGACATCCTATGTGACTGTAACAAAGGTAAAGTGTCCCTTCTCGTCCTTCTCGACCTGTTTGCAGCGTTGAAAGAGTTGACCCACATCATCCTCCTCCAACAACTCTCCACTGTTTTTCAACTTGGTGGGATTGCTTTCACCTGGTTCTATTCTTACCTATCCAGTCAAAGCCAGGGAATCACCTGCAATAGCTTCTCTTCTTGCTCCTGTACCACTACCTTTGGTGTAAGCCAAAGATCTATCCTTGGTTCTCTCCTATATCTCATCTGCATTCTGTCTGGGGACATCCTCTGAAAGCAGAGTCAATTTTAACATGCATGCTGATGACATTCAGTTCTATTTCACCACCACCCGCCTCGCCCTCTCCACTCTCTCTAAATTATCACACTGTTTGTCCAACATTTAGCACTAGATGAGCAGAAAATTTTACAACTAAGTATTGGGAAGACTGAAGCTAACATCTTCGGTCCCCACCATAAACCTCAACAAAAACCTGTATTTCGACAGCACCTTTAAAGTAATATAATGTCCTCAGGCACTTCTCAGCTATCTACATAAGGGGATATTAGGGCGGATGACCAAAAGCCTGGCCAATGGGATAGGTTTTATGTACAGGCTTAAAGGAGAAAAGCGAGGTAGAGAGGTTTAGGGAAGGAATTCCAGAACTTAGGGCCAAGGCAGCTGAAGGCATGGCCACCAATAGTAGAGCGATTCAAATTAGGGATGTTCAAGAGTATATAATTAGATGAGCGCAGATCTCTTAGGGGGTTGCAGGGCTGAAGAAGGCTATGGAGATAAGGAGGGGGGGTGAGGCTCTGGGTGGATTTGAAAACAAGGATGAGAATTTTAAAATCAATACATTGCTTGAATGGGAGCCAGTGTAGGTCAGTGATGACCAGGTGGAGGGTGAATATGATTTGGTGTGAGTTAGGTCACGGGCAACAGAGTTTTCGATAATTTCAAGTTTATGCAGGGTAGAAAGTCTGAAGCCAGCCAGGAGTACGATAGAATAGTCAAGTCCAGAGATAACAAAGGAATGGATTAGGGTTTCAGCAGCAGAAGGGATGAGGGAGGGGCAGAGTCTGGCAATGTTACAGAGGTGGAAATAGGCAGATTTAGCGATGGCGCAGAATATGTGGTTGAATGGTCATCTTGGGGTCAAATATGACGCCAAGGCCGTGAACAGATTGGTTCAGCCTCAGACAGTTGCCAGGGAGAGGGATGGAATCAGTGTCAAGAAAGCAAAGTTAGTGGCGGGACCGAAGACAATGGCTTCAGTCCTCCCAATATTTAATTGGAAGAAATTTCTGCGCATCCAGTACTGGATATCGGACAAGCTGTTTGCCAATTTACAGACAGTGGTGTCATGTGAGGTGGTGGTGAGGTAAAGTTGGCTGTTATCAGCTTACATGTGAAAATTGATGTGTTTTCCGATGATGTTGCCGACGAGCAGCATCTAGATGTGAAATAGGAGGTGGACAAGGATAGATCCTTGCATGGTCACCACAGTCATAGAGTCATAGAGTTATACAGCACAGAAACAGGCCCTTCAGCCCATCGTGTCCATGCCGGCCATTAAGTCTATCTATTCTAATCTCATTTTCCAGCACTTGGTCCGTAGCTTTGTATGCTATGGCGTTTCAAGTGCTCATCTAAATACTTCTTAAATGTATTGAGGGTTCCTGCCTCTATCATCCCTTCAGGCAGTGTGTTCCAGACTCCAAGTACCCTCTGGGTGAAAAAATTCTTCCTCAAATCCCCTCTAAACCTCCTGCCCCTTACCTTAAACCTATGCCCCTTGGTTACTGACACCTCCGCTAAGGGAAAAAGTTTCTTCCTATCTACTTTATCTATGTCCCTCATAATTTTGTATACCTCAATCAGGACCCCCTCAGCCTTCTCTGCTCTAAGGAAAATAAACCTGGCCTATCCAGTCTCTCTTCATAGCTGAAATGCTCCAGCCCAGGCAACATCCTGGTGAATCTCCTCTGCACCCTCTCCAGTGCAATCACATCCTTCCTATAGTGCGACGACCAGAGCTGTACACAGTACTCCTGCTGTGGCTTAACTAGATTTTTATACAGCTCCATGATAACCTCTCTGCTCTTATATTCTATGCCTCAGCTAATAAAGGCAAGTATCCCATTTGCTTTCCTAACCACCTTATCTACTTGTGCTGCTGCCTTCAGTGATCTATGAACAAGTACACCAAGGTCCCTCTGACCCTCTATACTTCTTAGGGTCCTACCATCTATTGTATATTCCCTTGCCTTGTTAGTCCTCCCAAAATGCATCACCTCACACTTCTCAGGATTAAATTCCATTTGCCACTGCTCTGCCCATCTTACCAGCCCATCTATATTGTTCTGCAATCTAAGGCTATCCTCCTCACTATTTACGACACCACCAATTTTCGTGTCATCTGCAAACTTACTGATCATACCTCCTATATTCACTTCTAAATCATTAATGCACACTACAAACAGCAAGGGTCTCAGCATCGATCCCTGTGGTACACCACTGATCATAGACTTCCAATCGCAAAAACAACCCTTGACCCTCACCCTCTGCCTCCTGCCACTAAGACAATTTTGGATCCAATTTGCCAAATTGCCCTGGATCCCATGGGCTTACCTTCTTGACCAATCTCCCATATGGGGCCTTACTAAAAGCCTGACTGAAGTCCTTGTAGACTACATCAACTACTTTACACTCATCTACACATCTAGTCACCTCCTCGAAAAATTCAATCAAATTTGTTAGACTTGATCTCCCCCTGACAAAGCCATGCTGACTATTCTTGATTAATCCCTGCCTCTCCAAGTAGAGATTAATCCTGTCCCTCAGAATTTTTTCCAATCGTTTCCCTATCACTGAAGTTAGACTCACTGGCCTGTAATTACTTGGTTTATCCCTGCTACCCTTCTTGACTAATGGTACCACATTCGCTGTCCAATATGTCGATGTACAAAAAAATGTTTTACGGTGCCATCCTCTCTATTGTCTTCACCAGAAGGGGCAATACCTCATCTCTGCTCAGTGTTTCTGTTGCTGACAAAGTCAAATGTAGGGGCTGGATTTTCATTATAGAGGCACAAAAAAGGAACTGGGTCTGGTTTTGGATCAGAAACCTGCCTCCTCTGGGAAGCTGATTCAGATTGCAATTTTCAAATGGGTATACCCTTAATTGGTTTTGAGACAGATTTCCTGTCCTCTTAGAGTCAGTGAGATTGAAAATGGTGGTGGGTCAGACTTCCACAGCAGCCAGCACTGAGGCTGCTAGTTGTCTTGAGAGAGAGATCTGTCCTCCACAGCACCAGAGAGAAGTGAGATGTTGCAGGGGAGTTGGAGGGCTGGCACTAGGGGCAGGGCAAACCCTCACTTCACCGATGCCAACCTGGATCTAAAGCTGGAGGCCGTGAGGAAGAGGAGGAGGCCACCTCATTGTGCAGCAGGGGCACCTGTCTGTTCAATACTATCCCCTTCTGCTTCCTACTCCTCTCTTACCTCCTGTTCCTCCCCCGATGAGCTTTATCCTTCCATGGCCTCACTGTCCTCAAGGCCCAATCTCTCTGGAGGGCCATGTTCTGGACAGCAGAGCGGACCACCACAATGACTGAGACCCTTGCAGGAGGGTACTGGATGGTACCACCGAACCGATCCAGACATTGGAATCGCATCTTCAAAAACCCGATTGCCTGCTTAATGGTTGGTTTATTGAGCAGGTGATATTGGTTGTTTCACCTCTGTGCCTCTGTCTGGGTGTCCCATAGAGGGGTCAGTTGTTCCCTTGGAGCTAGCCATGCACTTTGGAGGAAGGAGTGAAGTACCGCGGTAGCCTGGACTAGTGGGGGATAAAGGAGTTATGGCAGTTGCCAGGAAAGTGAGCACACACATAAAGGAAGCTCGTGTTGTGGTCGCGGACCAGTTCACATTGAGGGAGTGAAAGGCCTTCCTGTTAATGGATCTCACTGGACGGTCACTGGGTGCCTTGATGGCCACAAGTGATAATGCCCTGCACCTGGGGGAATCCAGCTGAACCCAATGCCCTCTGTGCCTGTGTAGGCCCATCTGTGTCAAAGTGGGTGCTGTCTCCTGCTTTCTTGAAAATGCCATCTGTGACCTGCCTGACTGCAGACTGCGAGATGCCACCTACGTCTACAGCTGATCCCGGGAACGACCTGGTTGCATAGAAATTCAGGGTGACAGAGACCTTGACAGCTGTAGGTAAGGGACTGCGATGGGGGCCGTGAGGCCACAGGTTACTGTGGATCAGAGCACATAAGACTGAGACCAGCTGCACTGGTGCTCTGTCATTTGCTGGTAACTGACTCTTGGGCTGTGCACCCGATGTCTTGGGTAGTGCCTTCGTCCCCTTGCAGCCACCCGCTGTGCTCCTCTGGCCTCTTGCTGTCCAGGAGGTTGCATCGGCCACAGTTTGTCCTGGCTGCTCTATCCACTGTCAGAGTGGCCTGTTCCCATCTGAACTCTCTCAGCTGGGATTTGTATGCCTTCCCCTGCCACTCTTCAATGAGAAATGCAACTGTCCCAGCTGCAGCAATAGCTACACTGAGACACATCTGAAGCAGCTGAGTTTTACTGGCAGCCCTTCCCAAAGCCTTCCACCCTGTTGTTTTTCTCCCACTTTCACAGCCATTAAAAATTGTGCACTGCTACTGACAGCCTTTTAGTCAGCTCTTATAGACTCTTTAGTGAGGTCAACAGGTACTTAATTGGAGGCATGCACCCGACCTGTTCCCTCCCTCTTGGCAGCCCTTTGAAAACAGCATTGTGTTCCAGAGGCGACGAGACCCAATGCCGACCTCCTAGAACGTGATATTCAAATTGCACTCGCAGCCATTCCTGGCCCAGAAACTCACATTTGGGCACTTGAAGCCACTAAACTTTTTCATTAATTCACTCACAATCTTCTAAAGTAACAAACTTTAAAAGTTTTGAGAAAATCTTACCAACTTCTTGAGTTCAGAGCCAAAAACAAATTAAATTTAGCATTAATCAAACATATTACTAACAGAAAGACAAGTTCGTTACTATGTAACCAGAGTGATACTATTTTCATAATGAGTGACATGAGCTAGATTGGGTCAGTAGAATTAGTCTTTAAGTGGATTTACAAAATGTGTTTTTTTTAATTCTTTCAAGGGATGTGAGTGTCACTGGCAAGGCCAGTATTTGTTGCTCATTCCAAATTGCCCTTGACAACCGAGTGATTTGCTAGGCTGTTTCGGAGAGCAGTTAAAAGTCAACCACATTGCTGTGGGTCTGGAGTCACATGTAGGTCAGACCAGGTAAGGAAGGTAGATGTCCTTCCCTAAAGGACATTAGTGAACCAGATGGGCTTCTTGGCACCTTTACTGAGACTAGCTTTTAATTCTAGATATTTATTAATTAGTTGAATTCAAGTTCCATCAGCTGCCGTGGTGAGATTTTGAACCTGTGTCCCTAGAGCATCAGCCTGGTCCTCTGGATTACTAGTACTTTTTTTTTATTCATTCATGGGATGTGGGCGTCACTGGCCAGGCCAGCATTTATTGCCCATCCCTAATTGCCCTTGAGAAGGTGGTGGTGAGCTGCCTTCTTGAACCGCTGCAGTCCATGTGAGGTAGGTACACCCATGGTGCTGTTAGGAAGGGAGTTCCAGGATTTTGACCCAGCGACAGTGAAGGAACGGCGATATAGTTCCAAGTCAGGATGGTGTGTGACTTGGATGGGAACTTGCAGGTGGTGATGTTCCCATGCATCTGCTGCTCTTGTCCTTCGAGGTGATAGAGGTCACAGGTTTGGAAGGTGCTGTCTAAGGAGCCTTGGTGCGTTGCTGCAGTGCATCTTGTAGATGATTAGAGATACAGCACTGAAACAGGCCCTTCGGCCCACCGAGTCTGTGCCGAACATCAACCACCCATTTATACTAATCCTACACTAATCCCATATTCCTACCAAACATCCCCACCTGTACCTATATTTCCCTACCACCTACCTGTACTAATGACAATTTATAATGGCCAATTTACCTATCAACCTGCAAGTCTTTTGGCTTGTGGGAGGAAACCGGAGCACCCGGAGAAAACCCACGCAGACACAGGGAGAACTTGCAAACTCCACACAGGCAGTACCCAGAATCGAACCCGGGTCCCTGGAGCTGTGAGGCTGCGGTGCTAACCACTGCGCCACTGTGCGTCGGTAGTGGAGGGAGTGAATGTTTGTGGATGGTGTGCCAATCAAGCGGGCTGCTTTGTTCTGGATGGTGTCGAGCTTCTTGAGTGTTGTTGGAGCTGCACCCATCCAGGCAAGTGGAGCGTATTCTATCACACTCCTGACTTGTGCCTTGTAGATGGTGGACAGGCTTTGAGGAGTCAGGAGGTGAGTTACTCGCTGCAGGATTCCTAGCCTCTTGTAACCACGGTATTTATATGGCTACTCCAGTTCAGTTTCTAGTCAATGGTAGCCCCGAGGATGTTGATAGTGGGGGATTCAACGATGGTAATGCCATTGAATGTCAAGGGGAGATGGTTAGACCTTCTCTTGTTGGAGATGGTCATTGCCTGGCACTTGTGTGGTGCAAGTGTTACTTGCCACTTATCAGCCCAAGCCTGGATATTGTCCAGGTCTTGCTGCATTTCTACACAGACTGCTTCAGTATTTGAGGGGTCGTGAATGGTGCTGAACATTGTGCAATCATCAGTGAACATCTCCCCACTTCTGACCTTATGATTGAAGGAAGGTCATTGTTGAAGCAGTGACATAACCACTACGCCACCATCTCCCCGTTGCACTGCTTGCATCACAACAATTGTAAAACCATCTTGAAGACGTTACCATTTATACGGCACACCGATACAATACTTATAAGCTGAAATGTGCCATACTTTAACCAGTGAATACTTCTTGCTGTCCTTAAAGGACAAATACAGCAAGGTTGAGCTTCTGGGAGCCCTGAATTGACTCTTCAGTGTAATGTGGGTCATCTGTTCCTTTTCCAATACCCTTTGAGTGCAACTAAGCAGCAATAATTTTTTTTTTACCTCCACAAAAAGGACACCACAAGTTACAATTTCCCACTCGTCTGTCTTAGTCAGGACCCAATGTACTACTGGACCATTCGGAACCTTGGTCTCAAATTTGACAACGAGATGAGCTTCCAACCACATATCCGCTTCATCACCATGGCTTGGCTATTTCAATGCCCTCCTGTTTGGCTTCCCATCTTCTATCCTAAGTTACCTTGAACTTATCCAAAACTCTGCTGCACACTATCCTAACTCTGACTAAGTCCCATTCATCCATCATCCCTTTGGTCATTGACCTACTTTGGCTCCCAGTTCAGCAATGCTTCAGCTTTTAAATTCTCATCCTTGTTTTCAAATCCCTCCATGGCCTCAACCTCCCTATCTCTATAACCTCTTCCAGCTCTATAAACCTGCGCTCCTCCAATTCTGGTCTTTTATGCATCCCCGATTTTAATTGCTTCACTATTGGTGGCCATGCCCTCAACTGCCTAGGCCCTAAGCTCTAGAATTCCCTTTCTAAGCCCCTCTGCCTCTCTACCTCCCTCTCCTCCTTTAAGGCACTTCCTAGAACTACCTCTTTGACCAAGCTTTTGGTCTTCCATCCTAATATCTCCTTATGCGGCTCAGCGTCAAATTTCATTTGATATCGCTATTGTGAAATGC
The DNA here is from genome assembly GCF_036365525.1 of Heterodontus francisci. Taxonomy (NCBI): domain Eukaryota; kingdom Metazoa; phylum Chordata; class Chondrichthyes; order Heterodontiformes; family Heterodontidae; genus Heterodontus; species Heterodontus francisci. The sequence goes on from NC_090377.1 coordinate 48,263,687, forward strand.
TTTGGGGCATTTTACTTTGTTAAAGGAACTACATAAATGCGAAAGTTGTTGTTGGAGGCCAGCACACTTAGTGAGATGGGTGATATATGGACTACACTGAGGGGGAGGAGGATCCAGACTAGTTAGGTTGACTGACCCTCCAAAGAAATGGAAATTTAATTTTTAAAAATTGGCTGAGGAGGACATGGTTAATATAGGATTCCTAGGCAACACCACTCCCCTCTATGTATAAAAGAGCTTAATTACTTCTAACTTTGTTCAAGCTAAATTATATTAAAGACCTTTACTTCCAGTCAAAGTTTAGCTTGTGATCGTGCCATTTTTTTCCCATTAACTCAAATGTCCCCCTGGGGCTCTGTCTTCTCATTTACTCTATTTTTTCCCCGTATCAGTGAGCTCATCATCCAACCAATCTATTCTATTGCTGATAATTCCACCCTTCATTCATCAACTCCTTTCAGATTCACAATTCACAGCCTCCAGTTCTCTTGATCTCCTGATCTACTCCATTCCTTTAAATAGAGCAATGAAAATCTTAGGATAAATTCACTAATCTTCCAGCATGGAGTGAACTCAAAGGGAACACAGGTTGGGGAATTGGTGCTGCAGTATTATAATCATATCTCCTATTTGCACACCTTTTGAGCACAGCATCCTGTTGGGAGCACAAGGTCAGTGAATTTACACTCTTATTTCTTTCAGTTCCTCCAAGAAGCAGTTTTTCTTTGTCTTTCAGAAGTCTAACAATTGGCTCCCACCTCTTACCTTTGGTGGTACAACTCTTAATTCTTCTTCATGTATCAACATGCTTAGCTTCACTGTCAACTCTGATATCAAATGGAACTCCCATATCTCTCCAGAGGCTCAGTTTCTCCTTTTGTGCCAAAGCACTTCTTTCCCCTCATGAAGCCCAAGCATTTCTAAGATTTGAATCCTCACTCCTAAATCCGGCAGCCAGTTCTAACACCTCTCTTGCATTTTTGGAAGGCATACAGGAAATACCTATCCTCTTATAGGAAATCCCACTCTCATTTCTAGGCTGTATTACCTCTCTCTTTCTCTTTCTCTCCATTTGTTCTTTTTTGTTTTTATTTCATCTGTATAACTACATTTAGTGAGCTGATGATCTTTCCTTCTTGTTCCATCTAAACGTGCTGTACTGCATGTTTTCTTCTTTCCACATTCCCACTAGATCCTTTTCCAATCATCAAGTTTTCAAAACCAAGCTGATCATCATCCAATTACTGCTTTCTGATTTACCCCATCTCTTTTATTCTTTTCAATCTAGATGCTTCATCTTTTGTTTCTCAGTTTAACAAAAACTAAAATTTGCAGCCTGAAAATTCTAGAAATGTGGTAGGAAAGCTTTTCTGCTCAGTAAATCTAGCTGTTTACTGCCTATAGTTAATACACATGACAATTCCTGACAGCGTGCAGTTATTCACAACAGGTATATGTTGGCTGCAAAATTTGGCTCTGTAGTGCTCACAGTTTTGGCACTGCGGATGTCATTTTGGTCCCAAAATGGCATCCACGCCACACATGCAGACTTCCAGCACAGCCGAGCTTTTAGATTTAGATTTAGATTTAGAGATACAGCACTGAAACAGGCCCTTCGGCCCACCGAGTCTGTGCCAACCATTAACCACCCATTTATACTAATCTTACACTAATCCCATATTCCTACCACATCCTCACCTGTCCCTATATTCCCCTACCACCTACCTGTACTAGGGGCAATTTATAATGGCCAATTTACCTATCAACCTGCAAGTCCTTTGGCTGTGGGAGGAAACCGGAGCACCCGGAGAAAACCCACGCAGACACAGGGAGAACTTGCAAACTCCGCACAGGCAGTACCCAGAATTGAACCCGGGTCGCTGGAGCTGTGAGGCTGCGGTGCTAACCACTGCACCACTGTGCCGCCCGTTTGTCATTTTGGGGAAATTAATAGCAGAAGCGTTAGGGGCATATGGAGAAAGTATGCGCAGTAGGCAAATAGTGATGTCGGTTGGCATGTAACGCTGATTTGACTCCATGCAACCATTTCTGACCTTGCTGTTCCAGCTAATGCCCTCTCTTAAACAGGCACAGCATTCAGCAGCAGGAAGGCTCACCACCCCCCCACCCACCCCCACCTCCCCACCGCCAAAGGTGTCATCAACTACTTTCAGATTAGTTGCTGATTAATTTTTATTGGCTTTGTCGGAATTTGTAGAAGTGCTTGGTGGTTTGCAGAGTTGTTTAAAGTTAATGAAGTTGACAGGGAGTAGTGCTGCATGTGGAGAATGCCTTGGTTTTGATCTCAAGGTTTCTGGTCAGACCACTTACTCCCAGTCATGGGTGCTATTGTTAACATCCCCTTTGGACTGCAGCATGGGAGGGAAATGGAGCAGACACAACAGAGAAGAGGACAAACTGCTCACAGAGGGAGAAGGAAGAGAGGAAAAGGGCTCTCAGAAGGAGGATTTATCAATCTAGAGTCTTCAGGGAGGAATTCTGTAACCTCAGCCTAAGCCAGGAGAAATACGTGCATCGACTCCGTTTTATGCAGAAGGTGCTTCTGGAAATTTGCCACTTCTTGCAGGCAGACCTGCAACCTGCAAGGACAGCCAGTCACTCTGAAGGTAGCCCTGGCCCTGAATTTCTTTGTATCAGGATCCTTCCAGGCTGGAGCAGGCAACATCTCTAACATCTCCCAAATCACTGTCCACTGCTGCATAATGGAGGTGACTCTTTATGTCAGCAGAGGGGGGTTCAGTACCTTCTCTCTGATTAGAGAGAAGCAAGCTGAGCGTGCACATGGCTTTGCCAGGATAGCAGGCTTCCCCATTTTGTAGGATGCCATCGATTGCACACAGGTGGCTTTATGGGGGTCATACCTGGATGCTGAGATTTACTGCAACCACAAAGGTTACCATTCACTGAATGTGCAGTTGGTGAGCAACCATACTCAGCACATTATGCAGGTGAATGCCCACTATCCTGCAGCAGTCATGATGTTTTCCTTCTGTGTCAATCCGCTGTTTTCTCAGTATCTGAGACACCATGTCAAACCAGAGGGTGATTGCTAGGCGACAAGGTCTATTCACTTAACACCTGGCTCATGACTCTGTTGCACAATCCAAACACATGTGCAGCAACTGTATAATGTGAGCCATGCTGCACATGAAACATCATAGAGAGGACCATTGGGGTGCTCAAGAAATGGTTTCACTGTCTGGACTGCTCAAGAGGAGCCCTGTAGTACTCATCGGAGCTCCTTTGAGCACTGGTATCCACAGCCATGTTGACAGCCGTCTGAAACTGCATGACAACGAGTTGAGCTTGCATGACTTCAATCTGAGCTTCCACTGCAGCACTGACATTCTGGGTAGCTTCTGTTTGTGCAGCAATGAAAGCTGAAGCATCAGCCATCAGACGCTGCATCCTGGGCAGGGAATTAGCTACCACCTCCAAGCTGGAAAGAATGGGCTCCAAGCTCTGTGCAAAGCCTTGTGCCAAGTTGGTGCCAAACTCTTCCATGCTTCTTGACAGCAACAGTAGACTTTCTGGTCGGCCTGCTTATTCACCAAGCATTTCATTGTATATGCCCATCAGTCTTTTTCTGTACGCTGCTCCACCAAGGTTCTCATCTGAATCTTCAGCAACAGAATTTGTGTGCGACCTCCCCTCCAGGGAGTTGGCACCCATGCTTTCCTTTCCCTCTGTCCTGGCTGCAGGCCACACATGCTCAGGGTCCCACCATGAAAATTTCATGCAGTGCCAGTATCTGAGATGGTGGTTGCAAGTGTGAGATCACATGTTCCATCATTATCAGGGTCCTGCTCCTTCTGCACTTCATGCTTCTGCACCAGTGGTTGACCCCCTGGCAGTTCTTGGGAATCTGAAAGGAAAAAGAAACAAGGGATGAAAGGTAAGTTGGATGTGAGAAGGTGAATTATGTACGAATACACTGTCATCTTCAATGGTTTCAACCCCACTGCTGGCCATGGCATCAGTTGTGGCTGCATCAATGATTGCCAGCACCATCTCCTCCATGGGGGTGAGCGCATGTGACATCGCCTGCCCCCTGCCAGTTAGGTGCCTGCAGCTATGTGCCACCTTGTCCTGAAAGAGAGAAGGAGGTGTGTCACTGAGTGAGGTTCAATGTGTTTGGGTGATATGCCTGTCATAGTTGAATAGCTGGCAATGTGATCAAGCTGAGATATGTGGGTGTGAGGCTTGCAGCAGTGCTAAGTGTGTGAAGGTGCGGTAGGCTATGAATGTTTGGTATGAGTCGTGCTTGATATAGAATGTTGATAGGTGAGTGAAGTGGGGAGGTGAATTGAGCAGTATGTGAGGCTTGTGGTTCACTTGTAAGAATGAGTCATTTGAAGATTTTTTTATTTTTTTTATTTCCAAAATATACTTTATTCATAAAAATCTGCAAAAATTACATTGCCGAACAGTTTCAAACAGCACCAAAAAATACAAATATTGCAAGGGAGATCAGTTTCCTTCTATACTATCATGAGTTTCTTCACAACCCTTCCATTTCACTATTGTCATGCCAATTACAGTTTCACATTTACAGCAAATGAAAATATCAACGATACAGTTCGAGGGGTTTCCCATGGATCCAGCCCCTCAGTTCAGCTTGGTGGGGGGACCTTACACTGTGGTCTTTCCCCATTGAGCCTTTGCTGCGGCTGCACCAAGCTTTAGTGCGTCCCTCAGCACGTAGTCCTGGACCTTGGAATGTGCCAGTCTGCAACATTCGGTGGTGGACAACTCTTTGCGCTGGAAGACCAGCAAGTTTCGGGCAGACCAAAGGGCGTCTTTCACCGAATTGATAGTCCTCCAGCAGCAGTTGATGTTTGTCTCGGTGTGCGTCCCTGGGAACAGCCCGTAGAGCACAGACTCCTGTGTTACAGAGCTGCTTGGGATGAAACTCGACAAAAACCACTGCATCTCTTTCCACACGTGCTTTGCAAAGACACATTCCAGGAGGAGGTGGGAAACCGTCTCTTGCCCACCACAGCCACCGCGGGGGCATTGTGCGGAGGGGGCGAGATTTCAGGTGTGCATGAAGGATCTGACTGGAAGGGCCCTTCTCACCACCAGCCAAGCTACGTCTTGGTGCTTGTTTGAAATTTCTGGTGATGAGGCATTCCGCCAAATGACTTTGACGGTCTGCTCGGGGAACCATCCGACAGGATCCACCGTCTCCTTTTCCCGTAGGGCCTTGAGGACATTCCGTGTAGACCACTGCCTGATGGACCAGTGGTCAAAGGTGTTTTCCCGCAGAAACTGCTCCACGAAGGATAGGTGGTACGGCACAGCCCAACTGCATGGAGCGTTCCGCGGCAATGTGCCCAGGCCCATCCTTCGCAACACCGGGGACAGATAGAACCTCAGCACGTAGTGACACTTGGAGTTTGCGTACTGGAGATCTACACACAGCTTGATGCAGCCGCACACGAAGGTGGTCATCAGGATGAGGGCCATGTTGGGTACATTTTTCCCGCCCTTGTCCAGAGATTTGAACATCGTGTCCCTCCGGACCTGGTCCATTTTAGATCCCCAGACGAAGCGGAAAATGGCTCGGGTGACTGCCACAGCACAGGAGTGGGGTATGGGCCAGACCTGCGCCACGTAGAGCAACAACGTGAGCGCCTCGCAGCTGATGACCAGGTTCTTACCCACAATGGAGAGAGATCGCTGCCCCCACATGCCCAACTTTTGTCGTACCATGGCTACTCGCTCCTCCCATGTTTTGGTGCACGCCCCGGCCCTTCCAAACCATATCCCCAGCACCTTCAGGTAATCTGACCTGACGGTGAAGGGGACAAAGGATTGGTCAGCCCAGTTCCCAAAGAACATGGCCTCGCTCTTGCCGTGGTTAACTTTGGCTCCCGAGGCCAGTTCGAACTGGTCGCAGATGCTCATCAGTCTGCGCACGGACAGCGGATCTGAGCAGAAGACGGCGACGTCATCCATGTACAGGGAGGTTTTGACCTGAGTGCCTCCGCTGCCTGGGATTGTCACCCCTCTTATGCTCGCATCCTTCCTAATAGACTCAGCAAAGGGTTCAATACAGCAAACAAACAAGACCGGGGAGAGAGCCCTGTCTGACTCCAGATTTGATCAGGAAACGTTCCGATTCCCACCCGTTGATTGAGACTGCGCTACTGATGTTTGTGTAGAGCAGTTGGATCCAATTGCAGATTCCCTCCCCAAACCCCATTTTGGAAAGCACTGCATTCACTGACCTTGATCACCTGGGTGAGGTCATTAAACTTCTTCCAGCACTGTATCTAGGTCCTTGGGGCTACACTCCTTGCAGTGATAGTGATGGCTATCTGCTCCCATGGCCTTCTCAGGGAGGAGTTTTAACCTCAAAGAATGGGCGGTTTGAGTCCGTTGGAAGGTTAAAGTGTTAAAATAAAAATCACAACTCTAATCTGCCTCCAAACTGGTGGGACTGGGGGTGGGTGATCAACCCACTCCAAGAAGGCGGGTTGGCACTTTCAATATTATAATGAGGCTGAGCTTCATTTGTATTCACAATTTTGAATTGAACTGTGATGGCCGGGTTTCCCGAGCTTCGGACCTTGGGACTACACCCCTTCCAGGATCAACAACCCCATTCCCAAATCGACCCACTCCCCACCCCACCCCTCCCCCACTCCCAGGCACAAACGTACCTAGTCCTGTGACTTCCTCTGGACTGCTCCGCATCTGACTAGAAGCCAAGCTTGTCAATCAGGTTGGCTTCTGGGCCGGGAACTCACCCTTGATGTCACACACACACTGTGGAACTTTGCAGAGGAAGCCCCTGTAGGAAGTGGACCTCTTTCTTCCTGTCCACCTGCTGCACCAAGGCCTCCAATGCTGCATCAGAGAACCATGCAGAACCTTGCTGTCCTGTTCAGAGACTCTTGTCCAGCCACTTCCAGCATCTGCTGCAACCAGATTGCACCTCCCCTTTAAGAGGCGTAGACTGACTTTAAGTATGCAGGCTAGCTTTAAGCAGTGCTAAATGCGCACAAACTAGGGCCCCTTTCTGAGGCATGCAGCCATACAACAGCATGCGTAGCGCTGGACTGCATGCTAACATCATTTAAATTAGCAGGCAGCACGAAGTGCATTGTAACCAATTGGCAGAGATAAATTGCACATTGTGATCCCAATGCCTGTTTTCGGGCCTAATCCAATTTGTCCCCCATACTTTTTTGGGTCAGACACGCCAATGAGTCAGATCTTCAAAAAGTGTACTGGCACAATAAATAATGTCATCCTGACTTAATCTTTATTAACTATATTCAGGAGTCCTCCAAAATGTGTTTCTAATAGACAACAGACAGGAGACTTTGTTATGACTTCTGCAATGTTTTCCAGATTGTGATATTTGCTGTACAATGCTTGAGCAGTTGCTAAATTTTCACAATGAGCAAAACATCTTCAAAATGATGTTGAGACTGAAACCATAGAATACTTTAAAACAAAGGGGTGAAGTCATTGTGTGATTTGCAAACTGTCTGTTGCCTGAATAATGTGCCTGATATAACAGCATAACATGCTTTGATGTGAAGACAAAGGATTAAACAATGGTAAAAAAAAGCAAAATAATCAGATGCTGGAAATCTGAAACAAAAACAGAAAATGCTGGAAATACTTAGCAGGTCAGGCACAATCTGCAGAGAGAAAAGCAGAGTTAACGTTTCAGGTCGATGAACTGGCAAAGATTGGCTTTCGCTTGCTCATATACATTTCTAACCTTTGCCAGTTCGCCTCAAATGCGAGCTCAGCTTTTCTCTCCACAGATGCTGCCTGACCTGCTGAGTATTTCCAGCATTTTCTGTTTTTGAATCAAACAATGGTGCCTAATTGACACCTACAGGATATGTTATTTCTGTCCAGATAGTTTGTTATCTGATTACATTTTATTAAAGTGTGTCTGATACAAATGATGGTTTCCAGTTTTCATTTGATTGGGTTAAATCAATGCAATCATTCCATTGAAGCTGACAAATGCTTCACAGTTGCATGTGAGATCATATGAGGTGAGGTGAGAGTGACTGCCTTTGACATCAAGGCAGCATTTGACCGAGTATGGCATCAAGGAGCCCTAGCAAAACTGGAGTCAATGTGAATCAGGGGAAAACTCTCCACTGGTTGGAGTCCTACCTAGCGCAAAGGAAGATAGTTGTGGTTGTTGGAGGTCAATCATCTTAGCTCCAGGACATCACTGCAGGAGTTCCTCAGGGTAGTGTCCTAGGCCCAACCATCTTCAGCTGCTTCATCAACGACCTTCCTTCAATCATAAGGTCAGAAGTGGGGATGTTCGCTGATGATTGCACAATATTCAGCACCATTCGCGACTACTCAGGTACTGAAGCAGTCCGTGTAGAAATTCAGCAAGACCTGGACAATATCCAGGCTTGGGCTGATAAGTGGCAAGTAACATTCATGCCAAAAAAGTGCCAGGCAATGAGTATCTCAAACAAGAGTGAATCTAACTATCTGCCCTTGACATTCAACGGCATTACGATCACTGAATCCCCCACTATGAACATACTGAGGGTTACCATTGACCAGAAACTGAACTGGAGTAGCCATATAAATACCATGGCTACAAGAGCAGGTCAGAGGCTAGGAATTCTGTGGCGAGTAACTCACCTCCTAACTCCCCAAAGCCTGTCCACCATCTACAAGGCACAAGACGGGAGTGTGATGGAATACTCTCCATTTGCCTGGATGGGTGCAGCTCCAACAACACTTAAGAAGCGCGACACCATCCAGGACAAAGCAACCTGCTTGATTGGCACCCAATCCACCACCTTCAACATTCACTCCCTCCACCACTGACGCACAGTGGCAGCAGTGTATACCATCTACAAGATGCACTGCAGCAACAACATACCAAGGCTCTTTAGACAGCACCTTCCAAATGCACACCCTCTACCACCTGGAAGGACAAGGGCAAAAGATGCATGGAAACACCCACACCTGCAAATTCCCCTCCAAGCCACACACCATCCTGACTTGGAACTATATCGCCATTCCTTCACTGTCGCTGGGTCACAATCCTGGAACTCCCTTCCTAACAGCACTTTGGGTGTACCTACCCCACATGGACTGCAGCGGTTCAAGAAGACGGCTCATCATAACCTTCTCAAGGACAGTTAGGCATGGGCAATAAATGCTCTCCTCGCCAGCGATGCCCACATCCCATGAACGAATAAAAAAAATCCTGGAAACATTAGGGACTAAAAATGCGATTGGGTTTGAATTCTGGGCATGGGGAACACGATTTGTGATTACCCAATGCCCAATCAAGGTGATGCAGGCGGCATGCACATTTCTTGCTGCCTGCTGTTACGGTCAGGTGGGAAAGGGGTCTAGGGTTCCCTCTCAGCCTTCACCTGGTCTTACCGTATCAGCGTTTAAACACACTGTTTTTAGCTCCCCCTTGGTGAATCCTTGTTCACTGCATTCCAATTATAAGGCAAAGAAACCAGCACAAACAGGTTATCTTAGTTTTAAAGAAGAAAGGTTGAAATTTATTAAACAAACTCTAATTCGAATCCACGACACGCCTACGCTAGCTTGCATACGCGCTACACACATGCAGATCAAGACTGAAAAGAGCAAAGAAAATAAAGTGGAAAGGTTTGAGGCAATCTCTGAAGAGGGTTTTTGTTATGGTTCTTCGAGCTCACTGTAGAGTCCTTGATTGTAGGTAGATCTTGCTCTTCATTGGAGCCCAGTATTCTTCTTAAACCTTGTTCGCTGTTGGAGACCTTTCTCTCTTGGGGTTCATGTGTCTTCAGTGGATTTGTAGTTCTGTGAGAAAGAGAGGGAGAGCCAGACAGGAGCATACTGCAGTCTATCTGTTCAAAAACTCTTGGCACAATTCAGAAAAACCAGGTTGCCAAGTAGGCTAGTCATGTGGCCGGCTGGTCTGACCACATCGGTTTGTAGATTCAGCCATCCCAGAGGTCATCCTAAAATTTGACCTTCCTCACCTTCAATGTCTGGGGCTCAAAGTCCATTGTGGGTTAAATTGGATAAGGGGAGTAACCCCTTTCTCTTCCCAAGCACCGTCTGTTAATGTGCAAATGTCTTTCCAGCCAAGGGCCTGGTGATTTTTTTTTTTAAACAAGTCCTTTCTTCACTTCAGCAACAGTTTTCAAAATCAATGTTCATATGACAAAATTAATGTGCCTCATTCTTGGCAGGTGGGAGGTCTGCAGGACACTGCTCATCACCATGATTGTGGGTTGCAGCCCAGCGCTAAACATGCTGCTGAGTAGCTGCACACTGAGCAGGGGTCCCACGTACGTGTGTGGCTAGCAGGAGTCACAGCTAGCCTGCACTGCTTGAAGCCAGCCTGCACCTCTTAAAGGGGAGGTGCATTCAGGCTGCAGCAGGTGTTGGAGCTGTATCAAAAAGTGTTTCTCACAAGGAACAAAAAGATTGCAAATGGAGCAGTGGAACAGAGAAAGGGCCCTCAGATTCTCTGTTACTGTGTTGGAGGTCTTAGTCCAGGAGGTGGAAAGGAGGAAAGATGCCATTTTTCTGCAGGGGGTCAGGAGGCCCACCAGGCATACACTGCAAAGGGAATGGGAGCAGATACCGGCCCTGAGGACCTGGCTGCAAAATTTCCATTGACCTCACACGAGTGGTCAAGGTCAGTGAATACATCTTGACATGTCATCTCCTACCCACCACACCACCAACCTCACACACTGCTCAATGCACCACACCCTCATTACTAACCCATCAGCAATCCCTTGCTATTAGGATTCATGCCTAACATTTATATGCTCCACCTCACCCTCACACACTTACAACTGCCACACCCACGTCTCATAGCTGCCACATACTTCCAGCTATTCAGCTATGACAGACACATCATCCAAATACATTGCAACACGCTCATTGACATTCTTCCCTTTCTCCTGCCTGACAACATGGCACAAAACAGGAGGGAGCAGCATTCTATGATTCTATTTAGGCTGGGTATCTCTCTGCAATTGGCACAGACATGATGGGCTGAATGGCCTCCTTTCTGTGTCATAAATTTTCTATGATTCTATGATGCCCAATGATGAAAGGCAAGATAAAGGGCACACATCTGAGGAAGAAGCCCCATCGCTTGGTCTGGCACTCGTAGCCAATAGCTCGGATACTGGCATTGCCAATACTTAGAAGATAGGATAGAGGTGGGAGCAGCATGTGATGAGTCACTCAGAACAAGTTGCCTGCAGCCAGAATAGGGGGAAAGAATAGCCCATGTGCCAGCTCACTAAAGGACAAGATCATAGACAAGTTCTTCTGCAGAGGACTCAGATGAGGACTTTGATCAGGTGGCGTACAGGAACAGGCTGATGGAAATACACACAGAGATGCTTGGTGCATTGGCAGGCCTGAGAGAAATCCTGTTGTCACTATCAAGGAGTATGGATGTGTCCTGCTCAGAGCTTTCCAGTGCAGTGGGCAACTCCATAACAGCACTTGCATACCCGGCTGTGGTGCAGCATCTGATTACCAATGTCTCAGCTTCCATTGCATCAAAGGCAGAAGTCACCCAACATCTGAGTGCTGCTCTGGAGGCACAGCCAGAGGTCATGAGATTCATGCTTGTTGCCATGCATGTTCAGACTGCTGCCATCATGGCTGCAGATTTCAGTACTCAAAGGGGCATGCAGGCTCTCACAACAGTCCAGCAATCTGTGCTCCGACAGATTACTAGGATTGCTGAGGAACTGCTCCAGGGGAGTGGCAGTGGCTCCATGGTGCAAAAACCTGCTGTCTTCTCTCAAGAAAACAGCATTCGTGCTCCCAGCACTGTCGTTCATCCAATGCCCCTGCTGATGCCTCTCAGCCAGCCAGCCCAGTCTGCTGTCACCCACGCTGAGGTGGTGCAGTCCGAAGCCAGGCCCTCAAGGTTATCCTGCAAGGACACCTGCAGTCTCCCCAACTGGAAGCCAGCAGCTTTCCACCAGACATGCTGCAACCACTGGGGTAGCAATGCATAGACGCACTAGGTCAGGCAAAGGCATAAAAAAGACAGACACTAAGGGAATGAACAAGGGTGAATAGTTCAGTTTTGCATGTATTATAGGAAGTGTTGTTAGATAAAGTTGTTATGGAATGGTTTTCCTGTGGTGTCTTTTATTTCAGGATTTTGGCCAAGGGAGATGATCTATAGCAGATGGATTGAAAAGTGGGGAATTGTGAAGCAAAAGTGATACAGGGAGGTTTTCAGGGGAACTGGAGTCTGATCAGCCGCTCACGAACAGCTCATCCAGAGCGATGGTGTCCCAGATGTCTCCTTCTTTCCTCCTCCTCCTCCTCTTCCTCCTCCTGGGGTGCTTGCCAAAGTTGTGGAGGCAAGGGCTGCACCCTCATGAGAGCCAGGTTGTGTAAAACGCAGCGGATACCATGAATTTGGAGACATGTTCCTGCGAGTATTGGCTTCCCCAGAGGGTTTCAGGCAGTGGAACCATTATTTGAGAATGCTGTTGGATTTCTCCATGATATTCCTGGTCTCAGAATGGTTCTCACCATATAGGCACTGTCCACGTGTGGTCGGGTGGCAGAGGGGAGTCATGAGCCAAGTATAGAGCGGGTAGCCCTTGTCACCAAGCAGTTGCCTTCTGGTTTGTTGTGTTGGTTTAATATGTGGGAACAGCTGGCAGGCACAGGATAAAAGCATTGTGGTTGCTGCCAGGACAGCGGGCATTCACCAACATGAAGTTCACTCATGGTCGCAGGCCAACTGCATGTGGAACACTTTCAGTTTCAGTACCTTTCTCCCTATAAATGTGGCACCCACACAGCCAGGTGTGTGCAGTCAATAGCCCCCTGCACCATTGGGAATTCTATTATCCTGGTAAACCCACGTGCCCCCTTCTCCTGCTTCTTTCTCCTTAGAGTGAAGGCTACAAAGTCCAGTTTTACTTGCATACAGGTTCTCAGTGATCTCCCTGATTCAGTGATGCACTGCGAACTGTAGGATGTTGGTGATGTCACTGGCTCCAGCCTAGAAGGATCCTGAGGCATAGAAATTGAAGGCCACAGTGACCTTGATGGTCAATGACAGCACCGTCCTTGCCCTACTTTGAGTCTGATAATCCGATTGGAGGAGGTGTCATAATTCAGTGACCACCTCTTTGGTGAACCATAGCTGCCTCAGACACTGCTCCTGGCTGAGACAGAGCCAGGAGAAGTGCTCTGTAAATAGTCCAGGTGGCTATGGCCTTCTATTGAGAGCCCTCTCCCTTCGCACTCTGCAAACATACTTGACCTCGCCCTCATCAATCTGCCTGCCGCAGATGCATCTGTCCATGACAGTATTGGTAGGAGTGACAGGCATTGTGGAGATGAAGTCCTGCCTTCATATTAAGGATACCCTCCTTCGTGTTGTGTGGCACTACCACCGTGCTAAATGTGATAGATTTCGAACAGATCTAGCAATGCAAAACTGGGCATTCATGAGGCGCTGTGGGCCATCAGCAGCAGCAGAATTGTACTCAACCACAATCTGTAACAAAAGAACAAAGAACAAAGAAAATTACAGCACAGGAACAGGCCCTTCGGCCCTCCAAGCCTACGCCGATCCAAATCCTCTATCTAAACCTGTCGCCTACTTTCTAAGGGTCTGTATCTCTTTACTTCCTGCCCATTCATGTATCTGTCTAGATACATCTTAAAAGACGCTATCGTGCCCGCGTCTACCACCTCCGCTGGTAATGCGTTCCATGCACCCACCACCCTCTGCGTAAAGAACTTTCCACGCATATCCCCCCTAAACTTTTCCCCTTTCACTTTGAACTCGTGTCCCCTTGTAATTGAATCCCCCACTCTGGGAAAAAGCTTCTTGCTATCCACCCTGTCTATACCTCTCATGATTTTGTACACCTCAATCAGGTCCCCCCTCAACCTCTGTCTTTCTAATGAAAATAATCCTAATCTACTCAACCTCTCTTCATAGCTAGCGCCCTCCATACCAGGCAACATCCTGGTGAACCTCCTCTGCACCCTCTCCAAAGCATCCACATCCTTTTGGTAATGCGGCGACCAGAACTGCACGCAGTATTCCAAATGTGGCCGAACCAAAGTCCTATACAACTGTAACATGACCTGCCAACTCTTGTACTCAATACCACGTCCGATGAAGGAAAGCATGCCGTATGCCTTCTTGACCACTCTATTGATCTGCGTTGCCACCTTCAGGGAACAATGGACCTGAACACCCAAATCTCTCTGTACATCAATTTTCCCCAGGACTTTTCCATTTACTGTATAGTTCACTCTTGAATTGGATCTTCCAAAATGCATCACCTCGCATTTGCCCTGATTGAACTCCATCTGCCATTTCTCTGCCCAACTCTCCAGTCTATCTATATTCTGCTGTATTCTCTGACAGTCCCCTTCACTATCTGCTACTCCACCAATCTTAGTGTCGTCTGCAAACTTGCTAATCAGACCACCTATACTTTCCTCCAAATCATTTATGTATATCACAAACAACAGTGGTCCCAGCACGGATCCCTGTGGAACACCACTGGTCACACGTCTCCATTTTGAGAAACTCCCTTCCACTGCTACTCTCTGTCTCCTGTTGCCCAGCCAATTCTTTATCCATCTAGCTAGTACACCTTGGACCCCATGCGCCTTCACTTTCTCCATCAGCCTACCATGGGGAACCTTATCAAACGCCTTACTGAAGTCCATGTATATGACATCTACAGCCCTTCCCTCATCAATCAACTTTGTCACTTCCTCAAAGAATTCTATTAAGTTGGTAAGACATGACCTTCCCTGCACAAAACCATGTTGCCTATCACTGATAAGCCCATTTTCTTCCAGATGTGAATAGATCCTATCCCTCAGTATCTTCTCCAGCAGCTTCCCTACCACTGACGTCAGGCTCACCGGTCTATAATTACCTGGATTTTCCCTGCTACCCTTCTTAAGCAAGGGGACCTCATGACCCAGCATATCCCCCACTCTACCATTACCATCAAGCCAGGAGACCATCCTTGGTTCAATGAAGAGTGCAGGAGGGCATTCCAGGAGCAGCACCAGTCATATCTCAAAATGATGTGTCAACCTGGTGAAGCTACAACACAGGACTATCAGTGTGCCAAATTGCATAGCAGCATGCGATAGACAGAGCTAAGTGATCCCATAACCAAAGGATCAGATCTAAGCTCTGCAGTCCTGCCACATCCAGCCCTGAATGGTGGTGGACAATTAAACAACTAACTGGAGGAGTTGGCTCCACAAATATCCTCATCCTCACTGTTGGGGGAGTCCAGCACATCAGTGCGAAAGATAAGGCTGAAGCATTTGCAACAATCTTCAGCCAGAAGTGCCGAGTTGATGATCCATCTTGGCCTCCTCCTGAAGTCCCCAGCATCACAGATGCCAGACTTCAGCCAATTCAATTCACGACGCGTGATATCAAGAAACGACTGAAGGCACTGGATACTGCAAAGGCTATGGGCTCTGACAATATTCTGGCAATAGTACTGAAGACCTGTGCTCCAGAACTTGCCGCACCCCTAGCCAAGCTGTTCCAGTACAGCTACAACACTGGCATCTACCCTGCAATGTGGAAAATTGCCCAGGTATGTCCTGTACAAAAAAAGCAGGACAAGTCCAACCCAGCCAATTACCGCCCCATCAGCCTACTCTCAATCATCAGTAAAGTGATGGAAGGTGTCATCAACAGTGCCATCAAGCGGCACTTGCTTAGCAATAACCTGCTCAGTGACACTCAGTTTGGGTTCTGCCAGGGTCACTCAGCTCCTGACCTCATTACAGCCTTGGTTCAAACATGGACAAAAGAGCTGAACTCAAGAGATGAGGTGAGAGTGACCGGCCTTGACATCAAGGCAGCATTTGACTGAGTATGGCATCAATAGCCGTAGCAAAACTGAGGTCAATGGGAAGCCAGGGGGAAAACCCTCCACTGGTTGGAGTCATACCTAGCGCAAAAGAAGATGGTTGTGGTTGTTGGAGGTCAATCATCTGAGCTCCAGGACATCACTGCAGGAGTTCCTCAGGGTAGTGTCCTAGGCCCAACCATCTTCAGCTGCTTCATCAATGACCTTCCTTCAATCATAAGGTCAGAAGTGGGCATGTTCGCTGATGATTGCACAATGTTCAGCACCATTCGTGACTCCTCAGATGCTGAAGCAGTCCGTGTAGAAATGCAGCAAGGCTTGGACAATATCTAGGCTTGGGCTGATAAGTGGCAAGTAACATTCGCGCCACAGAAGTGCCAGGCAATGACCATCTCCAACAAGAGAGAATCTAACCATCTCCCCTTGACATTCAATGGCATTACCATCGCTGAATCCCCCACTATCAACATCCTAGGGGCTACCATTGACCAGAAACTGAACTGGAGTAGCCATATAAATACCATGGCTACAAGAGCAGGTCAGAGGCTAGGAATTCTGCGGCGAGTAACTCACCTCCTAACTCCCCAAAGCCTGTCCACCATCTACAAGGCACAAGTCAGGAGTGTGAGGGAATACTGTCCACTTGCCTGGATGGGTGCAGCCCCAACAACACACAAGAAGCTCGACACCATCCAGGACAAAGCAGACTGCTTGATTTGCACCCCATCTACAAACATTCACTCCCTCCACCACTGACGCACAGTGGCAGCAGTGTGTTCCATCTACAAGATGCACTGCAGCAATGCAGCAAGGCTCCTTAGACAGCACCTTCCAATCCTGCGACCTCTACCAACTAGAAGGACAAGGGCAGCAAATGCATGGGCACACCACCAGCTGCAAGTTCCCGTCCAAGTCACACACCATCCTGACTTGGAACTATATCGCGTTCCTTCACTGTTGCTGGGTCAAAATCCTGGAACTCCCTTCCTGACAGCACTGTGGGTATACCTACCCCATATGGACTGCAGCGGTTCAAGAAGGCAGCTCACCACCACCTTCTCAAGGGCAATTAGGGATGGGCAATAAATGCTGGCCTGGCTAGCGATGCCCACATCCCATGAATGAATAAAAAAAAACATTGCTTCCCCTCTCTGCTGCCTGTGCTCCATCTCCCTGTCATGCTGCTGCCCAAGTGGGCCCGCAACCATAGCCCCCAGGAGTGAAAGCAGGTTTTCTGCTGCCAGGCCTTCAAACTCCACTGAACTCCTGGAAAAATACCATTCCTTTCTGACTCCAATAATTGTTATACCTCCTCCAACAACCCAGTACACAGGACTTCCACTAACTCTGCAGCAGCAAAAGAAAGTCAAAACAACTCACTTGAAAGTCCAATGCTGATCCCTCTAAATATTACTAACTGGGGGGCGGGGGGGGGGGGGGGGGGGGGTGGTGGAGAAGGGTCCTCCTGCAGCTGAAATCATGTTCAGCTGTGAGTGTTTAAGAGAGGGCATTGACAAAATCTGCAAGGTCCACCCTGCATGCATCCAGGGCAGGCATGGACACCCACACAATCAGCCTTCCAAGCGCAGGCTGTGTCATAAGTGACCCGAAGCAGATCGGCTGCCATTTTCAGCCCCTCTGGGGTCCTTAACATTAACAGCAGCTAATTCTGGACTTGTTGTTTATAGAACTGACATGCTTACCTGGAACACAGACACAATGATCTTGAATTCCACATGAACATGGTTTTATCTTTAAAATCAAACTTTCTTGTTAAACTTAACATTCAGATTAAAATTTCTCAAAATATTGTTTTCTTTCATTTGCTGTTTGCTTAACTTTATGCTTCAGCTGCTAACTGATTACATATAAGAAGTCTATTTAATTTATATTTGAACAAATCTGCAGTAAAATCGTAAATAACTACAACTGCAAACCTTAAATTTAAAAATAAGCTATTATCATTTTCTGGTTAGGATGACTTCAGAATAATATTACCTTATTTTCTCATTTGCCATCACTAGAATTTTAATGCTTAATTGCATTTTGAGTATAGAACATTATTTGAGTTACACTATAATATAAAAATTTGTACTCAAGAGTTCCTCTGATGTTAGAAGTACCAAGAACATAGCTTGAATGCTGTGTGACTGATATTTGAAACCAGTAATTGTATTCAAATCAAAGGCCGGCAGCTCTTTAACTGAGCAGCACTACTACGGAGGCAGTGGACCCAGGCCACAGGTAGGTCAGCGCTGGAGGGGTCTCACGGGGTGGAGGCCATGAGGTGGGGAGGGGAGGGGTGTGTGTAACGGGGTCGGCAGCAAGGGCAGGGGTGGTGGCTCTCAGTGTCGCCGCCCCCCCCCCCACCCCCAACTGATGCTGGGTCCCTCGTTGAGGCACAAAGTGCCTTTTAATGATGGACAACACCCCACCCCCCCCAACCCAGAGTCACCAAGCAATCTGCACGTTGTTTTTTTGCTGTGCTCCCCATGCAACAACAGGCCCACCCACTGCCTGGCTAATTGCAGTGGCAGCATTAGGAGGCCCTTAATTGGACATTATTGCTCACTTAAGGGCCTCAATTGGCATTTAATTTTGGTGGAGGCGGAATGGTGGTGGAGTCCACCCCCACAATCATCCCATTCGATGACACGTTCTCCCTCCCGTCTAAACCTGCTGCAGGGGAAAGCATAAAATTACCCCTCCAGATCTCTGACTCTGAATTCTGGATTGATAATATTTGTGTCTGTTGGTTGGCACCTCTCTATAAGGAGCCATACTACCCTTCCCTCATATAACTATCATATTGGTTTGTATAATGATGATTACGGCCATGGAAAAGAGTGTTCACATTGCACCTGTCAAACTGATAATCAGCCTGCAAATCCTTCCACTACTTCCCTTGATTCTCCAAGGGAATGGAACTGAGTGAACTGTTCTTTCAGAGAGCTGGTGCAAACAAAATGGGCCGAACGGCCGCCTTCTGCACTGTAACAATTATGTGAAGACTGCGAAGAATGACAACTCATTTCACCTCAGTTTTTTTTATGTGTTGCAGTATTTGTCTTCTCTAAGTATAGGACCCTGTTTTCGTTCCTTATTTCTCCAGGCCAGGAACTAAATGTGACTATGATCATGGATGATCACTGATCATATATCTGCTTACAGGCACTCAGAACCGTTGACCAAGTGATGACTTCCTCCTATAACACGGAGCAGAGTGGACCCTTCCTACAGTAATCTGGCTGAGATCAGCAACTCAGGAGAGTGAGAAATGGAACCTGTCATCCAGATCAGAGGGGAGAGTTTCCGCTTGATTTCACTTGCTCAATCCAGCCAAACTAGCGCAAAAGATAGGAAATTTTAAATATGAAAGAGTTATGCCCAAAACCACTTACACTCGTGTTTTTCATGCTCTTTTACACTGGTTCAAGATTCAATCCCGCCAGATCAGGCCTCACTCACAAAGCTGACTATTGTAGTCAATGGAACTGAATATCAGGCCTGCATATGATGGGCACAAGATCCAATACAGTCTGTTCTGTGTCACTGCCTGATATGTATTTCTACCCCTGAATCCCCCCTTATAGAAGTGTGTTATATTATCTAAGCTGGAATATAGATTACTAACCTGAAGATAAAAATAAACTATATTTTGTGTTTCTAAGTAAATTGTATTTAATGTTTGGTAAGTTGGCGGTTAGGGGCAAGGGTGTTGGGGGAAAATCAAGCAGGGTGTATAAGAGGAGACCGATTCACTACTGCATTTTTCACACTCCTGCCGATGTTGAATTTCACTACTCACTCCCCCAATTTGCTTGTAAATCATTGTGCTTGAATTTAGCAACAGTTTTTGAGCCCTTATTTTTACAGAAGTCTGGTGGCAGAGTTTTCTGGTGTGTTTTAAATGCATTTAGGCTTCATTGAGTAAAGATTCTGGGGGAAAAATTCAACTTGAGGTCAACTATTTTGCACCTAAACAATGTGTGGTTAGGTATTGAAAGATGGGGGAGGAAGACACATTGGCCACCTGATTGATGCCCATGGCCCACCTGATGCCATATTCAGGCCAGCTGTAAATGGGCGAGCAACCCAAACACTGAAACAGGCTTAAGGTCAATTCCCTATACAAATCCAATTGTAGGACCCTGATGTAAAATTCAGGTACAAATGTGCATAGCTTGCGCAATGTAAGATCTGTTAAGTTGTACGATGTCTTGAGTGGCCTAACAGCAGTCCTTAAAGTGATAATTGGACACCACTCAAAAAGCAGTCACAATGCTTTTTTGAAGTTACAATTTGTGGAAACAAAAGGAGTGTTCCTCCTGGTTCTGCTAGTAGTACTGTAGATCACTGTCAGCCTGATCCTGCCCCTATCAGGACCACCTCCACCCTGCCCCACCCCACTGTTCACCTAATTTCCTCCTTGGTCCTTACCTGTGGGCCAGATCCATGTTGGAGCTGGCTGAATTGTCCAGGCCCCAACCAGCAAGCTGCATTGGCTGGTCAATGGCATATGTAGCTAATATGTAGATGAGGACTAATTTGCTGCTCATCTCGAGCTGACGGCTGCATACTCCATGCTCACCGTCCATTTCCTGTCGGTTCCAGCACTTGACCAATATCTTCCCCATAAGTACAAAAGAGAGATAAATCATAAGCAGCATAGAAACAAATGAGTCATGCTTCTCCTTAACTATAGATAGGAAATTCTATTTATTTTACATCCCTTTGTGATGTTCCTTCCATATTTCTGTTGTTGCATCAATATTTTATGCTTTTTTTTTTCAATCTAAATGTACAATGTTGCATGATGGTGTTAACAAATGTGATGAAACTATTTGATCAGTTCCAAATGCTTTGTACGATGCTGTAAGTTTCATAGTTACTTTGATGATAAAAATTTTTATGTACCTGCAGATACTGAAGGCAAACATTTCCATATAGTAAATAGATATATTTGGCCTATTCTACCCTATGCCAATCAAATACCCATGAATGGTTAATATGCAGAAAACATATTAAAAATATAGTTGACAGTCTACAGAGGGAGCTGACATCTTCATGAAGAAAGTATATCATACTGAGTGATTGCTCATGAACCACTATAGATGTTGAAAACCTTTTAAATCAAAGGGAAGAAAATTGGATACCCCCTGGAAAATGGGAGGATAGCCCAGGGAAAACATGCTGCCTGCTAATTTAAATGATTTTAGCATGAAGCCCAGTGCTAAATGTGCTGCTAAGTTGCTGCCCACCTCAGTGAGGGGCCCACTTCTGTGCAAGGCTAACACCACTTAAAGATAGTTCCCAACTTAAAGCAGCCTGCACCTCCTAAAGGGGTGATGCATTCTAGCTGGTCCAGGTGCTGGAAATGGCTAGGGAAGAGAGTCTGAACTGACTAATGGTGTAACAGGGTGGATAGCATGCTGCAAGGTTGTCAGAGGCAGCACCAGAGTGCTAGGTGCAGGAAATAGAGAAGAGAAAAGATGTCCTCTATCCAAAGGGTGCCAAGAGGCCCTTCAGGCAAACTCTGAGAAGGCAATGCATGCAGGTCAATGCCAGGAGTGTAGCCCCGTGAACCTGAATGCAGTGCCACAAAAAGTTCAATGACCTCACATGAATGTTTAAGGCTAGTGAATGCATTTTCAACTGAACTACAGGACTTAGACACGCCCAATTCACCACCCACCCTTCACTCGTCTACTAACAATCTTTTTCAATCACATTTCAACAACAACAACTTATATTCATATAGAGCCTTAAATGTACTAAAATGTCCCAAGGCTCTTCAAAGGAGTATTATAAAACAAAATATGACACTGAGCTACATAAGGCGATATTAGGTCAGATGACCAAAAGCTTGGTCAAAGGACTAGGTTTTAAGGAGTGTCTTAAAGGAGGAAAGCGATCTGGAGAGGCAGAGAGGTGTAGGAGGGAATTCCAGAGCTTAGGGCCAAGGCAACTAAAGCCGCAACTACCAATGGGGATGCTCAAGAGGCCAGAAATAGATGAGCACAGATATCTGGGAGGGTTGTGGGGCTGGAGGAGAATACGAGATAGGGGCTGGATTTTACGAGCTCACCGCTGATCTTACTGGTGAGCTCAGAAATTGGTGGCACGCCCGCGTGGGCGCACGCTAAAGAGCTGCCACAAACTTCCGCGTGGCAGCTCATTTAAATGGCTGGGGCAGCCCACCCCCAATCACGTGAAGTGGGGGCGCTGTCCGTCACCGGTGATGGCTTCAGCTGTCTGTGCACAGGTGCTGGCGCCATTTCTAAAGGACAGCCAGCCCTGCTGGCACATTTAAATTTTTAAAGAAGTAACCCCAAAAAAATTTAAATAAATAAATGTATAATGTCCCCCAGCTGCATCCTTCCTTCTGGGCAGGTGCTTTTAGATGCCTTATCCTCTGTTTTCTGCCCCTGCGATGTGGAGGGGGGAGGAGGGGGTTGGTGCCAACCCCATTCAAATCCAGGGCACTGAGTGCCCACTCTCCTTGTCACCTTCCCAGTGCTGAGTGTCGAGTCGCCCTTTGCCCTGCTGACCCACTTATGAGACCAGGGTGATGCTCTGGGGCAGCGACGGCTGGCCCCCCACTCTGTACCTGTCTCCCTTAAGATGATGCATTTCTGAAGATGCGGGTAACCTGTGCGCCCCCTTAATAATTTTAACCTCAAACCCTAAATGAGCATTTAAACAGTTTTAATTGGCCTCAATTGGGAGGACAGTGGGATTCCTGTGCTGCCCTCCCCCCCCCCCCCCCCCGCCCTGGTGATTATTGCTGGTGCCAGGAACGGCACCTTGAAATTGAAACGCCGGCTGTGCCAGTATTTTTGGACCCCCACCTGTTCCCCCCGCCCCCCAATTCCGTTCCTGACTTAGAGTGTGGGGGGGCCAAAAATTCATCCCCACATTTCTAACAGCTGATACTTCAGGTCCTACCTTCACTGTTCAGAAGGATTAGTTCCTTGGGAAAATTACCTATGTTTTCAAGTCTAAAAAATGAGAATGAGTTCAAGTCAAATAGTCTGTTTACATTCATGGCCAGGAAATTCCTTGGGGCTGCTCCCAATGTTCCCGAACCAGCAGTGTAACTTCAGCAGAAGTATGGCAGAATCCCAGTGTATGCTGTAAAAGGAGTTTTCACTGCACTTATGGCAAAATAACACTCCCAGAGCTGAAGCAACTCTGAGAAATTATCTTGTTTATGTTATCTATATCTCCAAATGTTGTAAAAACCTGGATCATGTCCCTATTCTATCATCTCTTCTCCAATGAAAACATGTTTGGCACTGTGAGTCAATCCTCATAACTAAGACAGCTTAATGCCAGAATCTTCCTTGATACTCTTCTCTGAATCCTCTCCAAAACATATCTTTTAGTAGGCAAGATGTTCAAAACGGCACCAGATATTCCAAATATTGCCTCTTCAATGATCTATAATAAATGAAATTAATTTCTTTAGAGTGGAAATCAAATGTCCTTCAGATTCAGTCCTGTAATTGTTTAGAATTACTAACAGATAAATGCTGGAAGTACACAGCAGATCGATTAAAGAATTATTAGGCTAGTATTTTAGGTGTCAGGACCCTTTCTCAGAACTTTCAAAGTTTTGGGTCAATAGTGACTTTTAAGTCTGGTTAACTTGCAAGGAGTTGCTGTATCAGAAATTTGTGATTTGATTACATTTCAGGTTGTTAAGTACATCACGTTACTACTTCTTTGAGGATGAACATTTTAAGTTAGTTTCTCCTTCCAATTTTTTTGAGTCAACAGCAAGCAACATCCCTGACTAAGAGGATGATTAACTGAACTTCTCTCAGGCATCTATTAATGCCACATGCAAAGTAACCATTACCAGATATGTGATAACAAATTTGGAGATTATTTCTTTAAGCATATAGCTGGCTTTAGTTCAGCATTGTTGCACAGCAGCACAGCTCAGATCAGAAATTCAACATGTATGGTATGGTATGGATTGAGAATTGGTTAACAGACAGAAAACAGAGAGTAGGAATAAACGGGTCATTCTCAGGATGGCAGGCTGTTGTGAGTGGGGTACTGCAAGGATCAGTGCTGGGACCACAGCTGTTCACAATCTAGATAAATGATTTGGATGTGTGGACCAAATGTAATATTTCCAAATTTGCTGATGACACAAAACTAGGTGGGAATGAAAGTTGTGAGGAGGATGCAAGGAGGCTTCAAGGGGACTTGGATAGGCTAAGTGGATGGGCAAGAATATGGCAGATGGAATATACTGTGAATAAGTGTGAAGTTATCCTCAGAAAGACAGAGTATTTCTTAAATGTTAAGAGGTAGGAAGTGTCGATGTCCAAAGGGACCTGGGTGTCCTTGTTCATGAGTCACTAAAAGTTATTTGCAGGTGCAGCAAGCAATTAGGAAGGCAAATAGTATGTTGGCCTTCATCGCAAGGGGGTTTGGAATGCAGGAGTAAAGAAGTCTTGCTGCAATTGTATAGAGCCTTGGTGAGACCACACCTGGAGTATTGTGTACAGTTTTGGTCTCCTCATCTAAGAAAGGATATACTTGCCATAGAGGGATTGGAATGGAGGTTCACCAGACTAATCCCTGGGATGGCAGGATTGTCTTATGAGGTGAGATTGAGGAAACGGAGCTCTAGAGTTTCAAAGAATGAGAGATAATCTCATTGAAACGTATAAAATTCTTGCAGGGTGTGACAGGGTGGATGCAGATAGAATGTGAGTCCAGAACCAGGGGACACAGTCTCAGAATAAGCGGCAGGTCATTTAAGATAGATGAGGAGGAATTTCTTCACTCAGAAAGTGGTGACTCTTTGGAATTCTCTACCACAGAGGGCTGTGGAAGCTCAATCATTGAGCATGGTCAAGAAAGAAATCTATGGATATCTGGATACTAATGACATCAAGAGATATGGGAATAGCGCGGGAAAGTGGCGTTGAGGTAGATGATCAAATGGAATTTTGGCATTTATTGTTAAAGGAGTAGAGTATAAAAGTAGGGAAGTGTTGCTGCAACTATACAAGGCATTAGTGAGACCGCGCCTGGAGTATTGCATACAGTTTTGGTCCCCTTACTTGAGGAGGGATGTAGTTGCATTGGAGGCAGTTCAGAGGAGGTTCACTAGATTGATTCCAGAGATGAGGGGCTGGATTTTACCCCAGGTGGACGGGAATTCGCCATCGATGCAAAAGTCGGTGGCGAACCTGCTTCCGCCTAGCCTGGGGATCCGTCCCGTATTTTACGGGTCCCCAGGCTTTAATTGTCTCGAGGCGGGACTTCCGCTCACTTGAGGGAGGAGATCCCACCTCAGTGAGCTACCGGCCAATCAGCGGGCTGGCAACTCTTAGTCCCAGCAGCGCCACCAGGAGTGGTGGCCACTGCTGGGACTGCAACCCAGCCGACGCCATGGAGCCTAGAGAGTGGGTAAGTCGGGGCATGCCTCACCAGGGGGATCAGTCGATGGTTGTTTGGGGGGAGGGGGTCGTGTTGGGTCCCGGGGGTGGGTTGGGAGGCAGGGGCGGCCCTCAATCGGGCACCCTGTGCCCAACTGCCATGGCCCCCACCTCCCCAGGACGCGGAAAGGCCAGCAGCTTTCGCTGGGCGGCCTTTCACGCACCTAGCACGCCCGCTTGCCACAGGTAAAATACCCGTGGAGGTGGGCGAGGGCCCTTGAGTGGCCATTATGTGGCCACTTAAGGGCCTTGATTGGCTCCGGGTGGGCGGGCCGTTTCCTCCCCCCGCCCAACCGCCGTAAAGTTCACTGGAGGTAGGAGTGGGGCGGGTAGGCCTCCCGGAGCCTCCCGCTCAATTTTACGCTGCCCCCACGACATCATCTGACCCACTGGGGCAGCGTAAAATTCAGCCTGAGGGGTTTGTCTTATGAAGAGAGATTGAGCAGTTTAGGCCTTTACTCTCTGGAGTTTAGAAGAATGAGAGGAGATCTAATTGAGATATATAAGATGATTAAGGGGATTGACAAAGGAGATGTAGAGAGGATGTTTCCTCTGGTGGGGCAATCTAGAACAAGAGGTCATAGTTTTAGGATAAGGGGTAGCAGATTTAAAACAGAGATGAGGAGAAATTACTTCTCTCAAAGGGTCGTGAGTCTATGGAAATCATTACCCCAGAGTGTGGTGGATGCCGGGACATTGAGTAAATTTAAGGAGGAGATAGAAAGATTTTTAAATAGTAATGGATTGAAGGGTTATGGAGAACAGGCAGGAAAGTGGAGTTGAGGCCGAGATGAGATCAGCCATGATCGTATTGAATGGTGGAACAGGCTCGAGGGGCTGAATTGCCTACTCCTGCTCCTCGTTCTTATGTTCTCATCAGCCATGATCTAACTGAATGGCAAAGCAGGATCGATGGGCTGTGAATGACCTACCCCTGTTCCTATATTCCTATATTCCTATGTATGCTATCTTGGCCACAAACCTGTGCTCCTTCATTCTCTGCCACCATTTGATATCTTCCCATCTTCATGTGAATCGATTCTAACAATAGATTTGAAATATTTACTTGAATGAGAAGGAAAACAACTTTAGAAACTCTTGCTACATAAACTAGCATATGACCTAGTTCATCCTATTTTGAGAAACAAAGCTCATGGATTTTAAACTATCAGAGAAAAGGGAAAAACAGATTTGTAAATTGTATTGCAAAGGAATTTGGTGATAATTAACTCAATCCTCAAAACAGATGGTAAAAGCTTCTCAACAGTGCCAGGTAAACCCATGTCATTAGAAGCTCACATATAGCCCTACAGTGTGCCTCAGATCCAAAAAATAAGATTTTTGCACATAATTTTTAAGTTATTTATGATAGAAAAAATAATGGCTAGGCTATACTTGCAGTAAAAGAAACCACTGAAAATTCTTTTTCCGATTGCAGATGCATTTAATTTCCTTCCATAATTGTTTTGATTATCCTTGAAGTACATTTATCTTAAAAACATTGGTCTTGGAGTCTTCGTTTTCTGAGATCCTGTTGGCATGTAGATAAAGTTCAAAATCTTCAATCCCAATTAAGACAGCAATAAGTTCTGAATTCACCAGGAAGGTAAACATTTTTTTACTTTCTTTCTGGATTGCATCATATTGTTGTAATAAAAGCTGAAAATGCTGGTAATATGCAGTAGGTCAGTCAACATCGATAAAAAGAACAGATAGCTTCATGTTTCAGAAGTAACTTTCACCAGAATCTTCTTGATTATATAGGGTCATAGGGTCATAGAGTCATTACTGCACAGAGGAGGCCATTCAGCCCATTGAGTCCATGCCAGCTCTCTGTAGAGCTATCCAATCAGCCCCATTCCCCTGCTCTATTTCCATTGCCCTACAAGTTTACTTTCCTCAAGTGCCCATCCAATTTCCTTTTGAAATCATTCATCATCTCCACTTCCATCACCCTTGTAGGCAGTGAGTTCCAGGTCATTACCATTCGCTGTGTAATAAAGTTCTTCATCACATCCCTCCTGCATCTCTTGCCAAAACCTTAAATTTGTGTCCCCTAGTCCTTGTATCATTAGCTCATGGGAACAGCTTTTCTTTGTCTACCATCTAAACATGTCATAATCTTGTACAGCTCTATCAAATCTCCCCCCAATCTCACTTGCTCCAAGGAGAACAACCCCAGCTTCTCCGAGCTAATATGGTAGATAAAATTGCTAACCCTGGAACTATTCTGGTAAATCTCCTCTGTACCCTTTCAAGGACCTTCACATCCTTCCTAAAATGTAGTGACCAGAACTGAATGCAATACTTTAGTTGTGGCCTACCCAGAGCTTTATAAAATTTCAGCATAACTTATTTGCTTTTGTACTCAGTACCTCTATTTATGAAGCCGAAGATCCCATATACTTTGCTAACTATTTTCGCAATTTGTCCTGCCACCTTCCATAATCTATGCACTCGAACCCCAGGTCCCTTTTCCCTGTACACTCTTAAAAGCTGTGTCATTTAGTCTCTTGCCTCTCCCTATTCCTTCTGCCAAAATGCACCTCGCACTTCTCTGTATTAAATTCCATCTCCCACTTGTCTGCCCATTCTGTTCACCTATCTAGGTCCTGTTGCAGTTGATTGGTATCATCCTCACTGTCTGCCACACCTCCAAGTTTGGTACAATTGGCAAATTATGAAATTTTACTCTGTATTCCAATCTCCAAATCATTGAGATACACTAAAAAAACAGTGGTCCTAGCACTTAACCTTGGGAAGCATCATTGTCTACTATCCTCCAGTCTGAAGGACTTGTCACGACTTGCTGTATTCTGTCCTTAAGCCAATTTTTGATCCAAGCTGGCACTGGTGCTACTATTCCATAAGCCTCAATTTTGTTAACCAGCCTTTTAGGTGGTACTTTGTCAAAAACTGTCTTAAAATCCATATAGGCAAGATCCATTGCATTCCCTTCATCAGCTTTCTCTGTTACTTCATCAAATAATTCAATTAGTCAAGTACAACCTGCCTTTTACAAATCCATGCTGGCTATTTTTAATTAACTCAAACCTCTCCAAGTGCCTGTTGTCTTTTTCTCTGATAATTGTTTCTAAAACCTTATCCACCACTGATGTTAAACTAACTGGCCTGTAGTTACCAGCAATGTCCTTACATCCTTTCTTGAATAAGGGTGTCACATTTGCTATTTTCCAATCCTCTGGCATATCCCTTGTATCTAGGGAAGATTGGAAAACTATGGCAAATCTTTCCACTATCTCCACTCCGACTTCCTTTAGCAACGTGGGATGTAAACCATCCAGACCAGGCGACTTATCCACTCTAAGCGGAACCAGCCTTTCCAATAAATCCTACCTATCAATTTTCACCCCATCCATTACCCCTATCATCTCCACTTCTATTGATATTTTATCGGCATTCTCTTCCTCAATAAACACCAATACTCATTAAGTATTTGAGCCTTGCTCTGCACCTTTAGGCATTATCCCCTCTTTGTCCCTAATAGGCCCCACCCACCTCTTACTATCCAATTACTATTTACATGCCAGTAAAAGGTTTTTGGGTTCTATTTTATGTTGACTGCCATTCTATTCTCATACTCTCCCTTTGCCTGTCTTACTTTCCTCATCACTTCCCCTCTCAACTTATTGTATTTGGCTTGGTTCTTGCTTAATAAATTCACCTGACATGCATCATACATTTTCTTTTTTTTCATATTCTGTATCTCCCTCATCATCCAAGAAGCCCTGGCTTTGTTGACCTTACCTTTCGCCCTCGTTGGAATATACCTAGGCTGTACCTGAAACATCTCCTCCTTAAAGACCATCCATTGTTGCATTACACTTTCTCTTATCAATCTTTGGTTCCATTTTACCCTGGCTAGATCCACTCTCCTCCCAGTGAAGCCAGCCCTCTTCCAATTTAGAACTTCTACTTTAGATTGTTCCTTGCTCTTCTCCATTGCTAATATAAACGTTATGATACCCAGCATTAGATTCAGCAATAACAAAAACAAGAAATGCTGGAATCACTCAGCAGGTCTGGCAGCATCTGTGGAAAGAGAAGCAGAGTTAACGTTTCAGGTCAGTGACCCTTCTTCGGAACCTTCCGAAGAAGGGTCACTGACCCGAAACGTTAACTCTGCTTCTCTTTCCACAGATGCTGCCAGACCTGCTGAGTGATTCCAGCATTTCTTGTTTTTGTTTCAGATTTCCAGCATCCGCAGTATTTTGCTTTTATTTTAGATTCAGTAATGCCTCCTTCCTAGTTAGACCGAGAACATACCGGCCAAGGATGTTTTCCTGAACACATTTCAGAAATTCCTTACCCTCCTTACCCTTTACTCTATCATTATCCCAATCGATATTTGGGGAATTAAAGTCCCCCAATATCAGCACTTTATAGCTCTTGCACATCTCTGTGATTTCCCTGCAATTTTGCTCCTCTCTCTCTCTCACTATTTGGAGGCCTATAGAATATCCCCTGTAGCGTGATCATACCCCCTTTTGCTTCTCAACGCTAACCAAATGGATTCCGTTTTTCTCCCCTCATGTATATCCTCCCTTTCCAACACTACATTGTCTTCCCTAATCAGTACTGCCACTCCACCTCCCTTTCTCCTTCCCTATTTTTTCTGAACACTTTGTATCCTCACCATTTTTAAGCCAAATTTCCGTTATTGCCACTACATCATAATTTTGCAGGGCTATTTCTGCTTGTAGTTCACCAATTTTATTCATCACACTTTGTGTGTTTACAT
Organism: Heterodontus francisci; assembly: GCF_036365525.1. Taxonomy (NCBI): domain Eukaryota; kingdom Metazoa; phylum Chordata; class Chondrichthyes; order Heterodontiformes; family Heterodontidae; genus Heterodontus; species Heterodontus francisci. The sequence goes on from NC_090377.1 coordinate 48,293,821, forward strand.
ACATGCATTGTAATCCTGTCTTTGTATTCCTCGTAGTTCTTCTTAGTCTTCTCCTGTCTAATATGGTATTACTTCCTTCTCTCGTACTATTCAACACTCTAACTTCTTTATGCACCTTATTCCTCTTTTCTACTTCCATATGCTGGTGCCCATCCCTCTGCCAATTTAGTTTAAACCCTCCCCAACAACACTAATTGACCTCCCAGTCCTGTTGAAGTGCAACCCATCCCTCTGAATAGGTGCCTCCTGCCCCAGAACTGGTCCCAATGCCCCAGGAATCTGAAGGTCTCCCTCCAGCACCATACCTCAAGGAACATACTGATTCTCCCTGTCTTCCTATTTTAACTCTCACTAGCGAGTGGCACTGGGAGTAATCCAGAGATTACAACCTTTGAGGATCTACTTTTTAACTTCCTCCTTAGATCCTGAAAATCTGACTGTGGGACCTCAATAGCTGCTCTTTCTATGTTGTTGGTTCCAATGTGTGTCACAACTTCTGACTCACTTCCTTCCCCCTAGTGAATATTCTGCACCCTCTCCATAACATCCTTTACCCTGGCATCAGGGAGGCAACACACCATATGAGACTCACATGACAGTTACAGACATGCCTGTCTGCATATTATTCTATTATCATTGGATTTAAAGTTAAAACTGAGACTGTTTTAATCTATCTATGGTTTCTAGAATGTCCCAATTTTTCACAAACCTGGAAAGCAATCAACTTTTTAGCTGCTTCCTTTTTTGTGTAAAGTAACTTTTAAGTAAGCTGTAAGTGTAGAGGTTTGCTCTGGCAGTGAAGTATACCAGTACAATATGAGCCACGTCTTGTGTAACTATCATTGTCAATGGAAAGGTTGCCTTTTTTTCTGATTGTTTTATGGATCAAATTATAAATCAGGACTACATAAGAACGGACTCAAAAAACATTACAAAACACACCATTATTAAAAATAATAATACAAAAGGAAAATGTGCATTATTAAAATATTTCTCACCATTTTTCATAGTCAACTTTGAGGGATCATTAATACTGGATGATTTATCTTGCAGTGTGAAACATCTTTTCTTTATAAACTAAAGTTGAATAAATGATACAAAAGTTAATGCACAAGTTGGAATTGATTAATGGATGAATTTTCCATAGAAAATTGATGAGCAAACTAAAGACTGCTAACAATATGAACTGACTGTAGATAGAAAAGAAAGATTATGCAAGATATTTGAGAAGGTAGATAAGACAAATTTGAAAGAAAGATTGAAAATAAATGATGGGGAAATGAAGTCCATGGTTATTTCAAAAATAGGATCTCTCAGAAATTTGTCTTAAACAAAATGGAAAGAGTTTTGTTGGGTTTTTTAACATCTGATCACTAAAATACCAAGGAAATCAACAGAGTACGATTACCAAAAAGGCAGCATAAGAACATACGAACTACAAGCAGGAGTAGGCCACTCAGCCCCTTGAGCCTGCACCGCCATTCATCAAGATCATGGCTGATCTGATTGTAACCTCAACTCCACATTCTCGCCTGCCCCAATAACCTTTCACCTCTTTGCTTATCAAGAATTTATCTACCTCTGCTTCCACTGCCTTTTAAGGAAGATAGTTCCAAAGACTCATGACCCTCTGAGAGAAAAAATTTCTCCTCATCTCTGTCTTAAATGGGTGACACCTTATTTTTAAACAGTAACCCCTAGTTCTAGATTTTCCCATAAAAGGAAACATCCTTTCCACATCCACCCTGTGTTACAACCGAGGCGGGAGTAATGCACTGTCAATTTAGTCCCTATACTCCACTGGTCACAGCATATTATTAAAGTTTTCCCACCTACCAGAAATTAGCTAAATTAAAACACTTTAGTAACCCCCAGAATGAAACAGACCAAACCAGGTATCTTTAAACAACAACAAATTATAACTATTAATTTTAACACTATTAAGATAAATCTATGTTTAAAGGTCTTATAACTTCTTATTTAACCTAACCCCCATGCTCACACACATACATTCAAAAACTAATGTTTAACCGGTTTTAAAAATAGTATTTCTTAGGAATAAAATAAGTAGCTGGGTTGTAAGTCCTGGTGAGTTACATTCATGGTTGGTGAGGTGTACCAGATTAAAACAATCAGATGCCACTTGAAGTCTCCAGGCGAATTTAACGAAACAGTCTTTTAATAGATCGGTATTCGAAGCACTTCGGTTGCAGCACACGTCATACAGTTCTTTTAACAAGGAGTATTTGTATTCTAAAACTCAGTAGAAACTTTACTGAGAATTCCAGCAAACACAAACAAATGACAAAGAGTCCCTCTTGAAGACAAATGTTTGTTTTTTTCCAGGGTTTTTCTCTCTCTCTTTAGGCAATACAGAGCCTGAAGATAAATGTAGATTTTCCTGCCAAGAGAGAGGGATCCTTCCTTTCAGTGAAGCACGGTCTCTAGTTCAAACTGGTTGAGGCCAGTCTTTATCCACAGTTAAAAGCTACAGTACACCAAATGACCTTCTCTCTCTCCTGCTGTGGCCTAGGAAACATGTACAGCTGCTGGCACACTGTGCTCAGTCTTAAAGGTGCACTGTTTTAAACAGTGGAGATAAAAATAGTTCCATGAAACCTGTCAAGACCCCTCAGAATCTTACATGTTTCACTCAAGTCACCTCTTACTCTTCTAAACTCCAGCGGATTCAAGCCTAGCCAGTCCAACCTTTCCTCATAAGACAACCCGCCCATTCCAAGTATTAGTTTAGTAAACCTTCTCTGAAGGTTTCCAACATATTTGCATCCTTCCTTAAATAAGAGACCAATACTGTACACAGTACTGTACACAGTACTCCAGATGTGGTCTCACCAATGCCCTGTATAACTGAATTAATAATATGGAATTAATAATATGTGACCATAATATAGTTAGTTTTAGCATAATCATGGAAAAGGACAAAGGTAAAGCATAAGTAAAAGTTCTAAATTGGGGGAAGCAAATTTTACAAAACTGAGAGGTGATCTGGTGAAAGTAGACTAGATATAGCTACTTGAAGGAAAATCAGTGGCAAACCAGTGAGCGGCATTCAAAAGCAAAATTCAACAGGCACAGCGTAGGCATGTCCCCACAAAGATAAAGTGTGGTACGGCCAAATCTAGAGCCCCCTGGTTATCTAGAGGCTTACACGGTAAGTTAAAGCAGAAAAAGAAATCTTATGATGATCACAAAAATACTTTATAAAGCCTAGAGAAGTATAGAAAGTGCAGGGGTGAAGAAAAAAAAAGGAAATTAGACAAGCAAAGAGAGGACATGAAAAATTATTGGCAGGTAAAATCAAGGAAAACCCAAAGATGTTTTATCTGTACATTAAGAGCAAGAGGATAACTCAGAAAAGGGTAGGACCTATCAGAGATGTACAAAGAACCTACACGTGGATGCAGAAGATGCAGGCAGGGTTCTTATGGAGTTTTTGTCTCTGTTTTCACAAAGGAGAGGGATGATGCAGACATTGTAGTAAAAGAGGAGGAGTGTGAAATACTAGGTACGATAAGCAGAATGAGAGACGAAGTACTAGAGGGTCTGACATCCTTGAAAGTGGATAAATCGCCAGGGCCAAATGGATTGCATCCCAGGTTGTTAAAGGAAGCCAGGGAAGAAATAGTAGATGCGCTGAGGATCATCTTCAAATCCTCACTGATACGGGCGAGGTGCCAGATGATTGGAGGTTTGCAAACATTATACTATTGTTTAAAAAGGGTGCAATGGATAGGCCAAATAATTATAGGCTGGTCAGTCTGACCTTGTTGGTGGGTTAATTATTAGAATCAATTCTGAGGGACAGGATAAACTGCCACTTAGGAAGGCACTGATTAATCAGGGATAGTCAGCATGGATTTGTTAAGGGAAGGTAACGTCTTACTAACTTGATTGAGTTTTTTGAGCAAGTAACAAGGAAGATTGATGAGGGTAGTGCAGTGGATGTGGTCTACATTGATTTTAGTAAGGCATTTGACAAGGTCCCGCATGGCAGACTGGTTAGAAAAATGCAAGCCCATGGGAAACAGGGGAATGTGGCAGGATGGATCCAAATTTGGCTCAGTGACAGGAAACAAAGGGTAGTAGTTGACAGATGTATTTGCGAATGGAAAGCAGTTTCCAGTGGCATTCCACAGGGCTCAGTGTTGGGTCCCTTGTTGTTTGTGGTATATATTAATGATTTGGACTTAAATGTGGGAGGCATGATTGCGAAATTTGCTGATGACACAAAAATTGGCCGTGTAGATGATAGTGAAGAGGATAGCTATAGACTCCAGAATGATATCAGTGGTTTGGTTGAGTGGGTGGAAAAGTGGCAAATGGAATTCAATCCAGAGAAGTGTGAGCTAATGCATTTGGGGAGGGCAAACAAAGTGAGGGAATACACAATAAATGGGAGAATATTGAGAGGGTTAGAAGAAGTGAGAAACCTTGGAGTGCATGTCCACAGGTCCCTGAAGGTGGCAGGTAGATAGAGCGGTGAAGAAGACATATGGAATGCTTTCCTTTATTGGCCGAGCTATAGAATACAAAAGCAGAGATATAATGCTGGAACTGTGTAAAACGCTGGTTAAGCCACAGCTGGAGTATTGCATACTGTTCTGGTCACATTACAGGAAGGAAATAATTGCTCTGGAGTGAGTACAAAGGAGATTTGCAAGAATGCTACCAGGGCTTGAAAGTAGCAGCTTAGAGGAAAAATGGAGTTGTTTTCCTTGGAACAGAGGAGGCTAAGGGGTGACTTAAATGAGGTGTACAAAATTGTGAGGGGCCAAGATAGAGTAGACAGGAAGGACCTGTTGCCCCTGGCGGAGAGGTCAGTTTCCAGGGGCACAGATTTAAAGTGATGGGTAGAAGGATTAGAGGTGACATGAGGAAAATCTTTTTCACCCAGAGGGTGGTGGGTGTCTGGAACTCACTGCCAGGAACGGTGGTGGAGGCAGAAACCCTCAGCCCTTTTAAAAGGTACCTCGACACGCACCTGAAGTGCTGTAACCTGCAAGGCTACGGGACCAGGTGCTGGAAGGTGGGATTAGATTGGGCAGCTAGAATTTTTGGCTGGTGCAGAAACAACAGGCTGAATGGCCTCCTTCTGTGCCATAATTTTGCTAAGGTTCTATGGTTCGATGGAAATGAAGAGCATATATGGAGGGTCATTTGGTATTCACCATCTGGATGTACCTACCCGCATGGACTGCAGCAGTTCAAGAAGGCAGCTCACCAGCACCTTCTCAAGGGAAATCAGGGATGGGCAATAAATGCTGGACCTGCCAGCGACTCCGATATCCCTCGGACGAACAAAAAAAGATATATATTCTGTTCTGCACCCTACGTAACATTAATAAATCCCTGCACAGTATTTGTGCACAAGTGCTTCAGAGTACATTTAATGAAAACACAATCACCTGGAATTTCCACAGGGGTTCTCTCATGGGAGATCAACAGAATCCCCAGAGAAAAAAAGTAAATGTCTAAAAATATCTAGTTATAGAGTCATAGAGCATAGAAACAGGCCCTTCGGCCCACTGCGTCCATACCGACCATAATGCCTATCTATACTAATCCCACCTACCTGCATTAATTCCATATCCCTCTATGCCTTCCTCATTCAAGTACCTGTCCAGATGCCTCTTAAATGTTGCTACTGTTCCTGCCTCCACCACCTCCTCAGGCAGCTCATTCCAGATAGCCACTATTCTTTGTGTGTAAAATTTACCCCTTTGATCCCATTTAAACCTCCTCCCTCTCACCTTAAATCTATGCCCTCTAGTTTCAGTCACCCCTTACATGGGAAACAGCCTCTGGCTGTCTACCCTATCTATGCCTTTCATAATTTTATATACCTATCATGTCCCCTCTCAGCCTCCGTCGCTCCAGGGACAACAGACCCAGCCTATCCAATCTCTCTTTATAACTCAAGCTCTCCAAACCAGACAACATCCTTGTGAATCTTTTCTCCACCCTCTCTAGCTTAATCACATCTTTCCTGTAGTACAGCGACCAGAACTGCACACAGTACTCCAAATGCAGCCTAACCAACGTTATGTACAACTGTAACAGGACGTGCCAATTCTTGTACTCAATGCCTCGGCCGATTAAGGCAAGCATGCCATACGCCTTCTTCACCACCCTGTCTACCTGTGTTGCCACTTTCAGGGAACCATGTACTTGCACCCCAAGGTCTCGCTGCTCAACAACACTCCCCAGGGCCCTGCCATTCAATGTATATGTCCTGCCCTGGTTTAACTTCCCAAAATGCATCACTTCGCACTTGTCTGCATTAAATTCCATTTGCCAATCCCTTGCCCACTTTCCCAGTTTATCTATATCCTGTTGTAACCTTGGACAACCTTCTTCACTGTCCACTACACCACCAATTTTGGTGTCATCTACAAACTTACTAATCATGCCCCCTACATGCACATCCAAGTCATTAATCTATATGACAAACAACAGAGGGCCCAGCACCGATCCCTGTGGCACACCACTGGTCACCGGTTTCCAATCTGTAAAACAACCCTCCCCTACCACCCTCTGCCTCCTATCACCAAGCCAATTTTGATTCCAATTGGCTAGCTCATCCTGAATCCCATGTGTTCAAACCTTCTGGACCAGCCTACCATGCGGGACCTTGTCAAAGGCCTTGCTAAAGTCCATGTAGACAACATCCATCACCCTGCCCTCGTCAATCCTCTTGGTCACTTTCTCAAAAAACTCAGTCATATTCATGAGACATGATTTCCCACGCACAAAGCCATGCTGATTATCCCTAATCAGACCTTGCCTTTCCAAATGCATATAAATCCTGTCTCTCAGAATCCCTTCCAATAACTTTCCCACCACTGATGTAAGGCTCGCCGGCCTGGCGATCCCTGGCTTATCCCTGCTGCCCTTCTTAAATAAAGGCACAACATTAGCTATCCTCCAGTCTTCCAGTACCTCACCCGTGGCTAACAATGACACCAAAATCTCTGCCAGGGCCCCAGCAATCTCCTCCCTTGCTTCCCATAGAATCCGAGGATACACCTAGTCAGGCCCTGGGGATTTATCCACCTTAATGCGCTTCAAAACCTCCAACACCTTCTCCTTTGTGATGTTGATATGCTCCAGGATATCGCTGATCCCTCCCTTGAACTCACCAGCTTCCATGACCTTCTCCACTGTAAACACAGACGAGAAGTATTCACTTAAGACCACGCCCATTTCCCATGGCTCTACACATAGATTACCACACTGATCCTTCAGGGGACCCAGTCTCTCCCTAGCTACCCTTTTACTCTTAATATACTTATAGAATCTTTTAGGATTCTCCTTTATCTTATCTGCCAGGGAAATCTCATGGCCCCTTTTTGCCCTCCTAATTTCCTTCTTAAGTGTACTCCGACATCCCCAATACGCCTCGAGGGACTCGCTTGATCCCAGCTGCCTATACCTGACATATGCCTCCTTCTTTGTCTTGACCAGACCCTCAATATCCCTCAACAACCAAGATTCCCTGAACTTGCCAGCCTTGCCCTTCCATCTAACAGGAACATGCCGGCCCTGAACTCTTCCTATCTCACTTATAAAAGCCTCCCACTTTCCAGACATTCCTTTACCTGTAAACAGCCTCTCCCATTCAACTTTTGAGAGTTCCTGTCTGATGCCATCGAAATTAGCCTTCCCCCAATTTAGGACTTCAACCTGAGGACCAGTCCTATCCTTTTCCATAACTATCTTGAAGCTAATAGAGTTATGGTCACTGATCCCAAAGTGCTCCCCCACTGACCACATCAACCACCTGCCCAGCCTCATTTCCTAAGAGGAGGTCGAGTGTAGCCCCTTCTCTAGTAGGGCCATCCACATACTGCTTCAGAAAACTATCCTGGGCACACTTAACAAAATTCTTCCCCATCTGATCCCTTAGCACTAAGGCAGTCCCAGTCAATATTAGGGAAGTTAAAATCACCTACTATTACACCCCTATAATTTCTACACCTATCTGTGATTTTCCTGCTTATATGCTCCTCCAATTCCCTCTGACTATTGGGGGGCCTATAGTATAATCCCATCAAAGTGATCACCCCTTTCTTATTTCTAAGTTCTACCCATATGGCCTCGCTGGACGTTCCCCCTGGGATATCCTCTCTAAGTACTGCTGTGATGTCCTCCCTAATCAATAGTGCAACTCCCCCTCCTCTCTTACCTCCACCTCTGTCATGCCAGAAGCATCGGTACCCCGAAACATTGAGCTGCCAGTCCTGCCTATCCCTCAACCACGTTTCCGTAATAGCTATTTCACAATCCCATGTACCGGTCCAAGCTCTGAGTTCATCTGCCTTACCTGTAAGGCTTCTTGCATTAAAGTAAATGCAGTTTAGCCTACCAGACCTTCCATGCTCCCTGTCCTGCCCCTGCCCGGCCTGTCTACTGGACTTGCTTGCTTTAACCTCTACATTTGCCTCAACTATCTCATCAGAGAGACTACTACTTTGGGTCCCACCCCCCTGCCAGACTAGTTTAAACCCTCCCGCGTAGTACTAGCAAACCTCCCCGCAAGGATATTGGTCCCCTTCCAGTTCAGATGCAACCCGTCCCTCTTGTACAGGTCACCTCTGCACCCGAAGAAATCCCAGTGATCCAAGTAGCTGAAGCCCTCCCGCCTACACCAGCTCTTCAGCCATGCATTCATTTGCCTTATCCTTCTATTCCTACCATCACTAGCATGTGGCGCAGGGAGTAATCCTGAGATTACAACCCTAGAGGTCCTGCTTTTTAACTTTCTGCCTAACTCCCTATATTCACTTTGCAGGGCCTCATCTCTCTTCCTACCTATGTCGTTAGTACCAATATGGACCACGACCTCTGGCTGCTCACCCTCCCCTTTCAGAATGTCCTGCAGCCACTCCAAGACATCCTTGACCCTAGCACCAGGGAGGCAACATACCATCCTGGAGTCTCGTTTGCGGCCACAGAAACGCCTATCTGCACCCCTTACGATAGAATCCCCTATCACTATAGCTCTTCCACCCCTTTTCCCCCCTGCTGTGCTGCAGAACCCTCCGTGATGCCACCAGCTTGGCTGTTGCTGCTTTCCCCTGGGAGGTCATCACCCCCAAAAGTATCCAAAGTGGTACATCTGTTTGAGAGGGGGATGGCCACAGGGGATTCCTGCACTACCTGCCTGCCCCTACTATTCCATCCAGTGGTCACCCATCCCTTTTCTGCCTATGCAGCCATTACCTGCGGTGTGACCACCTCACTAAACGACGTCCTCAGCATCGCGGATGCTCCACAGTGAATCCACCCGCAGCTCTAGCTCTGTAATGCGGGTAGCCAGTAGCTGCAGATGGATACACTTCCTGCACACTTGGTCGTTAGGGACACTGGAAGCGTCCCTGATTTCCCACATAGCGCAGGAGGAGCATATCACGGGGCTGAGCTCTCCTGTCATGACTTACCCTTAGGTTAATTAGTTACTCCCTTAATTAAAAATTACTAATTACCACTAGGGGTCTTGTTCTACCCACTCCAATCTAAAGTCCTTAATAAGCTACACTGAATTTAAGAAAAACACTTTAGTAGTACTCACCTTATCATCAGAGGTTTTTTTTTCAACCAAAAAAAAACTTTCCCTTTTTTTAAAGATATTTAAATGCACGAACAGCAATGACTCACCAACCAATCACCTTGCAGCTCTCCTCTGCCATCACTGTTGGCTTTCTTTTCTTTTTTTTTCAAAACTCCGACGCACTGGAAGAGCTCTTCGCCACTCCCAGAAGGTAAGAGACTGGGCTTCGATCCTCAGGTTGGATTTATAGGCTCCGCTCTCAACGTTCTCCCCACAGGTCCGCTCCGCTCCTCTCCTCTCCGCTCCCAGAAGGTAAGAGACTGGGCCTTGAGTTATGCCATAACTCTGGGGGCGTCGATAACCTATGTTCAGTGACGTATATTGACTCATGATTCACCAACCCCTCAATTTTAAAATTCTCATCCTCATGTTCAAATCCTTCCATGACCTCGCCCTTCCCTATATCCATAGCCTTCTCCAGCCCTAAAAACCTTCAAGAACTCTGTGTTCCACCAATTATGGCCTTTTGCACATCCCCAATTTACACTTGTTCCTTCAGCTGCCTAGGCCCTAAGCTCTGGAACTGCCTCCCTAACAGTATTGACTGTAGCAATAGTAGCCATTGAGCTGTAGAAATGACCATTGCTTCTGAACTACAGTGAATGATTTAATAAAAAGAAAAAAAGACCTACATTTATATAGAACTTTTCAGGACATCCAAAAGACTCTTACAGCCAATGAAGTATTTTTGAAGTGTAGTCACTTTAGTAATGTAGGAAACACGGCAGCCAATTTGCACAAAACGCCCACAAACAGCAATGAGATAATAATCAGATTTGTTTTTAGTGACGTTGGTGGAGAGACACCATGGAGAACTCCTCTGCTCATCTCCAAAATAGTGCCATGGGATCCTTTACATCTACCTGAGAGGGAAGACGGGGCCTTGCTTTAATATCTCATCCAACCTTCCCATCCTTACAAACCTACACTGGTGGCCTGCTACTATGCATTAACTTTAAAATCTGAGGCTTCACCTTCAAATCTTTGTAAGACTTTACTGCAACCCATCCTTGCAACTTACTCCAGCTTTATTTCCCCTTCTGCACTCATTGGTCCTCTTGTTCTAGCCTTTTGTCTATCCATCCCTTTCAAGAAAAAGAAAAAAGTCCCATATTTTGATAGTGCCTTTCATGACCACTGGACGCCCCAAAGCACTTTACAGCCAATGAAGTACTTTTGAAGTCTTGTCACCGTTGTACTGTAGGAACCACAGCAGCCAATTTATGCACAGCAGGATCCCACAAACAGCAATGTGATAATGACCAGATAATCTATTTTTTGTGATGTTTGAGGGATAAGTATTGGCCAGGACACCAGGGATTTTGCCCATTCTCTTCCCCACATTAGTGCTGAGGGCTCTTTTTCATCGACCTGAGAGGGAAAATGGTGCCCCGATTTAACATCTCATCCAAAATAATACACCTCTTTGAATCTTGGATGTTGTATCGGAGGATTTATGGCATGTATTGAACTGTAGCTCAATATGAGTTGTTTGTTTTAGGAAAGGAGAAGAAGAGGACAAAATTTGAGTATAACAACCATTCATAATGTCTACTTTAATGTGTGAAGAAGCTTTTCCATTGCCAAAATATCATCTTAGGTCTAATAGTATAGAATCATAGAAAATTTACAATGCAGAAGGAGGCTATTCACCCCATTCTGTCAGTGCCGGTCGACAAAGTGCTACCCAGCCTAATTCCACCTTCCTGCACTTGGTCCGTAGCCTTAAGGGTCATGGCTCTTCAAGTAGATATCCAAGTACTTTTTAAATGTGGTGAGAGTTTGCTAGTGCTGTTGGGAGGAGTTTAAACTAATTTGGCAGGGGGAGGGGACGCAGACTTCTAGCAGAATAGGGACACAGCTAAACACAGGAAAGCAAACAAGACAGAGGGAATACAGCAGAAGTAAGTTTCAAAGGAGTAAGACCAGGATGGATGGCCTCTAATTTAATGCCAGGAGTATTACAGGTAAAACGGATGAGTTAAGGGCAAGGATTGACACGTGGAATTGTGATATAGTAGCCATCACGGAGACATGGTTGAGGGAGGGACAGGATTGGCAGCTCAATATCCCGGGATATAGAATCTTCAGGCGAGACAGAGGAGGGGGTGAAAGAGGACGGGGCATTGCAATATTAGTTAAGGAGTCAGTTACTGCAGTAAGGAGAAATTATATCTTGGAAGGGGCATCAAATGAAGCTTTATGGGTAGAGCTTAGGAATAAAAAAGGGACAGCCACATTGCTAGGTGTTTATTATAGACCCCCAGATAGTCAGCGGGAAATTGAGGAGCAAATATGTGCGCAATTCGCAGAGCGGGGCGGCACAGTGGCGCAGTGGTTAGCACCGCAGCCTCACAGCTCCAGGGACCCGGGTTCAATTCTGGGTACTGCCTGTGTGGAGTTTGCAAGTTCTCCCTGTGTCTGCGTGGGTTTTCTCCGGGTGCTCTGGTTCCCTCCCACATGCCAAAGACTTGCAAGTTGATAGGTAAATTGGCCATTATAAATTGCCCCTAGTATAGGTAGGTGGTAGGGAAATATAGAGACAGGTGGGAATGTGATAGGAATATGGGATTAATGTAGGATTAGTATAAATGGGTGGTTGTTGGTTGGCACAGACTCGGTGGGCCGAAGGGCCTGTTTCAGTGCTGTATCTCTAAATAAAAATAAAAAATGTATTACCTTCTCTGGATTGAATTCCATTTTCAACTTTTCTTCCCAACCTACCAGACCATCTATATCTTCCTGCAGTCGGAAGCTCTCCTCCTCACTGTCAATCACACATCCAATTTTTGTATCATCTGCAAAATTCTTGATTATACCCCCTACATTTCAGTCTAAATCATTAATAAACTACAAAAAGCAAGAGACCGAATACCGAGCCCCGCCACAAAAACACCAGTCAACTTTAACCCTTGTTTCTTGCCATAAGCCAATTTTGAATCCAATTTATCACTCTCCCTTGGATCCCAAGGGCTTTTATTTTTCTGACCAGCCTGCCACGTGGCACCTTGTCAAAAACTTTGCTTAAATTGATGTAGATCACATCCACTCACTGCCCTCATCAACACTATCTGTCCCCTCCTCAAAAAATTCAATCAAGTTATAACCTTCCCTTAACAAATGCATGCCAACTTTCCTTGATTTTTAAAATTCATTTCATGGGAAGTAAGCATCGCTGGCCAGGCCAGCATTTATTGTGCATCCTAATTGTCCATGAGAAGGTGGTGGTGAGCTTCCTTCTTGAACCACTTCTGTCCATGTGGGGTAGGTACACCCACAGAGCTATTAGGAAGGGAGTTCCGGGAATTTGACCCAGCGACAGTGAAGGAATGGCGATATAGTTCCAAGTCAGGATGGTGTGTGACTTGGAGAGGAACTTGCAGGTGGTGGTGTATCCACGCATCTGCTGCCCTTGTTCTTTTAGGTGGTAGAGATCGTGGGTTTGGAAGGCACTGCCTGAATAGCCTTGGTCCGTTGCTGCAGTGCATCTTGTAGATGCTACACACTGCCGCCAGTGAATGTTTGTGGACGGTGTGGTAATCAAGCGGGTTGCTTTGTCCTGGATGGTGTCAAGCTTCTTGAGTGTTATTGGAGCTGCACCCATCCAAGCAAATGGAGAGAATTCCATCACACTCCCAACTTGTGGCTTATAGATGATAGACAGGCTTTGGGGAGTCAGGAGGTCAGTTACTCACAACAGGACTCCTCGCCTCTGACCTGCTCTTGTAGCCACGGTACTTATATGGCTACTCCAGTTCAGTTTCTGGTCAATGGTAACCCCAAGGATGTTGATAGTGGGGGGGATTCAGTAATCATAATGCCATTTAATGTCAAGGGGAGATGATTAGATTCACTCTTGTTGGAGATGGTCATTGCCTGGCACTTGTGTGGCGTGAATGTTGCTTGTCACATATCAGCCCAAGCCTGGATATTGTCCAGGTCTTGCTGCATTTCAACACGGACTGCTTCAGTATCTGAGGAGTCGCGAATGGTGCTGAACATTGTGCAATCATCAGCAAACATCCCCACTTCTGACTTTATGATTGAAGGAAGGTCATCGATGAAGCAGCTGAAGATGGTTGGGCCTAGGACACTACCCTGAGGAACTCCTGCAGTGATGTCCTAGAGCTCAGATGATTGACCTCCAATAACCACAACCATCTTCCTTTGTGCTAGGTATGATTCCAACCAGCGGAGAGTTTTCCCCCCGATTCTCATTGACTCCAGTTTTGTTAGGGCTCCTTGAGGCCAAACTCGGTCAAATGCTGCCGTGATGTCAAGGGCAGTCACTCTCACCTCACCTCTTGAGTTCAGCTCTTTTGTCCATGTTTGAACCAAGGCTGTAATGAGGTCAGGAGCTGAGTGGCCCTGGCAGAACCCAAACTAGGTATCACTGAGCAGGTTATTGCTGAGCAAGTGCCGCTTGATAGCACTGTCAATGACACCTTCCATCACTTTACTGATGATCGAGAGTAGACTGATGGGGCAGTGATTGGCTGGGTTGGATTTGTCCTTCTTGTTGTGTACAGGACGTACCTGGGCAATTTTCCACATTGTCGGGTAGATGCCAGTGTTGTAGCTATACTGGAACAGCTTGGCTAGGGGCGCAGGTGGAGCACAGGTCTTCAGTACTATTGCTGGAATGTTGTCAGGGCCCATAGCCTTTGCAGTATCCAGTGCCTTCAGTTGTTTCTTGATATCATGCGGAGTGAATCGAATTGGCTGAAGACTGGCAACTGTGATGTTGGGGACTTCAGGAGGAGGCCGCGATGGATCATCAACTCGGCACTTCTGGCTGAAGATTGTTGCAAATGCTTCAGCCTTATCTTTCGCACTGATGTGCTGGGCTCCCCCATCATTGAGGATGGGGATATTTGTGGAGCCACCTCCTCCAGTTAGTTGTTTAATTGTCCACCACCATTCACGGCTGGATGTGGCAGGACTGCAGAGCTTAGATCTGATCCGTTGGTTATGGGATCGCTTAGCTCTGTCTATCGCATGCTGCTTACACTGTTTGGCATGCAGTTGGTCCTGGGTTGTAGCTTCACCAGGTTGGCACCTCATTTTGAGGTATGCCTAGTGCTGCTCCTGGCATGCCCTCCTGCACTCTTCATTGAACCAGGGTTGATCCCCTGGCTTGATGGTAATGGTGGAGTGGGGGACATGCCCGGCCATGAGGTTGCAGATTGTGGTTGAGTACAATTCTGCTGCTGCTGATGGTCCACAGTGCCTCATGGATGCCCAGTTTTGCATTGGGAGATTTGTTTGAAATCTGTACCATTTAACACTGTGGTAATGCCACACAACACGATGGATGGTATCCTCAATGTGAAGACAGAACAGTGTCTCCAGAAGGACTGTGCGGTGGTCACTCCTACCAATACTGTCATGGACAGATGCATCTGCGGCAGAGAGATTGGTGAGGATGAGGTCAAGTATGTTTTTCCCTCTTGTTGGTTCCCTCACTACCTGCCGCAGGCCCAGTTTAGCAGCTATGTCCTTTAGGACTTGGCCAGCACGGTCAGTAGTGGTGCTACTGAGCCACTCTTGGTGGGGACATTGAAGTCCCACACCCAGAGTATATTCTGTGCCCTTGCCACCCTCAGTGCTTCCTCCAAGTGGTGATCAACATGGAGGACTACTGATTCATCAGTTTAGGGAGGCAAGTAGGTGGTAATCCGTAGGAGGTTTCCTTGCCCATGTTTGACCTGATGCCATGAAACTTCATGGGGTCCGGAGTCAATGTTGAGCACTCCCAGGGCAACTCCCTGCCAATTGTATACCACTGTGCTGCCACGTCTGCTGGGTCTGTCCTGCTGGCGGGACACGACAGACCCAGGGATGGTGTCTGGGACATTTTCAAATCCTCTCTGGTCACAGGAGAGGCGCCAGAGGACTGGAGGACAGAGAATGTGGTACCATTAGTCAAGAAGGGTAGCAGGGATAAACCAGGTAATTACAGGCCAGTGAGACTAACATCAGTGGTAGGGAAACTATTGGAAAAAATTCTGACGGACAGGATTAATCTCCACTTGGAGAGACAGGGATTAATCAAGGATAGTCAGCATGGCTTTGTCAGGGGGAGATCGTGTCAAACAAATTTGTTTGAATTTTTCGAGGAGGTGACTAGGTGTGTAGATGAGGGTAAAACATGGATGTAGTCTACATGGACTTCAGTAAGGTTTTTGATAAGGTCCCGCAAGAGAGATTGGTCAAGAAGGTAAGAGCCCATGGGATCAAGGACAATTTGGCAAATTGGATCCAAAATTGACTCGAAAATTGGTGGTGTCGTAGATAGTGAGGAGGAAAGCCTTAGATTGCAGGACGATATAGATGGGCTGGTAAGATGGACAGAGCAGTGGCAAATGGAATTTAATCCTGAGAAGTGTGAGGTGATGCATTTTGGGAAGACAAACAAGGCAAGGGAATATACAATGGATGCTAGAATCCTAGGAAGTATAGAGGGTCAGAAGGACCTTGGTATACTTGTCCATAGACAGAAACATAGAAACATAGAAAAATAGGAGCAGGCGTAGGCCATTTGGCCCTTCGAGCCTGCACTGCCATTCGATATGATCATGGCTGATCATCCAAACTCAGTACCCTGTTTCCACTTTCGTCCCGCATCCCTTGATCCCTTTAGCCCTAAGAATTTTATCTAACTCTTTCTTGAATATATTTAATGATTTGGCCTCAACTGCTTTCCGTGGTAGAGAATTCCACAAGTTCACCACTCTCTGGGTGAAGAAATCCCTCCTCATCTCAGTCCTAAATGGCTGATCACTGAATGCAGCAGCACAGGTAGATAAGGTGGTTAGGATGGCATACGGGATACTTGCCTTTATTAGCTGAGGCATAGAATATAAGAGCAGGGAGGTTATGATGGAGCTGTATAAAATGCTAGTTAGGCTGGAGTACTGTGTACAGTTCTGGTCGCCACACTATAGGAAGGATGTGATTGCACTGGAGAGGATGCAGAGGAAATTCACCCAGATGTTGCCTAGACTGGAGCATTTCAGCTATGAAGAGAGACTGGATAGGCTAGTGTTGTTTTCCTTAGAGAAGACTGAGGGGGGACCTGATTGAGGTATACAAAATTATGAGAAGCATAGATTGGGTAGATAGGAAGAAACGTTTTCCATTAGCGGAGGGGTCAATAACCAGGGGGCATAGATTTAAGGTAACGGGCAGGAGGTTTAGAGGGGATTTGAGGAAAAAAATTTTCACCCAGAGGGTTGTTGGAATCTGGAACACACTGCCTGAAGGGATGGTAGAGGCAGGAACCCTTACAACATTTAAGAAGTATTTAGATGAGCACTTGTATGCTCATAGTATAGCATACAAGAATAGTTAGGTGCTTGATGGCCGGCATGGACACGATGGACCGAAGGGCCTGTTTCTGTGCTGTATAACTCTATGACTGTCTGTAAGGTATGATTCGGTGAGTATGACTATGTCAGGCAGTTACTAGACTAGTCTGTGGGACAGTTCTCCCAATTTTGGCACAAGCCCCCAGATGTTCATAAGGAGGACTTTGCAGGGTCGACAGGGCTGAGTTTGCTGTTGTTGTTTCCGGTGCCAAAGTTAGTGCCAGCTGGTCCATCCGGTTTCACTCCTTATCGACTTTTTGGCAATTAAACCATGCCAGTCCCTCAAAATTGATTGCAGTAATTTGCCCACAAACAAAGTTAAGTTAACTCGCTCATAATTACTTGGATTATCCCTTCCTCCCTTTTTTGAACAGTGGTACAACATTGGCAGTTCTCCAATCCACTGGCACCACTCCTGTAGCCAGGGAGGATTGAAATATGATGCTCAGAGCCTCCGCAATTTCCTCCCTTGCTTCTTTTAACAACCTGGGATATATTTCATCTGGGCCTGGCGATTTATCTACTATCAAAGATGTCAAACCATTTAATGCTTCCTCTCTTACAGTACTAATCCCATCCAATATTTTGCACTCTTCCTCCTTAATTACGATGTCATCAACGGCCCCATTTTTTGCAAAGACAGCACAAAGTATTCATTAAGAACCTTACCCGCATCCTCTGACTCCACACACCTCTTTGGTCCCTAATAGGCCCTACTTTTTCCTTAGTTATCCTCTTGCTCTTTCTGTACTTATGAAACATCTTTGGATGTTTCATCAAAGATAGTAATTCCTAAAAGAAGCACTGAGGCACTAAGTTTAAACCACAGTTAAGGCTTATTCAGCAGTAAGAAAAGTAAATTGGATTAAAATAGATTGCTGCAGCCTGCTAGTCTATTGAACATAAACAGCAACCATATGTGAAAGAACACTAATTCTAACTGCTACCACACATTTGGATAAGAATCCTACTACATTCTTTACTGCATGGGTTCCAGCCTCCAAACATAGATTTTGGATTTGAAGCAGTCAGTATGTTAACCTATTCAACTCCAGGATTATAGCTTTATCTTTATTATCTGGCTTCATGTATTCGTGACATGTTCCTGACTTTCATGCTTCTAACAAGAATGATGATAGAATAAATGATGTTCATCCATACATGAAGACTGTGCTAACTTATCAATGCTAGAGTTAAAATCCACCTTAAGAAAATGTACAGCATTGTCTACTTTCAGCACTGTCAACTTCAAGAAAACATTGAATGAGATTTATGATCAAAACGAGTGAGACAGCTTGCAACCCCATTTAAACATATGGAGCTGTATTTATTTTTTATGAGTGACATACATCAAGATGTTTTTTTCCTTTATTTTTTCCAATTTTCTTTCTGGGATATCATTTTTAAACAAAAATAAGTGACTGTCACTCCCAATGAGTGAGACTTGTCTGTTCTATGTACTTTGAAACAGAGATATGTGTATAGCATCTGTAAAAGAAAACTATGGTTTTGCTGATTATACAAGGTAATAAACATCTTATGGCCAATTTTAACTACCATTAGGAAACACACAGGTGCCGAACAAAGACGCCCACCCATTCTTGCTGGCGAAGTGTGAACCGTGGCACCAAACGTGTGCCCTACTGCAGCTTGCTGGTTCTGGCAGCTGGCCGACTGTCAGTTCCAGGGGTGTGGGAGTTATTCTCAAGGGTTCTTGCAGGGGTCGGCAGTAGATCATTTTGCCTCACCAAAGACAAATGTTATTTCTTGTGCCATTATGTGAGATGCCTCCACTGGTTGCTGGTTAGATGGCTCAAGGTTTGGCATACACTCTGTTCATTTGTTCCTCAAAATTACAATCAGGGTCCTTTCTATATCATAGGATCCCAAATTTACATAATTTAATGAGGCACTCACCTGCCTCTTTAAATTATCTAAAATTGGGATCCTATGATATAGAAAGTCAGGTGGGTGCCTGGAACAACCAAGTAAAAGACCAGGACAAAATGGACAAAAGGAGACGGCTACGTCCATCAGTGCTCACCTCTATCAACTGGATGGTGCAAGTGGCATGATGTGGGGTGTTTGGCTTAAGTTTTCTGCCCCTGCCTTATAAATTATCCCCAAATGTGTCTGACCCTGGACAGCTCCATGTGCAGATATCCTTGCATGTGGAGGTAGGCCTGTGTACATGGGTGATGGTGTAATATTGTTTCAGTCTTATGCCTAAGATGTAAAGATACCTACCTTGCATTATCTGCAGATAGAAAGGGTTGCCTAGAGCGATTGCCTTAGTTGCTATTAATGCTTTGTCCAGTTGCAGTTCCTATGGCAAAAACTGCAGATAGAAAAGGGCTTGCAGCTTTAAGGGATTGTGCATAGTTTTAATACTGAAAGGAGAAAGTAAACTGTAAGAGGCAGAGAAATGTTGGGTTAAAATGCATTAGCTTGACACAATACCTAACAGACTTGGTTTTAAGGAGCAGCCAACATGACTGACTTCAGGGCCTACCTTCCAGCCCCTTTTGAAATGGCATTGATCTGAATGCAACATTGCTTACATGCTGAGAATTAATTTTGGAGCCATCAGATCATTAACATAATTTCTGGAGCTTTAATGAGGCAAATGAACGATAGGTTGACAGCTGCCCTCACCATTCAGGCATATTGACTGTCGAAGCCCATTGCTCACTAGCACCCTATTATTGGATCCGTGAGATCAATCTTGAGGATATTTTTCTGAGGTATTATACTTCTATGTATTGTTTGTTCGTGTATCTATTCTAACTGTTTATTTAGCTGAGCAAGTAGCAGTGGTGTTTCACTGCTCAGTCAACAGAAAAGCTTCCTGACATTCAGAATGCTGCTCGCTCTAAAGTATCTGCAACCGTGCCATGGATGCCCTGTGCTATGCTCATGGAAGTTCTCAGTTTTTTTTTAAGCTATGCCTGTATTACTTGCGCAGAGCTGTCTGGTGGCCGAGAAATGACACTGACATTACTGTCACCCAACAACTCCTATACTCTCTGTATGTGGAGGTCATCCCTCACAAGGCCCAAATATTTGTCTGAACATAGATCAATTAGTCTATGTGAGATCTATGAATCCTCTTCATGGTTATTCCTAAGCATTGTCCAAGTAAGTCAAAGATGGGAATACTTACTTTTTCGATCCCATCATTCATAATAGCAGTGGGTGCATTCATGAGAAATTCTCCTACTGCTGTATGTATGGCCTGCATAACTGCTGTCACCACTATATGTGCCACAGATGCAGCTCCCTGCTCAGTAGTAGACTAGTTATCTATCTAATGAATGGTCATGGTTATAGAGCCAATTCATTGCTCAACTTGATGCATCCTTAATTGGAAATCAGATTCCTATTCATCACGACTGACTGCATCACCCCTGCCACCTGCCAATTTGCCGACTCCTTTTCTGGCTGCATTTCATTTGCCAACCCACCTGCTGGCTGGCTATGCCATGTCTCAATCCCCAACCCACATTGATCTGAATTCCCTATCCTCAGTTTCCCCTCCCCAACACTTGGTACTGTACATTTCCCAGACAGTGACACAGTACCCCACCCACCTTCAATGTTCCGATACACTCCTCACATTCCCCCTCTCCTCCCCTCCCAGCCTCTACTGTCTGCAATTCTCTCCCCTCTCCCCTCCCCACATCCTCTCCCCTTTCCTGTCTAACCTCACCTCCCCCACTCTCTCCCCATTCACTCACCACCCTCTTCCTATCCTTCTCTCCTTCTTTTCACTTTCCCTCTCACTCCTTCCTGCACCCACTCCTTCCCTTCCCCAACTTCTCACTTTCACCCCTCCTTCCCTCTGCTTCTTCCACCTTTCTCCATACTCACTTCTTCTCTCTCTTTTCTCTTCTTTGTATTCCTTCTTGCTCTCCCCATCCACTGCTATCATGTTCCTCTCCCACCTTCTCTCACTTTCTCACATCCCTTCCATCCTTTTTCTCCTCCATCTTGTCCCAATCTCCTCGATCCTCTACCTCTTCCTTTCCTATTTGCTTCCTATTCATTTCCCTCATCACATTCCTCTCCCTTTTTTCTCATCTTCCTCTTCATCTCTCTCCCCTGCCTCCCTCTCCTATTCCTTCATCCTCTCTTCCTCCATTCACACTTCCTTTCCCTTCTCCTGACCCTCTCTCCATCCCATCCCTATTCCTTCACCCTTTCCCCATGCCTTCCTGCCCCATCCCTTCTCCCAACGCTACCTTCCTTCAGTCATCCCCTCTCTCCTATCCTATAATCTCTCACTTGCTGCCTCATCACTTTTCCTCCTTTTTGCACCCTCCTTCCCTCCCTCTCCTTGCCTAGTTCCCTCTTTCTACCCTGGTGCTTTCCCACGCTCTCCTTTCTCTCTATTTCCCTCTTTCCATTCCTTCAAACCCCTCTCTCTCTCTTTCTCCCTGACCTCTTCCCTCTCCATCCTTGCCTGCTGTTCCTCTCTACCTTTTTCTGCTTTTTCCTCTCATTCTCCCCTTTCCCTCTATTTTCCCCTCTCCTCTCCCTTTCATCCTCCATTCTCTCCCTCTTTCCCCCCTCCCTACTCTCTAACTATACATTGCCTACTCCTTTCTCTGCTCCCTCTCCCTCCCTTCCTCCTCTTCCTCATATTTTTATTTCTACTCTTATCTTTTTCCATTGTCACCCTCCTCCTCTTCCTTTTCCATCTCCTTTCTCCCTTCTCCCATTCTTCCTCCCCTAGGGTCCTCCCCTCTGCCTTTGCTTCTCTCCCTCTCCCTGTATTCTTCAACCCTTTTCAATCCTCTCCTTCCTTTTCTCTCTCTCTCCACTGCTTCTCACTCCTTAGTCACTAAAGTTTTTTTTATTCTTTCATGGGATGTCGGCGTCACTGGCAAGGTCAGCATTTTTTGCCCATCCCTAATTGCCCTTGAGAACGTGGTGCTGAGCCACCTTCTTGAACTGCTGCAGTCCACCTGGTGTAGGTACACCCACATTGCTGTTAGGGAGGGATTTCCAGGATTTTGGCCCAGTGACAGTGAAGGAACAGCGATATAGTTCCAAGTCAGGATGGTGTGTGGCTTGGAGGGGAACTTGTAGGTGGTGGTGTTCCCACCATCTGCTGCCCTTGTCTTTCTAGATGGTAGAGTTAAGGGTTTTGAAGGTGCAGTTGAAGGAGGCATGGCGAGTTGCTGCAGTGAATCTTGTATATGGTACACACTGCTGCCACTGTGCATCAGTGGTGAAGGGAGTGAATGTTTAAGGTGGTGGATAGGGAGCTGATCACGTGGGCTGCTTTGTGCTGGATGGTGTTGAAAGTCTTGAGTGTTGTTGGAGCTGAATTCATCCAGGCAAATAGAGAGTATTCCATCACACTCCTGACTTGTGCCTTGTAGATGGTAGACAGGCTTTGGGGAGTCAGGAGATCAGTTACTCGCCGCAGAATTCCCAGCCTCTGACCTGCTCTTGCAGCCACAGTATTTATATGGCCAATGGTATATTTTCTGGTCAATGGTAACCCCCAGGATGTTGATTGTGGGGGATTCAGTAACGGTAATGCCATGTGGAGATGGTTAGATTCTCCCTTGCTGTAGATGGTCATTGCCTGGCACTTGTGTGGCATAAATGTTCCTTGCCATTTATCAGCCCAAGCCTGAATGTTGTCCAGGTCTTGTTGCATGTGGGCACGGACTGCTTCAGTATCTGAGGAGTTGCGAATGGCATTGAACACTGTGCAATCATCAGTGAACATCTCCACTTTTGACCTTACAATGGAGGTGAGGTCTCAATGAAGCAGCTGAAAATGGTTCGGCTTAGGACACCACCCTGGTATAGCTCTTGGGTCTGATATAGCTCTTGGGTCTAAAGGGATCAAAGGGTATGGGGAAAAAGCGGGAACAGGTTACTGAGTTGGATGATCAGCCATGATCATAATGAATGACGGAGCAGGCTCAAAGGACCGAATGGCCTACTCCTGCTCCTATTTTCTATGGCATGTATGTTTCACCCTGAGGAACTCCTGCAGCGATGTCCTAGGACTTAGGTGATTGGCCTCCAACAACCACAACCATCTTCCTTTATGCTAGGTATGACTCCAACCAGTGGAGAATTTTCCCCCAGATTCCTATTGCCTTCAATTTTGCTAATGCTCCTTGATGCCACACTCGGTCAAATGCTGCTTTAATATCACGGGCAGTTACTCTCGCCTCATCTCTGGAATTCAGCTCCTTTGCCTATGTTTGGGCCAGGGCTGTAATGAGATCTGGAGCTGAGTGGCCCTGGCAGGACCCAAACTGAGCATTGGTGAGCAGGTTATTGCTGCAATGTGTCACTTGATAGCATTGTCGACAACTTCTTCCATCATTTTGCTGATGATTGGGAGTAGACATCTTGGGGTGGTAATTGGCCAGATTGGATTTGTCCTGCTTTTTGCTGACAGGACATACCAGGGCAATTTTCCACTTTGTCAGGTGGATGCCAGTGTTGTAGCTGTACTGGAACAGCTTGGCTAAGGGTGTGGCTAGTTCTAGAGCACAGGTCTTCGGTGTTGCATTATTGCTTTTATGTAGCAATAAGATACCAAACAACCTTAAGTTGAGTAGTTATAATAGAAGTGTGGGTTCTTTATTGTAGAGTAACACATTTACAAGAGAGCTCTATCATACACCTGCCACTAGGTGTCTTGCACAACTCAACCAACTGATCGCATGCTGAATGACAAATGACCACTTCCTGTGATGCTTTGTAGAGTACTTACATTGTTAAAGTGATATCACAATATCCCCCTTTCCTAAAATGGAAATACACAAAAGATGAACCATGTACATAATGGAATGAAACGATTTTGAAAAATATTTACACATGCATCGATTCTAATGACCTTTAGTCAAGTGTCTCTGAACCATACAGGTGGTCTACTGACCACCTGATCTTATCACAGTGAAACTTGATGGAGAATTATGCTTATCAGCTTACTTGCTTAACTTTTGTGTGCATTCTGCCAGTCATCCTGTGCTCGAGCAATACAGATGTCAATTTCCCTTGCTTTGTTCTGCAGATCTGACTGTGACCATGTTCTCGATGCAATAGGGCTGTCATGCACAATGTTGTTAGCTAGTTCTCTTAACTGACATGGGTTTCTTCTTGGCACTGCTCCATTGGGGCACTTCATAAGATCTTGGTGTTTTGCAGACTTTGGACACTTCTGCAGGGAACCACACTTTTTCTTGTGGATGAATTACCCTGCCTCTCTGCCTGTCTGTAACGGTGGTAGTTCCACACCTGTGTGCTTATCGTGCATACTGTTTATTTTTTCTTGTTTTGCTTGGAGCCTGTCTTGTATTGAGGAAGATTTCATGAGATGGTAACTTGGAAGCATTGTCTTATCCTATCTTCCAAATATGATTTCTGCAGGAGATGGCAGCCCTGTGTCGATTGGTGTTGCTCTCATGTGTAACATGTCTATGTGTAGATCCTGTTTTGTTTCACGACACTTTACAATCAGTGATTTGACTGTACATAACATTCTTTCTGCTAAGCTATTCAATGAAGGGTAATGTCGGGAAGAAGTGACATGGTTTACACCCCATTTCCTGCAAATATCCCGGAATGGCTTGGCAACCTATTGCTGATTATTATCCAGTACTATCTCTTCCAGGGGACCAAACAAGTTGAAAATTGCATGGATGGTGTTGGAAACTGATGGTTTAAAGTGTCCCTTATTTGATGTATTACCCGAAATTTAGAGTAGTAATCGGTGACCGACAAATAATCATCACTTTTGATTGTGAAGAGATCGGTTGCTATCTTTGACAAAGGATCCGACGGGATGCCATGAGTAAGGAGTTGCTCTTTATGCTGGCATGGTTGGTGCTGCAGTCCACAATGGTTGTTGATAAAAGTGCAAAGATATGACTGCAAGGTAAAATACAAGCCAGGGAATTTCATGATGATCTCTGACACTTTAAACAGATTATCTAATCCCAGAAAGTGCGAAGATATTCCACTAGATGTCCAGGTTGACGAGGTTAACATCGAGCTGGAGGATGTATACCAGGACAATTTGATGTGTTTCGGGCAGAAGAACCATGAAGAATTATGGGAAGAAACCTCAAAAGACCCAGTCTTGAAGATGTTATGGCAACTCATTGTTAAAGGATGGCATGCATCACATGACCTTACCACGTCCACATCACTGTTCATACCCGGCCAGTAGACGGTTTCGTGTGCAAGTCTTCTAGACTTCTCAACATCCATATGGTCGATATGTAACTGTGGAAGGATTTCATGGCGAACTGTCTGTGCAATTATTACATGCCTGCCTTTGAAGATAACTAGAAATTCCCAACTGAATCCCAGTATGGTCAGAAGATTCTGAGCTCTGCAGGAAACCTGCCATCCTTTAACAATGAGTTAAATTGTTGGAGTAGTTGGTCTGTGTGGGGGAAAAGCTTTTAAAACCTAAATCTATTTGTTGTCGGTCCTGCAACAAGCATGCCCCAAGGCCTTTTTGCGAAGCATCTACTTTGAGAATGGTATCCTTCTTCAGGTCATAATACTGCAAACAGGCATCCATTGATAATGACTGCTTCAGCAAATCAAGCACATGCTGGTGGTCCTCATGCCACCTTTCTGAGGCATTCCCAAAGAATTGAAGACTTCTCAGAGAAATTTGAAATGTAAGAAGTTAAGAAATTGAAGAGACCAAGACATCTTTGCAAGTCTACTTTGTCTTCTCAACTTGGCATGGACTAAATATCCTTTATCTTGCTGGGATCCGATCCAATGCCAGTGTCTGAATTAACGGAGCCAAAGAAGTTGATGTGTCTCATGTTTATGGCACATTTCTTACTGTTCAATAGAAGGCCCTCTTTCCTGGCTCTTTCCATTGGCATATGTAAATTCCAGCCATGCTGTTCCTTTGTGATGCCCACAACTGTGTTAACATCAGCAATATATACACGCCCTACCACATTCTCTGTAATGTGATTCATACATTGCTGGAATAAATCCTGGCTTACTGATAAGCCAAATAGTGAGCGCAGAAAGCAATATCACCCAAACGGAGTCCAGAAAGTCGTCAACTCTTGCGAATGTTCAAAGAAATGGACTGACCAATATCTGTGCTTTGCATCCAGTTTCGAAAAGAAATAAGCCTTTGTGAATTTCAGATTCAGCTCTTCTAATGTGGGGATTTTGTGAGGACAACATTTCACTGCCTTGTTTAGCCTTCTGGGGTCCAAACACACCCAGATGGTGCTATCTTTTTTGACTAGGGCCATTATTGTGCTGCACCAAACTGTGTGCTGTTGAACACGCCTGATGATTCCTTGCCTCTTCATAGTATCTAGCTCTGCTTTCAGTTTGTCCATGACATTTTCTCGGATGATCTATAGAAGGAAGCACGTCGTCCCTCACATGTAGGACAGCATCTCCCTTGATACTTCCCACTGTCTTGACGCACTCTGAGTACATTCTTTGTAAATCTTGGATGGACGCGATAGGATCATACTTGTGCGCCTTTGAAACACTGCTGATCCCATGGATTGTTATGATTTGGAGTTCGCTACATGCTGGCAGGCCTGCAACTGCTGGACCATTTGTGTCGACGATGCAGAAAACCTATTGTGACCAATCAGAGGTTCCATACTGGCATTTCAACCTGAGTGTACTTACACAGTTGATTGGTGTACCATTGTACGTGGTAAGTCTTGTCTTTGTTGGTTGTATCATGGCTTCCCATCTCGTCAGGTACATGTTCTTCACTATTCTTAGAGGCAAAATGTTTGTACTTGCCCCTGTATCAACCTTGAGCCACAACATATTTTGTACACTTTTCTCTAGGCATACTATGTCAATGGTTGTGAATGCTTCCCTCTGTGTAACCACATCCATTTGGTGTGCAATGGTTACTGTGTGGAAGGCGTGTTCACCTTCAGTGCCCAATATGCTGCTTATATCACTTTCAATTTCATGGACATGTCTATGTTTGGTTTGGCCTTTGGCAGATGTATACCTGTTTCTTCCACAAGGTGGTGTCTACTTCTTGTCAGGTCATGGTCTTTGGCCAGTTTTCCACTATTAGAGCTCCTGCACAGCCTTGCCCAGTGCCCTTTCTTGCTACACGCCCTGCTGTTGTCCATGTAGGTGGGACAATTCCTTGGTGGGTACATCAGGCTGCACTTGTCACATATCTTACTTGGCTGAGGTGTCCTGGTTACCTCACCTACGGTTGTTGTACCAAGCGCTCGTATGCACTTCCTATCATTACTGATTGCTCTTTTTATTTTGAATGCTTGCTTTTCCAGCTCCGTGGCGGCCCGATGCAAGAAGCGCAGATCCATGTGTTGTTTAAAAAGTTGAAACTCATGGAGAAGGGCTTGGGATTTCCAATCATGGAAGGATATTTAGTGGACATAATGCCAGTATACAAAAACGCAGCTGGAGCATTCCCCTTTGAATTGCAACCTTTTTTTTCTCTTGGACCTTTCCCTGGAAGGAAAAAAGAACTTGCAGTTCTACTGTGTCTGCAGCGTCGAGCTTCAGCCATGCCCAGAACTCTGTGCCTGCAGTGTGGACTTTCTACCTGTGATTGGTGAGGCCCCGCCCACAAAGCACTAATGGCAGTAAAACACCCGGCGCGCAATGGCGATGCCAATCCGCTTCCCAGATGAAAACCGATCTTGCTCGCCTTTCCCAAACACGATTCTGCCCAATTTCAGCCTTTTCTTTCCAGCCACCGTCAATCTGAACAACCCCCATTGTGTACTCATTGTGTCTTGAGCACCAACTTTATGGAAGGTCGTCAAACTTGTCCATGCAAATTGCAGCCGCCTCCAAGGACAAGTTGCGCTGCCCTTTCTGTGCTGAACTACAACAGGAGAAATCGTTCATCTCGATGTCTCACCCAAGACCCCATGAGTACCATTCCTGAGCCTCTCTGCAGTAGTGTTACCTCAAAGCCATGATCTTCAAACACGCATCGCTATCACACATTGCGAATGGCGTGATGCTTCACATACCACACGCTGCCATGATGTCATTCTTCAGAGACCGCACACTGCTACCACGTCGAGGATGGTGCGCTTGAAGTCGAAAAATCTTCAGCAACCATATGCTCCCACAATATTGTGTCATTGCTTTTATATAGCAATAACGTACCAAACAATCTTAAGTTGAGTGGTTATAAAACTGTGGTTTCTTTATTGTAAAGTAACACATTTACAATAGAGCTCTATCATGCACGTGCAACAAGGTCACTGGAGCACTGCAGCCTCACAGCTCCAGCGACCCCGGTTCAATTCTGGGTACTGCCTGTGGGGAGTTTGCAAGTTCTCCCTGTGACCGCGTGGGCTTTTGGCGGGTGCTCCTGTTTCCTCCCATAGCCAAAGACTTGCAGGTTGATAGGTAAATTGGCCAATATAAATTGCCCCTAGTATAGGTAGGTGGTAGGAGAATTGAGGGAAGGTGGGGATGTGGTAGGAATATGGGATTAATGTAGGATTAGTAGAAACGGGTGCTTGATGGTCGGCACCGACTTGGTGGGCCGAAGGGCCTGTTTCAGTGCTGTATCTGTAAAATAATTTTTTTTTTAAGAAAGATAAAAAATAAATTAAAAAAGGTGTCTTACACAATTCCAATCAACTGATCACATGCTGAATAACATCATTTCCTGCAATGCTGTGTGGAGTACTTATGTTGTTAAAGTGATGTCACAACATTCAGTAATATGGCTGGGATGTTGTCAGGACCCATAGCCTTTGTTGTATCCAGTGTCTTCAACCCTTTCTTGATATCACATGGAATTGTTCTAAATATAAAGTGATTTTCATTCATCGAAAATAAGGATTTCACTTTCACTAAGGTTAATATATTAAACACTTTGTCTAAATCAAGAAAACATTTTCTACAAGCATGCCTAGAATATATTTTTCTGAATAGTTTTGGTTCAGTAGAATGAATGGAATCCTGAATTGAACCAATTTCCAAATTGCTTTGCATTAAAAATTTACAAAGTGGCCGTTTCCAACAAAACACTCTGATCAAGACAGTGTAAAATGACAAGATTTACAACTGTAGCAATAGACTCATGTTTTGAACATTCCTCCTGAAAAAGCTATGCTCCCAAAATATATAACTGTATTTATGTTTAAATCACTGTTAAATTGAGAAAAAATATCAAAGTTTGATAATGATAATTATTGAAGTTAGATACTGAAAATGGCTCATTTTTGTGAGAACCAACAACAAATTTGAATGGATTTAATGTAGCCACTGCCCACCTTTAATTGCATTTATTGTACAACTTTGAAACATTTGTGATGGTTTAATTTCTGTGACAAAATCCACAAAAGTAGACCCAAGTAATGAATTAATGTCTGTGCATAAATTAGATCAGCTTTTTGATTTATTTTTTGGCAATAAATCCATTCATAATATTTTCCTTAAGCTTGGTCTAAAAATTAAATATTATATATGCCTATGGTCCCTATGTAATGAAAAGTAGATTAATTCATCTCTGGCAATGATTGACAGATAATTCCTAAAGCGAGTACCCAATGATGATTTTAACCACTTGACTGTATCCAGCAATAAATGAAGACTGTCTCTGGAGCAGTTTCAGGACACTGTCAAGGATTTTCATACTGCACAGAATGCATTTAAAAATTATATTCAGAGCAATTGTGGAAATAATTCATGAAAAAAAAGCCTCACGTTGGAAAGTAAAACATGCTAAACCATTTATTTCAAGCTTGCAGCATCTGTTGGGAATTTTTGTTTTTACAGAAATGAACAATGCACCGACCTAGAAATTGAAACAAACCTTGTGCCAGAACCATTAGGCCAGAGACACACACAATATTGGGCCTCAGGCCTCATTTACATGAGAACGCCAAGCTGCAGATGCCTCCCAGACAACTCACCAGCAAAGAGGATTTCAATTTTGGGCTGCTTTGTTACCAGAAGTTCCACTTTGAAAGGGGTGAAGCGATCTGGAGGGAGGGTGATGATGGAGAAAGGGGTCGGGGGGGGGGGGGGGTCAGGGGCGGGAGCACTTCTACTTCTCCCGATTCAGTTGTGTTTTTACAAAAAAATACCTTTTTGGTGGCAGCTTTAAGGACCATTGGTTAGGTCGTATATAGACCATGTTTTCCTGAATGTAATGAGCATGTGTGCCCTGCCCGTCATATTACATACTTAGGCGCACGTTTTGTGTATGAAAAATGGATGTGCCACCAATGATTTTTTAGGCCATTGTATTTATTCAGCAACTGTCTGGGACCAACCCACAATATTTATCAAAGAAGTAAAAGGAACTATGACTTACAGAAGTGGTGAAAGAGAAAATAAATATGGAAGATAGCGTATGAGAAATAAAGGTGCTTTGCAGCAGCTTTCTGAACTTTGGCTGAACCCAACTGTTTGGCAGTCTGCAGTAAGTATAGAATAAGAGGAGGCATTTGGGTTTCAATCCGTGCAGCTGACATCAAGCAGACAGCAAGCGTAATATCTTACTTTCTTGAGCCATATTGACACAAATTCAAATATATTTATTATTTATGAAAGTGAAACATGTACTTGAAATTTTGATATTTTTCATGAAAATAGAAGTGAACTGGTTTTATTAGTGTAAATAATTTGCAAACTCTTCACTGGGAAGTTAGAGATTGATTTTTTTTATTTTTCATACACTTTTATGTGATTCTGATGAAAATTAAAATCAAAGACAAAGAAAATTGATGTGACTGTTCAGCAGTTCATGTACTATATCAAACTGCACCTTCCAGTGCTGAACATTCATTTACTGTGACTCGCTAACAGTACAATGGGATTTGAATATATTTCTTTAAGTCTATATTTAAGTATCTTATTTCGGATGAGTGCCCATTCATACATTGATGCTTTCTGCTTTTTTTATATTATCAAACATTCTAATAATTCCAAGTTGAACGATAAAAGAGAAATAATTCAATTTAATGAGCCAGAATTTTCTATAAAAATAATCATCAGGCTAATGGCGCTCACCATTCTTAATGCACAAATTAGTCAGCAACTTTAAGTGAGGGCAAACGTGCAGTTAAACATGAAATACAGAGTTTCTATCCGAGATGTGCTGCTCCTGTAATAAGCTGCGTGAAAATGGCATCTAACCATCTGATTCACCATTCAAATGCTTAAAATGGCATAATGTTCCTGTACTTGCATGCTAGTTACTAACTAAACTTGCCACTGAAAGTTCTCCATTTCTGCCGAAGTACCCTTTATAATGGCATGAAAAGTATTAATTATTGCAAAGCAACCTCTCTGTCACTGAAAGTTAACTTTTACAAGTGTGGAGTCTCCTTCCTTCAGATTTTAATTGTTGTTGTAGATTTTTAAAATAAATGTAAATTAATTGTTTTTATACTTTTACTTTCTGTCTCTTTTTTGTCTTTCTCTTAACTTAGTCGTTCTCTCTTTATTTCACTTTCTGCATCTGATTTGACATCGAATTCACCATTCTAACTTAATGATACGTCCTCGTACAGACTCGGGTGCTGTTCATTAACAATTCTTCAATTTGATTGGTTAAGAAGATACACAGTTACTTGTCCTGTTCACACAGGTCACAGAGCAGGGAGGTTATGATGGAGCTGTATAAAATGCTAGTTAGGACACAGCTGAACTACTGTGTACAGTTCTGGTCACCACACTATAGGAAGGATGTGATTGCACTGGAGAGAGTGCAGAGGAAATTCACCAGGATGTTGCCTCGGCTGGAACATTTCAGCTATGAAGAGAAACTGGATAGGCTAGAATTGTTTTCCTTAGAGCAGAGAAGGCTGGGAGATGGGGGAGGGGGGGGGTACCTGATTGAGGTATACAAAATTATGAGGGGCATAGATAGGGTAGATAGGAAGAAACTTTTTCCCTTATCGGAGGTGTCAATCACCAGGGGTTATAGATTTAAGGTAAGGGGTAGGAGATTTAGAGGGGATTTGAGGAAATATGTTTTCACCCAGAGGGTGGTTGGAATCTGGAACACACCGCCTGAAGGGGTGGTAGAGGCAGGAACCCTCACAACATTTAAGAAGTATTTAGATAAGCACTTGAAACACAAAAGCATACAAGGTTACGGGCCAAGTGCTGGAAAATGGGATTAGAATAGATAGGTGCTTGACGGCTGGCATGGACACGATGGGCCAAAGGGCCTGTTTCTGTGCTGTATAACTCTATGAGGTCCCACATTCCCAGTAGAGGGCGCTGGGCCATTTTCATTTCCCACTTCCAACAACTTGCCATGCAAATACTCATGGAAATTAATCTGGTAAGAACAAGCCTAACAAACTGCAGGTGTCATTCATTCACTGCCTACAGTAAATTCTGTCCGCTTATGATTGAGAACAGCTTTACATTAAAGACATCACTGCTGATTTATGAATTCTGATCATAATTGAAACAATTAACACATGAGGGACCATTTCAATTTTTATGCTCAAACTGATATATTATCACTGTCATTGTTATGGCTACTTTTTATTCTCATTACTATGTCTACTTTTCATTTGCATTTCATGCCACATATATAGATCTGAAACAACAATATGTAGCTGTGTAATATTTTTGATGGTTACTTCAATAGTCAAGCTGCTGACAGTTTAAAGTGTACTGCCTCCAGATTTGTCTGGAATGAAAGCTACCCTGGAAGACAGTGTTCACTTAGATCAAAATTATTTCAGACCACAGTCTTTGTAGTGTCTACATTCGTCTAAAAAGAACTAGGCTTTGCAAATAATGCTTTCATCTAAAAGAACTATACTTTGCAAATAATGGTTTCTATCCCTGCAGCAAAGGTAAAGAGTACTAAAGTGTAAAATGATCCAAACGATCATGAATTGGTCTACTGTTGTTCCAATCAGTAAACTTAATGCATGTGAGCAATATTGTTGTTGTTGTTCTAGCTGTAATCCCAAAGGACCATAGGCATCTCTCTCCATTAGAGAGAGACAGTTGGTAATGTACAGCTTGAGGGACACCACTCCGCAAGCATGGGGCAAGGCGAGGAGGCAGGCCTCCATGAACTACCACAGCCGGTATGGGGATTGAACCTGCACTGTTTGCATCTTTCTGCATCACACTCTAATGACAGCAATAGCACTGTAATAAAATAATCCAGGATTTGCAAAAAATTGCATAATATTTTACATCCTTGGAAATGTATAATAGAATACATAATATAATGGAATTTAGCTCAGATTTATTGATGATAACTTAATCTGAAATTACTACTGCAAATTTTATAGAGGTTATTTTCAAAGTATTAATAATTGCCTCCTCCAACGTGCTGCCAAATTGGATTTATGGCAAAATAGTTGATAATTTGATTGATTTTGTACGGGTTCAAATTGTCCACTCTATGCTTATTTGGCCGGAAAATCTTTCCTGAAAAGTGTCGAAAATAATTAAAATTGCTAATTAGTAACAGGCAGATCCGGTTAACTTCAAACTGATGTGATTATCCGTCATCACTTTAGCCTTCTACTATAGGCAAAATGTAAACTCTTCAGATTAGGTTTAAAAGTTGACAGAAAACAAATTCTCTATTACCAAAATGGAATGTTAGAATAAAAGCATGCTCCAAAATTTCTGACACAAACATTTATAAATGTTTGTATATATTATTGGCCATTAAAATTTACAATATAATAAATCTTGCCCGTATTATATCATTGCATTTAATAGTGCTTCTGATAATGCAAGGCAGAGAGAAATAATCTTTGAGTATGATGATCCAATACAAGCAATATGTTTGTATTACAATCTTTTGCAATGCACACATAGCCTGAAAATGTCTGTGAACAGTGTTACAATCAAAACACTTTATTCGCTTGTAGCAAATTCCTGTATTCATTATTTTAACAAAGTTTAATCCATATATTTTAAATTAATTCTTCAATGCTGAAATAACAGATAAAATAATTTATTACAAACATATTAAGTGTCTATGCGATAACATTGCTCACAGTAAATTAAAGGTTTATGTCTACATGCACATAACAAAATCCACATTGCATGCATGGAACTCAAAACTCCCTCCTGTGCTTTTTGTGGTTGTGGTGGGGAAGATGAAGGGACAGCACCTGTGAACTCTGGCTGATGCTCTTCCTTACCCATGTTGACCCTATGGAGCATACCTCCATATGAGAGATTGCCTACTATCACCTGGCCATAAACTCTCGGGTCTGTTTCCCACATGGTCTTCGTTGCACCTCTTTTGTTTTCACACATTCTTCCGCAACACCATGTTTCTCATAGTTGGCACATATGTCTCCTGAAATCATGATGACCTTCTGTTGGTTTACAGTTAATGATGTAAGAATCATCTGTGAAGACAAGAGTGGAACTCTACTGAGTTCCTGAAATAAACTGAATGATTGTATCACAATGAGACCTTGAAAGATGATTCTATAATTTAAAAATAGCTTGACAAACTTGCATAATTATAATTGGAAAGCATATTACACAACACATTGTTGACAGAGGTCAGTGTTCAAATTACTTTAGAAATTTTATTACTTAATTTTCAATGATGATGCACATAACTGCTGATAGCCCTAAATGGGCATCATTTTGTTCTGGTGCCTTAAAGCAAATTCTGAAACTTTACTGAAAGATTTAACAGTACTCTTAAAGCTAATGTGCAGAATCTACGTTTTCACCATGCCATTCATCTTCTGTTCTGATAGACCTGTACAGCATGGGAAAAATTATAATTTGTGTTAGTGAAGCCTTTGGTGAGCTAATACAGGAATTTTCAATAATGACAGCTGACTTTTGTTTGCATTTTTTTCCTCCATCAGAAAGTATTTTCTCTCTTTTATTTCTATCCGTGCCTATCATCTTTTCATATGAGACATTTAATCAAAGCCCCGTCTGCCCTCTCAGGTGGTTGGTATAGATCCCGTGGCACTATTTGAAGAGCAGGGGGAGCCCTGGCCGGTATCTTTTCCTCAATCAACATCACTAAAAGCAAATTATCAGGTCATTATCACATTGTTGTTCGTGGGATCTTGCTGTGTGCAAATTGGCTGCTGCGTTTCCTACATTACAACAGCAACAACACTTCAAAAATAGTTAATTTGCTGTAAAGCACTTTGAGATATCCTGATTATATTTTCAACTCCCTCTACCACAGTGTGGCAGTCAGCCTATTATTACAGGAAGAGGAACTTTCAATAATGGTAGCTTGAAAAATTAGGAAAGATTCAATGAACAACTAACTACAAGAGCAAGAGTTGGTGCTGTTCGAGAGGCCAGGTGGTATTGACAATCATTTCCTCATCAATGAGAGCAAATTATCCATTCAGGGAACCAAGAAAAAGTAAACAGAGAGTGGAGAGAATTTGACCTTCAAAATAAGATTTACAGAGCTCTTCATCAACCTTTTCATGAAAACTAAAGCAAATTATTGTGGATGCTAGAAATCTGAAATAAAAACAGAAATGCTGGAAATGCTCAGCAGGTGAGGCAGCATCTGTGGAGAGAGAAAAATGTTACTGCTTTGACCTGAAATGTTAACTTTGTTTCTCAGTCCAGAGATGCGGCCTGACCTGCTGAGTATTTCCAGGATTTTCTGTTTATTTTCAACAGCAACAAGTTAGTTTCAAAAAGTTTTCAAAGCTTCTCTTGACCCACAGAAACTTAACTGAGCTTATGTTGAATATTCTACTGAAAGAAAGCAGGTACACTATTACAGTTTCAGGTTTTCATTCCATCAAACTGAGAACCTCTCCAACAGCAGGAAGTAATTCTGCTTGTCTATTCTGTACTGTGAGCTGCAAAATATCTTTGAGAGAGGCACAGCAAGAATCTATTACATAGGAAAGGAAGATAGAGGCCATCTTAGCCCATCCTCCATTGCATTAAGTCAGGCTAAACAATAGGTCAAGTAAAATGTAGATTGATAGGCGAGATTTTCAGACATCCCACTGTCAGAAATGGTGTCTCGTGCCCTGAAAATGGTTGAATGTAACTGACCCACCTTTCCCATTGACAGAACCTTCCTAATCGCGATGTGGGCGGTGCGCCAGCCGAAGACAGACAGTTGACCTTTTGCTGGACCTGGCGGTTGATCAGGCCTCTCAATATTGGGGTGGCCCAGAGCCTATGGGTTGCTTAGTGGTTCTTGCTTTCTTCTTGCAGCCCGCTAGCCCTATGTAAATGAGGCCCGGACTTCAAAATGAACTGCGCTTCCTGCATCACTGTGGTACCGCCAGCCGGTTGCCTGACAATCGCATGGAGATAATTTAATCTATACTGTTTTTGCAGGCCTTTATCTTGAAATTCATCTTGAGGGAAGGATCTGATTTCTTAGAGAAAGATAAGCCTCAATGACTTTACATTGATGACCAGAGGAAATGTTGTCAAGGGTTGTGTCCTGGAATTGATTATTTTCCATAAAGGAGGAATTTGAGCTGCTCGACGGGAATCCAGCAGGATGCAAGAGCTATCCATTTGGGAGCTGCAGTGAGAGGCCTGGTTCATATTAATGGACAGGCCTGATTAACATCTTGCCGGCCAGCTGTCCACCCAATACGGGCGTCCAATAGTGCTCACTGGCTCTGGGCCTATGGAGATTAGGTAATCCTGACCACCAGGCCAGCAGTCAGGAAAGTCATGTGGTGGAGTTCGGCAGGGTTTTGGAGCTGCAAAGGGTGTAATCATTGAGAGCAGCTGCCCAGTCTTTCTATGGCATGGGTATCCATCAGGTTTTCCTGAGCAAGGCATCCACAGCAGGCACCCCTCTCGGAAGGCAGTTAAAATGGTATCAGGGTCCTACCTACATGATACAGCCCCATTTTGCATATATTTGTGAGGCTTCCATTTGAGTCAGAAGTATTCAAATAGCAACAGGACAGGAAACAAGCGGCAAATGTACCACTTGGATTTAATCTCCTATTCTGCCTCATGATGTTTTACTTTGTTAAAGACACTATATAAATGAAAGTTAGTGTTGCACTTCCTGCTGACAAAGGAACTTCACCTGGTTATGCCCATTACAGCGTTGCACACGTACAAAACTATGTATGCTATCTCTGATGGTTGCAAGGATTATTTGCTTCCATAGTTTATTCACTAGCATTTTATCCAATACTGCCGCCAGGGTCATTTTAAAATAAAACCAAAGGTTGTGGTACGACAACAATATTAATTGAAAAGACTGAACACAACAGCTGTTTATATATTTAAAAATCATGGCAATGAACGTATAGGCCGCAATTTTCTGTGCCCTTTGGGGATGGGATGGGAGGTGGACTGGCAAAATGGTGAGGGAAAGCATCAGGGGGTATGCCCGATGTCTTCCTGATGCCATGCCATTTTGCCATCAGCGGGAAAGTTGGCAGCTCGGAAGCCTGCCAGGAGTCCAATTGAGTCATTTAAGTGGCCAATTAAGGACCACTTTCCACCTCTGTAGGCATTTTGCCCACGTCAGGAGGGCCCACTGCCACGTGGGGAGACCTCCCAGTGAAACATGGAGGATCTTAGCAGGCTCTGGGCCTTCCTTTAGAGGCACACCATGGTCCCACAGAGGGGGTCTCCCTGCAACCATGGCCGACCTTGCAG
Organism: Heterodontus francisci; assembly: GCF_036365525.1. Lineage (NCBI taxonomy): Eukaryota > Metazoa > Chordata > Chondrichthyes > Heterodontiformes > Heterodontidae > Heterodontus > Heterodontus francisci. The sequence continues at coordinate 48,331,417 of NC_090377.1, forward strand.
CAACAGTACAGCTGGTGCTTCATGACAACACCACAACCCATGCCCCCACCACACCCGACCACCCTGATCGCCGGGGCATATTAAAATATGTTAATGCCTACTTACCATGTAGGCCACAGCGATTCAGCCACCGCGTTCCAATATTTATGCGGGCGGCCGACAATGCCGCGCCTTCGAATTCTCATTTGGGGAAACGAGGCGTGATATCTGTGGGGAGGGTGGAGGAGGTGATTTTCTCTGCGTGAGAGGGGGGAGCAGGGCTACAACCCTGTGGATTGGTCGGGGGTGGGTGTTGATGGGAAGGGGTAAAGGACAAAGGTGCTGAACTTTGGCAGGGTAAGAGGTCAAAATCTCAATATCTGTATTCCAGGGGTCAGGGGTTGGGGGTGGGGGGTGGGAAGGGCAGGAATGTTGTGATATGCCATTGGTGGTGGTGGGGGGGTTGGTGGTGGAAGAATGCATGGGAAGACTTGTACATCGATTTTTTTAACTTTAATGTTACCGGCCTTTAAAAATTTAAAAGCTCTTTTTGGGCTCCAAGCCCTTTAAAAATGGAGCCGCATTTGCGCATTGGCGGATGCTATTGCCGGTGACGGCTCACCTGCCCCCTCCACGCATTGCGCGGGGCGGACTCCACGGCCATGCAAATGAGCCACCGCAATTGAAATCGCAGCGGCTCTGTAACATGGTCCCCGTGCGCGCGGGCCACTTTCTTTTACGTCCGTCGCCTCCTTCAGCGGCGGAGTCTTAAAATGCAGCCCAAAGTTTTACAGGCAAGTATTTTTAAATTAAGATTATGAAAATTATAATTTAATACCCTAAGAATAAGGTAAATAAAAGACTAATTCTTCTGGGCCATCGAACGTTAGAAAAGAGCAGTGCATCCAAAGTGCGATGTCCCTGATCGCTGGGCGTTCCTGTCTTGATCTTGAGACATCAATATCATGGTAAGAGGTTAAAATCAACTCTGGACGTCCTTCACCCTGACTCAATGACCCTCCCCCTCATCTAGTTGGGGCAGACCACTATGACATTTTTCTTCAGTCCACCAAGCACTGAAGACAGAAAATGCGGTAGGAGGTTAGGAACATGCTTGCCTTCTTATTAAATGGACTCATCTGGTGCAGGCTAAGCTCCACACCGCCATGAAAGCCCCTTGGAGACATGGAAATCTCAGTCCCTGCCCCCTTTTTTCTGAATTTTGAAATCGCCTTATATGCCAACAGGTAAAAGACATAGCAGAAAATTGCTAAATCAAATCTAAAAATATGATAGTGAAAATGCAAATTTCCAATAAAAAGGTTTACAAATGTACATACTAAATCTGTTGAAATATTTTCCATTTCACTGTAAATTCTGCTTTATCAATTGACATCTTAGTTCTCTGTCATATTGAACATGTTTTAATCAACGTCTGATAACACTGCAGCAACAGAAAGGATAGCAGTGACAATTAGTAATGTGAAATTGTAATTATAAAGGTGATTAAATTAATGAGAATTAATCTATATTCTTGATAGTTCTGTTTGTCAATTAAGTGATTAATCTGTAGTCCTTACATGAGCAACGCTCAAGTTGTGCATGTAGAAAAAAGAAATCTACATAAGTGTGGATAACACGAGGCAGGATCTTCCCTTGGGCTTCCGGACCCCCACATCGAAACCAAATGCGAGTCCCGATCCTGCACTTGCCGGCAGAGAGACTGGATCAGCAATATTCCCAGAGGCGGCCTCTCAACTGGCCGCCTCTATGCTCACTGTCCTATAAGGGACGGGCTCCATAAGAACATAAGAAAAAAGAGCAGGAGTAGGCCCTTTGGCTCCTTGAGCCTGCTCTGCCATTCAATAAGATCATGGCTGATCTGATCATGGCCTCAACTCTATTTTCCTGCCTGCCCCCCCATAACCCTTGACTCCCCTGTAGATCAAAAATCTGTCCAACTCAGCCTTGAATATATTCAATGACCCAGCCTCGACTACTCTCTGGGGTAGAGAATTCCAAAGATTAACATCCCTCTGAGAGACGAAATTCCTCCTCAGCTCTTAAATGGGTGACCATTTATTCTGAAACTGTGCCCCCTAGTTCTAGATTCCATCATGAGGGGAAACATCCTCACGGCATCAACTGTCAAGCTCCCTCATTCATCTAAATGCCAATGAGTATAGGCCCAACCTGCTCCCGATGCTGCCGGGAGAGGTGGGCGCTGCTGAGGTTGCCTCAACATGGAAGGGTCCTCAGAGGGGTAAAATTAAATTTATGGCCTGAATTTTACTAGCATGCTGCAAATTGAGGCGGCGTGCTTTTAAGTTGGCGGTCCGCCCACGCAGACCAGCCACCGCTGAGCCCCTGTGATTATTTGCACAGGGGCTCATGTAAATGAAGGGGACGGAGTTGCGGCGCCATTTTAAAAGATTTCAAGCCCTGATAGATCATCTGAATGTTTAAAGGGAACATTACCTTTAATTTAAATAAAAACAGTAAAGTTCACATCAAAGACCCTCTTCCACCCCTCCAATCATCAAACAATAAATTTATTTCCCTCTCCCCACTCCGAAAATATATTTTTGCCAGTCCCAACCTTTCATCCACAAACTTTATGATCTTTGCCCTTCAACCTCTTCCCACCATCCCCTCAGCCAATGGAATTAGTTTTCTCCACTCCCCCCACCACCCCGACCTAAAAATTACAGTCCTCCCCCGTCCCCACCAGTGTCTCACCTTATATCCCCAAATGCGGATCCGAAGACACGGGACTTATGGCCACCGGGCAGAATATCAGCATGGGACAGCCTCCCAGTCCAGGTAAGTTCATTAACATGCATTTGAATTAATTTTATTGTGTAAATGAAGGCTCTGGCATCATGTGTCGGGGAGGCCACACCGAGGCCTCGCCGCTGGTAAAATGCGGCAGGTCTTCTTTGCGTCGGGGGGTCAAGGCGGGCCTCTCCTGGAAGAACTTTCCCCTCCCCCCCACCCCACAACCCCCGATGTCGGAGGGCTAGTAAAATTCAGCCCTATATATCAGAGAGATCCATCCAGTAGGCCCTTCAGATTGGAGGGGAAACCCACTGCTCCCTCTTTGGGGCATGGATCTTCCGGCTGCGATGTCACCCAGCAATCCCCCCACCCCCCCCGCCCCGCGACTCCCCTGAACTGCCGCAAGGAGGCTGCCTCCATTAAGCTGGCAGCCTCCACACAAACAAGGAGCCAAATGCCAGTGCGCCCTCTAAGTTGCCCCAAATTGGAACCTCCATTCAGCAGGCATCCAATCCGGTTCCCTGCCCACCCGCAGGAAACTTCCCCAGCAACATGAATACATCAGGGAGCCTCCAAAGTGGCTCCCCTCTATTTTCCTGTCTCCCTATCACCACCCACCCCCCCCCCGCCCCCACAAGCCCACCACCCTGATGCTAGGAAAATTCAGCCCATGGTAACTGAGATGCCAACATGCGTGATGCCAATATCGTCACCTTCTATAAGAACAAGGGTGACCGTGGTGACTGCAACAACTACCGTGGAATCTCCCTGCTCAGCATAGTGGAGAAAGTCTTCGCTCGAGTTGTTTTAAACAGACTCCAGAAACTGGCTGAGCGTGTCTACTCTGAGGCACAGTGTGGCTTTCCAGCAGAGAGATTCATCTTCGCCAGCTACAGGAGAAATGCCACGAACGACAGAAGCACCTCTACATTGCTTTCATTGATCTCACCAAAGCCTTTGACCTCGTCAGCAGATGTGGTTTCTTCAGACTACTGGCAAAGATTGGATGTCCACCAAAGCTACTAAGTATCATCATCTTGTTGTAGGGTATTCACAAGCGTGAGGCACCTGCAGTAAATATTATACTGTTTAAATGTTATTTGAGTAACCAGTAACGTATAATCTTAGTGAACAATGAAGAGGTTGCAAGGCATCATGGGGCTTAGCCAACTTGACCACATTCCACACAGGAGCTGAGTAGCATAAATTCAAACAAAGACTCATTAAATGGAAAGCAGATGTCCTTGTGGAAAGCTGACAAAGGTACCAGCCTGTAACAAGGTCAAGATAAAATGGTATGCGTACATGAGAACCAAGGATAATGGATAAGAGGGAATGGAAAACATCATGAGTAATCCCCTATCTGTCTATGGGCCGGTTGTGCAGTCCCTCCATGCCTAGTAACCACTTCTATAGGCTCTAATAATCAATGTATATAATATATAATCGTTGTGATTGGACCATGTCCAGCCAGGATGGGCTGAGTAACTGTTTGAAAATGTATAAGTATTGATGATTTTCTTTGTTCGGTGGAGAGGCATCTGGACAGCCCAGTGACCTGCTCCCCGCTGGCGTAACTAAATAAACTGTTTGGCATTGGAGCAGACCTGAGTGTCGAGTGATTCTTCTAGATTCATTCCCGCTAACAACCTCATTCCATGACAATATGAAAGGCACAATTCAGCATAGCGGCGCCTCATCAGACCCCTTTCCTATCCTGAGTGGCGTGAAACAGGGCTGTGTTCTCGCACCTACACTGTTTGGGATCTTCTTCTCCCATGCTGCTCTGTTCAAGTCTTCAGAAGAAGGAATTTTCCTCCACACAAGATTAGATGGCAGGTTGTTCAACCTTGCCCATCTTAGAGCGAAGGCCAAAGTACAGAAAGTCCTCATCAGGGAACTCCTCTTTGCCGACGATGCTGCATTAACATCTCACGCTGAAGAGTGTGTGCAGAGACTCATCAACAGGATTGCGGCTGCCTGCAATGAATTTGGCCTAACCATCAGCCTCAAGAAAACGAACATCATGGGACAGGACGTCAGAAATGCTCCATCCATCAATATCGGCAATCACGCTCTGGAAGTGGTTCAAGAGTTCACCTACCTAGACTCAACTATCACCAGTAACCTGTCTCTCGATGCAAAAATAAACAAGTGCATGGGAAAGGCGTCCACTGCTTTGTCCAGATTGGCCAAGAGAGTGTGGGAAAATGGCGCACTGACATAGAACACAAAAGTCCAAGTGTATCAAACCTGTGTCCTCAGTACCTTGCTCTATGGCAGCGAGTCCTGGACAACGTATGTCAGCCAAGAGCGACGTCTCAATTCATTCCCTCTTCGCTGCCTCAAGAGAATCCTTGGCATCAGGTGGCAGGACCGTATCTCCAACACAGAAGTCCTTGAGGCGGCCAACATCCTCAGCATATACACCCTACTGAGCCAGCGGCGCTTGAGATGGCTTGGCCATGTGAGCCGCATGGAAGATGGCAGGTTCCCCAAGGATGCATTGGACAGCGAGCTCGTCACTGGTATCAGACCCACCAGCCGCCCATCCATGTCTCTGCATTAAAGACGTCTACAAACGCGACATGAAGTCCTGTGACATTGATCACAAGTCATAGGAGTTAGTTGCCAGTGATCGCCAGAGCTGGCGGGCAGCTATAAAGGCAGGGCTAAAGTGTGGCGAGTCGAAGAGACTTAGCTGTTGGCAGGAAAAAAGACAGAAGTACAAGGAGAGAGCCAATTTTATCTGCAGTGCCTGTGGAAGAGTCTGTCACTCTAGAATTGGCCTTTATAGCCACTCCAGGCACTGCTTCACAAACCACTGACCACCTCTAGGCACTTATCCATTGTCTCTCGAGGCAAGGAGGCCAAAGAAGAAGAAGAGGTAACTGAGAAACAGTTCAAATATAACCTGTAGGGACATGCCTTATTATGAATTGGCATCACTCCAGTTGGTTAATTTTGTGCACCTGCCACACACAAGCCACCATGATGGTGGTGTGACTATTATCACCAAATCACAGCATAGTCTCTCCCTCTACTGCTACTTTGAGCACCACACCTGGTTCCACCCCTCTCAGTCAGCAGGGGAAGTAGAGAAGGAGGAAATACAAAATGTAGCCCTGTCTAACAGGTATGATATACTTGCAACCTGCAAGATTAAGGAAGATGGGGATGATGACAGAATGTTAACCAAGGCCTCACAGAGCAAGAGAAAATTCAAGAGGGGAAGTAGAATGGGAATGGTTTAGTCTTAGGAAATGTGATAATTGGAGGGATAGAGGGAAATATTTGAGGTCACAATTGAGAATTCAGGAGGGTATGTTGCCAGCGTAAGCCATTTTGAATCGGCTTGAAAGTAAGTTGGAAGGTGAAAAGCAAGAATCAGTTGTTGTGGTCCATGTTGCAACCAATGATGTAAGAAAGGACCGAGAGGAGGTCCTGCTAAAGGAATAGCAGGAGCTAGGAATTAAATTAAAAAGTTGTACTGTCTATTAAATTATTGCATGTGACTAAAACAGTGCCAAAGAAGCCATGCTTCAATCTAGTGAACAATTTCTATTGGACATCACTAAACTAGGGAAGCAATAGCAATAATTGGCACAATTATTTAGATGTAGTAATTCAATAAAGAAAGGAATAGTTTGAGAGGATTGACAGGCAATATATCAATTCCTATCTTGAATAAAGGAGACAGAGCTAACCAAGGGATCTATAGACCAGTTAGCTAAATATTAGTGGTAGGAAAGATACTAAACTTTTTGCTAAAAGATCAGATAACATTCCATCTAGAGACAAAGAATCTAATAAAACAATAGCATGGATTTTTAAAAGGAATGTCTTGTTTAGCCAACCATTGAATTCTTTGAAGAAATAAGATAAAGAGTGCACAAAGGCAATGCATTGGATGAGGTATAAATGGTCTTTTAGAAGGTCTCCGATAAGTTGCCGCATAAGAGACTCATGACAATGGAGATGGCATAGATTGAAAGATGGCTACAAAGTAGAAAAACAGCGGGTAGGAGGTAAGGGAAGTTTCTCGAGCTGTCAGAAAGTGGTATCACATAGAATTGGTGCTGGGCCGACTGTTCACCATATACATAAATAATTTGGACTCAGGAATTAGATGTATGATGTCAAAATTGCAGATGATGCTAAGTTGGGGGGAGCTTGGCTACTAATATGGTAGATTATGCCACACCAAATCCGTCTGAGCCATCAATCTTGTCATTGCTGACTTATATTGGCTCCCAGTGCGCGGATACCAAATACTTTATGGCTTTGTATAATTGTAAGCTGTTGTTGCTTTGAAGAGATAGAAAGTTAATTCCACAAAATAATTTATACAGTTTCATGGCCATTGTCTTTTGAATTATTGTCTTTACACCTGAGTTTTATATTCAAAGAAATATTTCAACAGTTTAATCACATGCACATATAAGCAGAGAGACCACATAGTTTTCCTGCAGTACCTGTAACGAGATACCGTGATTGAAGTAAAAATGAGAAACAGTCACCTGCAGTGGAATACTGGCCATGTGAATCATCAACTCAATTAATTATGGTACCTTCCAACAACATCTTCGAAAGTTTAATTTGTAAGTTTGTTCAGAGCAACTAAAAGACAAATGTCAACCTCTTGTACACTGTGGACCATGAACGTAATTTGCAACAGATTTAGATAGCTCATTAAGTCCATTTGTACCAATCCCCAACTGCAAGGTCCACCTCAGCTACAACATAAGGATTCCAGATGGCATAGTAGCAAACCAAATGGTAGTTGATGTATTACAGTATAATAGAAGATATGAGATTGCTGTACTACTCCTTTTTCTTATAGTCTTTCTGTATTTCAAGGTATTTTTATTATCATCATGAATGTATTGAATTTCTCTGCACCTTCTCACATCCATTTTCTTTCCTTATTATCTAGAAGATTGGTGATTTGCTAATTTAATCAAGCACAGAAAAATCCACAATAACAGTGTAATAACATTGTCATTCTTCTCTCTTTTTATTTTGTATTCTAAATCACATTAGTCGTTTTACTGAAATTGTCCATTCAAATTATACCACTAGTTCAATCAGAGCATTATCATGGCTGATATCACAGGTTGTGTCATGCCATGTAGCCTCACACCAATGAGAGAGTTTTGCTGAAGAATGATATGCATGGGCATTTTACATTAAAGAAAGGATATCTTACTGATAAGTAAATATATTATGATTAGCATGATATTCACTTTTCTGTAAATATTGTTTGCTCTTATAGACCTGATTCATTGTATTCAAAAATGCACTGCTGTACGCTGAAATGGTTTTATTTATAGTAGTTATTCAAAAGACAGATTTGAATTTGACTGTGTATCAAACATCTATATTAATCTTATTTGTACTGTGTGTCTCCTTAAAAATTCACATCAGCTTGACAATGTGTCTCAACTATTATTTTAAAATTTGATCCCTAGTAAATGTGTTGGTTTCATTAAAGAAAGAGATCTAAATATATTATATACAAATATACATATAATCTTTCTGACGTTGTCTTAAAGTACCTCTCAAAACATGCTTCAGCTTCTACGTTATCCAATATATGGCAACATTTATGTTGTGCAGTACTGTGTGAGATGGAATTAAATGGGGATTCACTGGATTCTTTGTATGACAATAAATAGTTTCCAGATGTGGTAAATTAAGCTTTATTTTCTTTCTTTTAAAAATGACAAAATCCAGTAGGAATAATTTAACCAATTAAGATCTTTATTTCATTTTACAATGGGGAAAGATTCAACATGTTGGGCTGAATTTTATTCAGGCGCTGTGCTCCGTGGCAGCGCCCTTTAAATACAGCGGCATGCCTGTATTCAGTGGCAGCCACCGAGACCCCGCAATATTACACATGGGGGCTCATTTAAATAGAGGAGGAAGAGTGGACACCCCCAATGACGTAGAGGGGGCGGCCGCTGCATCCCCGGCAAAGGGCTTTAAGCCCTTCCAATTATTTTTAAGTTTTAAATGGAAAACATTACTGATTTTTATTAAATATAAAATTACGTGATGGAGGCCCTTCCCCAATCCCCCCAATGGAGTTCCGAAGGAGCGCGAAGGCTGAACAGAGGCCGTAAAATCGGTGTGGGACGGCAGGTAAGTCAATTTGAATATATTTAATGGCAATCTACATATGGAGATGAAGGGCCCGCCACCAGGCAGCAGGGGGGACCGCACCAAGGCCCCCAGCCACCGGTAATATGCGGCGGGCCCTTCTCAACGTCGTTTGTTTTTGAAACACCTGCCATATTAAAATTCAGGAAATATTTTATATTAATGGGTTGATATTATAAGAAGTGCACAATCGAACAAAGTAGGCCTCGGCTCCTTCTTTCTTCCTCATTATGAACATGAAGCCTATGGAGTCTTTACATTTTTTAACTGTAAGATTATTACTTTAAAGACGAGTTCCTGCATTTTCTAACAAAATTTTACATTCATGTTTACAATGCAGTATATTTCAAATGACATAAACAGAACATGTGTTGCAGAATATTTTTAATTCTAATACTATCCCTTGTTAATAGTGAAATTTTTAACTAGATTATTTCTCATGTGTGTTAAGCAGTGAAGCACTTCAGTTGTCTCTGAATTTAAATGTGAACTTCCATCTGTTGTATGTTTTGATGTTTTACTATGCTAAAGGTGCTACATAAATGCAAGTAGGTGTTGAAGCAGGATTATGTAAGTGATGATCATAGAAACATACATTTAAGAACTTTGGAATATTTTCTCTATTAAATGACAAGTAATATAGCTCTAACACCTAGATGTTGTAATTATTACTACCTGCATATGGTTCACACTGTGATTTTCTAACTACTTCATGTATATTCTCTTAATTGTTGTTGTATCTTATATTTTTCAAGATAATAGCTGTAATGTAGAATTATTTTATGAAGTGTATTGTATGATAAATATAATTAAAACCAGACTTAATCTACATTGGAAAATATTTGGCAAATAACAAACAGCTGTGTTTTTACAAAAAAAACTAACATGGTTCTACCAGTTAAAAACAGAATAAGAAAGCTGTACTTTTGTTTATTCTGGAGAAAAAATATACATACACACTGAAATATCGTTTTTTTTTAAAATAGCTTTCCAAGAAATCTCACTCTGAAGCAAAACACCTGCGTCTACATCAACACTTCAATTTAACATGCCATCCACAGCAGTGAGCTAAGCCTGACCCTCTAACCTCCTGTGACTTTCTGTCCACCTGGCAAAATGCTCAGCTCAGCCCACAGAGTACAACATAATCTGCAAGCATCCAGTACAGTTGACATTTCAGAAAGTGCCTGCTTCATCACATCACACTTTCCCTTGCACTCGACATGTGGTTTGACTTTGCACCCAATTTTCCTCTTGAGGACTTAGTTAGCACAAAGCAGCACCTGTTTTACATTAGCATACTGGCAGCACGGAAAACCTGATAGAAATGTTCAATGCTACTTATAGCTGATCAAATAATTTCAGCTGTCATAATTTTTGCTCAAAAAGTTCAAGGTATTGTATCTTTCAAAATAAAAGGTTTGAGGATGCAGTCTACTTCAGACATATATGGCATTGCTAATAACATTACAATCTCGAAGCACCTGAAAGATGTTTATCCTTATGACAAACAGATTTTTGCCATTCTTCAGTGATAAAACGAATGTGAAAACTTGAGTGGTCTGCAGAAATGGCCTTGGAGGGCATGCAAGGTTTTCTGGGGTTGCCCTTTTGTAGCCTGGTTAAATCTCATGGTTCCAGTTGTCGGAATGATTTGTAGACTTGTCTAATGTTAGGGAGATACCTGCTGTGCATCCTGTTCCCAGTGGAGTGAGTATAAGCATCTGCCTACATGCCCATCAGAAAGATTTTTTTAAAAAGCAAAAATAATTCCTCATCAAACTGGACACCAGAAACACAGTTTTCACTTTTAGTTCATGTTAATTGCATCGTTTAACCTTAGCTTTAGCCATACAGACATTTTGATTAATTTTATTATGCGACAACTCCTTCCATTAAACACCTCTAAAATATGTGGTCTTAAAACACCTGCTTTTGATCTAAAGAAATAGCTTAGGATTACAAAAAGTGTTCTGAACCTAGGTGTAATAGTGATTAATGCTCTTTGCTAGGAATATGCTTGTGTTATTTCAGTATGTGAATAGAACAGATAAATACAAGTTGGTGAATTGCAAGATTTATTCTATGTCACTGAATTGATTAGGAGGAAGCCAAAAAGGTTTGTGATGGTTATGTGCAAAACATGCACCGAAGCATTTAGTATATCATATGGGGCAGTTGTGCTGCTTATGTGCTCGAGTGCACCTGAGAAACAGATGCATTGTCATCTAATTTCTAGACCACTGTAACCTCTTCAGTGGAATAGATTAAATCCTTCAGCCCACTTGTACTTATCTGTTCTAATCACATACTGTAATATAGCAAACATATTCCTAGCTTGGAGACCAGAGCAGAAAAATAGGTGTCCAGGGTTTGTGCCTGAAACAGGCATTAGGCCCTTTACATATGTAAATAGGGTCCTTATGCTTTTGCAAAATTGGGCTTCCCTGAATGTAGCCTTTGGAGGGCCATTTGCATGCAGGAAAATGTCGTCTATATGTGGCCTAACCAACGATCCTTACAGGAACCACTACCAGCTACCACAAAACAGGTAAACTTTTTTTTAACTACTTACCTGAATGTGAAGCTGGGAGGTGCAGAATGCTCCTCCAGACTCCACTGTCTTGCCAAAGACCGTTGCCGGCCACTTCCCTGCCTCTCGATTGACCTAACCACCACCACATCCCTCCAATCTGCCCCTTCCCTCTCCCCTGGTCATCCCTCCCTCCCCAATCACTTGCCCCTCCCTTGTTATATCACTCTTTTCCTCCCGATCCTACCTGAGAGCTGCTGCCAATGTCGCAGTGGACTGGGTTGCCCAGCAGAATTTGTAATCCACAGCAAGTCTGATGTTACTGGGTTCCACCCTATTTTCCAACCACTGCCAAATTCTGCCGCGTTTACATAATAGAAGAATGCAACTCCTACCCTCAGTATTTCACTCCATCTGGTACATCTTGCAAACCATTTTGCCTTGGATATAATTAAATAAATAAGTAAAGCAATATATATAGAGGAGTATTGAGCATGCCTGCTGTTTTAAAACAGCAGATGCTATGACTCACTATGAGACATACCATCCGAGATCTGCTAGTGAATATTATTTCTCTACAAAGTTTGAACTTCCCATGTTGTTTTAACAAATCCCACTTGGTATTCACTTGTGCACAGTGACATCATATTCAGGTTGAAACAGCATGAATAATACTTAAATGGAAAAGTATTTGATAGCTGAATATTTGAAGTTACATGGACAAATTTGACAGAAAACCTGTATAAATATTCCCAGCTCTATTTTTGATGTGTTCGGCTAATTAAAATTTCATTCATTCTTATGCGAGTGGCTGCACACCTGAGTAGGGGGCGCAAACTCTTGAGAGGGTAGGACAAATGCAAGTTAGCCTGCACTGCTTAAACAATCCGAGCCTCTTAAAGGGGAGATGCATTTTGCTGAAGCAGGTACTGGAACACATTAAGAGTAAGTTGGACCTGGGAAAGACAAAGAAATAGCACCACATGACAGAAAGCAGGCTTCAAGATCCTCCGACACAGCACGAGAGACCTTGGTGCAGAAGGTGGACAGGAGATAGAGGCCCTCTATCCACAGGGAGGAGGTCCTCCAGACAAACTCTGAGAAGGCAATGGGAGCAGTGGGGTGATGTGGAGTAGTGGTAATATCACTGAACTAGTAATCTAGAGACCCAGGCTAATCCCCTGGGGACACGGGTTCAAATCCCACCACAGCAGTTGGTGGAATTTAAATTCAATTAATTAATAAAAATCTGGAATTGAAAGCTAGTCTCAGTACATAGAACATAGAACATACAGCACAGAACAGGCCCTTCGGCCCACAATGTTGTGCCGATCCTTTGTCCTCTGTCAAGGACAATTTAATCTATACCCCATCATTCTCCTTTATCCATATACCTATCCAAAAGCCTTTTGAAAGTCCCTAAAGTTTCTGACTCAACAACTTCCCCGGGCAAGGCATTCCATGCCTCGACCACTCTCTGGGTAAAGAACCTTCCCCTGACATCCCCCTTATATCTCCCACCCTTCACCTTAAATTTATGACCCCTTGTAACGCTTTGCTCCACCCGGGGAGAAAGTTTCTGACTGTCTACCCTATCTATTCCCCTGATCATCTTATAAACCTCTATCATGTCACCCCTCATCCTTCTCCTTTCTAATGAGAAGAGGCCTAGAATGTTCAGCCTTTCCTCGTAAGACTTATTCTCCATTCCAGGCAACATCCTGGTAAATCTCCTCTGCACCCTCTCCAAGGCTTCCACATCCTTCCTAAAATGAGGCGACCAGAACTGCACACAGTACTCCAAATGAGGCCTTACCAAGGTCCTGTACAGCTGCATCATCACCTCACGGCTCTTAAATTCAATCCCTCTGCTAATGAACGCTAACACCCCATATGCCTTCTTCACAGCCCTATCCACTTGAGTTGCAACTTTCAATGATCTATGCACATAGACCCCAAGGTCTCTCTGCTCCTCCACATGCCCAAGAACCCTACCGTTAACCCAGTATTTTGCATTCATGTTTGTCCTTCCAAAATGGACGACCTCACACTTTTCAGGGTTAAACTCCATCTGCCACTTTTCAGCCCAGCACTGCAACCTATCCAAGTCCCTTTGCAGACGACAATAGCCCTCCTCGGTATCCACAACTCCACCAACCTTTGTATCATCTGCAAATTTACTGACCCACCCTTCGACTTCCTCATCCAAGTCGTTAATAAAAATCACAAACAGGAGAGGACCCAGAACTGATCCCTGCGGCACGCCACTGGTAACTGGGCTCCAGGCTGAGTATTTACCATCTAAGACCACTCTCTGCCTTCTATCAGTTAGCCAATTCTTAATCCAACTGGCCACATTCCCCACTATCCCATGCCTCCTGACTTTCTCCATAAGTCTACCATGGGGGACCTTATCAAATGCCTTACTAAAATCCATGTACACCACATCCACTGGTTTACCCTCATCCACTTGCTTGGTCACCTGCTCAAAGAATTCAATCAGGCTTGTGAGGCAAGACCTACCCCTCACAAAACCGTGCTGACTGTCCCGAATCAAGCAGTGTCTTTCCAGATGCTCAGAAATCCTATCCCTCAGCACCTTTTCCATCAACTTGCCTACCACCGAAGTAAGACTAACTGGCCTGTAATTCCCAGGGTTGTTCCTATTCCCTTTCTTGAACAGGGGCACAACATTTGCCACCCTCCAATCACCTGGTACCACCCCCGTCAGCAGAGAAGATGAAAAGATCATTGCCAGCGGCTCTGCAATTTCATCCCTTGCTTCCCATAACATCCTTGGATATACCCCGTCAGGCCCGGGAGACTTGTCTATCTTCAAGTTATTCAAAAACCCCAACACATCTTCCCTCCTAACGAGCACTTCCTCGAGCTTACCAGTCTGCTTCCCACCGTCCTCTTCAGTAATACACCCCTTCTCATTCGTAAATACCGAAGAGAAGTACTCATTCAAAACCTCACTTATCTCTTCCGGCTCAACACACAGTCTCCCGCTATTGTCCTTGACCGGACCTACGGTCCCCCTAGTCATCCTCATATTTCTGACATACGCGTAAAAGGCCTTGGGGTTTTCTTTTATCCTACCCGCCAAGCATTTTTCATGCCCTCTCTTAGCTCTCCTAATCCCTTTCTTCAGATCCTTCCTGGCCATCTTGTATCCCTCCAGAGCTATGCCTGTGCCCTTTTTCCTCAACTTTATATACGCATCCTTCTTCTTCCTAACAAGACTCTCAACCTCTCTTGTCAACCACGGTTCCCTCACATGACCATCCCTTCCCTGTCTGACAGGGACATGCTTATCAATGGCCCCTACTATCTGCTCCTTGAAAAAGTTCCACATTTCGACCGTGCCCTTCCCTGCCAGCATATGCTCCCAACTTATGCTCCTCAGTTCCTGCCTGACAGCATCATATCTACCCTTCCCCCAATTGTAAACCTTGCCCTGTTGCACATACCTATCCCTCTCCATTACCACAGTGAATGCTACAGAATTGTGATCACTATCTCCAAAGTGCTCGCCCACCAACAGCTCTATTACTTGCCCTGGTTCATTACCTAGTACCAAATCCAATATTGCCTCCCCTCTGGTCGGGCAGTCTACATACTGAGTCAGAAAAGCTTCCTGGACATACTGCACAAACACTACCCCATCCAAACTATTCGATCTAAAGAGTTGCCAATCAATATTTGGGAAGTTGAAATCCCCCATAATGGTGCCACAACATGAAACTATCATCGATTATCGATTTTAAAAAAATAAAAGATTATCGTTAAAACCCATCTAGTTCACTAATACCCTTTAAGGCTGTCCTTCCCTAAAATAAAAACAGAAAGTGCTGGAAATACTCAGCAGGTCAGGCAGCATCTGTGGAGAGAGAAACAGAGTTAATGTTTCTGGTCTGTGACCTTTCATCAGAACTGGCAAAGGTTAGAAATGTAATAGGGTCTTAAGCAAGTGAAGCGGGGTTGGGGGGAGCGAGGGAAGAGAACAAAAGGGAAGGTGTGTGATAGAGCAGAGGGCAGGAGAGATTAAATGACAAAGATGTCATGGGACAAAATAGATAGTTGTGCAGGTCAATGGCAGGAGTGTAGCCCCAAGGACCTGGATGCAGTGTCGAAAGAGGTTCAATAACCTTACAAGACCAGTCAAAGTCAGTGAATGCATCTTCAAATGCCATATTCCACCAACTGCACCACTAGTTTTTCACGCTGCTGAATGCACCACACGTCCATTACTTACCTACCAACAACCTCTATCAGCCATGACACATAATTCACATTCTTACACCGCACCCTCACACATTTAGCACTGCTGCAAGTCTCACACCTTGCACACACTGCCAGCTATTAAACTATGACAACTACATCACCCAAACACATGCACCACACTCACTGACACTCTTTTCTTGCTCTTGCAGGAGAAGGTGGCACATAACCAAAGACAGCAGCATCTAAACAGGGGGGGTCAGACACAGCTGCATGTCTTCACCCCGATGGAGAAAAAGGTGCTGGCCATTGCTAAGCCCGTGGTTAGCAGCAGGGCTGAAACAACTGAAGATGATGGTATTCTCATGCCTAATCCTCCTTCTCACTTCCCCCTCATCCTGCAACCTCTTCAGATTCCCAAGCTCCAGATTGTGTACGTATGCAGCTCTTGCTTCTCCCTCTCCCTTCACTGTAACCCTACATTTGTGTCTTTCTCCTTTCATATACCTAAAAACTGCCACCTGACCAGGCAGGAGTGTCGGAGCCTGAAGTGAAAAAGGGACTGATGATGATGAAACACTGGGCTGGATTTTATCTGGTGATGGGGGGCCAGTAGGCTGGGGGAGATCCCACCTCGGCCCTCTTTTAGAACTCCGGTGGAATTCAACGAGGGGGCAGCCAATCAACTGCCTGCCATTGGGAACGCCATCCCTTTAAGGGACAATCTCCCACCTCTACAGCTGTCGACCAATTGGAAGACCAGCAGCTCTGCAGTACCAGCAGCGCCACTGGGAGCGATGGCCACTGTCAGTAAAGCAGGAGACCCTGCAGTAACGAAGATGGAGGGGACCCCAGGATCCAGGTAAGTGAGGTCAGGGTTGCTGGGCCCAGTCAGGCAGGCCCCAGTGAAGGAATGGGGGATGGGGGTGGCTTGGTGAGGGAGGTGTGGGGGTCTTGCCGGGGGAGCAGCCATCCCCACTGGGGGAGCCCTCCATGGGCCCCAGATTGCCTCCAGAGGAGGGACCTGCTCCTCCCCGAGCCCACTAGGATACCTCCAGGTCTAACCTGGCAGTGTCTCCATGCACTGGTATACCCCTCCAACTTCAGTAAACTTGGAGCGGAGGTGGGATGTTGCCCTTAAGTGGTCACTTAAGAGCCTCAATTGGTCTTGGATTGGAAGGCCGTCTTCAACCTTCCTCAACCCGGACAAAATGGCATGGGGTTAGGATGATGTTGGGCATGCTGCCCAACACCACCCCATGCCATTTTGTGTGACCCCCGCCTCCGTTCCAGTCTCCAAGGGCACAATAAAATCCTGCCCACTGTCACGCGATCTCACACTCGCAGCCACCAGCTCAGATACTGGCACTGCACATGATTTAGAGGTGAGCTTAGAGATCACACAGGATTTCTGCTGCAGAAGGACGCAGATGAAGACTTGGATGGGGTGTCGTACAGAAAAAGGCTGATGGGCATGCACAATGAAATGCTTGGTGCATTGGCAAGCCTGCCAGAAAGACTGCAGTCAATATCAAGGAGCATGGAAGACTCTGGCACCAACCTGGTTTGGTGCAGAGTTTGGTACCCATGCTTTCCAACGTGGAAGTGGTGGCTAACTCCATTACCACACTTGTGGACCTAGCCATCGTGCAGGGTCTGAGGGCTGATATCTCAGCTTCCATTGCAGCACAAATAGAAGCAGAAGCAGAAGAGTGCTGCAGTGGAGACTCAGACTGAAATCATGCAAGCTGAACATGTTGCCATGCAGGCTCAGACTGCCATCATCATGGCTATGGAGAGCAGTGCTTTAAGTGTCTTGCAGGATCTCACAGCAGTCCAGCAATCAGTCCTGCACAGATTACTAGGATTGCCGAGGCACTGCCATGGGGGAGTGGCTGTCCTCTCTCAGGATGGCAGCATTCATGCTTCCACCACGGCCACTCCACTCATGCCCTTGCTGTTTCTTGTCTGCCAGCCAGACCATTCTGCTGTGACCCATGCCAAGATTGTGCAGTCAAAAGCCAGGTCTTCTAGGGCCAGAGTTGATTGATGCATCCTGTAAGGCATTCTACTGTCTCCTCCATTGAAAGTCAGCAGCTTTCCACCAGCTATGCTACAGCCACTTTGGTGGTGGTGGGGGAGGCCTCCTCTGGATAGCATTGCATAAGATCACTAGGTCAGTTAAAGGTAATAAAGGAATGCACAAAGATGATTGGTTAACTATTATATAGAATAGTGGATGCTTTATTTGATAAGGTTGTTTTTGAATGGTTCCTTTGTTCTGGCTTTTATTTCAGCATTGAGGCCAAGAGAACGCTCTGTCAGAGGGAAGGTAAGGTGTTGGAATGTTGTTTAATGGAGAATTAAGGTTGTGTTTGCTGATACCACAGTCAGATGAGTGAATCACAGACAGCCTGGCTGGAAAGGAAATATGTTGGTTGCCTCCTCAAGCGAGGGTTCCCACCCATCATGGTAGACAGGTCCCTCGGCTTTGTCTGTTGCATTTCCCACACTTTTCCTCTCACCCATTTGCCTCCCTCCCAGAACCACAATGTCCTCACCTTCCACCCCACCAGCCTCCACATTCAATGCATCATCTTCCACCATTTCAATCACCTCCAGTATGATGCCACCAACAAACACATCTTCCTCTTCTCTCCCTTTCAGCATTTCAAAGGGACAATTCCCTTCATGACACCCTAGTCCACTCCTCAAAAACTCCCTGCTCTTCCCAGGACACCTTTCCTTGCAAGCACAGGAGATGCAACATCTGCCCTTTTCCCTCAAACTTTCTCACCATTCAAGGCCCCAAACACTCCTTCCAGGTAAAATTGCATTTTACTTGTACTTTTTTCAATTTAGTATACTGTATTCGCTGCTCACAATGTGGTCTCCTCTACATTGGGGCGACAAAATGCAGATTGAGTGACCATGTGTGGAACACCTCTGTTCAGTCTGCAAGTGCGCCCCCAAACTTCCGGTTGCCTGTCATTTAATTCTCCGCCTCACTCCTGCTCTGACCTCCTGTCCTTGGCCTCCTACACTGTTCCAATGAAGCTCAACTTAAGGTCAAGGGACAGCACCTCATTTTTTGGTAAAACACTTTACAGCCTGCTGGATTCAACACTGAGTTCAAAAATTTGAGATCATAACCAAAGCTCCCATTTTTTTTGGATGACAGCTGTTGGTGATGATTTTGCTATTTCCCATTTATATCTCCTCCCGGCTCATCTTTTGTTTCTTTACTTGTCCCGTTATCATCTCTTTTTGTTTTGCACCATCATCCCTCTTGTCATTTTACCTCTCCTGCCTTCCACCCTATCACAGACCTTTCATTTTGTTCTTTCCCTGCTCGCCCTTTCGTGCTTCAGTATTTATTTAAAACCTGTTACATATCTAACTTTTTCTGATGAAAGGTTAACTCTGTTTCTCTCTCCACAGATGCTGTCTGACCTGCTGAGATTTTCTGACATTTTCTGTTTTTATTTCAGCTTTCCTCCATCTGCAATATTTTGCTTTTGAATGAAAATTTGTGTTTTGTAAAGATCTTACCAAGCCCTGTTTGTTTTTCAAATTCAGCAAACTTCTCTCTATAAAGGAAAGCAATTGAACAGGCCAGCTCCATTAATTATGTAGCCCTCGCAGTATAACGCTGGCTTCCAGTTTAAAAAGACAGTTGTTTAACATACCATCTGCTGCAGCAAAACCAGCAGACAGATTTCCCCATAGGAGGGAAAGCTATCACAGCATGAAGCTTTCATGCCACTGCAATATTCCAATTCAACATATGGTACATCAGATAGTCTGCAGTGCACACCTATATAAGGCAAGTGATGAGCCCTATGTTTGCAAGTGGCAACACCTTCATCATGTTTCCTGTGGCAAAGAGGCACCAACTCAACAGGGCGCACAGCTTTCACTGGATGGTATAGTTATCTCATGTGCAGAGTATTGCCGAAGGCACCATTTGAAGCTTGTCATATCAAGTCCATGGCAAACATGAATGTTTGCACTCAATTAATCTTCAGGCAGTACCTGTTCACAGAAACATAGGGCAGGATTTCAATTCGAGGGTGGGGACCCCAAAGTTGCATTCATATCCGGGTCCCGAACCAACATCACATCAGCAATGTGCACATGTTGCAATTTTAATTGGGAAAGCACTTAACTGGTCCAGAGTTGTGTTTGCTGTCCAATTATCAGCAGTGGATGCAGGAAGGAGACAGGATGCGGAGGAGCAGGCCGGATTTTATAGAGCGAGCGGCAGCCATTGTTATGGTTGCTGTTCACCTCTATAATGGCAGGAAAAGCTGAACAGAGGGCAGTGGGTAGGGAGAGGCCCCATGCCAGGGCAGCCCCCTGTTTTTCTGCTGGAGGCAGTGACAACATGGAGAAGCATCCTGTTCCGTGCCAACGGCATGAGAAAGCCTGCAAGGCTGACCAAGAAGGCATGGCTAGAGGTGGCTCATGAGGTCAGCAACAGAGCAGCAGTGAGGAGGAATTGGGTTCAATGCACAAAATGTTTCAGTGACCTGATTAGGTCTGGCAAGGTGGGTCCAAAGATAGACCCAGATGGCACGTTTCCTGGTCAGCAGTCGCCAGAATGCAAAAGAGAGGGGCATCCTGAGGGTGCAGAGAGTTCTCCCGAACATGGGAGAGATGTGTGCACAGCAGCATTGATGATTCATTTGTATAGTTTATAACCCTTCCTGACGATGCTGCATTAACATTTCACACTGAAGAGTGTCTGCAGAGACTCATCGACAGGATTGCGGCTGCCTACAATGAATTTGGCCTATCCATCGGCCTCAAGAAAATGAACATCATGGGACAGGACGTCAGAAATGCTCTATCCATCAATATCGGCGACCACGCTCTGGAAGTGGTTCAAGAGTTCACCTACCTAGGTTCAACTATCACCAGTAACCTGTCTCTCGATGCAGAAATCTACAAGCGCATGGGAAAGTCTTCCACTTCTATGTCCAGACTGGCCAAGAGAGTGTGGGAAAATGGTGCACTGACACGGAATACAAAGACCCGAGTGTATCAAGCCTGTGTCCTCAGTACCTTGCTCTACGGCAGCGAGGCCTGGACAATGTATGTCAGCCAAGAGCGACGTCTCAATTCATTCCATCTTTGCTGCCTCCGGAGAATCCTTGGCATCAGGTGGCAGGACCGTATCTCCAACACAGAAGTCCTCGAGGCGGCCAACATCCCCAGCATATACATCCTACTGAGTCAGCGGCGCTTGAGATGGCTTGGCCATGTGAGCCGCATGGAAGATGGCAGGTTCCCCAAGGACACATTGTACAGCGAGCTCGCCACTGGTATCAGACCCACCGGCCGTCCATGTCTCCGCTTTAAAGGCGTCTGCAAACGCGACATGAAGTCCTGTGACATTGATCACAAGTCGTGGGAGTCAGTTGCCAGTGATCGCCAGAGCTGGCGGGCAGCCATAAAGGCGGGGCTAAAGTGTGGTGAGTCGAGGAGACTTAGCAGTTGGCAGGAAAAAAGACAGAAGTGCAAGGGGAGAGCCAAATGTGTAACAGCCCCGACAACCAATTTTATCTGCAGCACCTATGGAAAAATCTGTCACTATAAAATTGGCCTTTATAGCCACTCTAGGTGCCACAAACCACTGACCACCTCCAGGCGCTTACCCCTTGTCTCTCGAGACAAGGAGGCCAAAGAAAGAAAGATTGGACAGTAGGCTACGATGAAGACTGCCACCTCTCATGCGAATGAAAAGCTGCAAGTGGTGAGGGAAAGAGGCATTGTCTTAATGTCATCTTTCTCCACCTTGCAGGAGAACAACGCTAGGGAGAGCGAGAGGGCATGCTTGGACGGTAGGGGACCCCCAGCTCGCATCACTAACACATTTTGAGGAGCTGGCCCTTGATCTGGCCAGAGTGACAAGCCACTAGGAAGTTGGAGACGGAGAAATGGGAATCCAATATGGACAGGGTGAAAAGATCTCAACATCTCCAGGTTTGGGGGATGTATGACAATCCTCCCCATGCAACAAGCTGTCAATGCATAAGCTGTCATCTCATTATATCAAGCAGCAGAAACATCTATTGATTGGCCGATTCCTCATAACTACCTTCTCTTATGTCTCCCACTGGGCCAGCTGCAGACAGGGAGGAGTCAAAATACCGCCAGTCTGTTCTGAAGGAGTCAGAGGAGGAAATGCCTTGGAGTTTGCACCATCATATCGTCCTTGTGCATCCTCCACCAGTGAAGATACTCGCAGCTCAGTTGGTCCTTGTGCATTATTAAAGACAGTGGCACAGGGTGAAGCACACATCACTTCAGAGTAGATGGAGAAGGGGGAGGCAGATTTGGCTGTGGGCAGTCCCCTTCAGAGGATGGAGGACAGATGCAGTTCTGCTCAGCAGGGCAGAGATGCAGAACCTGGGGAACATGAAACAGGTGGCTGTACTTGGACAATCAGCGTGACATGTGTACCCACATGGTGGAGTTACCTGAGGCACCGCAGAGTCATGGGATGAGAATGGAGGAGTCCTTTCATCTCATGTGCTCCACAATGTCTCAGTGCTTTTAACGCATGAGCTCCTCTACTGAGAGATTTTCTTCATTGAGAGCATGGCCTACCTCTTGGAGAGCCATATGCAGCATCATTCAGTGTAGAAGCAGGAACAGTTCACTGACATGCATAGGATACATGCTGGAGTCTGTAGCATTGATCAGTCAGTGGCGCAAATGGCACAAAGAAGCATGGTGTGGATGCCAGCTGCTCCACAGCTGGTGGTTCCCTCCAGCAATCAAGGGAGCCATGAAAGGGCTGAGGTGGTAAAAGCTGGTGAGGAGGGTGCCACCCCACATGGGGCTCTGACATCATCATCCACCTCCATGGCCCCTCTGACGCAGGAAGCATCTGTAGAGTTACGCCATGTGACAGAGGCTGCCCTTGCAGTGATGCCGGTGCAGCAGCCTTTGGAGGTGCCCACTCCCTGGCACCTCCATGATGAGGCCGACTGCCACGGGCATCCCAGTCCCAGATAGGCAGGAGAATGGAAAATAAGGGTTAGCAAAGCAAAAGAGTGTGTTGGAGAAGAGTGAGTCAGGTGGAGACTCTGGAGCCTTGCAGTGTTGGTGCCAGTGAAAGGTTGCTGACTTTTGATGTTAACAGATGCTTGTTGTCACTCAGATAAAGGAGAATCTCTTCTTCAAATGTCCTTCAGACTGAGTATCGCTCAGGTGAAATGTGTCTGGATCAGAGTGGCCCTAGCGTCCCTGCCATCCTGATGAGCACTTCACCTCCTGAGCCTACCATGGTGATCTTCTGCCCTGAGTGAATCCAGTGACAGAGGCAAATCCCACTGCCCTTTGAACTTGAGGTCTGCTGTCCATCTGGAAGTCAATGTATTCCGCTGTCCACTCCACCAGAGCATCCATTACCTCCATGATGCAATGATGTGCTGCTGCCTGTGAGAGGCCACCAATTTCTGTTGCCACTCCATGGAAGGACCCGCAGAAAAGTGCAAGGCCACTGTGACTTTTACAGCCACGGGAAGGCCATTGTGACAGTTCCTGCGAACCCTCGGATGATGCTCAACTACCCATCTGGAAAGGTGCAGCCATCTTCAGCAATGACGTTCCGACAAGTCCAGGTAGCTTTTCCTTTGGCAGGGTATGACCTTCATTGCATTCCTGTCCCTCATTTCTCACTCCTGCGCCCCTGTTGCCCAAGGGTCTGTCTCTGCTGTTGCAGATGCAGTTCCTCACTAGTTGATCCGAGTAGCTTAATCCCATTTCCTATTATGTCCTTCTTTCCCCTCAAATGGAATGTGCAGTCTTCCTGAACCTTCCTCTCATGAGCCCGTGAGGCCCGTAATCAGAGGGACCCCAAAATGCCCTTGTCAAGAGTGAAAAGATATGACAGATAATTCTCCTGATTCTGTACAACTGGTTGCCTGTGAATGAAGGCCTTTTCTGAGCCTTCCTTCTTTACTGGTGCCTCTTACTGCTGTCCTGCTGTTCTGACTTACTCCCCACTGTATTTGCACCTCCTCGTCCCTGTCGTGGTTGAGACCCTGCATGGATCCCGTGCCTAAAAAGAAAATTCAAAACTGGCCCTTAATGAGCTGACAACAAACTCATTAAATGGCTTACCTGGCCATTTATTGATCTGGGGCAGGTTGCCCCCTTCGGCTCTCGGCAGAGCCTCTTAAACTTTGAGCATGTCAGTTTTGCATTGGGAAACTGGCACGCTGACCCAAGGGGCGGGTTTAAGCAACCATTCCTCCCGTTCCTGCCGTCTCATTTAAATAAAATTCCTGCCCATAATTATGCACATCAGTGGTGTTTTCAAGGAAACTGCATTCAATTTACAGCAGTTCATGATGCCTGCATTATATGAAGAGGAGAAACAGGGGGATTAATTGTAACTTTTGGGCAGCAGACTGGTGGAGCACACTAGCAGTGAAGAAGCCAGACCCAGTGTGAGGCCCGGCCCTCATTAAATGTAGCTGGTGTGCTGCTCGTCCCAAACAGACATCATGGTGCAGCTCCCCCAGATTCAGACCAATTCAATATCAAGAGCTTGTCCAGTAGCAAGTTAACTCCAGAGGGTGAGGTCATGATTACAGGATGGTGGGGAGGAGTGGGAGGGGAGCTTGGGGCAGCAGGAGCCCAGATTATTTTTGGGTGACCTGCTCCTCCTGGCCCCACAAAAATAATTTAAACCATACTTTTTGTGACCTATTCAGCAGTATTGTCAGTAAATCTGATCAGAGTTCTAGCCTAAAATGGTAATCAGGGCTCTTTGTATATCCTCTGCACCATTCAGTTCCTCATTCCAGCTTTCCTCCTCCTCAGGAAGCACCAAGGCAACTCTTTGTATAGTAAGATTGTGCAGCTTGCAGCAACCGATTATGAATCTTGACACTTACTCTGGACTGTACTGGAGGGCCTCTTCCGAGCTGTCCAGACAGCAGAACATCAATGGTTTGTTCAACCTGTATGCTTGTTGCTACATGGCTCTTTATTGGCACTTTGTATCTGTGTCTGGGTTCTTGACAGAAAACAGAAGGAAAGAACTTGTATTTATATAGCATTTTTCACAACCTCAGGGTGGCCTAAGACTCTGTACAGCTAATGAAATACCTTTCAAGTGTAGTCACTGTTGTAATGCAAGAGTCATGAGTCAGTTGGTGAGGAATTAATCTTTGTCCCTCAGCACCCAGCCTGGTCTAGGTAGAACCTCGGGGGAATTGAGTCCTAGCACAGAATGAAAGTGCCATGACTACTGGCAAGAAATCAGACATATACCTTTATTACCTGCTGCTTGTGGTGACACACAAGTTGAACATTGAGTGAATGAAAGCCCTTCCTTTTGACAAACACAGCTGGTTTGTGACGGGGAGTATACAGGGCTATGTGCATGCAGATGCTATGCACCTGAGGGAATCCAGCAATTTGGGAAAATCTTAGTGTTCCTTCTTCATGCTTTTCAGTCTGCTTGGGGAAAGTAATAAACTGTTCATGCCTCGTGAACAGTGCATCAGTGGCCTGCTGAATTGCTGTTTGCATAGACACTGATGTTGCTGGAAACCGTTTGGAAGAAGCCTGATGCATACATTTATAAAACACCAGTGACCTTCACTGCCACAAGCATGCCTGATGTTTGCCTCCAGGTTGCACAGGCAAGTGACTGTCTCACTGTTGAAAGACAACCACCTAACACACTGCTCTTCTGTGAGGTCCAGGCATAATGTCCTGTTCTTAAACCTCAACACATGCTAAAATATCTCCTGTGCTCTTGTCTCTTTTGTCCTCTTCTTGCTGCCCGTCCAGCATGTCTTTGCTGCCTTCCTTGCTGCTGCTCCTCCTGATTCAGGAACCTCAATGGTAAGCACAGTGGCATTACCCATGTTCAGCAACTGAGAACATGAAAATCCTGTGAACCTGTTCTTGCCCACCACAAACTTATAGTATCTCAAACACTTGCCAGAACAGCCAAAACCTTGGGCCAAAAGCGTCGCACCCGAAAATGACTAAGCAGAGTCTTTCTTTTGGGCCTCCTTATCTCGAGAGACAATGGATACGCGCCTGGAGGTGGTCAGTGGTTTGTGAAGCAGCGCCTGGAGTGGCTATAAAGGCCAATTCTGGAGTGACAGGCTCTTCCACAGGTGCTGCAGAGAAATTTGTTTGTTGGGGCTGTTGCACAGTTGGCTCTCCCCTTGCGCCTCTGTCTTTTTTCCTGCCAACTACTAAGTCTCTTCGACTCGCCACAATTTAGCCCTGTCTTTATGGCTGCCCGCCAGCTCTGGCGAATGCTGGCAACTGACTCCCACGACTTGTGATCAATGTCACACGATTTCATGTCGCGTTTGCAGACGTCTTTATAACGGAGACATGGACGGCCGGTGGGTCTGATACCAGTGGCGAGCTCGCTGTACAATGTGTCTTTGGGGATCCTGCCATCTTCCATGCGGCTCACATGGCCAAGCCATCTCAAGCGCCGCTGACTCAGTAGTGTGTATAAGCTGGGGATGTTGGCCGCTTCAAGGACTTCTGTGTTGGAGATATAGTCCTGCCACCTGATGCCAAGTATTCTCCGAAGGCAGCGAAGATGGAATGAATTGAGACGTCGCTCTTGGCTGGCATACGTTGTCCAGGCCTCGCTGCCGTAGAGCAAGGTACTGAGGACACAGGCCTGATACACTCGGACTTTTGTGTTCCGTGTCAGTGCGCCATTTTCCCACACTCTCTTGGCCAGTCTGAACATAGCAGTGGAAGCCTTACCCATGCGCTTGTTGATTTCTGCATCTAGAGACAGGTTACTGGTGATAGTTGAGCCTAGGTAGGTGAACTCTTGAACCACTTCCAGAGCGTGGTCGCCAATATTGATGGATGGAGCATTTCTGACGTCCTGCCCCATGATGTTCGTTTTCTTGAGGCTGATGGTTAGGCCAAATTCATTGCAGGCAGACGCAAACCTGTCGATGAGACTCTGCAGGCATTCTTCAGTGTGAGATGTTAAAGCAGCATCGTCAGCAAAGAGGAGTTCTCTGATGAGGACTTTCCGTACTTTGGACTTCGCTCTTAGACGGGCAAGGTTGAACAACCTGCCCCCTGATCTTGTGTGGAGGAAAATTCCTTCTTCAGAGGATTTGAACGCATGTGAAAGCAGCAGGGAGAAGAAAATCCCAAAAAGTGTGGGTGCGAGAACACAGCCCTGTTTCACACCACTCAGGATAGGAAAGGGCTCTGATGAGGAGCCACCATGTTGAATTGTGCCTTTCATATTGTCATGGAATGAGGTGATGATACTTAGTAGCTTTGGTGGACATCCGATCTTTTCTAGTAGTCTGAAGAGACCACGTCTGCTGACGAGGTCAAAGGCTTTGGTGAGATCAATGAAAGCAATGTAGAGGGGCATCTGTTGTTCACGGCATTTCTCCTGTATCTGACGAAGGGAGAACAGCATGTCAATAGTCGATCTCTCTGCACGAAAGCCACACTGTGCCTCAGGGTAGACGCGCTCGGCCAGCTTCTGGAGCCTGTTCAGAGCGACTCGAGCAAAGACTTTCCCCACTATGCTGAGCAGGGAGATTCCACGGTAGTTGTTGCAGTCACCGCGGTCACCTTTGTTTTTATAGAGGGTGATGATGTTGGCATCGCGCATGTCCTGGGGTACTGCTCCCTCGTCCCAGCACAGGCATAGCAGTTCATGTAGTGCTGAGAGTATAGCAGGCTTGGCACTCTTGATTATTTCAGGGGTAATGCTGTCCTTCCCAGGGGCTTTTCCGCTGGCTAGGGAATCAATGGCATCACTGAGTTCCGATTTGGTTGGCTGTATGTCCAGCTCATCCATGACTGGTAGAGGCTGGGCTGCATTGAGGGCAGTCTCAGTGACAGCATTCTCCCTGGAGTACAGTTCTAGGTAGTGCTCAACCCAGCGGTCCATCTGTTTGCGTTGGTCAGTGATTATGTCCCCCGATTTAGATTTGAGGGGGGTGATCTTCTTGATGGTTGGCCCAAGAGCTCTCTTCATGCCATCATACATTCCTCTGATGTTTCCGGTGTCTGAGGCCAGCTGAATATGGCTGCATAGGTGTTGCCAGTAGTCGTTTGCGCAACGCCTAGCTGTTCTTTGTGCAGTACTTCTGGCTGCTTTAAGTGCTGCGGATGTTAAATCGCTGGGGGCTTTCTTGTAGTTCAAAAGTGCAATGCGCTTAGCGGCTATGACAGGTTCCAGCTCTTCATTATGAGATTGAAACCAGTCTGCATTTCTCTTCGCACTTTTGCCGTAGGTGGTCAAAGCTGACTCATAGATGGCGTCTCTGATGTGGGCCCACTTGGTCTCAGCATCCCCTGTGGGAGTGTTTTGAAGGGCTGTTACAAGTGAATTTAGAAATTTTTGTAACAGCTGTGGGTGAGAAATTCTGCTCGTGTTGATGCGCGGGTGGCCCTTCTGCTTGGAATGATGCAACTTCTTTGGTCTGAGTCTAACCTTGCTGCACACCAGGGAGTGGTCGGTGTCGCAGTCCGCACTGTGGAAGCTGCGTGTGATTTGAACACTGTTTAAGGCGGCTCGCCTTGTGACAATGAGGTCTAGCTGGTGCCAACGACGTGATCTTGGGTGCCTCCATGAAACCTGGTGACAGGGTTTAGTGTGAAAGAACGAGTTGGTGATGCAGAGCAGAGTATTACCAATAATAAAGGTGACAATTGCTTTAAATACCACTCATAAAAGCTGCTTGATAACTGATCCTGCCACGATTTGTTGTGTTGGCCAATGAAATCATGTTTTAAGCATGCATGGACATTATTTTAACAAAAGGGCCTTGATTCAGGAGCAGGACCCTTATTAACATATTTAAATGATCTTGCCTTTGTTGTAGGCGGCCATCAGAGATGCCTATTGAGTGGACAAACCAATATGGCATCATGCACACTTCCAATACCTGTCCAGCACGGAACATTGCACAGCAAAATTCAACTTCATAACTCCCATTTTGGACCCGGAAATGTGTGAGCTGCATAGTAATTTCTAACCTTCTGTCTCAGAAAAATGTTCACTCCCCATCCAGGTGTGCTTGAGTCCAATCTGTCTAAGCAAGTTTTTCAAATGCCCTATTAAATTTAGGGGTGGGAGGGCGGGGTGGGAAGAAAACTTGTTTGCAAATTCAGTGTGCTTACGCGCAATACAGCAGTCCATCAGTAACAGTCAATAGGATAGATACACCATACGAGGTGCGTGGATGGTGCCTATAATCTGTATGCCTAACCATGATGGAACTTCTAGGGGTTGACTTCATTGATATAAAGGCCAGGAGTTTATGCTGGGCAGGAGGTCCCACCCGCCCCAGCCAAAAGGCCAGGGGCAAGCCCGCCTCCACCGGGCCCGGGAAGCTATGCCAGGATTTTACGCACCCGGGCCCTTAATTGGCCTTGGGCAGTACTTGTACTTCTCTGAGGCAGAAAGTCCCGTCTAATGGAGCTGCCAGCCAATCAACAAACCGGCAGCTATCAGTCCGAACAGCACCACCGGGAGCTGTGGCCACTGCTGGGACTGCACCTCAACCGCAGCAGCAAGAGGGACGATGGCCCCGGAAACAAGGTACGTTTAAGAGGTCTTGCTGGGGACAATCAACCGGGCCCCGGTGAGGGGGGACTTTATTTCAGCGGGGGCGGTTGGGGCCATGGGGGATGCCCTCCGTGGGGCACAGGTTTTACCTGTCAGCTTTCTGGAAGCCTGAGCCGCCCACCCACCACTGGTAAAATACCAGCGGCAACGATAGGAGGCCCTTAAGTGCACTTAATTGGCCACTTAAGGGCCTTGACTGACCTGGAACAGGCGGGTCGTTTCTCGTCACCCCTCGTAAAATTGCAGTGGGGGCAGGAAGACATCGGGAATGGCACCCCCCCCATTGCCCCCCGCCATCAGCCTGTTCCTGTGCAGTGGCGTAAAATTCTGGACATAGTGTGTTCCTCCAGTGCAGACAACACATCAAGCATTGAATATTTCCAGTTTGTACGGCTCAGTAAGATACCACGATTTGTCCGAAAAGTAAATGAGGGAGAAAGGAGTGAATTATTTTATTTCATTTGACTGTACAATTGCTGCATCTAACATGAAGATATTCAAATTTATTGTGCAATTTTTTAATATAATGTCAAGCTTTGTGCTTTATTTTATTATGCTTTTATGAATATAATTGTTTATGGAATGCATTTGACTTATTTTCCTCCTGTTCCCCCCTTTCCCCGCCTTTGTACTTGCTTAAAAACTGTTACATATCTAACTTCTTCCTCTTCTGCATTAACCTGAACCATTAACTATGTTTCTCTCTCCACAAATGCAGCCTGACCTGTTGCGTAATTTCAGCATTTTCTGATTTATTTTGTGACTTTTAATTGTGACTGAATACTAAAAATATCCATTTAAGATTACTTAATTTCTTTTCAGTATAGGAAAGTACAAGAAAATGTCACAATGATTTTAGGCAGTAGTTACTGTGGCTCTCAGCTGGTGATTCTACAATACAGTTCTTCTGCTTTAAAGCTTCATGCTGGAGACCCGGTTCTTCCTTCGAAGCCCTGTTACAACAAATCTACAATGCTGTAATACATATTATATCAAATACTAATTGTATTACAGGCTCAAAAACAATTTCTGGGCTCGGATGGCTATTTAAACCACTTAGTTCTTTTGGTTTATAATGTTATTATCAGAACTCTTCAGTTGTAACATTGTAATATACTCAAATCCAACTGTTATTCCACTGATTAGTGATACTGGCTTAGCTTCTAATTATACATTCATAGTTCAATCTTTCAGACAATTCTGTTGACTGCTGCTTCATCTTAGCTGATTGCTAAAGTAATCTTCAATTTAATGGGTTTAATTCTATTTTATCTCATCTGATTACTGTGTCATTTGTTGGCTTTCTGTTGAAGTAACCGGAGTATCAATATAATCTGCTGTAGCTGAATGAACACAGACCATGGGATGAGATTCAGCTGCTGCAACTGGCATAGGAAATCTGGTCACAGACATTCTTTCACCAAAACCATTAACCTAAATGCGTCTACAACAGATGCACTCCTCCTTCAAATGTCACTGCTCAGGCTGAGAATTTCCTTGATGTTCCACTTATTGCTCAGATGCGTAATATAGATTCTCCATATTAATAGTTTTTCCGTGTAAGTTGCAACTTGCACTTCGTCCAGTTTATTTGTTTCAGGTCCAGTTTTAGTGCCTCTTTGCATTCGTCAGGTAAAGAACATACTACTGAAATGAACATTTAAATAGAGCATTGCTTCAACAACTTCAAAAAGACAAGTACAGCTATTTCAGTTTGGATATTAGAGAAAATTCATTTATTTTTCTTCACCGTTGAAGACCATTTTTCACAACATTTTTATTATTTACAATCACCGTCGTGCATTTGCTAGTTTGTGCAATATTTAGAATCTAATTACAAGGTGCTGCTTTTAATTTATTTTTTCTGCAAATTCATGTAGCACAAATTTAGAAGCAACATGATCTCTCTCTGGAGCCTTTGAAATCTTAGCATACAGTTGAAAGTCATATGGAAGGGCAATGTAACACCTCTCAAGACAGTTGTACAGCTCAGCCCAAAAGCTACAAGGAGATGTAATTGACCAGTTCTTATTGTAAGTATATGTATCCTAACAGAAAAATGTTAAAAGTTCTTCAAACTTCACTAAAGCAGTAACATTAACAAAAAATGGTACTGGGAGTAATTCTGAAACAATGAAAATACCACACTAACATACCTAGCATTTGATTTTAATTTCCAGGCAGGAATGTCCAGGCCATCCAGAAAGAAAAAAAAGAAATACTTGCATTTATATAGTGCCTTTCACAGCCACCAGTCATCCCAAAGCACTTTACAGCAAATGAACTACTTTTGAAATGTAGTCACTGTTGTAATGTAGGAAACGTGGCAGTCAATTTGCACATAGCAAGCTCCCACAAACAGCAATATGATAATGACCAGATAATCTATTTCAGTGATGTGGATTGAGGAATAAATATTGGCCGGACACAGGGGATAACTCCCTGCTCTTTTTCAAAATAGTGCCATGGGATCTTTTACATCCACCTTGGAGGGCAGACAGGGCCTCAGTTTAACGTTTCATCTGAAAGATAGTACCTTCAACAATGCAGCACTCCCTCACTGCAGGAGCTGGAGCAGGGAGCTTCAGTCAAATTTAACAGCAAGGCCCGTTAAAATGCTGTTTTCCAATTTCCTAACCAAACATGTCTGTGGGAAGCAGTTGCTCAGCCATCAAATTCGTGACACCAAAGACCACTGCTGGGAACCCAGTGGAATAGTCTACCGGCACTAGGTAAGTGGTCCAGGATATAGGAGATGGCTGGGGATTGGGGGTGGTGAAGGTGGAGCTCAGGGTAGGGAAGTCCCAAGGATTCCTTGTGGGGTTGAGAGGAGGATCCCTACTGCTCCTGACCCAGATGGAACCAAATATATTTTACCTTACTGGGCCTCTTCTGGCCCTGGCTCAGGTTTGCCCTGGCAGGGATTTATTTTATTTAGAGATACAGCACTGAAACAGGCCCTTCGGCCCACCGAGTCTGTGCCGACCAACAACCACCCATCTATACTAACCCCACACTAATCCCTTTTGTCCTACCACCTACATACACTAGGGGCAATTTATAACAGCCAATTTACCTATCACCTGCAAGTCTTTGGCAGTGGGAGGAAACCGGAGCACCCGGAGGAAACCCACGCAGACACAGGGAGAACTTGCAAACTCCACACAGACAGTACCCAGAATTGAACCCGGGTCCCTGGAGCTGTGAGGCTGCGGTGCAAACCACTGCGCCCCCCCACCCCCCCCCCCCCCGGCCCTGCTGAGGCCTCAGGTTAGAATGACAGATCAGGCCCCAATGATATCATTGGAATCCACTCTGGATATTTGAGGAAAGCCCTGCCGTCTTGAGGCAGGTATCCTTGCCAACTGCCGTTTAAAATTGCAGTTGGCCAGATTGCAATGGGAAAGGAGTGGGTAAGTCTCCCAACTCCATGTTATCTGCAAATGCCAGCCTATCAGAAACTAGGCAGTGTCACGGAATATGCAGTTCACCATTATACGCTGCAGATAACTCATGTCTTTATTTTTTTAAGCAGCCCATTTCATTTTCTTTCCCATGGATCTTGCAGCTCAACAGAAAAAAGCTGTCAATGGCTTCATCTCAGTTCCATGTATCATTTGACTGGACCCATGCCTGCATACATGCCCCTTTCAAGAACTCAAGGAGGGTCAAAATGCAGTTGAGACTTTAACTGAGGACTTTAACCCTTTACCAGCTGCCAGACAGTGGCATGCAGAGCTCATAATAGATACATACAGTTAAATAAGATCTGAGATTTTGTAAAATCAATCCTGTCATAAAGAATCCGCATTGGCATCTTAGTTAATTGATTCTGTTTCTGATATATATATCTCCTCCCCAATTACCAAGATTCTATTTTCTTCAGTTCCTGCCACAAACTCCGTTCCCTAGCCACCAGCCTCATCCTTCTCCCTGGCAACTCTGCTCTCTGTATCCTAACGTACACAAAATCCCATTCACCCATCCCTGCTGTGCTCACAGAACTATATTTTCTCCCAGCCCAGCAACACTTCAATTTTAAACTTCTCATTTTTGTTTTCAAATCCTTCCTTATCCTTGCCCTGTCTGTAACCTCCTCCAGTTCTGGCCTCGTGTACATCCCCAATTTTAATCATTCCACCATTGGTGGCAGTGTTTTCAACTACCTAGGCCCTAAGCTCCAGAATTTCCTCCCTAAACCCCTCTGCTTCTCTACCTCTCCTCCTTAAGATGCTCCTTAAAATCTACCTCTTTGACCAAAATTTTGGTCATCTGTCCTAATATCTTTTGCGGCTCAGTGTCAAATTTAGTTTGATAATCCTTCTGTGAGGCACCTTGGAATGTTTTACTATATTAAAGGCATTATAAAATGCAAGTTGTTGTGGTTTGTATTGCTCCATATAGAAAATATTCTGCTACTCAATCTTCCAGGTAATCCCCTCTTTGCACCATTCACTGCCAAGCTACCTCCCTCTACTGAACTTGGATCGTACTCCTTAAAGATCTCCCTTCCTTGGAGCCAAAAAGATGTGTCCTTTTCTGCTAGAACACTTTAACTGATGTGTCTGTAAATTTGGAGCTTAATGTCTTAAAGAACTAACAGCCTGAGATATTGGAATGATAGAAATTGTTGCTGGCAGAATGTGGATCACCCACTTCTTTGAACTGTTGTAGTCACTTTGATAATGCAATAGCACTGTCCCTGCACCCCCTCTACCCCACAACCCCACCCCACAGGCATATTCCCTACAGAAGGCACTAATAGTGCTGAGAGTCCTCCCTAAATATTTAATGAAGGATCATATAGGAAAATGAGACGAGAGTCGAACAGTGTAGCACTGACAGTTAGAAATTCAATCATGAAACACTTCTGGTAGTAAACCAGCCAAGCGGGAAAATCTAGTTCTTCATCTATTCTTTATGTCAAAACTATTAGAACAATTTCAGAAGAACCGTATGGGTGTTTGCTTCAAATATTTCACCTTGTCCCATCATTCTAGTGGATTGAGCCTGCATTGCTGGTTTGCAGTTATTCCTGTTTTACCTGAAAACCTTATATAGTCTGCTTAAGCATCACAGGTCTTAGTAGGATGTCTTTACATTACTGAAATGATTGAAGCAATAATAAATGATAAAGGAGTTACAAAAGATTTGTGCAGTGGAAATGAGAATCTTAAAAAT
This sequence comes from Heterodontus francisci, assembly GCF_036365525.1. Taxonomy (NCBI): domain Eukaryota; kingdom Metazoa; phylum Chordata; class Chondrichthyes; order Heterodontiformes; family Heterodontidae; genus Heterodontus; species Heterodontus francisci. Next base: position 48,365,895 of record NC_090377.1, read on the forward strand.
TATTTACAGGCACGATCATTTGGCTAATTACTTTTAGGTTGTGGCTGTGAATTAAGATAAGACAAGCTGAGTGATTTTTTTTATTCGTTCATGGATGTGAGCGTCGCTGGCAAGGCCAACATTTATTGCCAATCCCTAATTCAGAAAATGGTGATGAGCTGACTTCTTGAACCGCTGCAGTCCTTGGGGTGTGGGTACACCCACAGTGCTGTTAGGAAGGGAGTTCCAGGATGTTGACCCAGTGACAAGGAAGGCACAACGATATAGTTCCAAGTCAGGATGGTGTGTGGCTTGGAGGGGAATTTGCAGTTCATGGTGTTTGCATGCATCTACTGTCCTTGTCCTTCTAGGTGGTAGAGGTTGTGGGTTTGGATGGTGCTGTCGAAAGAGTATTAGTGAGTTCCTGCAGTGCATCTTGTAGATGGTACAGACTGCTGCAACTGTGCGTCAGTGGTGAAGGGAGTGAATGTTGAAGGTGGGGGTAGGGGTGCCAATCAAGTGGGCTGCTTTGTGCTGGATGGTGTCGAGCTTCTTGAGTGTTATTGGAGCTGCACCTCTCCAGGCAAGTGGAGAGTATTCCATCACTCCTGACTTGTGCCTTGTAGATAGTGGACAGGCTTTGGGAATACAATTCTGCTACTTCTGATGACCTACAGTGCTTCATGGATGCCCAGATTTGAGTTGCTAGATCTGTTTGAAATCTATCCCATTTAGCACAGTGGTAGTGCCACACAACACGATGGAGGGTATCCTCAACATGAAGAGGGGTCTTCGTCTCCACAAGAACTGTGCAGTGGTCACTCCTACCAACACTGTCATGGACATTTGCATCTGTGGCAAGTAGATTGGTGATGACGAGGTCAAGTAGGTTTTTCCCTCTTTTTGGCTCCCTCACCACCTGCTGCAGACACAGTCTAGCAGCTATGTCCTGAAATGCTTTAATAATTTCTTTCTTTCTTTCGCCTCCTTGTCTTGAGATACAATGGGTAAGTGCCGAGAGGTGGTCAGTGGTTTGTGGAGCAGTGCCTGGAGTGGCTATAAAGGCCAATTCTAGAGTGACAGACTCTTCAACAGGCGCTGCAGATAAAATTGGTTGTTGGGGCTGTTGCACAGTTGACTCTCTCCTTGCACTTCTGTCTTTTTTCCTGCCAACTCTTCAACTCGCCACTCTTTAGCCCCGCCTTTATGGCTGTCCGCCAGCTCTGGCGATCACTGGCAACTGACTCCCATGACTTGTGGTCAATGTCACAGGACTTCATGTCATGTTTGCAGACGTCTTTAAAGCAGAGACATGGACGGCCGGTGGGTCTGATGCCAGTGACGAGCTCACTGTACAATGCGTCCTTGGGGATCCTGCCATCTTCCATGCACTCACATGGCCAAGCCATCTCAAGCACCACTGGCTCAGTAGGGTGTATATGCTGGGGATGTTGGCCACCTTGAGGATTTCTGCGTTGGGGATACAGTCCTGCCACCTGATGCCAAGGATTCTCCGGAGGCAGGGAAGATGGAATGAATTGAAACGTCGCTCTTGGCTGACATACGTTGTCCAGGCCTCGCTGCCGTAGAGCAAGGTACTGAGGACACAGGCTTGAAATACTCGGACTTTTGTATTCCGTGTCAGTACGCTGATTTCCCACACCCTCTTGGCCAGTCTGGACATAGCAGCGGATGCCTTTCCCATGCACTTGTTGATTTCTGCATCGAGGGACAGGTTACTGGTAATAGTTGAGCCTAGGTAGTTGAACTCTTGAACCACTTCCAGAGCGTTGTCGCCAATATTGATGGATGAAGCATTTCTGGCGTCCTGTCCCATGATGTTCATTTTCTTGAGGCTGATGGTTAAGCCAAATTTGTTGCAGGCAGCCGCAATCCTGCCGATGAGTCTCTGCAGGCACTCTTCTGTGTGGGATGTTAATGCAGCATCATCACAAAGAGGAGTTCCCTGATGAGGACTTTTCATACTTTGGTCTTCGTTCTTAGACGGGCAAGGTTGAACAACCTGCCATCTGATCTTGTGTGGAGGAAAATTCCTTCTTCTGAAGACTTGAACACATATGAGAGCAGCAGTGAGAAGAAGATCCCAAACAGTGTGGGCGCGAGAACACAGCCCTGTTTCATGCTACTCAGGATAGGAAAGAGGTCTGATGAGGCGCCGCTATGCTGAATTGTGCCTTTCATATTGTCATGGAATGAGGTGATGATACTTAGTAGCTTTGGTGTTCATCCGATCTTTGCTAGTAGTCTGAAGAGACCACGTCTGCTGATGAGGTCAAAGGCTTTGGTAAGATCTGTGAAAGCAACGTAGAGGGGCATTTCTCCTGTAGCTGGCGAAGGGAGAACAGCATGTTAATGCTGGATCTCTCTGCTTGAAAGCCGCACTGTGCCTCAGGGTGGACACACTCAGCCAGCTTCTTGAGTCTGTTTAAAACGACTCGAGCAAAGACTTTCCTCACTCTGCTGAGCAGGGAGATTCCATGATAGTTCTTGCAGTCACCGCGGTCACCCTTGTTCTTATAAAGAGTGATGATATTGGCATCGCGCATGTCCTGTGATACTGCTCCCTCATCCCAGCACAGGCAAAGCAGTTCATGGAGTGCTGAGAGTATAGCAGGCTTGGCACACTTGATTATTTCAGGGGTAATGCCGTCCTTTCCAGGGGCTTTTCCACTGGCTAGAGAATCAATGGCATCACTGAGTTCCGATTTTGTTGGCTGTTCGTCCAGCTCATCCATGACTGGCAGAGACTGGGCTGCATTGAGGGCGGTATCAGTGACAACATTTTCCCTGGAGTACAGTTCTAGGTAGTGCTCCACCTAGTGATCCATTTGCTTGCGTTGGTCAATGATTGTTTCCCCTGATTTCGACTTGAGGGGGGGCGATCTTCTTGATGGTTGGCCCAAAAGCTCTCTTAATGCCATCATACATTCCTCTGATGTTGCCGGTGTCGGAGGCCAGCTGAATATGACTGCATAGGTATTGCCAATAGTCATTTGCACAGCACCTGGCTGTTCTTTGTGCAGCGCTTCTGGCTACTTTAAGTGCTACGGATATTAACTCAATGGGGGCTTTCTTGTAGTTCAAAAGTGCAGTGCGCTTAGTGGCTATGACAGGTTCCAGCTCTTCAGTGTGAGGTTGAAACCAGTCTGCATTCTACTTCTCACGTTTGCCAAAGGTGGTCATTGCTGAGTCATAGATGGCGTCACTGATGTGGGCCCATTTCGTCTCTGCATCCCCTGCAGGAGTGTTTGGAAGGGCTTTTTCAAGTGAATTTAGAAATTTATGTAACAGCTGTGGATAAGAAATTCTGTTAGTGTTGATGCACAGTTAGCCCTTCTGCTTGGAGTGATGTAGCTTCTTTGGTTTGAGTCAAACTTTGCTGTACACCAAGGAGTTGTCAGTGTCGCATTCTGCACTATGGAAGTTGCATGTGATTTGGCCATTGTTAATAGAGGCTCGCCTTTTTTTTAGAATTAGAATTAGAATATTACAGCGCAGTACAGGCCCTTCGGCCCTCGATGTTGCGCCGATCATCTGACCTACACTATTCCATTTACATCCATATGTCTATCCAATGACCACTTAAATGCCCTTAAAGTTGACGAGTCTACTACTGTTGCAGGCAGGGCGTTCCACGCCCCTACTACTCTCTGCGTAAAGAAACTACCTCTGACATCTGTCCTATATCTTTCACCCCTCAACTTAAAGCTATGTCCCCTCGTGTTTGCCATCCTCATCCGAGGAAAAAGACTCTCACTATCCACCCTATCTAACCCTCTGATTATCTTGTATGTCTCTATTAAGTCACCTCTCCTCCTCCTTCTCTCTAACGAAAACAACCCCAAGTCCCTCAGCCTTTCCTCGTAAGACCTTCCTTCCATACCAGGCAACATCCTAGTAAATCTCCTCTGCACCCTTTCCAAAGCTTCGACATCCTTCCTATAATGCGGTGACCAGAACTGCACGCAATACTCCAGGTGCGGCCTCACCAGAGTTTTGTACAGCTGCATCATGACCCCGTGGCTCTGAAACTTGATCCCCCTACTAATAAAGGCTAACACACCATATGCCTTCTTAACAGCCCTATTAACCTGGGTAGCAACTTTCAGGGATTTATGTACCTGGATACCAAGATCTCTCTGCTCATCTACACTACCAAGAATCTTCCCATTAGCCCAGTACTCTGCATTGCTGTTACTCCTTCCAAAGTGAATCACCTCACACTTCTCCGCATTAAACTCCATTTGCCATCTCTCAGCCCAGCTCTGCAGCCTATCTATGTCCCTCTGTACCCTACAACACCCTTCGACACTATCCACAACTCCACCGACCTTCGTGTCATCCGCAAATTTACTAACCCACCCTTCTACACCCTCATCCAGGTCGTTTATAAAAATGACAAACAGCAGTGGCCCCAAAACAGAACCTTGCGGTACACCACTAGTAACTAAACTCCAGGATGAACATTTGCCATCAACCACCACCCTCTGTCTTCTTTCAGCTAGCCAATTTCTGATCCAAAGCTCTAAATCACCTTCAACCCCATACTTGCGTATTTTCTGCAATAGCCTACCGTGGGGAACCTTATCAAACGCCTTTCTGAAATCCATATACACCACATCCACGGCTTTACCCTCATCCACCTGTTTGGTCACCTTCTCGAAAAACTCAATAAGGTTTGTGAGGCACGACCTACCTTTCACAAAACCGTGCTGACTATCGCAAATGAACTTATTCTTTTCAAGATGATTATAAATCCTGTCTCTTATAACCTTTTCCAACATTTTACCCACAACCGAAGTAAGGCTCACAGGTCTATAATTACCAGGGCTGTCTCTACTCCCCTTCTTGAACAAGGGGACAACATTTGCTATCCTCCAGTCCTCCGGCACTACTCCTGTCGACAATGACGACTTAAAGATCAACAACAACGGCTCTGCAATCTCCTCCCTGGCTTCCCAGAGAATCCTAGGATAAATCCCATCTGGCCCAGGGGACTTATCTATTTTCACTCTTTCCAAAATTGCTAACACCTCCTCCTTGTGAATCTCAATCCCATCTAGCCTAGTAGGCTGTATCTCAGTAATCTCCTCGGCAACATTTTCTTTCTCTACTGTAAATACTGACGAAAAATATTCATTTAACGCTTCCCCTATCTCCTCTGATTCCGCACACAACTTCCCACTACTATCCTTGATTGGCCCTGTTCTAACTCTTATCATTCGTTTATTCCTGATATACCTATAGAAAGCCTTAGGGTTTTCTTTGATCCTATCCGCCAATGACTTCTCGTGTCCTCTCCTTGCTCTTCTTAGCCCTCCCTTTAGATCCTTCCTGGCTAGCTTGTAACTCTCAAGCGCCCTAACTGAGCCTTCACGTCTCATCCTAACATAAGCCGCCCTCTTCCTCTTGACAAGCGCTTCAACTTCTTGAGTAAACCACGGCTCCCTTGCTCGACAACTTCCTCCCTGCCTGACAGGTACATACTTATCAAGGACACGCATTAGCTGCTCCTTGAATAAGCTCCAATGGACAATGAGGTCCAGCTGGTGCCAACGACATGATCTTGGGTGTCTTGATGAAACCTGGTGACAGGATTTAGTATGAGAGAATGAGTTGGTGATGCAGAGTTTGTGATAGGTACACAACTCCAGCAGTCTCCGTCCATTCTCATTCATCCTTCCAATACCATAGCGCCCAAGGCAGGAGGGCCATGAGTCATGGTCGTCTCCAACCCTGACGTTAAAGTCCCCCAGCAGGAACAAATGTTCAGTATTAGGAATACTACTAATGATATTATGGAGTTCCTCTTAGAACTGGTCTTTAACTTCAGGTGGGGAGCAAAGTGTTGGAGCATTGATGCTGAGTAGGTGTACTGGACCAGAGGTGGTGAGCAGTCGGATGGACAGTATGCGTTCTGAGCCATTTGAAGGTGTCTTTATCATGCTGAGCAAAGAGTTTCTGATGGCGAAGCCCACTCCATGCCGTCTTGGTTCTTCAGGATTCCTACCCTGCCACTAGAAGGTGTAGTCTTGCTCTCTTAGAGATCCGCTCGCAGGGAGGCGTGTCTCTTGAAGTGTTGCAATGTCCACATTGAGTCTACTGAATATTGAGTCTACTGGGGTGCGAGGGGGGAAGGGGGTGCGACGGGGGAGGGGCTGCAAGGGGCAGGGGGTGCGGGGGGGTGCGAGGGGGGAGGGGGTGCGAGGGAGGAAGGAGTGTGAGGGGGAAGGGGGTGTGAGGGGGGAAGGGGGTGCGAGGGGGGAAGGTGGTGCGAGGGGGGCGAGGGGGAGGCGTCCGGCAGGGGTCGCAACACTGGCGAGCGGGCCAGCCCACAGCCTGCACGGCCTCCTCAATGTCGGCATCCTCCAGGCTGATGCTGCGCTGGTGGTCGCCATCCAGCTCACGGTGGAACTTCTTTTCCAGCTCCCAGCTGTGACGGCGGAAGGGCAACCGAGGCTGGATTGAGGCCCTGAGCCTCGACGACTGACTCATGGGCACTCAGGCCACCTGCTCCTCCCCGTTGAGCTCCCAGTAGAATTAGCTCAAAGTTGTTCCACAACATTTAGCTCCTCCAGACTCAGTGGATGCTCTTCATATTGGAAGACAGATAGTGTTCTACCATTATTCTTTGCAGGGCACACCAGTGAGCCCCGCTGCTTGGACCTGGAGGCAACAACCTTGCTCCTGTGCTTGAAAACTTTTTCCTACTATTGTGAATCATACCAGGTGGCTAGATTTTACAGTCTTACTCTCCATGGTTTTAAAGAAAGGAGAAGCAGCATCTATCAAAACATCCCTCCCACAATAGAAACATTTGAATAAACCTAAACCTGTGGAAATAATGCACAAAGAAAACTCAGGAATAATGAAAACTATTCAAAAACATACTTTTCAGAGTATTTTATATCATTAAAAGAGCTTAATTGTTCCTCTTACTGGAACCACAAACATTTCACCTAATTTTAAATTGATACACATTTTTCCCTGCTAGCTGTGGTAAACTAGGATTTGGTTTTCTGGATTGCCTATCTTTCCTATTCTTTGAAGAAACTAGTACTACGAGTAATAGTCTATTCTCAATGCATTTCAAATATTGAGATGACTTCTACAATTATTGCCCTCAACTGACAAGACAAAATATGTATGCAGAGCACATGGGGATATGGGGAAATAAGACATTGAATTGCTGCTATACTATCTTTACTGTTTTTAAAACAGGACCTGTACTTGAGATTTGCTATTCTGCTTTTACCTCATCCAATGTTTGTACTTATCAAAGATTTATATCTAACTGCTTGCAGATCCTGATATGAATGTCCTTAACATTTGCTTGACACAATGTCAGGTACTATAGTTTAACCTTCCAATATTTGTGCAGTAGGATCATGGTTTACATTATAATGTTTAATTTGTCCTAAGGAACCAGTCGAGGAAATACACTAGAACGAAATATATGGTTGAAGTTAAATATAAGCAAAATACTGCGGATGCTGGAAATCTGAAATAAAAATAGAAAATGTGGAAATACTCAGCAGGTCTGGCAGCATCTGTGGAAAGAGAAGCAGATGCTGCCAGACTTGCTGAGTATTTCCAGCATTTTCTGTTTTTTATATGGTTGAAGTTATTTTGTTTGATATTGATGCTATGCATGCACATGCAGCAGGACATTCTTAAAGATTATGTTTAGTAAATATTCACTTTATGATTTGCTCATAGCCATTTGAAATATCTACTTTGATGTATATTTTTCATCAATCAGTGCAAGACTACATTGCAATGATTTTTATCTTTCCACTGATATGAACACAATATATCACAGAATAGAATTATAGAATCATAGGCATGAAACTCGATAAGACCCAAAAACAGGCACAGGGATCACAATGCATGATTAGCCTGCGCCCATTGCTTCCAATGCAGGCAGCACACAAAGTTCATGCTGCCTGCTCATTTACGTGATTGCAGCATGCAGCTAGTGCTAAGCATGCTGCTGAGTGGCTGCATACAAAATCATGAGAGGCGAGTTCAAGTCAGCCTGCACTAATTAAAGCCAGCCTGCACCTCATTAATCTTTGAAAAATGGCCGGGGCATTTTTTAACCCCAATGGCATCACCCGGCACGAATAAAGACCGTCTGGTGTTACAAAAGCTAATATCTCTTTGGCTCGAGGAGTCAAAGGAACTTGCCAGTGCCCCTTTAACAAGTCGATCTTGGTAAGAAACCTAGCACTGCCCACTCTATCAATACAGTCTTCTACATGTGGAATTGGGTCGGAGTCTGCCTTCGTTACTGCATTGACTTCTCTGTAGTCTATGCAAAATCAGGTTGACCCGTTAGGCTTAGGCACCAAGACTATTGGTAAACTCCAGCTGTTTTGATTAGGTTCGATTAAGTTGTTTTCCAGCATGTATTGGATTTCTGCTTTTACTTGGGCCTATTTGTCTGGACTTGGAAGCGGTAAGGATGTTATTTTAAAGGAACGGATTCCCCTATATCCACATCATATGTGGCTAAGGTTGTACACCCTGGCTTATCCCTACAGACTCTTTTCAATATTGTGAAAAGCCTGGTTAAGTCTTCATGTTGTTTTGCCTCTAAGTGCAAAAGCATGTCGTCCAATTTTGCTAGCCATTCTGTATTCGCTAACTTGATAGTTGGAGGTTCAATCTGAGAATTGTCTGGGCCTCAACTTCACTATCCTTTTCCTTCTCAACAGTCCCAATTACCTGACATACCTGTACTGGCTTATCCTCTTCCCTGTGATAATGTTGATGTGACACAACCGGTTCTTGTTCTGGCAATCAGGGATGTCAATTAAGTAATCTACCTTACCCACTCTTTTAATCATTTTATATGGGCCACTGAACTGTGCCTTCAGTGCCTCCCCTGTAATGGTAACAACACCAATAGAGTCATAAAGTCATAGAGTTATACAGCACAGAAACAGGTCCTTCGGCCCATCGTGTCTGTGCCGGCCATCAAGCACCTATCTATTCTAATCCCATTTTCCAGCACTTGGCCCATAGCCTGTATGTTATGGCGTTTAAAGTGCGCATCTAAATACTTCTTAAATGTTGTAAGGGTTCCTGCCTCTACCACCTCTTCAGGCAATGTGTTCCAGATTCCAACCACCCTCTGGGTGAAAAAGTTTTTCCTCAAATCCACTCGAAACCTCCTACACCTTACCTTAAATCTATGCCTCCTGGTTATTGACCCCTCTGCTAAGGGAAAAAGTTTCTTCCTATCAATGCCCCTCATAATTTTGTGTACCTCAATCATATCTCCCCTCAGCCTTCTCTGCTCTAAGGAAAACAACCCTAACCTTTTCAGTCTCTCTTCATAGCTGAAATGCTCCAGCCCAGGCAAGATCCTGGTGAATCTCCTCTGCATCCTCTCCAGTGCAGTCACATCCTTCCTATAGTGTGGTGCCCAGTACTGTACACAGTACTCCAGCTGTGGCCTAACTAGCATTTTATATAGCTCCCTCATAACCTCCCTACTCTTATATTCTATACGTCAGCTAATAAAGGCAAGTATCCCATATGCTTTCCTAACCACCTTATCTACCTGTGCTGCTGCCTTCAGTGATCTATGGACAAGTACACCAAGGTCCCTCTGACCCTCTGTACTTCCTAGGGTCCTACCATCCATTGTATATTCCCTTGCCTTGTTGGTCTTCCCAAAATGCATCACCTCATCCCCTGGTTGAAAATTGCTGGTCTTTGCATTCTTGTCTGCCCATTTTTTCATATTGGCTTTAAGGTGTTGACTTATAGGTGATTTAGTCTTCAGAATCTCCCTATGTCCTGCAAAAGAAATGTCTTGTGCTAACCTTAATAATCCCTGGTGATATTTGGGTGGTACCACTATCTGTTCAACAACTGTCCAGTCTTCATCTGCAGGTCTATGAGGAAGTGTCTATTTCTTCCTCAAAACCCCATTTTCCATATAATAGGCTTCTGGAACTCCTTTCACTTCAGCTTCTGTCAGCGCCATCAGTGCCATTCTGTATAACTCTGGATCTGCTTGCTATGCTGCAATTATAGAAGATCTGGTAAACATCTAAATCCCCAAATAAGGTTACAGATACTCGGCTAACTTTTTGTGGTGCCACTTTTGCCTGCGACAGTGGAACTTGTTTAGCCATTGCTCGGGTGACTACACATGCAGGAAATATTCCTGGAACTTGTTCCTGTAATTGTTCTATTTCTCTAACTTCACTTGGTTCCTCTGTAATTATAGGAGAAACTGATACTTTTGATCTGGCCAAATCATTTCCTCGGATCAATTCCCTCTACTGGCAAACTGTGGACAATTCCTACAGTTACCATCCCAGATATTAGGTCACTCTCCAGGCATACTTTATATAAAGGTACGGATATATACTCCCCGCCAATTCCATTAACTAAAGCTTTAGCATTCAAGGCGCTCTCTGGTGGAAATGTTATATCTTTCCCCAGCAAGAGGGTTTGGGTTGCTCTTGTATTCCTGAGTATAATGATAGGTTTTCCTGCCTCACTTAAAGGATATGGAGTTACTTTTCCCTTGGACAAGAATTCAATATAACTTTCAGGTATCTTGTCTGGTTTTACAGTCGCCGTTAAAGCTACAGCCTGGTGTACTGTATTCTCAGTCAGAGCTACTTTCACTGCATTAACTTTGTATACCCCAACAAGTCCTATGAGTTTACCTCACAAATTCCAGCATTCTGAACAAAGATAACCCGTTTTGTGGCAATCATAACACTTCGGCTTGCGAACCTCACTCCTACTCTCAGCACCTTCCTTTCTGGCCTAAGGAGGTGATCCTGGGGCATTCCTAGCTGTTCCTACTTGCCCCCGGCAATATGCCTTCCTTTGACTCTCCCACTTTCTATCTTTCTCAGGTTTATGGGGGTGATTTACAAAAGGTTTTGGCTTATTCACAAGCTCAAAATCATCAACAATTTCCGCTGCTTGCATAGCTTTCAAAACTTTCAAGTTATCTACGAGTTCTCACTACTGAAGGAATGGAATTTTTAAACTCTTCTAAGAGAATCAATTCTCGAAGGTTCTCATATGTGGTTTCCATCTTTAGTGACCATATCCAACGGTCAAAATTCATTTGTTCCACCCTCTCGAATTCTACATATGTCTGCCCAGCCAATCTCCATAAATTCCAAAACTTCTGATGGTAAGCTTCAGGGACCAACTCATACACAGCAAGAATGTTTTGCCATCTCATAATCTGCTGAAGCCTCTTCAGGAAGCATGGCATAAACTTCATGAGCTCTGCCTATCAAGCCATTTTGCATAAGCAGTGTCCAGCTTTCCTCTGGCCATTTCATTTGTTTGGCTATCTTTTCAAAAGACACTGTTTTAAACAGAGGAGAAAAAAATAGCTCCATGACAAGGTCTTAAGGAACAGAATATGGTAGATCAAGGGTTGGATAGTGGTAATGTGAGTAATCCTGACATACACAACAGAGCTATCATATCCAAAGGCCAATTGCCCAGAATGGGTTCTTGGGTGACTTATATTGCAGAAAGTCTAGTGAATGGAGGAATGTGACAATTTTGGGACATGCAGGAAAAGTTACTGGCAAGTTTAAATATTGGTTGAGTGTTCAGGGTGATGGCTAAGAAGCAAGGCCCATGGACCAGCAGAGTAGGGTGAAAGAGTGGAGAGTAAGAAAGTACAGTGCAAGTACTGATAGCGGGTCCGGAAGTGATTCTTGCATTAGAAAATGATCCCATACTGAAGAAAGACCCTGTGGTAGGGCAAGAGGGCAATCTCACAGGTAATAGTCCCAAAAGACATAAAAGTGCAAGTAGAGGTCAATGCTTGAACAGATTACACAATGAAATAAAGGCCACAGAACAGTTCCGGAACAGAACTAGAAACAGAAATCTTCATGATCGTGAAGATTTGGTGGCTGACTGTAAACTTAAGGATAAATTCTTGGCATTTCTTCATGAATGAAGATTTTGGGAAGGTTGCACTCATCGGTTGCAGGCCCGCTGGTGGCTAGTCAGGCCTAACCGTGCCTGGCAGGTTCTCCCACAGCAGGGACAAGTGAAGGTGTAGTCGCTGCTGTGGACAATTGGATCTACCCTTCTCCTCTTTTTCTCTTTCATACTCGTTCTTCGCTCAGTCTCAAAGGTGTCTGTAGCCCTCCTGATGTAGTATCTCCAAGCATCACGATCTATGGCCTGCACTTCCCATTGGTGATGGTTGATGTGGCACACAGAGAGGGACTTCATCAGGGAGTCATTGAAACCTTTTCATGGGGCCCCTCTGTTCCTTTTACCAGTGATCAACTTGCCATACAACGGCTCACCACCACCTTCTCAAGGGCAATTAGGGCTCGGCAATAAATGCTGGCCTCGCCAGCGGCGCCCACATCCCATGAATGAATAAAAGAAAATCCATCTTGAGCAGGTGATGTCATCCATCGAGGCAATGTGACCCGCCCAATGCAGTTGGCTTTGCAGGAGGATGGCCTCGATGCTGTTTCCAGAACTTCAGTGTTTGTGATGCGGTCCTGCCAGTGCATCTTGAGGATGTTGCGGAGGCAGTGCTGATGGAAACGCTCTAGAAGGCGTACATGACGGCGGTATAGGACCCATGACTTGGCGCCATACAGAAGGGTGGTGAGGACTATGGCTTTGTACATTTTGAGTTTGGTCTGTTCTCTGAGGATGTGATTGCTCCACACTTGTTTGTAGAGTCTGCCAAATGTACTGTTTGCTTTTGAGAGCCTTTTTCCACTTCCTTGTCTATGGTGGCATCAAACGAGATGATACTCCCCAAATAAGTATATTGCTTGACGGCATTCAGCTCAGTTCCTTTGATGACAATGCTTGGTGGTCTATATTTTTGTTGGACTTCAGTTTTCTTTGAACTGATTTTTAGTCCGAAGAGTGGTGCTGCCTCGGAAAAATGTGTTGTGATATGTTGCAGGTCTGACTGACTGTGGGCCAGGAGAGCGCAGTCATCGGCAAAAAGAAGTTCACGGATGAGTTTTCCTTGTTTCTTTGTGTGAGCCTGAAGATGCCTAAGGTTGAAAAGGCCTCCATCAGTCTGGAAGCATACGTTACTCCCTCCTTTAGGTCTTCTGTTGCCTGCTGCAGCATCATGCTGAAAAAGATGGTGAATAAGGTCAGGGCCAGCACATATCCCTGCTTCACGCCATTGGAGATTCGGATGGGACTCGTGAGGTCGCTGTTTTTCTTGACTTGCCCGTACTGATATTCATGAAACTGCTTCACCATGGCCAGGAACCTGGCTTAAGGATAAATAAGAGAAGGAAAACAAAGGGAATCTGGTAGTTGGAGAGAGTTTGGAGTTTATTCTGAGGTACCAGATAAGGGGCAACCAGCTTTGTCACATAGGTAGATTTGTACTGAAAAAGTCTTCACTATTCAGACTTATAAACTTAAAGCGAGGCTAGTTGCGAGAGGTTTTAAAGTGCAACTGGGTGATACAAATCTAAGAAAGGACTCTCCCATATCTGGAAAAGTAATCTTGAAAATATTTTTAGCTCTTTTGACCACATATTCATGGGAGTGTAAATCAATTGACATAAAAGCTGCATTTCTGCAGGGTGATCTTTTTCAGAGAAAAGTATCTCTGAAACTACCCAAAGAGGCAGCAGATGCAGAAGGAAAACTGGAAAGTGAACAAATGCGGGTATGGTCTGAATGATGCTTCCAGGGTGTGGTATTTTTAGGTGAGATCTGTTTTGCTGAAAATAGGTTGTATTCGAATAAAAACAGATCCCGCAATATTTTATCGGTATCATAAAGGAAAACTTTCAGGCATCTTCATGATGCATGTTGATGATTTCTTATGGGGAGGAACTGCAAAATTTAAGATTAGAGTAGAATTTAAAATTGGGAGTCAGGCTTGGAGGGACTTTAAATATATTGGTTTAGATATTAAGTAGAGTAGGTCTGAAATAACTTTAAATCAACAATCCTATTTAGAGAGTGTTACTCCTACCCAAGCTAATTATACTTGGTCATCACAGAAAGGTGATGTTATAGCTAAAGAAGAGACAGAGCAATTGCAAAGCCTGATTGGTCAGTCTAGACCAGATGCTAGTTTTGATATATTGGAGTTAAGTACTATGAAATACCCTAAAGTTGAGAATGTTTTAATGGCAAATAAGACATTAAAAAATTAAATTTGGAGAAATATGTACTTAAGTTCTCATCCTTAGATGACACAAAACTAGATGGGAATGTGAGTTGTGAGGCGGATGCAAAGAGGCTTCAAGGGGATTTAGACATGCTAAGTGAATGGGCAAGAACATGGCAGATGGAATATAATGTGGAAAAATGTGAAGTTATCCACTTTGGTAGGAAAAACAGAAATGCAGAGTATTTCTTAAATGGTGAGAGTTTGGGAAGTGTTGATGTCCAAAGGGACCTGGATATCCTTGTTCATAAGTCACTGAAAGCTAACATGTAAATGCAGCAAGCAATTAGGAAGGCAAATGGTATGTTGGCCTTTATTCCAAGAGGATTTGAGTACAGGAGTAAAGAAGTCTTCCTGCAATTGTATTGGGCCTTGATGAGACTGCACCTGGAGTATTGTACATACGAACATACAAACATTCAAATTAGGAGCAGGAATAGGCCACTCGGCACTTCAAGCCTACTCCACCATTCAATAAGTTCATGGATGAACTGATTACTCCACATTTCTACCCACCCCTGATAACCTTCACCCCCTTGCTTATCAAGAATCTATCTACCTCTGCCTTAAAATATTTGGTCTTCTTACCTAAGAAGGGATATATTTGCCATAGAGGGAGTGCAATGAAGGTTCAGCAGACAGATCCCTGGGATGGTGGGATTGTCCTATAAGGAGAGATTGAGGAGACAGGGCCTATATTCTCTAGAGTTGAGAAGAATGAGAGGTGATTTCATTGAAGCATACAAAATTCTTTCAGGGCTCGACTGGTAGATGCAGGAAGGATGTTTCCCATGGCTGGGGGATCTAGAATCAGTCTCACAATAAGAGGTAGGCCATTTAGGACTGAGATGGGGAGATATTTCTTCACTCAGAGGGTGGTGAATCTTTGGAAATCTCTACCCCAGAGGGCTATGGAGGCTCAGCCAATGAGTATATTCAAGATAGAGATCAATAGATTTCTAGATATTAAAGATATCAAGTGATATGGGGGCAGTGTGGGAAAATGGTGCTGAGGTAGAAGATCATCCATGATCTAATTAAATGGCAGAGCAGGCTCAAGAAGCCGAATGGCCTGCTCCTGCTCCTATTTCCTATGTTCCTATGAAACTATCAATTTTAGCAATGCTTCACATGCTAATCTTCCTGATGGATATTCTAGTGCGGCTGGTTTAATAATATTTCTTATGGGTCAAAATGGGAAATGTTGGGCTGAATTTTGTTCCGCCCTTAGAGGTGGGCATGGAGGTGGGCATGGAGGTGAGGGGACCAAAATGATGGCAGGGGACGCCGTTCCAGTCCTAGACCAATTGAGGCCTTTAAATGGCCAATTAACGGCCACTTTAGGGCCTCTTCCCACCAGCACCTTAATTTTGTTGAAGGCGGAGAGTGGGGCAGAGAACCCCACTGCTACAGGGAGATGTTGCCAGCTAAAGCCTCCTGGCAGGGATGGGGGGGTTCCCTCCATTGTGAACAATCCTGGGACCCCGGCAGTGTTCACCACTGCTCTGGGAAGACCCCCACCCTGTCGCGGGGGCCTGCCAGAATTCCCCCGGAGACTCCAACCCCACTTACCTTTCCCAGGGTCTTCATTTTTCTCCTCTCTTCGGTACTGCAGGGCCTCTCAGTGGCACTGCAGGCACTGCAGGGCATCCCTGTGGCACTGCCGGTACCACAGAGCTGGCCAGCAGCTCTGAAGGCAGTAGCTCATCCGTTAATGGGACGGCATCCCCAGCAGCGGGCAATTAATTGGCCTCCTGCTGTTAAGTAGCTATGGGAGTCCAATGGAGGGCCAAGGCCAGTTCTCCCCTGCTTTCTGGCCTGCGGCTGGGAGCCCTGTTGCCAGAATAAAATGAGGCCCATCGTCCTTTAGCTCAAGTTTTTAAAAGTAGTTTAGCTGCTGAAACACTGGCTTTTATGGAGGCAGTGGATATGGGATTCTATTTGTCAAACGTTTAAAGTGAATTACTGTACATGGGGCATATTGAAGATAGTATATCCATTGAATGTTGTGTAGATAATGGTGGGATAATGTATACTGTACGAGAAGTATGAGTGAGAAAAGGTTACAGATTGACTTTGCTGCCTTGAAACAAATGTTGGAGAGAAAGAAAATCCCTAAAATTAAATGGTTGAATGTGAAGCATCAACTGTCTGTTTTACAAAAAGAAATGCATGTATGAAGAAATTAGGGGTCCTAGAAGAGGGGCATCTTGCAATATAATGTTTACAGACTATGGAAGTTTTTGATTTAATTTTGTTGAAATTTTGGTCGTGTACATTAACTCTAATTTTACTTAAAGAATCTGTTAATTGTAAATTAATTGTGTTTAGTTCTATGCAGGTTGTGCTCATTAACTGGGGATATAAATAGACACAGACTGAAACAGTTGCTGAGTTAGGAAGAGCATGCCTGTAATGTCTAATCTATAAATAAATATAAATTGTGTACAGATTAGCTCCAGTTCTATCCTTTATCAACTGGCTTTCTGGAATAAAATACCAGCTCCCACACTAATGACTTCTTCAAAATGGCATTCATCAAGGCCAACACCAGAAGTGTGCGCACACAGTGCTGACACTATTTTGGACCCAAAACAGCACCCGCACCACTGAAAATATGGGAGCTATACAACTGAATTTTATGCTTATAGAATCTTATAACTTGCAGGAGGACATTAATCCTATCATGCCTGTGCCAACTCTTTGAAACAGCTATCCACTCTCCTGCTCATTCCCCATAAACATGCTTTTATTTTCTAATACTTATCCAATTCCCTTTTGAAAGTTACTACTGAATCTGCTTCCACTATCCTTTCAAGCACTGCATTCCAAATCATAACAATTTGTTGCATAAAAAAATTCTCCTCACTTCCTGTCTGATTCTTTTGCCAATTACCTTAAATCTGTGTTGTCTAGCTACCGACTCTCTTGCCAGTGGAAGCAGTTTCTCTCTAGGTACTCTATCACAGCCCCTCAAAATTTTGGATACTTCTATGAAATCTCCCCATAACCTTCTGTGCTGTAAAAGGACAATCCCAGTTTCTCTAATCTCTCCACATAGCTGAAGTCCCCTATCTGCGGTACTAATCCCGTGAATCTCCTCTGCACAATCTCCAAGACATTAGCCTTCCTAAAGTATGGCACCCAGAATTGGACACAACGTGCTGGACTTTTGTGCTGGGTGAGGGTGGGGGGGTGGTGGTGCTTCCGGCGCCAGGCCAAAAAGGCTGGGGGAACCCCAGTTCTGCCTTTTCGTGCTCCTTACAAACACAAAATGGCACCCGGAGTGCTGAAAAATGGGCACTACAGAGCTGAATTTCAAGCCCAAGGCCTCTGTCTATAAAGCCAAGGATCACATAGGCTTTTTTAACAACTTTATCAACTTGGCCTGCCACCTTCAAAGATTTGTGTACATAAACCCCAGGGGTCCCTCTGTCCTCCACCTGCTTTATTACTGTAACATTTCATTTATAAAGCGCCTCATCCTTTTTCCCTCCAAAACTCATTAAGTAGATTTATTTATTACATTATTTGCACCAAAATGTAAAATGAAACTTCAATAACATTGGATCCAAATAGGATAAGAGCTCTGCACTTCATTCCAGATAATTTCTGTTGAAGTAAAATTATCATTCTACTACCTTTGCTGAACAAATCTACTGGAGTTGTTTAATGATGTAACTAGTAGAATAGATAAGGGAGAACCAGTGGATGTGGTGTATTTGGATTTTCAGAAGGCTTTTGATAAGGTCCCACATAAGAGGTTAGTGTGCAAAATTAAAGCACATGGGGTTGGGGGTAATATACTGGCATGGATTGAGAATTGGTTGACAGATAGGAAACAGAGAGTGGGAATAAACGGGTCTTTTTCCAGGTGGCGGGCTGTGACTAGTGGGGTACCGCAGGGATCAGTGCTTGGGCCCCAGCTATTCACAATATATATTAATGACTTGGGTGAGGGAACTAAATGTTACATTTCCAAGTTTGCAGATGACGCAAAGCTGGGGGGGGAATGTGAGCTGTGAGGAGGAGTAAGGAGGCTCCAATGTGATTTGGACAAGTTGGTTGAGTGGGCAAATGCATGGCAGATGCAGTATAACATGCATAAATGTGAGGTTATCCATTTTGGTTGTAAAAACAGAAAGGCAGATTATTATCTGAATGGTGATAGATTGGGAAAGGGGGAGGTGCAACGAGACCTGAGTGTCCTTGTACACCAGCTGCTGAAAGCAAGCATTCAGGTGCAGCAAGCAATTAGGAAGGCGAATGGTATGTTGGCCTTCATTGCAAGAGGATTTGAGTACAGGAGCAAGGATGTCTTACTGCAGTTATACAGGGCCTCGGTGAGACCACATCTGGAGTATTGTGTGCAGTTTTGGTCTCCTTATCTGAGGAAGGATGTTCTTGCCATGGAGGGAGTGCAAAGATGATTTACTAGGCTGATTCCTGGGAATGCAGGATTGACGTATGAGGAGAGATTGGGTCGACTAGACCTATATTCACTAGAGTTTAGAAGAATGAGAGGGGATCTCATAGACACCTATAAAATTCTAACAGGACTAGACAGGCTAGATGCAGGGAGGATGCTCCTGACGGCTGGGGAGTCCCGAACCAGTCTCAGGATATGGGGTATGCCATTTAGAACCGAGATGAGGAGAAATTTCTTCACTCAGAGGGTGGTGAACCTGTGGAATTCTCTACCGCAGAAGGCAGTGGAGGCCAAGTCATTAAATATATTCAAGAAGGAGATAGATATATATTTCTTAATGCCAAAGGGATCAAGGGATCTGGGGAAAAAGCGGGAACAGGGTACTGAATTAGACGATCAGCCATGATCCTTTTTGAATGGCGGAGCAGGCCTGAAGGGCCGAATGGCCTATTCGTGCTTCTATTTTCTATGTTTCTAATATTTAAATATTTGTATTACAGTGTCCACTGTCGGTAGAATTATGTTTAAGTTCTGTCAAATCAGATTTTCCAGCTTATTGTGTGAATTTGCAAGATCAAACATCACCTGAATTGTCAATTAGGTTTGAAAGGGAGAAGCAAGAGTAACTAATCAAGATTTAAAATTTAAGTAAGGCAAAGTTCAAAGGGATGAGAAATAAACTGAAGCTGTAAACTGGGCTGCGGTGTTAGTAGGTAACCCAATGGACAAAAAGTTGGAATTATACAACAAAGTATTTGGCACTATACAAAACTAGTACATATGCATGTACATAAGGATGCCAAGGCTTTAAAGAGGGTGTGGAAGAAATTTAGTAGAATCATACCAGGAATGAGGAATTTTAGTTATGTAGAGAGACTAGAGAAGCTGGGATTGTTCTCTTTAGTGCAGAGAAGGTAAAAAGTGCATTTAATACAGTAGTTAAAAATTATGAATAGTTTTGATAGACTAAGTAAGGAGAAATGGTTTCCAGTGGCAGAAGGGTCAGTAACCAGTGCATAAAGATTTAGGTAATTGGCTAAAGAAGCAGAGATGGCACGAGGAAAAATCTCATTGTCATGCTCGTTGTGATCTGAAATGCATTGATTGAAAAGGTGGTGGAAAGAGACTCAGCAGTAACTTTCAAAAGGGAATTGGATAAATTCTTGAAGGGAAAAATTTGCAGGGCTATGGGGAAGGAGTAGGGTAATGGGACTCGTTGGAAAGCTCCATCAAACAGTTGGCACAGGGCACGATGAGCCGAATGGCTTCCTTCTGTGCTGTATCATTCTATGATTCTATACCCCAAAAAGGCAAAGGGTCCACCAGTGCATTTAAGCAACCATGGTCAACAAACAAGGTTAGAGATAGTACAAAACCAAAATACTGCGGATGCTGGAAATCTGAAACAAAAACAGAAAATGCTGGAAATACTCAGCAGGTCATGCAGTATCTGTGGATTTCATCGGCCTGAAACACTAACTCTGATTTTCTCTCCACTACTAATCAAGCTGGACGAGTTCTGAGAACATTTCTGCTCAGATGGGCCTTGGATTTCATTGAGCTCAAACATTGGGCAGAATTTTTCAAACTCGGCAGCAAGCTTCACAAACGGCGCAGCGCACGTGTGAGATGTACTCCACAGAACCATCGTGATATTTACCACCTCACCTCATTTACATGGAGGGGTCGGAACGCCCGCCCCCCGATGACATCATCGGGTGCAGGCGCTCTGTTCCCGTCAATGGCATCCGGTGCCACCGGGCAGGCGCTGACGCCATTTTTAAAGGGCTTCAGGCCCTTCCACCTCATTTCAATATTTAAAGTGAAAGGGGAGAGAAAATTAAACATAAACATTTATTCACAGTTTCATTTCCCTCTCCCACCCCCCCATGACTAATCACTTTATTAATTGCCCTCACTCCCCCAAAAAAATCTTCTTCCAATCCCGTACTTGCCCCCCGAACTTTATTAACTTTGTCCCTCAACCCCTTCCCATCATCCCCTCAACCAAAAGCAAGTGTTTTCCCTGCTCCTCCCACTCCCCGCCTGAAAACTTCACCCCTCCCCCCCCACCCCACCTGTGTTCCGCCTCGGATCTCGAACAGTTCCGGCAATCGACCAGAATATCGGAGCAGGGTGGCTGTCACGATGAGGTAAATATATATTCATTCTTTACCATTTATTTTAATATTTAAATTAAATTTCCGTCACCAAGCAGCAGGTAGGCCACCACGAAGCGTCACCGCCACCATTAATATGGGGTGGGGCCTTCCTGGAGTCAAGTCCGATGGCGGGCCTCTCCCGGAGGTATTGTCCGGGTCTCCCTGCCACAACCCCCAATGTCGGAGGGCTGATAAAATGCAGCCCGATAACTGCTTTTCTCTCCATTACTGACCAAACTGGACAAGTCCTGAAAGACATTTCTGCTAGGCTGGGCCTGCGGCAGGTGGTGAGGGAACCAACAACAGGGAAAATCCTCCCTGACCTCGCCCTCACCAATCTACCAGATGCAAATGTATCTGTCCATGTGGAGACAATATCCTGTCTTCACATTAAGGATACCATCCATCTTGTTATGTGGCACTACCACCATGCTAAATGGGATAGATTAAGAACAAATCGAGCAGCTCAAAACTGGTCCTCCATGAGGTGCTGTGGACCATCAGCAGCAGCAGAATTGTATTCAACCACAATCTGTAACCTCATGGCCCTGCATATCCCTCACTCTACCATTACCATCAAGCCAGGGGACCAACATTGGTCAATGAGGAGTGGAGGAGAGCATGCCAGGAGCAGTACCAGGCAGATCTAAAAGTAAAGTGCCAACCCGGTGAAGCAACAACACAGGACAACATCCATGCTGAACAACACCAGCAGCATATGATGGACAGAGCTAAGCGATTCCACAACCAACGGATCAGATCAAAGCTCTACAGTCCTGACACATCCAGTCATGAATGGTGGTGGACAATTAAACAACTAACAGGAGGGGGAGGCTCCACAAGTATTTTCAGCCTCAATGATGGGGGATCCCAGCACATCAGCGTAAAAGATAAGGCTGAAGCATCGGCCACCATCGTCAGCCAGAAGTGCCGAGTGGATGCTCCACCTCGGCCTCCTCTTCAGGTCCCCAGCATCTTAGATGCCAGTCTTCAGCCAATTCGATTCACTCTATGTAATATCAAGAAATGGTTGAAGTCACTGAATGCAGCAAAGGCTACAGGCCTGAAAACATCCTGGCAGTAGTGCTGAAGAGTTGTGCTCCAGAACTAGCCATGCCCCTAGCCAAGCTGTTCCAGTACAGTTGCAACACTGGCATCTACCCAGCAATGTGGAAAATTTCCCAGGTATGTCCTGTACACAAAAAGCAGGACAGATCCAACCCGGCCAATTACCATCCCATCAGTCTACTCTCACTCATCAGCAAAGTGATGGATGGTATCATCGACAGTGCTATCAACCGGCACTTACTCAGCAATAACCTGCTCACTGATGTTCAGTTTGAGTTCCGTCAGGGGCACTGAGCACCAGACCTCATTACAACCATGGTCCAAATATGGATGTAAGAACTGAATTTAAGAGGTGAAATGAGAGTGACTGTCCTTGACATCTAGGCAGCATTTGACTGAGTGTGGAATCAAAGGGCCCTAGCAAAATTGAATTCAATGAGAATCAAGGGGGAAAACTCTCCACTGGCTGGAGTCATACCTAGCATAAAGGAAGATGGTTGTGGTTGTTGAAAAACAAACATCTGAGCCCAGGACATTGCTGCATGAGTTCCTCAGGGTGGTGTCCTAGGCCCAACCATCTTCAGCTGCTTCATCAATGACATTCCCTCTATTAAAAGGTCAAAAGTGGGGATGTTTGCTGATGCTTGCACAGTGTTCAGCACCATTCACAACTCCTCAGATACTGAAGCGGTTCATGTCCACATGAAGCAAGACCTGGACAACATTCAGGCTTGGGATAAATGGTAAATAACATTCACACCACACAAGTGCCAGGCAATGATCATCTCTAACAAGAGAGAATCAAACCATCTCCACTTGAAATTCAACGGAATACCATTGCTGAATGCCCCACTATCAACATTCTGGAGGTTACCACTGAGCAGAAACTTCACTGGGCTAGCTGGATAAATGCTGTGGCTACAAGAGCAGGTCACCGGCTGGGAATCCTGCGGCAAGTAGCTCACCTCGTGACTCCCCAAAGCCTGTCCAGTATCTACAAGGTACAAGTCAGGAATGTGATGTAATACTCTCTACTTGCCTGGGTGAGTGCAGCTCCAACAACACTCAAGAAGCTCGACACCATACAGGACAAAGCAGCCCGCTTATCAGCACCCCATCCACCACCTTAAATATTCACTCCCTCCAGCACACAGCACTGCAGTGTGTACCATATACAAGATGCAACTGCAGCAACATGCCAAGCCTCCTTCGACAGTACTTTCCAAACCCATGACCTCTACCACCTAGAAGGACAAGGACAGGAGACCCATGGGAACACCACCACCTCCAACCCACACACCATCCTGACTTGGAATTATATCGCCATTCCTTCACTGCCGCTGGGTCAAAAACCAGGAACTCCCTTCGTAATAGCACTGTGGTTGTACCTACACCAGATGGACTCCACTGGTTCAAGAAGTCAGCTCACCACTTCCTGCTCAAGGGTAATTAGGGATGAGCAACAAATGTTGGCCTAGCCAGCATTGCTCACGTGCCATGAAAGTATTAGAAAAATAGCATGATAAAACAAAGTGTGACACAGAGCCACAAAAGTAGATGTTAGGACAGATGTCCAAAAGCTTGCTTAATGAGGTTGGTTTTCAGGAGTGTCTTAAAGGAGGAGAGGCAAAGAAGTGTAGGGAGGGTATTCCTGAGCTTGGGGCCTACGCAACTAAAGGTGTGGCAACCAATGGTGGAGCAATTAAAATCAGGGATGCACAAGAGACCAGAATTAGAGCAGTGGAGCTATCTTGGAAGGTTGTGGGGCTGGAGGAGATTACAGAGATAAAACCTTAAAGTATACATTCAAAAAGTCATAATGGCACAGATGATAGGGAGGCGCAAGGCCATGGAGGATTTTGAAAACACGGATGAGTATTTTAAAATCAAGACGCTGCTTGACCTGGAGCCAATGTAGGTCAGTGAGCACAGGAGTGACAGGGGAACAGGACCTGGTGCGAATTAAGACATGAGCAGCAGAGCTTTGGATAACCTTATGGAGAATAGAATGTGGGAGACCAACCAGGAGTGCATTGGAATAGTCAAGTCGAGAGGTATGAAGGCGTGAATGACGGTTTCAGCAGCAAATGAGCTGAGATAGGGTTAGAGTTAGAGTTAGGTGACATTACACAAGTGGAAATAGGCCATCTTTGTGATGGCACAAACATGAGGTCAGAGGCTCATCTTGGAATCAAATGTGACACCAAGGTTGCAAACCGACTGGCTTAATCTCAGACTGTTGCCAGGGAGATGGATGGAGTCGGTAGCTTGAGAACAGAGTTTGGAGCAGTGACCAAAAACAACGGCTTCAGTCTTCCCAATATTTATGCAATACAAATGCAAAGAAAAGTGACAATCCAGCAGAGTGCTCAAACTTGCATTTTATTTCAGAGGTGACTTTATTTGTAGCTCAAGTGCATTTGTATATCACCGAATGTAAAATCTGCAATGAACCAGCAAAATCAGGCAGCGTTTTAGATCGTAATTTTTTTGTGTTAAAAATATCCCTTGATAGACTTAAGAGTGGTAACCTGTAGTTTTAAATACAGCTGAAAATGAGTTTGTCACAAAAATAAGTAACTTTAATCAAAGTGTCCAGTCCGCTACCTGTGAATAAATTGATTTTAAATCACTGAAAATGACTTTAAGACAACAATTCAGAACCATTTACTAGTTTCATTAGTGTACAGTAGTCAGTCTTCTAGTAGATTTTAAATATTAAAAAAAGTTAAACAGGTGCCTATTCGAGCTCTTGCTGCTAAAAAAAAGCCAACTTAATTTTAAAAGCCTCCTTGAAGGCCCATAAATATGTACAATTAACAGAAACTCATAGGGCTGAATTTTTAAAGCTCACGTGCAAGATGTGCACCACACAGCCGCCGTGACATTTGGCGGGGTGGCTCATTTATATGGAGGGGGCGGACCACCTGCCCCCATGACGTAGAGGGGATGGGCACTCCATCCCTGGCAATGGCGTCCGGCACCACCGCGCAGGCGCCGGTGCCATTTTTAAAGGGCTTCGAGCCCTTGCAGGTAATTGTAATTTGTAAAGAGGAATGGATGGTATATTTACATTTTACGTTTAATAAAAGATCGAAGCCCCTCTCCCACTCCCCCAATGACCTAGCAATTCATTTATTGCCTTCTCCCCCCGAAAAAAACTTTTCTTCCCATCCCAAACTTTCCCACTTCAACCCCTTCCCACCATCCCCTCAGCCAATAGTAAGAGTTTTCCCCTCTCTCCCCCCACCACCCTGGAAACCTCACTCCTCCCCCATCCCCACCAGAGTTCCACCTCGGATCTCTGAACGGAGATCCAAAGGCGCGGGACTTCGGCAACCTTGACATTTAATGGCATTACGATCACTGAATCCCCCACTATCAACATCCTAAGGTTGCCATTGACCAGAAACTTAACTGGAGTAGCCATATAAATACTGCGGCTGCAAGAGCAGGTCAGAGGCTAGGAATCCTGCGGGGAGTAACTCACCTCCTGACTCCCCAAAGCCTGTCCACCATCAATGAGGGAAACAGGATTCAATTTATAAACTAAACTATTTCAAATCAAATCAAATTAAAATAATTATTGCAATTAATATATTCCTTGGGCATGGAGGCACAAGTCAGGAGTGTGATGGCATGCTCTCCACTTGCCTGGATGGGTGCAGCCCCAACAACTCAAGAAGCTCAAGACCATCCAGAACAAAGCAACCCACTTGATTGGCATTCCATCCACAAACATTCATGCCCTCCACCAACAACGCACAGTGGCAGCAGTGTGTACTATCTACAAGATGCAGTGCAGCAACTTCCAAACCCGCGACCTCTACCACCTAGAAGGACAAGGGTAGCATATGCATGAGAACACCACCGACTGCAAATTCCCCTCCAAGCCACACAGCATCCTGACTTGATACTATATTGCCGTTCCTTCACTGTCACTGACTTAAAATCGTAGAACTCCCTTCCTAATAGCACTGTGGGTGTACCTGCAGCGGTTGAAGAAGGCAGCTCACCATCACCTTCTCACAGACAATTGGGGATGGGCAATAAATGTTGGCCGAGCCAGCGACGCCCACATCCCAAGAAAGAATAAATTTTTAAAAAACAGCCAGAATATCGATGTGGGACAGCTGTCATGGAAAGGTGAGTAATTATTCAGTGATTAGCATTTATTTAAATATTTAGATTAAGGTTCTGTCTCCGAGCCGAGGTCGGGGGGCAGTGAGATTTCAGCCTCCAGGCCTTGGTGCTGCCTGGAAAATGGGTTGGGGCCTTCCCGGCGTCAAGACCTGTAGCGGGCCGCTCCCGGAGATATTTTCTGAGCCCCCTCGTCACGACCCCCGACATCGGGGTGGCTGGTAAAATTCAGCCCATAATGGTGATTAATTTGATCTGGGGGGCAGGCCCAGTTTTGTGGGCTGGGCCATTTCCAGTATGATGTTTTTTAAACTAGCGCTAAAGATTGTGGAAGCTTGGTTTAAGCTGGACATAATTTCCACTTGAAACTGATCTTTTGTGCTGGTTTGGCCAATTCCAAGCGAATTGCGCTGAAAAAAGCTAGTGGAAACCTCAGGTCTGTGACACATTGCTGACCCAAAAAATACTTCCCAAGGCCAGAAATCATGCTATCAGTAGAACATCCCAGATCATTGAGGATGTTTTTTTTGCTCTGGAAATACTTAACAGCAAACTAAGCATCATAGAAATCAATTTACAGGTTATGTATTTATTTAGCATTAACTGGTTAAGTGGAGTTTACTGAAGGGGATATGAGTTTATTATTTTTCAACCAATAAAGCATCTTATCTAGAAATATTAATAAAGGCACAAAATTCCATGGTCTGCAATCTTGGAAGTTGTGTTTGGATTGCACATACTGGCACTTTCCAACACTGTCACCAACTGGAGTTTGTGGGGTCAAGGGAAAACATCTCTTTTGCATGAGGTTGGTGGGCACTTGTTCCACATTGAGTGCGTCTTTGGCACCTGATTACCCCTCACACCTGATAATTCGGACAGCTAACATGAGGGAAGGAGATTGCTTGACCCACTACACCCTGCCCTGACTCAGTCATCACTCCAAAAGGCCCCTGAACAAGGAGCTAATCCAGAATTTTTTTAAAAAACGTCAGAGGGGGAAACATCCAAGCCACACAGCAGACCTGAACCCCACTGGTGAAACCCAAACAGATCCTTGTGGAGGCCAGTATACCTCACCTCACTCAGCGTACTGACCAGCACTAGAATGACAGGTCCACATTCGAGGCCAGGTTCGGCAAACCCTGCCTTAGAGAGTCTCTGTAAAAGGCATATGGAATTTCCACCCCATACAAAACAAGGTGGCAATTCCCATTCTCCTCCATTTCTGGGAATTCCCATTGTCTTGTAAGGGGTGGAAATTCCCAGAAATGGAGGAGGACGAATATAACCAGGTCTCCCCCGTTTCCTTGGGTTGTGCCAGTATCCCGTAGAGGTACAACAGCCAACCTGCAGAACCATCAAAGAATTTATTTGCCAAAATGTATTGATCTTCTTTCAAATTCCTCCTGCGTTTTCTGGAAGGCCATTTTTTTGTCAAAATTTGAATGTCTGCATGCCATTTATAAAATGCAGGCCAACCTGTGAAATGTGGAGCAGGATTTGGGGTTTTGGGTCAGGACGCCGACATCGGGGTCAAATGGGGGTCCTGACCTTGCACTGTGTGGGGAACAGTGACCAGGCAGTGATTTTCCCTGAGTCGGCCAATTAGTGGACAGAGGGCGTACTCACCATCCAATTAAGGACGATGGGCAGGGTCTCGAAGCTGGAGGGTCAATAGGAGGCCATCCAGCTCGGAACAAGCTGCAACCTGCCATTTCAGGTAAAGGAGAGAGAGGACACCTCCATTGTGAGACGATTTTTAATTTTTAAATTAAAAAATGGCAACAGCAGACGGGCCACCATTGTGGAGGGGAAACCCCTCCACAGGGTGGCCTGTGGCTGCAGCTATGCTCAAATAGGTGGGGAGGCTCTCAAAACCTGCCTGGAGTGCTGGCCCCCAGTCTGCTGCTGGAAGGCCACCTGCAGGCAGCTGGTCTAGTTCCCGGACTGCGGGGGCTCAGTCGGCCTCTGTTATTTGGCCTTGAATTTTCCTGAATTGGCTACCTGCCACTTGTGGGTGGGTAGCCTTTCTGCCTCTGATCCTGCCACTGGGAAAATGGCTCACAGGTGGGATGGTGCCAGCAAACCAGCAGGCCGGCCCTGTTGTAGATTTTCATGTCCACCTGCTTTCATACACGCCCCCATATGGGGGTGAAAATCCTACCCATGGTTTCAAATAAGTGCACAGTGAATTAGTGAATTTAAAATGCATCCTGATGTCTTTCAACAGTGGAATGTATGTGCTACAATAAGAATTAGAAAAATGATATAGAAAAATTTTCCTGGATTAATATACAACAGATGAATTGTCAGCACTGAAGCAGATCACAGTTCTGTCAAAATGAATTAAAACATTTTGGATTGTTGTAATATTCAATACATAATGCAATTTATTTTAGTTGCACTGTGAAAGCAACAGAGATTACTTAAATGGGTATAAAGAGAGGGAAAAAGTTAACTGAAAGGTGTAGTGCAGATAAACGCAAAACAGATTGAAATAAATGTTTAGCAACACAAGAGGAAAATGGAGTCGTAAAGAGCATTTTGGGGATAAATTGGGTAAAAGTGTTACGGAGGATCAGGAAGTGGCAGATGTACTAAATGAATTCTTCACATCAGTCTTCACACTGATGATTGTACAAATTCCAGCTCAAGACATCTTGGGTCAGGAATTCATAACATGTGTAAAGATCAGTAAAGCATATGTTATGAAGAGTCTCAAGGAATTAATGGGGCTATTTTCGGTGTCAGTAATTTTTACAGCAAATTTGTGCCAATTTGAAAAATAGCAGACTTGGTGTTAATGTTCCTTGCAGCATTCATTTCAATTTATAATTTGTCAGATAGTTGTGTTCAGTGATAAACATTTATAGCAAGTGAAGTAAAACAAATCATCGAGCCAAGTGTTAGCTGGCAGATCCAAATAAGCAAGAAGCCATTTTCCAAGATTACTATGTAATTATACGTTATCAGCTCTGTATGTCAAACTTCAAGTTTTAAGTCAATACAGTTTATGAGACCAGTAGTTCATGACGCTGTTATGCTCCATAAGTATTGCATACAGAGCATAACGGAGTAGAAAGTTGAGTGGGATCATTAACACCAACTTTGTGCAGCGCATGCATATCCAGCATTCAAAATCCAGGGACAAGAAGCTAATATTAAAATTAAGGGTTTGGCGACATTTTTATGTGCATTCAATTTCCTGGTATACCCAGGAAAGATCTGAACATTGTGTAATAGTGTAAAGTGAGTGATAGTGAGTTGGCAGCCGGTTTTACATCGCTTCCGATTTTTATTTCCACGGAAATCAATGTAAATAAAAATCAGGAACAATGTAAAACAGGCAACTGACTCACTTCACCCATTTTACAGTGTTACACAAATTCAAAATCCACCCCCAGTGTGCACTTTGTGCAATGTTCTTCTTCCCTAAATATAATTGTTGCCAGATGATGAGTAAAATACAGGAGGAAATTTAATGGCCTGTGTAAGAAGATTCAGTGAACAATTTTCAAACCATTTTCGCACTGCTTTCTTTGTTTTTTGGCAGGGTTTGGCTTAGCCTGCTGAATTCGACTTCAGCTTTAAATGCAAGCCAATAGGGGAGTGCAGGAAATCATCTGGTTCACTTGGACATGGCCAACAGGTCGGGTCTGGAGTGGGGAGGTGACCAGGATGGCCTTGAATATCATGGCAGTGGGCCCACAGGAGCACAAGATTAAAAAGTAAAAATTTCTTGGCTTTTTATATGGCCTTCAATGGTCCTTTTAAAGATCACTAGTTAGATCTTAGCTTGCATGTTTAATAGGATATATTGCTTGAGACAGGCAAATGCTTGGACACCCAGCCGTAAGCCCCTTCCAAAAGGTCGCAGGCCAATATTAACAGGCTACCGATACCATTTTGAGCTTGTTATTACCTGTTAATTCCAGGTAGTAGAAATGAAATTTGACCTCAATCTTTTTAAGGTCTTGATAAAGTTTAATTCATAGAGCCTTATGCAAACTAGTGCACACACTGGGCTGAATTTTATGGGAACCTAGGGAAGGGCTGGGAGGCAGGGGGCCAATAAAATTGCATTGGATGACAGAAGGCGGAATACCGTCACCTTCCCGACGTCTTCAAATTTAGTCTGGGGTGAGGAAGTCCGACTAAGTGGCCAATAAATTCAGCCCACTATATCTGTATTAACAATTGTCCATCTTTTCTATCAGTTAAGTAGCTTGCTAACCGCCTCAGAACTATGTTATAGAATCACAGAATCCTGCAGCGCAGAAGGAGGCCATTCAGCCTATTGTGTCTGTGCTGGCTCTTTGAAAGGGCTATCCAATCAATGCCATGGTCCTGATCTTTCCTTACAGCCCTTTCAAATTTCTCCTTTTGAATTATTTATCCAATTCCCTTTCAAAAGTTACATTTGAATCTGCTTCCACCAACCTTTCAGACATTGCATTACAAGTGAACGGTGATGTTACTGGTCTAGTAGTCCAGAGGCCAGGACAAATGCTCCGCAGACATGAGTTCAAATCCCACCATGGCAGCTGGGGAAATTTAATTCAATTAATTAATAAATTTGGCGTAAACAGCAAGTCTCAGTGATCATGAAACTACAGGATTGTTGTAAAAAAAAACATCTGGTTCACTAA
This sequence comes from Heterodontus francisci, assembly GCF_036365525.1. Classification (NCBI taxonomy): domain Eukaryota; kingdom Metazoa; phylum Chordata; class Chondrichthyes; order Heterodontiformes; family Heterodontidae; genus Heterodontus; species Heterodontus francisci. The sequence continues at coordinate 48,396,531 of NC_090377.1, forward strand.
TGTCCTCCAGGGAAGGAAATCTGCCATCCTTACCCAGCCTATCCTACAAGTGACTCCAGACCAACAATAATGTTGTTGACTCTTAACTGTCCTCTGCAATGGCCTAGCAAGCCATTCAGTTGTATCAAACCACTGCAGAAAAGTTGAATAAGAATAAAAACTTATGGATTGATCAAGGCACCTGAAATGACAAAAGCACACAATGCCCAGTTGACCCTGCAAATTCTTGCTCACTAACATCTGGGAATTTGTATCATGATTCAGAGAGCTGTCCCACAGTCTGGTCAAGCAGCAGCCTGACATAGTCATACCCACAGAATCATACCATACAGCTAATATTCCAGCTCCTTCATCAGCATTCCTGCGTATGTCCTGTCCCACCAGCAGGACAGACCTACCAGAGGTGGCGGCACAGTGGTATACAATTGGGCGGGAGTGGCCCCAGGAACCCTCAACATTGACTCTGGACCCCATGAAGTCTACGGCATTAGGTCAAACACGGATAAGGAAACCTCCACTTGATTACCACCTACCGCCCTCCCTCAACTGATGGCTTGGTACTCCTCCATGTTGAACACCACTTGGAAGAAGCACTGAAAGTAGTAAGGGCACAGGTTGTACTCTGGGTGTGGGACTTCAATGTCCATCACCAGAAGTGGCTGCATAGCAGCACTACTGATTGGGTTGGCCGAGTTCCGAAGAATATATCTGCCAGATTGGGCCTGTGGCAGGTGGTGAGAGAACCAAGAAGAGGAGAAAATCTACTTGGCCTCATCTTCACCAATTGACCTGTTGCAGATGCATCTGTCCATTACAGTATTGGTAGGGGTGACAACATCACAGTCCTTGTGGAGACAAAGTTCCATCTTAACACAGAGGACAGCATTCATCTTTGTGTGTGTCACTACCACCTTGCAAAGTTGAGGCTCATTAACTCATCTGAAATAGCTATGGAGAACGCATTTGAAAATGAAAGGAGCTATTGTACATTAATGACTCTGATCGACATGAATGGATTAACAGAGGATACTGGATACAGTCTGGCTCATAGTCAAACCAAGATGAATGAGATGTGAAGCAGCAACACCATAAAAGAATGATTCCCTCTCAAACACCAAACAATGGCCATGGTTATCATATCTTGGCCCATTGTGTGGTCACAACAGGGAAGAGGGCCATGTGTCTCCTAACAAAAACTAATATGAGAGATTTTTACTTTAAATGGTAGTTCTCTGGAGAGAGAGGAGGAGAGATCAAATCAACATCACAGAAAGCCTGTGAGAAGGATCCAGCAGGTAAGAGAAGATCCTTGCTGACCAAGAACAGCCACGATAGCAGAGACATCACAAAGTGACTTTAAGACTAACCATTTCTGAAGGTAACAAACTACATACCACCAACTTTAGGCTATATTACAACCACTAGAGCTCTACAAGACTGAATAATGAGGCTGGCAACTTTTAAAAAAAAGACTTTTCCTCCCGAGAAGTCTCATAATCTTCTGTAAATCTCATTTGGGACTTTAAACAACCTGTTACCCTTTTCTTTCTATCTATCTATTCTTGTGTATGTATACGAACATACGAATTAGGAGCAGGAGTAGGCCGTTCAGCCCCTTGAGCCTGCTGTGCCATTCAATAAGATCATGTAACCTCAACTCCACATTCCCGTCTACCCCCAATAACCTTTCACCCCCTTGCTTGTCAAGGATCTATCTACCTGTGCTTTAAAAATATTCAAAGACTTTGCTTCCACCACCTTTTGAGGAAGAGAGTTCTAAAGACTCACGACCCTCTGAGAGAAACAAATTTCTCCTCATCTCTGTCTTAAATGGGCAACCCCTTATTTTTGTATGTATGGATGAATGTGCCACTCAGTGAGATTGTGGCCATTTTGAGATTTGTTTAAAAATAGTTATCTTCTTTTTACCTACAAGCAAACTTGTCATTTGTCTGTTTATTTGACCCTAAAGACACTCTCCCAACAGTGCCAATCAACAGAAATTTTCCAACCAAGTTAAACAACAGGAAAATCATATGCAGTGCCAGCCCAAATTTGTGCTAAGTGCTGCTGGGGAAGTCAGTGGAGAGCAGGTTGCATTGGAGGGATGGTGAGCAGAGGGAGGCATCCACAGCTAACATTAATTTGGAAAAAGACCCATTATAAGTAGAAAACTAACAAGCCTCTAATGTGACTAAGGTTAGAAGCTTTTTTCCCCATAGATCAATGGAAACATGGACTAGACACCCAACAATAGCAGTTAATATTATATTTATTAGCTTCTTTTAGGGAAAAGGGTGAGAATAGATTTGAAGGCTACGAGGATAGACAATCATAATCAAGTTTTCTACGGAATATATTTATTCCCATGCAGCTGGGGGCATCGATGAGTCCACTGCAGAGAAACAAGTGGTCAGTGTTGAATTAACTATTTTTATTTTCATTGATTAAGAGAGGATTTCCCAATGTCCTATATTGAAATTAATCTCTGTTAGTTTTGTATAGCTGGTTTGAAAACTCAAGAAGAAAGAAATTTCAATTAATGACCCCATATGCATCTAAGAAGTTTATTTACTGCTATAAGCCTTATTTGTAGTAAGCTAGAGTGTGTACATTTATCTGAGTTAGATGCTCTCTGCACCCCAAAAGCTTTTCATTTTGTGAAGTGCATTGGGATGTGATAGGCACTTTTTAAATACAAGTGTTCTGTTTTCCTTGTTTCAAAACAAAATCCATGGATTTTCCAGAACTCAGAAAGCATTTTCTGCATATAATTAATATCACTGCCAATACAGCGTTGTACAGATATCCAATGTAACTAATGGCACATAGGTATATGATACCAACTTTGCGTTCTCCACTAGATCAGTTATGTTCTGCTGCTAATTGTATCTGGCATTACACATGGTAGTGTCAAGTAAACCCCATATGCCAAATGAGAAATATTAATTTTATTGGTTGGAAACTTATATTAGACTTTTAATGAAAGAAAATCCTACAGTAACTTTGAAAAAAACTAGCAGCCAAGATGGCCACTGCAATTTACATCTGAAATACCAGGAGATTGAACTGGAGACAAAAGTCTTACAAGAAGCCCAGCCAGGACAATGACTTGCTCTAAGCGATTGAATTATCTAAAATGGCTTCATTAGCACCGCAGTCAAGTCAATCCTCACATATTAACTTTGAAAGAGCCAACCCCCTCCAAGTGTGAATTGGCATCCTGGAGCATGTGGAACCTTGAATTTTATTAGAAGGTTCCAGAAAACCTCATTAAAAACAAAGGGGATTGAGAGAACTATGTGACCGTCTGTCCATCTCTGAAGAAACTGGGAGTTATTACACAGACAAAAGATGAGCAGTAACAGAGAGTGCAGCAGCAGAAAGCTGCATGCTTCCCTTTCACTCTCTCTTTCTCTCTCCCTAGTTTAAAAACCATCTGCGACTGGGGGACTCTCCAAGTCTATTGACTGCTAAAGCCAGCAACCAGGGGAAGAGAGCCAACTACAATTCCGCCTTCAGGAAAACCCTGAGCAAAGCAAGCCAGCGAAAGTGCACTTTGACCAACCAAGGACTTCAAGAGTAAATCTCCAGCCAGATAATCACCAAATCATCCAACCTTAAACTGTATATTTAGCTTTTATTTATTCTGGGCTGTAATCCAACCACCAAATCTATTTTCCCCTCTGTAATCTATTTGTGTGTGTGATTCTTGTATGAATGTGTGCGTGAGTGTGTAGTGTATTTTTTAGTATTTTTAAATCGGGTTACAATGTTAAGTATAATAAACTTACCTCGATCTTGTTTAAACTCTAGAAAACCTGTCCGATTGGTTCTTTCACAATCACAGCAAAGGGAAAATGTAAAACACTCACGGAGGTGGTAAGCACAACCACTGTTAGAAAAGGAATAAACCCTGTTGCGGTCAATTAAGAGGAAGGGCAAGAGAGGGGAGCCTGAGAACCCCTCCTCACTTTGCCATAACAGTAGTAAACTGTCTGCACATACTTTAATACTGAGCATGCCCAGTTAATAACTGAACAAATATTGACTATCCTTCACCTGAAAGTGTGCTGCAAGGGTGCAACATGACCACCTATGATTGATATTTTCTTGTTCAAGCTATTGTATCTGTATATGACATTTCCTTTCATGGTTTTAGGAGGTTAATAAATAATTATTCATTAATTGTATTCTGTATGTATTTCTAATATTGCATCTTTCACAATGGTATGTTAACATCAAAAGTTGTATTTTATTATTTATCTTACTATGATTTACAGTTTGGACAAACAAAAATTTGTATCTGAAACTCTCACAAGCCAGCTGTGAAAAGAGATTAAAATGATGGCCAGAATTTTTTGTTGGGCGGGAAGCCCCGTCCACCGGCCGAAAAGTTGGTTGCGAGCCCGCCTCCAATGAGCCCAGGGAGCCAGACCGGGATTTTCGCTCCCCAGACCTTTAATTGTTCTTGGGCGGGATTTCCACCTCCTTGGGGCAGGAAGTCCCGCCTAACAGAGCTGTCAGCCAATCATTGGGCTGGCAACTCTTAGTTCCAGTAGCATCACTAGGAGCTGTGCCACTGCTGGGACTACACCCAGCCATCAGAAGAAGATGAAGGATGGCCCGAGAAAAAGATAAGCTTTTCGGGCCTTGCCGGAGACAATTGGTCAGGCCCCGGCGAGGCAAGGTGTGGGGTTGTTAGCGGGGGGGGGGTGTTGTGAGTTGGGGCGGTTGGGGCTTCGGGGGCGGCCCTCCATGGGGAACAGGGTGACGATCAGTAGTGCCACCCCCCCACCCCCACCCCAGCCCACTAGAAGGCCGCATGCTTTCATCAGATGGACGTTTTGAGGCCTCAGCCGCCTACCAGCCAAGGATAAAATACCCGTGGCGGCAGACAGAGGCCCTTAAGTGCCAGTTGATTGGCCTGGGGTGGGCGGGCCATTTCTCGCCGCCACCGCCCTGTGTAAATTGGCAATGGAGGAGAGAGGGGTTCGGGAATGGCACCCCACAACCGCCCCCCCCCCCCCCACCCCTTGCCTCCCACTCAATTTTACGCCTCCCCACCCCGACCCCACCACCAGCCCGCTCGTTTGGGGGCATAAACTTCTGGCCGATATATAAAATTACTTATATCCAGAAACAGTGTTGAACACAAGGATTGCATGATTGATAATAGAAAACTGGGAATCATTAATAAAAAAATATTGTGAGCATCAAGTGAAATGTTGTGATACTTACCTACTTTTTATATACTTCTATATACTGTCTCATCACTAAGACAAGGAAAGGGAATACACTTCTCTTTTGGCCCTTATCAAATAAGACACTGGAGTCATTGGTTAAACACTTGGAACACAAGGTATGCACACAGCAATCGTCTCCTACTCTAGATTTGTTAAGTACTGTGAAAAAAAATCCTACTCCTCGGCACATTTTTAGCAACTTGAAGATGGTCAAGGCTACAATACTTCTATGTATTATGTTAAAAACTACATATGTGCAACATCTGCCTATTATGGAGAAATCCAGTTAGTTCATGACAGGACTGTTTAGCAAGAGGATGTTATCCAGCTGTTTTGAAAATACTTCCATCAAAACCTTAATATTTTATAATTAAATTTGTCTGCAAGGCCAATTTCAAGAATTTTTTAAAGAAAATACAAAAAATACACATCTGCAGTTGAAAATGATTCTGCTTGAAAGTCATCAATGGCTCAGCCATATGTAGTTAGTAATTTTTAATAAACTCAATGGTAAATCTCTCAGTCCTTGGGATTTCCCAGTCTATCTGTACAGCTGTACTTCCTTCAAACGTAATTGAAGAATTAAAGACTTTGGATCCACTTAAAGTGCCTGCAGGACACCAGTTGAATCAAGAAAACTGGTCTTGAATTCTTGCTAATGTCAGATCTTGATTGATATCTTTGAAAAGTCTCATTAATCATAACAGAGTTATATGTCAGTTAGCTGTCCTTGGTACAAATAGCTGAAATAGTACTCAGGTTAGTTGCGTTTTTACCTTACTAATATGTTAAAATCCTACTGGTTTTATTCTCCTTTACGCAAAACTTTTCTAAAATAGTTCTTACTGTGTTAATTAATAAATAAGTTATTTTGTGCTTTTGAAAGCCATACCAAGGTTTTTACATCTTGCTCTAGTTAACTTACATTACTTTGTAAAGGTTCTACAATGAAAATTTGTCATCATAAGCTGCCCTTCATTTTATTGACGAGAGGAATTAAGGAGCTGTCAATGACATTGACACCGCCATTTAGTTTTATATAACATCTTTAGATCTTGCATAGAACAGAAAACTTGTGTTGAGTATCCACCTCTGGATTACAACCAATGGAATTGTAAAACAAGTTCTAAAGTTAATGCAAATTTAATTTTAAAGCTATGAAACAATTGTATGTAAAGCAATGAATAATATTATTTGCTAATTTAGACAATAAATTGAAATTTAAAAAATAACTATCTTGCTACATATTTTCTTTAGACAGTTGATATTTCAGCTCAATGCATTGATATGGCTGGAATTGTCTGCCAACAGCAGATAAAGGAATAAGAACAGATCCATTGAACCATTTTTGTGAGCCATGACAGCTTTGTCTTACAAGGAACTCCTAATCACTTGCCTCCTATCTGCCTTGTTTCTCAAATACTTCAATTAACTTTGCTTCTACCACCTTCTAATTAGTGTTCCACATTCCACGTTCTCAAAATCCTTTACGTGAAGAAAATTTTCCTATATTAGTTTTATGTCTCCTTGTTCTGGATTAACAGCCATTCACCATCATTGGTTTCATCATTTCAGGCACTACAGTGAAATCACTCTAACCTCCTCATCTCCAGGGAATCTAATCTAATCTCTCATCCTAATTCAGTTCCATCAACTTAATATTATCCTGGATTCTCATCAAGGGCAGGATATCTTTCCCAAGATGGTGTGCATAAAATTGAACACAATATTCACAAATGAAGGTATGACCAGTACTCTGGTTAGTTGCAGTCATACTTTCTTCCTTCTATATTCAAAAGGAACATAGGAATATAAGAGCATAGGAGCAGGAGTAGGCCATTCAGCCTGTCGAGCCTGCTCCGCCATTCAATTAGATCATGGCTGATCAGCTCCCTCAACATCACTTTCCTGTGCTATCTCCATATCCTTTGATGTCACTAGTCTCCATAAATATATCGAATATCTGTCCTGAATGTGCTCAGTAATTGAGCTTCCACAGCCCTCTGGGGTAGAGAATACCAAAGATTCACCACCCTCTGAGTGATAAAATTCCTCCTCATCTCAGTCTTAAATGGCCTACCCCTTATCCTGAGATTATGCCCCCCAGTTCTAGACTCACCAGCCAGGGGAAATATCCTATCTACATCCACCCTGTCATGCCATGTAAGAATTTTGTAAGTTTTAATAAGATCACCTCTCATTCTTTGAAACTAGAGAAAACCTGTTGATATGAAGCCAATACTCATATTCACCTTTTTGATTGCCCTTTGTACCTGCATAATAGCTTTGAGTGACTTATATATGAGGAACATTAAATCTCATTGTCCATCCAGCTGCCAGCACCCTCGTCAATATTTTATAATTTAGATTATACCACAATCTGCCATTTTTATGTTCAAAATGTGGTGCAGGGACAAATATTGAGTCCAGTGAGTAATGTTGTGCTGTGTTAAGTCTTCATTAAAGATAACCACAAGTTTTATATTCGGATTCAACACAAGCAATATTTATTGTCTTACTTATCTACATTGCATGATTTCAGGTCCAGGTCTTTTCCTTGCCGGCGTGTGTCTCCTCTCTGTAAAGCCATGTGTTCAGTGTATCTCACAAAATGGTGTCTCCTCCATATATGTCTAATGATGTCATCCGTTGCATCAGTGACCTGATCTCTTAAAGGTACAGTCACAACTGCATGACATTATATTGCTCCTTCTAGATTTAAAGTTTCCCTTTTCTTTATAATTCAGCATAATTAAGTAGCTAGAGAATAACTGTAAATCTTTTATTAAAGAAACTCGGAGGGGATAGGTTTCAGGCACATCACCCTCTATACCAGGACTTTGTCTCCTGTTCTGCATTCACGGAAAGATCTGCATTCACGATTGCCTTCACCTTCTTAGAATCTGGAGAAATACCTTTTTTGTTAAATATGTGCCCGTAGAACTTCACTTCTGTTGCTGAAATAAAATGCACTTTTTTTATTGAATGCAAATTGTGCACTTGGAGTTGATCCAACACTGCTTGTAAGTGCTTGTGTTATCCTGTATACAATAATATAATCTGAGACATTCTTAACTCCATTCAGGCCTGTAAGTCGTTCTGCTACTGTTGATTGTAAAATTTCTGAGGTTGCATTTGCTCTGAACAATAATATACCTTCTTAATCCAATGTGGGTACTGAAGGTAGTTATGTATCGACTGGATTTGTCTAACTCAAATTGGTGATATCCAGCAGTCAAGTCCAGGGTACTGAAGTTTGTTGACCCATTCATCTCTTCAATTATCTCATCTAGTGTTGGTAGTGGGTGCCTTTTTCATTTTATTGCTTTGTTGGCCTGTCTCATGTCCATGCAAATTCATACTTGTCCTGTGAGTTTGGGGTCTACAATAATTGGGCTGACCCTTCTGTCTTTTCAATCATGTCAAACTTCCACAGTCTGTCCAATTCTTTCTCTACATCTTTTTTGATATGGAATGGAATCTTCCTGTGTTTCTGTAGTTTGTGTTTGACTGACTCATGTACGTAGAGCTTGATTTTCTTGTTTTTCACTTTGGTGATGCTTTTGAATAATTGTGGATATTTCTTCAGGACATCTTCTTTCATCAGGGAGTTCTCTCCTCTGATGGTGTTGGTCATGATCAGCTTCTATTCGCTGGCAGTTTTGAAACTTAGCAGGTTTCCCTTGCTTGAGTCTATAACATGGAACTCAGTCTGACATGTGGACCCATGGGAGGATTTGAGAGTAACTTGGATCATCCTAGGACCAGTAGAGGGGTATCTGATCTGTAGGAGAAAATTTTAGATGTTGGCCTGTTCAGTTGCAGTTTATATTTTCTCTGTAATACATGGAATATCAGGGCATCCATTATGTTGACTGTTGCTCCTGAAACAATTACAGCAGAGATTGTCAAATTGCTTATGATGGTCGATGGGCAATGGCAAACATTTAAAGAACGCATGGATGAAATGCAACAATTGTTTATCCCTGTCTGGTGCAAAAGTAAAACAGGAAAGGTAGCCAAACCATGGCTTACAAGGGAAATTAGAGATAGCATTAGATCCAAGGAAGAGGCATATAAGTCTGGTAGAAAAAACAACAGACCTGAGGATTGGGAGCAGTTTAGAATTCAGCAAAGGAGGACCAAGGGAATGATTAAGAAGGGGAAAATAGAGTACGAGAGCAAGCTTGCAGGGAACATAAAAACTGACTGTAAAGGTTTCTATAGGGGTATGTGAAGAGAAAAAGATTGGTGAAGACAAAAGTAGGTCCCTTACAGTCAAAAACAGGGGAATGTATTATGGGGAACAAAGAAATGGCTGACCAACTAAATGCATACTTTTGTTCTGTCTTCACAAAGGAGGACACAAATATCATACCAGAAATGTTGGGGAACACAGGGCTTAGTGTGAGAAAGGAATTGAAGGAAATAAGTATTAGTAGAGAAATGGTGTTGGGGAAATTGATGGGATTGAAGGCCGATAAATCCCCAGGGCCTGATGGTATGCATCCCAGAGTATTTAAAGAAGTGGCCCTAGAAATAATGGATGCATTGGTGGTCATCTTCCAAGATTCTATAGACTCTGGAACAGTTCCTACAGATTGGAGGGTAGCTAATGTAACCCCACTATTTAAAAAGGGAGACAGAGAGAAAGCAGAGAATTATAGACCAGTCAGCCTGACGTTGGTAGTGGGGAAAATTCTAGAGTCCATTATCAAAGATTTTATAGCAGTGCACTTAAAGAACAGTGGTAGAATCGGGCAGAGTCAGCATGGGTTTACGAAAGGGAAATCATGCTTGACAAATCTACTAGAATTCTTCGAGGATGTAACTAGTAGAGTTGATGAGGGGGAGCCAGTGGATGTGGTTTATTTGGACTTTCAGAAGGCTTTCGACAAAGTCCCACATAAGAGATTAGTGTGTAAAATTAAAGCGTGTGGGATTGGGGGTAGTGTATTGCGATGGATAGAAAATTGGTTGGCGGACAGGAAACAAAGAGTAGGGATAAATGGGTCTTTTTCCAAATGGCAGGCAGTGACTAGTGAGGTACCGCAGGGATTGGTGCTAGGACCCCAGCTATTCACAAAATATATTCATGATTTAGATGAGGGAACTAAATGTAATATCTCCAAATTTGCAGATGACACAAAATTGGGTGGGAGGGTGAGTTGTGAGGAGGATGCAGAGAGGCTTCAGGGTGATTTGAACAAGTTGAGTGAGTGGGCAATGCATGGCAGATGCAGTATAATGTGGATCAATGTGAGGTTATCCACTTTGGTAGCAAAAACAGGAAGGTAGATTATTATCTGAACGGCTATAAACTGAGAGAGGGGAATATGCAGCGAGACCTGGGTGTTCTCGTACACCAGTCGCTGAAGGTAAGCATGCAAGTCCAACAGGCAGTAAAAACGGCAAGTGGTATGTTGGCCTTCATAGTGAGAGGATTCGAGTACAGGAGCAGGGATGTCTTGCTGCAATTGTAAAGGGCCTTGGTGAGGCCACACCTGGAATATTGTGTGCAGTTTTGGTCTCCTTATCTGAGGAAGGATGTTCTTGCTATAGAGGGAGTGCAGCGAAGGTTTACCAGACTGATTCCTGGGATGGTGGGACTGACGTATGAGGAGAGATTGAGTCGGTTAGGATTATATTCGCTGGAGTTCAGAAGAGTGAGGGGGGGATCTCATAGAAACCTATAGAATTCTAACAGGACTTGACAGGGTAGATGCAGGAAGGATGTTCCCGATGGTGGGGAGAAAGCAGGAACAGGTTACTGAGCTGGATGATCAGCCATGATCATAATGAATGGTGGAGCAGGCTCGAAGAGCCAAATGGCCTACTCCTGCTCCTATTTTCTATGTTTTCTATGTCTACATCACACGTGGGCAGGTGCTGGTGTTTGTGGTTGCGAGCAACAAAAATCTTCTCTTGTGCAGTGAAGATGTAACCTTCTCTCTGGCATTTTACTTTATTACTGTCTTGTGCAGGCTTCGATTGGCATACTCTTGTGAAATGTCCCGTTTTTCCACAAGCTTCACACTTCTTTCTTCTTGCAGGAAAGGTTCTATAGTAAGGATATGCACCACTGCAATGATGACATGCTCAAACATGAGATGATTGTAATCTCTATCATTGTTTTCCTTGACGTGCCTTGGAACTTCCTCTGGGTTTCTTCTGTGCCCTTATTTTTGGTGTGTATCTCTGATTAAACCTTCTCCTGTGGTGTTCACGGATTCTGTTGACGATACTGACCTGGCCTTAGAGGATTCTCGTCTTATGTTATTTGCCTCTTTCCCTTCAAAGACTTTGGTTTGTTTTTCACTGGCTTCCAGCCTTCTGCCAATATCGAGTAACCTTTGCAAGTTTAACGATTAGCTCTCTCTAAGAGCTTTCCTTCTTGGTCTTGTTGATTGGCAGGTCATAATGATCTGGGAGATGATTTCTTTGTCCACGTCTGTGAAGTTGCAATTCTGGCTCAGACTTCTGAGTCTTGTCAAATAGTGGTCAAGGGTCTCGCAATTATCTTGTTTGGCTTGCCTGAAGACATAAATTTCTTAGTAAGGATTTACCCTCAGTTGAAAATATCTTGTCAGAGCATTCTTCGCTGCATCATAATCATCGTCAGTTCCATTGTCTGTAAGTGTATCGAAGATATCATCAACTTTTGGTCCAGCAGGAGTAACGCTCTCTTTCTTCAGGGTGTATTGCTATTGAGTGCCACAATTAGGCGTTTGAATCTTGCTAGCCATTTGCCCTGGGTTGCTGTCTGTTTCTGTAAAGGCTGAAAAGACCAGGAATAATGTGCACACATGGTGATTGCTTTTTTGCTTAAATCTGGAATTGTCAATGCAAGTCTTCTGTATCTTCCTGGGTTGTTTGAGTAGTTTGCCTTCTCATAAACCCTTTTTTTCTTGAAATGGCTAGTATGTTCAGTTTACACTACTTTTAATAATTTATTTCTGGCTGCATCACATTTATTTTACTTATTTCTGTGTACTTGCAAAACAATTTTTTTCAGGTGCCAGACAGATTTTCTCTCTGTTCCAGTCCATGTTTTCTCTTTGATCCAGTCCTGGTTGTCTCTCAACTTCTTTTTCTCTGTTTTCTGTCCTTGTGTTTCTTAACCTTGGGACCTTCTGAGGTTCATCTTTTCTTTTTTCTTTTTTTTGCCCCTGCCCCTGAGGGGCTCATAAAATCCAGCCCAACATCAGACTAGCCCCCTTCCTCTGACAGCATGTTAAAATCCAGCCCCATAACTCACAAGGACTTCCACTCTGTTGGTGTGAAACTGGTGCTTGTTAATCAGCAGTGCATCATACAGATGTCTGCCCATTTTCCTTTTTAATTCTTTCATGGGATGTTGGCATTGCTGGCAAGACTAGCATTTGTTGTCCATTCCTAATTGCCCTTGAACTGAGTGGCTTGCTAGGCCATTTCAGAAGGCACTTAAGAGTCAACCACATTGCTGTGGGTCTGGAGTCACTTGTAGGCCAGACCAGGTAAGGACTGCAGATCTCCTTCCCCCAGGGCATCAGTGAACCAGATGGGTTTTTATGACAATGATAGTTTCATGGCACCATTACTGAGACTAGCTTTTCAATTACAGACATTTTTTTATTAATTAATTGAATTTAAATTCCACCAACTGCTGTGGTGGGAATTGAACCCATGTCCCAAGCCTGGGACTCAGGATTACTAGTGACATTACCATTACATGACCATCTCCCCCACTTGCATGATAGTTGGCATGATACTTTCATATTCATGAATAATGGCAGGACTATTAACAGGTTGTAAACCCGTTGGATTCTGCAGCAGGCTTTGCCAAGGCTCGTTAACTGAGCCATGTCATTAGCATCCCGTTTCCGGGTTACCCGACCAATCAGGGAGGGCAGGCAGAATCACACACTGGTTCTACCTAAGGAAGGGCTTCTAATTAAAGGGACCCCAGTATGGGTTAAATGGCTCACGAGTACATGGAGTTTTGAGGTTGCAGCAAACACAGGAATGGAGAGGAGACTGGGAAGGCTGTTCAACGGGTCTCTCACTCTTGCCTGGAGGTCCTGTTGCTTGATCTGAGGGACTGCAGTGAGGTGAGCTTTCCCAAGGACAGGTGGAAGAGGACAACCTCTTCAATCAAGCAGGCGTGGATGAAAGTGGCCGAGGAAGATGTGCACCAAGAGGATCCATGATTTCAGGAGGGTGGGAAGGGTGAGTGGCATAACACTCAGGTGCCAAGCCCCGCTCTCTGACTTTCCCAGCATTCTCCTGCACAGCACTCCTCACGACAATACACCTTGCAGCTGCACTCATTCCTCTCTCCAAGCACCTCACATTCCCATCTGAACAGCCAACATTCACACTCACCCTCATCCTATTGCCTCTTGTACCCATGTCTCACACTCACCCTCCACCTGTGTTGTCCTACCCTGCTATCCACACAAGCCATTATTAACACTGATAACTCTCTCCTTCCTCTCCTTGCAGGAGAAGAGAGAAACAACCTCAGGGAGAGGCAGAGACCCAGATGGGGGGAATTGGCCCTCCAGTGACAGGCACCTTGACAGTCACTGGGTGTTTCCACCTGTCCCACTGGGAAGGAAGTCTTGTTCCAGGAGGCTACAGATGTCAGTAATCACCTGCCATGAAAACATGAGCCTCCTGAGGAACAGGGATTCATACATGTTGAGAGAGTTGATTCTCTGCCTGTAGACTGTGTGTTGCAGATCTCGCCTCCTTGAAGCCAGATCTCTGTGCCCAACCCATTTGCCCTGTGGAGCAGTATATGGCTGAGGAGAAGGCAGCTGGTGGTGCTGCTGCTGGTGTGGCTTCTGCTAGTGCTGCTCCTCTTGCTTATCATCAGAGTTGCAAAGTAGAGCTGCATAAGCTGCTCCCATTGCCATGGTGAAGTCCGGCAGCAGGGAAGTGCAGCTGAAGGTAAGCGAAGTGTAAGACAGTGAAATGACTTCCAAGAAGCTGGCAATCACCTGTCAAGCACTGAAAGCACTCTCTGAGAAGTAGTGTTGTGAGCAGCAGCCTCTCACCTGGCCATAACTGCAGCTCTTCAGTTTCACTGATCAAAGGCTTCCCAGCCTGTCAGTTTCACTGAACTAGCACTTCCCACTGTGCACGCGCCTCGGTGACCCTGGCAAGTTTCACACAACTCGGGAAATAGGCCTGCTGCCTGTTAAATCCAGAATTCCTAGTTAAAGCAAAACTTAATTGCCTTCTTTGGCCTCCTTATCTCGAGAGACAATGGATACGCGCCTGGAGGTGGTCAGTGGTTTGTGAAGCAGCGCCTGGAGTGGCTATAAAGGCCAATTCTAGAGTGACAGGCTCTTCCACAGGTGCTGCAGAGAAATTTGTTTGTCGGGGCTGTTGCACAGTTGGCTCTCCCCTTGCGCCTCTGTCTTTTTTCCTGCCAACAGTGGCGCAGTGGTTAGCACCGCAGCCTCACAGCTCCAGGGACCCGGATTCGATTCTGGGTACTGCCTGTGCGGAGTTTGCAAGTTCTCCCTGTGTCTGCGTGGGTTTCCTCCGGGTGCTCCGGTTTCCTCCCACATGCCAAAGACTTGCAGGTTGATAGGTTAATTGGCCATTATAAATTGCCCCTAGTATAGGTAGGTGGTAGGGAAATATATAGGGACAGGTGGGGATGTGGTAGGAATATGGGATTAGTGTAGGATTAGTATAAATGGGTGGTTGATGGTCGGCACAGACTCGGTGGGCCGAAGGGCCTGTTTCAGTGCTGTATCTGTAAAAAAATTTAAAAAATTTTTTAAAAACTACTAAGTCTCTTCGACTCGCCACATTTTAGCCCTGTCTTTATGGCTGCCCGCCAGCTCTGGCGAACGCCGGCAACTGACTCCCACGACTTGTGATCAATGTCACAGGATTTCATGTCGCGTTTGCAGACGTCTTTAAAGCGGAGACATGGACGGCCAGTGGGTCTGATACCAGTGGCGAGCTCGCTGTACAATGTGTCTTTGGGGATCTTGCCATCTTCCATGCGGCTCACATGGCCAAGTCATCTCAAGCGCCGCTGACTCAGTAGTGTGTACAAGCTGGGGATGTTGGCCGCCTCGAGGACTTCTGTGTTGGAGATAATTGCCTAGTAGAATACTTAAATGCCTTATTCGACAGTTGCACTGGGGTTTCCTGCTCGCCATGAAATCTGGAAGAAGGCAGAATGATGTCAGGATCCCAACCCAAACCTGCCTCTCCTTGCCTGTGAACATTCGCATCTTGGTTTATGACTCCTTTAGGAAACCACGCTTGGCTATGGAACTTTGCTACAATCTAGTTAATCATGGGTTAACTAAAGACCTCATTGAGTAGACCACTGGAATCCTCAAACCTTGTGGACAGATCTGGTGCCTTGATGCATTACTGCCTAAAAGGAATGTCCTAAACAATTATGTTGTTGCATAACTTGGCTCTGTAATGGGGACAACATATAGGGCAGAATTTTCTTTGTGGGTTTCAAGACCTGGCCTCAGGCTCAAATGAGAGTCAGAAGCTCGCAATGTATGGGGAACAATCACGCAACTGTAATTTTCCCCAAATTAGCCAATTAGTGGCCAGATGACAAGCTCACCATCCAATTAAGGACAGTGGGCAGGCTCTCGAAGCTGGAGGGCCAATAGGAGGCTCTCCAGCTCGGAGGCAGCAGCAAAATGCCATTCCAGGTTAAGTGAGTGGAAGGGCATCCCAAACTGGAGACGCGGTCTCTCCAACCTTGTTAAATTTAAAATAAAAATTGGCCTCAGCAGTTGGGCCACCATTGTTGGGCGGTGGATAGGAAATCCATCCACTGGCTGGCCTGCAGCTGTAGCTGGATCTAGATAGGAAGGGAGAGTTTCTAAGCTTGCCTGGAGCACTGTGCCCCACCCACTGTCTCCCAAATGGAGGCCACTGTTGTGTGTGTACAGCTTTAAGAGGTGTATCTACATGATCATGTCAGTCATGTAAGAGCTATGATGTAACACACCATGTTGTTCTGAGTGTTAATCAGTATTGAAGAAACACCTGTACAATAAACATCTCGATGTACTAACTGATCTCTCAATACTCAACAAACAACTCACAATATTGTGTTACTGATCCCATCTGGAGTGGTCAGTCTTTGTGTGAAGTCTCTACTAACACAGAGGTTCAAGCAACACGCAATATGATGGCAGCAATGAGATTTCTAAAGATCCAAAGACGCAATGCATCGGCAATGCTGGGTTTTTAGAAGAACTAGGCACAATACAAGCTGATAACATGTTAGTGTTCTGAAGAGAGCATCCTTCTTTTCCTCTTGGAAGATCAGACCATGTTGCAAGTATTTTTTCTCTCAAATTGGCTCAGCAATGATCTGGATCTCCAACACCCCAACCCATCCAGCCCTCTTTCCTTCGAAGCAGTGCAGTCAGCAACAACTGGGTAAGCTGCTTTTCACTTCGGGCTGTGAGGTCGAATGGCTGTAGACTCCAGTTGATTCAATTGACATGGGGATCCTGAGCTCGGTTTCTCACATTAGGAGCAACTTGAGGAAGTCGACGAGTGAACGCTGTACAGAGGTAACAGACCCCGTTATGTTTGTGAGGTGCGCGGATGGTTCAGCACCATCATGGCACTGGGCTACTGGGTTGAGTACGAAATCGGCATATTTTCAAAACTGCCAGTGAACATTGGAATGGGTGACAGTTGTTGCGACCAGGTGAGTAAGAGGTCTTGGGTTCTCTTTCAGCCTTCCCCTGGTCTTACTGTAACAAGGTTTAATTTTAAGCACACCATGTTTTTAGCTCCGCCTCGGTGAATTCCAATTATAAGGCAAACAAAAAGCACAAACAGGACTTTTTAGGTTTAAAGAAGAAAAGTTGAAATTTTTAAAACTTAAACTCTAATTCGGTTAACCTACGGATACACGCCACGCCACTCGCTAGCATGCATACGTAATACACACATGCAAATAGAGACAGAAAAGAGCAGAAGAAAAATAAAGTGGAAAGGTTTGAGGCAATATCTGAAGAGTTGTTGTTACAGTTCTTCAAGCTCACTTTAGAGTCCTTGATTGTAGATAGATCTTGCTTTTCATTGGGGCCCAGTATTCTTCTTAAACCTTTTTGCTGTAGGCGACTTTTCTCTCTTGGGGTTCATGTGTGTTCAGTGGATTCAGAGGCTTGTGAGAAAGTGAGATGGGAGCAGACAGGAGAGGGATCTTCTCAGTCTCGGAGCAAACAGCTTTCTGCCCAAACTGTTTGTACAAATTCAAAAAACTCAGGTTGTCCAGCAGGTTAGTCATGTGACTAGCTGGTTTGACCATGTCTGTTTGTATATTCGACCATCTTAGCAATCAACCTGGAATGCGAGCTCCCACACCTTCAACGTCTGGTGATCAAAAGTCCATTGTGGGTTAAATGTCAGGGAATGGCTGCTTTGTCCTTCCAAACATCGTCTGCCAATATGCAAACGTCCCTTCCAGCCACGGCCGATCTGTTCAACAAGTCCTCCCCTCACTCCAGTAACAGTTTAAAATCAATGTTCATGACAAAATTAATGTGCCTCATTTGTGGCAGGTGGGGGCCTAGCATGACACCTCCACACCCAGCAGAATGAAATGTGATTTGAGAAAAGGCGCAATTCATTAAAAGGGTCAAGAAAATTTTCTCTCATTCATTCCCATTCATTAATCCCAAAACAGCCTGTCTTCTCTTGGTGCTTTAATTGCCCCCTTTTTGGCATTCTTTTTATTTATTTATGAGATGTGGGCATCGCTGACTAGGCCAGCATTTATTGCCCATCCCTAATTACCCTTGAACTGAGTGGTTTCCTAGGCCATTTCAGAGGGCATTTAAGAGTCAACCACATTGCTGTGGGTCTGGAGTCACATTTAGGCCAGACCAGGTAAGGATGGCAGATTTCTTTCCCTAAAGGACATTAGTAAACCAGATGGGTTTTTATAACAACCAACAATGGTTTCATGGTCACCATTAGACTAGCTTTTTAATTCCAGATTTATTAATTGAATTCAAATTTCACCATCTGCCATGGTGGGATTCAAACCCATGTCGCCAGAGCATTAGCCTGGGCTCTGGATTACTTGTCCAGCGACTACGCCACTGTATCCCAATAAATATGTTGGGTTTTCTTGGGGAAGTTTCTCTTCAGTTTGTCCGTTTCCATGGCTGCCTAGGGTCTTTGTTCCTACTGAGGTATTTTTTTTTTAAAAGAGTCAGTAGTGGGGGCGGGTCTATCCTGAACTCTCTTTCAGTGCTTTGTTGAATCACGCAAAGGCTTTTGACTTCAGGAGATGGGTGGTTCAATTTTTTTATGGGGTAGGATTCTTTGTTAATCTCCCCTTTGTCCCAGAGGACACTCCTGCCTGCAGGTATTTGTGCAGAATCTACTGCACTCACTTGTGGCACCTCAACTACGTGAGGCATCACCCTCATGGTTTCTCTGTCCCCTAGAGGTCTTTCATTGTCACTGCAGTTTCCTGTAAATGCTGTTAGCAACTCTGGTGGGGTGCATCTAGTATCTGCATTTACGGAGGAGGATGTGTGGTCTACCTTTTCATATTTTTCGGGGTTGGTTGACTGGACAGTAGGAGTTTTCATCTGGGCTTCCTCCTGGACTTCCTTTAACCTGCTCTCTTGGTCACTTTTTCCCTTTCTCTGTCTATCCTTTTGCCAGCCGTGTGCCTGCCTGTCCTTTTTTGTTCTCGGTGGGGGTCCCTTACAGATTACCAGCCCTTTGCTGGAGGGTCCTCCTCACACTGGTACAGGACTTAGGGGCGCAGGTTTCACTGTAGGTTGGGGTTTCCCCTCAACATGGCACATGTGTCAACTCCTGCAGTACGCCACCACACCTTTGTAGAGTTTTGGCCAGTCAAACTGCTGTCTTATGCGGGCTTAGGTCTTTCGTATACCGGCATGTACTGCCACAGTAGTCTCGTGGGCCCTTCTGAATATTTCTCTCCAGTACCTCTGCGGCACCACTAACTGGTGAACTACTGCCCACTCCTTGCTCTCAGGTCTGTGAGGAGAACTCCATTTCCTCATCAGTACCTCATTCTTTAAACAGTAGCAATCAGAGACTCCCACTGCTTCACTTTCAGACTGGGCAGCCCTGTGCTAACTCTTGCAATACCAGGTCGGCTCGCTGAGCTTCAACTAGGGAAAATCCATTTAATTCATTCCCTGGGTCTAGTACCTTTCCAAAGAAAGTCTCAGAGAGGCAGATCTCAGGGCCATCTGCCTGCAGTGCCAATGCAGTCTCCTCTCGGGGAGCTGGTTTGACCATGGCCTGATCCACTACACATTCAGGGAAAATGCAAGGGTCTGTCTCCTGCCACGGCCTTGTCTCTCTGACCTCCTGTGGTCTTTCTTTCACTACTTGGGGAGCTACCACCTTCACCCCTGCCAGATCATTACCTAGGAGCAGGTCAACCCCGTCCACAGGCAAACTGGGGACAATCCCTACGGTCATCGGTCCTGAAACTAGGTCGCACTCCAGGTGCACCCGGTGTACAGGTACAGGCATACACTGCCTTCCAATACCATTCACCACCATTTTTGTATTCGCTGCACTCTCTGGGGGGAAAGTCAGGCCTTTTCCCAGTAAAAGGGATCTAGTGGCCCCTGTGTCTCTGAGGATCACTATGGGCTTGCTTGCCGCACTCGAGGGGTATGGGGTTACTTTCTCTTCAGACACAAAACCCTGATAACCTTCAGGAATCCTATTAAATTTTCTTGCACTTGCAGTCATAAGCTTTCTAGGTCTCACCTTACTGCAGTTAAAGCCACAGCTTGTTCTGCTGTGCTTTCCATTAGGGTCTCTTCTTCATTGAATGAGTGTGCCCTGATTAACCCTACCGGTTTCCCCTTTAGTTTCCAGCAGTCAGCTCTTAAATGCCCTGCTTTATTACAATGGAAGCACACAGGTCTCCAGGTCTCACTCTTGTTCACAGCACCTTCCTTTTTGGCTAGAGGAGGGCCCCCTGTATCTCCTGCTCTCCTTTCTCTGCCAGGATTGCTTGGGCTCCTATCACCTTCCCACCCTTTGTCCTTTTCAGGTTTGTGGGGGTGATTAGGAAAGGTTCTCCTCGGGAAACCAACTTATAAATTAAAGCAAACTCATCAGCCGGGAGAGCTGCTTGCCGGGCTCTCTGGACCTGCTGCTCCTCTACATGGGTCTTTATGGAGAGTGGAAGAGAGTGTTTAAATTCCTCTAACAGAATTACTTCTCTGAGATTCCCATAGCTGAGCTGTACTTTAAGAGCCCTCAGCCACTGGTCAAAAGCCAGCTGCTTACGTCTTTCAAACTCCAGATAAGTTTGATTAGCTTGATTCTTG
Organism: Heterodontus francisci; assembly: GCF_036365525.1. Classification (NCBI taxonomy): domain Eukaryota; kingdom Metazoa; phylum Chordata; class Chondrichthyes; order Heterodontiformes; family Heterodontidae; genus Heterodontus; species Heterodontus francisci. The sequence goes on from NC_090377.1 coordinate 48,417,115, forward strand.
AGGGTTCTAAACTTTTGGCGATAGGTTTCGGATACTAATTCCTATGCCCCGAGGATAGCATTTTTGATCAGTTCATAATTTGATGAACTCTCATATGGCAATAGGGAATAAACCTCATGGGCTTTTCCAGTTAGCTTGCTTTGTAGTAAAAGAAAGGCCAGGTCTCAGCTGGCCATTTTAGCTGCTTTTCCAGTTTCTCAAAAGACAGAAAAAATACTTCTACATCCTCCTCATTGAATTTTGGGATTAGTTGAGCTAGTTTAGACAATTTTGTACCCAGCCCTGAATTATGCACCTCCATACTGGCCATGCTTTCACTGGGGTTACTCTGTCACCCCCTAGTTAACTCAAGCCACTTCAACTCTCTCTTCGCATTCCTTCCAGAATATTCTTTCTCTCTCCCTCTCCTCAAATTCAAGTTACTCTGTTCCAATTGTATCTTTGCTAACAATACCCTGTTGGAGTCTGCTTCTAACCCTGTTTCTGCTTCTTCATATTCAAGGGAAAAATGGTTGGCCACTAGCCTTACGAGTTCAGACTTCCTAGCCTTGCCACGTACAGTGATCCTCCACTGCTCAGCAATTTTCCTCAACTCCTCCATAGACAGTGTTTTTAAATTATCCCAAGTTACTTCATCCTGGCTTCGAGAGCTACTAATTTCAGTTTCAGACATGTTAGTATTCAAGCACACAAAACTACAAGAAAACCTGTATTGAAATATTGCTCTTTTTTGATTGGGAACAATTTGGCTTCCCACTTCCAATATCTCTCACTTGTCTGTGGGTCAATCCCGGACAAATCCCCAAATTTCTGTTACGACCAGATGAGAAAAAGGTCTCGGGTTCCCTTTCAGCCTTCATCTGGTCTTATCGTAACGGGGTTTAATTTTAAACACACCGTGTTTTTAGCTCCGCCTCGGTGAAGCCTTGTTCACTGCTTTCCAATTATAAGGCAAAGAAACCAGCACAAACAGGCTTTCTTAGGTTTACAGAAGAAAAGTTGAAATTTATTAAACTTAAACTCTAATTTGATTAACCGATGGATACACAGCGCACCCCACACAAGCATGCATATGCGATGCACACATGCAAATAGAGACAGAAAAGAGCAGAAGATTTGTTGTTATGGGTCTTCAAGCTCACTGTAGAGTCCTTGATTGTAGGTAGATCTTGCTTTTCATTGGGGTCCAGTATTCTTCTTAAACCTTGTTTGCTGTGGGCGACTTTTCTTTCTTGGGGTTCATGTGTGTTCGGTGGATTCAGAGGCTTGTGAGAAAGAGATGGGAGCAGACAGGAGAGAGAGATCTTATCAGTCCAGGAGCAAACAGCTTTCTGCCCAAACTGTTTGTACAAATTCAAAAAACTCAGGTTGCCCAGCAGGTTAGTCATGTGACTAGCTGGTTTGACCATGTCTGTTTGTGAATTCGGCCATCTTAGCAGTCAACCTGGAATGCGAGTTCCCCATGCCCCCCACCCCCCCCTCCCCCTCCACCGCCTTCAACGTCTGGTGATGAAAAGTCCATTGTGGGTTGAATGTAGGGGGAGGCGGTGGCGTACTGGTATTGTCACTGGACTAGTAACCCAGAGACCCAGGTATTTCTCTGGGGACATGGGTTTGAATCCCACCACAGCAGAAGGATGAATTTGCTAGTCTAATGATGGCCATGAAACCATTGTCGATTGTTGTAAAAACCCATCTGGTTCATTAATGTCGCTTAAGGAAGGAAATCTGCTGTCCTTACCTGGTCTGGCCTACATGTAACTCCAGATCCACAGCAATGTGGTTGACTCTTAAATGCCCTCGAAATGGCCTCGCAAGCCACTCAGTTCAAGGGCAATTAGGGATGGGCAATAAATGCTGGCCTGGCCTGCGACGCCCACATCCCATGAAATAATTTTTTTTTAAATGGCTGCTTTGTCCTTCCAAACACCGTCTGCCAATATGCAAATGTCCCTTCCAGCCACGGCCGATCTGTTCAACAAGTTGTCTCCTCACTCCAATAACAGTTTAAAATCCATGTTCATGACAAAATTAATGTGCCTCATTCGTGGCAGTGGGGGCCTAGCATGACACAGTCAAGACACAGAATGGAGGAAAGTCTTTGTTTCAGGAGGAACGATCGCAATTGCTATCTTTCGAAGGACAATCGCCATTACAGTTTTGGGCCTTCGATTTTTCTTCGCGCCAAATCCACCCTTCGTGGGCAGGGCTAATCCAAAAGTACGTGAATTTGACAAGAGTGCCACAACATCCAAGCCTGTTCATTAGTGGCATTGCAACACATCTCCACAGCCAGTGACAATGCCATAATCTCCAAAGCAGTTCACCAGTGGAGCCGCAAATTTCCTTTTCCATTGCAGAAGACAGCACCACACCATCCAAGTCTGTTCAGAAGTGGTACTGCAAGCCTCTCTGTTACTTACCTTCCTTCTTTAGATGCATCGATTTAGAGTCTTTGCAATCGTGGCAAAACATTTCCCCACCATTAATTGGAAAGCATCTGAGCTGCTTTCAGAGTTTCTTCTCTTTGTAGACTGTTATGACCAGGTGAGGCAGGGGTCTAGGGTTTAATTTTAAAAACACTGTGTTTCATGACACAGAGACTCAAGCTTTGTTTCGACGACTTAGCCATTGCTGATCCACAGAAGCAAGCAATAAAGGGCAGTTAGGTCCTGATCCCTGCATCACTACATGCAGATATCCTCCAGCAGCTTCGCCAGTCACACATGGGCATTGAATGTATCAGGAGATTGGCCAGGGACACAGTCTACTGTCCAGTATTTCACAATGACATTGCATCCTCTGTCCAAGCCTGCCAGGTTTGTCAGGCTCATCAGCCAGGTCAGTGTAGAGAGCCCCTCATCCCCCATGAGATTCCTGTGGCCATGTGGGCTAAGATTGCCACAGATCTGTTTCATGTTCACAACACCGACTACCTTGTTGTTATGGTTTATTTCTCTAAATATCCAGTCATCCGCCCGCCTACATGATCCATTCGCGCTTTCGGTGCTATTTTCGGTCTGCTTGGAGTATCCGATGAGGTGACCACCAATAATGGTCCTCAGTACACTGGTGGACTGTTCTGTGACATATGCCTGAAATGGGGTGTTGAGCACACCACATCAATCACCGTGCTATCCACGTTCCAATGGCTATGCGGAACGTATGATTTGCACTATCAAGTCATTGATTCTCAAATGCCAGCAGACAGGTGATCATCTGCATGTTGCTATGCTCCACCTCCATGCAACTCCATTAAGCTCTACCCTTCCATCCATGTAAGAGCTATGATGTAACACACCACATGATTCTGAGTGTTAGTCAGTCTTGAAGAAACACCTGTACAGTAAACATCTCAATGTACTAACTGCTCTCTCAGTACTCAATAGAAAACTCACAATATTGCATTACTGATCCCATCTGGAGTGGTCAGTCTTTGTGTGAAGTCTCTACACAGAGGTTCAAAGAACATGCAACAGCCACCTCCAGGGGGCTGCACTGTTCCCTGCCACCTTTGGCAACGTGGAGGCCGCTTGCAGGTGAGTAGCCCTTCGAGACCCGCACTCCGCCTTTGGGAAAATGACCCAGGGGCGGGATGGAACTGGGGATTCGGCACGCCAGCTGGCAGCACGAAATTACGCACCTGCTCATCACCGTGCCTACCCCCATTGGGGCCTAAAGATTCAGCCCATTGAGTTACCAATGGAGGACTTTCTTCAGTATGATGTGGGAGAGGACACTGATGACATGAAAAATAATGAGAAAGTGGAAGTGATCCAATGGTTGGTTACAACTGATGCTAAACTCAGTTTTGGAAACATCTGATGGAATAGAACTTCAGCTGAACAATTCATGCTCTGCTGCATTACAGTAATATCCTGACTTTCCATTCTACAATCAATAACATCTTCCTAAATACCAAAATTGATATTCATGTCACCTACATTGCAAGATCACCAGTTACAAGAGCAATCTCTGCACAAATATTTCAAAGAGCATTGTGCTTTAACTGGATTACAAAAAGGGCTATTGGCTTACACAAAGGCCTATAAACTATTTATTCACTGTGGCATTAGACCCTAGTTTCTGTCTAAAGTGCTCTTTCAGCCATTCTAGTACCTCTCAAAAAGGCACTATATAAATGCAATCTCTCACTTTCTTTTTACAAGGTTCTATCCCAATGTCTACACATGGGAGCACAGAGGCTGCTGCAGCTTAATCAAGGGCTCATGAAATGCTTGTGCTCTGTGGCCTCTGAAAGCTGGGGGGTGAGAGCACCCAGATGCAGATTGCAACAACTTGGCATCTGCTCAGGCTGTCTGATCCAGCTGGCCTTCTGGCACCAGGAGAGACATTGGATGAGGGGGTCACAAAGGTACAGAAACACTGTCATCACAAGAGATGTTCCATTCCTATTGCATGACTCCTCCTGCTACTGACCTACAGCTCAGCAGTCTTACTCTTACTCATACAGCTCTTACTGATCTGTGAGACAGCAAACTCCAGCAGTTCAGTAATCAGAGTGAAAATGGCACATGCATGCTAATTTTTACCCCTGCCTCTCCTGCCCCCATGTTTCATACAGGCATATTTTACCAATGAGTATGTAACCTATGTATGTTTCTAGTTATTAAGAGAGAAGATTTATTCAGGAGTAACACACTGAATTCAACATGCAATGTCTCCAAAGTTTTCTCAAATATTGTATATATGAACCCAACTGAAAGTGGCAGAGTCTCAGACAGGAAAACATGCTCAAAAAAGTTAGAAGTTAGGGATTTGTATCTCTAAGTTTAGAAAACTTAAAATCTTTACATATGTTCACTCTAAGCAAGTAACTTAATATTAAATGCATTTTGGATGATCAGGGCAAATTGGTCAACAACTAGACTGGAAATTATTTTTAGTTTGTGATTGATGTGTCGTATATAATCTCACATGCTGCTGCTACTATTTTGGACGTTAGCCTAAAAGTGAGGAAAAGGCAGTGAATAGCGGAAGACATTGACATTCTTTTGGGCCTCCTTATCTCGAGAGACAATGGATACGCGCCTGGAGGTGGTCAGTGGTTTGTGAAGCAGCGCCTGGAGTGGCTATAAAGGCCAATTCTGGAGTGACAGGCTCTTCCACAGGTGCTGCAGAGAAATTTGTTTGTTGGGGCTGTTGCACAGTTGGCTCTCCCCTTGCGCCTCTGTCTTTTTTCCTGCCAACTACTAAGTCTCTTCGACTCGCCACAATTTAGCCCTGTCTTTATGGCTGCCCGCCAGCTCTGGCGAATGTTGGCAACTGACTCCCACGACTTGTGATCAATGTCACACGATTTCATGTCACGTTTGCAGACGTCTTTATAACGGAGACATGGACGGCCGGTGGGTCTGATACCAGTGGCGAGCTCGCTGTACAATGTGTCTTTGGGGATCCTGCCATCTTCCATGCGGCTCACATGGCCAAGCCATCTCAAGCGCCGCTGACTCAGTAGTGTGTATAAGCTGGGGATGTTGGCCGCTTCAAGGACTTCTGTGTTGGAGATATAGTCCTGCCACCTGATGCCAAGTATTCTCCGAAGGCAGCGAAGATGGAATGAATTGAGACGTCGCTCTTGGCTGGCATACGTTGTCCAGGCCTCGCTGCCGTAGAGCAAGGTACTGAGGACACAGGCCTGATACACTCGGACTTTTGTGTTCCGTGTCAGTGCGCCATTTTCCCACACTCTCTTGGCCAGTCTGGACATAGCAGTGGAAGCCTTACCCATGCGCTTGTTGATTTCTGCATCTAGAGACAGGTTACTGGTGATAGTTGAGCCTAGGTAGGTGAACTCTTGAACCACTTCCAGAGCGTGGTCGCCAATATTGATGGATGGAGCATTTCTGACATCCTGCCCCATGATGTTCGTTTTCTTGAGGCTGATGGTTAGGCCAAATTCATTGCAGGCAGACGCAAACCTGTCGATGAGACTCTGCAGGCATTCTTCAGTGTGAGATGTTAAAGCAGCATCGTCAGCAAAGAGGAGTTCTCTGATGAGGACTTTCCGTACTTTGGACTTCGCTCTTAGACGGGCAAGGTTGAACAACCTGCCCCCTGATCTTGTGTGGAGGAAAATTCCTTCTTCAGAGGATTTGAACGCATGTGAAAGCAGCAGGGAGAAGAAAATCCCAAAAAGTGTGGGTGCGAGAACACAGCCCTGTTTCACACCACTCAGGATAGGAAAGGGCTCTGATGAGGAGCCACCATGTTGAATTGTGCCTTTCATATTGTCATGGAATGAGGTGATGATACTTAGTAGCTTTGGTGGACATCCGATCTTTTCTAGTAGTCTGAAGAGACCACGTCTGCTGACGAGGTCAAAGGCTTTGGTGAGATCAATGAAAGCAATGTAGAGGGGCATCTGTTGTTCACGGCATTTCTCCTGTATCTGACGAAGGGAGAACAGCATGTCAATAGTCGATCTCTCTGCACGAAAGCCACACTGTGCCTCAGGGTAGACGCGCTCGGCCAGCTTCTGGAGCCTGTTCAGAGCGACTCGAGCAAAGACTTTCCCCACTATGCTGAGCAGGGAGATTCCACGGTAGTTGTTGCAGTCACCGCGGTCACCTTTGTTTTTATAGAGGGTGATGATGTTGGCATCGCGCATGTCCTGGGGTACTGCTCCCTCGTCCCAGCACAGGCATAGCAGTTCATGTAGTGCTGAGAGTATAGCAGGCTTGGCACTCTTGATTATTTCAGGGGTAATGCTGTCCTTCCCAGGGGCTTTTCCGCTGGCTAGGGAATCAATGGCATCACTGAGTTCCGATTTGGTTGGCTGTATGTCCAGCTCATCCATGACTGGTAGAGGCTGGGCTGCATTGAGGGCAGTCTCAGTGACAGCATTCTCCCTGGAGTACAGTTCTAGGTAGTGCTCAACCCAGCGGTCCATCTGTTTGCGTTGGTCAGTGATTATGTCCCCCGATTTAGATTTGAGGGGGGTGATCTTCTTGATGGTTGGCCCAAGAGCTCTCTTCATGCCATCATACATTCCTCTGATGTTTCCGGTGTCTGAGGCCAGCTGAATATGGCTGCATAGGTGTTGCCAGTAGTCGTTTGCGCAACGCCTAGCTGTTCTTTGTGCAGTACTTCTGGCTGCTTTAAGTGCTGCGGATGTTAAATCGCTGGGGGCTTTCTTGTAGTTCAAAAGTGCAATGCACTTAGCGGCTATGACAGGTTCCAGCTCTTCATTATGAGATTGAAACCAGTCTGCATTTCTCTTCGCACTTTTGCCGTAGGTGGTCAAAGCTGACTCATAGATGGCGTCTCTGATGTGGGGCCACTTGGTCTCAGCATCCCCTGTGGGAGTGTTTTGAAGGGCTGTTACAAGTGAATTTAGAAATTTTTGTAACAGCTGTGGGTGAGAAATTCTGCTCGTGTTGATGCGCGGGTGGCCCTTCTGCTTGGAATGATGCAACTTCTTTGGTCTGAGTCTAACCTTGCTGCACACCAGGGAGTGGTCGGTGTCGCAGTCCGCACTGTGGAAGCTGCGTGTGATTTGAACACTGTTTAAGGCGGCTCGCCTTGTGACAATGAGGTCTAGCTGGTGCCAACGACGTGATCTTGGGTGCCTCCATGAAACCTGGTGACAGGGTTTAGTGTGAAAGAACGAGTTGGTGATGCAGAGGTTATGATAGGTACACAACTCAAGCAGTCTCTGCCCGTTCTCATTCATCCTTCCAACGCCATAGCGCCCAAGGCAGGAGGGCCATGAGTCATGGTCGGCCCCAACCCTGGCATTAAAGTCCCCCAGCAGGAATAGGTGTTCGGTGTTGGGGATGCTGCTAATGATGTTATGGAGTTGTTCATAGAACTGGTCTTTAGCTTCAGGTGCGGAACAGAGTGTTGGAGCATAGATGCTGAGTAGGTGTACTGGACCAGAGGTGGTGAGCAGTCGGATGGACAGTATGCGTTCCGAGCCATTTGAGGGAGGCTCTATCATGCTGAGCAAGGAGTTTCTGATGGCGAAGCCCACTCCATGCTGTCTTGGTTCTTCAGGATCCCTGCCCTGCCAGAAGAAGGTGTAGTCTTGCTCTGCTAGAGAGCCACTCGCGGGGAGGCGAGTCTCCTGAAGTGCTGCAATGTCCACATTGAGTCTACTGAGCTCGTTGTTAATGATGGCGGTCTTCCGAGAATCGTTGATTTGTGTAAGTCTTCCGACAGGCCAGGACACATAGTTCTGACGTTCCAGCTTGCAAAGCGAAGGGCTGGTACCTTCTTTCCTTTTTTCATGTTGTTTGGTGCGGTGTGTCAGTCCACCTTTCGGGCAATGACCCTGAGCTCCAAGCACCCATTGAAGCAGGCAGACTGTGGCGGGACAGAACCTTATTGACCGGGGGCTGCCCGGTTTGAGGCGGGCGGTAGCTGTCCAGTGAGGTGCAATGACCTCTCCCACCGACAAAGGCAACCCGTGGCGCCCAGTTTCTACGCCAATTTATCTGGACTTATAACCCGTAACTGCTGCCTTCCGTGTTGTTTCAGTCGCTGTGAGGCAACTATGGAGTGACCTCTCCATGGCGCATGCCTGGGCAAATTTATGGAGGTTGAGAGTTGCCCAGTCGTCAAAACCCCCCTCTCGGCCTTTCTGGTGGGGTCCAAAGGAGTGCAGGACACGACGTTTGGCACCAGTATGGCTGCAGGAACTGCCGGAAACATGCCAAAGGTGACACATGACCGCCTACGGGGTTCCGCTCCGGATTTTCTGTTAGGGTTTACTCCCTTAGCCTTGGTCTCTCCCGAGACGCCCACAAGGCAGTGGGGTTGTTGGGGCCCCTACACAGGTGTAGGATGGTGCCGGTGGGAGGAGGGGATGCAAGGGGGAGGGGTAGAGGGAGGGGGTGGGGGGGGGGGTGCAGGGGAAGGGGGTGCGGGGTGAAGATGGTGCGGGGGGGGCGGGCTGGGACGGGGTTGTGAGGGGGTGAGCTGAGAGGGTGGAGCAGGGAAGGGGATGGGGGTGGGGGGGGTGGAAGGGGGGTAAAGGGGGGGGGAGGGGGGGTGGAATCTGGTGCAGGTAATAAGCCATTTCCTCAGTGCCCACCATCGACGTCCGGAAAGCTCATCTACGTCCTTCGGGAGGTGAAGCATCATTTGGCAGACTTAGAGGTGATTGATGAGGGAAGGGCTGTCGATGTCATATACATGGACTTCAGTAAGGCGTTTGATAAGGTTCCCCATGGTAGGCTGATGGAGAAAGTGAAGTCGCATGGGGTCCAAGGTGTACTAGCTAGATGGATAAAGAACTGGCTGGGCAACAGGAGACAGAGAGTAGCAGTAGAAGGGAGTTTCTCAAAATGGAGACGTGTGACCAGTGGTGTTCCACAGGGATCCGTGCTGGGACCACTGTTGTTTGTGATATACATTAATGATTTGGAGGAAAGTATAGGTGGACTGATTAGCAAATTTGCAGACGACACTAAGATTGGTGGAGTAGCAGATAGTGAAGGGGACTGTCGGAGAATACAGCAGAATATAGATAGATTGGAGAGTTGGGCAGAGAAATGGCAGATGGAGTTCAATCAGGGCAAATGCGAGGTGATGCATTTTGGAAGATCCAATTCAAGAGTGAACTATACAGTAAATGGAAAAGTCCTGGGGAAAATTGATGTCCAGAGAGATTTGGGTGTTCAGGTCCACTGTTCCCTGAAGGTGGCAACGCAGGTAAATAGAGTGGTCAAGAAGGCATACGGCATGCTTTCCTTCATCGGACGGGGCATTGAGTACAAGAGTTGGCAGGTCATGTTACAGTTGTATAGGACTTTGGTTCGGCCACATTTGGAATACTGCGTACAGTTCTGGTCGCCACATTATCAAAAGGATGTGGATGCTTTGGAGAGGGTGCAGAGGAGGTTCACCAGGATGTTGCCTGGTATGGAGGGCGCTAGCTATGAAGAGAGGTTGAGCAGATTAGGATTATTTTCATTAGAAAGACGGAGGTTGAGGGGGGACCTGATTGAGGTGTACAAAATCATGAGAGGTATAGACAGGGTGGATAGCAAGAGGCTTTTTCCCAGAGTGGGGGTTTCAATTACTAGAGGACACGATTTCAAAGTGAAAGGGGAAAAGTTTAGGGGGGATATGCGTGGAAAGTTCTTTACGCAGAGGGTGGTGGGCAGCTGGAACGCATTGCCAGCGGAGGTGGTAGATGCGGGCACGATGGAGTCTTTTAAGATGTATCTAGACAGATACATGAATGGGCAGGAAGAAAAGAGATACAGAACCTTAGAAAATAGGCGACATGTTTAGAGAGAGGATCTGGATCGGCGCAGGCTTGGAGGGCCGAAGGGCCTGTTCCTGTGCTGTAATTATCTTTGTTCTTTGTTCTTTGTACATTTGCTAAGGGATTTTTTTTTTTGCAGTGGTTTAAATAAAGGCATGCAGCATTGCCGACATTGACATTATTATCCTGAAAAGAACATTTTTTACAACATTAATTTACTAGCAGAGCTATCAGTCATTCCAAATCAACACCTCAGCTGCCAATCTGGTGGCAGATCTCCTATAATAGCAAAAACAATTTTTTTCGGAAGATAAATTATAGCAAAAACAACACTGCAAGAAAGAAAGGAAACATCTGTAATTGATTTTCTTAATTAAAATAATTAATATTTTTATAATATATACTTTTTTGTGGTTGGATTTCTTCATGCTAATGATGCAATCTGTTTAATGTTATGGGTGAGTTCCAAAAACTGTCCACATTGATATTAAAGTTGGCTATACCTCAGCAGGATGGAACATAATGAAAGAGCTGACAGTAGTGATATTTAGTCATTGGCATTTTAATCATTAACTATTGATCATTTCCACGATAACTCGAAAGAGTTCATTGTTATTAAAATCAGAAAATTTCATGCTATAGCTTTGGAGCTCCTGAATTGTTAACGAGACCAGCTGTATAATTTTAATTTGGAGTTGAGTTAATTTGCAATTAAACTATTTTTTAATATCTTGAAAAGCAAGTGCAGTTTTTAAATGTCAAGAGCTTTTCCATATGACATAAGGAACATTTGTATTGCAATGAGACCAGGCACTTAACATATGCAAATGAGTTTAGCTGTAATATAATCTTTGATAACGCAAAAGTATTCAACACAATGAATTTTGTATAGCACATTAAACCAATCAATTTGGTAATTCATGGCCTCAGAAACAAAGCTGTTGACGTTTGTTATAGGCACACCATTAGACTTGATAATAAGCCACAACTGTAAGATGGAGATGATAAATCAGAGAGAAATTTGGGAACAGTGACCACAATATGGTGAAATTTAAGGTTAGGTATATAATGAAAAGAAAGAAGCAGATACATTCAACCTTCGAAAAGCAGATTTTAAGGGGATACAGTGTGAGCTAAGAACAGTATTATTGGAGGGGAAAAGCCTAGGCAAATGTGGATCAGTTTAGAAATACTGTACTTAGAGTGTAGAGATGAAGGATAATGATGTCCTTCACTGCTGCTGGATCAGAATTCTGGAACTCCCTCCTTAACAGCACTGTGTGTGTACCCGCACCAGATGGACTGCAGTGGTTCAAGAAGGCAGCTCACCACCACCTTCTCAAGGGCAATTAGGGATGGACAACAAATGCTAGCCTAGCTAGCGATGCCCGCATCCCATGAAACGAATAAAACAGTGTGGGAAAATGGAAGTAATGTGGGGACTATGGATAAAATTTAAAAATATAAATCTCAGACTAAGACAAATACAAAAATAAAGTCAAGGAGATTAAGGGACTGTCCAGGATAGTTACATAGAAAACAAGAACATAAGAAATTGGAATAGAAATCGACCATTCAGCCCCTCTGAGCCTGCTCTGACATTCAATCTGATCTTCTACCTCAACTGCAATTTCCTGTACTATCCCTGTATCCCTTAATTCCCTTTGTGTCCAAAAATCTATCTATCTCCGTCTTGAATAAACTCAACGATTGAGCATCCACAGCCCTCAGGGGTAGGGAATTTCAAAGGTTTTCAACCTTTGAAAAATTACACCATTCAATCAGCTCAGTCCTAAAAAGACAACCCCTTATTCTGAGACAATGACCCCTGGTCCAAGACTCTCCAGACAGGGGAAACAGCCTCTCAGCAGCTACCCTGTCAAGTTCTCTAAGAATTTTATACATTTCAATGAGATCACCTCTCATTCTTTTAAACTTCAGAGAAGAAAGGCTCATTCTAATCAATCTCTCCTTATGGGACAACTCTCTTTCCAGGAATCAAATAGTGTTAAAATAGCAGGGATTATTAAAATAAGTGTTAAACACTTCGATCAATATATTTACAGCAGGTAGGTTTAAAAAAAGGGAATTCGTGGTACCATTGGAAGAGCCTAAAGGTGGTAGGCACAAGCTTAGTAAAATATACTAAATGAATTATTTTTTATCTTTGTTAAGGTGCTGACTCAGCAGCACAAATGCTAAATTTCTAGGGAAGGGGGAGAAAGTACAAAAAGAAATGAAAATTTACAAATTCTTTAATGCCCTTATCTCATCCTATCTCTGGCATTCTCCAGGCCTGAACTCAGCTCATAGAAACACAGAAAATAGGAGCAGGACTAGGCCATTCAGCCCTTCAGGCCTACTCCGCCATTCAAAAAAGATCATGGCTGATGGTCTAATTCATACCCTGTTCCCGCTTTCTCCCCATATCCCTTGATCCCTTTGGCATTAAGAAATGAATCTATCTCCTTCTTGAATATATTTGATGACTTGGCCTTCACTGCCTTCTGCGGTAGGGAATTCCACAGGTTCACCACCCTCTGAGTGAAGAAATTTCTCCTCATCTCGGTTCTAAATGGCATACCCCGTATCCTGAGACTGTGACCCCTGGTTCTGGACTCACCAGCATCAGAACATCCTCCCTGCATCAAGCCTGTCTAGTCCTATTAGAATTTTATAGATTTCTATGAGATCCCCTCTCATTCTTCTAAACTCTAGTGAATATAGGCTTAGTCGACCCAAACTCTCCTCATACGTCAATCCTGCATTCCCAGGAATCAGCCTGGTAAATCTTATTTGCACTCCCTCCATGGCAAGAACATCCTTCCTCGGATAAGGAGACCAAAACTGTACATAATACTCTAGATGTGGGCTCACCAAGGCCCTGTATAACTGCAGTAAGACATCCTTGCTCCTGTACTCAAATCCTCTTGCAATGAAGGCCAACATACCATTCGCCTTCCTCACTGCTTGCTGCGCCTGAATGCTTGCTTTCAGTGACTGGTGTACAAGGACACCCAGGTCTCGTTGCACCTGCCCCTTTCCCAATCTATCACCATTCAGATAATAATCTGCCTTTCTGTTTTTACAATCAGTGGATAACCTCACATTTATCCACGTTATACTGCATCTGCCATGCATTTGCCCACTCAACCAATTTGTCCAAATCACATTAGTGCCTCTTTGCATCCTCCTCACAGCTCACATCCCCCCCAGCTTTGGGTCATCTGCAAACTTGGAAATGTTACATTAGGTTCCCTCACCCAAGTCATTAATATATATTCTGAATAGCTGGGGCCCAAGCACTGATCCCTGCGGTACCCCATTAGTCACAGCCTGCCACCTGGAAAAAGGCACGTTTATTCCTACTCTCTGTTTCCTGTCTGTCAACCAATTCTCATTCTGTCAATCTCATTCTCATTTTTCATACCTGTCAGTCATTGAATCCCGGCCTTCTATGCTTCCTTCTCACCTAAATCTCTCCACCATTGGTGGGTGGACCTTCAGCAATCTCAGCCTAACTCTCTGGAACCTCCTCAGTAAACCCTTGATGTTGCTACTATTCTGCCTGCATCCTTAAATCTTGGAGTGGAATTTCCGCTTTGAGCACAATGGGGAAATGTAAGCCAAAAATGCACTCAAAATTGCTCTGATAAGGTTTAATTCAAGTTTCTGCTAAAATTCATTTGCAAAATCACAAATGTAAAATCTTCAATGAACCAGTGCAATCGGGCAATGTAACAGAATGTAATTGTTTATTTTCTTTTCATTAAAAAGTGTCCCTTCACATATTTAACAGTGGTGAGCTGGTGCAGTTTTATTAATACAGCTGAAATTGCGTTTATCACCAAAAATAAGCATTTTAGGACGAGCTTCCAGTCCACACCTGTGAGTAACCAGATTTAAAATCACTGAAAATGACTTCAAAAATATGCTGAACTATTTAATAGTTTCATTGGTGTATGCTTGTCAGATCTTAGCAAATTAAACATTTTTTTATACGAAAATTCTTTTAAAAGTGCCTGAGCACCTACGAAAGTGAGCACAGTTTTAAAAAGCCTTCCCTAATCAGTGCAATCAGCAGAATCTTGCAACTTTGGCCTAGGGTGGGTCACTTTTGTGGGCATGGCATGGGGTAGGTGGGCCTGACCTGGGCAAATTGAATTTTGAGCCAGTTTAAAAGATAGGTGGAAAACACAAACATAAGTGGTTTGGGGCATAACTCACTAATGTTTAAAGTTCCCTGATCTTCTATTCTGGTTTGGCTGATTTTGCCCGCATTGCGCTGATATTGCTAGCAGAAACAAGCAGAAGCTCTACCCCAATATCTTTTCAACCATGCCGGTCATTTCTCCTACCTCTACTAGTGCTCATTGCTTGTTTTATCTCTCTGAACTTGTCCTCAGTTTTTTTAATGTTAAAGCCACTATACAAATATTGCTGTTTAATATGATCTGTTTCCACTAGATACCCTGTGGGCTGATTTTCCTACAGGTCACATTGGGAATGAATCTTTGGCAAGATTGGTTATTTTAACACATTTTAGAATCTTTTTAATGAAAGTTTATCGAGCCACATTTGTTTGGTATGTTGTCATCCATTTAGTTGTGATTTAACACCTTTATAAATATGAAAGTTGAGTTAATCGGATGTTATATATGCTGTGTTTGAAAACCTTTATTTTAATTTGTGATTGATTGATTTAAAAATCTGACCCCTGCTATGTACATTGTCAAATAATTCATCTGCACACAAGTTGCTTCTCAGAACTAGCACCATGTTGCAACTGTATTGATAAGATCTTACTCCCTTTAGTGTTAAGCCTGTCATGTACCATGTTAACAGGTACAATATTAGTTAGTAATATACCATTGTTAGTGGTGCATTATATCATATAAATATGATATGCACTGAGCTAGTTGCATGCACATTGGCTCGTAATCACCTTTTCAAGTTATGTTAATGAAACTCTACAGTGCACATGCCACCACAGTTAGGTTTTACTGACAATTTAAGAGGTGCTAATAGTTCCTGTGCTGTGCAATGATTGTCATTATATTTCCCACTGTCTACATTTCCTGCTGCATTAATCAGTCATATTGCATGTAAAACCCAGCAGTCACAAAAATCATTCCTAAATGCCATGTGCTTGCAAATTATTTGACAAAAGAGCACTATTCAAAGAAGATTCTGCCACTAAAATCTGTAGATTATTGACTAATTTTTTTAACTGATCTGACACACCTTCTGGTATAATAAGCTGAGGTCATGTCGCCTAAGTGAAGAATTTTAAAACCATTTGGAGTATCAATAAATTGTGTTTGGACTAGTGAAGGTCACCACAATGCTCATCATCAATGCAAAAATCTTTCAAACTCCAACTAGTGCCACTGGTATCTGTTCTCTGAAAGAGGAAGCATTTCCATTTTGTGAATGTACAGGTGAGAGGTGATATCTGGAAAATTGCTATTAACTTACGCGCTAAATTCTTCAAGTCCAGTCTGGTTGTTCCATTAATGGACACTCAGGATAGGATGTTTGAAAATGGAGAACTGTTTGGTGGCAGTTGCTTGGTAACCATTCTCTGTGTTCCACGTATGCATTGTGTCTGCTGCGTGTGCCTAAAGCCATTTTTGTATTCACAGGTGACAACAGCTACAGCTTGAAGTCCTGTCTTAAATCCAAAAACTCAAACACAAGGGAAATTTAATGAAGTAAACATCCTTGATGATAGATATATTTCTCAGCCATGTAAGTTGTATTTTCAAACTCTACCTTCCAATGGAACAATCACAGTATAATTCTAAGAAGGACGATCAGTTCTTTGAGGCTATTGCATTTGGGAAATCCTAGTAACCACTTATGGAATTGTAATTTCAGGAAACAATAACTGAATGTAAGGAAAAGACCCAGGGAAGGCCCAGAGACAGACCACTTGACTGTGTGAGGCATTGCTTAATTTCTCATGCATCACCTTTTATAAGCTTCACATTGGGCATAAAGGTACAATGTACTGTGCACATTTTGTTATTAAATAAACTGTTGTTGTGACTGTAGATCATTTGTCTGTGTGTTCCTGATTTTCCATTTTTCTGGAAAATACTTTGTAATGGCATATTGAAAGCACGTTGGCTTAAATCAGAGAGAAAAATGTTCTCCCAGTATTATCATGAATAGATTGAACTGCAAACATATGAGTCAGGTTTGCTTGGATATTATAAGCCTACACAAAATGATGGGAGGAATGCAAAATACAGGAAAAGGTTTAAGTATAGATTAAATAATGTGGCAAGGAGCATCATATTGTTATAAATTAGATAAATGTTTCCAACACACAAGTAAAGGAGCCAGTGAGTTTGATTTACTAATCAAACTCAGACAACATAAAAAAACAAGTACATAAAAATGAAAAAAGGAAAAAAGAACTTGCACTCATCCAAAAAATGGCACCTATGGCAGTGCAGAGCTCCCTCAGTACTGCATTGAAGTGTCAGCCTTAAATCATGTACTCAAGTGTCTAGAGGGGGGCTTGAACAGACATCCTTCTGACTCAGAGGTAAGAGTTTTGCTAAGCCAAGGATGACATAAAGTAGTGCAGTGCACTGAACTGAAAACCTTTTACAAACAACAGAATTTTTCTAACCTTTGGCCAAAGAGAACATTTAAAACTCCACACTGCAGCTTTCTGTTGCTCCAACTGTGGCCTTTTGTCCCTCCTCCGTCCCTGTGCCCTACAATTAGTGCCCATGACTTCAGCCACCTAGGACCCATACACTCAATTCTCTGCCTAAGCCCCTCTGACTCTTCACCTTCCTCTCCTCCTTTATGATTCCCCTTAAAACTCATCTCTTTGACAAAACATTTGGTCACCAGCCCTGATATCTTCTTCTTTGGCTTGATCTCCATTTATTTCTGAGTACATTTATGTTAAATATCTTGGGATGCTTTCCTATGTTAAAGTAATGTAATTGAAAGTTGTTTACATGCTGTATGCATGCTGTCCACATTGAAAGAGAGTGCGAGCAAAAGAAGGTGATTTTCACTGAGAGTTCTCCTGCTTGTCTGCTGTAACTTCAACTGTGGCAGCAGACAATGGCTAGGATTATGTGAGGCTCCCTGAGGCGTGATCAGAGGCAGGGGAGATACGGAGTATTGCGACAGGTGGCAGGGTGGAGGGCCCAGCGCCTCCCTCTCACCCAGCAATCTTCCCGTGGGTGGGATAGGCCGATGGCAGCCTTCCCACCCAGAAGTCAATTGAGGCCCTTAAATGGCATATTAACGGCCAATTAAGGGCCTCTTCCCGCTGCCGCTGGGATCTTACCTCCACAGCACGGGGAGGATGCCTTGCAACACGAGGCGCCTTCCCCGAGGGCTTGGTGGCATGTCCCTCCTTCATGGGCAATTTGTGGCCCACTGAGGACTCCCACCAAGAACAATATTACCCCCCAGAAGCCCCTCCCCACTCCCCAGACTGCATGACCACACCTCCCCCCCCCCCCACCCCCACACCGGGGCCTTCCACTTTGGCCCTGGTGACCCCGCCTCACCTACTTCTGTTCCGGGGTTCCACCTCTGGATCTGGGTCCAAGCCCTCAGCAGTACCGGCAGTGGCCATTGCTCCCAGTGGCGCTGCCGATACTGCTGAGCTGCCGGCTCTCTGAAGGGATGGGGATCCTGCCTCTTAAAACCTTGACTCTAAAAGACTGGAGGATCATTCCGGGGGGGGGGGGGGGGGGGGGCACAAAAAGGCAGAGGCAGGGTTCTCCCTAGGTTTTTGGCCCGGCGCCAGGAGCCCCGCCTCTAGCACAAAATCTAGCCCATCTTTACTGAGACCTGAGTGAGGAAGAATTCTGCGATATAGGAACTTCAGTTACTGAGAAGGTTTTATTACTTTGTTACTATTCTTGACCTCTTGATAGTGTCTCCCAAAACTTTTGACTGGAGTGAGGATAACCATAAAAGCTCCAGGATGAGGGTCTCCTTCGTAATTCCTCTATAATAGATGCCACTCTTCCAGATGCATCAGTTTATTAGGGAATGTCAACAGAGAGTTTGTCACCTATTGTGAATCAAAGTGGATACTACTTTATTACTGTCTAACCAGTGTGTGATCACTGGTTAAAGGCGAAAGGGGAGAGCCAACTGTGCAACAGCCCCAACAAACAAATTTCTCTGCAGCACCTGTGGAAGAGCCTGTCACTCCAGAATTGGCCTTTATAGCCACTCCAGGCGCTGCTTCACAAACCACTGACCACCTCCAGGCGCGTATCCATTGTCTCTCGAGATAAGGAGGCCCAAAAGAAACCAGTGTGTGATCACTAGTGCAAAATCATGCAAGTGAATTCCTGAAAGGCAAATGATACCTCATTCTCAGATAATCTGCTGTTCCAGATTGGTTTGAAAAAGGATACAGACATAAGGATTGGCTAGTTTTGGACTTTGGCTACCTAATGTTGTTGTGCATTTTGACACCCCTGATGTAGAACCATTGAGAACAACTGTGGAATTTGGAAACAGAGATTTTGATGCCTGGATTGTTCAGAGGGATTTTAAAAATTATTCTTGAGATGTGAGTGTCACTAGCCAGGCCAGCATTTATTGCCCATCCCTAAATGCCCGTGAGCAGGTGGTGGTGACCACCTTCCTGAACTGCTGCAGTCCATGTGGTGTAGGTACACCCACAGTGTTTTTAGGGAGGGAGTTCCAGGATTTTGACCCAGTGGCAGTGAAGGAACGGTGATATCGTTCCAAGTCAAGATGGTGTGTGGCTTGGAGGGGAACTTGCAGGTGGTGGTATTCCCATGCATCTGCTGCCTTTGTCCTTCTAAGTGATAGAAGTCATGGGTTTGGAAGGTGCTGTTGAAGGAACCTTGGCGAGTTGTTGCAGTCCACATTAATGCCACTGTATGCCAGAGGTGGAGGGAGTGAATGTTTAAGGTGATGGATGGGGTGCCAATCAAGTGGGTTGCTTTGTCTTGGATTGTGTCAGGCTCCTTGAGTGTTGTTGGAGCTGCACTCATTCAGGCAAGTGGAGAGTATTCCATCACACATGCTGACTTCTGCCTTGTAGACAGGCTTTGGGGAGTCAGGAAGTCTTGTAATATGATGCTGAGAAGGTATACAGAATCATAGTGGCTTGCTTTGTATTTCACAACATTACAATTGAAAGGGGCATCCATCTGGAGAAGCAAGTGTGGAGTGGGTAGAGAAAGAGCACAATGATATTTTATAGGAGGAAGATGAGCTTCTAGACAAATCACAGGGCAGTTAGGCTGCTACTGACTGAGGCATCTGGAGAAATTTCATCCTGGAAAACTTTGCATGATTATGCCATCTAGTGCAATCCTTATATTCCACCCCTGCCTCGTGATTTATCTTTGTCATAAAGACATCTCTGGAAACACACTCTGATTCAATCCATTGTCGTCCTCACGATTATTCACCCCATTACCAAAACCTCAATTCCTAGTAACATCAAGAGAGCTTTGCACAAAAAAAACTGCAGCAAGCACACTATTGCAATAGTGACTGTCAACCCAGTTCCTTTCAAGCTGGTGCTTCCTTTCTAGTAATGACCAAGATTTTGTAGTAAGAATAATGATGAGGCTATCAGTGCTCACTGTTACTAAGGAGTAATCGGATAGCAACTTCCAGTGTCCGCACATGTGCACGTAAATGCAGAAATCAGGAAGTTTCCCTGTTCCTCCACTAACTTTGTTACACCAGTACATTGCCGAGAGACACAATATTCAAATACATGCAACAGTGTGAAGACATGAGTATTAATCGACTAGATACCCACTAAATATGCCAGAAAAAGTTAGGCTTGTCCATACAAGTGTAAGTGAATTTTTAACCATGTGTTCAGCCTTATTTACTGCCAACCTCTCTGACACAGAAAATTTATTTTTATAAGTTTAAAGACTCATTCCTTCAGATATTGATTTTTTAAGAATAATAAAAAAAGTTTTCTCACTTTTATCTCTCTCTTAAACTCATCTTTCTTTCCCTCTCCTATTTACTTTCTGTACATTGAATTAATATTCTAACTTACAGTTCTTGATTTAGACTCTGCATGTCTTAGTGAGGATTCTTCAATCTGATTGGTTGAAGAGATACACCATTTCTTGGCCTGTTCACACAGGCTGCAGATCCCCTGTAGAGGGCACCATGCTGTTTCAGCTCACTAATTACCAGAAATTGCAGTGTGAAAGCCACACAAAAGGCAGCATTTTTATGCTCTTCCCCGTAGCAAGTCTGGAGGTAGGGAAGGCATTTCATTAGGTGGGATGGTGGCAGGTGGGAACTCCACCACCTTCCCGCCTCCACCCCAAATAAGTCAGTGGCAGGTAGGCTCGTGGATGACCTTCCTGCCGTGCCGCCCATTGAGGCCCTTAAGGGGCAATTAATGCCCAATTAAGGGCCTCTTCCCGCCACTGCTGGTATTAACACAGTGGCAGGCGGGCTTGTCGCCATGCGGGAAGCACAACTTGCAAACCTGTGCGGGGTTGCTTGTGGTCTCCCAGTGGGGGGGGGGGTCCTTCATTCAAAGGCACACAGTGCCATTTCAAGGTACAAAGCATTAGATGGGGGGGGACCCGCTAAGAGCCACCCACCGTGCCCTTGCTCCCCACCCCAATACACCTTCCTCCCCTGCAACACCCACCCCATGAAACCCCTCCCGCCATCACTTACCTCTGGCCCATGGCACCCTGCAATCCTGGGCCTCCGGTGGATGTCATTTCAGCAGCAGACACCACCTCCGCAGTGGTGCTGCTGAGCAAAAGAGCTGCTGGCCTCTGATTGACTGTCAGCTCTTGGTGTGAGGGACTTCATACCCCCCGGGTCCTGATCCTGGAAAAGGCTTACAAGTGGCCTGTTAATTGCCTGATTGGCTCGTCATACAGCAGCCCTTCTCCAAAGAAGGCAACCCGGGTCCTCGCCGGCTCTCCAGCCAGCGGCCAGGCCCCCCATCACCTCCATAAAATTCTCCGGGAAAGCATGAGTGCAATGAATGGCAAAGACTGTTTACCACTGACCACAAAATCTGGGCCAATGACTATTTTTTATGCATGCCATCTGGTCTGGTACATCATCTATGTGGTCTCCCTGAGGTAAGAACAGGACAGGAGGATGCAAATGTGTGTCATTGTCAGGTTCTAGAATCCTAGTTTTCCCATAGTCTCTGTGAGCTTACATGGAATGACATAGAATCTACACCGTAGAAACAAGCCATTCAGCCCAACTGGCCCATGTCACCTTTTATATATCACATGACTTACCTCCCACTCTAATTATCTCTTCTCATCCTGTCCCCCTTATTCCTCTATATACAACTTTTTCTGACGTATGCACCAAGCCTCCCATTAATTGCATCAAGACTAGCTGCTTCAAACACTCCATGTGGTAGCAACTTCCACTTCTGGCCCAGAACCATTAACACAACATGCCAAGATGCACTACAGCAACCTGCTAAGGCTTCTTCAACCAGCATCTCCCAAACCCACAACCTCTACCATATAGAAGGACAGGGCAGCAGGCAAATTGGAACATCATTGCCTCCAAGCTTCCCTCCAACTTACACATCAACCTGACTTGGAAATAGATCACTGTTCCTTCATCATCACCAGGTCAAAATCCTGGAATTACCTATTTAACAGTAATGTGTGAGTACCTACACTGCACGGACTGCAATGGTTCAAGAAGGCTCATCACCAACTTCTCAAGCACAATTATGGATGAATAAATACTGGCCTTACCAATGACACTCACATCCCATGGATGAATACATTAAACAAACAGTTAAAGCAGGATGGGCTGCAGAGTTTTGGCCTATTTGTTCTCTTCCCCCCCTGGCCAAATTAACTGGCCCTCTAAATCTTTGAGTCCTGTAGTCATTTAAAAAATTTAAAGGGCATTTATGTCTATGAGTGAATACTGAATGATCTGTCAAGCTGCCATCCTGTTACATTGAGTTTTTAGACTAGGTATTATTCTAGGGCTAAGCATTAATCATCCCTCCCATAAATAGATCTCATGTTGCAGACTTTATCTATCTATCCCTCCACCTTTTCAACTCCCTGTTCTCCTTTAAGACCCATCTCTTTGACCAAGCTTTTGGCTGCCCACCTTTGTTGACTTGTATATTTCTAATTATGTCACTGTTAAAGGCACTATGTAAAAGAAAGTTGTTATTAGAATCATAGAAAGTTTAAGGCACAAAGGCCCATCATGTCGGTGCCAGCCGAAAAACGATCCACCTATTCTAGTCCCATTGTTGATTGATATCATATTGTTGATCATTATGCAGTATAAACAGTATATTTGCAGTAGTTTAGAAACTTTACTATCCTCCTGAAACTGCAATCTCAACCTGAAAATTACTCATTGAAACACAGTTTCTCACTTCTTATGTGATAAATGCTACAGGTCTAGTTCGATCTCCTTGCTAGTTTTAAGCACCTTGACTGGTCTCTGTGTTGGCCAGCAATAACAAAACCGATGGGTGCTTAATTTTGGTCACATAGGCCATAGCACTCTTAATAAATACTCAGTCGGAAGAAAGTGACGGCGAGAGCAGCATAAACATTCTGAGGGATTATATGAACAGCGTTCCAGCACAAAAACGATTTCAATCCCCACTTCCATCACCAATTCTGATCACCTTTACAGTAACAGGGGCAGAAATTTGTCTGGGCCTACACATAGCAATTCCTACCACTGTGAGAAACATTGTTGAAATAAAAACAAGCAGCCTAAGGCAAAATTGTTTCTTCAACAGAACACCACATGATTAATAATTAATTTGAAATTCCTGCAGGTTGAATTTTATTTGGTTGCAATCTAGTCTGTCAGTTACAAAGAATCAATCTTGGACTCCAATTTTAAGGGGTAGAAATTGGTATGTTTTCCAATTATGTTTTGGGTATAAAACAGGTGCAATGCTAATATATTCAGTTGTGGGACACTTCGCTTGTGCATTTTGGCAACTGCTAAATTAATTGGGCACATTTTTATGCATTCCAGGTGTCCATCTAAAAGAGACATTAGGTTTCATATATATGTTAATTAGAGGCTTGACACCTGTTCAAAGACCCCCATGGAAAATTTGCCCTATGAAAGGTAAGTTATTTTTACTCCCTCTATTTCACAGTCCTCATGACTCCCGTACCAACTCCCCAGGTGTTACCTTCCTGCTGCTACCTGTGAGGCAAGTGAGCCAATATTCTTCTTCGTCAATGTGCGAGCTGCCTGTGAAGACACCAATGGCACAGACAGCTCATGCATAACATGTCAATGGGGCCTGAGGCCCAATTTCAGGCTGCAATTGGGCCTGCCAGTTGGGATTTATTTGTTTACATAAACAGATTTATTTATGAGTAGGTTGGTACCCAAAAAGACCAAGATACAGAATCCAAAAGTACAATAACTAAAATAATAAAGATGAAGTCAGCCTGCAAGAGGTTGAAACAACCTTTTTAGCATATATTTCTTGCACAGTTTTTCATAGGCGCAAAAGCAAAATACAGCAGATGCTGGAAATCTGAAATAAAAGCAAAAAATGCTCAGCGGAACTGATGAAAGATTGCTGACCTGAAAGGTTAAGTCTGTTTCTCTCCACAGATACTGCCAGACCTGTTCAGCATTTCTTGCATTGTCTGTTTGTATTTCAGCTTTTCTTAGACTTCATAATGTGATAACATATAGGAGTGGCATGATTCCTATATCCATGGACCCTAAATGATCTATTTGAATTGAACAGAACTAAAAATATTGTCATGCAGGCCCCCACCTGCCAAGAATGAGGCACATTAATTTCACCACGTGAAGATTAAACTTCAAATTGTTGCTGGGAGGAAAGCGGGCCTATTACAAGGAATTGCCAGGCCCCTAGCCAGAAAGACATTTTTTGCATACTATCAGACAGTGTTGGAACAAAGGAACCAGTCCCTGTTCCCAATACACAGAAGACATGGTCAGACCATTTAGTCACATAACTAACTGACTGGTGCAGAGTTTTAAACTGTGAGCTTTTAAATTGGCCACAGAGAATTTGAAGACAGAAAGCTGCTTGCTCCTGAACTGAAAAGACCTCTCATCGCTGGCTTTCCACAGCCTCTCCTATCTGCTCTCATCTCGTTCTCATCAGCTTTGGAATCCATTGAAGACACAGGAACCCCAAGAGAGGGAAAAGTCTCCCACAGTGATACAAGTTTTAAGAAGCACACTAGGCACCAACGAAAAGCAAGAATTACCTACAAGCAAGAACTACCTACAAAAGGACTCTACAGTGAGCTCGAAGCATAGTCACAAGAAACTCTTCAGATATTGCTTCAAACCTCTCCACTTTATTTTTCTTCTGCTCTTTTCTGTCTCTATTTGCATGTGCATATCACGTATGCATGCTAGCGTGGTGCACAGCGTGTATCCATAGGCACTAACTGAATTAGAGTTTAAGTTTTAATAAATTTTACTTTTCTTCTTTAAACCTAAGAAAGCCTGTTTGTGCTCATTT
The DNA here is from genome assembly GCF_036365525.1 of Heterodontus francisci. NCBI lineage: Eukaryota > Metazoa > Chordata > Chondrichthyes > Heterodontiformes > Heterodontidae > Heterodontus > Heterodontus francisci. The sequence continues at coordinate 48,441,867 of NC_090377.1, forward strand.
CTTTGCCTTATAATTGGAAAGCGGTGAGCAGGGATTCACCAAGGGGGAGCTCAAAACACAGTGTGTTTAAAATTAAATCCTGTTACAGTAAGACCAGGTGAAGGCTGAAAGAGACCCCCTAGACATCTTTCTCACCTGGTCATAACAATATTGAGAAAAGACTGCAGTATATAGTTCAGAACAAGGTTGGCTGGGGACAAAGGCATCAATTAACTAAATCAAAGACTCATTCAAGCATATGATGCATAGAATGACCAATGAACAGGTGTTTCATATTGCCTATTGACAAAGGACTGGTTAATGTTTCAACCAATTACAACTTAATTAGCATTTAAGACAAATCCTCTTTATCCTGACAAATGTATAAAATTAAACAACTTGACCTGTGTCTAAAGAGAATTGGGCTCTTCCCTCTATTTTGAAATTTGGGAAGGAAACCCTGTATTTATTTTAAATCTGGTTCTTTTTAAACACATTTACCCTGTCTATTTACAAACATATAAAGAGACAGCAATCCAGAAATCTCTCATGTTGCAAAATTTCTATTTTAAATGGCAAAATTCCTATTTAATCATTATTTATTCCCTTCTCCCCTCCAACAATAAGCACAAGGAGCTCATGGACTTCTTTGTCACTAATTCTAGACCATTCTATAAGCTGCCTCTGCCACTACTATCCCTTCCATAAGCCAAACTGGCCAAACTTCCTCCAATGCTCCCCTCTTCCCTTGACCTGAACTTGTATCTTTCTCTAGTTTCTCTCCCATCTCCCCTTATGTCCTGTCTGAGCTCATCTTGACCATGAGACCTGCTCCCTTAATCCTATTCCACGAAAATACTGATCACCCAACTTCCCTTCCTGGTTCCTGGTTCCTGGTTCCCATGTTAGCCAATATTGCAAATGGTTCCCTATCTTCAGGTGTTGTTGCTCTCTCCTTTAAATCTGCTGCCATCACCCCTCCCCTCCAAAAAACAACCCTTAAACCCACCGTCATTGCAAACTACCATCCCATCTCCGTTCCCTTTCCTCCCCAAAGTTCGTGAACATGTCCATTCTCATCGTTCCCAGAACTCCATATTTGAATCCCACCAATCAGATTTCCACCTTGCCACAGTAGTGAAACAGCCTTTATCAAAGTCACAAATGCCATCCTATGTGACTGTGAGAAAGGTAAACTTCCCCTCCTCATCCTCTCGACCTGTCTGCAGCCTTTGTCATGGTTGACAACCTTTTTTTTAATTCATTCATGGGATGTGGATGTCACTGGCCAGGCCAGCATTTATTGCCCATCCCTAATTGCCCTTGAGAAGGTGGTGAGCTGCCTTCAACTGCTGCAGTCCATTTGGGGTAGGTATACCCACAGTGCTGTTAGGAAGGGAGTTCCAGGATTTTGACCCAGCGACACTGAAGCAACGGCGATATAGTATCAAGTCAAGATGGTGTATGACTTGGAGGGGAACTTGCAGGTGGTGGTATTCCCATGTATTTGCTGCCCTTGTCCTTCTAGTTGGTAGAGGTTGCGGGTTTGGAAGGTGCTGTCGAAGGAGCCTTGGTGCATTGCTGCAGTACATCTTGTAAATGGTACACACTGCTGCCACTGTGCGTCAGTGGCGGAGGGAGTGAATGTTTGTAGATGGGGTGCCAATCAAGCAGTCTTGATCGTGTAGATTGTAGATGGTGTCGAGCTTCTTGAGTGTTGTTGGAGCTGCACCCATCCAGGCAAGTGGAGAGTATTCCATCACACTGCTGACTTGTGCCTTGTAGATGGTGGACAGGCTTTGGGGAGTCAGGAGGTGAGTTACTCGCCTCAGGATTCCTAGCCGCTGACCTGCTCTTGTAGCCACGGTATTTATATGGCTACTCCAGTTCAGTTTCTGGTCAATGGCAGCCCCTAGGATGTTGATAGTGGGGGATTCAGCGATGGTAATGCCATTGATTGTAAGGGGCGATGGTTAGATTCTCTCTTGTTGGAGATGGTCATTGCCTGGCACTTGTGTGGCGTGAATGTTACTTGCCACTTCTCAGCCCAAGCCTGGATATTGTCCAGGTCTTGCTGCATTTCTACACGGACTGCTTCAGTATCTGAGGAATCATGAATGGTGCTGAACATTGTGCAATCATCAGCGAACATCCCCACTTCTGACCTTATGATTGAAGGAAGGTCATTGATGAAGCAGCTGAAGATGGTTGGGCCTAGGACACTACCCTGAGGAACTCATGCAGTGATGTCCTGGAGCTCAGATGATTGACCTCCAACAACCAGAACAAATCTTCCTTTGCGCTAGGTATGACTCCAGCCAGGGGAGGGTTTTCCCCCTGATTCCCATTGACCTCAGTTTTGCTAGGGCTCCTTGATGCCATACTCGGTCAAATGCTGCCTTGATGTCAAGGGCAGTCACTCTCATCTCACCTCTTGAGTTCAGCTCTTTTGTCCATGTTTGAACCTAGGCTGTAATGAGGTCAGGAGCTGAGTGGCCCTGGCAGAACCCAAAATGAGCGTCACTGAGCAGGTTATTGCTAAGCAAGTGCCGCTTGATAGCACTGTTGATGACACCTTCCATCACTTTACTGATGATTGAGAGTAGGCTGATGGGGCGGTAATTGGCTGGGTTGGACTTGTCCTGCTTTTTGTGTACAGGACATACCTGGGCAATTTTCCACATTGCAGGGTAGATGCCAGTGTTGTAACTGTACTGGAACAGCTTGGTTAGGGGCACGGCAAGTTCTGGAGCACAGGTCTTCAGTACTATTGCCAGAATATTGTCAGGGCCCATAGCTTTTGCAGTATCCAGTGCCTTCAGTCGTTTCTTGATATCACGCGGAGTAAATCTAATTGGCTGAAGTCTGACATCTGTGATCTGTGATGCTGGGGACTTCAGGAGGAGGCCGAGATGGATCATCAACTCGGCACTTCTGGCTGAAGATTGTTGCAAATGCTTCAGCCTTATCTTTCGCACTGATGTGCTGGGCTCCCCCATCATTGAGGATGGGGATATTTGTGGAGCCACCTCCTCCAGTTAGTTGTTTAATTGTCCACCACCATTCACGGCTGGATGTGGCAGGACTGCAGAGCTTAGATCTGATCCATTGGTTATGGGATCGCTTAGCTCTGTCTATCGCATGCTGCTTAAGCAGTCTGGCATGCAGATAGTCCTGTGTTGTAGCTTCACCAGGTTGACACCTCATTTTGAGGTGTGCCTGGTGCTGCTCCTGGCATGCCCTCCTGCACTCTTCATTGAACCAGGGTTGGTCTCCTGGCTTGATGGTAATGGTAGAGTGGGGGATATGCCGGGCCATGAGGTTACAGATTGTGGTTGAGTACAATTCTGCTGCTGCTGATGGCCCACAGTGCCTCATGGATGCCCAGTTTTACATTGCTAGATCTGTTCGAAATCTATCCCATTTAGCACAGTGATAGTGCCACACAAGACGACGGACGGTATCCTCAATGTGAAGGCGGGACATCGTCTCCACAACGACTGTGCGGTGGTCACTCCTACCAATGCAGTCATGGACAGAAGCATCTGCGGCAGGCAGATTGGTGAGGACGAGGTCAAGTATGTTTTTCCCTCATGTTGGTTCCCCCACCACCTGCCGCATACCCAGTCTAGCAGCTATGTCCTTTAGGACTCGGCCAGCTCTGTCAGTAGTGGTGCTACCGAGCCCCTCTTTGTGATGGACATTGAAGTCCCCTACCCAGAGTGCATTTTGTGCCCTTGCCACCCTCCGTGCTTCCTCCAAGTGGTGTTCAACATGGAGGAGTACTGAGTCATCAGCTGAGGGAGGGCGATAGGTGGTAATCAGTAGGAGGTTACCTTGCCCATGTTTGACCTGATGCCATTAGACTTCATGGGGTCCGGAGTCGATATTGAGGACTCCCAGGGCAACTCCCTCCCCACTGTATACCACTGTGCCACCACCTCTGGTGGGTCTGTCCTGCCGGTGGGACAAGACATACCCGGGGATGGTGATGGCAGTGTCTGGGACATTGTCTGTAAGGTGTGATTCCGTGAGTATGACTATGTCAGGTTGTTGCTTGACTAGTCTGTGGGATAGCTCTCCCAACTTTGGCACAAGCCCCCAGATGTTAGTAAGGAGGATTTTGCAGGGTTGACAGGGCTGGGTTTGCCGTTGTCGTTTCCGGTGCCTAGGTCGATGCCGGGTGGTCCGTCCAGTTTCATTCCTTTTTAGTGACTTCGTAGCGGTTAGGTACAACTGTGTGGCTTGCTAGGCCATTTCAGAGGGCATGTAAGAGTCAACCACAATGCTGTGGGTCTGGAGTCACATGTAGGCCAGACCAGGTAAGGAGATTTCCTTCCCTAAAGGACATTAGTGAACCAGATGGGTTTTTACAACAATCGACAATGTTTTCATGGCCATCATTAGACTAGCTTTTAATTCCAGATTTATTAATTAAATTCAAATTCCACCTTCTGCTGTGGTGGGATTCGAACCCATGTCCCCAGAGAAATACCCTGGGTCTCTGGTTTACTAGTCCAGTGCTAATACCACTACGCCACCGCCTACCCTCTCCACTGTTATCCAGGTGGGTAAGACTGCTCTCATCTGGTTCCATTCTTATCTATCTCATCGAAGTCAGAGAACCACTTGCAATGGCTTCTCTTCCTACTCCCACACCGTTGCCTCTGGTGTCCCCCAAGGATCGATCCTTAACCCCTCCTATTTCTCATCTACATGCTGCCCCTCATTCAAAAGCGCAGCATTAGTTTTCACATGTTGGCTGACAACACCTAGCTCTACCTCACCACCACCTTTCTCGACTCCTCCACTGTTGCTAAATTATCAGACTGCTTATCTGACATCCAGTACTGGATGAACAGAAATTTCCTCCAATTAAATATTGAGAAGACTGAAGCCAATGTTTTTGGTACCTGCTCCAAACTCTCTTCCATAGCTACCGACTCCATTCCTCTCCTTAGGAACAGTCTAAGATTAAGCCAATCTATTCACAGCCTTGGTGTCATATTTGACTCCAAAATGAGCTTCTGACCAAATATTCGCACCTTCAATAAGACCACCTATTTCCACTTCCACAACATCACCTGACTTCGCCCCTGTCTCAGCTCATCTGCTACAGAAACCCCATTCATGCCTTTGTTACCTCTAGACTTGACTATTACAGTGCACACCTGGCTGGTCATAGTCATACAGCGCAGAAACAGATCCTTCAGCCCATCGTGTCTATGTCGGCCATCAAGCACCTACCTATTCTAATCCCATTTTGCAGCACTTGGCCCGTAGCCTTTTATACCATGTCTCCCACATTCTACTCTCCATAAGCTTGAGGTCATCCAAAACTTGCTGCCTACGTCTTAATTTGCACCTATCACTGACCTACATTGCCTCCCGGTCAGGCAACATCTTGATTTTAAAATTCTCATCCTTGCTTTCAAATCCCTCCATGACCTCGACCCTCCCTGTCTCTGTCATCTCCTCCAGCCCCACAACCCTCCATGATATCTGCACTCCTCTATTTCTGGCATTTTGGGCATCCCTGATTTTAATCACTCCACCATTGGTGGCCACACCTTCAGTTGCCTTGGCCCTAAGCTCGGAATTCCCTCCCTACACCTCTCTGCCATGCTTTCCTTCTTTCAGACACTCATTAAAACCTACCTCTTTGACCAAGCTTTTGGTCGTCTGACCTCATATTTCCTTATGTGGCTTGGTGTCATATCTTGTTTTATAATACTCCTGTGAAGTGACTTGGGATGTTTTATTGTGTTATAGGTGCTCTATAAATATAAGTTGTTGTTGTTAATAAAACACTCAATTCCAGTTAACAAGTTTCCTACCAATTAATTGTGTAGCTTGGAGGGGAACTTGCAGGTGTTGGTGTTCCCAAGCATCTGCTGTCCTTATTCTTATAGGTGGTAAAGGTCACGGGTTTGGAAGGTACTGTTGAAGGAGGTGTGGTGAGTTGCTGCAGTGCACCTTGTATATGGTACACACCGCTGCCACTGTGTGTCGGTGATGTAGGGAGTGAATGTTGAAGGTGGTGGATAGGGTGCCACTTAGGGGGTTGCTTTGTCCTGGATGGTGTTGAGTTTCTTGAGTGTTGTTGGAGCAACAGGAAAGTGGAGACTATTCCATCAAACCCCTGACTTCTGCCTTGTAGCTGGTGGATAGGCTTTGGGGAGTCAGGAGGTGAGTTACTCACCTCAGACCTCCCAGCCTCTGACCTGCCCTTGTAGCCACAGTACTTATATGGCTGATTTAGTTTAATTTCTGGTCAATGGTAACCCCCAGGATGTGATAGTGGGGGATTCAGCAATGTTAATGCCATTGAATGTCAAGGGAAGATGGTAGGATTCTCTCTTGTTGATGATGGTCATTGCCTGGAATTAGAGCAGAAAATTAGTAATGCTTCGGTTGATATTTTTCAGAGCTTCATAAGTACTGGAGTATTGCACTGAAAAGTAGCAAATTCAGTGCCAGTATATTCAAGACAGGAATAAGACGCTTACCTGATAATTACAAGCTTAACAAGTTTAGTCGGCAAATCTGCAAGATTGTTATAAATGATTCTCATATTTACAAAACAGTTGAAACTGTTTGGAAATGCCAATTGTCTTACTTGGTCTTTTCTGGTCTCAACTGTTGTTGTCTGGATACATTTGGGATAACTGGCAATCTTAACTGGTAACCATTTGGTATTCCCAGTTGCCCAGTCGACTTTAACTGGACCCATTTGGACTCATCTGGTACCAGTTGGTAGGCAAAGTGAAACCAGTTGGAATTAAGTGGAGCCAGTTGATATATAGCTGCTTCAACTGTAACCAGTTGGAAGGCAGAATTTTTGAACTCAACTGGATTGACTTAATCAAACTAGTAAGACTGCCTGCAGCTTAAAAGAAATACCTGTGTCTCTGTCTCTGCCTGTGTGTTCTTTGGTTCTTAGGACCCTGTTTTTGTATCTTTTTCCATCAGAGCTGCCTACGTGACATCAGTTCAATTGGACTGTATTCTGCATTGCTACACCTAGCTCTGTGAGAAGGTGTAAAATATGTTTAACTTCATATTCTGCTTAAAAAGAAGGTGCAAATATTTTTAAATTAATGTTTTGATTGGAAAGACTATAAAATATATTTAAAGTCATTTATGAAAAAGGTTTTTATTGAAAGGATTGTCGTATTAGTTTTTAAAGATGTCTTACGAAAGTTCTGTTGCAAGACAGTGCCATTAAGTCTGGGGTGAGACAGAAGACGCCAATCAGGTTAGGAAAAAAATATCAGTTGATATAAGGTCAGGAAGGCAAGCTGCACAGAATTTGCAATTTGGCATATTGGCAGCTATGAAAAATAAAGATACAACAGCAGGCTCCCAAGAACCACTGAACAGGCAGAGACAGATACAGCAAGAACCACATAAAACAAAAAAGACCCACATAGAAGAAGCCAGAGTAGAAGAAGATATCAGAGAGGAACTGAAGTCAACATCACCTGTGCCCAGCCAGCTTCAAGGAGCAAGGATTGAAACCGGCTTGTCTACTATCACCTTTGTTATGTATTTTATTTAAGCATTTATTCTGTTGACTTGTTGCACCAAAACCATTGTCTAAATGTAAATAATGTTTAAGTTCTGTATTTTTATTACAGCTGTGATTTAACTTTTAGCACTTTAACTGGTGTGTTCATTTATTTTTTAATTTCTGTGCTGTGTTTAATTTCGTGTTTGCTATGTAGCTGTGTTTGGTGTTTTTCTCCATCACAATAAAATTTGAAATGAACAGAGCAGTCAAGAGTGATTTTAGCTTCACTACATGACCACAGCACACAGCACATAGGTAATTTTCAGTTGCTAATGGTATTTATATGAACACTTTTCACAAGTTAATACTCAAATGGAATGAGTTGAGCCAGAAACCAGTCTAATTGGTCACAACATTAAGCAATATAATTTTTAATTGGACCCAGGTTCACTGGTCTCAACTGGAGCTAGTATAATTTTCAACTTGATCCAGTTATCCAAATTTTCAATTTATGGTATGTTTAAAAATCACAAGTATAGCAACAAGTACAGACATACCTTACAAATCTGTTGACATTTTCTTTGATTGTAACTAATCTAATGAACAAAGGTGATTGAGTAAATGTTGTTTATTTTGACTTTCAAGAAGTGGTTGACAATGTCGCTCAAGGGAAACTAATTGTGAAGTTCATGGTTATTGAGTAAGTGACAAGTTGTTCAGGTGATACAAAGTGCCTTAACAATAGAAGACATATAGGCCTAGACATACCACCCCACCCCATTGGGAGACATCTCCTGGTGGTAGAAAGAAGAAAGGGAAGTTGGGACTACTGACACACACATATGCTCTTTAACCTAGCTGACTTTCTGGACTCCCGGTCCAGAATGCAGGAAGCTACCAACTTTTTTTGTTAATTATAGATCCTCTTCTTTGGCCTGTGCAAGACCATGCTTTGTCAGCACTTGCACAAGCCCAGATGCAAAGGACCATTACAGTTCCCTTCACTGCTAGGAGAATGCTGGGAGCCTGAGTCAAATAAGTAGCCTTTCCATCCAGTGTTAAAAAACACAGTTATGGAAAATACAGCAGAGGATTCACATTTCCATCTCCACCCTAGATCTGCCAATAAATCAGAGCAGGGTGGGAGAAGCAGTAGGTCTAGGCCATAATGTCTACTGGCTCACTGTTAAATATATGAAAAGTGCTCTGCCTGGGAAAAGTAATCAGAGGTGTTCCATAGGGGTCTTTTCTAGGACCCCAGTTGTTTACAATATTTGTGAAATATATTGGACAACATGTATATAGCTGCACTATTATGTTTGTTGATGACACAAAGCTATTTGTGTAAGTTATGAATAGAAAGGAAATGCATCATCTTCATGGTTTCAGATCATTTAAAAATAGAATGTCTCAGATATTCTGATTGGATATTAATGTGGATAAATGCAGATGAATATATATAGGAACAGCTAGTAGTAAACATATGGGTTCTATTTTAAGTAGGTGGAAATTATGGTATTGCACTAAATCTAACCAACAATGTGCTTAAGCAAGTGCTACTCTTTATAGGACAGCACTATTAAAATGACAAGGCAGTTGGCCAAATTGTTTTTAAATAAAACAATGCTTAGAAAAGTAACTAAAATAACAAAATTAAAAGGGTAAAATCAGGGGAAATAAAAATAAAACCACCTTGTGGTGCCCACACGTCACACGAGGCATCCAGTAATTCACAGGCACAATCCTTCTACTGGCAAAAGCTAAAAAAAGATGAAAGATTTTGGAATGATCACTGATCATAATTTGAAAGAATCTGGTTAATATGAAGCACTCACTGGGATACATCTGGCAAGTATTGGATTACGTATCAGATAACTTACACTGATATCGTACAGGTCAGTGATGAGGCTAGTTCTGTATGCTATGCCCTGCCTCAAAAAGACATGGGTTCATTGAAAAGGGTTCAGAGAAAAGTGATCAGGATGATTTGAACCGTAGGGAAGCAATTTATGAAGAAAGGATTAAATGACTGATTTCATTTTGCCAGAAAAATTGATTGAAGAAGCCTGTAATGCTGGTCTTTAAAATAACAATAATAGATATAGATAAGGAGATAAGGTTGATATAAGTAAAATATTTAACTGTACAATGAGCATATGACTAGAGGAAACAAGTAAAAGAACTCAAGCCTCAAGTAATGTTAAAGATTAAAATCCCCCCAAAATAGCAGATATTTGGAAAGATTAGGTTTTAAAAAATGAACGCGCATTTATAATTAATATAGCATCTCTAACTTCTTCAGGATGTCACAATGTGTTTCACAACCAATGAATCCTTTTTTTGTGAAATGCTGTTGCTATTATTTTATAGGAAAATACTGTAAGCAATTTCCACACAGCAAGGTCCCAAAAGCAGCAATGTGATAAATGACCAATTCATCTACTTTGGCAGTGTTACTTGAGGGATAAATGTTGGCTAGGATACTTGGATAATTTCCCTGAATTTCTCCAAAGAGATTAATGGAATCTTTTACATCCACCATGGTTTGACATCTCCTCTGAAAAGTTCATTACTCCCTGGCTTTTACATTGAATTGTCAGCTTAGAGTGTGATTTGATTCCAAGTTCCTTCTGACCTAGAGGTGAAAATGCTACCAACTGATTCAAACTGACAATTGGAGTCTAATTGAAAACTTTAAAAGGGAACTTGATCAATATCATTTGAGGTGAAGGATTGAGGGTTATAGAGTTATTATGCATGATTTTTTTTCAGAGGAGACAAAGGGGGGAAAACAGCATTCCTTAATAGATTGACAGATGGTGGTGTGAAGTACATCATAAAATAATCATACAGGGATGCTGAATAGACTGAGATTGTTGGGTTGAATGTTGTGTATTGCTCCACATATCCTCACCATATTGAAAGTGGCTGACTTGTCAGTTGTAAAGAGCTGATGGACACAAATAAATGAATTTGTGGCAGACTAGTTAGTTGTAAGTTCATCCATTTGAATGTGTGAACTGCCGGCAGGAGTCAGATCAGGTCAGGACTACCAGCATGAATCAGGTCAGGTCGGGGCTGCCATCAAAATCTGGGTCAGGACCCATTCATTTCAATCAAGATAGCTAACAGGACCTCCGTATTCAGGTCTGTAAAGTGGGCTTTAGATAATTCTCAGTTGGTCATTTTGATAAAGTTCCATATTTTTTTAATATGTAAAATTTTCACCATTTTTGTCTGGTTAAGTACTGATTGAGCTGCTTGCAAAATGTGTGAAGTGAGCTTTATACTCAATTTTTTATTATTATTTTTCAAATTTGTGTTGGAAAAAATAACCATTTTGATTGGTGACTTATCCAAAATATGGTAATTACTTATTTTTAAGCAGAAGAAGAAAATATAGCACTTAGCTGTTTACTAAACAAGCAGTGACTGAGTTCATTTTCAAATATAGTAAGTAATTTTCAGGTTGCAGCCTTCACGAAGTGCATAGGTCATTTGAGATCAAGGTTTGGAATAAAAAAGATGTTAAAATGTGAATATTTCAATCATGTTGTTCCAACAGATGTACATCTGTTTGGAGCTGATATTAAATGGATATCATTTTCATATTGCCAGCGTTTCCATTTTCAGATTAACTCTATTTCTACTACAAAATGCCCACATACTTTGATCAAAATCTTCAAGAATTATCCTGTTTTTGATCGTGACATAGGCCGGGATTTTACCCTTCGCGGATGGGAGCTGTCCACCGACTGAAAAGTCAGCGGTGAACCAGCTTCAGCCTGGCCTGGGGATCTGACCCGCATTTTGCAAGTCCCCAGCCTTCAATTGTTCTGAGGTGGGACGTCCACTCGCTTGAGGCAGGAATTCCCACCTAATAGAACTGCCAGCCAATCAGTGGGCCGGCAGCTCTCTGTCCCAACAGCGCCACCAGCAACGGTGGCCACTGCTGGGACTGCAGCCCAGCTTCATGAGGATGATGTCGGGGAACCCCGGAATGCAAGTAAGTTTTTGTTGCCTCGCTGGGGGTGATCAGGCGGGCCCTGGCGAGGCAAGATGGTTGATTGGGGGGACGGGGGGAGCGTGTTGGGTGTTGGGGTGGTTGGGGCAGTGGGGGCCCCCACCCCAGGCTGTCAGAGAGCCAGCTGCTTTTAACAGATGGCTTTTCCTGGCCTGGCCGCCTGACCAACCATGGATAAAATCCCTGTGACAGTGGGCGGAGGCCCTTAAGTAGCCGTTAATTGGCCACTTAAGGGCCTTGATTGGCCTGGGGTGGGCAGGCTGTTTTTGGCCACAGCTGCCCTGCGTAAAGTGGCGGCGGAGGCAGGTGCGGGTCGGGAAGGGCCCCCTGAGCCTCCCGCTCCATTTTACGCACCCCCCTGACCCCCACCACCTTCCCGCTCTTTGGGAGGTGTAAATTCCAGCCTTAATAGCACTTCGCAAAAAGGTTGCAATGAGTGGCATCCATAATCGCTTGCATCTAGAGTTGACTACAGGGTGGAGAGATGAATGTTCTGAGGACAGGACAAGAAGACAATAGTCATGTAGAGGGGAGTTGTAGAAAATATAAAACAGAGTGGCAGATTAAAAAGAAATAGCTGACGGGAGATTGACATTCCAGGAAAGTATGAATTTATGCAGCTTCCCCAGACCATCGTTCTGGTGGGAGTTACATCCCAGATCAGTTGAGACTGATTACTCTATACCTCTTAACTGAATTGAATAGTTTTTTTAGTTTTGTTCTTCTGCATAGTCTATGTCATGTTCATTAAAATGTTGACAGTGATGAATAATATTGAAATGTGATATTAATCTTTTCAATTTACATTGATTTCCAAATGAGCAATTATAAAAGGAATTCAACTTCAAGACAAGTACTAACAAGAAAGAAAATAAATAATCAATTGAAATGTTTGCAGAATATTTCACAACCTGTACTATTCACACAAAAAGTAACAGCCTAATTTAGGAAACTGACAAATATGGTTTGCAAATGTAACTCCGCATTCAAGAAAGGAGGGAGAGAGAAAAAAGGGAGCGACAGGCCAGTTAGTCTGACATCTGTACTCAGGAAAATGCTGGAATCTATTATTAAGGAAGTCTTAACAATACACCTAGAAAATGATAGGGCTGGATTTTGTTGAGGTTCCGATGTCAGGATCCATGCCTGGGGGGGGGGTGCAGAAGATTGTATCGGCAGTTGCCCACCACGGAGCCCGACGTTGGGAGTGCTGGGCCCGATATTCCCGGCGGTGGCGAGGCTCTGTTGCAGGCCCCCCCGCCACTGCACGATGGGACCTGACTTTGAATATGTAAATTAAGAAAAGGAATACATTTAAATAAAATTGTCAGCGATCTTACCTGCTACCTGGGACCTTCTGAGTGGCTGTCGGCGCTCACGCACCTTCACATTCCCGTCCAGGGAAGGCTGGTGCCACCGAGGTGGGGAAGGAGGGTACTTAGGATTTTCAGTGTAATGGGGGGTGGCAGGGAGGGTTACAGGGTCAAATGTGCATTACTAGTGTAGGGGCGAGGGCAAAGTGGTGACCTCTGCACTTTGAACAGTTTGTGTGGGGGGGGAGGGCAAGTCTTGCATGGATGTCTTTTGGGGGAAGGAAGCAACTATTATCTGTAAGTGATATTGGGGGTAGAAGGGGCAATATTATTTGTTGCGGTGTACTTGGGGTGTACAATTTTAAATATTTAAATTCAGCGGCAGATCTGGCAGCCCTTCAAAAATGGCACCCAGTGCCTGCACACAGGCAGCTGGCACCATTGCCGATGTTGCAGAGCCCGCCCCCACCACATGATTTGGGGGGGGGGGGCCCGACTGACGTGTTATCTTGAGCCACTGCATGGTAGAGGTGGTAGATCATGGCAGCATGCCTGTACATGCGGTGGGTGAATAAAATTCAGCCCATAGTATGATCAGAGTCAACATGGTTTTATGAAAGGGAAATTTATTAGAGTTTTTTGAGGATGTAACTGGTACGGTAGATAAAGTGGAGCCAGTAGATGTTGTATGCTTGGATTTCCAAAAGGCATTCGATAATGTGCCACACAAAATATTAATACGCAAGATAAAGGCTCATGGAGCTGGGGGTAATATATTAGCATGGATGGAGGATTGGTTAATGGACAGGAAGCAAAAAGTAAGGGTAAATGGGGCATTTTCAAGTTGGTAATAGTAGCTGTAACTAATAAAGTGCCACAAGGATCAGTGCTGAGGCCTTAATTATTTACTATCTATATTAATGACTTAGACAAAGAGACCAGGAGTAATGCATTCAAGTTAGTTAACGATATAAAGTTAGGTGGGAAGGTAAACTGTGAGGCTGACACAAACAGGCTGCAAAGAGATTTAGCCAACTTAAGTGAGTGGGCAACTAGGTGGCAGATGGATTATAATGTGGAACGTATGAGATTATTCACTTTGGAAGTAAGAATGAAAAAGCATAATTTTTTTAAAAGGTGTGAAACTTATATATGTTGATTTTCAGATAGACCTGGGTGTATCGTACAAAGAACACATAAAGTTACCATGCAAGTACAGCAGGCATTTTGACCTTTATTACAAGGGGACGGGAGTACAAGAATAAGGAGATCTTGCTATGGGGCTTGTATACAGCTTTGGTGAAACCACACCTGGAGCACTGTGTGCAGTTTCTGTCTCCATATCTAAGGAAGGATATACTTGCCTTGTAGGCGATACAGCAAAGGTCACTAGATTGTTCCTGGGCGAGACGGTTTTCCAATGATGACAGACTGAGTAAATTGGGCCTATACTCTCTGTAATTTAGAAGAATGAGAGGTGATATCATTGAAACATACAGGATTCTGAAGGGCCTTAACAGGGTAGACACTGGTTGGGAATCCATGACATGAGAGCACAGTCTCATGATATGGGGGTGATTATTTAGGACTGAGATTAGAATAAATCTCTTCACTCAGACCGCTGTGAATCTTTGGAATTGTCTACCCGAGAAGGTTATGGATGCTCCACAGTTGGGTATATTCAAGGCTGAGATAGATAGATTTTTGGTCTCTCAGGGGATCAAGGACTATAAGGAATGGGCAGGAAAGTGGAGTTGAGACAGAAGCTCAGCCATGATCATACTGAATGAAGAAGCAGGCTTGAGGGGCTGGCTCCTATTCCTTATGTGTTTATGTTCTTATGCAATGAAGCAGTGAGAGGTGGTTGGTAAATGAAATTAGCATAAGGGCTTTGTTCGAAATTATAGCAAAAAATCTGACCTAGATAGACTGCAAGAAGCTAAAGAGAAATGTGTATTTAATTTCCTGCATACATATTCTTGTTATGAGGCTTCATTATTGAGAATAACAATCGCATTAAGAATTACATTAAAAATATTGAAACAAAATATTTCTGAGGTGCTCTTCAAAAATAATTCTGACAAGATGTAATCTGTAATTGCATGTTCTTTTTTGTTTAGCAGATAAAGGTGTTGTGATGGAAAATGTGAACGGCAAGCATTAATAGCTCTCAGTGTGGTATCTACAAAATCTGTTCATCGCCCTTCATGTTCTTTCTGAAAAATGCTACTTAGAATGTTAACAACATACAAATTAGCAGCATTCTGCTTATTGTGACACTTGATATTATGATAAGGCTCTATCATATGATTTAAACTTTTAGGGGAATTGAATAAATGTTATCATAATTGTGATGGGAAGATGAAGTATGATTTCATAATAGTATTTAAATAAACATAGCAAATGGTTAATAGTCAATGTATTTAAATGCACCAAAGTACATAACAACTGGCAAAAGCTCTGCCACCCAATTGTTGAGGAATAAACTGAAGTACTCCAATGGATGATTTTAAATTAACATAGATTATAAACCAACAATTAATATGTTGCCAAATATACTTATATCTTCTCATATAATGTTTTAGTTCATTTTTAGAATTCTTTTTTTGCCCAGAAAATATAAAAGCAGACCAGATGGAATTTCTTTAAAAATTGGTAAGTAATAATGTATATGTTTTGTTGTGGATTAATTTGATTTCAGGTGTTGGATATGAAGGTCATTTATTAGCCTAGTGGAAACCATATGCAGGAAACTAGCAAATTATGGCAAGCAAGTTGGTCCAAAACACAGAGGGAGATTGATGTAAAAATGTTATGGTTGGAGAAAAGCCCGAAGCTGTTAAAAGACTACCTGAAGTATGAAAGTGAGATGGTTTAAAGTTTTTCTTGTAAGTATCATTTTTCCTCATAGGCAGAAGAAATGGTGCATTTTCCTTATTTTAACTGCAGTTTCCCTGACAGTGTGTAATCTGGAAAGTAACCTCCATAAATCTTGCCTATCAGTAGAGACAGCTACCGTGGATGTCCACTGTTAGATATCAATGGAGTCTTGAAGCTGTTGCTTCACTTGTCTGCATCAGCTCCTCCTCTGCACAAACATCTGCAGGTCATCTTACTTGTTTAAAGGAAATATATGCTTTTTTCCGTCCATCTCACACTCTCTGTTCTCGCTGCTGTTGCTCATTGCAGTTAAGAGCCATCTGCCGCAAATAAAATTCAGAGTATTTGTAAAATGTGCACCAGCAAATCCTATGAGCCTCCTGCTTGTTTTAACTAGCAGACACTTAGCTTTGTCAGTCATGATTTTAGTAACAGACAATACTTAACTATCACTGGTAAGAGGCTGAAATTATCTTTATCAGCATGTATTAATGTGAGACAACAAATAATTGACTATGAACTGGTGCATGAAAATATTCTAATTGTTCAAATAGTTTTCCTCTCTGCCACTATATTTTGAAAAACCATTAAACCACCATGAAAAATAACATTTCCATCTGTTTCTGTTTCTGTTTCATCTGGTGTTCATAGTGTACACATCAGTGTGTAAGGGTATGTGCTAGAGTGCATGTAGCTTTCTTACTAAAACTATCTCTGCAGAATGTTTCAGACAAAGCTTTGAAAATTTTAGGCTGTGTTGATAATAATTTTCATGTAAATGAGTTTTAAAGACACTTGATGTATGTAATAGCTTCTGAGTGCCACAGGGTGGTAGGAGATGTGCATTTTCCTAAATGTGTTTCCTGTCATACTCTGTACTGCTCACTTGTGTTAGAGAATGTGCTGGGTTATAAATCAGATGATATATCATAATAAATACTTTGGTAAACTCATACAGAGGTTTTAGAATGAACGTTTGGTGTCTTAAAGTTGTACATTTAATTCTGATCAATTAACTCTTCATCCAGAAACCTGGATTTTTTTTTGTTTTGTATGTCATTGTATAGCATGTGAAGTTGACTACATATTATTGTCTACATATATGGTATGTATTTTTCTTAAGTCATAATTTTGTCACTTAAATCTTATGTTTAATGTGTTAAATATTTTTGTCCACCTTGTAGCCACTGAAGTATTTTACATACTGAGATTTTTGGGCATTGTCACTTAAAATAAATTCACTTGCAGGACTAATGCTGTCCCTAAAACCCCAAACACTGTCACAAAACACATCAGAGGCAATATCTTGAGCTTTTTTAGTATATTATCACCATGGTGAATGTTGCTTTTCTTAATTTCCTCTTTAATATTGCCGTATCACAAAATGTTTAAATGCCTAATATAATTTTTGATTTGAATATAAATATATCTATTACCAATCATTTCAAGCTTTAAATAACCTATATCAAATTTAAAAAATACTTTTAGAAAATATGTTTAAAATTATTTTGATAAAATTGTTAATGTTTCTCACGTTCATTTTACATTTTCAAAGCACATACAGCCACTGTGATTGTCAAAAAAACAATAACGTGCAAACAAGAAATGAAAAGCTAATGTAAAATTCCGACAAAATTATCAACCAGTTTAAATCTGTAATGGAATGTTGAGTCAAAATCAAACTGAGGTTTTTGTAGCACATAATAATGTTCTGAAAATGTGCCAGAAACAAATTTTCTTGAAAAAACATGTGATATAGAAATTCCTTCTTTTCAAAACTCCTTATTAGTAAAATACTTAATAAACTATAAAAGACACAAATATTTTTCCTTATTTTGAAATGTTGCTGTGCATTTACAAACAAATTCAGAGATCATGGCAGTCGTTAACTGTCGGAGGAACGAACCATTATCCTTGGTGCTCATGAAAACATCCATAATATATGGAGTATTTTTCTGCTTTATACACCCAGTGTCAGAGGCATACAACGATGGAGCAAAATAGCAAATTCTCTTAGCTTTTATCAATTCAAGTAATTGTTTTTGTGAAATTTATATGATCTGATATCAGTACTGAATCAAGTGAAATACTGACCAAAGGCATTGCTTGGTGTATCTAACAGCACTCAGGCAATGCATTCCCAAAGCTATAAAATAGAGCAGCCTACTGTATGAAACAAACATATGTTCTCCATATTGATTGTGTTGACATTGTACAGCCCACTTATGCTAAAATCCTTCTTGAAAAATTACAGGCTCTCCATAGTAGAGCAGTTGAAAAGATAACTACATCCTTTATTCTACAGTTAAAAAAGTTGAAAAAGTAGAGGTCTATGTGTGTCTTTAATCCAGTTATGTGCGCAGACGTTCATCAGCACTTACATGGCGACAACCATTCTGAAGTTGAAAAAGAACTAACTGAATGACTGTCTTTTTTTTATTAATTCACGGGAAGTGGGCATCACTGGCTAAGCCAGCATTTATTGCCCATCCTTAATTGCCCTTGAGAAGGTGGTGGTGAGCTGCCTTCTTGAACCGCTGCAGTCCATGTGAGGTAGGTACACCCACAGTGCTGTTAGGAAGGGAGTTCCATGATTTTGACCCAGCGACAGTGAACGAACGACGATATAGTTCCAAGTCAGGATGGTGTGTGACTTGAACTGGAACCTGCAGCATTTCACTTGATTCTTTTCCAACAATAGAAACTTAAAATGTTTACTCACTGACAAGTTATGATCTTTTAAACTTTAAAATTAAAATCCTATTTGGCCATTATTATATTCTCAATTCCTCCATTATTGCAAAACAAAGCTCTTCACATGGATGCTATTTGTACAGTAAAGCTGCACTATTAGAAGATTAAATTGGATGTCCATAGGAGGCAGATATAAAATTTGCACAGGTACTTCAATGTGGAGAATAACCTTTTCTCAATCTTATTACAAAATATTGTCAAAGTATGTAGTATTCACACCTATTCACTAATATAAATCTATGCTGGATTAATTTACAAGTGCAAATCGTACATTACTATATGCGAGAATTTTATTAGTTGCACCATTTTAAAAAATTTTACAAATATGTCCGCACAGCCAGTGAACATCTTGAATAATATAGCACATGTGCAGAGGTGTAAAGATTACTGTAGTGTGTTTCAAAGCCAAATGGCGAATGTCGGCAGGTTACAGCAGCTCTCAGCAGTGACTGGTTCTAAAAACTGGATTGCTGTGAAGTTACAAGACTTATTAATTTTAATATTGCATAATCACAGCTTGTCAGTGCAAGAGCAGAGAAAAATGAAAGTAGTGGAATAAGTAGTGAGATAAATGGGCAATCAAAAATGCAGAGAAAGGTGCAAAAATGAAGAGAAATAAATAGAAAGAGACAAGACAAGGGAGCAAATGAACTGGACTGAGATGACAAATAGAAACTGAGGGAGGCAATATAGGGTAAATTGAGCTGGAGAAAATGGTACCTGGAGAGCAAATAAAGGGAAGTTCAAATGGAAACAAAAATAATTAAAATGATGCAGGAAACAATGAAACCAGTAAATGTGTCAACTTCAGATAAGATTTAGACTTCAAATGACAATGTTTCAAATACCTATACAAAATGCTGGTTTGGTCCGAGCTACAGTATCGTGTCCAATTCTGAAGCCTTTGGAGATGGTGCAGAAGAGATTTACCAGAATGATTCCAGGGATAAGAGATTACAGTTATGTGGATAGACTGAAGAAGCCGGGGTTGTTGTCCTAAGAGTATAGAAGGCTGGGAGAAGATTTGATAGACGTATTTAAAATCATGAAGGGTTTAGATGGAGTATTTAAGGAGGAACTATTTCCAGTGGCTGAAGGGTCGATAACCTGAAAGCACAAATTTTAGGTGATTGGCAATGAGTTTTAAGAATTGGAATCCACTGCCTGATAAGGTGATGGAAACAGATTCAATAGTAACCTTCAAAAGGGTATTGGATAAATACTTGAAGAACAAAAAATTTCAGATATATGGGGAAAGAGCGGGAAGTAGAACTAACTGGATTACACTTTGATATACCCAGTACAGACCCGATGGGCCTAATGGCCACTTTCTGTGCAGAACTCTTCAATGATTCTATTTCTGTCAATTCACTTGCTGCCCTTCTCCTTCCAGGCTTCCATCCCTAACTTTATATTTGCTCCAGCACCTACTCTACTAATCCTGCAATAAATCTGAACTTTGTATTCTCATATTAACTATGATTTCAGCATTCCCTCATTCAAAAATGAAAAAAGTTGCCTCTATCCTTAAGTTTCTAACAAAAATAAACATTAATATAGTATTGTTCATAGATAAAAAATATTGTGAGGACAGTGAGTAGGGTAAAAGATTTCAGGCTGAGAACAATTGTAAAAATACTTTGGGTTGCTGGATTGGGGTGAGGGAGTAGTGCAGACTATGGCTCGGGTTTAGGATTCGGCATGTGGAAGCACCAGTTTAGCAGTGAGCAAGCTATGAGGAGGGTGCATGCAGGTTTGTGCTATGAAACTTGGTGTATTTGCTGTTGCAATATAAATCATCTATAACTTATATGCTATGTACAGTGCAGATTACAGTCTCTTTGATATACAGTATAATTGTTATGCTCTTAATAATTTCTTGCAACTCTAGATGTGCCACTGCTGTAGGACCTCTTTAAAATAAACGTTTGATTAAATCCAATAGAGTTCACTACATTTATGTACTATTTTTAAAATGTTCCATTTTAAATACTAAATATAGGTCTCTCAAGATTTAAAGTAACTGAATCAACAATCCATTGGGAGTATTCACAGGCACTGACAAGAAGACAAAAATTACCATTGAAACTGTATATTTTATCTTTAGTTCTCAACTCTATCCATTAGAGATGGCCTCTCTTAGCCAATTGCCCTTATATATTATCTGAGCTTGGCTTTTACTTGGGTGGCCTGAAGTAAGGAAAATTGTTAAACACCAGTTTTAAACACATCTTTATGTAGAACATATCATTATGTTATGATTCATTACAGCAGGAAACAAGAAAGTGGACATGGTGGTATCATTTTTTTTTAGATGGGAGATATCTGCCATTGCAGATTATTTATTGAATTTAAATTTTGTTGAACCATGCAAAGACTGTGGCTGGAGATTTCAACTTCAGTGGGTGCCTAATTAATAGGAATGTTTTAAATCTATTTTATTGAATTCCATAGAAAGGAAAATCAGGCCAGTGTCTAATGGCAGCCAATCAATATGGCACCTGTTTTATTCCCCTGCTGAAGTTGAAAGTTCCAGCTTATGTTTATCATACACATGGTAGCTTTGAATGAAGTGAACAACAAATATTTATACCAAAGTAAGAACACAATAAACTATTTACAGTTGCATAAAATAACAGTTATAGATCCCCGGTGTCCTAACCAATAGTTATCCCTCAATCAACATCACAAAAATTATCTGGTCATTATCATATTTCTATTTGTGGGAGTTTGCTGTGCATTACAACAGTGACTACACAATAAAAGTACTTCATTGGCTGTAAAGCATTTGAGGCGTCTAATAGTCATGAAAAACGCTATAGAAATGCAAGTCTTTCTTTTCATTTTAGATCAATTCCTGATAAAATAACAATATAGAGTAATTTGTTTATGATGATGTTTGGAACTGGCTTTGGTTCATCTAAGTTGTATTCCTCTTGCACTGTGGTTCAATAGCATTATCCAAAAATAGTGAAGTATTTTTAGCCTATGATTAGTGTCATCATGGAGTTTCCAAGCTGCACAGCTCACACAAGAATCTTGAGTCGCCTACTAGGGGTGCGTAGCTGAGTTAGTTTTCCATTGCCTCATGAATTTTATACTCGAAGTACCTTCTACTAGACTGGGGCTGCATTCAAAGCTAAAGATCCTCACCTACCCTTTATGATGTGGGGGGGGGGGGGTAGAGGGGGGGTGGAGGGGGGTCAGTAGGGGGAACTACCCACAGAGGTCAGACATAAGTACTGGCAATGGATATCAACCCAGTATTCAGTGCCAATTCTTCGGTCTCTGAAGTGGGCCTCAAATTCAATCATTCTGACTCAGAGGCAGGAATAATACTATGAAGCCAAATACTCACTGCATAGCAGAGTATAGACAGAGAAATAGAGGATAATGCATACAGTAACCTCGACCAGTGGGGTCATGTGAACTGCTTTGATGGTGCATAGGTTTTTAAATCTATTTATTCTGAAGATAGCTACTGTAATTATTGGTGTTATTTGCCACCACCTGAGTTATTATTATTGGATATTTTCCACATGTTTCTACTATCGTGATTAACTAGTATCAGACAGATGGAATGCTATATATTTATTTGAGTCACTATAACTGTTGCTCTCTTTACTGACTCACTCTTGCAATTTTCTCCTGCAGATAAAAGCAGCATTTTTTGTGGGACTATGTTCTGGCCAAAACCTTGCTTTAATCTTTTTTTATACTATACACTATGAGTATTACACATGTGTAATCATAAGTGTCATCTTAGCTCAGTTGGTAATATACTTGCCTATAAGTCAGATGGCCATTGGCTCGAGCCCCACAGAAGGACTTGATCTACATTGACAGTAACAGAAATGTACCTCACAATGGAGACAGATAGGGAAGTGGATGCTGGGCTATGTAAACAGCATGAAGGGCCATCAAAGGATTAGTTGAAAATATGAATCTTGAATAGATATTTAAAAGCAAAGGAGTAGACGGAGGTCCTATAATGTTCCAGATAAGAGACTGCTAGCTAAAATTAAAGCCGATGGAATGGCAGACAAATTAGGAGGAGCAGGAGATTGGTTAAATGGTTGAAAACAGAGAGTAAGGATAATGGTTATGTACTAGAATTGGAAGGAACTGTCTAATGGCGTCTGTGCTGGGGCCTCAAATATTTACTATATTTATTAATGACTTAGATAATACAATAGAGAGCCACATATCCAAGTTTGCCGATGACACAGGTACATGGTACAATATGTAATGTAGATGGGAGCATACAATTACAGTGAGACATTAATAGATTGAGTTGACAAAACTGTAACAGATGGATTCCAAATGAATTTCAACACATTGGGCATTTTATTCTCCCAGGAGTGGTGGCGGGCGAATAAACTGGCGGCCCGCACCCTTGGGCCGCGCACCTCCATGCTACCGTGATCTAGCACACTGTGGCTCACTTAAATACGCAGCGCGGGCCGCCGCCCCCCCCCCCCCCCACAAATCTTATGGTGGGGGCGGTCTCAGCAATGCTGTGAATGGCATCAGGTGCCTTTGTGCAGGCACTGACGCCGTTTTTAAAGGGCTGCTAGACCAGCACAGAAACTACAGAGTTGAACCCCGTACCCCGACCCCCACTACACTGATTCATACACCCACCATAACAATAAAAATAAATGGATGCCCCATTCCCCCCGCCACCAGCCCCCCCCCACCCCCCCCCAAAACAATTACATTGGAGATTTGGCCTCTCCATCTCACCATACTAAAGTGCAGAGGTCACCCCTTCTTCCCCACACACTAGAAGTGCAGTGTTGACCACCCCCACTTCACTAAAAATCCTAAGAATCCCCCCCTTCCCCACCTCAATGGCGCCAGCATTCCCTGGACAGGAAAGCAAAGGCTCCTGCGTGCCGTCGGTTGCACGGAAGATCCTGAACAGCCAGTGAATGGTATTTAAATGTATTCATTTCCTTTATTTAAATATTTAAAGTTGGGTCCCGTCACCAAGTGGCGGGGGGGTGGTTGCCATGGAGCCTTGCAGCCACCGAGAAGATCGGGCCTGGCAATCCCGGTGCCGTCTCTGTGGCGGGCCGCTATGATCTTCCGGTCCATCCCCACACAAAGCCTGCCATCGGGAGCTCAAGAAAATCCTGGCCAGTCAGTGTGAGGTCACCCATTTTGGACCATGGATAGATCTGAGTATTTATTTAAGTGGTGAAAAGTAAGGAACAGTGTAAGTCCAAAGAAATTCAGCTGTCCATGTAGACAGATCATTAAGATGTTGTGGTCAGCTACAAAAATAATCAAAAAAGCTAATGGAATGTTAGCCTTTATAATCTAAAAGGTTACAATATTAAGTGAAGGGAGCTTTTCTACTGCTATACAAAGCCCTGGTTATACCACATGGGGCTGAATTTTATTAGCGCGCCGCACATTGCGGCGACATGCTTTGAAGTCGGCGGCATGCCCGTGCGCATCAGCCACCACTGAGCCCTCCATTTAAATGGATGGGGTGGAACGTCTGCCCCCGATGAGGTAGAGGGGCCGATCGTTCCATCCCCAGCAGTGGTGTCCAGCGCCACTGCGCAGGCATCGGCACCATTTTTAACGGGCGTCAAGCCCTTAGAAGTAATTTTAATTTTTAAAGTGATATTGTGGTACATTGTGTGTAAAAATTGAAATAAATTCTGGAGGCCCTTTCCTACCAACACCCCTCCCCCCCACCAATGTTTGTTTTCGGGGCAATATCAATAAAATGAACTTTATTCCCAAACAGAAGTGTTTTTTCTGCTCAATCCCCCTCCCTCTCTGATAATTTTAGTCCTCCCCCCCCCACCCCCTCCCCACCAGTGTCTCACCTCGGAATTCCAAATGGAGTTCCCAAGGTACACGAGTTGCAGCTGGAAGCTGTAAAATCGGCTTGGGATGGCTGCCAGGACCAGGTAGGTTTACTTGCATCTTGTTTTAATTGATTTTAATATTTAGATGGAGCACCCGCCACCAGGCGGCATGGGGATAGGGGGTGGACTGCACCGAGGCCTTCTCGGTGTCGTGGGTCATGGTGGGCCTCTCCCGCAAGTATTTACGGGCCCCCCCTGCCACCACCCCTGATGTCAAGAGGCTGGTAAAATTCAGTCCCTGGAGTACTGTTCTGGAATTTATCAAGCCCATGACATTGGGCTCTGTGTCGGGTGGGAGGGGGTAGGGGTGGTGTCGTGCGGTGGAAGATGGTTGCAGCAGAGGCCTGCCATGGAGCTCGACACCTGGGAAGACCTGGCCCGATCCCCCTGGTGGTGGTGAGGCTCCATGGCGACCCTCCCACCACTGGGTGATGGGACCTCAATTTCAATGTTTAAATTAATGGGAAGAATAAATTTAAATGAACTTATCTTGAAGCTTCTGGGCCGGCCACAATCCTTGGTGGGGCGTCTGACACTCCAGTACCTTCAATTCCCCATCTGAGGAAAGCCAGCGTGACACTGGTGGGGAGGAGGAAGGAATTAACATTTCCAGTGCAGGTGTGGTGTCAAATAAATGTAATGAGTGTAGGGGATGGTGGGAAGGGGTGAACTTTAAACTTTGTGCAGCCTGTGGGGGGAAGATCAGATTTAAAAAGTAAGTGTTTTGGGGCAGGGAAGGGCAGATAGTTTAATGTAATTGTTATTGGGGGGTGGGAAAGGGGCGTTAGAATTTTATTTGATAAATTTTGGGGAGTGTATCTTTAAAAATTTAAATATGCTGGCAAGCCATCTCCCTTTAAAAATGGCGTCTGCACTCAGGCAGCTGAGCCATTGCTGGCGTCAGACAACCTACCCCTTTCACGTGATTAGCCGGGAGGGGTGCCCAGGCCATTTGAATGAGCTGCCGTGCGAGAGATTGCAGCGACTCTAAGGCATGCGGCCCACACATGTGGTCTGCCATTTCTTGAGCTCACCATCAAGAGCAATGGCGGGCTCTTAAAATGCAGCCCACTGTGTGCAGTTTTGGGCACTGCACCTTAGAGGGGATATAATGGCCTTGAAAGGAGTGCAGTGCAAATTCACCAGAATGTTATCAGGGCTGGAAGGGTTAAAATAATAGAGAGATTAATAAATTAAGCTTGTATTTCCTGGAAAATAGAAGGTCAAAGGGTGAATTGATGAAGGTTTTTAGGATTTTGAAGGGAATTGGTAAGCTAATAGAGGGAAGTTTTCTCCGCTGGGAGAGGAGCCTAGGTAAGAGGACAAAACCTTAAAATTAAACCCAGGACATTCAGGAGAAACGTTATGAAACACATCTTCACACATAGCATAGTAGAAGTGTGGAACTGTGCCCCACAGAAAACAATAGATACTAGCTTAATTAATAATTTTACTTCTGAGATCAGTAGGTTTTTTTGAGCCAAGGTGAGTGGATGGAGTTAGGATACAGATCAGCCATGATCCCATTGAATGGCAGAACAGTCTCGAAGGGCTCAATGGCATACTAGTGTTCCTATGTTCCTATGTTTCGGATAGGAGTTTCCGAGACTTAAGAAAGAGGCAGCTGAAAGTATTGACATCAATGGTGGAGCAAAGGGAGCAGGGAATGCGCAAAAGGATGGAGTCACAGGACCTACAGGTGTGGGAAGTGATATACTGCTGGACAGGCTGCAGACAAAGTGAATGAAAGTTGTGGAAGAATTAGAGGACAAGGATAGTGATTTTAAATTGTTTGAAGGACAGGAAGAAAGTGTAGGTCAGTAAGGATGTGATAATAGCAAGCAGGATTCAGCATAGAATAGAATACAGATTTGGACAAATTGATGTTTATGGAGAATGTCCATTCTGAGGTTGACAAAGAGCATTGGAATAATCAGGTCTAAAGATTAGAAATGTGTGGATAGGGATTTCAGGGGAAGGTGGCACTGATATCTGGCAGACCCAGGAGATGATGCAGAAGTGAAAATAAGCAGTCAGGGTGATAAACAGGTTGTGGGATTTGAAGCTTAGCTTCAGACGAATGTGACAGCCAGAATTTGCACAGTTTGACTCAGCTGACCAAATGGACAGAAATGGAGATGGAGACAGTGCTCAGGGAGAGCAGTTTGTGGTGGGGTTGATAACAATGGTATTATTTTTTTTCCTGATATTCGCTCCAGGGAAGTTGTGAGTCATCCATACTTGAGTTTTGTATGCTTTCCCTGCTTCCATGTGTATATATTCATCTATTTGTGCATCTGGTATTTATTCATTAAATTTATGAAATTGGTCTGACTTCAAAAGAATTGAATGGTTAAAATAAAACTCTAAGCATTACTGGAAACAGTACTGGAGTTCTTCCAAAATTCAAGCGTGTTCAGGAGTACTCCATTCCATTTTCTGTGCTCAGGTTATATTTACGTATATCAAATTGCAAATCAAACTGTTATGTCAATACCAAGACTAATATAAGATGAAAAAAATGGAAACCCCCATTCAGAGATAAAACTTTCGCCAGCATTTATCCGAAACGTATTTTAAATCCAGAGATGTCCTTTCAAAGGGTAATTGATCCATGTACTTATGTTTTATATTGCACTTATTACAATTTTCAGATCATCTGTGTGTCATATTTCTATTTAATTGTAAATAACTAATTATTCAGCAAAAACACTGTTGTGTTTGATATCTGCTGCAAATAAGAGTGTGTGGTATAACATTAGACTACAGCAAATCCAGTGAGCAGATTATTGTAAGTAGGGTGATTGTTGGTTGTCCTTTCTTGTAATTCAGCAAGGGCATACAACCAAAAATGTTTCTACCTCATAACAGATAATATGGCCTGGAAATTCGAAGATGCTGATCCCATTTTACAGGTGTAAAACTGGCACAATTGCATCCACTATGGCAACCAGTGCTTGTGTATGCATTCTGAGCCAAAAGTATGCTGCTCATCATATTGGTATAAGCATCCAAAGAGGTGTCAAGAGCCTTTACATACACAAAAAGGGTATGTTTCATGCCCCCTTTATCAAATTGGTTTTCCTTGAATTCAGTCGGTGCCAGGCTAGCGGCATTCAGAAAATTGAGGTACACATATGACCTAAACATTAGTCCATAAAGGGACCACTACTGGCCACCACCAAAAAGGTAAGTTTTATGAAATGTACATACCTGAATGTGGAGTTGGGGTGAGCAGTTCCTCCAACTACACTGCAGCTCGGACGACCATTGCCTGCTCCTGCATGGCCCCCTCCCAATCGCCCCTTCCCTTTCCCAGTCAAATCCTGCCTCTCCTGAATGACCCCTTCCTCCCTCCTAATCACTTCCCCCTCTCCCAGGAGCTACCTGAGAGCCACTGCCAACAATGCAGCAGCCCAAAACTGCAATCCTCTTCGCCACTGAACTGCCTGAGGATGCCCAGCCGACATCCGTAGCATGCTGATCTCATGTAAATGAGACCTGAGGTGCAATATTAAATTTACCTTAAGCCTGCCTGTTTCGGTGCAAGGACTGTTCATAGAAGTTTCTGTTTATGGAAGATATCGAGAAACTATTGAGAGAAAAAAAAACACTTGCAAAAAACTCAAAATGTTAACCTTAAGGGCCAAATATTGCTTCACATACAGAAGCCTGGCGCAGCTATAATTATGTCCCCCATACCACCTGTTGCTCCCTGCATGGCACATGCATTCTGCCATTATAGGGCGCACATAGATGCATCCCCTGCATGCACTGGAAGGCTTTGATAGGGCGCTATCCTGACATCACACAGCCCAACTGGCTGATGTGAAGCCAGGATTCCAAATTTTGGGCAAAGAATGTCCAGGCAGCATCTGCGTTGTTTTCTCAAGGGGGAAAAAAAAAGCATGAAGCTGCAGAATGGACCCAGCAGTGGCGTTATTTAAAGGGCCAGGCAACAGATTACAGGTAAAGTGATTTTTAAGAACTTTTTCTATTGCAAAATGTCTGGAAGTATTCTGGAGTGTTTTTGGATGTTTTGTGATGAGTTCCTGGATTTTCCATGGAGTACTGCTGCATCATCACAGGATAGAGGGAGGGCAGGGAATGGCAGAGAAGTAGGTGACTTCTGCACGCAAAGGATTGAATTAATTTAGTGATCCCATCGCAGGTCCCGACGGCAGACCTCGAAGTGGGTGCCGTCGCAGCCTGTGACGAGTGCAGCCAGTCAACCGCAATTATGTGACAGGCGGCCACTTATCATAATGGAGGAGCAGGGCCCATCCAATTTTGTGATGGGGGCGGTCTCCGAGGTGCTGATTGCGGTATCAGATATCTCCGGAGCAAGTGCTGGCACCATATTTAAAGCACTGCCAGCCCTGCTTGCATTGCTGCCTTTGAGAGATTTACTGATTCTGGACTGCTGCTGGACCCAGTGTTGTAACACGTGGACTCGCACCACTCCCATCCCCCACCCCCCCAACACCTGTAGAAGGACAGTGCACTATGGCAGTGGCAAGACACTGGGTGGCCCAGTGGTTCAGCGATGCCTCCCAGGAAAATCTCCTCCAAGTTGAAAGGGAAAGGCAGAAGGAGCTCTTCCCCAGGTCCTCCCACCTGACCAAGCAATCCTGATTGGCGATCGCAGAGGAGGTCAGCAGCTATGGGATCACCCCCCCTGAACATGGGTGCAGTGCAGAAAGAGAGTCAACAACCTCCTTCATTCTGCCAAAGTGAGCACTTCATACATCTCTCCTCTTTGGGGCTTTCCTGTAGCTATGTGGGAGGCAGTGCAAAATGGGGAGGAAGTCACCACAAAGGCACTGGCAAAGAGGGTTAGGGATTACTACATCTTGCCAGATGCCTGGCAGCATCTCAACCACAGACCACCTTCTTTCACAACTCACCCCCATTACATCCCCTGAGTGCAGACGTGGGGAAAGCCATGTAGGAAACCCCAGCAGTGGATGAGGGGCTGCCACTAGTAGAACTGTTCTCTCACTCTTCCTGCGAGCTCTTACCATCTCCCTCTTTCCACTTGTAGGACAAGCCGGACCATTACAACGGAGAGACCTCAAGGACTTACGGATATACGGCCTCTGTCAAAGGCTGAGGAGGAGGCACTGGAGCGAGTGGGGACCCATGTCAGCCACTCAATACCATGCAAGAGAGTGAGAATTGTCTTCATTTGACATCCACCACACTTCTAGAGATCCATATCATGCATGGTTGGCATGACAAGATCTGCACTGCCTAATCTGCACATGTTTGCATTCTCTCATGCATGTTGACGTCCGCAGGAGGCTCCAACTGAAAGATGATAGCAGTCAATCTCTAAGCAGGAGCAGTCAGAGGATACACTGTGACATGGCTCTCCTGCACCTTCCACCAGAACAGATACATTTACCTCTGTGGCTTTCCACTCAGCCTTAGAATCAGGGTCACAAGCCGGTGAGAGCACATGCACCCGAGCAACTGGCTGAGGCTGAGACAGCTGAGGCCTCTGACAGTTTGAGGACTGTGGGTGACCAGGCCCATGTTGAGCCCCAGGCTCATGATGAGCTTTGGTGTTGACAGCACAGGGCATGCTGGAGTTGCAGAGAGAGGTAAGGCAACATCTGGTGGAGATGCCAGAGGACTTACGCAGCAAGACCAGACAACGAAGGAGTCCATCTATGGCATGACTGCTGCTATGTCTCAGGCATGCGAGCACATGACTTCCTCCATCGAGAATTTGGCTACCCTCATGGAGAGCCAGATCCCACAAATGCACGTTGTCCTGAAACCACTGCCTTGGCCATGAGCTTGAAGCAACATTGGCAAGGTGAGAGAAGGATGATGTCCCTGTATTCCTCACCAGGTCCTTGACCTTCACTGGTGAGCAGGGAGGTTCAAGTGAGCCTTGAAAGGGAGAAGGACAGGCTGACCTCCACAGCTGAGGCTCCGCTCAGGGCAGAGAATCCTCACTCTCTCACGTGATATTGAGTTGCTGCCCTGAGTCCCTGCTAGCTCTAGTGCCTCTTCCTCAGCCGATGACAGAGGCTGTATACTAGGAATTCCTCCAGAAGTCTGTTGTAATGGTCCTGCTTGCCCTGCAAGTGGAAAGAGGGAGATAGTAAGAGCTCGCAGGAAGAGCGAGAGAACAGTTCTACTGGTGGCAGCCCCTCATCCACTGCCGGCAGCCCCTCATCCACTGCCGGGGTTTCCTACATGACTTCCCCACATCCAGACTCAGGGGATGTAATGGGGTTGAGCTGTGAAAGAAGGTGGTCTGAATGTGGACAGTGGCTCCTCAGCCCCTCTGCTCGTGAGCCCAGCTCCAATAACCGTGACAACTGAGGAGAGTCCTGCAACTATGCTGGAAACCTTCAGACAACCGGGGCCCTTGAGGCCTCAGACAACCAGAGAACATCAGCTGAAGTCATCACAGGCCAAGGGACAGCCTGATAAGCAGTCTGCCTTCAGCCCAACTGCTAGAGCAGGGATCACACCTCATAGAAGCACTTGAAAATGCATTAAGAAAGGCACCTAGTGTTTGACATTTGCTATTTGTTCTGTATTATAAATTTATATTGTTATTAAGGTTCACATTAATTGTTGTAAAATGCTTATTCTTTCATGCCTTAATTGCACGAGGCTGCCTTCATCCTTTCTCCCTCATTGGGCTGTCAGTGTAGGCACAACCCTCCTTCAGTAAGCATCTCGGATGTGCCAGAGTGTATGGTTATGATGGATGCTAGGCACGGAATCCAGATAGAAAGGAGGCGACAGACTGAATCCATTGAGGTGAGTCTTTGTTGACTGCACTTTTGGAGGCCATCATGGTGGCTGAAAGCAGGTAAGTATGCGATTGTCTCTTGTCTCCTTGGCCCGTTACTCAATGTGCCTGCCTTCCGGTGCAAGGAATTTAAGATCCAGTGCTGCCTGCTCATTAGCCTCCTCGTGGGTTGAGGACCCGCTGTCAATCATGTCCTCTTAAGGCAAGGTCTCCCTGCTCTGCAGTGTCAGATTGTGCAGAGCACAACAGACCACCATGAAACGCGAGACCCTCGCTGGGACATACTGCAGGGCTCCACCGGATCGATTGAGGCACCAGAATCTCATCTTCAGCAGCCCAATGGCCTGCTCGATGATCACTTGGGTGAGCTGTGACAGGTGTTGTATATCTCCTCTGCTGCAGTGCGAGAATTCCTCACAAGCGTGAGTAGCCATTTCTTCATTGGGTAGCCCTTGTCCCTGAGAATCCATCCCAGAAGGTGAACGGGGCGGGCCTGAAAAGTTGTGGAAGCTGGAACTGTCTATGTAGGCATTGTGGCTGCTGCCCAGGAAGCTGGCACACACCTGAAGAAATGTTTACAGAGGTCGCAGACCAGTTGAATGTTAATGGAATGTTGATGAAGACAGCTGGCTGCTCCATGGGAGCTTTGATGGCCACATGCGTGCAATCTATCACACCTTGCACCTGGGGGAATGCAGCAGTCATACCAAACCCAATGGCCCATTCTGCCTGACTGTCAGGATCGGTCCGGTAGCGCACTTAGTCGCCAGCCCTCTTGAACAGGGCATTGGTCATCTCCTTGATGCAGTGGTGGGCTGCTGCCTGGGAGACCCCACACATGTCCCTGGTGCATCCCTGGAAAGATCCAGACGTATCAAAGTTAAGTGCCACTGTGATCTTCAAGACCACAGGCATAGGGTGACCCCTGCCATTTAATTATTTTCAAGACCCCATTAAATCACAATCAATTGCATGCTAATGTTTAGTTTGTTTTAGTTTAGTTTAGTTCAGAGATACAGCACTGAAACAGGCCCTTCGGCCCACTGAGTCTGTGCCGACCATCAACCACCCATTTATACTAATCCTACATTAATCCCATGTCCCTACCACATCCCCACCTGTCCCTATATTTCCCTAGCTCCTACCTATACTAGGGGCAATTTATAATGGCCAATTAACCTATCAACCTGCAAGTCTTTGGCATGTGGGAGGAAACCAGAGCACCCGGAGGAAACCCATGCAGACACAGGGAGAACTTGCAAACTCCACACAGGCAGTACCCAGAATTGAACCCGGGTCGCTGGAGCTGTGAGGCTGCGGTGCTAACCACTGCGCCACTGTGCCGCCCGTTGCGCCATTGTGCCGCCCGTATTGTATTATCACTATTTGTTCAGTAATTCCCAAATGGCAGTCCCAGTGTGTCGGGATGGTGACGGCACCATGGAGCATTCCTGCCACTGACTAAATCCAGAACTGATTTCACAACGCCAGGTTTCTGGGTGGTTACATCGGATGCTATTCTCTGGCACTCCACGCCTCCATTCCCACTCTAAATAGCCTCACAAAACTTGACCCAGAGGCTGCAAAAGGTAGGGGGAGGTGGGAGGGGTGCAGCTGTGACAGAACCTCTGGGTCTGCAACACAATTGGGGGTTGGAGCATCGGCAGGTCGGAGAGGGCAAACTCTGCACCATCCACCCTGCCAAGTTGGAGCAGGACTCCTCCATGCTCCCTGACAGTGACAGCAGGTTGTATGGCAGGCCAGCCAATGTGCACAGCATCCCAGTGTGCATTCCCATTCAGCACTTTCCTTTGTGCCACCCCATCGAGATCTTTATCTGAGTCCTCTGCTGCCATACTAGTCTACCACCTTGACCTCCAGGGAGCTGGCAAGCAAACCATCCTTTACACCTAGCTTGGCTGCAGCTCACTCATGCCCGGATAACTCACCACATGCTAATCCCAACTCTGTAATAATCTCCAATGTAAATGCTGTGACAGTAGTTGAGCTGGTGGCGTGGAGTGCCATATCAAGTGACAGGGCCTCTTCATTAGTGCTGTGCTGTTGTTCGATTTCCTTCTCCTGGGCCTGGCTGGGCAAGCAGCAGTTCTTGGGTGTCTGAAATCAGGAACCCAGAATGGCCAGGTTGATGTGACGGAAAGGGAATGGGGTGGGAAGCAAGACGACTGTGGTGACAGCATCTGCAGCTTGCTCATCATGCCAATCAGCAGGATGAGGGTGAGCTGGGAAGTTGAGAAGGGGCATAAGGCAGGAACATACCTGCCATAGCTGAATATTTGGAAATATGTGGAGGCAGTGAGAGGTGGGAGTGAGGTTGACAGCATTGGTAAGAGTGTTTGAGAGTGAGGTGGAGTATCTGGATGTAAGGCATGAGTCCTACGTGCCTTGGACTGCTGGTGGGTGAGTGATGGGCTTGTGGTGCATTGAGCAGTGTGAGAGGCACGTGTTGTAGTAGGTTGGGGATGTCATGTGAGGATGCATTCACTAACCTTGACTACCTGCATGTGGCTATTAGACTTCTTGTGGAACTGCTGCCAGGTCCTCAGGTCCAGTCTACAGGAGCTGACCTTGCTGGCCTCCTGCTCCCACTCCCTTCTTTGAGTTCTCCTTAAAGGTCTCCTGGCCCCTCACAGACCCATGGCTTCTCCCCTCCTTCCCACCTGCATCACTGTGACTGCCGAAGAATCACCATGGATTCTCTGTCTACCCTGATGTTCACTTTGCAAGCATTTACATTGCAGCAATATTTTTGTGCAGCTTATCTTTAAGATACAGCCTGCCTTTAAGATGAGCAGCCTGGTTCCACCGCCTGATCTGAAAACAATGCTGCTGGGCCCTGCTTCTGTGCGCAGACGGTCGCAGGCAACATTCAAGAGCAGAAAGCAGCATGTGAGCTGTTTGGACTAATGCCACAATCTTTCAGATGTGTTGAGTACACAAAGTTTGCATATTGCCACCTTGATCTGAATGGGCGCGGGCAGGCTGTGAATTGTCATCCCTGCACCCAAAATATTTTGCTAACCAATTCTTAGCCCATAGAGACTGAAAGGCATTGGAATATTGAAATTGAAGAGGTGCCAGAACTAATAACATATAACAGATAATCAAATGTTCTATAATTTGCACAATATGTGTCCATATTGATTGTACACAAATGCAAATAATGATAAAATAGTACCTAAACGGTTAAGTGTATTATGTACAAATAATGTCCGATCACTTCTCTTCACAGAGTAAGGGAAACCCACAGCAACAGTAATTATTATTATTAAGAAGCATGCACGTAGTAATAACCTGAGCACTGATGGGGAAGAGGCAATAATTGTATTGACTTAATGGGGGTGGTGTGTGCTAGCTGGTACAAGGCAAAACCAGCATGTTGTCTGCTGCTACCAAGTTGCGTGGGGATTTAGATATCCGTGGGTCAGCCTTCAGCTGCAGACTAATATAGAAAAAACACAGTATTGAGGAATACCATAATGATGGAATCCAGTGTTCAGATATATGCTAACATTTTTCACATAAGTAAAATTATGTGAAGCATTAGTTATCTATATTGCAGTCCATTATTCGGCATGTAGCAGCATCAGCTATAACTGCAATGAGACCTTGTGATGTTGGTCATAAGTACAGTGGTGTTATGAGTATTTCCACTACAAGTTTGGGACACAAGATTCATTCATAGTTTGCTTCAATCTACTAAGAAATGGTTACAGGCAACCATAAGGACAACATTCCAAGATTTATAGATGCCCACTTTTCTATGCTCAGAAATCAATAGGTGTTCGGAAGAAATGCCCTCCAAAAGGACTAGGCATAGAGTATCACAGGAGCATCCAGTTGGCATGTAGGAACACAGGGCCGAATTTTATTCAGGTGATGGCGTTCCCGGCAGCAGGCTGGGAGGCGGAGCCTCAACCCTCTGTTGGATCCCAGGTGCTATTTAACGGCAGGCAGGCAATTAAGGGATGTGCTTCCGCCTCCGGAGCTGCCGCCAATCAGAAGGCCGGGAGTTCTGCAGTTCCGGCAGTGCCACCATGAGCAGTGGCCACTGCTGATACTGCAGGAGACCCTACAGAAGAGCAGAGTGATGAAGACCCCGGGAGAGGTAAGTGGGTTCGGGGTCACTGGGTCCATTCAGGTAGAACCCAGCGACAGGGTTGGGGGGTTCTTACTGGGGGGGCAGCCATCACCACCAGGGATGCCCTCCAAAGGCCCTGGATTGCCCCCAAAGGAGGGACCCCACTTGACCACGCTAGGAGGCTGCCAGGTTTTACCTGGTGGCGTCTCCACATGGTGGCTGGTCCCTCCGCCTCCATTAAATTGAGTTGGAGGTGGGAAGAGTCACTTAAGTGGCCACTTAGGGGTCTCAATTGGCCTGTAGTAGGAAAGCCGTCCTCGGCCTTCTCCGCCCCGCACTAAATTCAAAGGCATCAGGAAGGCGACGGGCACTCCACCCCCTGTATTTCCACACAATTTTATGGGCCCCCCCCCCCCCCCGCCTCTGTTCCCATCCCAGGGGCGCTCATAAAATTCAGCCCATGGAAAAAGGAGCAGACCATTCAGCTCCTCAAGCCTGTTCTGCAATTCAATTAAATAATAGCAGCATTAAGCCATTTGAAATAAATCTCCAATCAAGTATCACTAAGCTACTGATTTAGAAAGTAAATGTTCTGAATTATATATTTTTCTTTCTTCAGTAAAGCACTTCATTTATTGTCAAGTTGCTTTATATCATTTTGAGCTCAATTACACTTTCAGCAGTGGAGCAACTAATAATTTCATGCAGTGTGTTAAACTCTCCCATTGTGGAGTCTTCTATGTGACATGTATTTCAAATATGTTTAACATATACATACTTGATCCAAATTAGTCAGTAAATATAAGCATTAAAATACCAGAAAAGTGAATTTATGTAGAGATAATTATATGTATATAGTTATATCTTTTTGGTCATATAATGAATGCTGTTTAATATAAACATGTAAAGTGACATTTGGTGGTTTCTGTCTGTAACAAGTCTGAACAAAATGCTTCATCTTATCAGCTGGCTTTTACAATGATCTTATAAAGAATGCTTGAGTGTTAAATTTTGTGTTTCCGGTTTCAACTTTTACAACTGAAAACTAAATCTGAGTAATCTAACATTAATAATCCCCTGTGCTTCTATGAAAATCAATATTTATTTTGTATATTTTGGGCCAGGCTTAACTAGAATTTCCCAAAAATTGAATTAGCATTAGTGATAGTCATCTGCTATCCTGGTGTCCAGTACTTTTAGTATTAACTGCATTATCAATTCATTGAGTTCATGTAAAAACTGTATGAAAGAATCAAGCCCTGGCTATTAACATTTTGATTATATTTTGAATGAAGTTATTTAACTGATAAATATTTAAA
The DNA here is from genome assembly GCF_036365525.1 of Heterodontus francisci. Lineage (NCBI taxonomy): Eukaryota > Metazoa > Chordata > Chondrichthyes > Heterodontiformes > Heterodontidae > Heterodontus > Heterodontus francisci. The sequence goes on from NC_090377.1 coordinate 48,478,417, forward strand.
CTAATTAAATACCATTTCTTATCTATACAATCTTGAAAGTTTGCATTGATTTAATAAAAGATATCCGACTAATTATTTTACCCCAACCTATTGTGGTTAGGTTTTAATTGATTGTTGTCATTGTCCCAGAGAGATTCACTGTGGTTGTAGTAAACAAAATGAGTAGGGGGACCAATACTCAAATATTGACTGCAAATGAAGGCTATTGTCAGCATTGCAACCAATTATAGCTAGACCTGCATTCAATATTTGTTTTATTACAATAAAATGAATTTTTAAGCATTTCACCAGTTTTAGATCTATGCTTTGTGACATAGGAAATAGTATGTTAAATAGGGGTACGTGATTTGTTTGGGATTAGTGACTGAGTACAGTGCAATTTTAATTCAGCCAAGCCCATCAAATGCAAATCAATCTAAACTCAATAAAAAGATTACATTGACCGTGAAATTGGACTCAGTGGTGCCAACGTTACGGAAGGTCCGAATTCACAAAATGGTATGTGCAGCACTTCCGGCCACTTCTGGTGTGGCCCGCGCAGTGCCCCATGTTGGGAACTGCAGTAGTGGAGGCATGCCATGCATGCATCAGAAGCATCAGAAGTGTGCTGTTCTGGCTGATTGGACACATTGTTTTGAAACTTGGACCAAGCAGGTACATTGAATGCCTGTGCCAAACACTCCCAGCTGAACATACGTTCAGCTGCATAAGGGACCCCCACTAATATTATTTAAAGGGCCAGCCATCCAACATGCAGGTGGGGTGCTTTTGCTTACTTCTGCTATTGGAAAATTTTTGTAAGTACTGTGTGGTGTCTTGGGAGGTGCTGGGGTGAGTTGGTGCATCCATACAGGGAGGGCAAAGGATTTGATCACTTGTCCACACCAAGTCTGCACCAGGAAGGGGGCTGTAGTTGCAATGCCTCTGGGTCTCCAACATAACAGGCAAATAGAGCAGAAGCTGCAGAGAGGGGAAGCTCTGCGCAAAGGGAGGAGGAGGGATCTCCACAGAAGGTCCTACTCCACACAGATTTTCAGGAAACGCATCTCCTGCCTCCACCTCACCCAAGAGCAGTGCCTGAGGCACCTGATATTTACCAAGGTGATGGTGACAAAACTGTGCCACCTCCTTCAACAGGACCTGTAGCCTTGCACTAGGGAAAGAACGTGCTGCCAGTAGCCTTCAAGGCCACCATTGCTTTAAACTAGTACATGATCAGATCATTCCAGGGAGGAGCAGGCGACATTGTGAACATCCCCCAGAACTCCATCCATCGCTATATCAGAGAGGTGATAGAGGCCCCATATGCGAAGAAGGGCGATTTCATCATTTTCTCTCTAAGCAGAGAGAGACAGGTTGAGCAAGCACATGGTTTTGCCAGAATAATTGGATTCCCAATGGTTCAGGGATCCATTGACTGCATAGACGTGGCTCTGTGGGCCCCACATATCAACAGGGAGAGATACAGGAATCACAAATGTTAACACTCCATTAATATGAAGTTACTGTGTCAGCATTCACAAATCGTTATGTTGGTGAATGCCTGCAATTCTGGCAGCAGCCACAATGCCTTCATCCTGAATCAATCTGCCATTCCCCACCGGTTCAGGCCACCAAGGTGAACCAGAGGGAGACAAGAGATACCCCTCTACACCTGACTGATAACCCGCCCCCTGCCACCTGACCACTCGAGGACAACAGGGGTACAACAAAAGCCATGATGCCACCAGAAACATTGTGGTGCAGACCATCGGCATGCTTATGCAATGCTTCCAATGTCTGGACTGTTTGTTGGGTGCTCTACAGTACTCTCTGGAGGGTGTATCAAAGTTCATGGTGGTCTGCAGTGGCCTCCACAACATTGCTATCATGAGTGCACCTGAAACCTGAAATGAGGCATCCTGAAACTGCCTCATGGGGAGGAGATAAAGGAAGAGGAGATAAAGGAAGAGGAGATAAAGGAGGAGGCATCTGGGACCCTATCGCTGTCCAGAGGTGACTACACATACATTACTTTCTTTAGGAGATAATCCCTTCAACAACATGGCTACACTATTCCCCACTTTCCAATCCATCTGAGCCGCGTTGTCACGTCATCCTCATGGTCAAGATCCTACAATAAAAGACACCAAAAAAACCTTTCCATCGTATCTTTATCCAAAAACACATCTAATTGAGCGAACAGAAATAAACTATTCACCCTTGTGCGTTCCTTTTATGGATGCCTTTGCCTGGCCCAGTTCTCCTAAGCAGTACTAGCCAAGTGGCTACAGCATGGCTGGCAGAAGGCTGCTGACTTTCACTGGGGGAGACTGCAGATGACCTTGCAGGATGTCTCAAGCCTCTGAGCCTTGAGGATCTGGCTTCAGACTGAAGCACCTCGACATGGGCACTCTAGGCTGGCTGGATAAGAGGCAACAGCAAGAGGCAGTGGCAGTGGTGGGAACATGAATGCCTCCGTCTTGAGAGAGGACCGCAGGTCTGTGCTCCACAACTCAAGGTCACTCCCCTAGGTACTGCCAACACAATCCTAGGAATCTTTGGATTGTGGATTGCTGAACTGCTGCGAGGGCCTACATGCCCTTTCAAATACTGAGATCCGCAGCTATGATGGTAGCAATCTGAGCCTGCATAGCAGCAAGAGCTTCTGAGCTTCTACTGCAGCACTGAGATGTTGCGTGGGTTCCACCTGTGCTCCAGTGGAATCTGAGACAGCAACCACCAGATGCTGCATCACCACTGTCGTGGAGTTGGCCACTTCTTCCACTGTGGAAAGGATGGGCTCCAAGCTCTGTGCAATGCCTTGTGCCATATTGGAGTCGAACTCCTCCTGCTCTTGACAGAGACGAGGCTAGCTGGCAGGCTTGTCCATACACGAAGCATCTTGGGGTGTGCACGCTCATCAAGATTCCTTGTATGCCACCCCTTTGAGGTCCTCGAGGTATCATGGGAAATGAGGAAATGGCAGAGGCATTGAACACATTTTTTGTGTCTGTCTTCACAGTAGAAGACCACAAGTTCCATACCAGAAATAGGCAGTAATCTAGGGGCTAAAAAGTGAGGAAATTAATCATATCAGCAGAGAAAAAGTATTGGAGAAACTTAAGGGACTAAAATTTGACAAATCTCCAGGACCTGATGGCCTACAACCTAAGGTTCTAAAAGAGATAGCTGCAGAGATAGTAGATGCGCTAGCTATGATTTTCCAAAGTTCCTTAGATTCGGGAATGGTCCCATCAGATTGGAGGTTAGCAAATGTTACACTGCTTTTCAAGAAAGGAGGGAGAGAGAAAACAGCACCACAGGCCAGTTAGCCTGACATCAGTCATTGGGAAAATGTTTGAATCTATTATTAAGGAAGTCTTAACAATGCACTTAGAAAAGCACAGTATGATTAGAACAAGTCAACATGGTTTTACTAAAAGGAAATCCTGTTCGACAAATGTATTCGTTTTTTGAGGGTGTAACTAGCAGGGTAGATAAAAGGGAATCAGTAGATATAGTATACCTAGATTTCCAAAAGGCATTCAATAAGGTGTCACACAAAAGATTAATATACAGGATAAGGGCTCATGGAGTTGGGGGTAATATATTAGCATGGATAGATGATTGGTTAACGGACAGGAAGCAACGAGTGGGCATAAACAGTGCATTTTCAAGTTGGCAGGCAGTAAATAGTGGTGTGCCACAAGGATCAGAGCTGAGGCCTCAGCTATTTACAATCTATATTAATGACTTACATGAAGAGACAGGGAGTAATGTATCTCAGTTTGCTGATGATACAAAGGTAGGTGGAAAGGTAAGCTATAGGAAGGACACAGAGACTCTGTAAAGAGATATAGACAGGTCAAGTGAGTGGGCAACAAGATGGCAGCTGGAGGATAATGTAGGGAATTGTGAAGTTATTCACTTTGGTCATAAGAATAGAAAAACAGAATATTTTTGAAAAGGTGTGAAACTTGTAAATGTCGATGTTCAAAGAGATTTGGGTGTGCTTGTACAAAGAATGCAAAAAGTTAACATGCAGACACAGCAAGCAATTAGGAAGGCAAATGGCATGTTGGCTTTTATTACAAGGGGATTGGAGTACAGGAATGAGGAAGTATTGCTACAATTGTACAGGGTTTTGCTGAGACCACATCTGGAGTACTGTGTGCAGTTTTGGTCTCCACATGTAAGAAGGGATATACTTGCAGTGGAGCCGAAACAACAAAGGTTCACTAGATTGGTCCCTGGGATGAGGAGGTTGTCCTATGATGAGAGACTGAATAAATTGGGCCTGTATTCTCTGGAGTTTAGAAGAATGAGAGGGGATCTCATTGAAACATATAAGATTCTAAAGGGACTGGATAGGGTGGATGCTGAGAGATTATTTCCACTGGTTGAGGAATCTAGAACACAGGCGCACAGTCTCAGGATAAGGAGCCAATCGTTTAGGACTGAGATGAGGAGAAATAACTTCACTCAAAGGGTCGTGAATCTGTGGAATTCTCTTCCCCAGAGGGTTGTGGATGCTCCATCGTTGAATATATTTAAGGCTGAAATAGACAGATGTTTGGTCTCTCAGGGAATCAAGGCAAGCAGCGGGAAAGTGGAGTTAAATACTAAGATCAGCCATGATCGTTTTGAATGGTGGGGCAGGCTTGATGGGCCATATGATCTACTCCTGTTCCTATTTCTTGTGTTCTTGTGTTCTTATCCTCATCTGAGTCCCGTGTAGCCGAACTCATGTGTGACCTCCCTTCTGGTGAGCTGGCACTCAAGCTTTCCTGTCCCTCTAGTCTGGCTGCAACCTACTCATGCCCGGTGACATTCCACATGATGATTCTGATTCTACCCTGTTGTTCTAATGGTTGCTCAGTGCCAGTATCTGAGCTGGTGGCTGCAGGTGTCAGATCAACTAATAGTGCTTCTTCATCAGTGGTGTGGCATTGCTATCGCCCTTCCTCCTGAGGCTGCTGTGACTGGGCAGGTGGCGGTTCTTGGGTGTCTGAAGGCAGAAAATCAGAAAGGGAAGAGTAGTGTGAGGGAATTGGCATCAGCAGCTTGCACTTCATGCCAGGTAGCAGGATGAGGTTGGAATGGGAGTTGAAAAGGGCCATAATGAAGGAATATGTCATCATAGTCAATGTTCTCAGTGGTGTTAGATGTAACAGGCGCTGTCACTACCAGCACCATGATGCGGAGCACCATCTCCTCCATAGTGCTTAGGCGACAGGCATGTCCATCCCCAGTAGGTTTTGCTCTGCTCCCTTTGATTGTGCCACCTTCCCCTGCAAGCAATCGAGAGAGAGAGAAGAATGTCAGGAATTGTGCTACTCTGTTTGGTTGATATTCCTGCTGCAGTTGAATAGTTGGGGGTATGTGGAGGCTGTGCGAGGTGGGTGTGAGGATTGCATCATTAGAAGGTGTGTGATAGTGAGGTGGAGCATCTGAATGCTCGACCTATGCTCTGACTGCTGGAAATGTTGATGGGTGAGTGTTGGGGGAGTGGTACATTGAGCAGCATGAGAAGTTCATGTGGTGGATATGACTTGTCCTTTGTGAATACATTCACTGACCTTGACCATCCATGTGAGGTCATTAAACGGCTTCAGCTGAATTTTACTAGCCCTCTAGGGACAGGCTGGGAGGTGGGGGGCGTGGCGGTGTCGTAAAATGACACGGGAAGGCAGGGCGGAGTGCCCGTTGCCTTCCCATTGCCGTAGAATTTTATCAACGGTAGGGAAGGTGGAGGATAGCCTTCCTGCTCAGAGGCCAATTGAAGCTCTTGAGTGGCCAATTAAGGGCCACCTGTGGGCCTCCTTCTCACCACTGCTGACATTTTGCCAGTGGCTGGTGGTGCCCTCCTGTCACTTGGGAACAACATACAGTAAAACCGGGCGGCCTCCCTGTGGGCTCCGGCGGGTGGGAATGGCCCTTCCTGATTGGGCACTCTGTGGCCCATAGAAATACCAACCCACCCCCTGCCTTCACCAAGCCTCCACCCCACCCCTTGACGGGGCCAGCCTGATTGGCCCCGATGACCCCTGACCCCATTACCTTGTGGGGAGGTCAATGTCCAGTTTGAATAGCTTCAGTCCCAGTAGTGGCCACCACTCCCAGTGGTGCTGCTGACCGAAGAGCTACCGGCCCTCCAACTGGCCAGCAGTTCTTGGAGGCGAGCTCCTATCTTTTAAAGGGACGGGAGCCCCAGTACCAGGCAGTTAATTGCCTGTGTGCCACAAAATGTGGCCAGTGGTCACCCAAACAGCTAAGGCGGGGTTCCCCCGACTTTTTGGCCCAGTATTGGGACCCCGGCCATGCAGACAAAATTCAGTCCCAGACTCTGGAGATTGACCTCCCTGGCCACCTGCTCCCAATGCCATTAGAAGGAGTTCCTTGAGGGTGTCCTGGCCCCTCCGAAAGATGGCCTCCAAAAGTGCTAGGCCTCCTGTTGACCTCCATTACTGAAGCCTCCAGCGCTGCATTAGTTAACATAAGAGTCCTCTCTCTTCCCTGGTGCTTCATTCTTGTGGTTTCCACGCACTCAATTCCACTTCAGACAGTCAGCAGTCACTTTGTTGTAATGGGTGGAGCTCCTCTTTAAGAGGGACAAACGGCCTTTAAGAGCTGGAGGTTAGCTGCAACACATGCTAGTCTTGCATGCAGCTAGGCTCCTTGCTGAGCATTCAGCCAGCTAACAGTGTGGGTTGTGCTCAAGTGCACACTACAATCATATGAATGAGGAGACAGCACAAAGTGTTCATGCTGTCTGCTTCAAAGGGACCAGGCATGGACAGATTGCGAATTGTGACTGATTGTGCCCGAAAACAGGAGCAAAGTTTTAGCCCTAGAATCTACAGGACAGAAACAGGCCATTCGGCCCAACTCCTCTATGCCAGTGTTTGTGCTCCACCTGAACCTCTTCATCTGACCTTATAAGCATATTCTTCTATCCTTTTGCTTGTATATGCTTAACTAACTTCCCCTTAAATGCACCTATGCTATTGTTCACAGCTTAGTTACCCATGTGGCTCAGTTGGTATCACTCTGCTCTCTGAATTAGAAAGTTGTAAATTCAAGTCCCATTGCAGCAACTTGAGCACAAAAATCTAAGTTGACAATTCATGCAGTACTGAGGAAGTGCTGCACTCTTGGAGGTGCTGTATTTCAGATGGGGTGTTAACCAAGCCTCTGTCTGCTCTCTCGGGTGGTTGTAAAAGATCCAATGGCACTATTTTGAAGAAGAGCAGGGGAGTAATCCCTGGTGGCCTGGCCAATGCATATCCCGCAATCAATATCGCAAAAAACAGATTATCTGGTCATTATCACATTTCTGTTTTTGGGACCTTGGTATATGCACATTTATTAACTACTCATTGTGGTAGATTGTTCCACATCCTTACCATTCTTTGGGTAAAGAAGTTTCTCCTGAAATCACTCTTGAATTTATTAGTGACTATCTCATATTGGTTACCTCTACTTCTGAACTCCCCCACAATAGAAAATATTTTCTCTACAACTGCCCTATCAAACTCTTTCATAATCCTAAAGACCTCTATCAGGTCACCCTTCAACTTCTCTTTTCCAGAGAAGAAACCTCCAGTTTGTTTAACCTTTTCTGTTAAGTAATTCTTTTAGCATTCCTGTGCCCTTGCTATTTTCTCTTCTGCCTTCATTCATTTCAACATGTAAACTTTACTCAATTCAAAGTTTCCTTGCCATTACTGAAATAACACTCGAAAACCTTCAATCCTACACTAAGGAAATTATGGCCTGGGCTCTGGACAATGCCAATCGAGTTCGGGGTGGAAGAACACTACTACTGTTTGTTTAAACACTACAATCAGTAAATGATTGCTACCATTTAAGTCTTAAAATGAATAAATGTCACATTTTACATGATGACTTTGTGAATTTTTGGTTTTGAAATAAATTATTAAAAACTATGACTGTTGCACTTATTAATATAGATGAGATTCTAGATATGTGACTTGGAAATGATCATAATGCAATTAATTGCAATGGTTTATCACAATTTTTAAGATACTATATTCTAAAATATATTTATACAAAAATAATGAGTTGATTTTTGAGATGTTCAAGGTCTTTATTATCGAAAGCTAGCCAATTATCTATAAAGGATTTTGGTACTATTACAGACATGTAAAATAGGAAGCATACTTAGAAAATTAGTTCAATTAAGTTCATAGTACAGTTACTGCAGATGAAAATAAAATGCTGTGATTTGCAAGCAAAGAGCATTTGCAAATGCATTTCACCATCTGACCTAAGATACTGATCTTAGGTTCCACTCTGCTTTACAGATGTGTGTCTTTTGTGGAATTTGGGGTTGTGCTCCAGCATCATGTACCATGGGAGTTATTCCATATTAACATTTCTTCATTACAGACCCTATACTTGCTGCTTCTTGGAATGCGATTGGCTAAATTATAAAATAACACCTGTGCACCTATAATTATAGGTTGTTTGTACAATATTTCCTGTCACCTTTCAACTTTTAGATAAATCCTACAAATTCTATTTATCAATATCTATGAACTGATAAGGATTGCACTTAATTAACTGAATAAAATATGTCAGCTTAAAGCATTATTTCATTAAATATAGAATTGCTGAACAACTGGCATTGTTAGACAGTAAAAGCTCAAACTTATCAACCAGTTGGAACTGTTAAAACAGTGTGAAAAGGGGGGCAGTGTATGGCACATTAAGTTAGCCTACTGACCTTTTACATCTGGGACCTCAATTCTAATCCAGCACAGACAGATGGGTTGAAAAATCTATTTTCCTTACTAGCAATATGGATTCTACATGAAATGCATTTGGGCATTCTCAGTCCAGTTTCTTGGGAGCGTAGACATAAATTGGCATTAAATTGGCATTCACGTTCAGAATCATTAGAATGGCAAATGCGAGAAATGGAAAAATTCACACTAGTACAGCAGGGGTGCATTTCTGAAATAGGTGCTAAGACTCATTAGTGGGATGAATTATTGGCCATTCATTATATGAACAGCTTTGCCGTGTTTCAATGTGATATAGCATGATATAAGTCAATTATGATTTATTTATTATTTTTAGAATTGAGAGACATATATCCTGCATGTGCCTGTGTTATAAGTAATTTAAGGTTACTTGATACCAACAATAGATGCTAAAATGGAATGTCTTCCATTTGCAAAAGTTCAGACACTTCATCTTGATAAACACCAAAAGTAGGGAAAATAAATCTGAGCAGTAATAGTGATGATATTGGCGAATATATTGGTGTTTTAAAAACTCAATTTATTTAGTTTGTTTTTATTTTGGATTATACTTTAATGATCATTATTTACAATGATATTATGTTTCACGATCTGAATGATTATTTGAGTATGAAATAGTGAAATCTTGACAGTGTATGGAATGGACAAACAATGAAACTATTTTCCTTTCTTCCAACTACACAAAATCATACAGGTGAGGATGTGTGCTTTAAAAACTAATCATTGCTTCTTGTCATAGGACATGGCTTACAATCTCAAGAGTGGTTTATAAGTTAACAAGCCATATATCCCATGTATATTTCATAAATAACAGCTAGGCTGCAGAGGGTAAAAATCTCGAATGCAATGTTAGAGCTTGTGACATTATCAGAACCCAACATTCTCCAACTCAGCTGTTATTCTGTATACTAAACTATTATGGGTGAAATTAAATGGATTTAATTTAACTGAGAATAAACTAGAATTATAAATATGTTGCATATCATATTCCACTTGTGACTTCATGTAAATAATCAGGTCGGAAATATATTTCTAATCATGTACTTATTTAGTCCTTATATTGAAAGTAAAGATTATTATTTATCAAAAAACAGTTTATCTTTGTTTAACACAATTTAATTGAGGTTGAACATGAAATTTACATAGTTTGTTATTTCAGTAAGTTAGAATATTCTATCAACTGTGCTGTATATGATATTGATTAAGGATAATTTTACAGTGCTGGAGAGAACGGATGTCCTAGAGGGGTGAAGGGCAGAATCTATTTGGTTAGAGCTAAAAAAAAAAACAACAGAAGTACCATTGTATTACTGGGTGTATTCTGTATGCCACAGACTAATGGGAAGGATATAGATGAACAAATTTGCAAGGAAATTACATCAAGAGATGCAAAACCTATAGAGTAATTATAATGGGGACATCAATTATCATAATATAGACTGGGATAGTAATAGAGTAAAGGGCAGAAAGGGGGAAGAGTTTCTAAAGTGTGTTCAGGAAAATTTTCTAGATCAGTATGTTTCCAGTCCAATGAGGAAGGGCACATTGCTGGATCAGGTTCTGGGGAATGAGGTGGGTCAAGTGGATCAAGTGTCAGGAAGGGAACATTTAGAGGACAGTGATCATAGTATCATAAGGTTTAGGTTAGCTATGGAAAAGAGTAAAGATCATTAATTGGGGGAGGGCCTATTTCAATGGAGTGACAACGGATCTGGCCCAGGTAAATTGGGATCAAAGATTGGCAGACAAAACTGTAATTGAACAGTGGGCTGCCTTTAAAGAAGATATAGATCAGGTACAGTCAAGGCACGTTTCCACAAGGGGAAAAAGTAGGGCAAACAAATCCAGAGCTCCCTGGATGATGAAAGAGGTAGAAAGTAAGATTAAGCAGAGAAAGTGTGCGTATAACAGATGTTAGGTTGATAATACAAGGTAGAAACAGGCTGAATATTCAAAGTTCAGAGAGGAAGTAGCAAAAAAAAAGTATGAGAACAGACTACTGCCAACATAAAAGGGAACCCAAAAGCCTCTATGGACATGTAAACAGTAAAAGGGTGTTAAAAGGAAGAGTAGGTCCAATTAGGGCCCATAAAGAAGATTTACACATGGAAGCAGAGGGCATGATTAAGGTACTAAATGGCTACTTTGCATTTGTCTTTATTAAGGAAGAAAATGCTGCCCAACTTGTGGTGAAAGAGGGGGTAGTTGAAACACTGGATGGGCTAAAAATTCATAAAGAAAAGGTGTTAGAAAGTCTGACTGTACTTAAAGTTAATAAGTCACCAGAACCAGATGAGATATATTCGAGGATACTGAGGGAAGTAAGGGTGGAAATTGTGGAGGCATTGGCCAAAATCTGCCAATCCTTCCAAGAAACAGGAGTGGTGTCAGAGGACTGGAGAATTACAAATGTTACACCCTTCTTCAGAAAAGGTGTAGGGATAAACCCAGCAACTACGAGCCAGTCAGTTTAACCTCAGCAGTGGGAAAGCTTTTGGAAATGATAATTTGGGACAAAATTAACAGTAACCTTGACAAATTTAGGTTAATTAAGGAAAGCCAGCATGGATTTGTAAAAAAATCGTGTTTAACTAATTTGATTGGGTTTTTGATGAGGTAACAGAGAGAGTTGATGAGGGTAATGCAATTGACATGGTGTATATGGACTTTGAAAAGGTGTTTGACAAAGTGGCACCTAACAGACTTGTCACAAATTTGAAGCCCATGGAATAGAAGGGACAGTGGCAGCATGGATATGAAGTTGGCTGAGTGACAGAAAACAGACAGTAGTGGTGAACGGTTGTTTTTCGAACAGGCGAAAGGTGGGGTTCCCCTAGGATCAGTACTAGAACCACTGCCTTTCTTGATAAATATTAATGAACCAGACTTGAGTGTGCCGGGGAAACATGGTGCGACACCTGTGGGGAGGGGGGAGGAGAATTTTTTCTCTGTGCGGAAGGGGGGAGCGAGGTTAAAACGATGCAGATTGGTCGGGGGTGATGGGAAGGGGTAAAAGGCAAAGTTGCTGACCTTTGGAAGGGGGAAAGAGCAAATTCTAAATATTCGCATTCTGGAAGGGAAAGGGCTTGAATGGCCGGAAATGCTATTGGGGGGCTAGGAAAATGCATTCAAACATCATGACATCATATTTTGGTGCATTGCGACTTACCTGGCCCTTTAATTTTTAAATGTCCATGAAGGGCAGTAAGCCCTTTAAAAATGGCACCGACAGTTGCACATTGGAACCGGACGCCGTTGTCTGCGACGGCTCGCCTGCCCTCTGCACATCATCATGGGGGCGGGCACCACAGCCATGCTAATGAGGCGCCATCTGTGAAATCACAACAACTCCGTGATGCGGTGCCTCTGTGGTTGGGGCGCATTTTTTTATTTCCGCTGCCTACTTCGGCGGCGGCTCTTAAAATACAGCTCAATGGGCTGGATTTAGTTCTCCCCCAGGCATTGGGGTCCTTGGCGGGGGGGGCCTGAAGTTGCCTCCGGGAGAGGGCCGCCATGCACCCCGACGCCGGGAAGGCCCAGTCCAATATTACCAGCGGCGGTGAGGCCTCGTGGCAGCACCCCCGCCGCTTAGCGATTGACCCAAGGGCCAGCACTTCCACACCATCGGATCTCCATCCAGGGAAATGTGGTGCCACATTGGTGGGGAGGGAGGAGGAGGTAAATATATCAGTTCGGGGTGGGGGGGGGGGAATGGGGTCAAAGTGACATCATTAGTGTAGTGAATGGTGAAGAGGTTTATAGTTTAAAGTTTATGCAGTTTGTGGGGGGGGGGGGGGGCGGTGGAAGGTCAGGTGGACAAAGTAAGTGTTTTGGGGGGAAAGGGCAAATAATGAATTAAATTGTTATTGTTATTGAGAGAGGGGCAGAAAAAATGTCTTTATTTTTATTTACTAGAGTTTTAAATATTTAAGTTTACCAGTAGGGCTCAAATCCCTTTAAAAATGGCATCAGCGCCTGCACACAGGCAGCTGATGCCATTGCTGGGGATGGACAGCCAGCCCTCTCCATGTGATCGGGGTTCAGCCCATCCTGGCTGTTTAAATGAGCCGCCGCACAGGAATGTGCTAAAATATGTGGGTGAGAAATTGGTTAGCACCCGATTGCTGCAACATGGGCCCAGAGAAATTGACCTGAGGATCAACCAAAATTGGTCCTCAGATATAATTACCATAAAACTGATAAGCTGTGGGAACCATGCAGGCATCCAGACGTAGCTCACCAAGTAGTCTCAGAGCAAAATTGACCAGCTCAGGCACCAACAGGTAGGTTCTGGGCAGAGCGAATGTGGGCCAATAGTTGCCTGCAGTACTGTTGTGAAGCATTCCTGCTCCTCTTGGCTCCATATTAATGTCTTCAGCGGCCTCTAGCAGCTCATTTAAGGATTGCTGGTTAGGCCACTCCAGAGCCTGAAAGTTAGTTGGGCTGAATTTTATCAGCGGCCGCGCTCTGTGGCAGTGCGTTGTGAAGGCGGCAGCTTCCGACACAGAAGTGCCACCGCACAGCCCACGTGATATTATGCGCGGGGGCTGATTTAAATGGAGGGGGTGGAGCGGCTGCCTTTGATGACATCATCGGGGCGGCCGCTACGTCCCTGGCAATGGCATCTGGCACCACCACGCAGGTGCAGTGTCATTTTTAAGAGCTCCAAGCTACTGGGAGAAATTTTAATATTTAAAGCAGTTTAGCAAATTTTTTATTCCAAATAAAAAATTAAAACATACAGGCCCTTTCCCAAACCCCACAATGGTGTGTTCACTGTCTATTGTGGCTGTAATGTATTTTACTCCCAGCACGAACCTTCCCCCCCCAACCTCTTCAATTTTGCCCTTCAACCCCTTCCCACCTTCCCCACAATGAATAGGTATAGTTTTCCCTGCTCCCCCACCCCTCCTACCCTGATAATTTTATTCCTGCACCCTCCCCACCAGTTTCTCGCCTCGGAACTCCAACAGAGTTCCGAAGGCACGCGAGTCGTGGCCGATGGGCTGTAAAATCGGTTTGGGACGACCACCGTCGGCAGGTAAGTTGATTTGAATGTTCATTACCCTCATTGTAATATTTTAATGACAGCTCTGCTGCCAAGCGGCGGGGAGGTGGGGGTCTGCACCGAGGCCTCACCGCCGCTGCTAATATCCAGCGGGGCCGTCTTGGGTTCGTAGGTTGAGGCGGGCCACTCCCGCTAGCATTTTACGGGCCTCCCCGCCACAAGCCACGGCATCGAGGGGCTGATAAAATTCAGCCCGTTGAAGCTTGCACAGTATAAGCTCCACATTGCTTTTGACCAATTTCAGAGAGGTATCTTTAAATAGATGTTCAGCCCCTTGTTAGCATATGCAAGTGTCTTATCATCTGTTTAAGGACGTCACGAAGAATGCCTGAATATTGCCCAAGCCAATATGGGACTGCATTTTAAGAGTCCACCACTGAAGTAGGCGGTGGACTTAAAAAAATGCAGCCCACTCGCAGGAACACTGCGTCATGGAGCTGCCGCAATCTCAAACGTAGCAGCTCATTTGCATGGCCATGGTGCTCGCCCCTCGTGATGACATGGAAGGGGCGGGCGAGCCATCACCGGCAACAGCGTCCGGCGCCAATACACAGGCACCAGCGTCATTTTTAAAGGGCTTACAGCCCTCAATGGACATTTAAAATTGAAAAGGCCAGGTAAGTTAAATTTTCTCAAAGCAGAATTACTTGCATTTTCCCGTCCCCCCAAATGGCATTTCCAAACATTCATGCCCTTTTCCCCCCCGGAATTCAATTATTGAGATTTTGACCATTCCCACCCCCCTCCAAAGTTCGGCAACGTCGTCCTTCACCCCTTTCCATTACCTCCTCCGACCGATCCATACATCATTGTCATCCTGCTCCCTCCCTCCCACACGCAGAAAAAAATCCTCCTTCCCCCCTCCCCACAGATGACGCGCCACATTTCCCCGAATGGGGATTTGAAGCCACAGCATTGTCAGCTGCCCGAATGAAGATCGGTGCGGCGATTAAGGAGGCGATGCGACCCTCATTAAATCAGGTATGTAAATTAGTTTACATATTGAAATGGGGGTCCCATTGCTGAGCAACGAAGAAGCCGCCACGAGGCCTTGCCACCGCCGCCAAGATCGGCATGGTGCCTGCCGCCATTGGGGTCAGTGATGAGCCTCCGCTGTACTGACCTTCATTGTTCCCCCCACCCCCCGCCACCATTCCCGATGGCGGATGGGCTTTAAAATCCAGCCCATGGTGTTGAACCATTGTAAGGTCGTACATAGCTCCCAAGAGCATTTGCTCCATTTTACAACTGAAAAACATGAAAAAAGCTACAATTTTTGCCCGTTTGTCCTGAAAATATTGTAACTGTAATTTACATAAATTTGAGATGAAGAAGACTACAAATATAATTACGTCAAAAAGTATTAGAACAGTCTTGTATTAAACAAAAATGAAGAAAATAGCAAATATTTGCGCAAAGACAACTGACAAGAATTACATGTGAAATGGTCTTGTGTATTACAAAACTGTTGGTAAGTTTTTTTCCAATCTGGAATCACCCTCCCCCAAAAAACAATCAGAATTCAAGCAACAGCTGGAAAGCTTAGTCTAATGTCCTGTACTTAAATGTGGAAGGTCACAGAGTACTGATCTAAGGAACTGTGAAGTCTTGCTCACCCGACTGTTGACACTTAGTAAACGGAGAAGGAGGGACTTGTGTGTGCATTTGCAAAAGCATAAGCCCAACAGCAGAAAGAATAGGAAGCTGGTTCTATTCATGATTTGCAGGGGTCCTTCTGAATCAGTGGGGTAAGGCAAAAAGCCCCTCCACCACCTCTGCATTAACTTGTATTATAACAGGATTAAAGTAAATTTAGCTCCTGTATTAGCATACTTTAACCCCATTCACTCTTACTTGATGTTTCCGATGGCCTTTGATCAGCCTTGCATGGTGCTGGTCAACTCAGGACGAAGCAGTCAGAAGTAAGACTGTGAAATTATCCTGATGTTGGATCTCACAAGAAATGTTTGTTGGAGCTTTCTTCCACTTCCAGAGGACACCCTTACATTCCCCATTGCATTCTATGAAAATAACTTCTGATCTCAACAGAAAATGGCCAGTTGCCAGTCAGGCGATTCTGATTTTAAGAAAGGGAATTTTGAAATGTATTTCATTTTTTAATCATCTTGTCATGCTATTTCCAGAGCTTATTTTCCCATTTATGTATTAATTTGCATATAAATTAAACTAGCATTGTTGCTTCAAGGCAGTTGTGCACAAAAACATTGACTGTACCAGAGTTCTTTGTTTTACTTCTACATGCAGCAGTTAAATGGCAGGGTGGAGAAACCAGAGTTAATTTGTACTGATTTAATTGCTTGTTTGTTTTCCAACTATCCTTTTAATATTCTTATTTTGAAACATGTTGCCTCTGCTGGCTAGAAGATAACATGGATGTTTTATTTTTATGCATAAATTTCACGAATAGCTAAAAGATACAGCAGCATTCAATTATTTTCCATTTACACCTGCTAAGGAAACCATGCACTAAATATTTATATAATAATATAATAATATATAATATAGATATAACATATAATATATATCAATATTATGGAGCTTCTTTAAACTTTGCAAATCATTAATGTGGTATAGCTTAAGGACCTATTTACTGTTTAACTGACATGTTTCCTAGAGTTTAGTCTAACTGCTTGGAGCTAACATAAAATAAATATGTGTAACGTTTTTGCATATTGAATTTGACTGGTTTAATGTTCAATAGATCCAGCACAGGTTATTAAATTATTGTTATCCAAAATCATATAATTTCAAGAATTTATTCAGTGCTATTTGCAAAATGAAGCACACATTACATCAATAGTTAAATAATTATGATTATATATTGGTAGCCATTGGTTTACAGATGTTTTTTGAGATTGTCAGTAAGCTGTAATTCAATTCCCAAGTGACTGTGTATTTCATAAGTGAAAAGTATCCTTAAGTTAGCTAACTCCATGTAGTGTTATATTTATCCATTTTAAAAATGCTTCAATAAAAGCAATTAAATATAGTTAAAATGCATAATTGCATCTGACCGTTTTCTTATGAAACAAAAAAATACAACATTATTATTGTGGAAATATGCTACTTGAAAGCACAAACAAATTTCAATTGGGTCAAATATTAAACTTTTTATAGTGTTTTTACAATCATAATCACTATATGAGTTTTAAATTCTTACTTTGACTATTTTATATTAAGAATATGGCCAACATCTTTGGACTGTAAGTTAAAAACTATTTCATTACCCTTCTATGCTCTCTAAACTCATGCAATCTGTCACTTAACCAAAAAGATATCCTGCTTTCACCACAATTAACAATTTACTAATAAAATCTATTTCTTAGAAATAATACACTTCAAAGCCATCTAATCCAGACCATCCTTAATAAGATCATTAATTACAGAGGAAACCAGGCATTATCCTGTCATTTTGTTTTGTTAAAGAGGAATACTGAATCCTAAAGTATTCGGACTAGCTGGTGTAGGACTGGGAGCTGAAACTTCTCTGTGTGCTAATTTTAGTACCAATGGTTTAATGCATTTGAATCAAAGTTAGGTTTATATTTTAACAAAGCTGTTATCCAATTTAATTCAAAAATAGCACACAAAGGAATTTCATCTCCCATGTGCAGTTTTCCATTACTGTGTATTATTATGTAATTTATTTGGATAGTAATATAACATTTGAGAGCATCCTTTTACTATATGTTCATTCAAGTTAAAATAGATAAATATAAATACATTCAGAGCAATATTTATTGGTGTTTCCAACAGAAAGATTATACTTCATGTCACATGTGGTATTGAAATACTTCTGACATATTAAAGCTAAATAATTTTGTTACTCATTCAACTGGACAATTAATAAAACCCTTCAGTAACAGCAATACAGATAATAAAATTGTTTTATCCGTGCTGCAATTGTTCAACATGCATTTATATGTGTTGAACATGATTTATTATTGACATATTTCTGAGAATAGACAAAACTTTGGTTTTCTCAAATAAGAATGTAATCCTCTCTGTTGTCTACTTGTTTTAAAAGGAGAAATCTCCTTGTTTTGTACATATGGCACCATTCTATACATTTAAAAGATCTCAGTGAGAAAAGATAATAAACATCAATTACCTTATGGTGATCAGAGAATTATTTTGCATAACTCAAATTAAAATTGTATGAAATTCTATTCCAATGTATGCAAATTGATGTGCATTAGAGTGATTGTAGTATTATGCAACATTATCTTACTTCAGAAGTAGAAAACCAAGCAGTTAATCAAAAGATTTGTATTGAAATATGGTGTAATCATGAATAAAAGTGTTAAGGCAATCATATGAAATTCTTGCGTCTTAACCCTATCTTAAATAAATGGGTTAAAACATTTGCTAAAATAGTGGGCAGAACTAGCGTATGTATAGTTATTAACATAGTACAGTTTTGTTTGCTTAGAAAAAAATCCAGGCAATATAAGATATATCAAATACAGGATGAAATATACAAATCCGTCAATAAGAGTATAATTTAGCTGGACTTTGTGAAAGATGATTAATTATTGGAAGAGCAAATAGTATCAAAAGTAATGGTCAAAGTTATGCTAAAGTAAAATATAGTAATGGATAAATTTTATTTTTATAATTGATAGCAACATGAGCTCAGTTTTCTTGAGTTTTGAATGCCCTGGTTTTAAACTATTATTTTATTTCTATCTATTCAAATTTGATTTTAATACTATTAAGTCAATATCTAAATTCTAATTTAAATGTTCTCATGTGTTTTGAACTTTCCCAATATTGTACTGAAGTGCAGAGATAAGGTGCACTGTATGTTTCAGAGTCTCAAAAATCAGAATAAATAGCAGAAAGTGACACATAGGTCATTCAAAATTCTTTCCACTCAGTTTTGTGTGTTTTGTTTCTTAAATTTCAGGAACACGTTCGATGAATGGCAGTAGATTGCTTCTATTGTATCACTTCAAAGGTACCATTAATAATGCCAGTGTGCCTCTGTAAAAAAAAAATCACTTACCACATCCCATCCATAGCAGTATGGCACAGTAACTTAATTCTTTCTAAACAGAGGAACTTTGTGGGAGTGGAGGGGTGGGGGGGGGGGGGGGTGCGGGGGGGGGGAGAGGGGGGAGGGTGGAGGTGTGGTTGAAGGGGCCTGAATGTCTCTGTCTTGAGATAATCAAGGTGCTAATTCCGTGCTACAGATTGAACTTTTCCCATTTTTAGTATCCAGTGTCAGCATTCAAAACTCCCACATCAGACAACACATTGATTATATATTAAACAAAGATTCCTCTCCTCTGCTATAATAATTTTTTAGCCCCAATCTTACAAGAACACCCCATCCCCCCACTGGTGTTTGTTTTTTCTTTCATTTCCTGTAGTAATCCTCACCATTCCTGTGAGATTGTTAATTTGTGTAAAAATGGTGGGTAGGTTTGTGCTGTGGATTCATAGTCGATGGGAATTCATTTTATATATGAACCTTATAGCTAGCAATCAGAGCAGATTTTCATCCCATCAGTTTAGACTGCAATCACATCCATGGCCCAAAGGTAAAAAGACAATGTACTGAGTTATTGGAATATCTTAACCATCATAAACTATACCAAGTGGCCAGGTATCACATTGCTGCTGTCGTTCTTTTTTTAAAAAAATACAAGAATATTAGCAATGAAATGCTTGAATAAACTTAAACATATGAAAACCTTTGTAAGAACCTTCAAAATGACCAAAGTGAATTGAAAAGGATCACTTCACTAGGTGCACTCAAGCTCGAATGCAAGAAATTACCATAAACTGCATAATCACCACAAGCTGTATTCCTTCTTCAGTGATGTGCCTCAATCGTTCATAAGTTACCGACTTTTTTCTTTATTCAAACAAATATTAAAAACAAAGTTGCTATCTGAAGTTCGATTCACAATCAGAGTTTGTTGTATTTGGAGATATACATTTGGCTTCAGAGTCATAGCTGAAGGAGGAGTCAAAATCTGGCAGTGTCCCCAATCCTGATCACCATCCAGTGAATCCTTTCTGGAAAGAGTGTAAGTGCGGATACCGGGTGAAGCAGGCTGTACTGACGTCCACAATTGAATGGCCTGCTGTCACGCACATGAAAAATGGATAGTTTGGTGAAATACTGAAGGCATACCTAAGTAAAGGTTGGTTCCTTAAAGAGATGAGCTTAGAAAATGAGAAAAACCATTAAAAAAACAAATCGCTAAAATTACATTGTATAAATAGACAGTGCTCTTGTGGAACCAAGTTTAAACAGCATTTAGACCAAACACAGCAATTGCTTCACTGTTTAAATGTGATATCGCACCAAGCGTTGTGTGCTATCTTCTATGGATTTTTTATCCCTGATTGTGAGTAAAGTACACTATTTTGGGTTGTCCCTGTAATATTAATGCCTGTACTGTAGAATTAATGTTCTTGCTAAAGAGAATAAAATCAAGCACATGTGTACAACAAATCACTTCAAGTTGCAAAGGGAGGAAGTCAGAATATTACAGAGGGAAGGAAATCTGTAGTCCTTACTTGGTCTGGCCTGCATGTGATTCCAGTCCCACAGCAATGTGGTTGACTCTTAAATGCCCTCTGAAATGGCCTAGCAAGCCATTCAGTTGAAGGGCAATTAGTTTAGTTTTAGTTTAGTTTTAGTTTAGAGATACAGCACTGAAACAGGCCCTTCGGCCCACCGAGTCTGTTCCGACCATCAACCACCCATTTACACTAATCCTACACGAATCCCATATTCCTACCACATCCCCACCTGTCCCTATATTTCCCTACCACCTACCTATACTAGGGGTAATTTATAATGGCCAATTAACCTATCAACCTGCAAGTCTTTGGCATGTGGGAGGAAACCGGAGCACCCGGAGGAAACCCACGCAGACACAGGGAGAACTTGTAAACTCCATACAGGCAGTACCCAGAATTGAACCCGGGTCGCTGGAGCTGTGAGGCTGCGGTGCTAACCACTGCGCCACTGTGCCGCCTAAAATAAATGCTGGCCAAGCCAGCAACACCCACATTCCACAAAAGCAAATAAAAAAAGTGACTGTTTTAATTTTTGTCATCTTCATAATTTCATTCATATTTTATTCTCTATTTTTGCTTTTCTGCATATTTTATTTTCCTTTGTTCCTGCTCATTCGCATTCCTTCAGTTTTTCCTTCATTTGCTTTCTTCACTTCATTCTTTTTTTTTCAGTTCTTTATATATCCTGTAAAAGTTCAATTTCTTCCCTCTTGGATCCACGACAGTGTACATTATACCATTCAGTGACTGAAAGGTTACCCATACTTCCACTCAGTTTATATTCAGCCATTATGAAGTATGTAGCCCTTCTCAGTCAACTCGTTGTGTACTTCAATTGTTATTTTTTCTTTACCTCTCACTATTCTATTGTATGCAATGTAGTTGTTAACACTTTTTCTCATTCTATTCTATGTATTTATCTTCCTAGCTATCTTATTTTTCTTTAATTATTCCCTGCTTGTTCCTTTTGTTTTAATTCTTGGTTCTCCTTAATCTATTATTTTTCCCTTTGTTATGTTTTTGTTTCTGTTCATTTGAGGGTCACAGATAAAAGTTACAAAAATATGAGTGGTGGAGAAGCCAAAGTATAATCAAAGTGCCATAAAAGTGCAAAAAAATTAATTTGTTCTAGGTACCCATAGTACAGAGAACAGCAAAGATCCATTACTATATTGTGCAAAAAGTGAAGAAAGGCCATGGCATAACAAAAGGAATCCCAACAGAAATTTAAAAGGAAAACAGGATAGATGCAGAAATTAATGACAGAAAGTGAAATGTTATGGAAATTTACAGCAAAATCGTGAAAAATAAAATGATCAGAGACTTTGCAGAATTGATAGAGAGAGAGGAAATAGATATTAAGTCAGATGCCACTAAGTCATCAGAACTTGAATATAAAGCAGCAAATGGCCCACTCTTCTTCACTTACCTAACTACACAACAGCTTCTTGTGTACTCCCTTGTTAAACATATGAATAAATTTACATGTGGTAAGTTGCATTTTACATAAACTACATCGAATAATATATTAACCATAATCCCTAGTTACAAGTTACAGCGATTTAGAAATATGATTCCATGTATAGTACTAGGTTTATCATGTATTCTCAAGCATGTGTGATTTTACTGAGATTTGAATAATATAGTCAGAGTTTAAGAATATTTACTACCTCCGTTGTCCACAGGCAACCTATTTAGTAGATTTTGTGAGGGATATAGGGGTGCCATTGGTGCCCATGTTGCTTTTCCCAAGGCTGGTAGCCATTGCAGTATTTTTTTCCATGAATCTGATTATCCTAACTGGCAGTACCATGAAAAACCTGCCTCATTGGTGGTCGTGAAAAGTGCTATATAAATGCAAGTCTTTCTTTTCTTTTTATCCGCGAATACCTAAGGTTATCAGTGATGTCTGTGGATTCAACATTATGATGGAAACACACAACTATTGATATGAACCATCGATGCGCAAAAGGCAAAAGTTTCCCAATCAATGTGCCATTGAGAAGAATGTAAAATCCAAGGCTGGAATTTTCTAGGTCCTTTGACGATGGGCTGTGAGGCGAAGGGCTGACAAAATGGCGGGGTAAGGTGTCGGGAGGTGTGCCTGATGTCTTCCCGCCACCATGTCATATTGCCAGCAGCAGCAGAAAAGTCGGCTGATTGGCTGCCCACTGAGTGACAACTTAAGTGGTCAATTAAGGGCCACTTCCCACTGCCAGGCATTTTGTCCACCATCAGGAGTGCCCGGCACCACGTAGGGAGACTGCCCAGTGAAACCTAGTGCATTCTGGAGGCCATGCTTTGTGGGCACTCCAAGGCCCATGGAGGGGCACCCCAGCCCCCAATCACAGGGGCCTGGCTGCCAGGCCTCAGTTTCCCCCAACCTACCTGAAATTTCTTCAAGGGTGCCTGGCCATTGAGGTGCTCTCTCCCTGCAGGTGTGGCCTTGCTACTGATGGCGCTGCTGAGCTACCAACCCTCTGATTGGGCCAGCAGCTCTTGGGAGTGTGCTGTCATCCTTAATTGGACAGCAGCCCTGTGGCGGCCTCTTAACTGGCCTTCACTGGCAATATGCCGTCCCAGTTCCCCCCACCCACCAAAGTGGTGTCGTCTCCCACTTCAGCCTCCCACTTCAGCCCCAGGACTTCTGCCATCTCCAGAAAATTCAGCCTCAGGAGTTATCTCCTGTACTTTTGATTGGGTCAACGTTTGGCATTTAAATAATTAGAAGAGAAGGTGGTACAAAGTAAAAATAATTTTTAAAAATGCTTGCAGTGTTAAAGCTTAAAAGTGAAACATTTTTGAAAGGTGCAGTCAATGACATATTTCTTCAAAATAAATATATTCTCTTTCCTATTCATTGATACTTCTAAGACAATTTCTACAGCTTTATCTCAAATTACATGCCAATCTTGGCTAAGAAGGCAAACCAGTCTGCACCCCAAGTCATGTGCCATTGCAGCTCTATAACTTGTGCCTAGAATGGATGAGAGAATTGGTCTTGATTGACTTGCTTTCTTGTTCTCTTCTATTGTAAGGAAAGTGCTTGATCTCCACCTGTGTCTCCCCAGATTTTCTGCAGTCAGTATGTGGGAAATCAGGCAAACCATGAACCCCCACTAGTAATAAAGTGTGCTGTGCCATTAGTACCAGCTTGGCCAATTTGGATTTTAACATTTTATTGTGAATTATGCTTGCAGAATATTTTAAACACTGTAGGAAGTTTGACTCCTTTCCCTTAAATCTGATTGTAGACTATATTGTGTTGAGTATTTTGATAGCAAGATGTGATGGCAGAATGTGATGTAACATTTTAAGTTTGCTAGAATTTTGCAGTTCTTTTAAATATTAGTGATTAAGGACAAGGGATGGGTATTTATTTTTCAATGTTATTGCTGAATGTGATTTTTATAATTGTTTGAGTTATTTATTATATCAATTCCTTGTATCTAATAAACAAATGTCTGGAAGCAGATTGAGAATTTGAATCACAACAGAAGTATGTGAACATATGCACTGCACATGGCATCCAAAAGATGCATTACTGCTATAAATCGGCTGAGCTGTTCCAACAGCAGCATAAATGTCCAACAAACTGGTGAGATAAGATGATGAAGGAGATCTTCATCCTGATTAAACATTCCTCATTCACCTATCAAACTCCTTTTATTTTTATTCTGAATCCACCCCGATCATTATTCAGTGACTTTCTGCATTGTATTCGTCTAATTGTTTTTCAAATTCATCATTGGATATATCCTTGTTTTAACTTGGCTGTTATGCACAAAAATAGTCTGGGAATGTTATGTCACGGGGCCTCACTTATAAAACTATCCGTCATGAAACAACACGACTGCAATTGATTATGAAAACAATGAAAGTCAAAAACCTTTAGATGAAATTTTGCTTCAGCCCTAAAATTTCAAAAGTGTAAATAATATGTAACGTTTTCCTTTTTGTTAACCTTAAAAGACCAAATAAAATTAACACTAAGGCATGAGGTTACTGGTAAAATGCGGACAAACTATCCTTAGAATCCCATTACAGTTCCCTGGGAAGCTAAAGTTCAATCTCTTCATTGGTCTCATTTAATAACCGGGGATCTGCATACATCCACCGGATTCAACTGTTTACTCTGGGCAATTTTAGGTACGTTGCTGATAACCGGTGAACATTTGAGCAGATATCAACAGAATGTAAGATCTA
The DNA here is from genome assembly GCF_036365525.1 of Heterodontus francisci. NCBI lineage: Eukaryota > Metazoa > Chordata > Chondrichthyes > Heterodontiformes > Heterodontidae > Heterodontus > Heterodontus francisci. The sequence continues at coordinate 48,503,023 of NC_090377.1, forward strand.
GTGAATGTTGTTTATCTCAAGAAACTGTTTATAATTGTAAAGATAATTGTTACTTTGCACATGATTTAGCAATGGCAAGCACTACAACTACACAATATAAAGCAAAATTTGAGAAATGACGTGCAAGAATAAAAATAGTTTTCAAGTTTGTGATACTTTGCGGTCAAATATAACTTTACTCTTCCTGATAATAGTATTTAATAGCTTGTTCTCCAAAGCCCGTCTTTACCATGACCATGTACATAGATCACTCATTGATGTACAGTATCTCTCCACATTTACCCTCTTATGCGCGCGTAATTCACTATAGTAACGTACAAACAATGATCAAACTTATTAACCAGCTCATAAAAAGACTTGGAAAAAAGCAGTGCCGGCATATCTAACTACAAAAAGGTACATAGGCATTGAATCATTTAGAATTGTCTCGTCCGTAATGAAATGCTTGAAAGGTCAGGTGAATTCAATAATTATTTTGTTAGTGTTTAATATTGTGGGTGCTTTATTATAAATGTTCCGACCGTGTTATTTGAGTATTTTCCCATATAATCTTGGCTGTTCTAAGTTGCGGAAATGTTTAGTCCCACATTTTGAGCTGATGACGAAAATAAATAACGCCTTTTAATTTCAATAGCAATATTCACTGATACTCATAATACAAACTAAACCTACAATATAGGATATATATACATTTGATTAATGTCTCATATTTTACAATAAGTTATTGGGCAATGAGATTAAAATGTTCTACATTATAGTTATGATTATATAGTTATAGATTTAGAAGAAATAACAGAATTATAACTAGTGGAAAGATAGAATTTTATTTGAATATGCTGTAGTTTCAACATGAGTGATTTTTTTAAAACACCGAATAGTTTTATTTTTTTTCATGAAATAAATATTTATTTCCGGAGCGTGCCGTATTTTAGATGTATGGTCCAACTTGATATTTTGTTTGCAGAACAATAAAATTGAAACCGTATTTATGTTATGCATTAACTATTTAAGAAAGGTAATAAACGCTTACAGTACGAAAGAATTTGTTTATCAGGTTAGAGACATATTCATACCGAGACGTCTGTTTCGCATTAAAAAGACTAATACTAATATCATATTCAACCGCATCAATTGCAACGTTCTGGGCAGTGTGTTTAGAAAGTCAATTGACAACCAAATAACTATGTACACTTTTAATCTAGTCTGCGAACACTAAGTTCATACGCTGGGCCAAAGATAAAGTCACAAATTGAACAAAAACTTACAGCACATAGCCTACAACCTACACAGATTTTGTGTTTAAAATAATAAAAGGCCATTTAGTTAGTTGTTTACAGATTAATTGTAATGCAACCTATGGGAATGTTTACGGGAAATGGGATCGATTCTGTTGCATGACTTGAACCCAATAAGTCAATCAAAGTTAAAGCTATCTTATTCAAAAATAAATGTGCTGATCGGAGTTTCCTCTCAAATATAATTTTGAAAAAGTTTGAAATGCATTAGCGTGGAATAAGTCACTCTTTTCCTTGCTTTAAATCGCACTTTATAAGCTGTTTTTCGTTAAAATCAACTTTCCCACATATTCACTTTAAAGGAAAACATAACTGACAGAAATGCAGAGAATGTGTTCTGCAGATCGTTTTTTTCTCCCAGACGTTCCGATTTAGGTGTCAAATTGTGCATAATTTAATTTATCTCTGTACCCTTACTTCCGTATTTATTATGATCCTTGCAATAGATTGCATAAGAGTGTGTTCTGTATCATAATAATGGCATTTATTGAAGTATTTGTTTCTGAAATCTGAATTTTAAATGTTCTTAATTTGTGTAGCGAATTTCACGTGGCAAGCCCAGGGTCACCTCAGGGCATGTCAGCATATACAACTGTCGTGGAAAATTATTAGTAATACTTTTTCTCCCTTTGTGCAGAATCACATGTATATTCATGGGCCACTTTGTCGTGGTCAGTAATTACTCTTCTCGAGACTGCATTTGGTGAGATGATGTCCCCTCGTTTCTGCTCTTGCTTGGCCAAACATGTTCCGATGGAATAGTGATCCAAGTGTTGATATATTTTTGCTACGGAAAAGTTTTTCGTCTTAATTTTGCAGCTTTCTTTTGAGTTCTGGGGGTTGCCGATTTGCTGTAGGGTTGTAACTTTTGGCCTTTTGCTTTAATATTTTTCTTTAAGCTTATAAAATCCTACATATAAAATTGACAAAACCCACCAGTAATAGTTAAGTTTTATTGGGTTAGTGGCTCTGATTCTGTATCCTGTAACTGCCTGCAGGCGGAGTAGAAATTATTAATGAATACCAGATCTGCCACTAATACTTACTTATACTTTTTCTTTTGTCGTTGAAAAATATATTGGTTAAAAGAAACTGTTAATGACGAAACTGATGTAATGCAAGGTAAAATATTTATCATTTTAAGTCTTTCTGCATCAAAGCTTCAGCATCTGTTTGCAGTGCTCCTTTCACAAAGAAGGTAATCCCAATTTTTGGAAGGTATATAATGATTTATTTAATGTTAGGTAAGTGGTTTGATGTTAAAATAATCAGGGTTTGATGTAAATTTGGAAAATTTCACAGCACATTTTTGACCTGACAAAGTGACTGACCGAATTCCAAAGGAAAAGTTTACAATATTTAAGTGGCATGGAATTCTTTAACTCCTAGCTAAAAATAATTATTTATCAGTTAGTTCCCGTCAGATTCGAGCATTTCTGTAACAGCAAATTATTCAATTGGTGACATTTAGTGGGTTTGCTTCAAGTGTTTAATTTTTGATGCAGCTGTAATGTAAAACATACGAATTTTAGTTCTTCGTTTAAAATCACACTCTATATTTTACACATAGATATTGTATTTGAATAATATAGTAATATTGTGTTAATTTAAAAAAAATTAAATCACAAGCACATCACACTGCTTAATCTATTTCCTCGCAATTGCGAAAAAAACAAATAATATATTAAATGTCTGTTGATCTATTAAATCACGACTAAATTATTGCTCCTATAATTGTCCCATGTAACCTTTAAGCTGCCTTATGATTTTAGAACTATTTTAGTGAACGTGAAAAATCTGTAGTTTGAAGTGATCATTCACATCGGTTCCATTTTGTTTCGCTAATTTATGATGACTTGGGAATTCTAAGGATTGTGAACCATTATTTTATGATTTTAAAAGCTGATGATATCAGATAAACGAGCTCGGCTCTTCGGCTGCTGCCGATCATGTGAAAAATTATTGGAGCACGGTTCCGAACAGAATGGCCTCTTATCTGGTTCACTGAGCAAAAGGCGCTAATTTGAACGGAACTGACAAAAACTACTTTATTTCAATCAACTGACGAATGTTTTGGCTCCAGAAATAATCCTGACTAACTTGTTCTTTCATTTGAAATTTTGTCAATGAAACTTCTCTAAAAATTGTCTGCAAGCAGCTGGACTTTAAAGACAAGCGTTTAGAAGCTTCAGCAGGACGAGCTTTTGTGCTCACTTTATGGCTTTTAGCCTACACCCCTTCCCCAAGACTTTGCTCAGTAATGTCATAAATATGAAGTTCTTTTACTCAGTTACTGTATTTGAGGACATTGTCGAGACAGAATATTTATTTTGCTTTGTTATTATTTACATCTACATTAGAAAAAGTTGCTTGCAATGTTGCTTTATTTGTTGCTGATGAGACTGAGCTATCAGATGAAACTAAACGAGGCTACACCCTTCTTCATTGGTATCACGTTACATTTTATGAACACATAGGTGCCATACCAATGCTAAATATATAAAGAAAACTGCACCAGAAGGACTAGAAAAGTTGAAGAAACCTTTATTTATATGACGAACTGTTCATCTGAAGAGCATATATAGTTATGAGGGTCCCTGTCGCGGCACTCGAAATGATAACTTGGAAAAATATATCGATACTATGTATACACAGTTCGGTGCAGCCGTGGTTGTATTACATGTACCCGGACTACAGGAAGTAGGCTTCTGGGAAAACTCGGGAATTAATGAGCCCGATTTAAATGTATTTAGATACAAGGATGAGACCTATCAGTCAAGGTTCTGCACTGCTTTTCTGCAGCTTCAGAATACAATAATAGTATGATTTTCGAGAAGTGATACTTGAACGAACAGATCGGAGCAGAGGAACTTCTATGAAACGCGCGGTTTACTGCGCAGTATTTATGTACATTATGATACAAAATGAATACATAACAGCGTGTCTGCTCAATTTGCTTGTTGGGTCACACTGATGTACAGAATCCGTAAGATGAAATAGTTCCTTCTAACTGTAGCAGTTAAATTGTTGATGTTCCCTGCGCAAGGCGGTGAGCTTGCGATTCCATATGTTCTATTGCACAGAACACCACAAGTATCAAGTTGGTAACTTTAGCCTGTACTGAATCTTTCATGTAGCTCGAAAGCCAACCGGAAATCGTGTCTTATGCAATAAAGCGCAATGAAACCTCGAATGCTTAGGTTTTGGCAGGCGCGTATCCATTGTCTCTCGAGATAAGGAGGCCCAAAAGAAGAAAGAAGAAAAACCTATATTGGAATCAAATACTCTAATTTTACAGCTATACATCATCTATTTACTAATTGCAGTAGGGACATTAAAAATTTACGAATCAAACAGATACAGTTTCTATTCACACTAACGTTTTTATATAGTTTTGCACACTATTCTCAAGATCTGTGCAAAACGTTTGTCATTCCTCCTTTGAATCCAAAAATTAAATATGTAAGACAATGGTTATCAAAGTGTTCATCTTTTCACCAGTTATTTTGCATATAACGCATTCTTTTTAATATAAAAACGCTATCGGCCCAATATATATTAAGTTGATAAATTCAGATATCGGATGTTCTTTGAATGCATCCTGGCTGTCCAGAATCTGCACCTTGACCCCAAAGGGCTAGTTGGTTCTCCGCCTCCTCCTCGCGTCTGCTGTTATTCCGGAATAGGAACACAAACGACAAGGTGACTGACAGGAGACATAAGATGGGACCCTCCAGGGCGGCTTATAGGAGTGGAACTAGGCCGTCTATCAGCAGATACCTGACAATCGCTGTAAAATAAATACCCACACTTCCCGTTTTATATTCAATCTGTGCAGTGTGGTGTGTCTATTCACATTAATATCAATCATTATACAAGAAGACGTTTAAATATAATTTAGTCGGACATAATGCTAGTACAGTAAATAATGAATATTATCTTGACTAAGTATTTAAACGCAATATGTTGGAGTTCGCTAACTTGACACCATGATATGAATTGTTTTCTCTTCATATATAAATCTACAAAGGTCCTTCAGATATGTATAAAGTGTGCACAGATATTGGCATAGGCCTTCATACATATATGTATTTTCACATTCATACTTCCAATTTTTAAATGTGACACATATTTGTAAATATGCTTACTATCCATAAGTTCAAATCGCGCACTTGTGTTACAACTATTATGACTATGAATGCTGCAGATACACTTCGTGACCTCCTCAAAAGATGTCTCTGCCATGTAAGTGGCGCGCAATTTATATTATTCAGAGCACGCTTACAGCTGAAAGATGAGTTTCACTCAATATAACATCATAAAACATCACCGATATCAGGGTTCTTCTTAATACCACTACGAAGTTTCAGAATAAAACGCTTCACAACAACAGGATGTTTTCAGTTTCTCTGCGCTCTTCAATAAGTTTACAGTACAGTTCATTCCACTCAAACTGATACTGAATACTTGTGTTCAAATAACATTTTCATTAAATTTTATGTCATCTACTGTAAACCTTTTATTGTAATTTTTACACGTAAATCTACAGACTTTCCCCGTTAACAACCCAAGTTAAACACATCTAACTGCATTATACCACATTGGCCGGGTTTGGTATTACTTTTTACAATGTAACATTATTTAACCAAGAAACGTCCAGAATCCACTTAATATTTAAGTACACTTTATTTGAGTTATATTAATTAGAAATTGTTCTTTTTAACAACCCGTGTATAACAAGAACATTTTGAATGGGGGAGTTTGGAAAGTTTATCTTAAACAGAATTTCCATTTTTCACGAATACTTTAAGATAACATGTACGGTGTAAAATATAATGTCACATATTAAAGCAGAGCAAATATTGTCTTATGATGTACTTATATATATAGAGAGAATTGCGTTATGTTTAAATGTGGTACGTAAATGATGTTCGGCACAACTCACACGAGCTTCTTCGTTAGATTCTTTGATCTCCAATAGGGTCCTGTTTTGCTCCATTTTTATTGTACGTTGGCTGAACAGTAAAACTTATAGGCCACGCATTTTCATTTCTATTATAATGATGTGTATAGAAACAATTGCATTTCTGTTTAAGTTTATTGCGTTTACTGTAATATTGTGCATTATGTAGTAACTGAAGCTGTTGGCGAAGATCTAGCAGCAGGCACGCATGTAATCCAAACACATTTTACTCCTTGGACAATATCAGCTGTTCGAGTCAGAACCCAGGAAGCACAGGCTAAAATCCAACAACTCACAGCTCGACTCACGTAGCTTGATAAAATATTCACAAAGTGCAATTAAAATTTTAATTTGCAAAAAAAGTTTCACTGACGAATAAACTTTTGAGTAGCAAAAAGCAAACTTCACTGAAACAGGATAATCCGCAGTATATTTTGAGCCTATTTTAAACTTTGTACTAATTCGTCGACCAATGAAATATTTTCGTTTTCTTTTCAACAAATTAGCAACAGCCAGGTAATGCATATAGTTAAGTAGAGATGGGAAAATGAGGCACGTTCTCTCCTTACACGGATTTAAAAAAAATCTGAACCAAAGCTAGAGGGCGCTTATTTGAATTTTCTCGCGCCTGTATCTCAACATATGAATTCGTGCAAAAGATCCTGCATCTTAAGGCCAATATTCACATAGCATGTGAGTTCAAAGGCTCAGATAAGCTATCTAGTTCTAAATTGGAACAGAGCTGCTAATTATCTATACTTGGCAATTCCTTACAACATTTTTAAAAGGGTTGTGCTGAAGGAGCACAGGTTTCATGTTTAAAAATGCGTCACAGACTCGTTGGATGTATTTCAAAAGAGCAATTTTGCAAATCTGACTAGATGCACGAAATATAACGAAAGGCTTTATTTTATTACCCTCCAGGAAGTCGACTCTGGGTCCAGCCAGAAGCGGAAATGCTTGCTTGGCATATAAAAATGCTGAGAGCGGGAAAAAAAAACTTCAAAGCAATCTTAAGGAATTGATTTTCCTTTGTTATTTCCACTGTTGGTCGCAAATATTGGACAAAACAGGTACTCTTAATCAGACAACAAAGTACTTATTGCGAGACTGTGCACCTCTACTCCACAGGTGTCGACGTATACCTACTGCTTAATATAATCTCGTTTCATTGTTACCTTACGAGTCACCAAATTATCGTGCTGGCGTGTCACAAGTGTACTGTAAATCCACGCGCGAACCCTGGTGTACATATTCATGTTCTGCGAAGATTTTGACTTTTGATAGCCGTTAGGCGTTGACTATCCACCAATAATAGTAAAGCAGCAAGGGATATTTTCAATATATATTTGAGACAATCACTTGTAATTGTGTTTCGTACTTTATAGTAAGAGAAAGCAAATCTTCCTGGTCGGTGTGAAAGAAATTTTACAACTGTAGGTAGGTATCTCAGCAATCAATTATTTAAAAATACGATCGTGCAAACTTTCTTCTGGTTAACTGAATTGTATTTTGAACTGTTCATAAACTTTTCCTATTTGTATCAACATTTAAGACGTTCGGATGGTGAAAATAAAAGGCAACGTTTTTTTTCCATTACCCAGCGGGAACAGTAACTGTACTGAGCTTTCTTAAATTATTACGCACCTTTTAGCAATGCTTATTTTCATACCTACAACTAACAATAGTTGTAGATCTGTAGTGAGACAGTTACCTTCTAGATGCCTTCTTCTTGCTGTTTATTCCAGATCTTGTTGTCTCATAAAATCATTTTTCTGACACTAACTGCATGAAATACCATGAGAACTATGGGTTTCATCACATCCATTAGGCATCCCTTTGGGCGATGAAGAGTTTTAAAATTTAGAAAGCCAATAACATTTATCACAGAGTTCCCTAAATGGCATTGTCTCAACATTTAAGCGTATTTGGACATTTAACATGGCAAGTAACGTTTTGAACCATTGTACGTTGTATTTTCAACATGTTCTCCCCGCTTTCTGTCTAACGGCGCCTTTCATTACTTTTCCATCACTGAATTTTGCTTTTGCTTTACTGAAGAAAGGTCAGGATAGACAATTATAGCGAAGATTTCCTCAATTTCACTACTGTTGGGGAGACGGTTTAAAGTAGCTGCAATATTGCCTCTGATCACTATTTTTTAGCGAAATGTTGAAGTTCATTTTTCTTTTACAACTTGACTGAAAATAATTAAACATAATGAATCTTCCTTTTATATTTACAGTGTTCTAGCACATCCCATCGGCATGAAACAACTGCGCTAATATTGAGAATCTAGTGCCTGAAAATTTGGACATCTCAGGATTATGGAGAAAGGAACGGGTATCAGACAACAGTTCAACGAACAAATCGCCAACAAGAGTTTTTTTGCCAAGGATAGTCGAAAACTTCCTACCAAATGTTTTCCCCTTTACTTTAAATGTCGAAAGGCAACTCTCAACGATTAAAATAACAATTTTCATTTATCCCACAAGCGTTCTTAAAAGACATCATATAGAATGTATTAATTTTAGGCCTTGCATGGATAGCAACCTGGCTCCAGATATGATGAATATTACACCAGCTAAACAAGAGCGTTACGAAAAGTTTAAAAGTTCACAATTTTCTGTTTGAAATACATTTCCGATAATCGCCAGGTTTCAAAAAAAAAAATCCTGTGGTCATCTTTTGTAAAGCAAAATTAGCGAAAATAATGTAGAATATAAAACAAAGTCTGCCCTTAATTGATCACCATTTTGTTTCGGGAATAAAAATATAATTAATAAACAATTTGCGTCGAAATACATAAAAGTGGAATAATTTTGCACCTTTGTGTAACTTTTTAAATATCTATATATAAAAACGTGAAGCCTCGCAAAACAATTTTTCTAACTTCAGTTTTAGAAGTGTCATTACTAATGCACACTTTTACTGAAAATCTAGAAAAACAAATGGAAACTCCGCCTCCAAAATCATGATATTAAATATGTGAATTCAGCACCAAGCCAAACACTCAAAGGGCGGTTGGAAGTAATTACAATATTTTTTTTTGCAGTTGTTTCTAAAGGTGATTCACCTTAAATCCCAAATTTTTTTTAGGGAAGAGATATAACAATTTTCAGATAAAAATGATGCATTGTGCCCACAGGCTTTAATATATAGGTCCCACTTCCTCATTTAATGATTCTGTCGGTGATAGCTTTTTAAAAAAGCTTATTGTGGTGCATTTTACATTTTAGTGCTCTCCTACTAAAAGCTGCTCGATTTGTGCTAGCGACATAAACGAAAGCGAAGAATTCTAGCCGATGTATTTAATTATCACTGCCATATTTTAGCTTACTTTTCTTAACGCATATTGGTGTGGGTCCCTTAAATCAAAACTATAGTTCAGAAGGAAAAGAACAGGTACGATACCAAACTATTAGTCAGAATGTGCACCGAGCACAGTCTACATTTTATTTGAAGCTACATCATTTCTGAACATAGTAAAATCTTTGGCATGTAGCGGCGATTCATTATGTAGTCTCTCTATATTTCTGAACAAATTCAGAAAAGACTGGGTTCACATAAAATCTCTAGACCTGACTGACATCGACTAAAACAATTAGCGACAACATTGAAAACGAAAATGATAAAATCTCGGTCAAGTAGGGATCGCTAGACATCTCCTTACCTGAAATTAAATATATACAACGTCATAATGTGTTTGGTTATATATAATTTTAAAATGCTTGTATTATAATTCAGTCCATATAGATACACGCAGATCGAATTTAAATAGCACCTGTCACAGTCCTTTATTTCAATAGAATAAAACCGAACAACTTCAGTCACTGTCCTCCTTCTCGTCTTGCACTGTTGTGGTGGAATGATTGTAAAGTCCCTGGGCCATTAGATGGAGAGCCAAGCTGTTCTTCAGACCACTGGCTTTCTTGATCTTGGCCCTCTTGTTCTGGAACCAGATTTTGATCTGGGACTCGTTCAGACTGAGTTCTTGTGCTAAAGTTTGCCGCCGCTGTTCGGTGATATAACGATTGGTCTGGAATTCGGCTTTGAGTCTCTGCAGTTGTTCGGCTGTGAACGCTGTCCGCGGCCGCTTGTCCTCCTTCTCACTCTTCTTCTTCTTCAGTTTTCTAGTGCGGGGACCTGTGGAAACCGCGACAGAAAAAAAAACACAAATGGTCACGCTTTCATATTCCTCCTTTAAACGGAAAGCGTACAAACCCTTCAGATGCCCATTATGTTCAATATATATAACATACATATTCGGTCTTTAAATAGGCGGCCATATTTATAGTATTAAAATTAACAAAATGGCGCAAAGTACATTTCCCACAACAGAACAATGCTGCCGCAGGGAAAGAACGTTGTATTTTATGTTTAATCCTGTACCTAATAGCATATTGCAGCGTGTGTTACTTTACCCTGCTGGACTTGTACGGTACATTTTTATTCCGTTAGGTTTTTCAGTATATAAAAGTTCATTACCATTATAAAGCTTTGCACATTTCTGTCTGATTAGCTGGTCAGTGGTTACCAGATGTAAAACGCAATGCAAATAGGACGATAATATTGCATTTTTTTTCTTCAAAAGGACAGCGAAGAGACCTGCATGCAATGTTTACCCTTCCTCAGAAGTGAGAATAGAAAGGTCAAATAATCGTAACCGGGATAGGATTCCCCCGCATTCCTTATTATCCTTGAGTAGTAATTTAAAATGCTTTTGTTTTCTGCTTTCAAATATGGACTCTGCCACTGGGGCACCCTGCGTTAATGTCCCCACACCTACATGGGTAAAATGCACCGCATTTTCAAAAGCAACAAAATACAATTTGTGAATGGCTATAGGCTTAGCTTAGAGCGTGAGGCAGCTCAACTACTAAGCTGATGGTGTTTCAATTTCCAGCGAACGTTTTGAATGTTTATTCGGTGTACTGGCTTCTGCTTATGATTGTAGTAAAAGTTTATGATAAAGTAATCATGTAAATTTAGACTTCAGATTGTGGATTACAAAGCTCAGCAAAGAATTAAATACAACAAAGCAACATGCAGCGAAAAAAATCTTACTGTGCATTAGTTGTACAGAAAATAGCACCGTACATATCTAAACAGTGGAATACATTGGTTGGTGAGTGTGTGTTTCCCTTAAATTCCAGCTAAACCCCAGATTTCCGGTAAACCGCTGATTTACAGCAAATTTATCTTGCATAGTCCTGTCACAGCAACTTCTGTATTAATATCCTTATGATGAGACTAATCAGCGAAGTGTAAGACAGAGGGAACATAAAGCAACAAGCACAGACATATATATAAGCACATTAACAAGAACAGCAACAATCTAACGCTATCCTGAATATTGTGATTAGATAACTGGTGATCAAAACGCCCCTCGTCATTATCTAACACTGCTGTGAAATAAACTTTTCAGAACTCAAAAAAAATTCGCATCTATTGAAAAACGCGTCTAAACCGTGCTTGGAAATGTTAATAAAATCATTTTACTACTTGATTGAAAAGTTAAAAAGTGACGTTTTGCTAAATGTTTGGGCTGACAGCTCAATCAATCAATCAACTAGTCAATCAAGCTGGCTTTTCTTAGTTTGAAGAACTCGGTGCCATGAATAGCTCGATCTACACGGCTTGGAAGGAGACGTTTGTAGGATCGTTGGGAAAGGAATTTCTTTACGTCCTCGACAAAACACACGAGCGTAACCAAGACGGCCAGGCCGTGGCACAGAAACCACTACACACACCATCCCGTCAGACCTTTTGCAAACTTCTGCACGAAAGGCGACACCAAATACTTCCTCAATCGATGCTTTCCGATTCTGGTGCCTCATAGGAATGTTATTTATGGCTCCTTGTGCTATTTATATCCAGAAGTGATATCTTGCTGCTCTTAGTATTACACAGACTATGTGAAATTCGTCAGTCTGTTTTCAAGTAAAATCGGGTTTTTTTTGCATTGCGAGAAATAGACTAATATTAGGCATATATTAATGAATAAGAATTAATGAACTTAAACAATGATTTTGAATTATTACAAGAGGGAAGGCCGGATTACATGTTTGACTTATCTTTACTGAAACAGGATGGATCCTGGCACCATCAAAACAAGCATTGGCCGACATCACTGTTTGCTAACAATATATGCTAGAAATACATAGGTAAATATTTCTAGCCGGGATTACTGAATATGGTCAAGTTTATTATTTCAGATCTATTAAATTATAATGTATTTTGATCGGTCACTATCAAGATACTGAACTGAATTAATTCTATCTGTAAGACCAAACTATCTGCTCGGACGGTTATGCACCCGAAGTCTCAAGTAATAGGAGTTCGTGCTATGTAAAAAATGATCACCATTTTCTAGATCTCGACCCTTTAGCTTTTTAAATTAAGAACGCACTTAAACTGTAGCTGGACACAGTCTTGTATACCTTCAATCCCTGGCCTCGAGGCCTGTAATGCTTTGATCAACATCAAGGCCCAAAACTTCCAAGTCTTGCTTCGTGTCGCTGTTTCACCGTTGTGTTTGCCAACTGTTTAAATCGTATAACTTCATTACTATTGATCTGAAACATCTAAAACTTTAATTTTTGACACAATCTTCTCTATTCATTTTATGGTCGTGACTATCCGTGCCTTTTCGATGCCAGAATTCAGTTAGAAAAATAAACCAAAAGCGGTACGGATATCTCTCAGAAGCAGTTGCGAGTTTGAAAATAGCTACACGCATCGCCTTCAGTTTTTTTAAAAAAACAAAGTAGCCACTTGTCTTTTATAGATTTACAATTTTACAGTTTCCAACAAAAACGGAGGCAATTAGTTGGAGTTTTGTTGTTCAAGTGTACTATTTCTTGCCCGTGTTATAACAACTATGAAATTTCTTACCAGAAGAGGGTCTGTCTGAATATCTAGTGCAATAAACCCAGGCAGGCCACATTAGAGTCCCTGATGATGCTGATTTGGTTCCATCACTGTTCGATATAGGTTCTGCATTGGCGCCCACAAGCATAAGCGCCGAGCCAGTGTTTTCTGCATACTTTGCGGAATTAGTTCCATTGCCTTCGTTTTGCTTTGGTTGAGACTGCTTGGACGATTGAGATGAGCTGTCAGAACAGTCTGAATTCGGGCTCAGACTCGAAGCGTTCGTCGGCCTTGTAAGCGGATTGACGTTTTCTCTCCCGGACGTCTGTGCCCGATCTCGATCCTTCTTGCACCCAAAGTCCGGCCTCAAGATATTATCAATAAAAAAGTTGGTGTTTCTGTGCGGCTGCTGTGCCGCTGGATGGGGCTGTATTTGGGGAGAATGAAAAGGTGGAGAGAGAGAAACGCTTTCCGCCTCGCTCGATTCTCGACTCTCCACACGTTTGTTTTGATCCTTTTGCTCTTCCATATTTCGAGGGAACTGTCAGTTTCGCCAAGTTGCTTTTTCTCCCCACTTGTGAGGCGACGTATCCAAAAGGAGGGAAGGCAACCCCTTTCTTCGATCACTTTGGACAGGCTTTTCGGGCTCACTTTTGAACGACCCTATGTACTTGGCATGGTGTGTTTCGGGGATTTTACTTCGCTTTACATACTTACTGTGCCATGCAAAGCTGGCACTGCATTGATCTGTGTTTGTAGTCCGTGCTGATTCTCTGACAGTGCGAGCTTTGCAAACTCCTAAATCGCAGCGTCTCTCAGTCACTTTTTCAGCGACCGGAAGCACGTGAATAGCAGGCACGTGCGCTCCACCAATCAGCGAGCGCAGCGTCAGGCCCCGGGGGTGGACTCCTAATGACAGCGGAGACGCTGGCCAATCGCAGCCGCCGCTTTTGCAAATAAATAAAACCGAGGTGAAACGTAATAAGGGATTCACCGCTGGGTCTGCAGATCCACTTCCCAGTGTCTCTCAATAAGCAAATGTGAAAAGACTACGAAAATGAACACAGAGATTTTAGATTAGCGAAAGCTCAAACTTTGTGCGAAATTCCGAATATTTGTATATTACATTTTAAAACAAAGTTAATTATGAAACATTAAAAAACTAGATGGTTTCGTAGGTTTCAATAACTGGAATATAGTTAATACATTAATACAACAGAAGCAGAATTCTTTATTGTTAAAAAGAACAGTGAGTACAAAATTGCTGTGAGCTTCATCGCGAAAGTACTGCCAGTTGTATACATGAGTGCTTGGTTTAATAAGATTCAAACGCACCTACATTTGTGATGCAGTGACAGTTGTATTTTGCAATTATGCTATATATGTATATAATTCTATGTATATAATTGTGTAACTCAAGGCATAAATAATTGATTTTTTTTTGTTGCTGATGAAATTTTGCACCTTGTTTTCATATATTCGCCCCTCTTTTTCCATCTATCTTATTAGTAAAGGTACCAGCTTCTAATGGGTTATTAATGCGCACTGCTTGCTGTATTAGCAGCTGAAGACAAATAGGGTTCCGTTAAGTTTTGGATAAAGATGAGCTATGAACCCAAAATGTGACGTGCCCCTTCAAAACTGTGTCACTGAATCATGATAAATAATAAATTTAAGATAATGTGTGTTTCACTTAGTGACATAATGTATGACGCCTCTGTTATAGATACCGAGACGAAATTAATAAACACGCACAAGATAGCTATGCTATAAAACGATGTAAACCTTAGCTATAAAAAAGTTATATTAGCTTTACCAATTTATGGTGGCCGAGGAAGAATTCTAGAATTGATTAATATTTTCGAAGTTGCAGTAAATTATATGATAACGTTCTGGCGATTTTCACACAAGAATATAAATATTGGCTGTGGGTACTTTATCCATTTTCTAATAAATATATATAAAATGACACTGTCTTTACGTATAGGCTACGGTTCATTTAAACCGGTTTTTCACAAGTAAGCAAGACTCTCCGATAGACAATGATCCTTCACAAAGAATAAATACATTACTGTGTTTGTTTTGGATCGACGAAATGCCTATACCTAAACAATGATCCAATAGTTGTGCCCAGTGTGATTACAACAAGGAATGTAACGTCAGCGACTGAGTAATATCAACAATTTTAAAATGTGTATAAGTAAGTTGGGAAAGAATAATGCAAATGAAAATTTCAGTTTTCGTCATTGATCATACAAGAAATTATCTGCGATTAACGGTATGCACGTTTTAAAAAATGAAATTTAGACTGATGACAGTCTGTAAATGATCGCCCCTAAAACCAATTCTAATAAACACTAGTTATCAATGAAAGTACGAGCTACAAATGTATTCCTTGATGCAAGTTATATTTTCAATAAGTAAAAATGTGGTGGCACATGGCAATTTTTTTCAAAAGCGCACTCAATCGTTTGTACATTGTCACCAAGTAACAGTAAAACAATGCTAATGAAAGCATATCGTGCTTCAAGTACCTTTCCTTCGTTTGAATACATCTATGTGTGTTACTTGCAAAACCCATGAAGTTTTAAGAAATATTCCAGAAAGCCCGTCTTTCTAAGCAAAAAGACCAATTTGAAACAACGTGAAACAGTTAAATGTTCATTTCTGCTGTTTGAAAGTTTCCTTTTTTAAAAGTTAATTTTCAAAATAACAGCTGAAATCGTGCACCATTCCTAAAGAAGTCGGAAATAACGAAACTGTTGTTTCGAAAAAGGCGAACAGTAAACAGCAATTAAATATGGTGCTGTTTTAACAAAAAACGCCAAGCTTCCTTTGGAACCAAAGGTTTATTTATATTTAAGTTAGCAAAATTGAAATCTTTATCCCAAAAGCGAGCCTGGGTACTTAATTAAATTCTAATTACGACACTATCAATATCCCATTTAGCCACGTAGCCATTGTTGGATTCAGTCCTTTTCATGCAGTAAATGGAGTATCGGTGGCTTATCTCGACTGCAAGAGACGCCTTGAGAAGCGCTGCAAAAGATAATTTATAGGTTTTAATTACTCTTCATTCCGCCTGATCAGCTTGGCGTTCATCACATGTGAGTGAATAAAATCTGGTCAAAAGCACTGTCAGTATTCCCTGGCAAGACGCTTAATCAAAGTAAGCAGGGCGATATTACACGCTGAGAGATCCTAAACGTAATTTAGAAGCTGCTGATAAAGCTGGTTGAATAATGCTCCAGCCTTTTGAGACACCATTTACAGAAATGACTTTATTGACGGCTTAACGTCGGTAATTCATTTTACCTTTCATGTACTGGAGCTTTGATTTGTTACAGTAATGGGATGATAAATGCACTGGTGGCGTATAGCTTTTATTATTGAATATGATACACACACCCATTGCAAATCCTGTAAATACATCCTCGAGCTAAGGAAGAAACAAAGCCGAGGAAATTTATACAACAGTGGCGCTTCAGAAGGAAAACCTCCAGTTTTGTATCATAACAGAAAGCCTCCGAGATTTGTCAGGTGATTTACTCTTAAATACGAAAAACACAAAATGTAAATTATAGGTTCCAAGTGAGTGTGTTCATCTGTCTGCATGATAAAGTGGAACATACTTTGTAATAAAAACTATAGATTATGCAAGACACGTAAAGTAAATCACTGTAAAAAGCAGTAATCCTAAAATAGTGCAAACTTTTTAAAATCATTTTTCTAATTTGGTTTCTCACCAGTGTTTCCTTCTTATTAAACACTCTGTTATGACACTGGAATATACAACTTCTATGTCCAACATATCTAAAGGTCGTGATCAAATCACTTTCGGCTACTCCTTGAAGGACGTAAATGAGTTGTTCCCATACAATGGATTTCATCGCTCCTACAGCGAATCGGTGACCAGGGGTTTTGTTTGAATTGAATACGAATAGATTTCTTCCACAAATGCACCATTCTAATTAGGAGCTGTAAGGTCAAGCTGTACACATTCTATGTCCCTAACGCTAGACATCGGAAATGTGTGGGGCAGCAAGTCATTACCTGCCGATCCTTTCATTGTACTAATTCAGCAGTGATCAAATGATTTAGCACCAATTTGTAAAGGAACCTTAGAGACCCCATTAGTTTAAGAAAGTATAATAACGCGTCCATGCAATCTAATTGCACAGCACATTTGAGAAAATAGAAATACCTTTTGAATAATCTTCATATATTTAAATGCCATCGTGGACTGTACGGTTTATTAAAGTAGCAATAGTCTTTTGCAGACCTATAAAAGTTTGTTAACGTCAGCAAATTATTGTCATATTACAATTACTGAAGATGTGCTGCTAAATGTGCACATTTAAAATATATTAGCATCACAGCAATCAAGTCGCCATTTTTACTTTCCAGCCTGCAAAGAAAAACCTTTGCAGTATTTAAACTGATTTTCTTTTTAAAGTTCGGTAATATTTAAAATCATTATTATGTTGACTGATTTATTCCTATCGCTTTAAGTTTCAACCCACAGAGAGCGGCAAAGCCTTTATTAGGACTGGAAACAACCTCCGTGTAAATTGAACATCTGCCTTAAGCTGAGCTCGCAGGTCTTTCAGCGGAAAGTCCACTCACATCGCTCTGGACATACAAGTGTCACGTGCCACGGGTTGTGACTGTGCTGGCTGTGGACTCTAGCTCCACATCTGAATAAAATTTGCAGCTAACGAATCATTTAACGCTTAACTGCATGTCTAGGCACGAAGCAGACAAACCTTCAACCCCGGCAAAGCCTCACTTTGTGCATTCATTATATACACTTACTACACGCACCACATTTTCAGAGAATAATACACTTAAAGGCAAGAAAATAGAAAGGTGTGACGTTTAAGACGGAACATTTCAAAGGCTATAAAGCAATATTGTGGTTAATAGTAGTAGATGGTGATCTCGCATTGTCTATTTCAAGTTCGGATATCCGCCCCTTCGTGGTGTTAATATGCAAAAACGTGAATGGAAAATAAACATGCAGTGAACTGCACAAAAAAATGCATTATTTCACTACCTCCCCCCACCAAAAAAAAAAATCGCTAAATTACACGATGCACTTGCATTTGTGTAACCCAGCAATGAAACTCTGGAATGCATGTCGGTCAAAATGTCCCGATTAGCACAAACGCTTTGTTTCGATGATGCATTTTGATCTGAGAATTTACTGAACACACGCCAAATGTTTGCTGGTCCTCCTAAATCAGATGGATAAATGCTATCAATTGTTTGTACATAGTTCGGTTTTGATAAGATTTATTCTTAAACATGAAATCGAACCTCTCTACAATGACTAAGTGACATGCATTTCGCGTTGAGTTTTAATTTTATCCACTAATCGCACACTTTAGAATGTTTCGAAATGGTTTCGCTATTAAAGCGCTTAACCAAAATTACTAGAGTATAAAAGATAAAGCAAGCGAAATTAAAAACAAATGAACGGAAGCGAAGAATAATGATAATATTCACAACTCATAATGTTTTAAACCGCTATAATTTTTCATAAATGATGATTTTTCGTACAAATTCTTCCAATGACTGCCAGAAAACCTTCAAACTTTTGTAAAATGCTAAATGTATTACTTTTTCGAAGCAAACAAAAAGTCCACCGGTGAGCAATCAAAAAGCTTGTGTCGGAGCAGACTTTTTCATGATGTAATTCTGCTGCTGCCCAGCGGCAGCTCAGGGAATTAATCATCCCAGTTATTGGGACATGAAGAAAATTTCGATAATAGCTGCAGGCCAATATTCTCACTTTCTCTTTCTATAACAAACAATACAGAAGTGTTCGAGGCCTATTTGTAGCAAGTCACGGGAAGGGAATTTTACTTCAAAGGTGAGTGCGCTAGTCAAGCAAAATAACCGACTTGGCGGTATTGGGACATCAAAAAGACACGACATCAGATCCAATTTGTTGTCTACGATAATTTACAATCGGGAAGTATTTTCTTCAATCGCTTAAAACTTTGATGCTTAATAACAGACCTTTTATCAAAACATGCCTTTCCTGTGTATTTAGTCAGGCAGGCGGAATTCCAACCGCATGTTTAGAAAAATGGCATTCTTCACCGTATCCGCTACCCTGAGGCAAATTGTGACAATGCATTTCATTCAGTAAAAGACAAGGCAGATTTATGTGAACACAATAGAAATCTTACGGAGGACCTCCGAAATGTTTCTAAATTTGTAAGTAAAGCAATTGTATTGCTGTGCCAGTTCCGTATGTAGTAATTGCAATTCTTCAGAAGTATTTGACGATGATCGCCTAGTACGATTTGTTTAGACTGTGTTCATCTCTCGTTTTACTTGACAAAGGTGCGGCGTCAAACTATTCTGTCAATGATATAGTTTTAGTGGTTTGGTGTCTATTAATAATAACTAAAGTAAAATTTATCGAATGCCGCATTGTTTTCTACAACAATTCTGTATTCGACTGTCTTCCAGGACGGATACCAACAAAAGTGTATGTTTCGAATTACATGAGGCAAGTTCAGGCGGTTTATCGCACCCACTTGAACAGATTGAAGACCGGAAGCGCCACCTAGCGCAATTGATCTGGTCTGCGTTAATCCAATCCATTCAAATAATTTAATATGGTTATTTGACAGAAGTTATAAAGAACACATAATATGTAACAACAATTCTAGCAGTGTGAGGTAATGATCCAGTCACATTGCTTGCACTGTTAGATTATTTGTGAGTGCGTAGAGTCCACATTATTGCAGCATTGTGGTCATAATTTTGCTTTCGGGTTGCTTTCCATTTTGAAAGCAGACATGTTCGGACAGAATCTATCTACATATTTACGGTTCAACTTACTTTAATAGTCATTTGAACAATTCAATTATTCTGCCAAAAGCAAAATGCCATCTCGCTTTAATTACCAATTAATCAAATCATTCTGTTAACGCTGTTGTAATTAAATATTCCACAAATGTTTATTTGGGCCAATGTAGAAACAAAGTAAAATTAAAATATGCTTTGAAGTAAAGACCAGTGAAGGATTTATCTTATTGATGCGAATATTTAACGTTTTCGCTGCAAAAGGTGAAATATTGCCGCCACTCTTGATAGAACAAATCCTACTGCGGCAACTCTGCTCTCATTGCATTTTGAGAGCTTTGCAAACAGTTCTGAAACCCCCTATAAACATTTTCAAGTGGTTGTCGACATAAATTAATGCGAATAAGATATAAAAATTGTGCAGCATTTTTAGTTTAATTGGCGGCTTTTCTTCAATTTGTCCACAATTAAAATAATATAAATTTCGTGGCGGGGCTGCTAAACAATTTTATGCAGTTTGCGATTGTATCTGATTAATCTTAAATAGCGTTTATCGCTCTATCGTGCTAAAAAGTAACTTCAGAAAGAACACAATTTATTATATAATCAATCTTAACGAAAGATAAAACGAATACGTCGTTCATTAGCAATACCTTCATAGCAGTGTGATATGGGGAATTCGTTTTAACTAATGTGTATAATAGAAACAAGTATTTCGCTTATTAAAACATACTTGCGGATTAAATTAATGACACGTCTATCACCAAAGCAGAATGTTGACCAGGCCTTTTTCTTTAATTATGGGACAACAATTTGCGCTTAAATATTTGACACGTATTCTCCTATCCTGAGTGGTGTGAAACAGGGCTGTGTTCTCGCACCCACACTTTTTGGGATTTTCTTCTCCCTGCTGCTTTCACATGCGTTCAAATCCTCTGAAGAAGGAATTTTCCTCCACACAAGATCAGGGGGCAGGTTGTTCAACCTTGCCCGTCTAAGAGCGAAGTCCAAAGTACGGAAAGTCCTCATCAGAGAACTCCTCTTTGCTGACGATGCTGCTTTAACATCTCACACTGAAGAATGCCTGCAGAGTCTCATCGACAGGTTTGCGTCTGCCTGCAATGAATTTGGCCTAACCATCAGCCTCAAGAAAACGAACATCATGGGGCAGGATGTCAGAAATGCTCCATCCATCAATATTGGCGACCACGCTCTGGAAGTGGTTCAAGAGTTCACCTACCTAGGCTCAACTATCACCAGTAACCTGTCTCTAGATGCAGAAATCAACAAGCGCATGGGTAAGGCTTCCACTGCTATGTTCAGACTGGCCAAGAGAGTGTGGGAAAATGGCGCACTGACACGGAACACAAAAGTCCGAGTGTATCAGGCCTGTGTCCTCAGCACCTTGCTCTACGGCAGCGAGGCCTGGACAACGTATGCCAGCCAAGAGCGACGTCTCAATTCATTCCATCTTCGCTGCCTTCGGAGAATACTTGGCATCAGGTGGCAGGACTATATCTCCAACACAGAAGTCCTTGAAGCGGCCAACATCCCCAGCTTATACACACTACTGAGTCAGCGGCGCTTGAGATGGCTTGGCCATGTGAGCCGCATGGAAGATGGCAGGATCCCCAAAGACACATTGTACAGCGAGCTCGCCACTGGTATCAGACCCACCGGCCGTCCATGTCTCCGTTATAAAGACGTCTGCAAACGCGACATGAAATCGTGTGACATTGATCACAAGTCGTGGGAGTCAGTTGCCAGCATTCGCCAGAGCTGGCGGGCAGCCATAAAGACAGGGCTAAATTGTGGCGAGTCGAAGAGACTTAATAGTTGGCAGGAAAAAAGACAGAGGCGCAAGGGGAGAGCCAACTGTGCAACAGCCCCAACAAACAAATTTCTCTGCAGCACCTGTGGAAGAGCCTGTTACTCCAGAATTGGCCTTTATAGCCACTCCAGGCGCTGCTTCACAAACCACTGACCACCTCCAGGCGCGTATCCATTGTCTCTCGAGATAAGGAGGCCCAAAAGAAAAGAAAGAAAATTCTAATAGAATAATGTGTAAATAAAAGTTTACAGCAGTATGTAATCTTATGTTATAACCATATGAAGTGAACATGTTTAAGACACAATAATATGCATTATTCAGCAATTCTTCTTGGATAGGCCAAGATATTATGTAGTACCAGAACTAAACCCTAAGGGGGCGTGCAATTCTTTTCTCAACAATGCGCTTGGTGATGAGATACCCTGCTGCCAGTGACCAAACTAAGCAATATTCACAAGAGAACTTTCTTTTCTCACATTAATAACTTTCAATATGTTCGAATTACACTCTAAGGAATGAACAGGAGTCATTTCTCTTCTCGAAGACAGAAGTCTGTTAATGCAATCATCTCCCAAGGATATAAAGTAATGTTCTGCGGGGTCAAATATATGCGTTCAGCAATAATTTGAATATATTCAAATTTCCTCAAGATGGCATTCTTTAAATGTCGGTTCGTAATATGCATATAGACCTAATTGATGCATTATTTAACAAATTAGTTATTTGAAGTAACAGTATTTAGTAACTGATTCTGTATGTAGACACTCAAGAGGTCAGAACTGTATTTAAACTCGAGTTTCACGCAGAGATCTGTCGAAGCTTGACCTTTGAAAGTCGATTTGATCTAATTTTTGACATGTTCTGCAGACTCTTTCTCATACTTCCTTTTCCCCAAGAGTTAGCTTATTATTACCACATGGTGTCAGCTCTACAATTTAGAGAAACGTGTCGCACGGATTTGCCAGTGTTGCGTGTTGTGTCTCGGTTTTCTTGTGTAGTCTTACAAATTCATTTAAAGTTAGAACAACATTGTATTAGTTTATTTTCTACATAATTAGAATCCACAATATGGCCTGTCCTCCAACGTTAAAACACTTAACTGATTGTAAACATATATATACGGTGTAGATTATTGAGTGATCCATTTCTGGACTGAATTCCGAGCGTCTGAGACTCAGGACTACAGGAAATGTGGAGGGTTGAAAGGGGTTTCCTCCGTATGATGCTGATAAATTAGTTCATTCTTTTCTAGCTATAAATAACCAGTATGCCATGATCAGCTTGTTCTGGAATAAAATGCCCCGTAATCGACGCTTAGTTTTATTCTCATTTGAAACAACTGAATGAAGTTTTCATTTCTGAGCAATTGTCTGTGTCAGGATCAAATAAAATATTTCAACTCACTGAAGGATTCAGAATACTATATGCAGATTTAGGGTATTCAACGCATAGTGAATCATTAGAAGTTTCGAGTGAGTGATGATGTTTTCAGCGCAACATTTAATCTGTTTACTTTATTACATAGTATAACTAATTCAATGATCAAGGCGTCAGTTGTTAAAGTGCGGAAATTCTTTATTTGGCCTATTGGTTTTTACTTGGATACTGTGACTATCTAAAGACATTCAATCTACCATCCTATGGCTGCTTCTGAGAAAATTATGGTACCCAAAATAACGTTCGGTTAACACGCTATCCAATGCGGAATCCGCAATCGACATTTCAAATGTAAACATGTATAATTTCATATTTTTGTATCATGACATTGAAGATGAATAGGATGTTAATGGCTACTGAAATCACAAGGATTTAGGAAACGCTTTGGAGTGGCTACAAATTGTTTGCTGTCGGGTTGCTTCCAGGATGCGTTCGTTTCGCAGTTTTTGTCCCCGTTATAGCAGATCACCGCACACAGAAGAGTCTGCACGCCTGATGATGATTCATTTAATGGGTGTGTGCTAAATTGTTCCATTTGAAAGAGTATTATGTATAACCAAGGTTCTGATTTATTACAAGTATAATTGGACTAAGTACTCGTTCGGGTATCAGATTTCCACTAATACAATGATTCAAATCAATTGTGCAACCCACAAGCGCCCCTTTGGACGGACAGTAACTACGGCGTCATTTTGAAGCAATAGTCTTACTTACCAGTTGAGTTTTTCTAGGATCATTCTACATTCCCTTCTGTTAGCCTCTTTTCAAAGCTATAACCGAGTCTGCATTCCCGAAAATAGTGTCTGCATTCTGTCTCCAGGATCATCACCGATCCCTCCATAATTTATGTCAACAACCTCTTCTTAATATGGATCACACTTTTAAGACTCTTTTGGTCCCTATAGGGAAACTTCCCCCTTTCGACAAAAAAGGAATAACATATGTGAATGGATAGCATAATTGAGAAACACTAATGAGATTGCAGCAATAGACAGCATTAACAGGTGCAATTTCTGGCAATGTAATGTAGTGTCCGTCCGCCTCGGCTCTGCGGTATTGCGTCTGAGTCAGAAGATTTTGGGCATAAGCACTACTCCAGAACCCTGAGACAGTACAATACAGTGGAGGTGCCCTGGCCAACAGTTATTCCTCAGCCAACATCACTAATGCATTCGATTTCATTGCTGTTTGCGAAACGTGGCTGTGTACAAATTGGCGACTGCATTTGTCTACATTACAACTAGACTTCAAAAGTACTTAATTGGCTATGAATTGCTCTGGGAGGTATAGAGATCATGAAAGGTGCTACATAAATACTCGTTCTTTCTTAGTGGCAGTGAAAAATAGCTGCTAATCAGTGCATATCTGCAACATGTATCCTTTAATCCTACTCAAGCAGCTAATGAGCCTGTAACAATGTTGAAAAGTTCATTAATCCAGTTTTGTGAGAATGACCTAACGACAGGTGAGAAGATCTTAATTTAATGGGCGGGCGCTGCAAGTGCTGGTAACTTCTGATGCAATTGCACTTTTGGTGGGTGGAGGACAACTCAGAAACACATGGGAAGTGCCGAGTAGGACAGTATGTTTCTGAAAGAATGAGTTCTGCCTACGCTACTCAGAGGACCTGGCAGGAGGTCCAGAAAAAGTTGGCTTAAAATAAAAAGGAGTACAAAAGTATGGCATTGATATTAATGTAAATAGGTATAATGACATAGATAGAATGAACAAGTAAAGATGTTGTCATGCTAGACCCCCACCTGCCAAGAATGAGGCATATTAATTTTGCCATATGGACTTTAAATTACAACTGTTGCTGAAGTGAAGAAAGGACTTGTTACAAAAATCAGCTGACCCTTGGATGGAAAAAAATATTTTTGCATACCAACAACCAGTGCTTGGAAGGATAAAGGGGCTAGTCCCTGCTCCAATTTAGCCCATAATGGACTTTGAGCACCAGGTATTGTATGTAAGAAGAGACATTCCAGGGTTGGCTAAGACCAGAGAATCCACAAACAGACATGGTCAGACCAGTTAGTCACATGACTAACCTGCTTGGCAACCTGTTTTTTTTTTCTGAATTGTACAAACAGTTTGAACTGAGAGTGTCTGTTTGCTCCTGGACTGAAAAGACCTCTCCTGGCTGGCTCACCACAGCCTTTCCTCTCTGCTCCCATAGTTTTCTCACTGAACTCCAAATCCACTGAAGACACATAAACCCCAAGAGAGAAAAGTCTCCAACAGTGAACAAGGTTTAAGAAGAAAACTGGGCCCCAACGAAAAGCAAGATCTACCTACAATCAAGGACTCTATAGTGAGCTCAAAGATCTGCAACAAAAACCCTCTTCAGAGATTGTCTCAAACTTTTCCACTTTATTTTTCTTCTGCTCTTTTCTGTCTCTATCTGCAAGTGTGTATTGCATATGCATGCTAGCATGGGTACATTGTGTATCCATAGGTGTTAACCAATTTAGAGTTTATGTTTAATAAATTTCAACCTTTCTCTTTAAACCTAAAAAATTCTGTGCTGGTTTATTTTCCTTATAATTGGCAAGCGGTGTACAAGGATTCACCAAGGGGGAGCTAAAAACATGGTGTTCTAAAAATTAAAACCTGTTATGGTAAGACCAGGTGAAGGCTAAGAGGGAACCCTGGACAGCTTTCTCACCTGGTCGTAACAATGTCTACAAAACTGCTGTACTGACATAGTGAAGTGATAGTGTATATACAGACAGTAACAAATACAGCAATTAAACCTAAAAAGAGGGTTATGCAAATTACATTATACAAGCCATCATGACAGAGAATACAATATAGAAAGGAAATTGCATGGACCAGATTACTGCATCTCCATATCCACTGCTCTGAGGATTAAAACATAGGTTTTCAATTGGGGAACTTGGACTTTAGGTGACTACAGGGATTCCTAGGAATCTGCAAGATTATTAGATTTCTGACAGTCATCGACTGATTTCTGTATTTTTCTGTGTTTGTTTGCTTACTAGTATATTCATTATGTTGCCATATATTAAAATAGGGTGGTGCAGTGGTTAGCACCACAGCCTCACAGCTCCAGCGACCCGGGTTCGATTCTGGGTACTGCCTGTGCGGAGTTTGCAAGTTCTCCCTGTGACCGTGTGGGTTTTCGCTGGGTGCTCTTGTTTCCCCCCACAGCCAAAGACTTGCAGGTTGATAGGTAAATTGGCCACTATAAATTGCCCCTAGTATTGGTAGGGGAATTGTGGGGATGTGGTAGGAATATTGGATTAATGTAGTACTGGTATAAATGGGTGGTAGATGGCTGGCACAGACTCGGTGGGCTGAAGGGCCTGTTTCAGTGCTGTATCTCTAAATAACATTTTTTTGTACTGTTAACACTTTGTTCAGACTGAAGAGAGGTATACAGTGGAATTCCCCAGGGTTGAGTACCAGGACCACTGCTGTTTTTGATAAACATTAATTACTCGGGGGTACAGGGAAACATTTTGAAGTTTGTAGATGACACAAAACCTGAAAGTGCATTAAGCAGTGATGAAGATAGTAATACACCTCAAGAGGAGGTAGACAGGCTGGTGGAATGGGTGGCACATGGCAGATGGAATTCAAAACAGTAAGTGCGAGATGATAAATTTTGGTAAGAAGAATGAAGAGAAGCAATACATGCTAAATGATGCAATTTTAAAGGGGGTGCAAGAAGAGAGAGATCTGGGGATGTATGCACACAAATCTTTAAATGTGGCAGGACAGGTTAACAAACCTTTATGAGATCCTGGGCTATGTAGCTAGAGGCACAGATTACAAAAGCCAGGAAGAACTTTTACTACTACAGCTACTACTACTACCAGCACAACAACCAACAGCAACAACACCCAATAAATTTATGTTGCACCTTTAATATAGTAAAATAACTCAAGGTGCTTCACAGGAGGGTTACCAATTAAAATCTGATACTGAAACACGTAAGGAGATATTAGGGCAGGTCGGTCAAAGATTTAGGTTTTAAGGAGTGTCATGAAGGTGGAAAGAAAGGAAGAGAGGCAGAGAGGTTTAAGGAGGGAATTCCAGAGCGGCTAAAGGCACGGCCTGCAATGGTGGAGTAATTAAAATTGAGGATGCTCCAAAGACCAAAATTGGAGGAGTGCAGATGTCTCAAAGGGTTGTAGGGCTTGAGGACATTACAGAGGTGGGGAGGGGTAAGGTCATGGAAGAATTTGAAAAGAAATATGAGAATTTTAAAATCAAGATGATGCTTAACTGGGAACTAATGTAGGTTAGTGGGCACAGGGATGATGGGTGAACAGGACTTGGTATAAGTTAGGATACGGGCAGCAAAGTTTTGGATGGGAGGCCAGCCTGGAGTGTTGGAACAGACAAATCTAGAGGTAACTGAGGCACAGATGAGCGTTTCAGCAGCAGATGAGCAGATGCAGGGGCAGCAGAGTCAGGCGACATCACAGAGGTGGGAATAAGTGGTCTTAGTGATGGCGTGGATATATGGTTGGAAGCTCATCCTGGGGCCAAATATACCACCAGTTTTGCAAACACAGTCTGGTTCCACCTCAGGCAGTTGCCAGGGAGAAGAATGGAGTTAGTGGCTATGGAACAGAGTTTGTTGAGGGGACCAAAGACAATGATTTGGTCTTCCTAATATTTAGTCAGAGAAAAGTTCTGCTCATCCTGTGCTGGGTGTTGGACAAGCAGTCTAACAATTTTGAGAAAGTGGAGGGGTCAAGATGGTGGTGGGATAGAGCTGGGAGTCATCAGTTTACCTATGTACAGTGCTAAACCTACATAAAACACTAATTTATCTGCAACTGGAGTATTGTCTCCAATTCTAGTCACGACAATTTAAAAAGGATGCAAAGGCATTGGAGAGGTTATAGAATCGATTTACTAGAATGGTTCCAGGGATGCGGGATTACAGTTTATTATGGGATATCCCTCACTCTACCATTACCATTAGTATAGAAAAGCATGCAAGGAGCAGCATCAGGCTTACCTAAAAATGAGATGCCAACCTAGTGAAGCTACAACACAGGACTCATGCAGAAGCAGAATGATATAGATAGAGCTAAGTGAATCCATAACCAATGGATCAGATCACAGCTCTGCAGTCCTGCCACATCCAGGCATGAATGGTGGTGGACAATTAGACAACTAATGGGAAGAGGTTGTTCTATAAATATCCCATTCTCAATAATGGTGGAACCAAGCAAGTTAGGACAAAGGACAAAGCTGAGGGTTTGAACTACATTCAGCCAGAAGTGCCCAGTGGCTGATCAATCTTGACCTTCTCCTGAAATCCCCACCATCACAGATGCCAGTCTTCTGCCAATTTGATTCACTTCACATGATATCAAGGAACAGCTCAGCACACTGGATACAGGAAAAGTTATGAGCCCTGACAATGCAGTGCTGAAACCTGTGCTCCAGAACTAGCCACACCCCTAACAATCCTGTCCCTGTACAGCTACAACACAGGCAACTAACCGACAAAATGGAAAATTGCTCTGGTATGCCCTGTCCACAAAAAGCAGGACAAATCCAATCCAGCCAATTATCGCCCCATCAGCCTTCTCTATACAGCGAGCTCGTCACTGGTACCAGACCCACCGGCCGTCCATGGCTCCGCTTTAAAGACGTCTGCAAACACGACATGAAGTCCTGTGACATTGATCACAAGTCGTGGGAGTCAGTTGCCAGCGATCGCCAGAGCTGGCGGGCAACCATAAAGGTGGGGCTAAAGCGTGGTGAGTCGAAGAGACTTAGCAGTTGGCAGGAAAAAAGGCAGAAGCGCAAGGAGAGAGCCAACTGTGTAACAGCCCCGACAACCAATTTTATCTGCAGCACCTGTGGAAGAGTCTGTCACTCTAGAATTGGCCTTTATAGCCACTCCAGGCGCTGCTTCACAAACCACTGACCACCTCCAGGTGCTTACCCATTGTCTCTTGAGACAAGGAGGCCAAAGCAATTATCTGCAAAATGATAGAAAGGATTTTCAACACTGCTATCGAGTGGTACTTACTCGCCAATAATCTGTTCACCAATAGTTAGTCTGCATTTTGTCAGGACTGCCAGACCTCACCACACCCTTGATCCATACAAACAAAAAATTGAGAAAAGGGCTGAATTCCAGAGCTGAGAGCGACTGCCCTTGCCATCAAGGCAGCATTTGACCAAGTGTGGCATCAAGGAGCCCTAGGAAAATTAACGTCAATGGGTATCAGGGGAAGAGTCCCCAATGGTCAGAGTCATACCTAGCACAAAGGAAGATGGGTTGTGGTTGTTGGAGGCCAATCATTTAATCCCTAGGACATCGCTGGATGAGTTCCTCAGGGCAGTGCCCTAGGCCCAACCATCTTCAGCTGCTTCATCAATGGCCTGCCCTCCATCATAAGGTCAGAAGTGGGGATGTTCACTAATGATTACACAGTGTTCAGCACCATTCACAATTCCGCTAATAATGAACGGTCTGTGCCCACATGTAGCAAGATCTGGACAGCATCCAGGCTTCGGCTGATAGGTGGCAAGTTACATTCGTGCCACACAAGTTTAGGAAATGACCACCTCCAACAAAGGAGAGCCTAAAGACCTCCTTTTGATATTCAATGACATTACTATCGTGGAACCCTCCCCGCCCACAATGCCCACCAATCACCATCAACATTCTGAGGGCCAACATTGACCATTAACTGGTCCAGCCACATAAATACAGTGTTTACAAGTGTAAGTCAGATGCTGGATATTCTGTGGTGAATAACTCACCTCCTGACTCGCCAAAGCTTTCCTACCACCAACAAGACACAAGTCAGGAGTGTGATGGAATGCTCTCCACTTGCCTGTTTGAGTGTGGCTCCAACAACAATCAAGAGGGTCAACACCATCCAGGACTAAGCAGCCACCTGATTGGTACCCCATTCACGACCTTGAACATTCACTCCCTCCACCACCAGCACATAGTTGCAGCAGTGTGTATCATCTACAAGATGCACTGCAGTAACCACCAAGACTTTTTTGACAGCAGCTCCCAAACCCGCAACCTCTACACCTTGACGGACAAGGGCAGCAGACGCATGGGAAAACCACCCACCTGCAAGTTCCCCTCCAAGTCACACACCTTCCTGACTTGAAAAGATAAAGTGTTCCTTCATTCTAACTGAGTCAAAATCCCAGAAATCTTTACCTAACAGCACTGTGGGTGTTTCTACACCAGATAGGCTGCAGCAGTTTAAGAAGAAGGCTCATCACCACCATCTCAATGGAAATTAAGGATGGGCAATAAAAGATGGCCTTGTCATCAATGCTCACATCCTGTGAATGAATAAATAAAAAAAAGTTATGTGAATAGACTGCAGAAGCTGGAGTTGTTCTCCTTAGAGCAGAGAAGTCGAGGGGGAGATCCGATAGAGATGTTTCAAATAATGAAGGGTTTAGATACAGTAAATAAAGAGAAATTGTTTCCAGTAGTTGAAGGGTTAATAACTAGAGATCACAGACATAAGGTGATTGGCAGAAGATCCAGAAGCAGCATGAGAAAAAGTTCTTTTTATGCAAGAAATGGCTAGGATATGGAATGCACTGCCTGATAGGGTGGTAGGTATAGATTCAATGGCTGGATTTTGTCATTGGGTGGGAGGCCTTGCCCACTGGCTGAAAAGTCGGGGACGAGCTGCCTCCACCGGCCTGGGGAGCCAGGTCGGGATTTTATGCTCTCCAGTCCCTTAATTGGTCTTGGGCGGGACTTCCACCTCCTTGAGGCTGGCAGCTCTTGGTCCCAGCAGAGCCACTGGAAGTGGTGGCCACTGCTGGGACTACACCCAGCCATCAGAAGCAAGGTGAAGAACGGCCCTGGAAGACAGGTAAGTCTTAAGGGCCTCGCCAGGAACAATCGGCTGGACCCCGGCAAGGCAAGGGAGGTTGGTTGGGGGGGGGGAGGGGGAGAGAGTATTGTGCGTTGGGGGTGGTTGGGGCTCGGGGCGGCCCTCCATGGAACACAGGGTGGCAATTAGGAGCCCCCGCCCCCAGCCTGCAAGAAAGCCACTTCATTTTACCAGGCGGGGTACTTGAGGCTTTTGCCGTTTGGCCGATGAGGGTAAAATACCCCTGGCAGTGGGAGTAGGCCCTTAAGTGCCAGTTAATTGGCCACTTAAAGGCCTTGATTGGCCTGGGGAGGGCAGGCCGTTTCCCGCCACCGCCGCCCAACATAAAATGGCAGCGGGGACAGGATGGTTCGGGACTGGCATCCCCCCAATCTCCGACTCAATTTTACGCCCCCTCCACCCCCTCCCCCCTACTGCCATCAGCCCACTTGTTTGGCAGCTGTAAAATTCCAGCCAATGGAAACCTTAGAAAGGGAATTGGATAATTCGCGCCACACAAGTGCCAGGCAATGACCATCTCCAACAAAAGAGAATCTAACCATCTCCTCTAGACATTCAATGGCATTGCCATTGCTGAATCCCCCACTATCAACATCCTAGGGGCTACCATTGACCAGAAACTGAACTGGAGAAGCCATATAAATACCGTGGCTACAAGAGCAGGTCAGAGGCTAGGAATCCTGCGGTGAGTAACTCATCTCCTGACTCCCTAAAGCCTGTTCACCATCTACAAGGTACAAGTCAGGAATGTGATGGAATACTCTCCATTTGCCTGGATGCATGCAACTCCAACAACACTCAAGAAGCTTGAGAGCATCCAGGACAAAGCAGCCTGCTTGATTGGCACCCCATGCACAAACATTCACTCCCGCCACCACCGACGCATAGTGGCAGCAGTGTGTACCATCTACAAGATGCACTGCAGCAACACACCAATGCTCCTTAGACAGCAGCTTTCAAACCCGTGACCTCTA
Organism: Heterodontus francisci; assembly: GCF_036365525.1. Lineage (NCBI taxonomy): Eukaryota > Metazoa > Chordata > Chondrichthyes > Heterodontiformes > Heterodontidae > Heterodontus > Heterodontus francisci. The sequence continues at coordinate 48,535,098 of NC_090377.1, forward strand.
CCAACTAGAAGGACAAGGGCAGCAAATGCATGGGAACACCACCACCTCCATGTTCTCCTCCAAGTCACACACCATCCTAACTTGGAACTATATCACCGTTCACAGGCTTGAGGGGCTGAATTACCTACTCCTGCTCCTATTTCTTATTTCTTATGTTCCTTCACTGTTGCTGAGTCAAAATCCTGGAACTCCCGTCCCAACAGCACTGTGGGTGTACCTACCTCACATGGACTGCAGCGGCTCAAGAAGGCAGCTCACCACCACCTTCTCAAGGGCAATTAAGGATGGGAAATAAATGCTAGCCTAGCCAGCGACACCCACATCCCATGAATGAATAAAATAAAAAGGATAAATACTTGAAGGAAAAATAATTTCATGGGTACAGGGAAAGAGTGGGAAAGTGGGCATAACTAGATTGCTCCTTGAAAGAACTGGTGCAGACTTGATGGACCAAATAGCCTCCTTCGATGCTGTATTACTCTATGGTTCCAAGTTCCATTTTGGCTAGTTAACATTGCTGAAGCCTCAATTCTCCGGAAATGTGTTAATATTCACAGGGGTCCCTACTACAGTTTTAATATTCATAAGGGAAATCCATGCATAAAGTTTGATAAAAACTACTTTTAAGATGAAACTCAGATACAATATGAATGATACAGTGTGGATCAGGTGGTAGACTTTATGAGATTAAACTTATTCCATATGAGGAAACTATTTTTGATTTTTGTGAAAAGGAGATGGGTTATTTTAACTTTTGGTGATGGTGCAAAATGGGCAATGTCAAATCAACCAGCAGTTTGCATGCAATGTAGAAAAGAAAATTGGATGGGATGTATAATGGGCAACTGGTCCAATATTGTCTCTTTTACACCATCTCTAAAAGTTAAAATTACCCACTGGAAAGTTCAGAAGGTATTAGGATTGTCGAGATCTGAGGCGTGTGCAAAGATACTGCACTGGAGAATATTATCTATGGGTTGAAAAATATGTTACATCAAGATGTCCTAACTGTAGTAGGGACCCCTGTGAATATTAACACATTGTCTACTTCAACGCCAGGAGCATCCGGAATAAGGTGGGTGAGCTTGCAGCATGGGTCGGTACCTGGGATCTCGATGTAGTGGCCATTTCGGAGACATGGGTAGAGCAGGGGCAGGAATGGATGTTGCAGGTTCCGGGATTTAGATGTTTCAGTAAGAACAGAGAAGATGGTAAAAGAGGGGGGGGTGTGGCATTGTTAATCAAGGAGAGTATTACAGCGGCAGAAAGGACTTTTGAGGACTCGTCTACTGAGGTAGTATGGGCCGAGGTTAGAAACAGGAGAGGAGAGGTCACCCTGTTGGGAGTCTTCTATAGACCTCCGAATAGTTCCAGAGATGTAGAGGAAAGGATAGCGAAGATGATTCTCGACAGGGGCGAGAGTAACAGGGTAGTTGTTATGGGGGACTTTAACTTTCCAAATATTGACTGGAAATACTATAGTTCGAGTACTTTAGATGGGTCAGTTTTTGTCCAGTGTGTGCAGGAGGGTTTTCTGACACAGTATGTAGACAGGCCAACCAGGGGCAATGCCACATTGGATTTGGTACTGGGTAATGAACCCGGCCAGGTGTTAGATTTAGATGTAGGTGAGCACTTTGGTGATAGTGATCACAATTCGGTTAGGTTTACCTTAGCGATGGGCAGGGACAGGTATATACCGCAGGGCAAGAATTATAGCTGGGGGAAAGGAAATTATGATGCGATTAGGCAAGATTTAGGATGCGTAGGATGGGGAAGGAAACTGCAGGGGATGGGGACAATCGAAATGTGGAGCTTATTCAAGGAGCAGCTACTGCGTGTCCTTGATAAGTATGTACCTGTCAGGCAGGGAGGAAGTTGTCGAGCGAGGGAGCCGTGGTTTACTAAAGAAGTTGAAGCGCTTGTCAAGAGCAAGAAGAAGGCTTATGTTAGGATGAGACATGAAGGCTCAGTTAGGGCGCTTGAGAGTTACAAGCTAGCCAGGAAGGATCTAAAGGGAGAGCTAAGAAGAGCAAGGAGAGGACACGAGAAGTCATTGGCGGATAGGATCAAGGAAAACCCTAAGGCTTTCTATAGGTATATCAGGAATAAAAGAATGACTGGAGTTAGATTAGGGCCAATCAAGGATAGTAGTGGGAAGTTGTGTGTGGAATCAGAGGAGATAGGGGAAGCGTTAAATGAATATTTTTCGTCAGTATTTACAGTAGAGAAAGAAAATGTTGTCGAGGAGAATACTGAGATTCAGACTACTAGGCTAGATGGGATTGAGGTTCACAAGGAGGAGGTGTTATCAATTTTGGAAAGTGTGAAAATAGATAAGTCCCCTGGGCCAGATGGGATTTATCCTAGGATTCTCTGGGAAGCCAGGGAGGAGATTGCAGAGCCTTTGTCCTTGATCTTTATGTCGTCATTGTCGACAGGAATAGTGCCGGAAGACTGGAGGAGGGGAGTAGAGCCAGCCCTGGTAATTATAGACCTGTGAGCCTTACTTCGGTTGTGGGTAAAATGTTGGAAAAGGTTATTAGAGACAGGATTTATAATCATCTTGAAAAGAATAAGTTCATTAGCGATAGTCAGCATGGTTTTGTGAAGGTTAGGTCGTGCCTCACAAACCTTATTGAGTTTTTCGAGAAGGTGACCAAACAGGTGGATGAGGGTAAAGCAGTGGATGTGGTGTATATGGATTTCAGTAAGGCATTTGATAAGGTTCCCCATGGTAGGCTATTGCAGAAAATACAGAAGTATGGGGTTGAAGGTGATTTAGAGCTTTGGATCAGAAATTGGCTAGCTGAAAGAAGACAGAGGGTGGTGGTTGATGGCAAATGTTCATCCTGGAGTTTAGTTACTAGTGATGTACCGCAAGGATCTGTTTTGGGGCCACTGCTGTTTGTCATTTTTATAAATGACCTGGAAGAGGGTGTAGAAGGGTGGGTTAGTAAATTTGCGGATGACACGAAGGTCGGTGGAGTTGTGGATAGTGCCGAAGGATGTTGTAGGGTACAGAGGGACATAGATAGGCTGCAGAGCTGGGCTGAGAGATGGCAAATGGAGTTTAATGCGAAAAAGTGTGAGGTGATTCACTTTGGAAGGAGTAACAGGAATGCAGAGTACTGGGCTAATGGGAAGATTCTAGGTAGTGTAGATGAACAGAGAGATCTTGGTGTCCAGGTACATAAATCCCTGAAAGTTGCTACCCAGGTTAATAGGGCTGTTAAGAAGGCATATGGTGTGTTAGCTTATATTAGTAGGAGGATCGAGTTTCGGAGCCACGAGGTCATGCTGCAGCTGTACAAAACTCTGGTGAGGCCGCACCTGGAGTATTGCGTGCAGTTCTGGTCACCGCATTATAGAAAGGATGTGGAAGCTTTGGAAAGGGTGCAGAGGAGATTTACTAGGATGTTGCCTGGTATGGAGGGAAGGTCTTACGAGGAAAGGCTGAGGGACTTGAGGTTGTTTTCGTTGGAGAGAAGGAGGAGGAGAGGTGACTTAATAGAGACATATAAGATAATCAGAGGGTTAGATAGGGTGGATAGTGAGAGTCATTTTCCTCGGATGGTGATGGCAGACACGAGGGGACATAGCTTTAAGTTGAGGGGTGATAGATATAGGACAGATGTGAGAGGTAGTTTCTTTACTCAGAGAGTAGTAGGGGCGTGGAACGCCCTGCCTGCAACAGTAGTAGACTCGCCAACTTTAAGGGCATTTAAGTGGTCATTGGATAGACATATGGATGAAAATGGAATAGTGTAGGTCAGATGGTTTCACAGGTCGGCGCAACATCGAGGGCCGAAGGGCCTGTACTGCGCTGTAATGTTCTAATTCTAATTCTAATTTACTAATTATGTACAATTACATAATAGAGTATGTAATGACAATACGGTACATGCATGCATGAATGTAGCTATATACTCACAATGTGTCATCTACTTTCTTCACAGAGAAGGGAGAATCCAGTAGTTCAGCAATCATACCCCTGTAACAAGATCAGAAGATGCTTACAGAAGAGGTAGGCCATTTGGCCCATCTTGATTTATTCACCTGGAACAACCCTACACTTCCTCCTGCCCTTAACTTGGGAATTTGGTGAGTGAGTGAGGGAATTCTAAGTGTTTAAAGGGGTAATCACTTTCTAAAATCTAGCCAAGTTTTTGCATTTAGCATTTAACTTAACTTTAACCTTACCATGTAGTTTATTTCACAGTGTTAGCACTGCTAGTGGCAGATGCACAGTTAGTTAATTCGGTGGCTAATTAGAACTGGTTACCTGGTTAGCGGGGGCTGACTCAGGTCTTTGGAATTCTTGCCTGTATAAATACAGGAGGGCTTTGCCAGTACGCGGAGTCCACTTTGATGGGGTATGTGTCTACAGAGTACTTAACTCAGTGTTATGGTTAAGTAAGGAGGGGTTGAAGGGCTTCCCTCTTTTCCCTCTCCTTGTCAGACCTCAATAGGTTTAATTCGTTCTTAACGTGGATGTACTGGCCAATTCAGTAGATGTTTGATCACTTATTTTCTATGAACATAATAAGAACCAATCAGATAGGTTTTCTTGAGTTTAACAAAGAAAGAGGTTAAGTTTATTGTACCTAAACCAAACTAATTAAAATAATAAACTATGCACCAACTTTTACTCACACACACAGTAGAAGTTTACACACACACAAATAGGTTACAGAGTGGGGAAAGGTCGATTGGTTGAGTTAGAGTCCATAAAAAAAAGGCATATCCACTCTGTGGCATTTGGTGATTCAGTTGGCTTCTATATGAATTTGGTGATCCTGAGGCTTTTAGTTTGAAGAGGTAGATGATTGGTTCAGTGCGTCTCTTGGACACAGCGATGCAGATGATTTCCTCTAAAGGGGTTTCTGATTGTAGCCAGAGTTTACGAAGGTGGTTAGTCAACAGGCAAATTTTGAAGCTTGTAAGCTGAAATGGAGAGAGAGAGATGGACCCCCTCACTTGGGTCTGCATGTGTCAGAGTCCAGAAGCTTCTCCTCTGCTGCAGAAAAACACAAGCTTAAAACCAAGATAGGGAGGGGCTTGTCACATGACAGTCACTCAGTGATTCAAACATAGCAGTTAGCAGTGTTTCTCTCTTGCTAAAAAAAAACTTTAAACTTCCTGGGCCTTGGTTCTTGCTGGGGAATGAACAGACATTTTGTTTCCACCTCACAAGCCTTGCAGTGTAATATACAGTGTTGCAAATTAGGTGGCGATCCGAAGGTGCCAGCAAAGTCATTTTTTTAAAATCTTTTTTTTCTTAAATTTCTTCAAATAATATCAATTCAGATCTCCGGTCAGCAGATTAAAGAACATTAGCATTCAACAAAGCACATTGGCGTGGCACTCAGGAATTCGGCAATGGAGGGAAGAGGTGCAGTTCTGGTCTTTTAAAAAACAAGGAGTGGCCCACGAGAGGGAGCAAGACCTGAGAGCTGAGGTCGAGAGGCATTATTTAGGTGAGCAAGTAAATGATTGATTGGTGAGTTTTATGTTTGTCTTTCTCTAAACTAGAGCAGTAGTTTAAACTAGGACTGGGGAAATAGAAGTACTGTATTAAATATATAGCTTAACTAGTTAAACTACTTAATACAGCTACAAATAATTGTTGAATGACATTTCAAAACTTGAAACTCTTATTAGTTAAATAAAATACTATAGAGATGTGTTGCAGCTGTGTGATCCACAGTAACCAGCAGTGAATGTCTGAAGCTCGAGCTGATGAGCTGGAATCTGAGATTCGGACGCTGCAATGCATCAGGGAGGGAGAAAGTTGCCAGGGAACTTAGTTCCAGGGGGCAGTCTTCTGTTGACTTTCCTTCTATTTTAAAAAACAACCACAAAGTTCATCAACCTCCAGATGACTCAATGTCCAAAATTCAACCATAATTTCTTAAAACATATTATACAAAGAAAAGTAGAAACACTCACGTAACACCTCCACCCTTGGGAAATGAAACACTATTTTTGAATGCATCTCATTACAATGTAAAAAAAAACAGAAGTTGAAAACGTTTTAAAACACATTGTCACACTCATTCCACTCAATCACTCTTTGTTTGTAGTTAATACAATTTTGCTTTGTGACATCTTTACTCATATAACTCAAACAAAATTAGATTTGTGACAAAGCATCTGCGGTAACATTATTTTTGCCCGAAATGGGGACAATCTTTAAGTGATAGGGCTGCAACAGTAAATTCCATCGGAACATTCTGGCATTCTGGTTTTTAAAATTTTCCATTAAGGGTAGCCAGATCAACCAATTGAAACCATCCATACAGAGCTCCCTAGTTGTAACAAGTGTTCTTTCCCAGTATCATTGTAGATCAGTACATCACCAAGGTAAATTACAAAGTTTGGAACACTGGTTATCACTGGATTCAGTAGTCTCTGAGAAGTTTCTGGAGTACCCCCTAACCTGTATGGTATTGCGTGGCACTGGAAAAACCCATCCAGTGTGACAAAAGCTGATATTTCTTTAGCTTGGGGTGTTACAGGAACTTGCCAGTATCCCTTTGACAAATTTATCTTAGGTATTAATGAAAATAGAGACATGTCGTCGAAGCTTTTCGTCTTGCACTCATCAGGACAATCTGCAAGAATACCAGTGTAAGGGAAAACAACAACTTCATACTGTATGAGAAGAGGGTGTTGATTGTTTGGCAAGTGAACTCTGATTGGTAGAGGCGTTGCCATGGAGAATGCACCAGTTTATGGTGACTGACAATTAACTGCCAAGTTTCATTTGAAATTTAAACTAGGCAGCTTAATTCTGATTGGTCAAGGCATTGCCCTGAGGAGTAAACCAGCGGGTGGTTGTCACTTATTTTTTTCAGTTGAAACAGGTGCAATGTGTGTACTTGTTCTTTCTGTCTGCAAAGAACAGGGCCATGTGTATTAATATATGTGGTTTCCAGTATGTGCAAATGCATCACACTGTGAGCTCTACTGACAATCTTAAATTGGTTGTCAGTGTAATTCTTAGCATACTGAGGATTATTTAGAAAATGTTGTCCAATTATGGAATCACTGGCAGTTAACTGTCAGTCACCATGAACTGGTGCATCTCCATGGCAATGCCTCTACCAATCAGCACTCTCTTCTTAAATCTATCTTTGTAAGAAACATGGCACTGATCAACCTGTCAATACAGTCTTCCAAGCGAGGAATTGGGTAGCAGTCTGCTTTGATTACTACATTAACTTTTCTGTAGTCTATGCAAAGTCTAGATGAACCATCAGATTTAGGCACTAATATTATTGGTGAACTCTAACTGCTTTGACTGGGTTTAATTAGGTGGTTTTTCAGCATGTATTGGATTTCTGCTTATACTTGAGCCTGTTTGTCTGTACTTAAGTGGTAAGGATGCTGTTTTATAGAAACAAATTCCTCTACATCCACATCATGTGTGGCTAAGGTTGTGCATCCTCGCTTACCTCTACACACTCTTTCAAGTGCTATGAGTAGCCTTGTTCGGTCTTCTTGTTGTTCTGCATCTAAATATGAAAGCATAGTGTTCAATCTTCCTAGCAATTCAGTATTAGTTAACCGGATAGTAGGAAGTTCAATTTGAGAATTGTCTAAGCCTCCTTCTGTCTCATCCTCACTAGCACTTTCATTCTTTACTGTCCCTACTACTTGACATACCTGTGCTTGCTTCTCCTGCTCCCGGCGATAATATTGCTTTAACACAGCTGACTCTTTTTTCAGCGAGCTGGGGTGTCAATCAAATAACTTACTGGACCAATTCTCTTGACCACTTCATATGGACCACTGAACCATGATTTAATGGTTCACCCTGCAAAGGTCGTAATATCAACACTTCATCCCCTGGTTGAAATGTTTGAATCTTGGCATTCTTGTCTGCTCATTTTTTCATAGTGGTTTGAGAAGCTTTAAGGTGTTCCTGAGCCACATTGCAAGCTTTTGTGAGCCGTTCTGGAAAACAGATACATAATCTAGGACAGAAGATTCATCCCTCAATTCTAAAAATCTTTCTTTAATTAGTTTTAGAGGACCTCTTATCTCATGTCCGTAAACTAATTCGAAAGGACTAAACCCTGTAGACTCATTAGGTGAATCTCTAGTGGCAAATAAAAAAAAGTCTAGCCCTTTATCCCAGTCATGGGGATATTCATGACAGTATGCCCTGATCATTGTTTTGAGGGTTTGCTGGTACCCGCCTAAAGCTCCCTGTGTCTGTGGGTGGTATGTTGAAGACTTTAACTGTATTATACCCAAATTACCCATAACTTCTTGAAATATTTTAGACATAAAATTGGAACCTTGATCTGACTGAATTTCAATTGATAATCCATATTTAGTGAAGAATTGGGTTAACTTCTCTACCACTACCTTAGCAGTAACTGTTTCAAGGGAATGGCCTTTGGGAATCGAGTAGCCATATCCATGATAGTGAGTATATATTTGTGTCCCACTTTTGTTTTCGGTAAGGGTCCTACGCAGTCTACCAACACCCTACTAACTGGTTCCCCAATAACTGGTATGGGAATTAAATGTGCTAGTTTTATAGCAGGTTGTGGTTTTCCCACAATCTGGCATGCATGGCATGTTTTACAAAACTGCACCAGGTTCTTGGAAAGACCTGGCCAGTAATAATGTTGACCTGTATGTGATTTGGTCTTCCGGATCCCCACACGTCATGCTATAGGAATTTCATGCTGTAAACTTAATAATTCCCGGTGATACTTAGGCGGTACCACTATCTGTTGAACAACCGTCCATTCTTCGTCCGCAGGTCTGTGAGACAGTCTCCACTTCCTCAGAATCCCATCTTTAATATAATAGCCTTCTAGAACTCATTTTGCCTCAGCTTCTGTTAGAGCTGATTGTGCCACTTTATTTAACTCTGGATCAGCTTGCTGAGATGTGATGCGTGAAGATTTATTAAATATTTCATTTGGATTATCTAAATCCCCAAAGAAAGTTTCAGATATTCGGCTATCTGTCTATGGTGCCAATTATACCTCTGATAATGGAACTTGTTTAGCCTTGCTTGTGTTACTACACATGAAGGAAAAATTCCTGGAACCTTTTCCTGTAACTGTACTGTCCCTTTAACATCCCTTGGTTTCTCTGTGACTACGGGAGAAAGCTACTACTTTTGCACCGGCAAAATCATTCCCCAGGAGTAGATCAATTGCATCTACTGGCAAACTATGGACAACTCCTACAGTTACTGTTCCAGTCATTAAGTCACACTTTAGCTGCACCCGATACAACAGTATGGGTATATTCTCTCCGCCAATACCATTCACTAAAACTTCAGCATTCAGTGCGCTCTCTGGTGGGAATATTATGCCTTTCCCCATCAAAAGATTTTGGGTGGCTCCTGTATCCCTAAGTATAATATAGGTTTGCCTACCTCACTTGAGGGATAAGGAGTTACTTTTCCTTTGGACAAGAATTCCCTATAGCTTTCTGGTATCTCATTCTCAAACTCTGCACTCACATTGGTTTTTGATTTTGGCTTTACAACTGCAGTTAAAGCTACAGTCTGATCTGCTGTTCTCTCAGTCAGAGCCCCTTTCTCTGCATTGACTTTGTGTACCCCAATAAGACCCATGGGTTACCTTGCAATTTCCAGCATTCTGAACAAAGATGTCCCACCTTGCGACAATGGTAACACTTAGGCCTGCGGATCTCACTTCCACCCTCAGCAGCTTCTTTTCTGGCCTGAGGAGGGGATCCTGGGGCATTCTCAGCTTCCCTTCTTGTCCCCGGCTACTTGCCTTCCTTTTACCCTTCCACCTTCCATCCTTCTCGGGTTTATGGGGGTGACAGACAAAGGATTTGGGCTTATACACAAGATCAAAATCATCAGCAATTTCGGCTGCTTCTCTGGCCATTGAAACCTTCTGGTTCTCCACATGAATTCTCAATACTGGAGGGAGTAAATTTTTAAATTCTTCCAGGAGAATTAGTTCTCTATGGTTCTCATACGTGACTTCCATCTTAGTGACCATATCCAATGATCTAAATTCATTTGCTTTACTTTCTCAAATTCTATATAAATCTGCCTGGCCAATCTCCGGAGGTTCCGAAACTTTTGTTGGTAAGCTTCAGTGACTAACTCATCAGCAGCGAGAATAACATTTTTTGCCACCTCATAATCTGCAAAAGCCTCCTCAGGAAGCATGGCATAAAATTCATGAGCTCTGCCCATCAACCTGTTTTGCATAAGCAGTGTCCAGCTTTCCTTTGGCCATTTCATTTGTTTGACTATGTTTTCAAAAGAAATGAAAAATGCCTCATGTCCCTTTCCCCAAACTTAGGGAGAGCTTGTGTAAATTTAAACAGCTGTTCACTGGGTCCTGGGCTGGACTCAGATTCTTCTTCACCAGAATCTCCACTGGCCTGAAGACCACTCTTTTGTCTTAGTTCCATCTTTTTTAATTTGAATTCCTTCCACTCTCTTTCTCTTCCTCTTTCCTTCTCCTTTTTCTCAAACTCAAGCTTTTTCATTGTCATTTCTTTTTCAAACTCAAATTTAAGTTTTTCTATTTCCTGTTCCTGCTCAAGTTTTTTTTAGTTCTTTTACCTGTTCAGATTTTTTCATTTGTAACTGAATTTTAGCTAATTCAACTGCACTGTGCTCTGATTTGCTGCCTTCTTCTTCTTCTTCTTCCAATTTCAAATGTTGGGCTATTACTTCAATTATCTCTGCCTTTTTAGCTCCTGATTTCAATTCTAACCCCAATTGTACTGCCAATGCTAGTTGCGTAACCTTGCTTAAGATTCGCAAGTCACTGAGGGATACATCCTCTTACCCCAGAAAAGTTTCAGCAACTGCTAAAGCTATTCCAATGGTGTAGCCTTTACTCTATTACACAAGAAACCTTGGTTCTTTTATTTTCATTTTTCAATTATTATTACCCCACTTACAATCACACGTTGTCAGTGTTGGGCTTAAACCTGATGAGAGCCCCCAGTTAATATGTTACGACCGAGGCAGGAGGTATGCACTGGTAATTCAGCCCCAATTCTCCACAGGTCACAACATATGACCATGCGAATTAGGAGCAGAAGTAGGCCATTTGGTCCATCAAGCCTGCTCCGCCATTCAAGAGATCATTTCTGATCTGTTTCTGTCTCCAATTCAACACTGTCATCTACCCTGATAATCTTTGATTCCCTTGCCTAGCAAGAATCTATCTATCTCCGCCTTATAAATATTCAATGACACCGCCTCCACCACCTTCTAAGGCAGAGAATTCCAAAGTCGCACAACCCTCTGAGAGAAAAAAAATTCTCCTTGTCTCTGTCCTGAAAGGGATACCCCTTGTGTTAAAACAGTGCCCCTTAGTTCTGGACTCACCTACAAGAGGAAACATCCTTTTACACATCCACCTCGTCAAGACCGTTCAGGATCTTATATACTTCAGTCAAGTCTCCCCTCACTCTTCTAAACTCCAGTGAAAACAAGCCCAGTCTGTCCAACCTTTCCTCATAAGACAACCCATGCATTCCAGGTATCAATCTAGTAAACCTCCTCTGAACCGCCTCCAACGCATTCACATCCTTCCTTAAATAAGGAGACCAAAACTGCACACAGTATTCGAGAGATGGTCTCACCAATGCCCTGTATAACTGAAGCATAACATCCTTACTTTGATTTTCAATTCCTCTCATAATAAAGGATAGCATTCATTGAGTGTTATTTATTATTTGCTGTACCTGCATACTAACGTTTTGTAACTCATACACTAGAACACCTAGATCCCTCTGCACCTTGGAATTCTGCAGTCATTCCCCATTTAAGAAATACTCTACTTTTTTATTCTTCCTGCCAAAGTGAACAACTGTGCATTTTGCCACATTATACTCTATCTGTTAGATTTTTGCCCACTCACTCAACCTATCTATATTGGGCTGCAACCTCCTTATGTCCTCTTCACAACATACTTTCCTACCTATCTTTGTGTCATCTGCAAATTTAGCTGTCATGCCATCGCTCCCCTCATCTAAGTCATTGATATAAATTGTAAAAAGTTGAGGCCCCAGCACAGACCCCTGCGGGACTCCACTCGTCACATCCTGCCAATCAGAAAAGGACCCACTTATGCATACTCTCTGTTTTCTGCCAGCCAGCCAATCTTCTATCCATGCTAGTATCTTACCCCCTACACCATGAGCTCCTACTTTGCACAATAACCTTTTATGTGGCACCTTGTCAAATGCCTTCTGGAAATTCAAGTACAGTACATCTGTGGGTTCCCCTTTATCCACAGTGCATGTTACCCCTTCAAAGAACTCCAGTAAATTATTTAGACATGATTTTCCTTTCACAAAACCATGCTGACTATTCCCGATTACCTTGAGATTTTCTCCAGCTATAGCTTCCGTGACAATCGATTCTAACACCTTCCCCATGACCGAGTTGAAGCTAACTGGCCGATAGTTACCTGTTTTCTGCCTCCCCCCTTTCTTGAATAGAGGGGTTATATTTGCTACTTTCCAGTCTGGTGGAACCTTTCCAGAATCTAGCGAATTTTGAAATATCAACACCAACGTGTCAACTACCACATTAGCCACCTCCTTTAAGACCCGAGGATGAAGCCTATCAGGACCAGGGGACTTGTCAGCCTGCAGCTCCATCCGTTTGCTCAGTACCGCTCTTCCCTGGTGATTGTTATTTCAGCAAGTTCCCCTCTTCCTTCCACCTCCTGATTTACAGCTAATACTGGAAAGTATTTTGTATCCTCTATAGTGAAGACAGAAGCAAAATATTTGTTCATTTCATCCGCCATTTCCTTATTATCTGCTATTAACTCCCCGTTCTCACTTTCAAGTGGACCAACATTCACTTTCCTTACTCTTTTCCTTTTTAAATACCTGTAGAAACTCATTTTTACTTTTCTAGTTAACTTCCTCTCAGACTCTAATTTCTTTCTCCTGATTAACCTATTAGTCATTCTCTGCCATTCTTGATATTCTGACCAATCATCTGACCTGCCACTCATCTTTGCACAATTATATGCTTTTTCCTTAAGTTTGATGCTTTCCTTAACTTCTTTAGTTAACCACGGATGGTGGGTCTTCCCCTTAGAATTTTTCTTTATAGTAGGAATATACTTATTCTGAATATTCTGAAATATCCCCTTAAATATCTGCCACTGCTTCTCTATTGATCTATCTCCTAGCCTAGTAACCCAGTTCACTTCAGCTAGCTCAGCTTTCATGCCCACATAGTTGCCCTTATTAAAGTTTAAAATACTAGTTTTAGACCTACTCCTCTCTCTTTCAAACTGGATGTAAAATCAATAATATTGTGGTCGCTGCTACTTAGAGGTGTCTTTACTCTGTGGTCATTAATTAACCCTGTCACATTACACAATACCAAGTCTATTATAACCTGCTCTCTGGTTGGTTCCAGAACATGCTGCTCTAAGAAACTATCTCGGAAGCATTCTATGAACTCCTCATCCAGTCTACTATTGCCAATCTGATTTTTCCAGTTCATATGTAGATTAAAATCACCCATGATTATTGCTGTCCCTTTATCACAAGCTGGTATACTTTGTCCTACATTGTGGTTACTGCTAGGGAACCTGTAGACCACTCCCACTTTCTTTCCCTACTATTCCTCATCTCCACCCAAACTGATTCTACATCCTGATCTCCTGAACCAAGGTCATCTCTAACTATTGCACCAATGCCATCCTTAATTAACAGTGTTACCCCTCCACCTTTACCTAGCTTCCTATTCTTCTTGAATGTTATAGACCCAATCCTTGTCATCCTGCAGCCACTTCTCTGTAATGGCTATCAGATTGTGTTTATTTAATTCAATGTACACTATCAGTTTTTCTACTTTATTATGAATGCTACGTGCATTCAGATGCAGAGCCTTTAATTTTGTCTTTTTGTTATCTTTGTAACATCTAGTCTTGACTGTTAATGTGTTCTTAGGTTGTTTCTCTCTGTCCCTTCCTACCATTCTCTGACTTTCCCATATCGCTATTCTGCCTTAACTCTACCTCTTGATTTGCTACCCAAGCTTGATCCCTCTTCCCCCTTGTTTAGTTTAAAGCCCCCTTCCCTGGTTATATGGTTTGCTTGAAGACTATTTCCCCACTTACCGAAACCATCAATCAGAAACTCAATTTTCCCCCCAGATAAAGCACCCCAACCAGGTTTCTTTAACAAACAACTACATTATCCACGCATTATAAACTAAGTCTTAACCAATAATGAAGTAAACATACCCATGAATTGAAATATTAAAGCCCCTTATTGTTATCTGAGTCCTCACACACACACGCATACATACAAAACGGTTAACTGGGTAAAAAGGGATTTTTGTATACAGCTGTTACAAAGAAATAGAAAGAATAAAACAAAACTTAGACTGAAGCAGAGGTATGGAAGTCCTTTGTTTTGGCAAGGTGTCCCAAAGGCCAATAGATGGCTGCCACAATGAATCTTCCTAGAACAGTTCCTTTTAGGCGATGCTGATGAACAGTCTGAGTCGGCTTTCAAAAGATACAGCTACAGAAGGCTTCACATAGGTTTTATACCAGGTGTGCAACAACAAAGGTTTCAATTCTCACACATTCAATGCAAAGTTCTTTAAAGATGCAAGGTTTCTGCAAACATTCAGGATTTCTTCAAATACAGGAGGCAACTGTACAACGTGATACAGGATTTGCTTTCAAGAAAAAGATGTGCTGGCTGTATCTTCTGTTCTCCTGGCAGGTCAATAAGCAAACTCCAACCTTCTGATTTTTAGCCAAACCAACTGGCTTTTTTAACAGTTCAAAATGAAACCAGCACTGTTCAGCAGCAACCCTGTGACAGCTATAAATCGTGGTCTGTCATTTCCTTGTAAGTAGCTCTTTCAGGTCACAACTTGGGTCAACATTTGGGTCAAAATCCTAGAACTACCTTCCAAACAGCACTGTGGGTGTACCTACTCCACATGGACTGCAGCGGTTGAAGAAGGCAGCTCACCACCACCTTCTCAAGGACCATTAGGGATGGGCAATAAATGCTGACCTAGCCAGCGATGCCTATATCCCATGAACAAATAAAAGAAAACTCAACCCCCTGCTAAGTTCTTTGCAAACAGATGCTTTCCAGTAAGATTTGTTTACTAGACAACCTTCTGTTAAGCTTCCTTTTTCTAACAAAAAACAACCGCAAAGTTCAGCAATCTCCAGATGACTCAATGCCAAAAATTCAACCATAATTTCTTAAAACATATTGCACAAAGAAAAGTAGAAGTGCTCACGTAACAGTAGGGAACAGTACATTTTTAGGAGGATAGATACTGTTCTCTGCAGCCAAGAGCATAAGTCTGAGAGGACCTGTCTGGTCATAGAGTCACAGAGTCAGAGAGTCATTTACAGCACAGAAGGCGGCCATTCAGCCCATCAAGTCCATGCTGGTTCTCCACAGAGCTATGCAGTCATTCCCATTCCCTGGCTTGATCTCCGTAGCCCTGCAAGTTTATTTCTCTCAGGTGACCATCCAACTTCCTCTTGAAGGCATTGATCATCTCCGCTTCCACCACCCTTCTGGGCAGTGAGTTCCAGGCCATTACCACCCGTTGTGTAAAAAAGTGCTTCCTCATATTCCCCCTGCATCTTTTGCCCAAAACTATCAATCTGTGTCTCCTAATCCTTGCACCATTTGTTAATGGGAACAGTTTTTCCTTATCAACCTTATCTAAGCCTGTCATAATCTTGTACACTTCTATTAAATCTCCTTTGTTCTAAGGAGAACAAGCCCAGCTTTTCTAACCTAACCTTGTAAGTAAAATCGTCCATCCCTGGAACCATTCTGGTAAATCTCCTCTGTACCCTCTCTAGGACCCTCATATCCTTCTTATAGTGTTGTGACCAGAACTGGATGCAGTACTCCAGCTGGGGCCTAAACACAGTTTTATAAAGGTTCAGCATAACTTCTCTGCTTTTGTACTCAATGCCTCTATCTATAAAGCTCAAGATCCCATATGCTTTACTAACTACTCTCTCAATATGTCCTGCCACCTTCAGAGATCTATGCACATGCACCACCAGGTTCCTCTGTTCTCTCACATTCTTCGAACTGTGCCATTAAGTGTATATTGCCTCTCCCTATTCCTTCTGCCAAAATGCATCATCTCACACTTGTCAGTATTAAATTCCATCTGCTATCTCTCTGCTCATTCTGTTAGCCTATCTATGTCCTGTTGCAGGTGGTTCATGTCATCCTCACTGTTTGCCTCACCTCCAAGTTTGATTTCGTCAGCAAATTTTGAGATTCTATTCTGTATTCGAAGATCTAAGTTATTTACATATAGCAAAAAAAAGCAGTGGTCCTAGCACTGACCCTTGGGGAATACCACTGTCTATCATCTTCCAGTCTGAAAACCATTTACTGTGACTCACTGTTTTCTGCCCTTAAGCCAATATTTTTATCCAGTTGGACACTGACCCTCCTATTCCATGAGCCTCAATTTTCTTAACCAGCCTTTTATGTGGTACCTTACCAAATGCTTTCATAAAATCCATATAAACAGCATCCAGGACATTCCCATCATCAACTTTCTCTGTTACTTCATCAAAAAATTCAATTAGATTAGTGAAGCATTAGCTGCCTTTTACAAACCCATGCTGGCTATCCTTAATTAACCCGAACCTGTCTAAGTGTCGGTTGATATTTTCCCTGGTTATTGTTTCTAAAATCTTACCCACCACTAATGTTAAACTAACTGGCTTGTATTTTCTAGGACTACTCTTACACTCTTTCTTGAATAAGGGTGTCATATTTACCACTCTCCAATCCTCTGGCACCTCCCTTGTATCCAGGGAAGATTGCAAGATTATGGCAAGCACTTCCGCTATCTCCATTCCCACTCCCTTTAGCAACCTGGGATGTAAGACATCTGGACCAGATGACTTATCAACCATAAGCATAGCCAACCTTTTTAGTACCTCCCAACTCTCAATTTTTATCCTACCTATTGCCTCTACTCTCTCTGCTTCTATCAATATTTTGTCAGCCTCCAGTTCCTTAGTGAACACTGATACAAAGTACTCATTAAGTATATTAACCTTGCCCTGTGCCTCTAAGCATGCATTACCCTCTCTGTCTCTAATACGCCCCACTTCTCTTACCAGTCACTTACTATTTACATGCTGATAGAAGATCTTTGGGCTCCCTTTTATGTTGCCTGCCATTCTATTTTCATATTCTCTCTTTGCCTGTCTTATGTTCCACTTTATCTCCCCTCTCAACTTATTATATATGGCCTGATTCTCGCTTGACAAGTTCACCTGACATACATCATACACCCACCTTTTTTGTTTCATCATCATCTCTATCTCCCTCGTCTACCAAGGAGCCCTGTTCTTAGTTCCCCTACCTTTCACCTTGTTGGAATGCTTCTAGCCTGTACTTGAAGCATCTCTTCCTTAAAGATAACCCATTGTTCTGATACAGCTCTTCCTGCCAGTCTTTGGTTCCATTCTACTCTGGCTAAATCCCTTCTCATTGTGTTGAAATGAGCCCTCTTCCAACCTACATTCTACCTTATTTTGTTTCTTGCTTTTCTGTATTACTAGTCTAAACCTTATGATACGATAATCACTCTTACCCAAGTGCTCCCCCACAGACACTTGGTCCACTTGGCCCACCTCATTTCCCGTGCCAGATCGAGCAATGCCTCTTTTCTAGTTGGGCTGAGAACATGCTGATCAAGGAAGTTCTTCTGAACACATTTTAGGAATGTGTCTCCTTACCCTTTACTCTAAAACTATCCCAATCAATATTTGGGTAATTAAAGTCCCCCAATATTACCAGTCTATAGTTCTTGCACATCTCTTTGATTTCCCTGCAGATTTGCTTCTCTATCTTTCTCTCACTATTTGGATGCCTATTGAATTCTCCTGATCATAGTATTTTTGCTCCTCAACTGTACCCAAAAGAATTCTGTTCCTGTCCCTTCAAGGACATCTCATCTTTCCTTTCCAGCACTGCAGTGTCTTCCCTAATCAGGACTACCACCCCATCTCCCTTTTTTCCTTCTCTATCTTTTCAGAACACTTTATACACTTGTATATTAAGCACCCAGTCCTTGCCATTTTTAAGCCACGTTTCCGTTAATATCACTACGTCATATTCCCATACTGCTATTTGTGCCTGTAGCTCAGAAACCTTATTCACCACACTTTGTGCGTTTACACACATGCATTGTAATACTGTCTTTGCATTCCTTGTCGTCCTTCTCAGTCCAGTCCCATCTCATACTGAACTACTCCCTTCTCTAGTACTGTCCAACACTCTCACCCTGACCCCACCTAATACTTAGCTATTTCCTACTCTAGTGCTATCTATCTCTTCCAATTCTCTGTGCACCTTGGTATTCCTCTCTTGTATTAGCACTTGGTTTCAACATACCTGCTAAGTTAGGTTAAACCCTCCCCAGTAGCACTAGCAAATCGCCCTGCAAGGAAATTTATCCCAGCTCTGTTCAGGTGCAACCCGTCTGGCCTGTACAGGTCCCACCTTTTCCAGAACTAGTTCCAGTGCCCCAGGAATCTAAAGATCTCCCTCCTGCACCATTTTTCCAGCCACGCGGTAATCTGCACTATCCTCCTATTTCTATACTCACTTACATGTGGAACTGGGAGTAATCTGGAGATTAGTAGAGATCCTGCTTGCTAATTTCTTACCTAGCTCACTAAACACTTTCTGCAGGATCACATCCCTCTTCCTACCTATGTCATTGGTACCAATGTGAACTACGACTGCTGACTGTTCACCCTTCCCGCTCAGGGTATTCTGCAGCCATTCAGTGACATCCTTGCCCCTGGCACCAGGGAAGCAACACACCATCCTGGAATTGTGTCTGTAATTCGCATAAATCACATAAACCACATAAACATCTGTCTGTTCCCCTGACTATCAAACCTCCTAACACTATTGCTCTCCCAGTCTTCCTTGTACCCCTCTGTATAGCTGAGCCATCGGTGGTGCCATGGCCTTGGCTCTGACTGCACTCCCCAGATGAACCATCACTTTCCTCAGTATTCAGAACTAAATACCAGTTGGAGAGTGAGATGCACACAGGGGACTCCTGCACTACCTGCCTGTTCCTTTTTGACTGCCTGGTGGTCACCCATTCCCTCTCTTCCGGCATATTCTTAAGTTGTGGGGTGACCACATCTATAAACGTGCTATCCATGAAGCTCTCAACCTCACGGATGCATCGCAGTAACACCAGCTGCTGCTCAAGTTCCAAAACCTGGAACTCAAGCTGCTGCAAATGAGGACACTTCCTGCACATATGGTTCCCACATAACACATTAGGGGCGGCACACTGGCGCAGTGGTTAGCACCGCAGCCTCACAGCTCCAGAGACCCGGGTTCAATTCTGGGTATTGCCTGTGTGGAGTTTGCAAGTTCTCCCTGTGTCTGCGTGGGTTTCCTCCGGGTGCTCCGGTTTCCTCCCACATACCAAAGACTTGCAGGTTGATAGGTAAATTGGCCATTAGCAATTGTCCCTAGTATAGGTAGGTGGTAGGGAAACATAGGGACAGGTGGGGATGTGGTAGGAATATGGAATTAGTGTAGGATTAGTATAAATGGGTGGTTGATGGTCGGCACAGACTCGGTGGGCCGAAGGGCCTGTTTCAGTGCTGTATCTCTAAACTAAACTAAAACACAGCATGTGCAATCCAGAGGTTGGAGCAGCCCTGCCATTCCTCCGTCTATTAGATAATAAATGTTGGTAGAATCATAGAAAATCGTAGAAAGTTTATGGCATGGAAAGAGGCCGTCTGCGTTGGATGAAAAACAAGCCACTCGGTCTAATCCCACCTTCCAGCATTTGGTCCATATCCCTGCAAGTTATAGCACTTGAGGTGCATATCCAGATACCTTTTAAATGAGTTGAGGGTTTCTGCCTCTCCTACCCTTTCAGGCAGTGAGTTCTAGACCCCTTCCACCCTCTGGGTAAAAACATTTTTCCTCATCTCCCCTCTAATCTTTCTACCAATCACTTTAAATCTATGAGCCTTAGTCACTGACCTCTCTGCTAAGGTAAATAGGCCCTTCACATTCACAAATCCAGGGCCCTTAAAATTTTGTACATTTCAATCAGATCTCCCCTCAGCCTTCTCTGTTCCAAGGAGAAGAACCCCAGCCTATCCAATCTTTACTCAAAGCTGCATTTTCCAGTCCCAGCAACATCCTCGTAAATCTCCTCTGTACCCTCTCTAGTGCAATTACATCCTTTCTGTAATGAGGTGACCAGAACTGCACACAGTACTCAAGTTGTGGCCTAACCAATGATTTATACAGTTGCAGCATAACCTCCCTGCTCTTATATTCTATACCTCAGCTAATAAAGGAAAGGATTCCATATGCCTTCTTAACCACCTTATTGACCTATCCTGCGACCTTCAGGGATCTGTGGACATTCACTCTAAGGTTCCTCACTTCCTGTACACCTCTCAGTATTCTCCCATTAATTGTGCATTCCTTTGCCTTGTTTTACATCCCCAAATGCATCACCTCACACTTCTCTGGGTTGAATTCCATTTGCCACTTTTCTGTCCACCTGTCCAGACCATCAATATCTTCCTGCAGCCTACAGCTATCCTCCTCACTATCTACTACATGATCAATCTTTGTGTTGTCTGCAAACTTCTTCATCATGGCCCCTACATTTACATCCAAATCGTTCATGTACACCACAAAGAGCAGGGGACGCAGTACTGAGCCCTGCGGAATACCACTGGAACAGCCTTCCAGTCACAAAAACACCCGTCAACTATTAGCCTTTGGTGCTACTAAAAAATGTTGCGACTAAAAAACCCTGCTACTACTAATACTAATAACCCTACCAATAGTAATAAACCTTACCAATAGTAATAATCTTACACCCTACTAATACTAAAACGTTACAATTAGTAGTAATAAACCTTACCAATAGTAATAAACCTTATTGTAAAATAAAAGATAAGACTCCTCAGCTAAACATTTATTATTTGTTTTTAATGCTTAATATTTTTAAAGTTTTTTATTTCCCAGTTTTCTAATTGCATGTGGTAGGGTGTGAGTACTTTAAGTGCCCCTACTGCATTGTGTGAGATACAGATTTTTGTGTTAAATAAAAACAGAAAGTGCTGGAAATACACAGCAGGTCTGGCAGCATCTGCAGAGAGAGAAGCAGAGTTAACGTTCCAGGTCTGTGACCTAAAGGTAACAGATTTTGAACAAATGAAAGGGGGCAGGGTGAAAAGAAGAACAAAAGGGGAGGTCTGCAATATGTTGGAGGGCAGGACAGGTTAAATAACAAAAGGTTTCATGGGACAAATCCAAAGGGAGTGGCAATTGAACAAGTAAAGAAATAAAAGATGTGTCTAGAAGAGATGTGAGTGGGAAGATAGCAGCTGTCCAAATGCAACATAAAGGAATTAAGACAAGAAAAAAAAACAACAAAAAAACACAAAACAAAATGGGGGCAGAGGTTATAGAGTCATAGAGTCATAGAGTCGTACAACATAGAAACAGGCCCGTTGGCCTACCGCGTCCATGCCGACCACAATGCCTATCTATACTAATCCCACCTGCCTGCATTAATTCCATATCCCTCTATGCCTTGCTCATTCAAGTACCTGTACAGCTGCCTCTTAAATGTTGCTACTGTTCCTGCCTCCACCAGTTCCTCTGGCAGCCCATTCCAGATACCCACTATTCATTGTGTGAAAAATTTACCCCTTTGATCCCCTTTAAACCTCCTCCCTCTCACTTAAATCTATGCCCTCCAGTTTTATTCACCCTACCATGGGAAACAGACTCTGGCTATCTACCCTATCTATGCCTCTCATAATTTTATATACCTGTATCATGTCCCCTCTCAGTCTCCTTCGCTCCAGGGAAAACAGACCCAGCTTATCCAATCTCTCTTTATAACTCAAGCCCTCCAAACCAGGCAACATCCTTGTGAATCTTTTCTGCGCCCTCTCTAGCTTAATCACATCTTTCCTGTAGTGCGGCGACCAGAACTGCACACAGTACTCCAAATGCGGCCTAACCAACGTTATGTACAACTGTAACATGACATCCCAACTCTTGTACTCAATGCCTCGGCCGATTAAGGCAAGCATGCCATACGCCTTCTTCACCACCCTGTCTACCTGTGTTGCCACTTTCAGGGAACTATGTACTTGCACCCCAAGGTCTCTCTGCTCAAGAACACTCCCCAGGGCCCTGCCATTCACTGTATATGTCCTGCCCTGGTTTAACTTCCCAAAATGCATCACTTCGCACTTGTTTGCGTTAAATTCCATTTACCAATCCCTTATCCACTTTCCCAGTTGATCTATATCCTGTTGTAACCCTAGACAACCTTTTTCACTGTCCACTATACCACCAATTTTGGTGTCATCTGCAAACTTACTAATCATGCCCCCTACATTCACATCCAAGTCATTAATCTATATGACAAACAACAGAAGGCCCAGCACCGATCCCTGCAGCACACCACTGGTCACCAGCCTTCAATCTGAAAAACAAACCTCCACTACCACCCTCTGCCTCCTATCACCAAGCCAATTTTGTATCCAATTTGCTAGCTCATCCTGAATCCCATGTGTTCGAACCTTCTGGACCAGCCTACCTTGCGGGACCTTATCAAAGGCCTTGCTAAAGTCCATGTAGACAACGTCTATCGGCCTGCCCTCGTCAATCCTCTTGGTTACGTACTCAAAAAAGTCAATCAAATTCGTGAGACATGATTTCCCACACACAAAGCCATGCTGACTATCTCTAATCAGACCATGCCTTCCCAAATGCATTTAAATCCTGTCTCTCAGAATCCCTTCCAATAACTTTCCCACCACTGATGTAAGGCTCATCGGCCTGTAGTTCCCTGGCTTATCCCTGCTGTCCATCTTAAATAAAGGTACAACATTAGCTATCCTCCAGTCTTCCGGTACCTCACCTGTGGCTAACAATGATACAAAAATCTCTGCCAGGGCCCCAGCAATCTCCTCCCTTGCTTCCCATATCATCCTAGGATACACCTGGTCAGGCTCTGGGGATTTATCCACCTTAATGCGCTTCAAAACCTCCAACACCTCCTCCTTTGTGATGTTGATATGCTCCAGGATATTGCTGTTCCCTCCCTTGAACTCATTAGCTTCCATGACCTTCTCCACGGTAAATACAGACGAGAAGTATTCATTTAAGACCTTGCTCATTTCCCATGGCTCCACATATAGATTACCACACTGATCCTTAAGGGGAGCTACTCTCTCCCTAGCTACCCTTTTACTCTTAATATACTTATAGAATCTTTTAGTATTCTCCTTTATCTTATCTGCCAGGGAAATCTCATGGCCCCTTTTCACCCTCCTAATTTCCTTCTTAAGTGTACTCCTACATCCCCTACACTCCTTGAGGGACTCGCTTGATCCCAGCTGCTTATACCTGACTCTATGATCACAATCTATATATGACTCTATGATCACAATTCCATGTACCGATCCATGCTCTGAGTTCATCTGCCTTACCTGTAAAGCTTCTTACATTAAAGTAAATGCAGTTTAGCCTACCAGACCTTCCACGCTCCCTGTCCTGCCCCTGCCCGGCCTGCCTACTGGACTTGCTTGCTTTAACCTCTACATTTGTCTCAACTATCTCATCTGAGAGACTACTACTTTGGGTCCCACCCCCCCTGCCAGACTAGTTTAAACCCTCCCGAGTAGTACTAGCAAACCTCCCTACAAGGATATTGGTCCCCTTCCAGTTCAGATGCAACCCATCCCTCTTGTACAGGTCACCTCTGCACCAGAAGAGATCCCAATGATCCAAGTAGCTGAAGCCCTCCTGCCTACACCAGCTGTTCAGCCACGCATTCATTTGCCTTATCCTCCTACTCCTACACTAACTAGCACATGGCACAGGGAGTAATCCTGAGATTACAACCCTAGAGGTCCTGCTTTTTAACCTTCTGCCTAACTCCCTATTCACTTTGCAGGACCTCATCGCTCTTCCTGCCTATGTCATTAGTACCAATATGGACCACGACCTCTGGCTGCTCACCCTCCCCTTTCAGAATGTCCTGCAGCCGCTCCGAGACATCCTTGACCCTAGCACCAGGGAGGCAACATACCATCCTGGAGCCTCGTTTGCAACCACAGAAACGCCTATCTGCACCCCTTACGATAGAAGGTCATAGGTTATGATCTAAAATTGTTGAACTCAATGTTGAGTCCAAAAGGCTGTAAAGTTTCCAGTCAAAAGTTGATGTGCTGTTCCTCAAGCTTGCATTGAGTTTCATTGGAACACTGCAGCAAGCCAAGGACAGAAAAGTCAGAGTGGGAGCAAGGTAGAGAATTGAAATGACAGGCAACAGGAAGCTCAGGGACTTGCTTGCGGACTGAATGAAGGTGTTCCGCAAAGCCATCACCCAGTCTGCGTTTGGTCTCCCCACTGCAGTGGAGACAACATTGTGAGCAGTGAAGAGAGTATACTAAATTGAAAGAAGTACAAGCAAATCGCTGTTTCACTTGGAAGGAGTGTTTGGGGCCCTGGATGGTGAGAAGAGAGGATGTAAAAGGGCAGGTGTTGCAACTTCTGTGTTTGCATGGAAAGGTGCCATAGGAAAGGGAAAGGGTGTAACGGGGTGGTTACTGAGGAGTGAACCAGGGTGTCAGGAAGGAAACGGTTCCTTCAGAATGCTGAAAGGGGAGGGGAGGGGAAGATGTGTTTGGTGGCGGCATCATGCTGGATTTGATGGAAATCGTGCAGGATGATCCATTGATTATGGAGGCAGATGGGGTGGAAGATGGGGACAAGGGTAACCCTATCATGGCTCTGGGAGGGAGAGGAAGGGGTAAGATCAGATTTGCGTGGAATAGAATGGACACGGTCGAGGGCCCTATCAACCACACATATCACAGGCCTTTCCTTTTGTTTTTCTTCTCACCCTCTCCCCTTAGGCTTGCTCAAAATCTATTCCATTTCTAACTTTTCTCAGTTCAGATGAAAGATCACAGTCCTGAAATATTGGGCTGGATCTTAGCAGTCTTCTTGAGATGGGCTGAGAAGTGGATGGCCTTGTAAAATGGCAGCAGATGGCATCGGGAAGGGAGCCCAAAACTTTCTCGCTCCCATGGGATATTCTCAGGGGTGGCTACTCACCGGCAAGAGGCGGGTGGCCAATTAAACCAATTAATTATCCAATTAACAGCCACCTCCCGCTCCCGCTAGCATTTTACCATTGTCAGGATGGGTCACTGCCATGTGTGGAGACAGCCAGGAAAACCATTGCGGCCTCCCAGTGGTTTCCCAGGGAGGGGTGGTCTTCCTTTATGGCTGTTCCATGGGCCACAGAGGGGCCCTTTGGTGGCAATGGCCACTCCCACGGCTCCACCGCCACCACTGGAGGGTTTATCCCTCCGATCTACAAGACCTGCCTATCTGGCACTGGCAGATTAACAATGAATTCCTAACTTGCCTTCGGAGATGCCTCAACATGGAGGCGCCCTCTTTTTGCAGCCTCAGAAGGGGCCACCTCTATCGGTGGTGCTGCCGAGGCTGCCAAGCTGCCGGCCCACTGTTTGGGCTGTCGGCTCTGTGAGATGGGACCCTGTCCTCAATTGGCCAATGTTCTTGGCAGTGGCCATTTAATTGGCTGCCGCTGATAAAATCCCACCCTAGGTCCTACCCACTCTGCGGGGGTTCGCGACCCGCTTTCAGTCCCGACAACGGGACAGCCTTGGATTTGAGAAAATTCGGCTGTTAACTCTGTTTCTCTCTCCTCAGATGCTGCCAGACCTGCTGCGTGTTTCCAGAATTTTCTGTTTTTATTTCAGATTTCCAGCATCTGCAGTATTTTGCTTTTGTCATTATAAAGGAAGCATGGTATCATGAATGCGAATCATTCCGCTTGAGCTTACTTGTGATGTACTGCACTGTGTTCAGTTGCTGTTCACTTCTCACTTCCCATTCACAGTACTCTACTGACAATTCTGTACCTGGGACTTGTTTGGTGTTTGGCTTTTGCTCACTTTACTTCAAGTACCAGTTTAAACACTGTAATTGTTGACTATTCTTGTAATGCTGTAGTAAGTACAAGTAGCATATATAGTACTCAATTTGCACTTGAAATGCAATAAGATGAGATGAGTGAGAGTCAAACACAGAGCCATAGCATCACAAGTAAAGTCAACAAGGATAGTATTTAAGTCTAATGAGTACCTTGTTACTTTGAATTTGATGACTATGTTCTCCATAGTGAGATTACAGTACACTGCAATACCTCATTCCTTATTGTACAAAAAGAACACATTGGTTATCCAAAAGGCAAAAAAAAAAGCCTCATTATCAGAATGCCCTCTGTGAGTCCTAGGAAGATACCTGTAGACTAAAAATTGAGGGTAGTGGCAAGCACCGCTGTCTCTGGTAGCACTTGACTTTCACAGAATCACAGAATCGTTACAACACAGAAGGAGGCCATTCGGCCTATTGTGTCCACACTGGCTCTCTGAAAGAGCAATTCACTTAGTGCCACTCCTCCGCCTTCTCTCCGTAACCCTGCACATTCTTCCTTTTCATGCAACTGTCTATTTCCCTTTTGAATGCTTCAATTGAAAATTTTTGTGGTTCAAGAACACATCTGAGATATGGAGTAGGATGTGTTCTTAAAGGCAACTGCTTCAAATTCATCAAAAATTATTGCACCTGTGTTCTGCCTCCAAAAATTTGTCAATTCCTTTTAAAGCCCAGCAGAAGCCTGCTCTGCCACATTTAAATAAGGCCAAAGGGGTGTGGGTAATCCCTCCCCACCATCCCTCACCTTATCTGCTCCAGCCCTACCCCAAATTTTTACTGCCAGTATATCGAAGTCAGTAAAACCTGCTGCGAGGTATCCAGGAGGCGGATGCAGCATTGAGGCTAAGTGTGACGTTTCCTTGCCTGCAAAGCAATATTTTTAGTACTTTGGATGTGGAGTCAGAAATGTCGCTGCTACTTTCACTCAACTTTGCTCAAAGTTTTGCACTTGAGGCTCTGGATTTTGTGAGGCCATTGAGGGCGTAAATGGTGGCGGTGGGGCTGGAGATTCGCAACGCAGCATCCACCCATAAATCCAGCATTGTGATGTCAGTTCTGGATTTTGTCAATAGCGGGGAAGCACAATGGTGGCATTCTTGCCGCAACACGATAAATTGCTGAGGTGTTGATTTAAATGTAACTAAATATTATTATTAGCAATTTAGAACCATAGAACCATAGAAATGTTATGGCATGGAAAGAGGCTATTCAGTCCATCATGTCTGCGCCAGCTGAAAAAACTAGTCATCCAATCGAATCCCACCTTCCAGCACCTGGCCCGTAGCCTTGCAGGTTACAGCACTTCAGGTGCAGGTCCAGGTACCTTTTAGGTTGAGGGTTTCTGCCTCCACCACCAATCCAGGCAGTGAATTCCAGACATCCACCACCCTCTGAGTGAAAAAGTTTTCCTCATGTCCCCTCTAATCCTTCTACCAATCACCTTAAGTCTAAGCCCCCTGGTAATTGACCTCTCTGGTAGGGGAAACAGGTCCTTCCTGTCTACTCTAT
Source organism: Heterodontus francisci (assembly GCF_036365525.1). NCBI lineage: Eukaryota > Metazoa > Chordata > Chondrichthyes > Heterodontiformes > Heterodontidae > Heterodontus > Heterodontus francisci. Next base: position 48,562,704 of record NC_090377.1, read on the forward strand.
CTAGGCCCCTCATAATTTAATACACCTCAATTAAGTCATCCCTCAGTCTCCTCTGTTCTAAGAAAAACAACCCTAGCCTATCCAATATTTCCTCATAGCTGCAATTTTCAAGCCCTGGCAACATACTTGTAAATTTCCTCTGTACTCTCTCCAGAGCAATTATGTCCTTCCTGTAATGTGGTGACCAGAACTGTATGCAATACTCCAGCTGTGGCCTAACCAGCGTTTTATACAATTCCAGCATTACATCCCTGCTTTTGTAATTCATACCTCGGTCAATGAAGGAAAGCATTTCATATACCTTCTTCACCACTTTATCTACCTGTCCTGCCACCTTCAGGGACCTGTGGACATGTACTCCAAGGTCTCTCACTTCCTTTACCCCTCTCAATATCCTCACATTTATTGTGTATTCCCTTGCTTTGTTTGCCCTCCTCAAATGCATTACCTCACACTTCTCCGGATTGAATTCCATTTGCCACTTTTCCGATACTCAACCAAACCATTGACATAATTCTGGAGTCTACAGCTATCCTCTTCACGATCAAATTCACGGCCAATTTTTGTGTCATCTGCAAAATTTCGAATCATGCCTCCCACAGTTAAGTCCAAATCATTAATGTATACCACAAACAGCAACACTGAGCCCTGCGGAACTCCACTGGAAACCTTTTTCCATTCACAAAAACATCCGTCGACCATTACCCTTTGTTTCCTGTCACTGAGCCAGTTTTGGATCCAATTTGCCACATTCCCCTGAATCCCATGGGCTTTTACTTTTCTGATCAGTCTGCCATGCAAGACCTTGTCAAATGCTTTACTCAAATCCATGTAGACAACATCCACTGCACTACCCTCATCAATCCTTCTTGTTACTTCCTCAAAAAATTCAATTAAGTTAGTAAGCATGACCTTCCCTTAACAAATCCATGCTGACTATCCCTGATTAATCTGTGCCTTTCTAAGTGACAGTTTATCCTTCCTTGTAAATGAGGTGCCCTCTCTGTGGGCTTGGGAGCAGCGCTCCTCCTCCATGGGAAACGTCGTCCCCGCAACAATGGAGGATCGTGCCGGGAGCATGCGAAAAGGCTGAGGTGGGGGTCCCTCAGCCTTTCCAGCCCAGCGCTAGAGCCCGGTCTCCTGCACTAAATCCAGGCCTGTGACTCTATGACACCCACTCTTACCACGTCTCCAGTGCCCTTGCTGTTGCCTGTCTGCCAACTAGCCCAGACTGCTACTGCCCATGCTGAGATGATGCAGTCTACAGTCGGGACTTCTAAGCCCAGCGCTGCTTGAGGTCATCGTCCAGTGTCATCTTCTTTGCTGAAAGTCACCAGCCATGCTGCAGCCACTGGGGCAGCACTGTATAGGAGCACTATGACAGGCAAAGGCACATGGAAGACAGGAACTAAGGGAATACAAAAGGTTGATTTGTTGACTTTTATATGTAATATGGTATGATTTCATTTATAAATGTGTTTTGGAGTGTTTATTTTGTGGTGGCTTTTATTTTTGCAATGTGTCCAAGTGTGATGCTCAGTGGACAGGGGGGAAGGTAAGGTGTGGGACTGTTGTTAAACAGGGAATTGGGTTTGCGATTACTGGTATTGCACTTGGATAAGTTCTTCATGGACAGCCTAGCCAGAAAGGGGCTGTCCATGTTGCCTCCTCCCTCCCTCTTCTTCTTCTTCCTACTCCTCTTCATGCTCCTGCTCCTCCTCCTCATCCTCCTATTCTTCAGCTGCTCACCATATAGCTGGTAGCAAGGACCCTCCCCTCATGGTGTGGTTGTGCAGCATGTAGCAGACCACTACGATATAACAAGAGGTAAGTAGGCAGTGGAGACTTTATGGGTGGAATTAAGAAATAGAAAAGGAATTAAAACTGTAATAGGAGTTGTGTATAGGCCCCCGGCTGCAGCTGTGGAGCAGTAGATTGTATCAATGCAGGGATTAGACAAGCATGTAGCAAAGGCAGAGTGGTTTTAATGGGAGATTTTAATGTTCATATAAATCGGGATAAGCAAATTAGCACATGTCAGAAAGGCAGTGAATTTCCTGAGCATGGTCGGGATAGTTTCTGAAGCAATATGTCCTAGAACCAAAAAGGTGGCATGCCATATTAGATTTAGTAATGAGTAACAAGCCATATTGAGTTAATGGTCTAACAGCATGTGAACATTTGTTTAATAGCCATAATATGATCAAGTTCAATGTAATGTTTGAAAGGGAGTAACACAAAACAGTTACTAAGATTCTAGATTTAAGCAAAGGCTGACATCAGTAAGATGACATAGAGACTATCCACATTAAACTGGACAAATATGTTAATGGCTAAAATGGCAGATGATCAATGGGAGATGTTCAAATACGAATGTAGTGTGCAGTTGATAAAGCCACCTTCAGAACCACTGGCCATGTGTCTTTGCTCAACTCTGAGGTTGCTGGTGTGGCTGCAGCAGGTGGAAGCTTTCAGTGAGAACGTCCTTACTGAAGTGCAGACATCTCACACATTGTTCCTCACTGAGGTTCAAGTAGGAGAATTGCTTCCTGAATTCCCTGGGTGAATACAGCCTTCTTTTGAGAGTCCTTCTCCCCCTCCTTTTCCAGCAGCCTGTTCTGCTCTTCTGGCCTCTGTTCATTCAAGTAGTCATGCAATATTTCAAGGGGAATGCTTACTAATGCATGCATGTCTGGGAGCAGCTGGTTTGTGTAGAAGCCTTGAAGTCAGCAAAAATACCTTCATCACCTGCCATACTACTCCCTATCACCTTTTGCAATTTCAAACAACTATAAAGAGCAACAAACACTTGTAGAAGCAAAGCAGCAGTCAGAAGATGTGAACCAGCAACTAGCATGTAAATAGTTGATAATCCCTTTAATAGTGCTAGAGGGGAAGTCCTTCCTGCTGCTGAATGTATATTCAGCTGTGTGAGGCCTAGAGAGAGCATTAGCTGGAACATGAATTCCAAAAGGGCACAGTTGGCATCAAATCAACATTGCTTGCTGATTGATGACATGAACTGCTTGTTCTGCAGACTTTTGACAGCCGTTCATTGGGCATGCAAAAACCCTCACCAAATTCAGTGTGATTCACCCCAAAAGTGTTTGCTCATGCTGCAGATACCATTTTGGAGCTTTAAGAGCTCTCATAGTGCCCAAAATGTGTGCGCAAACAATTACAATTTCTCACCCAGCATGTTTAAGAAAATGCAATAATGGGTTTTTCTCTTTTTAATTTAACAGATTCTAATGCCATAATAAGCAATTCAAGATATAAAAGATACAATTGAGGTTTCAGTGAGAAGAAACAAAATCGCTAAAATTGTTTTAAATCAGAAATAGTGAGTTTCTGAACTCGGAACTCAACGTCTGCAGTAACTAAAGTTTCTTTGCTGGATAAGATCTTTGCAGTTCATGGAATTCCAAAAGCTGTCAGGATTGATAAAAATGCATTTTTTAACTGTCAGAATCACAGCAATTCTTTCAATATCCTGGATTTCATCACAGAAGATAACACCATATTGGCAGAAGTTGGAGATCTAGTGTGTCTCATGGAAATCTTAAATAAAAGTAGTCCTCACAGCCCAAGTTAAAAGGAAAACATTAGTTGCAGAAATTTATGAAAAAATTTTGATCTATTCAGAACTTGTGCAAATGCAGAAAACTTATGTTTGTGGGTCTTTTTAAGGGGAGTGGCGCTATGTTAATGAGATAAGTGGGGTTTTGATGGACATAACTTGGAAGTAGCTCAAATGATTCAAGAAATTCACACGAATGATGGTTTGACATAAGACTGGCTTAAATCAGTTATGCAGAAATTACCCTAGAACAAATTGGCATAATTTCACCACTTTCACTGTACTGACACTGAAAATTTCCTGGAAGTTCTATTCCTTTGTCTCCTTTGATCCTGTCTTCATATTCTCACATATAGCTCTTCAACAATGTGTTATCCTTTAGAATTGCCTCATTATAGTTTATTGTTTTTTATCAATAATGAGAAAGTAATCTAATTTTTTGATTAAATAAGATTATAGTAGATTCTTCACCTACGTTCATGTGCGAAGTGACATGACATAGCTGCTTCCATTAAGTTTTCACAATTTATCTTTTCCTTTCAACTTGGGTTATGAGGGCTGCCTTTATTTAACATTTCCATGAATCTTACTAGTTCTCCATTGATTTCTACCAATATGGTGTTATCTTCTGTGAAGAAATTCAGGATATTGTAAGAATTGTTGTGATTCTGCACAATTAAATAATGCACTTTTATCAATCCTGATAGCTTTTGGAATTTCATGAACTGCAAAGATCTTATCCAGTAAATCAACTATAGCTAAAGCAGAGGTTGAGTTCAGAAATTCAATTTCTGGAAATGCTGAGTACAATCCAATGCTCTCCTGGCCAACTTCCCAACCTCCAACCTCCATAAACTTTAGATCATACAAAATCCTTCTTTCTGTACCTGATGCATCATCCCTGCTCCCCAACACCTCCAATTTCAAATTCTCATCCTTATGTTTAAATCCCTTTATGGTTTCTTCAGGAAGCTCATGAGCTCATCGAGCTCTACAACCTCCTGTTGCCATGTTTAACTCAGCATGGAAAGGTTACAGCCTTCACTAATAACATTATGACTGTAGCCAGGCTAGAGTCATGACATATCTCGAATAGGCTTCTCATCTCAGTGATACTTTGTATTGAATGTAGTTCTGGTTAGCTTCCACATTATTTATTCTACTGTTTTCCTACATTACAACAGTGATTACATTTCAAAAATACTTTATTGGCTGTGAAGTGCTTTGGGTCTTCCTGATGTAACTCAAGGCACTATATAAATGCAAGTACTTTCTTGGCTTTTTACTTTAGGCCTGGCAATAAACCATATTCTACAAATACTAAATTTAAAAAAATATTTATTTTTTATTGAATTCCGGCAGGTTTCGACATTTTATTAAAAGCCAGCCAGAAAACCCTGAATCTGTCCAAAGTTCAGAAACTGCTGTTCCTGCTCCCAGCGCCTGTCAGCTGTAAAACTGACATCACTTTTTTAAAAAAGCTAGTCTGGAAGAAGAAGGCAATGGGAAATTTCTCATCTCTGAAATACATCCGCGGGCTGGATAGAAACCTTTAGTGGGCCTGCAGGCCATATGTTGGGCAGCCCTGATCTACTGGATGCACTGCAGCAACTCACCAAGGCTTCTTGAACAGCAACTCCTTGAGACCACATTACCTAGAAAGACAAGGACAGCAGATGTATTGGAACACCACCATCTCCAAGTTCCTTTCCAATTCACGCACCATCCTGACTTGGACATATATCGCTGTTCCTTCATCATCATAAGATCATAGGAACATAAGAAATATGAACAGGAATGAACCATTCGTCCCCTCAAACCTCCTTCGCCATTCAATCAGATCATCACTGAACCTCTACCTCAACTCCACTTTCCCGTCCGCTCCCCATATCTCTTGATTCCCCGAGAGATCAAAAAGTTAGGTTCAGTGGACCTGACTTCATTAAAAGGAAATTCACTGAGGTGAATTATTTGGTTGGTACCCCAAACAGACAGAAACATCTAAGGGTGTGTTATATGTATATGCTGAAGAGGTAGTATGACTGCGAGCATAGTCAGCCTGTAGGAGTAGAACAGATGACAGAGGATGTAGATGGTGACAATGGTGCACGTGATAAACCAGAGGATGAGTCTGAGACTGGGTGTTCCTAGTTTGAGCCTCCTGTGGTGAAGCTGGTGAACACAGAAGTGTTAGAGGGTCTGGATAAGGTCCAACAACATTGATCTGATTACTAAATGAAAGATAGAGCTGACCTTTTGAGTGAGTATAAGCCAGGTCGCATTTCTTTGGCTATTCATGAGGTTGATATAGGAGAGGCTAAACCAATTAAATGAAACCCCTACAGACTCAATCCCAGTAAATTGGCGAACGTCAGAGAGGAGGTTCCATACATGTTGATGTTGTATAAGGGTCTGAAAGGGTCAATGTTTGAGACAGTGAGACTAACCCCTCCTACTGTAGTGATGGTGATGTAATAGTCACATGGGTATTAGGCTTGGAAGAAGCTAGAAGCATCATGAGAGGTGGACATGCTTAATGAGATTGTAAATAGTTATATATATAAAATAAACAAGTAACTCTTTAGCCATACAAAGATGCTGAGACATCAGTAACAACACTTGAACTATGCTAACAACAATATACTACATAGTGGCAATGGTGAGCATACCCAGAAATTATTAAAAGACCTCATCTCGTACAGTAGCACCAAGAAGACAGCAGATTTCAAAGGGAGACTGCAAAAAGCTCGAGAGCTGCTCCATAGCCAAAGGAAGACACGGACAGTTGGTAAGTCAGTCGTACAGGCATTCAGGCTGCACCACAGAAGCGTGTCGGTCTGCAAACAGAATCCAGGTCCAGTGATGACGCCGCATCAAAGGGTTAGGGGCAGTCCTCTTTCAAAAACAGCCAAATGGATGACAAAGACTGATCTGTTAAGCATCTAGAGCTTTGTCTGAGACGAAGACAAGGTCTGCTGTCATTGAAATGAAAAAGAAGCAAATGTCATCATGTGGGCTTGCAAGAAGTTCTCTGATTACATTATAGGCCTGAATTATTTAGTTATTGAGTTATTGAGACAGACCATAAACCCTTGGTTTCCTTACTGGATGAGAAGGAAATTGAAAGAATGCCTACGAGAATTCAGAGATTCTGATTGAGATTAATGAGTTATATCTACGCGACGGTATATGTTAAGGTAAAGATGCGAACTTCTGCTGATGCATTATCAAGAGCAACTGTTGACCATCCTACACAACAGGATGTTAACTTTGTTGAAGAGATTGAGTCATATTCGCAGTATATGGCATCACAATGGCCGACAGGTACATAGAAACTTCAAGAAATTACCCATGCTCAAAAGCAGGATGAGGAATGCATTCGGATACGCCAGTAATGTACAAAAGGTTGGCCACAGGAACGTCCTAGTGGGAAGGTAATGAAAATGTTCTTCGAATTCATGAAACATTCACAATCATAAACAATATGCTGGTCATTCCGTTCTCTCTTTAATCAGATATCTTGGCAAGAATACATCAAGGCCATTTGGGAATCACAAAATGCAGAGCACAAGCTCAATTATCTGTTTGGGGGCCAGGAATATCCAAAGACATAGAAAACATGATCTTGAATTGCCAGGTATGTGCTGTACACAGAACAGACCAAAGGAAACCTCTAAATTACTATAACATTTCCAATCAGGCCATGGGAACATCTAGGAATGGATTTATTTATGTGCAATGGAAAATCCTACATCATAGTGATCAATTATTTTCAAGATGGATTGAAGTGAAAAGATTGTACTCAACAACAACAGAATCTGTTATTAGAGTTTCACAGGAGATCTTGGTATTCCTGGCAAAGTTGTGCCAGACAATATACCAAAGTTTGCAAATGAATGCTGCACTCAATTTGCGAGGACGTGGGGATTTGAACATCTCACAAGTTCCCCTCAATCGGATGGGGAAGTGGAGAGAACAGTATGAACTAGTAAATCGTTGTTGAAGAAGAAAAAGATCTTCCAATTGCATTATTGAATTATTGATCGACTCCATTGTTATGCGGACTATTATCTTCAGAACTGTTAATGGGAGGAAGCTAAAAACTCAACTTCCTATTCTACCCAAAAACTACTTCCGGGACTGGATGTAAAAGACCACAAAAAAGTTCAAGACAGAGAGAAGTCTTAAAGGAAGCAAAAAGCTCACAATTACAATAAGATTTTTAATAGCAGAAATCTACCAATGTTAAAGGATGGAGAGAAGGTATGGATACAAGATCTAGGACGTGAATGTAGAGTCATCCAGAAAGATGAAGTTCATCTGAGATCTTATGTAGTATACACTCCTGAGGGTACAAGATGCCAAAAAAGGAGAAACTTTTGTTAATCTGTTAATTGTGTATCAATTGTTTGATTATATGCAGGTGGAGGGTGTTAATTGGGGTTTTGCTTGAGTACTTGTAAGCAGACACTTACTGAGACTGGTGAAGGGTCTGAGTGAGGAGCTACATGTTTGTAATCCTTCTACTCAGTACAATAAATGTGAAACTGAGTAAAGATAGGCTCCAGCATTATCCTTCCATAACAAGCTTTCTGGAGTTTAGCATGGCAGCAGAGGATAGTTTCCTTAAACTGAAGGAAACTAGGATGTTTTTTTCGCAGAGAGAACTAAAATCTCATGGACTATTGTGGAAAATATGGCAGAAAGCAAGTGTAAATTGTCTGGGTATGATTATTGTCTGATGTTCTCTGAGTCTGAACCATATGACCAGTGGAAGAATAAAGTCGATATGTGGACACAGGTTACATCTCTACCAAAGAAAAAACAAGGTATGGCCTTGGTGTTGTCACTTCCTGCCAAAAGTAAAATCAGAAGTAAAGTGTTTTGTGAACTGGATGCTTGTCAGTTGGATACTGATGAAGGGTTGGATCTTCTGTTAGAATTCTTGGATGAAATTTACAAAAAAGATGACCTATTGGATGTGTATGAGGCATGGTCAGACTTTGATAGATTTCAGAAAACAGATGGTTATTCAATGGAGGAATGTATCATGGACTTTAACAGACTGTATAGAAGATTGAGGAAATTCAATTTGGAGATCCCTGGTTCAGTGCTAGCATTTAAATTGTGAGATCATGCTAGGGTGTTGCATATGGACAGGCTCCAGGTTCTAACTGGGGTTCGGTTCTTGAACAAAGACTCCCTGTTGGATCAAATGTCTGCTGCCTTAAAGAAATTCCTGGGAAAACAGTCATTTCCAGCAGTGCTGGTAGAACAAACAAGGCATTCTGCGGTGACACAAAGAATTGGAGGGCTCAATGTTTACTAGATTTCGAAATCATCTAGATATTGGAAGCAGGCATAAGTACAATGGAAGAGTTAAAGACAGGAGGAATGAAGATGAAAGTACCTTTAGCAAGTCTGACTTTTGCAGTGGAAGACAGATCTGGAACAGTACTCTTAGGCGAATGAATCCCAGGAATGCCCAAGGAACAGTTAATAGGTGCTTCAGATATGACTCAAAGTATCATAATGCAATGAACTGCCCTACGTGGAGGAGCAGAGTCCTCGGAATAACACATGATGCAGAGCATTCTCAGGCAGAAGAGGAAGATACTGATGAATATGAATGAATTGTACAAATCACAAGGAGTTTTTGTCCTGTGATGAACGTGTTAGTTGCAGATTCGTTCAACTGTGCTGTATTGGATAGTCTTGCATGTCAACAGCATGTGGAACTGATTGGTTACTATGTTATCTGGATTCACTGAGTAGTGAGGATTGCCGCAAGGTTATGGAGTATAAAAGTACTACCAGTTTTAGGTTTGGTGATGACAATGCATTGGAGTCACTGAAGAGGGTAGTAATTCCATGTAAAATAGCTGGAGTAAACCACTTTATCAGTACTGATGTAGTCTCTAGTGAGATACCTTCACTGCTGAGTAAGCCTTCAGTGAAAAAGGCACAAATGAAACTTGATATGGAGCATGATAAGATGATTGTGGAAAGTCAGTAAATTTGCAGTTTACTCAGTTAGGGAAACCTGATGTTTCTAGTCAGAGTGTTAGAGCAGTATGGCATCAGGTCTTTAGAATCAGAGAGATAAAAAGCAAATTGTCTTAAAATTACACAGACAATTTGCTCACCCTTCTTGTCAGAGATGAAAAACCCTGCTAAAGGATGCAGGTGTGATTGATGAAGAGTATATGGGGATATTAGAATAGATTAGTGAAAAGTGTGAAATCTGTAAAAAGTATCAGAGAACACCATCACGTCCTATTGTCAGCCTTCCATTGGCACGTGACTTTAATGAGGTAGTTGCTATGGATTTAAAGGTGTTAGACAAAGACAAGAATATTTTAATATTTTCATTCTATATTTTATAGACCTAGCAACTAGATTTAGTCTTTCTACAATAATAAATAGCATAGAAAAAATTATGGAGAAATGGATAGGGACTGGACATGGGGCAACAGCTAAGTTTCTGACTGATAATGAAGGGGAATTTGCCAATGCTGAGTTCAGAGATATGTGTAAAAACATGAACATTATGGGCTGAATTTTATCAACACGCTGCACTCTGTGGCGGCGTGCTGCGAGGTCGGCAGCCTTCCAACACGGAAGCGCCACCACAGAGCCCCCGTGATATTAGGCTCATTTAAATGGAGGGGGTGGAGCGGTCGCTCCTGATGACGTGGAGGGGGCGGCCATCACGTCCACAGCAACGGTGTCCGGCGCCACTACGCAGGTGCTGGTGCCATTTTTAATGGGTTTGAAGCCCTTCAGTGACATTTAAATTTTTTAAATGACATGGTTTCAATTCAATTAAAATAAAATTTTGTTAAAACTTCAATTCTCCTCTCCCACCCCACCCCCCCAATGCATAAATAACTAGTTTTATGCCCTGTCCCCCCCAAGTTCTCACTCACGACCTTTCTCCGCCGAACTTTATTCCCTTTGACCCTAAACCCCTTCCCACCATCCCCACAGCCAATAAGGATTGCTTTTCCCACTCACCACCCCCCACCCCGCCCTTATAATTTTATCCCTTCCCCTTCCCCACCAGTGTCTCGCCAGAAGATGCGCGAGTTGTGGCCGGCGGCTGTAAAATTGGCATGAGATGGCTACCGGCAGCAGGTTAAGTTAATTTGCATTTGAACTAACCTCATTTCCATATTTTAATGAAGGCCCCGCCACCAAGCAATGGCGGGGGGGAGGCTGCACCGAGGCCTTGCTGCTGCCACTAATATCCAGTGGGGCCTTCTTGGCATCATGGGTCATGACGGACTGCTCCCGCTAGCATTTTACGGACCTCCCCACCATGATCCACAGCACGAGGGTGTGGTAAAATCCAGCCCTATGGTTCTGAATGCTGCAGTTAAAAGTCCTTTCAGCAAAGGGGTCTGTGAAAGGAATCACACAATGGTTGATGAAATGCTGCATAAAATCTTAGCTGATCAGCCAAACTGCAAGCTGACAACTGCCCTGGCATGGGCTGTTCATGTGAAGAATTCGCTTCAGATGGTTGGGGGAATATAGTCCCTATGAATTGGTCTATGGGCAGAATCCCAAATTACCTTCTGTACTGTGCAACAGTCCTCTTGCTCTAGAAGGTCCGACAATTAGTTCCATTTTTCCTGCACATTTGAATGCTTTACATGCAGGGAGACTGGCTTTCATCAAGGCTGAGGTCTCTGAGAAAATTCAAAGAGCTCTGAGGCATCGTATAATTTAATTCAGGAGATTTGGTGTATTATCAAAGAGAGGATCATAGGGAATGGAAGGGCCCTAGTAAGGTAATTGGTTGTGATGGTAAGACAGTTGTTATCAAGCATGAAAATCAAACTGTGAAGGTTCATTCCTTGCAATGGATCGGAGTTGATTACAAAATCTCAGAATCTGAGCAGTTGATAGAGGGAAATATGCATCTTGTACCTCAAATACTTGTGTGTTTTTGTGATGAAGTTCCTGAGGAACAGAATGAGGTAGATCAAGGGTTGGATAGTAATGTAAGGGATAAAGTGGCTCAAGAAAGAGCTATCGCATCCAAAGAACAATTGCCCCAAGTAGGTACTCGGGTGACATATTTTCCAGAGATGTCTAATAGTTGGAAGGATGTGACAATTGTGGAATGTGCCGGAAAATCTACAGGCAAGTTTAAATATTGATTGAATGTTCAAGATGATGGCCAAGAAGACAGAACCATGGACTGGCAGAATGGGTGAAAGAGTGGAGAGTAAGAAAGTGCAGTGCAAGTTTTAATAGTGGGTCTGGAAGTGACTCTTGCATAAGGAATCGGTCATGTACTGGAGAAAGAGTCTCTGATAATGTGCAAGGATATCTTCCAGCAGTAGTCCTGAAAGACATCAAGTTGCTAATAGAAGCCATAGTTTGAGCAGATTTCACAATGAAACAAATGCTAGAGAGCAGTCTCGGAATAGAATTAGAAGCAGAACTCCTCATGACCGCGAAATTTTAGTGGCCGCCAATAAACTTGAGGATAAACTAATAAGGGAAGCATAACAAGGAATTAGAGAGCTGGAGAGAGTTTGGAGTTTATTCTGAGGTACCAGATAGGGGACAGTTAGCCTTGTCACATAGATGGATTTGTGCTGAAAACGTCCTTCCCAATGGAATTTATAAGGCTAAAGTGAGGCTAGTTGCGAGGGGTTTTGAAGAGCGACTGGGTGATACCACTGTTAGAGTGGACTCTCCTACAGCTGAAAAAGTAACCTTGAGAATCTTTTTGGCTCTTTTGGCCACATATTCATGGGAGTGTAGATCCATTGACATAAAAGCTGCATTTTTGCAGGGTGATACTTTTCAGAGAGAAATGTTTCTGAAACTACCCAAAGAAGCAGCAGATGCAAATGGAAAACTCTGGAAACTGAACAAATGCATCTATGGCCTTAATGATGCTTCCAGGGTGTGATATTTCTTGGTGAGATCTGTTTTGTTGAAAATTGGTTGTGTTTAACTAAAAGCAGATCCTGCAATTTTTTTACTGGTATCATAAAGAGAAACTTTCAAGCATCTTCATGATGCACGTTGATGAATTCCTATGGAGTGGTAATGCGGATTTTGAGAAATATGTTATTGATAAGATTAGGGCAGAATTTAAGATTGGGAGTCAAGCTTGTGGGGTCTTTAAAAATGTTGGTTTAGATATTAAGCAGACAAAGTCTGGAATAACTTTAAATCAACAATCCCATCCCAGTTAATCGTGTTAGGTCATCACAGAAACATGATGATATATCTAAGGCAGAGACTGAGCAATTGTGAAGCTTGATTGGTCAATTAAAGTGATTGTGCTCTCAACTAGGACAGTTTTAATGTGCTGGAGTTAAGCAAGATGATGAAACCTCTAAAAGTTGAAAATGTTTTAAGGGCAAATAAAACATTAAAAAACGCTAAATCTGGAAAAATGTGCTCTGAAGTTCGCATCCTTAGGTGACCAAAGATCATGAAGCTAATAATTTTTAGTGATGTTTCACATGTTAATTTTGCTGATGGGTATTTGAGTGCAGTTGGTTTCATAATATTTCTGATGGGTGAAAATGGAGGCTAAGAAAATAAAACAGATCTTTAAAAGCACTTTAGATGCAGAAATACTGGGTCTTCTGGAGGCAATGGATATGGGGTTCTATTTGTCAAATATTTTGCATGAAATTCCAAACAAGGGACAGACTGAAAATAGGATACCCATTGAATGCTATGTGGATAATTGATCTTTGTAGGACAATGTACACTCTACAAAAAGTGTGAGTGAGAAAAGACTATGTATTGACCTTGCTGGATTGAAACAAATGCTGGAGAGAAAGGAAATCTCCAAATTTAAATGGGTAGATGAAAGTCATCAGCTATTCAATTGTTTCACAAAAGTAAATACTAGTACAAAGAAATTGTAAGGAGTGCTAGAGGAGGGGCATCTCACAATGTGATACTTTGTACCCAATATGGAATTTATTTTGAAAAGCTCGTTGAGCATGTTAATAATTTGTGCACCATATGGAATTTATTGTGAAATGTGGTTTGAAAATATTAATCCATGTTGTATTATGAAAGAAAGCAGGGAATCTTCTAATCTGTTAATTTGAGCATGTTAATTATTTCTGCATCATATAGACGCCAACTGTGTAACAGCCCCGACAAACAAATTTCTCTGCAGCACCTGTGGAAGAGCCTGTCACTCTAGAATTGGCCTTTATAGCCACTCCAGGCGCTGCTTCACAAACCACTGACCACCTCCAGGTGCTTATCCATTGTCTCTCGAGATAAAGAGGCCAAAGAAGAAGAAGAAGAAGAAGAAGAAGAAGGATATGGAATTTATTGTGAAATGTTGTTTGAACATATTAATCCACATTGTATTATAAAAGAAAGCAGGGAATCTTTTAATCTGTTAATTGTGTATCAGTTGTTTGATTATGTGCAGGGGAGGGTATTAATTGGGGTCTTACTTGAGCACTTATAAACAGACACTGACTGAGACTGGTGAAAGGTTTTAAGTGAGGAGCTACACGCTTGTAATCCTTTCACTCTGTAGAATAAATGTGAAACTTAGTTAAGATAGGCTCCAGCGTTGTCCTTCCCGAACAAGCTTTCTGGAGTTTAACAACTTTAGCCTACTCCTCAAACACAACAACCAGGCATATATCTGGGAGAATTAGATGATGTTCAAGAAACTCATAGACAACAGGATGCTACAAATATTGGTCAAGGCCATCCAAGTTGTCGAACAAGACCTTCAAAAAAGACTACTGATCTTCCGAGTCCGACAGGAACATAATCAGGGAGAGACATGAAGCCTCCTGACAGACTGAATCTGTGATGTCAGAGTCTTGGGAGAGATGGGGTAGAATGTAAAGTCAATATATATATATATATCAGAACTATATATGGACAAAGACTTGGAGGGATATGTAGTACAAGGGTCTGAAAAGGTTAATATATGAGTCAGTGAGAGTAAACCCTCCCACTGTAGTGATGATGATGTATGTGTGATGTATTATATGTATGGGTATGTGTGGATCCTACAGGAAGTTTGTCCTAATTTCAGCACCATAGTCAACCCATTGAAAATCAGTTAAAAAAGAACGTGGAGTTCGAATGGTCAGAGCCATGACAAACTGCCTTTGAGAGGTTAAAGGCCATTTTAATAAAGAAAAACAGTTCTTGCAGCCCCAGATTTTAATAAACCATTCAAAATGGCTATCAATGCCAGTGACGTAGAGGTTGGAGAGGTGCTGCACCAAGATTATGATGCTGGTATGGAATGGCTTGTTAGCCACTTCTCTAGGAAGCTTAATAAACTTAAGACAAAGTAATTGTACATTGAAAAAGAAGCTTTAATTCTTGTACTAGCTTTATGACAATTTCAGGTATATGTAAACAATAGAGAGAGATATTAGTTTATACAAATCATAATCCACTTGTGTTTCTGGACATGCTCAGAACAAAGAACTTCAGTTTGTTTTGCTGGAGCTTAATGTTACAGCCAATTACACTGAAAATTGCACTTGTTTCCGGGCAAAGCCATGCAATTGCTGATGCTCTGTTCAGAGTTTAAGAGAGCAGATAAGAGCGAAGGAAAGCTCTAAAATCTGTAAATTTTACCATGTCTATATCCTATTGATCTAATCTGAGGATAGGCGGTGGCGTAGTGGCATTATCACTGGACTAGTAACCCAGAGACCCAGGGTATTTCTCTGGGGACAGGGGTTCGAATCCCACCACAGCAGAAGGTGGAATTTGAATTCAATTAATAAATCTGGAATTAAAAGCTAGTCTAATGATGGCCATGAAACCATTGTCGATTGTTGTAAAAACCCATCTGGTTCACTCATGTCCTTTAGGGAAGGAAATCTGCTGTCCTTACCTGGTCTGGCCTACATGTGACTCCAGATCCACAGCAATGTGGTTAACTCTTACATGCCCTCTGAAATGGCCTAGCAAGCCACTCAGTTGTACCTAACCGCTACGAAGTCAATAAAAAGGAATTAAACCTGACGGACTACCTGGCATCGACCTAGGCAATGGAAACGACAACGGCAAACCCAGCCCTGTCGACCCTGCAAAGTCCTCCTTACTAACATCTGGGGGCTTGTGCCAAAGTTGGGAGAGCTGTCCCACAGACTAGTCAAGCAACAGCCTGACATAGTCATACTCACGGAATCATACCTTACAGACAATGTCCCAGACACTGCCATCACCAGCCCGGGTATGTCCTGTCCCAGGGACAGGACAGACCCAGCAGAGGTGGCGGCACAGTGGTATATAGTAGGGAAGGAGATGCTCTGGGAGTCCTCAACATTCCCTCCAGACCCCATGAAGTCTCATGGCATGAGGTAAAACATGGGCAAGGTAACCTCCTACTGATTACCACCTACCGCCTTCCCTCAGCTGATGACTCAGTACTCCTCCATGTTGAACACCACTTGGAGGAAGCATTGAGGGTGGCAAGGGCACAAAATGTACTCTGGGTGGGGGAAATCAATGTCCATCACCAAGAGTGGCTCGGTAGCACCACTACTGACTGAGCTGGCCGAGTCCTAAAGGACATAGTTGCTAGACTGGGTCTGTGGCAGGTGGTGGGGGAACCATCACGAGGGAAAAACATACTTGACCTCGTCCTCACCAATCTGCCTGCCACAGATGCTTCTGTCCATGACAGTATTAGTAGGAGTGACCACCGCACAGTCCATGTGGAGACCAAGTCCCGCCTTCACATTGAGGATACCGTCCATCGCGTTGTGTGGCACTATCACTGTGCTAAATGGGATAGATTTCGAACAGATCTAGCAATGCAAAACTGGGCATCCATGAGGCTCTGTGGGCCATCAGCAGCAGCAGAATTGTACTCAACCACAATCTGTAACCTCAGGCCCGGCATATCCCCCACTCTATCATTACCATCAAGCCAGGAGACCAATCCTGGTTCAATGAAGAGTGCAGGAGGGCATGCTAGGAGCAGCACCAGGCATACCTCAAAATGAGGTGTCAACCTGGTGAAGCTACAACCCAGGACGACTTGCATGCCAAACTGCGGAAGCAGCATGCGATAGACAGAGCTAAGCGATCCCATAACCAATGGATCAGATCTAAGCTCTGCAGTCCTGCCACATCCAGCCGTGAATGGGGGTGGACAATTAAATAACTAACTGGAGGAGGTGGCTCCACAAATATCCCTATCCTCAATGATGGGCGAGCCCAGCACATCAGTGCGAAAGATAAGGCTGAAGCATTTGCGACAATCTTCAGCCAGAAGTGCAGAGTTGATGATCCATCTCGGCCTCCTCCTGAAATCCCCAGCATCACAGATGCTAGACTTCAGCCAATTCGATTCACTCCGCGTGATATCAAGAAACGACTGAAGGCACTGGATACTGCAAAAGCTATGGGCCCGGACAATATTCCGGCAATAGTACTGAAGACCTGTGCTCCAGAACTTGCCGCGACCCTAGCCAAGCTGTTCCAGTACAGCTACAACACTGGCATCTACCCTGCAATGTGGAATATTGCCCAGGTATGTCCTGTACACAAAAAGCAGGACAAGTCTAACCCGGCCAATTACCGCCCCATCAGCTTACTCTCAATCATCAGTAAAGTGATGGAAGGTTTCATCAACAGTGCCATCAAGCGGCACTTGCTGAGCAATAACCTGCCCAGTGACGCTCAGTTTGGGTTCTGCCAGGGCCACTCAGCTCCTGACCTCATTACAGCCTTGGTGAGGTGAGGTGAGAGTGACTGCCCTTGACATCAAGGCAGCATTTGACCGAGTATGGCATCAAGGGGTCCTAGCAAAACTGAGGTCAATTGGAATCAGGGGGAAAAACCTCCACTGGCTGGAGTCATACCTAGCGCAAAGGAAGATGGTTGTGGCTATTGGAGGTCAATCATCTGAGCTCCAGGACATCACTGCAGGAGTTCCTCAGGGCAGTGTCCTAGGCCCAACCATCTTCAGCTGCTTCATCAATGACCGTCCTTCAATCATAAGGTCAGAAGTGGGGATGTTCGCTGATGATTGCACAATGTTCAGCACCATTCGTGACTCCTCGGATACTGAAGCAGTCCGTGTAGAAATGCAGCAAGACCTGGACAATATCCAGGCTTGGGCTGATAAGTGGCAAGTAACATTCGTGCCACACAAGTGCCAGGCAATGACCATCTCCAACAAGAGAGAATCTAACCATCTCCCCTTGACATTCAGCAGCATTACAATGGCTCAATCTCCCACTATCAACATTCTAGGGGCTACCATTGACCAGAAACTGAACTGGAGTAGCCATATAAATACCGTGGCTACAAGAGCAGGTCAGAGGCCAGGAATCCTGAGGCGAGTAACTCATTTCCTAACTCCCCAAAGCCTGTCCACCATCTACAAGGCACATGTCAGGAGCGTGATGGAATACTCTCCACTTGCCTGGATGGGTGCAGCTCCAACAACACTCAAGAAGCTCGACACCATCCAGGACAAAGCAGCCCGCTTGATTGACACCCTATCTACAAACATTCACTCCCGCCACCACCGACGCACAGTGGCAGCAGTGTGTACCATCTACAAGATGCACTGTAGCAATGCACCAAGGCTCCTTAGACAGCACCTTCCAAACCCGCGACCTCCAGCAACTAGAAGGACAAGGGCAGCAAATACATGGGACCACCACCACCTGCAAGTGCCCCTCCAAGTCCACATCATCCTGACTTGGAACTATATCGCCGTTCCTTCACTGTCGCTGGGTCAAAATCCTGGAACTCCCTTCCTAACAGCACTGTGGGTATACATACCCCAAATGGACTGCAGCGGTTAAAGAAGGCAGCTCACCACCACCTTCTCTAGGGCAATTAGGGATGGGCAATAAATGCTGGCCTGGCCAGTGATGCCCACATCCCATGAATGAATTTTAAAAAAATTGGGTATTAGGCTTGTGTTGCGAAAGTGCTTCTATTTTTTAATATTTTATTTTTTGAGGACTTGTGTTAAAATTGAAATGCTTCCATGGATGTGTTTTTTTTAGCAAGTTCACTGAAAGGACACTTGAGATGTTGTTTGAAAACAACTTGTGGCGGAAATCCTGTGCTTTAAGCTTGATAAACAACAGAATCCTTGGTGGCTTAGGGAAGATGTTTACAGTGAAGCCACATGCCAAGGTTTATGGAGCTCAAATTTTCTGTTTGGGGAAGATAATGTTTTCAAGTCAGTTGGTGTGTAAACTGTTTTGAAGCTAGTTGGTGTTTTGCCTGCAAAGAAAAAGAAAACCACCCACCTTACCTCTTTCTCTGTCTCTTTGAAGAAATCCTACACAGATTCAGTGTGGGAGAGCTAAAATCCCTGGTGTTGCTTCTCTCCTGAGAAGCTGGAAAAACCTGCCAGATTAATTCTCAATGCTGTCTGAAAAGAAATGCTTTAAAAAGGATCTCAGTGTCTCGTCTTCATATACCCAGACGCTAGTCCAAAAGGGACAACTGACATCCTTCCATATCTTCTCTTTTTTCTTCAAGAATTAACAAGTATTTGGCCAAGTGTTCTTTTCTTGTCTTTTTTTGTAACAGACGTCTGCAGAGAGAATTTCTGTGTTTTTTTCAGTGTGTATGTGTGAGTGTGTGCGGGGAATTTAAAAAGGGAACTTCCATATTTCGATATATGTGTTATTGATTTGCTTCATTACTGGATAAGTTTTGTTTGATAATAAGCTGATAATGTTGTTGTTTATTCAAGAAACCTGTTAGGTGTATTTTATTCTGGGATAAAGAGTAGAATATATGATTGACTGCATCGGTAACTGAGTAAACATTTAAATATATGTTATGACCTATGGAGAAGTGGAACTAGAAAAGACAGTGCATTCCTCCTACCTCGGTCGTAACACAATGGAGAGGCCGGTCTCTTTTAATGAAGTTGATAGCGTAAAGGCTGTTAGGTACATCTCCACTGCAGGTTCGTGTGCTGTTGTCAGAAGAGCCCTTCGTTTAGATTATAGCAATGAATAAGACCTCAAGCATACGTGAACATTTATGGAGAATTTTTATTTTTCTCCTGCCAAGGTTCCTTGATGGAGTGGCTCATTGTTGGTTAAAGTGTGCAAATATAAGGCTCTTCCTGATGTCCCTTGTATGTCTCCATGGCCCTCATATTGATGATAGCATTGTTAGTTTCCTCCTCAGCCTTTTCATAGTCATCTTCATCTGAGGAGGAGTGGTATTCTTCCTATTCCTCTGCCTGCAGAACGTTGTCGCGTTTAATTACAAGGTTGTGCAAGGCACAGCCGACAACAATTACTCGTGACACCCTCTGTGGCAGGTACTGAAGAGGCCCTCCAGACTGGTCAAGGCAGCGGAAGCACATTTTCAGCATGCCAATGGTGTGTTCAATGATGACTGGTGGATCCATGAGCAGCATTGTATCATTCTTCAGTAGTGCTTTGGAGATGCCACACTGGTGTAATCAACCACATACAAAGAGGGTAAGTCTTGTCACCCAGGATCCAGCCATCCACTTCAGCTGGTTCATCAAAAACTTCTGGCAGCTGTGAGTTCCTCAAAATGTATGAGTCGTGACAGCTCCCTGGGAAACATGGGCAAACCTGCATTATTCTTCTGCGGTTGCAAACCAGTTGTACGTTTAAAGAGTGGAAGCCTTTGCGATTCACAAATACAACAGGCTGGACCCAGGGAGCTCTAATGACAACATGAGTAGTCAATCACCTCTTGCACTCTCGGGAACCCACCAATGGTGCCAAAGGCTGCAGACTTTGCTGCCTGGTTGTCCTCATCTACAGGTAAGTAGATTAAATCATTGGCATGTCAAAAAAGGGCATTGATCACCTCTTTGATACATCTATGGGTTGCAGACAGTGATATGCCACATTTGTCACCTGTTGATCCCTGGAAGGCCCCACTGGCAAATAAACTGAGTGCCGTAGTCACCTTGGGGGCGACTGGCATGGGATTCCCACCAACCTCAAGCAATTGAAGGTCATGCCACAGGATCCTACAAATTTCCATGACCATTTCACGTGACATCCTTAAGCATCTCTGGCATTGCCTCTCTGACATTTGAAGGTAATTTGTCCTTGTCCTGAGGATGCGATAACGTGCCAGTACCTGTCTTCGATAATGCCGTTCCTGGATGTTATTATTCAGAGTATCCTCACCTTCTTGTTCTGCCTGTTGCTGGCGTTCAGGCATCATGCGTTGAGGGAAAAGAGCCCTCCTTAGTTGCTCCCTCTGCTCTTCTTCCCGTGGTATTAGACAAATTGGGTGTATGAGACCCATGTCGCTGCAGCTTTTCAAAACAATAAATAAGCAGATCGTTGCAATTCATCCTTTTGTTGCCAGTCAGCTGATACTTCAAGTCAATGAGCAGTTCACTTTTATGTGCAATATCATTGGAGAAGATGGTGCATGTAGAAGTTAAGACAAGTCTCCCCACCTTCCAACCTCCTCCTGCAGCCTTCCAGCCTGAACCCATCACCCCTGACCCACCCAATGTAACCGTAACCCTTTCTTCTGTTTGCAGTGAACCTCCCCCCATTACCGTGCACAGTGCCATAATCAATTTATTCATGCCATCCATTCCCGCTGTTCCTATTCCTGTTACCATCGACATGGTGACTATAACCCATGAGCCTCCTCAAATCGACCTTCATATTGTTGCTGAGTCCCATTCCCCTCCCTATAATGTTGTAGAATACCTAACCATAAGTCTTGACCTCCCCCACTTACAGAATTCATTAGCCCCCATTGACTGTGACCATTCTGTCTGCCAGCCAGTACCCTGAATTCGTCCCACAGGTCACCGACATTGCCAGGACTCATCCCTCCTTTAAGGCTAATGCTGAATATATGCTGACTGTAATACTCTAATCAACCCTCCACCCCCGCAGCCACCCACATCCAGCTTCAGCAGCAACAACATCCGCTACACAACCTGGAAGCTCCCCTCCTCCCCCCCCACCCCAACCCCCGCTCCTCCATTCACCCGATCGTCCCACCCTTTGTCTTCCACTCCTTACTCTGCTGCTTCTCCACGTATACATTCCCATGCCTTCGCCAACACCCCTGAGAAGAATCACCCTTTCTGGTTCCGAGCCTAGAGCCAAACAATCATTCCAATCTTGGCCTGGAGCCAAACATCCAACGCTAGTGTTTGTTTTGCTGATGAGTTAAAGGAAGAAAAACGCTCACATGAGACTCAACTGCACAAAGCCGACTATTGCACGCCACGTTGAAACAAACATGAACCGGGTGGCTGGGGAATAGCACTTGCCGTTCACTTAATCTGGCAGGTAGGACTTAATTGTAGCTAAGTGTAGGGTAATGATTATTCAAGGCATGTAAATGAATTCAAAACTGCAATCCACCACCATGAGGAGGTTACCTAGAATGCCTCAAATACGCCATCGACTTAATTTCAGAAAAAATTCCCGCCGCTGGGAATCCAAAGAAACACCTCCTGCCTAATTAAATCACCCGGCCCACCATCCAATCCGCTCTTGCAGGGCTCATAAAATTACCTCTTCATGTGTAAACTGAGTTCTGTACAGCTTGTATTTGTGTTTGAGAGATGGTCCCCTGATTTGATGCTCGGGATTTCCGAATTTAACCCAGGTTCGATAAACAAACAGTTTTGTGACTGAGGAAAAAACAGCTTTTTAACCAGATTCACGTGACTGGCAATTTTTAGTTTCAGCTTGTCAAGAAGCTCTACATGGTTAAGCCAGCAAAGGAAAAGCTGTATGAGTTTTTCTAGAAAATGCCAGAGAGTGTTTTAAGCCAGGAAAAAGGCTGTATGGTTTTCACAAGAAGCCAGTGGCAGAACTAGATATTGATTGGCTTTAAGAGTCTCCCGGGGCTACGTAACTGGAAAGGCTCAGAGCTGTTGATTTTAAAAGGACAAGCTCTTTAAATTAGAACCTGTTTCCTGGTAGCTGACCTTTGGAAAGTATGAAATGCCACTGTTGTCTTCGCCAATTGAAAAGTTATCAGCAGAGCCACGCCATCAGGACAGTAGTTGGCAATGTTGCAATGGTTTGAGTGGCGATAAGATCGAATTGTAAAAGCGAAGTTTGCATTGCTCGCTATTTAAAAAAAAAATTCATTCATGTGATGTGGGCGTCGCTGGCTGGGCCAGCATTTATTGCCCATCCCTAATAGCCCTTGAGCAGGTGGCGGTGAGCTGCCTTCTTGGACCGCTGCAGTCCATGTAACGTAGGTACATCCACAGTGCTGTTAGGAAGGGAGTTGACAGGACATCATTACTTCCATGTACGTATCCTGGAGGACCGGACTTGAATGCTACCTGGTTTTGTTGTGCTGTGAGACTTATCAGCAGACTGTAAGGACTTTCCTTGATGCATCTGCGAATTAACGTGTAAACTTTAAGACTTTAAGATATATACATCAATCATGATTTAACTGTTAGTTCATGTTTAATTTATGTTGATTTTGGTTTGGGTGTTACATTAAAATTTATAAAAGTGAAACCTTATCCGTTTGGATTTTGGATTGCTAAATTGGGGTCAGACGGTGGATTCGATTCTTTTTGTTTGTTAGAGGTCCTTGGGGATCATGACAGTGTCTACCCTGTCAAACCCCTCTATAATCTTGTATGTTTCAATGAGATCACCTCTCATTCTTCTAAACTCCAGACAGTGTAGGACCATATACGCAGCCTCTCATCATAGGACAACCCTCTTATCTCAGGAACCAATCTAGTGAAACTCGCTCTACCACCTCCAAGGCAAGCATTTCCTTCCTTAGATATGGAAACCAAAACTGCACACCATACTCCAGATGTAGTCTCATTAAAGCCCTACACAATTGTAGCAAGACCTCTTCATTTTTGTACTCCAATCCCTTTGCAATAAAGGTTCACATGCCATTTGCCATCCTAATTACTTGTTGTACCTGCATGCCACCTTGTTGCCCATTCATTTTACCTGTCTATATCCCTTTGCAGCCTCTTTGCACATACGAACATACGAATTAGGAGCAGGAGGAGGCCACTCGGCCCTTCGAGCCTGCTGCGCCATTCAATAAGATCAGCTACCTACAAACGATAGAGTGCCAGTGCCATTAGAGGCTATGCCTATCCAGGCAGATGGTCATTTTGTGTTCTGATCCACAATGACCTGAGGCCCCACAGCCCCCATGGCAATTCCTTACCTGCAGCTGTCAATGTTATTGTGGCATTCAATTTTTATGCAACCAGGTTGTTCCAGGGATCACTTGCAGAGCTAAGTGGCATCTCACAGTTGGCAGCTCATCATGCCATCAGGCAGGTCATGGATGCCATATTCAGGAGGGCGGGGCCTACATCTACTTTGAACAGATGGGACAACTCAGACACAGAGGGCTTTGGGCTTTGCTGCCATCAATGGATTCCCTCAGGCACAGGGGGGTCATCGATTGCACTCATGTAGCCATCAAGGCACCAAATGATCAGCCAGCCAGACTCCTCAACAGAAAAAGCTACCACTCAATGAATGTCCAGCTGATCTGTGACCACAGGAAGTGAATCTTGCAGGTCTGCGCCCAGTTCCTGGGCAGCTGTCATGACTCCTTTATCTTGCAAGAGTCCCAGGTGCCGCATCTCTTCAGGCCCACATACAGATTTTGTGGGTGGATGCTGGGAGATAAGGGTTATCCCTTAAAGGGAAGACTCCTGACACCCGTCTGCTACCCAGACACAGATGCAGAGAGGTGCTGCAAACAGAGCCATCTCCTATCACGGACCTGCATTGAACAAACCATTGGCACTGTGTGCATTGCCTTGACTGGTTAGGTGGTGCCCTCCAGTATAAGCCAGCCAGAGCGTCTCTTATTGTAGTCGCCTGCTGTGTCCAGTACAACATGACAATACAAAGATGCCAGGAACTGGATGAAGAGGAGGATTTGGGGCTGAATTTTGAAAGCCCAGTGAGAGCAGGAGTAAATGCACACGCAATTTGAATATCATGTTCTCGAATGTCAGCACTGGGTCCCGCCGCCTTCAGAACGCAAAGCCATTTTTAAAGGGACGCCGAGAGGGAAGGAATGGGAATGTGAATGCCTCCAATTAATTGCCCATTGAACTCATTGAAGAGCTCATTGAAAGGCTTGTCAGGAACAGTTTGCAAGTTTGAATAGAAGGGCATTGGGAAAATGCCATGTCTGGGACAGGGCAGGATGTAGAAGTCATGAACAATGTGCAAGGCCATGAGGGTTATTGGAAGGGCTGATTAACATACTGCAGAAGCACAAAATAAGGCTCAGCTGCTCCAAAAGTGCCACAGAGTATCCATTGCTGGAGCTGAAAGACTTGCTCTTGTCAGTGGTGAGTGGTAGAAATCTAGAGAGGGGCATGAGGATACTGGCATCACTTGGACAGCTGGGTTTGGCAGTGGAAGGCCTGGTGAGCAAATGTGTGTCAGCTGAGGGAGGTCAGATGAGAACAGGCTACTCTGAAAGATCAACCAGGATGAACTTCAGCAGATGCAACTTCCTGGACAGCTGGAGGCCAGAGGAGAACAGAGAGGCACTGCAAGGGGAAGAAGATGCTACCCAACACATTGGGTGTACCACCCAAGAGTTAGCGACCTGCAAATGACAGATCAGCAGTGCTGTAGGGGGTTGTGTTTATCCAGGCAGATGCTCTGATCCACAATGACCTGAGGCCTCATGGCTCCCATGGCAGTCCCTTACCTCCAGCCAACAAGGTCACTGTCACCCTAAAATTCTATGCAATTGGGACATTTCAGGGAGCAACCATGGACCTAGGTGGCATTTCGTAATGGGAAGCTCATCATGCTAACAAGCAGGTCATGGATGTCATATTCAGGAGGGGGGAACCACATTAAAGATGGACCTGCACAGGCACAGAGGGCTTTGCTGCCATTGATGGATTCCCTCAGGAAGTCATCAATTTCACCCACATAGCCATCAAGGCACTGACAGATCAGCCAGTCAGATCCCTGAATAGAAAGGACTACCACCCATGGAATGGTCCAATTGGTCTGTGACCACAGCAAGCAAGTCTTGCAGGTGTGTTCCCAGTTCCCAGGCAGCGGTCATGACTCTTTTATCCTGGGAGAGTCTCAGGTGCCGCATCTCTTATAGCCCACATCCAGACTCCATGGATGGGTGCTGAGAGATGAGGGTTATTCCTTAAGGAGATGGCTCCTGAGGCCCATCCGAAACCCAGACACAGATGGAGAGAGGCACCAGAACCATCTCCTTACATGTGCCTGCATGGACAGACCATTGGCATCTTGAAGATGCGCTTCCATTGCCTTGACCAGTCAGATGGTGCCCTCCAATACGATCCAGCCACAGTGTCCTGTATCATGGTCATCTGCTGTGCCCAGCACAGCAGGACAATACAAACGGACCTGGAGATGGATGATGAGGAGGACCTGGAGTGCCACTCCACCTCAGAGGAGGACTGGGTGGAGGAAGAAGAGGACGATGAGGAAGAGGAAGGTTTTGCTCAATCGGTGGCTGGTGACCAGGCAGCGCAGGATGCCGTCACAGACCTCAGAGTGAACTGCAGACTGACATGGTTGCAAGGGCCACGCTGATTCAATAATGTTTCACCTGACCGCTCCTGAGCCCTTGTGGCTAATGATCCCAAACTCATCTTGCAGCATAGAGAGCTATCATACCGCTATGACTCATATCTGCGAGGTCTCATTGCCAGCCATGAGCATGGAGAATGAGAGTTCCTCCATCAACATTCTCCAACAACACAAAGTATGGAAATACAGCAATTTCAAGCCCCCTGGCTCCCCACCCACCCAATGAAACTCCATCCCCCTTTTGACATGAAGCATCAAGAACACACATATCAGTTTAAACACATAAACAATTGATATTGAAATGAAAACAAAAGAACAGACAGAAATAGGCAACAGCACCCAGGTGATCCATTGAGTGAAATCAAAGGCCTGTTGCCTTTCTTTCCCCACCACTTCTACAAGGTGCTCCCCCTGTGGCAGAGGATGAGGTAGAGGCAGCCTACTCTCTTGTCTCTGCCTCCTGCTGAGATACACGTAGCTTCCATCCTGGTCTTGGAGGTGACGGTGGAGAATCCTTCACAGGCAGCTGCACCTGCTTCATTGCAGGGGCAGCCTCTGTCTCAGGGCCTTGGCACACAGATGGTTCCTGAATTGGAGGGGGCAAGGGGCTGAAGGGTCACGCCAGTGCACCCTAAGGGGTGGCCCCTTCATCTGCCACTTTGACTGCCTCAGCCCTTATATGCTGGATGAAGCCAATGTCTGGGACG
Organism: Heterodontus francisci; assembly: GCF_036365525.1. Taxonomy (NCBI): domain Eukaryota; kingdom Metazoa; phylum Chordata; class Chondrichthyes; order Heterodontiformes; family Heterodontidae; genus Heterodontus; species Heterodontus francisci. The sequence goes on from NC_090377.1 coordinate 48,589,544, forward strand.
CAGTTGGCATCCACTCCAAGCATCTCAGCGCCATGAGTGACACTGAATGCCACCGAGAGCCAGTCTCACTCTTTCTGTGCATATCAGCATGCTGCTCCTACACCCACTCAGAGTGGTGCTGCATATGGTTCTCCAAGAGGTTGCCTAATCTCACAATGGAGAAGCTCATGTGATCGAAAACATGAGTCATGACAGAGCACATGTGCTGCATTGACTCCTCCATTGCCTGCCCATAGCTCCTCAAGGCCTCAGGGAATGCTAACAATGGGAACTTATCTACCGACGGTTCTTGAGGAAGACCCTCCTTGTTTGTGACACCCAAGGCCCAGCATCTTTGTCCAGCAGAGTATCGCTGTGTCTGTCTTCTGTCCTCTGAATGGGCCTGCTCACAGCTGACTCTACCTCACGCTCCTCAACCTGCTCACGTGTGATGTGAGGTTGACCCAGTGCTCCCTGTTCTAAACTAGATTGCGGCCCTACTGAGGTGAGTGTGTCTGCACTGGTGGAAGGTGTGAAGGAATGATGTGACGGTGCAGGCTCTGTTAAGTCTCCACCCTCTGAGGAGGGTGGCAATGACTGTGCTTGGGCACTCTCTTCCCCCTCTGCAACTGGCTCTGTGGGAAACACAAGAACGTGATAATGAGAACTCGGCTCACCCAGCAAGTGCCCCAGTACAACCAACCCTTTAGATGACAACAGTCAAAGAGCTACAGCACACATTGGGCAGCAGTCTCCTCCATGTCTTTCACCTCAGGGTAGTTATGAAATGACCCTGCTGTTCACGGCCTCCCGTCTCACCATCACCCACAGATGGGACGATTTCGAGCGTCGCCTCCTCCATCAGGTAAGAGTGTGGAGCTGGGCCACACGACCAGCCATTCACACCATTTCCCATGCGTTGTGAACTCTCTTTTCTTGTGGGATGAGGAGAGAATGATTCATGAGTTGGCTGCCCTCCAACTTTTCCAACATGACATACACACGAACTGCTGTGCCCCTCAGTGATGTCCCCTTCTGAATAGTGCCTCATATGTGATGGTGGCTGCCGTCTCAGCGATGCAACTGGACAATTAATCTGACAATTTTAGGGAGAACAATGGACATTCTGTGAGTTCAGCTTGCCTGCATGCTGATGTATTCAGAGTTAGTGACCTGTCACCTGGGTGCTACTTGCCACTCACCTTTCCAGACTTTATCAGGCCATTCAACACTGCACCCACATCCTTCGCTCACTGCTGAGCTGCTGAGCTCTGTCGCCACCTCCATCCAGGCCCTCTTGGTGTCTCTTGGAGGGCTCCTTTTCCCAGATGCTGAGAATAAAATATGTCGCTTTGAAAATAACACTCCCAGATGGCGTGCCAGTGTCCCAATGCCTCTAGGACACATTGCCATTTTCAAAGCGAGGGCAGTGGGCGGGAAGCTGCCCGCCTTCAGTTAAGTGCCCGTTAAGCTCCTTGAGGAGGTTGTTAGTGGGCTGGGGAGGACCAGAAGGCAATTGTGAAATCGCAGATCAGTGGGCCTGACCAGTCTGGTGCATGTTAGTGCACAGCTGTCAGGTGTGATGTGGGGAGCCATCAAATCATGATAATGGTGAAGAAAATGTTTTGACAAAAAGGGTTATTGTTTCAGAATGGGTGCAGTACCTTTTAGTTGGCCGTTTGGCCACTTCTCTGCACCATGAGGCTGCAGGCCCTCTGATCTCCTGTCTCCTCTATTTTGCAAGGCAGCGGCAAGCCCAGTCATGGCGGTCACCTGCCTTTGACATTGTACTCAGCAGTCAGTTCCCTCCTCCTGGCAGTGCTCAGTGCCACTAATTGGGCCCTGAGCTCGCCTCCAGACCAATTAGGTGATCTGCATTTTTACAACTTGAGATCGTTAATGTGAAAAATATGAGATATGAGCCCCCAGACCAATTTAAAAAATGACACAATGAGATTTCAGATTTTCAGACTTTTATTATAACAACTAAACTAAAAGAAATCCCCACTTAACTAAATAGTATTTTGGTAAGTAGCTGATACCCCAAATTACAAAGAAGGGTATTTTCTGTACTTATTCAAACACTTGAAAACTTCACACCACACTTGTATGTTACACAGTCCTTTTTGATGATGAAATCTTTTGTGGTTAAAAGTCCCAAACTCTTCCTTGTTGCAATGGGTTGGATCTCCCAGACTTTTCAAAAATCAATATTCTCTTCGTTCACTTTTCTGAGAATTTCTGATCTGGATGTTCGTGAATAATGTGATTTCTGGTGATCTCGTGGATCCTTTACTCCTCTGCAAACTTCAACACTCAAAACAGTTTCAACTCTTCACAGCCTTTCACTGTATATCTTCAGAGAGTAGAATTTCTCCCTCTTTTTTTCTCCAGCTGCCACCACTGGGTGTCTTCTCTTGCAGTTTGCCTTGAAGCTGCACCCCAATGGGTTCCCTTCTTATAGCCTATCTTGAGGCTGCAACCCCTGGGTTTCTTCTCTTACAGTCTATTTGCCTTCAGAAAGTCAGTTAAATTTATCTGGACTCAGAAGTAAATAGCTTATTATTCTGCTCCAAAATGCAGATACCAGAGGCCCGGCTTCACAAAGTCACTCAGGCCTTTCCAGTGTCCCTAGGTGTTAACAATGCCTGGTGCATTTGCATTTTCTGAATTACTGACTCCTTATTTTACGACCCAAATGTCTGGGAGGACAAAACCCATTGTTCTTCAGGTGTAAGTGGCTGTAGTCTCTGTTTTTCAGAAGACAATCTTTGATCTGTCTTCTCTGTTGTCCTGGAGTGGAGGTGAGGTCACCTGACCTTTTAAAAGTCACACTTTGTTAGACATAATCATGTTATAAAGTCCAGCATTCATAACAATTTGAAGATAGCGTTGTGTCAGCAATGCGGACACAGTGTGGGGTTGGTATCTGGAAATGATCCAGGTGTGGGTTCCTGACCCCGGATTGAAAATCAACTCCTAGACCTAAGGTAGTTTTATCCCTAGTTGATTCAACCACATAGTGTTCCAAGAAACTGTCATGTACAAACTCATCTTCCAAACTCTCTTTGCCAATTTAATTTGTCCAATCTATATGAAGACTAAAATCTCCCACGATTATTACATTACCCTTTTGTTACAAGCTCCAATTATTTCTTGCTTAATGCTCTGTCCAACAATATAACCGCAGTTAGAGAACCTGTAAACTATTTCCACCAGTGTTTCTTGACCCTTGTTATTCCTAATCTGCACCCATACTGATGTCTTACAAATGTCCTTATGTTATCCTTTTCTATTAGGGCTACTCCTCCTCCTTTTCCATTCTGTGTGTCTTTTTGAAATGTTGTGTCCCTTGGAATATTTATTTCCCAACCTTGGTCGCCTTGTAACCATGGTTGGGAGTTAACTCCCCCCGGCCCCACCGCCCCAGGGAACTGGCTGGGAGGTAGGGGTGGGCCATATTAAAAGGTACAAGGAGGAGGGCCCATAACCTTTGCGACTCCCCTCAATTAAATCAGAGGCGAGGTCAAGGACGGCCTTCCCATCCAGAGATCAATTGCGGCTCTTAGTGGCCAATTACTGACAACTTAAGGGCCTAATCCTGGTGGTGGCCTCCCTGTGGGCTTCGGGGAGGGTTCCCTCCTCATCGAGCACTCTGTGACCCACGGAGGGCCCCATCGATAGCAAGGGCTGCCCCCGCTGAAAGAGCCGGCCGGCCCTCCATAACAACCTCCCCCAGCCACCCTGTGACGGGGCCTGCCTTTGGGACCTCGTTCATGGCTGCTGCTCTGGGGCCAGCTGCAGTCCCAGCAGTGGTCACTGCTCCTGGTGACACTCCTGTTGACACTTCTGGGACTGAAGAGCTGCCAGCCCTCTGATCGGCTGGCAGCTCTTGGAGGCGGGATCTTTGCCTTTAAAGGCACAGGATCCCCGACATCAGGCAGGTAACAGCCTGATTGAGATTTAATCCCGCTGGGGCTTTCGAAAATGGCCACGACAGGGTTGCCACCGGCTTTCCAGCCAGTGGACTGTGTAATATAAGGGTATGAAGGGATTAATCTTGAGAGACTGTAAGGATTACTGTACACCATGACAGTGTAAGAGATCATGTGGGAGAAACTCGAGAGCTGTTACAGCGTGGCTTTTGAAGGAGGCGCGCAGGTAAGTTGTTAAATAATTATTATATAGGTATATAGTTGTTATGAAATAAGTATTAATGCTTAAATATTACAGTCTAAGAACCTCTCTGATAGATTCAATAAGATGGCAAGCATACAGAACCCAAACATATAACATGATGAACAGTCATAGGATCGTACACCTTGAAGAAAAATTTTGAAACAACTACTATTCTTCAGCCAGAAGAGAGAATTTAAAACAACTAGCTGAAAAAAAACTACAGGCTGGAGTTTTATGCTCCCTGCAGGGGCAGGCTGGTGGAGGGGGTGGGGGTGGGGCGGAAAATTGAGTGGGAGGCGGGGGCTGCCGCCCCAATGCCTTCCTGCCCCCGATGCAAATTTAGGAGCGGCGGCGAGAAACAGCCCACCTGCCCCAGATCAGTCAAGGCCCTTAAGTGGCCAATTAACTGCCACTTAAGGGCCTTCTCCCGCTGCTGCTGGTACTGTACCAGCGGCCAGCCGGTGGCTGAGGACCGCAGGAGACTGCCAAGTTAAACTTGGCGGCCTCCTTGCGGACTGGGGGTGGGGGGGGGGGTGGGTCGTCTTGATCGGGCACTCTGTGCCCCATGGAAGGCCCCTCCATGGTCCATCCACCCTCACTACACAGCCTCCTCCCAACTGACACCCTCTTGCCTCACCAAGACCTGGCCAATTGTCCTCGGCGAGACCACACAAACATATCCTCATCCTGGGGCCTGCGTCCCTCTTACTACTGTGGCTGGTGTCCCAGCAGTGGACACCGCTGCCAGTGGTGCTGCTGAGACTGAGAACTTGCAGCCCACTGATTGGCCAACAGCTCTTGGAGGTGGGATTTCCTGCCTCAGAGGGGTGGAGGTCCCGCCCGAGGCCAATTAAGGGCCTGGGAGGTGTAAAATCCTGGCGTGGTTCCCAGGGCTGGCAGAGGTGAACTCGCCCTCAACTTTTTGGCTGGTGGGTGCATAAAATTCCAGCCACAGACTTTAGAAGACTGAGAGAAGCTCCATCGAACAGAAGCGTGGTTGCCTGCAAAGCAATCGATTGGGTGAGTCATAATACCGGTGGTCGAGGAATCTCGGTTAAAAAAAAGTCTTTGAAGATGTCATGCAGACCCCACCTGCCAAGAATGAGGCACATTAATTTCGCCACATGGACATTAAATTTCAAATGTTGCTGGGGAGAAGAGAAAGCCTATTACAAGGGGTTGCCAAGCCCCTGGCTGGAATGACATTTTTGCATATTACTAGCAGACAGTGTTGGAACAAAGGAGCTATCCCCTGCTCCCAATACACAGGACAGATGTGGTCAGACCAGTTTAGTCATGTGACTAACTGGCTGTTGCAGAGTTTGAACTGAGAGTTTTAAATTGGAGAAACAGTGTTTGAAGACAGCAAGCTCTTGGCTCCTGAAGTGAAAAGGCTTCACATGATTGGCTCACCACAGCTCCTCCTGTCTGCTCCCATCTCTTTCTCACTAGCTTCGGAATCCATTGAAGACACATGAATCCCAAGATAGAAATGTTTCCTACAGTGAACAAGGTTTAAGAAGACTACTGGGCCCCAGTGAAAAGCAAGTCAACCTAGAAGAGGACTCTACAGTGAACTCAACAAACCATAACAAACTCTTCAGATATTGCCTGAAACTTTTCCACTTTATTTTTCTTCTGCTCTTTTCTGTCTCTATTTGCAGGTGCGTATCGCGTATACATGATAGCGTGGGGCACCGCATGTATCTGTAGGGGTTAACTGAATTAGAGTTTTTAGTTTAAGTTTAATAAATTTCACTTTTCTTCTTTAAACCTAAAAAAGCCTATTTGTGCTAATTTCTTTGCCTTATAATTATAAAGCAGTGAACAAGGATTTACCAAGGGGGAGCTTAAAACATGGTGTACTTAAAAATTAAACCCTGTTACAGTAAGACTAGGTGAAGGCTGAGATGGACTCCTAGACACCTTTCTAACCTGGTGGTAACAAAGAGCTTTAAACTAATTTCCTAAAGGCAGCAGTGAGAAAGAAAAACAAGGAAAACCCAATCCTTCACTCAGGCTGAACATGAAGGCGAAGAGCAGCAAACTCCCGAATAGTGTGCGAACTGTTGAAATGTGCAGGAAACCCCTGAGCACAGCAGGGAGACACCATTAAGTCAGCCAAGCTTAAAAAAAAAATAACCTGCAGCTCAAAAAAGGGGAAAAACCCTTGAACTCTCTGTTGAAACGGTCAGGAACAATCAAACAGCTGGGTCAACTCCATAGGCAGCTGAGTAAACAAATAAAGTGAAGTGCTTAAGAAAAAAAACCCCAGAATGATCTATTAAAAAAACAGCAGGGACACTTGAAAGCACCTTCTATACTCCATTAAAGCAAGCTAGCCTGAAAACAGAGTTTCTTACAGGGGAACACTCTAAACATGTCTATAAAATTTAAAAAAAAAGGAAATTGGTAATGCCGGAGAGTTTCAAAAGTCTTGAGGGACCCAATCAGTCTCAAAACTAGGTACTATGGAGAAAAAAAATTCTCAGATATAGAATTGCATCGAAATTGGACAGCAAGTCTGAAGCAGAGTAAGTGAACACATTATATTTAATTGGTACTATAGCTGATGACTCCCCCTCCTTCCCCCTCCACCCTCCCCCCTTCTCCCTCCCCCTTCGCACCCCTTCCCCCCTCACACCCCCTTCCCCCCACCCCTTCCCCCTTGCAGCCCCTTCCCCCTCGCACCCCCTGCTCCCCCGCACCCCCTCCCCCTCACACCCCCTCCCCCTCACACCCCCTTCCCCCTTGCACCCCCTTCCCCCACCCTCCTCACATCCCATGATCCCCCTTCCCCCAGAAACCACCTTTCCCCACACCCTCCCTCCTCGCACCCCCTCCCCCCCTTCCCTCTCCCTCCATGAAATCGCACAGTTTACTTGTTAGGGCCCCTGCTCAGGGATAGCAGCTAACAATCCCACTGCCTTGTTGGCATCTCGGGAGAGACCAAGGCTAAGGGAGTAAGCCCGAACAGAAAATCTGGAGCACAACCCCTAAGGCTGTCATGTGTCACCTTTGGCATGTTTCCGGCAGTTCCTGCAGCCGTACCGGTGCCAAACATCGTACTCTGCACTCCTTTGGACTCAACTAGGAAGGCCGAGAGGGGTTTTTGATGCTTGGGCAACTCATAACCTCCATATATTCTGCCCAGGCATGCGCCATGGAGAGGTCACTCCATAGTCGCCTCATAGTGACCAAAACAACATGGAAGGCAGCAGTTACGGGTTATAAGTCCAGCTCAATTGGCATAGAGATTGGGTGCCACAGGTTGCCTTTGTCGGTGGGAGAGATCATCGCATCTCACTGGAAAGCTACCGTCCGCCTCAAACCGGGCAGCCCCCGGTCAGAAAGGTTCTGTCCCTCCACAGTCCACCTGCTTCAATGGGTGCTTGGAGCTCAGGGTCATGGCCTGACAAGTGGACTGTAATAACACACCAAACAGAACGACAAAGAAAGGAAAGAAGGTACCAGCCCTTCGTTTTGCAAGCTGGAACGTCAGAACTATGTGTCCTGACCTGTCAGAAGACCTTACACAAATCAACGATTCTCGGAAGACCGCCATCATTAACAACGAGCTCAGTAGACTCAATGTGGACATTGCAGCACTTCAGGAGACACGCCTCCCTGCGAGCAGATCTCTAAGAGAGCAACACTACACCTTCTAGTGGCAGGGTAGGGATCCTGAAGAACCAAGGCAACATGGAGTGGGCTTCGCCATCAGAAACTCTTTGTACAGCATGATAGAGCTACCTTCAAATGGCTCATAACATATATTGTCAATCCGACTACTCACCGCCTCTGGTCCAGTACACCTACTCAGCATCTATGCTCCAACACTCTGCTTCCCACCTGAAGTTAAAGACCAGTTCTACTAGAAACTCCATAATATTATTAGCAGCATTCCTAATACCGAAGATTTGTTCTTGCTGGGGGACTTTAATGCCAGGGTTGGGGCCGACCATGACTCATGGCCCTCCTGCCTTGGGCGCTATGGTATTGGAAGGATGAATGAGAATGGACAGAGGCTGCTGGAATTGTGTACCCATCAGAACCTCTGCAACACCAGCTTGTTCTTTCATACTAAACCCAGGTTTCATGGAGACACCCAAGATCATGTCATTGGCAACAGCTGGACCTCATCGCCTCTATAAACAGTGTCCAAATCACACGCAGCTTCCACAGTGTGGACTGCGACACCGACCACTCCCTGGTGTGCAGCAAGGTTAGACTCAAACCAAAGAACCTACATCACTCCAAGCAGAAGGGCCGCCCGCACATCAACACGAACAAAATTTCCTATCCACAGCTGTTACATAAGTTTCTAAATTCACTTGAAAAAGCCCTTCAAAACACTCCTGCAGGGGATGCAGAGACCAAGTGGGCCCACATCAGAGACGCCATCTATGACTCAGCAATAACCACCTTTGGCAAACATGAGAAGCAGAATGCAGACTGGTTTCAATCTCACTTTGAAGAACTGAAATCTGTCACAGCCACTAAGCACACTGCACTGTTGAAATACAAGAAAGCCCCCAGCAAGTTAACAGCCGTAGCACTTAAAGTAACCAGAAGCGCTGCACAAAGAACAGCCAGGCACTGTGTAAATGACTACTGGCAACACCTATGCAGTCGTATTCAGCTGGTCTCCGACAGCAGAAATATCAGAGGAATGGATGATGGCATTAAGAGAGCTTTTGGGCCAACCATCAAGAAGATCGCCCCCCCTCAAGTCTAAATCAGGGGACACGATCACTGACCAACGCAAGCAAATGGACCGCTAGGTGGAGCACTACCTAGAACTGTCCTCCAGGGAAAATGTTGTCACTGATACCACCCTCAATGCAGCCCAGTCTCTGCCAGTCATGGATGAGCTGGATGAATAGCCAACAAAATCATAACTCAGTGATGCCATTGATTCTCTAGCCAGTGGAAAAGCCCCTGGAAAGGATGGCATTACCCCTGAAATAATCAAGAGTGCCAAGCCTGCTATACTCTCAGCACTTCATGAACTGCTTTGCTTGTGCTGGGATGAGGGAGCAGTACCACAGGACATGCGCCATGCCAATATCATCATCCTCTATAAGAACAAGGGTGACCGCGGTGACTGCAACAACTACCGTGGAATCTCCCTGCTCAGCACAGTGGGGAAAGTCTTTGCTCGAGTTGCTTTCAACAGACTCCAGAAGCTGGCTGAGCATGTCTACCCTGAGGCACAGTGCAGCTTTCGAGCAGAGAGATCCACCATTGGCATGCTGTTCTCCCGTCGCCAGCTACAGGAGAAATGCCACGAACAACAGGTGCCCCTCTACGTTGCTTTCAGAGATCTAACCAAAACCTTTGACCTCGTCAGCAGATGTGGTCTCTTCAGACTACTAGCAAAGATCGGATGTCCACCAAAGCTACCAAGTATCATCACCTCATTCCATGACAATATGAAAGGCACAATTTAGCATAGCCCTTTCCTATCCTGAGTGGCGTGAAACAGGGCTGTGTTCTCGCACCTATACTGTTTGGGATCTTCTTCTCACTGCTGCTGTCACATGCGTTCAAGTCTTCAGAAGAAGGAATTTTCCTCCACACAAGATCAGATGGCAGGTTGTTCAACCTTGCCCGTCTTTAGAGTGAAGGCCAAAGTACCGAAAGTCCTCATCAGGGAACTCTTCTTTGCTGACAATGCTGCATTAACATCCCACACTGAAGAGTGTCTGCAGAGACTCATCGACAGGATTGCGGCTGCCTGCAATGAATTTGGCCTAACCATCAGCCTCAAGAAAACGAACATCATGGGACAGGTCGTCAGAAATGCTCCATCCATCAATATCGACGACCACGCTCTGGAAGTGGTTCAAGAGTTCACCTACCTAGGCTCAACTATTACCAGTAACCTGTCTCTTGATGCAGAAATCAACAAGCGCATGGGAAAGGCTGCTGTGTCCAGACTGAGCAAGAGGGTGTTGGAAAATGGCGCACTGACACGGAACACAAAAGTCCGAGTGTTTCAAGCCTGTGTCCTCAGTACCTTGCTGTATGGCAGTGAGGCCTGGACAATGTATGTCAGCCAAGAGCGACGTCTCAATTCATTCCATCGTTGCTGCCTCCGGAGAATCCTTGACATCAGGTGGCAGGACCGTATCTCCAATGCTGAAGTCCTCGAGGTGGCCAACATCCCCGGCTTATACACACTACTGAGTCAGCGGCGCTTGAGATGGCTTGGCCATGTGAGCCGCATGGAAGATGGCAGGATCCTCAAGGATGCATTGTACAGCGAGCATGTCACAGGTATCAGACCCATCAGACGTCCATGTCTCCGCTTTAAAGACGTCTGAAAATGCGACATGAAGTCCTGTGACATTGACCACAAGTCGTGGGAGTCGTGATCACCAGAGCTGGCAGACAGCCATAAAGGCAGGGCTAAAGAGTGGCGAGTCGAAGAAACTTAGCAGTTGTCAGGCAAAAAGACAGAAGAGCAAGGAGAGAGCCAACTGTTCACAGCCCCGGCATCCAATTTTATCTGCGGTGCCTGTGGAAGAGTCTGTCACTCTATAATTGGCCTTGATAGCCACTCCAGGCGCTGCTTCACAAACCACTGACCACCTCTAGGTGCTTAACCATTGTCTCTCGAGACAAGGAGGCCAAAGAGAAGAGAATAGCTGATGACATAATAGCAAGACAAGGTATTAATGAAACATCAGCCAAATTTGAACAAGTCTTATAAGCTTGTGATTCCTACTTCAATCTGCACAGCAATAACAGACCAATCCTGCGAGGTCAAGAAAGACCTTGGTTCAGGACACCTCCTGCAACTGTTCAGTTTCTTCTGCAATGTCGATTAGATCTAAACCATCTATCTCTATTTGTGCTGTTTGATCATCTACGCTATTATGAATGCTTCGTGCCTTTAATTTTTTTAAATAATATCCTTTGCACAGACGTTATTCACTGATGCAGTATTACTGTTAAACTATCTGTCCCTTCCTGTCCTACTCTGCTTGTCTTTACCCAAATTGCGACAGTGCTCTAATGCCACAACATTTCTCTTTGGATTTCTAAATCTCCCTTCCCTTGACCCCACCCACCTCACCCACTTTTAGTTTTAAGCCCTACCACAGCCCTAGTTATATGGTTCGACAGTTCACTGATTCCAGCCCAGTTTAAGTGGAGCACATTCCAGTGGAACAATTCCCTCTTTCCCCAGTACTGCTGTCAGTGTCCCATGAATTGAAACCCCTACCTCCCAAACCACTCTTTGAGTTATGTGTTAATTCTTTAATCTGCTTGACCCTATGCCAATTGGCACATGGCTCAGGTAACAATTCAGAAATTAACCCAGCAGGGGTTGTTTTTGACTTGGAGAGATGTTTACAAAGAAGTGACAAGCCAAGATTGACGGTTGTTAGGATGCTTGTTTCTGGAAAAAGTTTTAGTTTCAATTTAAACTGTTAAAAGCCAGTTTGCTTTTCGACCTACCAGGAGAACAGTAATTCTGCATCTTTGAAGAAATCTTGCATCGAATGTGTAGGAACTAAAATCTTATTGCTTTCTTCCTGCTGCAAGACCTAATCTGGAGCTTCTGTAGCTGCATCTCTTGGAAAGCCTACCCAAACTGCTCTTCAACATCGCCTGGAAAGAACTGTTCTGGGAAGATCCTAGTGACAGCCACCTATTCGCATTTGGGATGCCTAACCAAAACTAAGGACATCTTTCCATACCTTCTTTTCGGCCTAAGAGCTTTTTTTTATTATTCGTTCTATTTCTTTGTAATAGCTGTAAACACAGCTGCAAAGCTGTGTGTGTGTGTGTGTGTGTGTGTAGAGAAGTGGGACTGAATTAACAGTGCACTCCTCCTGCCTCGGTTGTAACATCATCAACAATTCTGCTTTCCCTCACTTTATTTGCTCCATCACTCATGCTCAGCAACACAACTCTTGTGGTGTCTGTATATTTAAAAGAAGCACAGTATATGATTAGATTAGATTAGAGATACAGCACTGAAACAGGCCCTTCGGCCCACCGAGTCTGTGCCGACCATCAACCACCCATTTATACTAATCCTACACTAATCCCATATTCCTACCACATCCCCACCTGTCCCTATATTTCCCTACCACCTACCTATACTAGGGGCAATTTATAATGGCCAATTTACCTACCAACCTGCAAGTCTTTTGGCTTGTGGGAGGAAACCGGAGCACCCGGAGGAAACCCACGCAGACACAGGGAGAACTTGCAAACTCCACACAGGCAGTGCCCAGAATTGAACCCGGGTCACTGGAGCTGTGAGACTGCGGTGCTAACCACTGCGCCACTGTGCTGCCCATATACTTCCTCTATTTTTTTTAGATGCACTTACCAAACAGTAACAGAATTGTTTCAGGACCATATGGAAATAGCTTCACTGAGCTTTTTAAAAAATTAATCTAAACATTGAACCAGCATTTCCTAGAAGTTGCACTTGAACCCTTAGCATCTCCCATTATTTTCACTGGTTCACTTTCAATCTGAAGTAGTTATGAAACCTTTACTTAATAGAGAGCTGATCTTTACTCCAGCTATCTCTTTTTCTAGTTAGTTTTCTCTTCCTGAACTATTATCATTTACGTACTTTGAGATGATTCTAATATGGAAAGTTTTCCCTTTATTCATTGCCTAGCCTTTGTGATTTCGTCTTAGCTCTTTATAAAAATCTGACTTATTCTTGTGAATGACAGCAGTATGAAAAATAATTTATTTTCCCACAGGGTCAACACGATTTTCCTTTTGCTGGACACTCAGGCTTGTCTGGATAGGTGCCACCTCAGAAATATATTTCCTGCCCACTGTTTTTGTGTTCGTTTGTTCTCTTGTCAATTGTTTAATACTTAAACTTCCTGACTGTGGCCTTGGGCTCATATTTCATCTCCACATCTTTTGGTCCACTCACTTGATTGTGCTAGCTTCACCCAGACCTTCTGTATTGAAGATTGGCGCAATTGCTTTGAAGTGCAACAGTTAGTTATCTGTTTGGAATTCAAATTCTACATTCTGGAGCTCACACTTCAATGCTAATTGCTTTCACTGTGCACAAAGTTGAACCACTGTCTCATGATGTTTTGCAGAGCTGAAGATGAATATTGCATATGCACCAAATTTCTTGAGTGAAAAATGATTGTTAAATGTTAATTGGGCATTCTCTTTCCCCTGTATGAATTGGAATAGCAGAGATTTTTTGTAACTCCTCCTCACTGGATTGCAGGAATAGAGCTCTTTCCACATCTTATCATTGCCCCAACCAACCTCTTTCGCCACTTTGCCCAGTATATCTCAAATATAGACATGCTAGGCATTGCTGAAGGCATTCTGATAGCAGATTCTGTGTACATGTATATATTTAAATTAAGGGCAACAGTATCATGGAAGTTCCACAATCATTTACCACATCTTCAGCAGAAGATCAGAGAAGCTTGGAAAGGGTGGTGAATCATAGGATCATAGGAAATAGAAGCAGGACTGGGCCATTCAGCCGGCAAGCCTGCTCTGCCATTCAAACAGAGCATGGCATATCATCTACCTCTATGCCATTTTCCCTAAAATCCCTATATCCCTTGATGCCATTAGTATACAGAAATCTATCAATTTCTGTCTTGAACACGCTCAATGATTGAGCTTCCACAGCCCTCTGGGGTAGAGAATTCCACAGATTCACCACCCTCTGAGTAAAGAAATTCCTCCTCTGCAGTCTTAAATGGCCGGCCCCATATTCTGAGTCTGTGTCCCCTTGTTCTAGGCTCACCTGCCAGTGGAAACATAGAAACCTTAGAAACCACAGAAAAATTACAGCACAGAAAGAGGCCATTCAGCCCATTGTGCCTGCGCTGGCTGATAAAACTAGCTGTCCAATCTAATCCCACCTTCCAGCACCTGTCCCTTAGCCTTGCAGGTTACAGTGCTTCAAGTGAAGGTCCAGGTACCTTTTAAATGAGTTGAGGGTTTCTGCCTCCACCACCAATTCGGGCAGTGAATTTCAGACACTCACCACCCTCATGTCCCCTCTAATCCTTCTACCAATCACCTTAAATCTGTGCCCTCTAGTAATTGACCTCTCCACTGGGGAAAATAAGTCCTACCTGTCTGCACTATCTAGGCCCCTCATACTTGTGCACACCTCAATTAAGTCACCCCTTAGCCTCCTCTGTTCTAAGGAAAACAGCCCTAGACTATCCAATCTTTCCTCAAAGCTGCAATTTTCAAGTCCTGGGAACATTCTTGTAAATCTCTCTGTACTCTCTCCAGAGCAATTATGTCCTTTCTGTAATGTGGTGACCAGAACTATACGCAATACTCCAGCTGTGGCCTAACCGGCGTTTTATACAGTTCCAGCATGACATCCCTGCTTTAATATTCTATACCTCAGTCAATGAAGGAAAGCATTCCATGTGCCTTCTTCACCACTTTAACTACCTGGCCTGTCACTTTCAGGAACCTGTGGACATGCACTCCAAGGTCTCTCACTTCCTTTACCCCCTTCAATATCCTCCCATTTATTGTGTATTCCCTTGCTTTGTCAGTCCTCCCCGATTGCATTACCTCACACTTCTTCGGGTTGAATTCCATTTGGCACTTTTCTGCCCACTCAACCAAACCATTGATATCATTCTGGAGTCTACAGCTATCCTCATCGCTATCAACGACATGACCGATTTTTACGTCATCTGCAAATTTCCCAATGATGCCTCCCACATTTAAGTTCAAATCATTAATATATACCACAAACAAGAAGGAACCCAACAGTGAGCCCTGTGGAATACCATTGGAAACCTCTTTCCATTTGCAAAAACATCCATCGACCCTTACCCTTTGTTTCCTGTCGCTGAGCCAATTTTGGATCCAACTCACCACATTTCCCTGTATCCCATGGACTTTTACTTTTCTGACCAGTTTTCCATGTGGCACCTTGTCAAATAACTTACTAAAATCCATGTAGACAACATCCACTGCACTACCCTCCTTGTTACCTCCTCAAAAAATTCAATTAAGTTAGTAAGACATGATCTTCCCTTAACAAATCCCTGATTAATCCATGCCTTTCTAAGTGACAGTTTATCCTATCTCTCAAACCATCACCGAGGTCAGACTGACCAGCCTATAATTATTTTGCCTATCCCTTGCGCCCATTTTTAAACAATGGTACAATGATCGCAGACCCCCAGTCCTTTGGTACCTTGCCCGTATCTAGTGCGGATTTGAAGATGATCCTCAGAGCATCCGTTGTTTCCTCCCTGGCTTACTTTAACAGCCTGGGATACAATCCATCTGGCCCTGGTACCTTATCCACTTTCAAGGAAGTCAGACCCTCTCGTACTTCCTCTCTCATTATGCTTATCCTATCTAATATTTCACACTCCTCTTTAATTACAATGTCTGCATCATCCTTCTCCTTTGTGAAGACAGAGATAAAGTACACATCTTCTGCATCCATGTGTAAGTTACCTTGTACATCTCTTATAGGCCCTACCATTTCCTTAGTTATCCTCTTGCTCTTAATGTACTGATAAATCATCTTTGGGGTTTCCTTGATTTTACCTGCCAATATTTTTTCATGTCCTCTCTTTGCTTTCCTAATTTCCTTTTTTACTTCAGCCCGGCACTTTCTATACTCCTCGAGGCTTTCAAAAGTATTAAGTTATTTGTGACTGTCAAAAGCTTTCTTTTTCTGCTTTATCTTATCCCACATGCTTCTACATAACAACGGGGCTCTAGATTTGGCAGTACCACCCTTTTCCTTGTGGGACATGTCTCCACTGTGCCCCTAGAATCTCGCGTTTGAATGCCTCCCACTGGTTTGCCACTGATTTTCCTTCAAGTAACTGTATCCTGTCCACTTTCGCCAGATCACCTCTCAGCTTCGTAAAATTTGCCTTCCTCCAATTTAGAACTTTTACGCCTTTTCTATCTTTGTCCCTTTCCATTATGATGCTAAATCTAACTGTATTATGGTCACTAGCTCCAAAATGCTCACCCACTGCTACTTCATACACTTGCCCAGCTTCATTTCCTAAAACTAAATCTAGAATTGCACC
Source organism: Heterodontus francisci (assembly GCF_036365525.1). Taxonomy (NCBI): domain Eukaryota; kingdom Metazoa; phylum Chordata; class Chondrichthyes; order Heterodontiformes; family Heterodontidae; genus Heterodontus; species Heterodontus francisci. The sequence goes on from NC_090377.1 coordinate 48,605,761, forward strand.
CCCTCTCGTTGGGCTTGTTACGTGCTGGCTAAAAAAGCTCTCTTGAATACAGTTCAAGAATTTTGTACCCTCTGTGCCCTTCACACTGTTTATATCCCTATTAATAGTGGGGTGGTTGAAATCCCCAACTATTAGTGCCCTATTGTTTTTGCACTCAGAAATTTGCCTACATATTTGTTCTTCTGTCTCCCTCTCACTATTTGGGGGTCTATAGTACACTCCTAGTAGTGTGGCTGCCCTTTTTTATTTCTGAGCTCAACCCATATGGCCGCATATTGATGTTTCATTTAGCATATCATCCCTCCTCATAACTGTAATTGATTCTTTAACCAATAATGCTGTATCCCCTCCTTTTTTATCCCCCTCTGTATCCTGCCTGAGACCTCCATATCCAGGGATGTGAAGCTGCCATTTTTGCCCCTCTTTAAACAAAGTTTCTGTTATGGCAGTCTATCCACATCTACCCTGTCATGCCCTGCAAGAATTTTGTAAGGTTCACTGAGATCACCGATCAGTCTTCAAAACTCTAGCGAATACAGGCCTAGTTTCTGCAATCTCTCCTCATAAGACAATCCTGCCATCCCAGGGATTAGTCTGGTGAGCATCTGTTGCACCCCCTCAAAGGCAGGTATATCCTTCTTCAGATCAGGAAACCAAAATTGTACACAATACTCCAGGTGCAGTCTCACCAAGGCTTTATACAATTGCAGCAATACATCTTTACTGCTGTACTCAAATCCCCTAGCAATGAAGGCCAATATACCATTTGCTTTCTTAGTTGCTTGCTGTAACAGCATACTAGCTTTTAGTGACTCATGAACAAGGACACTCAGATCTCTTTGGACATCAACACTTCCCAACCTCTCACCATTTAATAAATACTCTGCTTTTCTGTTTTTTTTTACCAAAGTGGATCACTTCACACTTATTCACATTATATTCCATTTGCCATGTTGTTGCTCATTCACTTAGCCTGTTCAAATCACCTTGAATCCTCCTTGCATCCTCCTCATAATGTGCATTCTCTCCTAGTTTTGTCATTAGCAAATTTGGATATATTATAATTGGTCCCCATATACAAATCATTTATATAGATTGTGAACAGCTGTGGCCCAAGCACTGATCCTTGTGATACCCCATTCGTAATAGCCTGCCATCCTGAGAATGACCCATTTATTCCTACTCTCTCTGCTTTCTGTCTGTTAACCAATTCCCAATCCATTGCAGTATATTACCCCAAATCCCATGTGCTCTAATTTTGTTTACTAACCCCCTGTGTGGGACCTTATCAAAAGCCTTCTGAAAATCCAAATACACCACATCTACTGATTCCCCTTTATCTATGCTACAAGTAACATCCTCAAAAAACTCCAACAGATTTGTCAAATATGATTTCCCGCTCACAAATCCATGTTGACTCTGCCCAATCATATCATTATTTTTCAAGTGTCCAGTTATCTCATCCTTTGTAACATATTCTAACATTTTCCCTACTACTGATGTTACACTAACAGGTCTGTAGTTCTCAGTTTTCTCTCTCGGTCCCTTCTTAAATCATGGAGTTACATTTGCTACTTTCCAGTCTGCAGGAACCTTTCCAGAATCTATAGAACTTTGAAAGATAACCACCAATGTATCCACTCGGCTGGATTCTACTGACACCATTTTTATCAAGTTTATCAGTACGGGAGGGGGTAATACGGTCAGATTAATGTCATGGGTGTAGGGGATGGTGGGAAGGGTTGTAGTTGAAAGCTTGTGCAGTTTACGGGGATGGGGGGGGGTGGGTTGCGGAGAAGGTCAGATGGTAAAGGTAAGTGTTTTGGGGGGGAAAGGCAAATAATTAATTGAATTGCTTTTGGGGGGTGGGAGAGGGGAAAAAGAGATATATTTATTTATTTTAATTCAATTTACCTTTAAATATTTAAATTAGGCAGTAGGGCTGACAGTCCTTTAAAAATGGCATCAGCTGCCTGTGCGCAGCTGGGGACAGACAGCCCACCCCCTCTACATGATCAGGGGGGGCGGCCCGCCCCGAGGATGCAAATGAGCCGCCGCACAGAAGATTGCGGCGGCTCTATGGCGTGCGACCCGCACAGGTGGGCTGCCATTTTTCATCAGCGGTCAGATTATAAAATCCAGTCCACTATCTCTATAGCCTCTCCTTCAATACTCTGGGATGTAGCTCATCTGGTCCAGGGGATTTATCAACTTTCAATCCATTAATTTTTCGAGTATTACCTCTTTGTTGATACTAATTACTTTCAGTTCTTCATTTTTACAAGTCCCTTGGTTCCCTAGTATTTCTCGGAGATTTTCTGTGTCTTCCTCCGTGAAGACAGACACAAGGTAATTGTTTAGTCTCTCTGCCATTTCCCCGTTCTCCACCACAAACTCTCCTGTCTCCACCTGCAATGGACCCACATTCGTCCTTGCTAATTGTTTCTTTTTCACATACCTAAAGAATACTTTACAGTCCGCCTTTAGGTTTCTAGCTAGCTTGCATTCATAATCTCCTTTTCCTTTCTTTATCAGTTTCTTGGTCCTCCTTTGATGGACTCTAAATTGCTCCCAATCTTCGGGCTTACCACTTTTTCTGGTAACCTTATAAGCCACTTCCTTTGACTTAATGCAATCTTTAACTTCTTTTGTTAGCCACAGGTGATTCACCTTTCCTGTTGGGTTTTTGTGTCTTAGAAGAATGTATATTAGTTGTAAACTGTGCAATACTAATTTAAATACTAGCCATTGCCTGTCTACCATCAAATCTTTTAATGTATTTTCGCAATGCACTATAGCCAACTTGCCCCTCATTACCTTCATTGTTTCCTTTGTGTAGACTTAAGCCTCTAGTTTTAGAATGAACTATATCTCTTTCAAACTTAATGTAGAATTCTAACATATTATGGTCACTAGTTCATAATGGCTCCTTTACAGCAAGGTTATTAATTAGCCCTTTCTTATTACATAATGCTAAATCTAAAATAGCTCGATCCCTAGTGGGTTCTTCAACATACTGTTCCAGAAACCCATCTCATACATACTCCAGCAATTCATCCTCCACAGCATTAGTGCTAATTAGGTTTACCCAATCCACATGTAAATTGCATTCGTCCATTCTTACTGTATTGCCCATGCTACATGCAGCTCTAATTTCCTGATTTATACCATGTCCAACATTACCACTACAGTTTGGTCGCCTATATAAACAACTCCCACCAATGTTTGCTGCCCCTTGCTGTTTCTTAGCTCCACCCAAATTGATTCTACATCTTCCTCCTTCAATCTAATATTCTCTGTCACTAATGTATTGATCTCATTCCTTATTAACAGTGCTACTCCACCTCCTTTTCCTCTCCGCCTATCCCTCCTAAATGATGAATATCCCTGAATATTCAGTTCCCAGACCTGGTCATCCTGTAACCACATCTCCGTAATGGCAATTACATCATACCCATTTACCTCTATTTGTGCCTTCAAATCATCTACCTTGTTTTGAATGCTGCACGCATTCAGATAGAGTGCCCTTAACTTTGTCTTAACATCTGAACTTATTTGATGTTTGCCATCATCTCGCCTGCCTTCCAATTTTGCGTACTTTTCTACTTCCTGCTACCAGTTTTGCTAACCTCCAATCTAAGGCCCCTCTTAGGTTCCCAACCCCCTGGCAATTTAGTTTAAACACTCCCCAACAGAACCAGCAAATCTCCCTGAGAGGATGTTAGTCCTAGCCCTGCTATGGTGCAACTTGTCCATCTTGACCAGGTCCCACCTACCCCAGAACAGGTCCCAATGCCTCAGAAATGTGATGCCATACCTCCTGCACCAATTCTCCAGCCATGTGTTAAATCACTTAATCCTCCTATTCATATGCTCAATAGCATGTGGCACTGGGAGTAATCCTGAGATTACTGCTTTTGAGGTCCTGTGAAAGCAATATTTATGTAGTTTCTCAGAGACTGCTGTCAATCTTCCACCAATGTTACAGCATACAACTGGGAAAAACACTTCAGAAATTCCAGGAGAATTTATTTTTTTCTGAAACTTCCCTTTGTCTTTCAAACTGGCAGTCTTGATTTTACCTCACACATTGATGTCAATGTTGTGTATCTGAAACAGGGTTGATAGGAAATTGAAGAGAAATCACTTATTTTACAAGTTCAGTGTCTATATTTAGCTAACTATTTCTAACTTGTCAACTCTTGGAGCACACCAAATGAATAACAACATTAACTCCAAGGTCAGGGTCAGTTGCGACATCTCTAAGCTTCTCATACGTGGCTTCCATCTTTAGTGACCGTATCCAATGATCAATATTAATTTGCTTTACACTTTCAAATTCGATGTAAGTCTGCCTAGCTAATCTCCGGAGGTTCCAAAACATCTGTCGGTAAGCTTCAGGGACTAACTCATATGTAGCAAGAATAGCCTTTTTTGCCATCTCATAATCTGCAGAAGCCTCCTCAGAAAGCATAGCATAAACTTCATGAGCTCTGCCCATCAACCTGCTTTGCATAAGCAGCATTCAGCTTTCCTTTGTCCATTTCATTTGTTTGGCTATCTTTTCAAAAGGAATGAAAAATGCCTCTATGTCTCTTTCCTCAAACTTAGGGAGAGCTTGTATAAATTTAAACGGCTTTTTGCTGGGTCATGGGCTGGATTCAGATTCTTCCTCACCAGAATCTCCACTGGCGTTAAGACCACTCTGTTGTCTTAGTTCCATCTTTCTTAATTTGAATTCCTTTCCCTCTCTTTTGCCTGTTCTTTCCTCCTCCTTTTCCTCTGACTCAAGATTTTTCATTGTCATTTCTTTACCAAACTCAAATTTAAATTTTTCTACTTCCTGTTCCTGCTCAAGTTTTCTTAGTGTTTCTTTTCTGCTCAAGTTTTCTTAATTCTTTTTCTGTTTCCTGTTGAAGCTTAAGTTTTTTCATTTCTATTTCTTTTTCCTCGTCAAGTTCAAGCTGCCTCATCTGTAACCAAATTTTAGCTAATTCAACTGCACTACGCTCTGATTTGCCGCCTTCTTTTTACAATCTAAAATATTGGGCTATTACTTCAATTATCTCTGTTTTTTTAGCTCCTGATTTCAATTCTAACCCCAGTTGTGCTGCCAATGCCATTAGCTTAACCTTGGTTAAGTTTTGCAAGTCACTGAGGGATACATCCGCCTTCCCCAGACAGGTTTCAGCAACTGCTAAAGACATTCTGGTGCTGTAGACTTTACCCTATTACACAAGAAACCTATGACACAATTCTTATTACCCCACTTACAATTAAGCATTGTCGGCATTTAGTTTTACACACACACACACACACACACATACACAAGAATAGGTCGATAGAGAGGAAAAGGGTAAGTGGTTTGAAGTGAGTAGGTGTTCTTGCTTCAAAGTAAACCTGTTGAATCTTCTCAGAGGACTGTTTCTCCTTTAAAGTTGGAGGCCTGGGTTGTTTGTAGATTTTTCTGGTGATTGAGACTTCAGTCTGGAGGCGGTGGTCACTTTCAGTTCTCTGCTGCACCACATCAAACGGTAGAATTCGTAGCAGTGCTTCTTCTTTGGTTTTGTTGGATCTCTCACAACTCTCGGCTGGGCAGGCTTTTGTGATGTTGTTGTGATCTCCCGCTCTCTCTCCAGAGAGCTACTTTTTAAGGTAAAGATCTCTCCCATGTTGACTCAGTTAGGAGACACAGGGCCCCTTCCCTCTGGTTACCAACAATGGACCAGGATATGGCTACATCACACCTTCTTTGTCTCAGCAGAACCCATTGAATTCAGGAATGTCTCTTGATGTGTTCAGAATGGGTGTAATTGGAATGTATCCTATTGTCCCTAACAGGCAGTGAGACAGGCTGAATGTACAGATCCAGTCAGCCCAATCTTCAGCGGGAATTTTGCAGCACATTGTCCACTTTTAAAGTCAAATCTTTTATAACTCTTCAGTTTTGTTCCGTATTTTCATCACTGCACTTCTCATGAGTATGACAGAACGATGGGAGGAGGCTCGACTGGAGCATAAATGCTGGCATGTTCTGGTTGGAACAAATGACCTGTTTCTGTGCCATATATCCTATGTAATCCTCTCCTGTGCCTGCTCCTGCTCCTGATCGCTTCCCCTGCTCCCGATTACTTCAGCCCTCTCCCATTCATCTTCTTCCTCAGAATCATTTCTCCCGCCTACAGATGCTGTGCTAATCTGTTTTGACATCAGTCGTCCAGAGACTAGACAGTGTTTTAAAGAAGAAGCAAAGTGAGACCCAAGAGTTCGGTCCCAATGCTAAAGTGCTGGTGGTTGTGTGTAAGATTGATCGTCTCCCTCTCTCTTGATTATTCACTTCCCCACGCTTCCCATTATCCCTTTCCCTTCCGATCATTTCCCGTCTACCACTCGGCTCTTTCAGGACTTTACTTGATGGCCTCAGCTGACAACTCAGTGGACAAATACCAAAGCTGATTCATTGGGAATCTGTCTTGGAGCACTCAGCATATGTCCACAGCTGGCCAATCTCATTTAAATGAAGCATGAGGCCTGAGACCCAGTACCAGATGTGCATGAGGCTTGCCCATTCTGGTAGCAGGGATCTGGAAGCAGAGCTGGCACAGACTAATTTCTAGGACTGTGTTTTTAAAATTTAATATCATACAAGTTGAAGGAATCAGATACACTACGACCATAGATATATATACAAGTTGAAATCGACACATATGGCTCATCATTACTTAAATTATTTCTTGTGATATATGAAGTAAATGATATCTTAGAACATAGCAAAATTTCAAAAAAAAAATTCACTAACAACCCAGAACATTATGATAGCAATTTGCATAGAACCATACCACAGTAGGCCTTAATTCAAATAGATAAGCCTCTAATCAGAAAATAGAGTTCAAAGCCTCTTTTCAGTAGACTTGAGCAGTGCAATGTCTTGATGGATGTTTAATGTATTTCCAATCTAGTAAATTTTTGTTCTTCTTGTCATGAATCACATTTCCAATTAGGTATAGTTTTGGTGTCTGTATTTATAAGAAATTCTTTGGGGCTTCTTTAATTATCAAATATCTTGCTCCTATGGCAGTTAAATCTTTTCGAGGATTATTAATTATTCTGAACTTTTAGTATTAGACTTCAAAAGTTTGAACTTAATTAAGAAAGCAATAGTGGGTTTTATGAAAGTTAATAAAGGAATTGTCAATTCATTGGCTGCTTTATGGAAAGTCCTTAAATACACATTAAGGGTACTGTTATACATAAGCAAAGAAGAAATTTAAAAATACTGAAAAACTCAGTTTCAGGCATTAATTAACTCTTAGAAACAAGGGCAAACAGTTTCCATTGAAGGAAAACATGCTCTAAATTAAAAAAAATCTGAATAAATGGAATTTGAAAATAAAAGAACATTACTTTGAAAAAGACATAGAGGAAACTAATGATTGCCATTATAGGAAAGATATTAGAGAAATAAAAAGGTTGTAATGAAAAATCACCAGAATGATATCAAGATTGAAAGGTTATAAATCTGAAGGAAGGCTTAAAATTTGAGTCACTTTTCACCGGAACAGTGAAGATTAAGAGGCAATCTAATAAAGGTTTTTAAAATTATGAAAGGTTTTTAGAGGATAAGGAGGGTAACTAGTGAAAAGTGTTTTCACAGGTTGGCTATTGTTACAACCAGGTGAGAAAGGGGTCTAGCGGTTCCCTCTCAGCCTTTGCCTGGTTTAACCACAACAAGGTTTAATTTTAAAAATACCATGTTTTTAGTTCCCCCTCAGTGAATCCTTGTTCACTGCTCTCCAATTGTAGGGTGAAGAAATCAACCAGACAGATTTCCTTAGATTTAAACAAGAAAGGTGGAAGTTTATTAACCTTAAACTCTAATTCGGTTAACGACTACCAATACGCGATGTGACCACACTAGCATGCATATGCGATAAACACACACGCAGATAGAGAAAGAAAAGTAGAAAGAATGAAGGGAAAAAGTTTGAGGCAATAGCTGAGATTTATTTACGGTCCTTTGAGTTCAATGTAGAGCCTTTGATTGCCGGTAAGTCTTGCCGTTTCATTGGGGCCCAGTACACGCTTCAAAACCTGTTTCGATGTAGCTGTCTTTTCTCTCTTGAGGTTTAAGTGACTTCAGTGGATCTGGAGATTCATGTGAGACAGAGAGAGAGCTAGCCAGGAGAGAGGCTCTCTTTTTCCAATTTCAGTAGCAATCTCCCAAAACTGTGCTGTGACCAGTTCGAACAAAATCTGGGCCAGCAGGTTAGTCGTGTGACTACCTGTTTTAAAAAACCCCTGCGTTTGTAAATTCTCCATCTTAGCAGACATCCTGGAATACTGGCTTCAATGTCTGGTGATCAAAATCCATTTGGGCTAACTGGATCAGGGAGCCATTCTATTGTCTCCAGGCACTGTCTCTTAGTATGCAAACATTTTCCAGCCACTGCTAAGCTCTTTAAACAAGTCATTTCTTCATTCCAGCAACAGTTTAAAATTAATGTTCATATAACAAAATTAATATGCCTCATTCTTGGCAGCACAGGAATGGACAGCCAGTCTGTCTGCTTCAAATGAGGGCTGAGGTGAGCATTGCAGCTTCCTCCACCTTGAGTTGTGTTCTTTCTGTGAAAAAGATGGCACTTGATGAGCATATCAGCATATAGACATTATTATGCATATTGCTACAATAGTAGTGCATTATATTTCACAGTGAAGCAAAAACATTGTATTTAACCTTGATGAATATAAAATTCATTCCCACAGTGAACATATTCAACATTCCCACAGTGAACATATGCAATTATCTTTGGATAGATCAGGAATATTGTCCTCGCCACAAACCCTAGCAACCCCAGTCTCTGTAACCCAGCCTATAATCTCCATGATAGTCTCTTTGTAGTCAGTTTTTATTGCTGAGTTTCTCCACCAGTCCCTATACACTGGTATCTATTGAAGGTCATCTCCTTCTTCAAAGAAAATGATATTTTGCATTGCATGAGGTAACTTTGAAAAGAAGAAAAAGGTGCAGCGTGTAACACCAGAAGAGGTAGAATATAATGTGAAATACCTTGCTAGCTACAATTTAAAGACTATAATGAATGCCTAAGTTTTTCCATATATGGGTAACAATAATCATCATTCTTCCTCAACTATAATTTTGCATGCCTCCATTTTCTAGATAGTTCCAGCACTTTATTGCCGTGGCTTTCCAGAATCTCTTTACTGCTTATTTGAATCAGTAATTAGTGATTCCATTTGTGCAGTAGTTGAAAAGAACCTGGTCTCCTTGAAAATATACTGAGTAAAGTCCTATGTTCTTGTGAATGTGCTAAAAGGAATGAAAGAAAAATTAACATTTATTTCAAACACGCTTAGTGAACTAAGAGAAAATTTGGATCCATAACTCCACAGGAGACAGCATTATGAAAGCCGATCACCCTCCTGAATATGCACCGGAAGCTTCTGAGCTCATCCTATCATGATGTCACACAGTTGTACTGCTTGGTGTGGCATCCAAATGACACATTCGGACCACGCAGGTCCATTGGACGAATTTTCAATCACTCACCAAAGCAGAAAGGTTCAGTTTCAAGAGAGACCCAGCACTAGCATTAATTTAAGGGGCAGGCACCCAACTTGTAAGTCAGGCAAATTTGAATATCTTCTGGCATCCCAACGTCTCTGGAAATATTTTGGAGTGTTTTTGTAGGTGTGTTGATGAGTTCCTGGGTTTGACAGGGAATGTTGCTGCATCCTCACAGGGAGGCCAGAGGATTTGATGACCTGTCCACACAAAGGCTCCAACAGGTATGAAACAGTCATGTAGAAATGCAGCAAGACCTGGACAATATCCAGGTTTGGGCTGATAAGTGGCAAGTAACATTTGCGCCACACAAGTGCCAGGCAATGACCATCTCCAACAAGAGAGAATCTAACCATCTCCCCTTGACATTCAATGACATTACAATCGCTGAATCCCCCACTATCAACATCCTAGGGGTCACCATTGACCAGAAACTGAACTGCAGTAGCCATATAAATACCATGGCTACAAGAACAGGTCAGAGGCTAGGAATCCTGCAGCGAGCAATACACCTCCTGACTCCCCAAAGCCTGTCCACAAGGCACAAATCAGGAGTGTGATGCAGTACTCTCCACTTGCCTGGATGGGTGCAGTTCCAACAACACTCAAGAAGCTCAACACCATCCAGGACAAAGCAGCCCGCTTGATTGGTACCCTGTTCACAAACATTCACTCCCTCCACCACCAACGCACAGTGGTAGCAGTGTGTACCATCTACAAGATGCACTGTAGCAATGCACCAAGGCTCCTTTGACAGCACCTTCCAAACCCGCAACCTGTACCACCTAGAAGGACAAGGGCAGCAGATGCATGGGAACACCACCACATGCAAGTTCCCCTCCAAAGCCACACACCATCCTGACTTGAAACTATATCGCCATTCCTTCACTGTCGCTGGGTCAAAATCCTGTAACTCCCTTCCAACAGCACTGTAGGTGTACCTACCCTACAGGGACTGCAGCGGTTCAAGAAGGCCACATTACCTCACTACCACATTCTCAAAGGGAATTAAGGATGGGCAATTAATGCTGGCCTAGTCAGTGATGCTCACATCCCAGGAACGAATAAAAAAAAAGCTTGGCACAATGCCCTCTGTTAAATCGGAGCTGGACTCCTCCATGCTCCTTGACAGTGACAGGAGGCTGTCTGGCAGTCCAACCAATGCACCTTGCATATCAGTATGCATGCTCATTAATATTCTCCTGTATGCTGCCCTATCGATGTCCTCATCTGAGTCCCCTATAACAGAGTTTGTCTGTGACTACACTCTCTAGTTAGCTCTCATATTAACCATCCTTTACCTTTGGCCTGGCTGAAGCCCACTCATGCCCTGTGACACCCCAGATGTTCATCACAAATCTATACTAACCGTTGAAGTAAGTGCAGTGCTGGTATCTGATCTGGTGACTGCGAGTGTTAGATCAAGTGCTGGGGCCTCTTTATGTTCTCTTCCTCTCTTCTCCTCCTGGGGCTGCTGTGACTGGGCAGGCAGCTGTTCTTGGGTGCATGAAAGCAGAAAATCAGAAAGGGAGGGTTGGTGTGAGGGAAGGGTGCTGGGAAAAAAGGGGGGAGGGGTGGCGGTATTGATTAAGGAGAGCATTGCAGTGCTGGAGAGAAAGAATTCCCCAAAGGGGTCAATGACAGAATCTATTTGGCTAGAGCTAAGGAACAAAAAATGTACAACTACATTGCTCGGTGTAGTCTATAGGCCACCAACTAGTGAGAAAGATGTAGAGGAAAAAATTTGCAAGGAAATTGCAGAGAGGTGCAAGAATCATAGAGAGGTTATAATGGGGGGCTTTATTTATCTGAGTATAGACTGGGATAATAGTAGTGTAAAGGGCAGAGAGGGGCAAGAGTTCCTAGAGTGTGTTCAGGAACGTTTTCTACAGCAGTATGTTTCCAGTCCAATGAGAAAAGAGGCACTGCTTGACCTGGTTCTTGGGAATGATATGGGCCAAGTGGATCAAGTCTCATCAGTAGAACATTTAGGGACTGTGATCATTGTATCATAATGTTTAGGTTGGCTCTGGAAAAGGACAAAGAAAAATCTAGAGTAAGAATAATTAACTGGAGGAAAGCGAACTTCAATGGGGTAAGAGTAAATCTGAGCCAGATAAATTGGAATCAGAGGTTGGCAGGAAAAACTACCTGAACAATGGTCTCCCTTCAAAGAAAAGATAGCTCAGGCACAGTCAAGGTATATTTCTATGAATATGGAGCAAACAAATCTGGGCCTCCCTGGATGATGAGAGAGATAAAGATAAAGAAGAAACGTGCTTAAGACAGAAGTCAGGTGGATAATACAATGGAGAATCAGTGTGAATATAGAAGGTTCAGAGGGGAACTGAAAAAGCAAGTAAGAAAAGCAAAGAGAGAGTATGGAAGGAGACTGGCAGCAAACATAAAAGGGACTAAGTATTCTATAGGCATAAAAATAGTAAAAGGGTGATAAAAGGAGAAGTGGGGCTGATTAGGGAGGAGGCATACCTGAGGTATTCATTGAATACGTTGCATCTGTCTTTACCAAGGAAGAAGATGCTACCCAGGTCACAGGTAATTAATACACTAGAAGAATTTAAAATTGATAAGGAGGAGGTATTGGATAGGCTGTCTGTACTTAAAGTTGATAGGCACCAGGACCAGATGAGATGCATCCAAGGATACTGAGGGAAGTGAGAATGGTAATTGGCCATAATTTTCAAGTCTTCCTTAGACTAACGGGTGGTGCAAGAGGACTGGAGAATTGAAAATGTTACACCCTTGTTCAAAAAAGGCTGTAAAGATAAGCCCAGCAACTACAGGCCGGTCAGTTTAACTTCGGTGGTGGGGAAACATTTAGAAACAATAATTCAGGACAAAAATAATAGTCACTTGGACAAATGAGGGTTCATTAAGGAAAGCCAGCGCAGATTTGTTAAAGGAAAATCATGTTTAACTAATTTGCTGGAGTTTTTTGAAGAAATAACAGAGGGTTGATGAGAGTGATGCTGTTGATGTGGTGTACATGGACTTCCCAAAGTTATTTGACACAATGTCATACAACAGATTTGTGAGCAAAGTAATAGCTCATGGAATAAAAGGAACAGTAGCAACATCAATACGAAATTGGCTGAGTGATAGAAAGCAGCGAGTAGTGGTTAATGGATGTTTTTTAGACTGGAGGAAGGTTTGTAGTGACCCCAGAAGTCTGTGTTGGAACCGTTGCTCTTCCTGATAATATATTAATGTCCTGGACCTGGGGTGTCCAACCTTTTCGCATGGGGGGGGCCACATTACAAATTTTGCCCTACATGGGGGGCCGGTGTGAAAATTTCAGTCAGATAAAAGCATTAAAAATGTATTTTACTGTCAAAGCAACAAACATGCATTTTTGTAAAGCTTTAAATGAGAAAACTAACTTATTGACTTACTTTCTCATAACTATATTGAACACTGATTTAGTGATATATCTGGCACTGTTTTTGTTTGTTTAAGTACTCAATCTCTGCACGCATACATGACATAGCGATGCGAAGTATTCCAGATAGAAGTCCATCTGTCAGGACTGATCTTGATCTCTTTCTCTTCCCTCTCTCCCTCCCCCAACTCCCTCATTATCATTCTCCCTCTTTCTCCTTCTCCCCCCTCTCTTAGTCTTTCTCTCCCCATCTCTTCCCCCTCTTTCTTCCCCCCTTCGCTTTCTGTCTCTGCTTCCCCCTCGCTTTCTGTCTCTCTCTCTCCACCCCGTCTCTCTCTCCCCTGTCTTTCTCTCCCTCTGCTCCCTCTCTCCTCTCTCTCTGCTCCCCACAAACCACCCCCCCCCCCTCCCCGACCATTGCTGAGAGTAGGAACAGCGGGTTTCCGAACTTTGGACTGATTTGTGGCTTTACAGTGGGCTTTTAAAGAAAAAAATCATAACCCACCGGAAAACCCCGACAGTCCTGACAGATGCTGAGAACTGGAACAGTGGTTTCTGAACTTTGGACAGATCTGGGGTTTGCTGGCAGGTTCCAAATTTTTTTTTAAAAGCCCGCCAGAAATCCACAAATCTGTCCAAAGTTCAGAAACCTCTATTCCTGCTCCCAGCACCTGTCAGCTGTGAATATGGGTACAGTTTACATCCGCAGGCCGGATGGAAACCTTTGGCAGGCCAGATCCTGGCCCGTGGGCAATATGTTGGATAACCCTGATCTAGACCTTGGTGTACAGTGCACAATTTCAAAATTTGTGGATGATACAAAACATGGAAGCATTGTGAACTGTGAGGAGGATATTGTACAACTTCAAAAGGACAGAGACAAGATGGTGGAATGGGCGGCCAAGTGGCAGATGAAGGTCAATGCGAAGAAGTGTGAAGTGATTCATTTTGGTAGGAAAAATAAGGAGAGACAATATAAAATAAAGGGTACAACTTTAAAGGGGTGCAGTAGCAGAGGGACATGGGTGCATATGTGCATCAGGCATTGAAGGTGGCAGGACAGGTTGAGTGAGCGGTTAATAAAGCATACAGTGTCCTAGACTTTATTAATAGGGGAAAGAGTACAGGAGCAAGGAGGTTAATGTTAAACTTGTATAAAACACTGGTGCAGCCTCAACTGGAGTATTGCATTAAGTTCTGGACACCGCACTTTCGGAAAGATGTGAAGGCATTGGCGAGAGTGCAGAAAAGATTCACAAGAATGGTTCCAGGGATGAGAACTTCATTTACGAAGATAGATTGGAGAAGTTGGGATGGTTTTCCTCAGAGAAGAGAAGGCAGAGAGGAGATTTGTTCAAGGTATTCAAAATCATGAGCAGTTTGGACAGAGTGGATAGGAAGAAACTGTTCCCACTTGTGAAAGGATCAAGAACGAGAGGACACTGATTTAAGGGAATTGGCAAAAGCAGCAAAAGCGACATGAGGAAAAACATTTTCATGCAGCGAGTGGTTAGGATCTGGAATATACTGCCAGAGAGTGTGGTGGAGGCAGGTTCAACTGAGGTATTCAAAAAGCAGTTAGATAGTTATCTGAAAAGGAAAAATGTGCAGGGTTAGGGGAGAAGGCGGGGGAATGGCACTAAGTGAATTGCTCGTTCAGAGAGCTGTGCAGACATGATGGGCTGAATGGCCTTCTTCTGTGCTGTAACAATTCTGTGATTCTGTGATTCAGGTTGGAAAGCAAGAGGTCCATGGTCACACCATCAGCAGTTTGCAAATCGTGCCAGCTAGCAGGATGAGAGTGAGCTGGGAGTTGGGAAAGGCCATAAGGCAGGAATATCCCTTCATCCTGAATGTTCTCAATGATGTCGGATGCCACGGGCTCCGTCGTAGAAGACCCCATGATGTCGAGAATCATCTCCTCCATAGGGTTCATGAGATGTTGGCGCCCTTGTCACCCACAGGTTCTGCTCAGCTCCCTTCCATTGCAAGCTACCTTGTCTTGCAAGGGAGAAGGAAGAATGTCAGTGGTTGTGTTGCACTGTGTTTGGGTGATGTTGCTGCCATAGCTGAATGTAAGTGGAGGCAGATAGAGGTGGGTCTGAGGCTAGCAGCATTGGTATGTGTGTGAGGGTGAGGTAGAACATCTGGAAGTTAGGTATCAGGTTTGAGTGCCGGGGCTGCTGATGGCTGAGTGACAGGGGTATATTGCATTGAGAAGTGTGAAAGGTTGATGAATTTGGTTGGTAGATGATGTCATGTGAAGATTCATTCACTGACCTTAAGTACCTATGTGAGGTCATTAGACTTCTTGTGACCCTGCTGCCAGGACCTTGGGTCCAGACATTGGGAATTGACCTATCTGGCCAGCTGCTTCCAATCCCTTCTTAGGGTGGTCCTTGAGAGCTTCCTAGTCCCTGTGGAAACATTATAATCCTCATCCTGTCCACCTCCATCACTAAGGCCTCCAGTGACACCTCTATGACCCTGGACTTCTTTGTCCAGGTATTCCATTTTCCTCATTTAGAATTGCAGCATTGGTATTCAGCAGCATCCTCCTGTGATTCAGTGCCACTCCCCTTTAAGAGGGACAGACTTCGTTTAACAACAGAAAGCTGGCTGCATTGCATTTTATCAACACGTGCTGCTGGCCAACCTGTTGAACGCAGAGGCAGCCAGCAGTATGGCAGATGCTTGGCCCCATACTACAATCAGGTAAATGAGGTGGCCGAGCCAGATTTGCGTGTTGCCTACCTCCACCAGAATTGACGCAAGCAGGTCGCAAGTCCACAATGCCCGAAAAACACCACGGACCAACCTTTAGCCCTGTTGTCAGGAGCTTATCAAGGAGCTGTTGTCAGATATTATTTATCTTCTTATAATACGAGAAAATTATTTTCACCAGATAATGTTATTTAGTCTGCTTGACTGCTAGACCAAAATTGTGTTGTGCGATATTAGCTCATATGAAATTCTTCTCTCTACTTTTTTAACTGAATTTGAGTGAATTGTCCTCCTTAAAGTATTGGGCAGGGGCATTTCTTATGAACTTTATATGTAAATACCTTTGTATCCTAATATTCCACAGTGTGATTTCATTCTATGTGTAATTGATAGGTATAATGTCAAAGCCCGTTTGAAGCAATAGACAGAGCGAGTCTCAAGTACAGTCCTCCTTCCGATGCAGAAGAGGCAGAGGTTAAAGATTCTTTACATTTGTTATTATAAAATTGTTGAAACCATTAGTTACAAGATCAAACCTCTACTTCCTTGTTTCTTCTGTTGCAGACCTTATACATGGGCTAGGTTTATAAGCAGATGGTGTGTCATTATTACTGTTAGATCTAAAGACATTGCTTCACCACATTTCAGTGAAATAAAATACTCCTAGTCATCATGTAAATTGTAAATTGAATGAGGTTGGAAGGCCAGTCAGGAAACCATTCAGCTCACTTTTTATTGCTGGATAGCTTTGCTTTTGAATGCATGACATTTTGTATCTACTCATTAAACATAATATAATGAGAGACAAAATATGTCACTTGGTTGATAACATTGAGAAAGGATCTCAAAAGGGAGTCTGTTTCAGTTGTTTTGTGACATGTGTGGATGAAATTAAAATGAATTTACCTCTGAGTGTAAATTATCTCTGTTTCTTTTTTTTATTGCCATGCTGGACCCCCACCTGCCAAGAATGAGGCATATAAATTTTGTCATACGAACATTGATTTGAAAACTGTTGCTGAAGTGAAGAAAGGACTTGTTCAAAAAATTACCAGGCCCTTGGCTGGGAAGACATTTGCATATTAACAGACAGTGCTTGTGGAGACAAACGGGTTACTTCCCTTATCCAATTTAACCCACAATAGACTTTGAGCACCAGGTATTGTGTGTAAGTAGGGACATTCCAGGGTCGGCTAAGACCAGAGAATCCACAAACAGACATGGTTAGACCAGCTGGTCATGTGGCTAGCCTGCTTGGCAACCTGTTTTTTTCTGAATTGTACAGACAGTTTGAATTCAGAGTGTCTGTTTGCTCCTGGACTGAAAAGAAATCTGCTTACTGTCTTCCCACAGCCTCCTGACTGTCTGCTTCCATCTCATTCCTACAGAACTCCAAATCCACTGAAGACACATAAACCCCAAGAGAGAAAAGTCTCCTACAGCAAACAAGGGTTAAGGTGAATACTGGGCTCCAACGAAAAGCAAAATCTACCTACAATCAAGGACTCTACAGTGAGCTTGAAGAACTGTAACAAATATTCTCTTCAAAGATTGCCTCAAACTTTCCACTTTATTTTTCTTCTTTTCTGTCTCCATCTGCATGTGTGTATCGCCTATGCATTTTTTTTTATTCATTCATGGGATGTGGGCGTCGCTGGCCAGGCCAGCATTTATTGCCCATCCCTAATTGCCCTTGAGAAGGTGGTGGTGAGCTGCCTTCTTGAACCGCTGCAGTCCATGTAGGGTAGGTACACCCACAATGCTGTTAGGAAGGGAGTTGCAGGATTTTGACCCAGCGACAGTGAAGGAATGGCGATACAGTTCCAAGTCAGGATGGTGTGTGACTTGGAGGGGAACTTGCAGGTGGTGGTGTTTCCATGCATTTGCTGCCCTTCTAGTTGGTAGAGGTCATGGGTATGGAAGGTGCTGTCTCAGGAGCCTTGGTGCATTGCTGCAGTGCATCTTGTAGATGGTACACACTGCTGCCACTGTGCGTTGGTAGTGGAGGGTATGAATGTTTGTAGATGGGGTGCCAATCAAGCGGGCTGCTTTGTCCTGGATGGTGTCGAGCTTCTTGAGTGTTGTTGGAGCTGCACCCATCCAGATAAGTGGAGAGTATTCCATCACACTCCTGATTTGTGCCTTGTAGATGGTGGACAGGCTTTGGGGAGTCAGGAGGTGAGTTACTCGCTGCAGGATTCCTAGCCTCAGACCTGTTCTTGTAGCCACGGTATTTATATGGCTTCTCCAGTTCAGTTTCTGGTCAATGGTAGCCCCCAGGATGTTGATAGTGGGGGATTCAGCGATTGTAATGCCATTGAATGTCAAGGGGAGATGGTTAGATTCTCTCTTGTTGGAGATGGTCATTGCCTGGCACTTGTGTGGCGCGGATGTTACTTGCCACTTATCAGCCCCAAGCCTGGATATTGTCCAAGTCTTGCTACATTTCTACAAGGACTGCTTCAGTATCTGAGGAGTCACGAATGGTGCTGAACATTGTGCAATCATCAGCGAAAATTCCCACTTCTGACCTTATGATTGAAGGAAGGTCATTGATGAAGTAGCTGAAGATGGTTGGGCCTAGGACACTACCCTGAGGAACTCCTGCAGTGATGCCCTGGAGCTCAGATGATTGACTCCAACAACCACAACCATCTTCCTTTGCACTAGGTATGTCTCCAGCCAGCGGAGGGTTTTCCCCCTGATTCCCATTGACCTCAGTTTTGCTAAGGCTCCTTCATCATAAGTGAGTGCTGTTTGCCATATGGCTGTGTGATATTTAAGTCTGTCACCAGGTGGCTGGGAGGCCTCAATCTCCCCATCTCTGTCTCCAATAGACAGACATGCTGAGACCAGGCTTAACTCTAGCACCTCATCCTTTGCAACTATCAGTATGGAGATGGCTGGAAAGTTCACAAGAACACAAGAAATAGGAGCAGAATTAGAACATATGGCCCATCGAGCTTGGGCTTCAATTCCACTTTCCCGATCCCCATACCCCTTGATTCCCTGAGAGACCAAAAATCTATCTATCCCAGCCTTAAATGTATTCAATGAAGAAGCATCCACAACCCTCTGGAGTAGAGAATTCCAAAGAATCACAACCCTTCGAGTGTACTAATTTCTCCTCATCTGTCGTGAATGATTGGCCCCTTATCCGGAGACTGTGCCCCCATGTTCTAGATTCCCCAACCAGTGGAAACAATCTCTCAGTGTTCACCCTATCAAGCCCTTTTAGAATCTTGTCTGTCTATGGGCCCAATTTACTCAGCCTCTCATCATAAGACAACCCTCTCATCCCAGGGACCAGTTTAGTAAATCTTCGATGCACCGTCTCCAGTGCAAGTATATTCTTTCTTAAATGTGGAGACCAAAACTGCACACAGTATTCCAGGTGCAGTCTCACCAAAGCCCTGTACAACTTTAGTTAGGCTTCTTTATTTCTGTACTCCAATCCCCTTGCAATAAAGGCCAACATGCCATTTGCCTTTGTTACGACTCGGTGAGGAAGGGGTCTCAGGTTCCCCTCTGGCCCCTTTCCTGGTTTGGCCAGAACAGGGTTTAACTTCTAAAAAATAGTGTTTTAGCTTCACCTGAGTGAGCCCTTACTCACTGATTTCTAAATGTAATTGTAATTGAACCAATCAGACAGGTTTTCTTAGGTTTAAACAAGAAAGGCGTAAGTTTATTAACCTTATCACTCTAACTCAGTTAAAATTACTTAAAATATGTGATGCAACCATGCTAGCATGCATATAAGATAAACACACACACAAATAGATACAGAGGATGTGAAAGAATTAAAGGGGGAGGGTTTGGAGTAGTAGATGGAATTCAGTAGTATAGTTTTGCTGTAAAGTCTTTAGTTGGAAATGCAGTCTTGTAGTTCTCACTGGGGTCCAATGCACACATTCAAACTTGCTTCTTTGGTACCAGAGGGCTGAAGAGGTCCTCTGTCTTGAGGCTTAAGTTGCTTCCATGGGTCCCTGGGACTTTGCATGAGAGAGAGAGAGAGGGAGAGATAGCTTCATTATCTTTTGTCTTCAAATTGCAGTCTGCTCCAAACCTTTCTGTGAGGCACAATTCAAACAGTTCCCAGGTTGGCCAGCAGGTTCGTCATGTGACCAGCTCTTTGTTTGAAACAGCAACATCTGTGATGGTTGTTGATTCTTCAAAGCTTACTAGACACACTCGGTGGGGGGTGGGGGGAGTGCTGTCTCTTACACGGTCATTGGTTCTCAATGTCATTTGATCATCACTATTGACAAAACCCATCCCGCTAATTGAATCAGGGAGCACTCCCATTGTCTCTCTTTGCAACTGTTTCGCAGAATGCAAATGTGCAACCATGTTTTAGCTATTCAGCTCTATGGTCCTTTTAAACAAGTTATGTTCAATGTCCAGTAAAAAGTTCAAGTAGTGTTGCATATGACAAAATTAATGTTTCCATTTGGCAGGTGTGGTTTCCATTACATATTCCTACTAGACTGCTGTACTTGCATGTTAACTTTGTGTGTTCCTTGTACGAATACCCCCAAGTCTCTCTGACCATTATCAATAGCCAGCTTCACATCTTTAAAAAAAATTCTGCTTTTCTATTTTTACGACCCAAGTGAACAACTTCACACTTCCCTACATTATATTCCTTTTGCCATCTTGTTGTCTGCTCACTTAGCCTGTCTATATCTCTTTGCAGCCTCTCTATGTCCTCCCCACAGCTTACCTTTCCACCGAGCTTTGTATTATCAGCAAATTTAGATACATTAGTCCCTGTCTCTTCATCCAAGTCATTAATAGAGTGTAAATAGCTGAGGCCCCGGCATTGATCCTTGTGGCACACTAATATTCACTGCCTGCCAACTTGAGACTGCCCCATTTATGCCCACTCTCTGCTTCCTGTCTGTGAACCAATCCTCTATCCACACTAATATATTACCCCCAACACAATGAGCCCTTATCTTGCCTATTAATCTTTTATGTGGCACCTTATCGAATGCCTTTTGGAAATCCAGGTATACTACATCTACTGGTTTCCCTTTATCTACCCTACTAGAACTCTAATAAATTTGTCAAACAGGATCTCCCTTTAGTAAAACCATGCTGACTTGTTTTAATCCTACTGTGCTTTTCCAAGTGCAATGTGAAGACTTATTTAATAATAGTTTTCAGCGTCTTCTCAATGACTGAGGTTAGGCGAACTGGCCTGTCGTTCCCTGTTTTCTCTCTACCTCCATTCTTGAAAAGCAGTGTCCTTATGTCATCGTTTACTATCAAGGCTATCCCTCCGCCTTTGCCATTCTGTATGTTTCTCCAAAATATTGTGTCGCCTGGAATATTCATTTCCCAACCTTGACCTCCTTGTAGCCATGTCTCGGTAATGGCAATTAGACCTACATCATTTACCTCTTTTTGTGCCACTAGTTCATCGATCTTACTACAGATGCTTCGTGCATTCAGGTAAGGAACTTTAATTTCATTTTTTTATTACGTTATTTGCCGATGTACAATTTTTGTGAAACTCTCTGTCCCTTCCTGCCCCATTCTGTTGGAAGTTACCCACATCACTATCCTGCTCCGATGGCCTGACCTCTCTCTTTGGATTTCTAAATTTCCCTTTACCCAAACCCTCCCCAAACCATCCATCCCTGTTTGTTTAAAGCCCTAGTTATGTCCGATGCCCTAGTTATGCGATTGGCCAGGACACTGGTCCCAACCCGGTTCAAGTGAAGCCCATCCCAAAGGAATAGCTCCCTCTTCCCTGAGTACTGATGCCAGTGCCCCAATAATCAAAACCCCTTCTTCTCACACCATTCTTTGAGTTCATTTAGTTCTCTAATCTGCTTGACCCTGTGTCAATTTGCACATGCCTCAGGTAACAATCCGGAGATGATTACCTTGGATGTTCTGCGTTTTAGTTTGGACCCTAACTCCTCAAATTCTCTAAGCAGAACATCATTTCTGGTTCCCACATGGACCATGACAACCGGATCGTCCCCCTCCCACTCCACGTTCCTTTCCAGCCACAAGGAGATGTCCTTAACCCTGGCACCGGGCAGGCAACACAGCTGTCGGAGCTCCTGGTCGCAGCTGCACAGAACAGTATCTATTCCCCTGACTATACGGTCTCCTGTTACTACCACATTCCTCTTCACTCCCCCCACTGGAATGGCATCTTTCACCATGGTGCCATGGTCAAGCTACTCATCTTCCTTGTAGTTCTTCTGTTCATCCACACAGGTAGCAAGGACCTTGTACCTGTTGGACAAGGTCAGGGGCTGAGGCTCCTCCATCACTACATGCTGATTTCCCCTACCTGCCTCACTCACAGTCACACCCTTCTGTCCCTGACCATTGGCCTTCTCTATTGGTCTCCCTGCTCCAAGGGGTGTGACTGCATCCTGGAACAAAGTGTCCAGGTAATTCCCCCTCCCTGATGCTCCGCAATGTCTGCAACTCAGTCTCCAGCTCAGCAATTCTGAGCTGAAGTTGTGCAAGCTGCAGATGCTGACTGCAGCCATGGCTGTCCAGGATTGCAGTGCTTTCCGCAGATTCCTACATGCTGCACTTGCAGCACACCACTGGCCCTGCCATCTCTGTACAACTTTATTTTATAATTAGTCAAACAGTTAATAACTCAATGCTGAAGTAATGGAAATTTGCACTCACCTACCTTGGAGCCAAAGCAAGAAGACTCACCAGCTGCTGGAGGCTAAAAAAATATAGGGAAGGGAGCCCCTCTTTCCCCCTCTGCACCGAATTACCACGTGCACCGAGTTTGCAAATTCACTCTGGCAATGTCTCTCACTTAGGCAAATGTCTGCTTTCACTGTTTTCGGCTAAGAAACTGTTCTGCTTTATATAGAGATTCTGATGACTCACTACCTCAGCTTTCTGCTACAATAGTTAACACCTATTGAACCTAACTACTTCCAACTGATTAAAAGCAAAATACTGCGGATGCTGGAAATCTGAAATAAAAACAAGAAATGCTGGAATCACTGAGCAGGTCTGGCAGCATCTGTGAAAAGAGAAGCAGAGTTAACGTTTCGGGTCAGTGACCCTTCTTCGGAACCGAAGAAGGGTCACTGACCCGAAACGTTAACTCTGCTTCTCTTTCCACAGATGCTGCCAGACCTGCTCAGTGATTCCAGCATTTCTTGTTTTTACTTCCAACTGATTGGCAGATAACTGCCACTGCTGGCTGCTTCTTGTTTAACAAGGCAATTTACCAAACCAGGAGATGTAAAGCCTGAGTCTTAATCTAAAATTTAAACTGCAGAACTTACCATGTGCACCAAATTTCCAAATTCAGTCTGGCAAAGTCTCTCATTCAGGCAAATGTCTCCTTTCACTGTGTCCCTTCACTGCCTCTCCCTGGTGTTCGGTACTTTCTTCTTCTGTAAGCAGGAAAAGAAGAGACCTATGCCTGAGTGCATTGGAATGTGTCGAATGTATTGATAAACAACACTTGTTGATGATGACTATGAGGGAGAGGCATAACATTGTAATGAGAGAGGGTGAGTGTCAATGGTGGATAGTCAGATGGGGATGTGAGGAAGTGCATCAAAAGAGAGGGATGGGCACACCTGCAAGGTAAGTTAATGTGAGGAGTAATATGCAGGAGTAGGTTTACAAAGAGAGAGTGAGGGGTTTGGGTGATACACACATTAGAACGTACTTCCATGTGCCATTGCTTTTGTTCTTTCATGGGATATGGGCGTCACTGGCAAAGCCAGCATTTGTTGCCCATCCCTAATTGCCCTTGACACCTGAGTGCCTTGCTAGGCCATTCCAGAGGGCAGTTAAGAGTCAACAACATTGCTGAAGTCACATGTAGGCCAGACCAGGTAAGGGTGGCAGATTTCGTTCCCTAAACGACATTAGGGAACCAGATGGGATTTTACAACAGTCGATGATAGTTTCATGGCACGATTATTGAGACTAGCTTTTAATTCCACATTTTTATTAATTAATTGATTCTAAATTCCACCAGCTGCCATGGTGGTATTGGAACCTGTGTCCCCAGGGCATTACCCCCCAGGCCTCTGGATTATTAATTAGTCCAGTGACATTACCACTACGCCACCATCTCTTGTACTCACCTTTCCTGCTGTGATTAGGTCATTGAACTGCTTCCAGAACTGTATCTAGGAGCATGGTGCCACTCTCCTGCTGCTAACCTCCTTAGCAATCTCCAGCCATGTCTTCTTGCTCTCTGAGACAGGCCTTTTCCTCCCATTAGCAGGGAAGGTAATCTCCATTCAGGCTCTTACACGTTGCAGCATTACATCTAAGGAACCATCTGTGAACCGAGTTGTAGTCATACCACGTTGGGAATCAATTAGTACAGTTGCTTCTTCTGTTCTCCCACCTCCGCAATCCTTCAATTGTTATCTGTGCAGCATCCCTTTAAATAGTTTCGCTGAAATAGTCTCATGCAGGTCGTCTTAAAAAGCCATAGATGGATGTGCTGCAGGTACTTCCGAGCTCCCTATGCACTATTGGCTCTCTTGCACCCAGTGCATCACCATAATAAAATTCCCCCCAAGGTGACAGGATAAAGCCCCATAAATTAATTCATATCAGGGTCTCATGATAGCAATGGAACACTGATGCATTTTAACCTCAGACTGAGCAGGAACACCACCGCAGAAAGATGCAGTTTCCTCTACCCCAGGCTCCCTTCTACCCTCCCTCAATATCCTCCACTCGCCTGATTTCCATGACTTACCTGCTTCGCAGTAAAGCGCCCTTTGGTGTTGGCTGGTGCCCTCTAGCTGCTCATGCTGCCACTCCTGTCTACTCGCCAGCTGCTGCTTGCTATTGTTTGAAGTGGGCAAGGTTGCTCATCATTGTGCACTAATCGCACAGCCATTTCAGAAATAGTACATGCATGGTTAAATGCGAAAATCTGGCAGTTGCTATATAACATACACAATTCCACCAAAAACTTCTCTAAAACGACATCTCCACTGCCTTGCCGATCATTCAATTGAATTGAATGGTATGAGTTACTGTTCTTGCATGACAGATATGACCTAAACTCGCCACAGAAAGTTAGTGTTACTCCTTTTCATTCTAAGTACCCTTTTTAAGGGTGTAATAAGCATTAATTTTTGGCAAACAACCTCTTTGCCACTGAAAATTATCTTTTACAAGTGCGGGGTTGCACTCCTTCGGCTTTTAATTGTTGCTGGTGAATTAAAATACTTACTTTTTCTTCTGTCCCTTTTTTAATTTCTTAATCCAATCTTTCTTTCCTTCTCTTTATTTCACTTTCTGTACTTTTTTGACATCGAATTCACTCTTCTAACTTACATTTCCTAGTCCAGTCTCTGCACTGTTTATTGACAATTCTTCAATCTATTGGTGATGAAGATAGATAGTTGCTTGCCCTGTTCACTCAGACTCCAGATGTCCTGTAGAGGGCACCACGCTATTTCGAATCCCCACTTGTAGCAACTTGATTTGCAAAGCTTACCTTTAAATGGACAAAGGTAAGTCTATGAAATGGTGGGTGCTGTTTGTTCGCTGGATACAGTAAATTCTGTATTTATACATTTATATTAAAGACTAGTTCAAACAGTAATGGAATACTTTGTAAAAATAATAAAATTACACCATAGCTAACATTTAGAATCCAAAATCTAATATGAACCTAATTAGACTGGATTATTCAATTTGGTCTTCCATAAATTCTAACAAAAGATTTCGGAAAGAAAACTCTTCAGATCATTTTTTCTAGCTGCACTCTCATCCAAACCACATCACAATATCTAACAATCAAAGCCAAATTACACAGAAGAGAATGCGGAGGTCTCAGTCAACTCCATCATATATGATTCTATATAGTTTCAATAAACTCATTGAGGTATCGTGTATTCCCATAAAAATTCTAAAACTGAACATCTGACTTTTATATAATCTTATGACCAAGTGAGAAAGGGGTATAGGGTTCCCTCTCAGCCTTCACCTGGTCTTACCGTAACAGGGTTTAATTTTTAAAACACCATGTTTTTAGCTCCCCTTTGGTGAATCCTTGTTTACCGCTTTCCAATTATAAGGGAAAGAAACCAGCACAAACAGGATCCTTAGGTTTAAAGAAGAAAGGTTGAAATTTATTAAACTTAAACTCTAATTCAGTTAACGCCTACAGATACATAACGCACCCACGTTAGCATGCATATGGGGAGGCGGTAGCGTAGTGGTATTGTCACTGGACTAGTAACCCAGAGACCCAGGGTATTGCTCTGGAGACATGGGTTCAAATCCCACTGCAGCAGAAGGTGGAATTTGAATTCGATTAATAAATCTGGAATTTTAAAAAAAGCTAGTCTAATGATGGCCGTGAAACCATTGTCGAGATTTGTAAAAACCCATCTGGTTCACTAATGTCCTTCAGGGAAGGAAATCTGCTGTCCTTACCTGGTCTGGCCTACATGTGACTAGAGACCCACAGCAATGTGGTTGATTCTTACGTGCCCTCTGAAATGCCCTAGCAAGCCACTCAGTTGTATCTAACCACTATGAAGTCAATAAAAAGGAATGAAACCGGACGGACCACCCAGCATCGACCCAGGCACCAGAAACAACAACGGCAAACCCAGCCCTGTCGGCCCTGCAAAGTCCTCCTTAATAACATGTGGGGGCTTGTGCCAAAGTTGGGAGAGCTGTCCCACAGACTAGTCAAGCAACAGTCTGACATAGTTATACTCATGGAATCATACCTGACAGACAATCTCCCAGACACTGCCATCACCATCACTGCAGAGGTGGCGGCACAGTGGTATACAGTAGGGAGGGAGTTGCCCTGGGAGTCCTCAACATCAACTCAGGACCCCATGAAGTCTCATGGCATCAGGTCAAACATGGACAAGGAAACCTCCTGCTGATTTCCACCTACCACCCTCCCTCAGCTGATCAGTCAGTAGTCCTCCATTTTGATCACCACTTAGGGGAAGCATTGAGGGTGGCAAGGGCACAGAATGTACTCTGGGTGGGGGACTTCAATGTCTGTCACCAAGAGTGGCTCGGTAGCACCACAGCTGGCCGAGTCCTAAAGGACATATCTGCTAGACTGGGTATGTGGCAGGTGGTGAGGGAACTAACAAGAGGGGAAAACATACTTGACCTCGTCCTCACCAATCTGCCTGCCGCATATGCATCTGTCCATGACAGTATTGGTAGGAGAGACCACCGCACAGTCGTTGTGGAGATGAAGTCCCGCCTTCACATTGAGGATACCCTCTTTCGTGTTGTGTGGCACTACCACCGTGCTAAATGGGACAGATTTCAAACAGATCTAGCAATGCAAAACTGGGCATCCATGAGGCGCTGTGGGCCATCAGCAGCAGCAGAATTGTACTCAACCACAACCTGTGACCTCATGGCCTGGCATATCCCCCACTCTACCATTACCATCAAGCCAGGAGACCAACCCTGGTTCAATGAAGAGTGCAGGAGGGCATGCCAGGAGCAGCACCAGGCACACCTCAAAATGAGGTGTCAACCTGGTGAAGCTACAACACAGGACTATCTGCATGCCAAACTGCTTAAGCAGCATGCGATAGACAGAGCTAAGCGATCCCATAACCAATGGATCAGATCTAAGCTCTGCAGTCCTGCCACATCCAGCCGTGAATGGTGGTGGACAATTAAACAACTAACTGGAGGAGGTGGCTCCACAAATATCCCCATCCTCAATGATGGGGGAGCCCAGCACATCAATGCGAAAGATAAGGCTGAAGCATTTGCAACAATCTTCAGCCAGAAGTGCCGAGTTGATGATCCATCTCGGCCTCCTCCTGAAGTCCCCAGCATCACAGATGCCAGACTTCAGCCAATTCGATTCACTCCACGTGATATCAAGAAACGACTGAAGGCACTGGATACTGCAAAGGCTATGGGCCCTGACAATATTCCGGCAATAGTACTGAAGATCTGTGCTCCAGAACTTGCCGCACCCCTAGCCAAGCTGTTCCAGTACAGCTACAACACTGGCATCTACCCTGCAATGTGGAAAATTGCCCGGGTATGTCCCGTATACAAAAAGCAGGACAAGTCCAACCCAGCCAATTACCGCCTCATCAGCCTACTCTCAATCATCAGTAAAGTGAAGGAAGGTGTCATCAACCGTGCTATCAGGCGGCACTTGCTTAGCAATAACCTGCTCAGTGACGCTCAGTTTGGGTTCAGCCTGGGCCTCTCAGCTCCTTACCTCATTACAGCCTTGGTTCAAACATGGACAAAGGACCTGAACTCAAGAGGTGAGGTGAGAGTGACTGCCCTTGACATCAAGGCAGCATTTGACCGAGTATGGCATCAAGACTTGATGTCAACAGCCAGTGAAATATGATCATGTGCATGATGCTCACTTAACATTTTCTTACCTTGCCTAATTCATGCCTTTAATATCCCACAGGCCCATAAAGTATTCCTCAGGCGGTGGTGCATGAGGAGGACATAGACGCCTCAGAGGAGATCACACCCTCTGAGGGTGCACTGTCACAGGACTCAAGCAGCAGTTCAGACACATACACCTCTGTGGACCGGTAAGACAGATGGTTGGGTTTTCCCCTGATTACTCACACATCAAAAGTGAGCAAAAGCAGATGGTGGAGACGGGAACAGCAGTAGAGAGTCCGCATCGGACGGCAGAGGATGGTCCAAGCTCTACTCAACTGGACACTGATACTGAACCTTGGGACCATCAATGAAGTGGATAATTCTGGAGCAGCAACAAAAAATGTGTGAGGTACTGGCAGGCTTTCCAGCAGCAATGTGCAAGCTTGTAGAGAGATTGGACAAGTCCATTGAGTGCTTTGATGTCACAGTCTTTGTGATGATGTCTTTGTCCATGGAAAGAGTGGCCACCTGCATGGAACATCAACCACGACAGTCAAACCAGTTCATGCTGGCCCTCGCCAATGGCTTGAACATTCCGAATGCCACCTTAAATAAGATTGATCAAACCTATCCTTTGTCCTTCGATACCCCACTGATGTGCAGCAAAGTGCTCTCTAGCTTACTGCTAGCAGGGAAGTGCGACTGGGTTATGAGAGGGAAGGTGGAGAAAAGGGACATGGAAGTGGGGACTCTGCTCAAAGGACTTCCACTTTTCACCCACTGCACCCTGCCCACTACCCCCTTCAGTGCCCCACATGCTGCCTCAAGTCCCGAAGTCTGGATCAGCCTTTGCACAGGTGCAGGCAGGCAGTTTTTGGTGGGGCACTCACAAACTCTAAAGCCCAGATGACTTTGGCCAATAGCATCTCAGCAGTCAGAACAGGGATCTAACTCTACTGAAGTCACAGAGTTGTAACATTTAGGAGTAGCAGAGAAAGGAAGAGTAAAGATTTGTATTTGCACCTTGTGGACTGAATTTTGTTCCCTTGTTCATTGGTGTGGGGGGGCCAGAGAATCGCCAATGAACCGTCTGTCATGGAATGCTCTTTGGGATATTGTCCAAGGCAGGGAAGTACTGCGATGGCACTGATGCCCTGACGCGACGGCATCATCATTTACATGTTATAAATACAGCTTTAAATAAATTTGAATCACATTCCCCGCGATCCAATGAAGGGTCCTCAATTTTGTGCATAACGAGTGGCACTCACATGCCTTCAGTTTCTTGACTTTCAAAAGCTGGTGCCACCAAGGCGAGAGTCCTCAGTGTCGTGAAAGGGAAGATAGCTTCACCAAAGGTTATTTTAGGGGAATTGCACCTTGCAGCAGCCATTACTGTCATGCTGAATCTGCAAAGGGCCTATGTGTGAATGGGGAGTAACTCTGCAAGGGGCCTATGTGTGAATAGGGAATAACTCTGTAAGGGGCCTATGTGTTAATGGGGGGATCTTTGCAAGGGGCTTGCTTGGTATTGGGGGTGAACTCTGCAAGGGGCTTGTGTTTGAATGGGGGAGATCTCTGCAAGGGGCTTGCTTGTGAATAGGGGTGAACTCTGCAAAGGGCTTGCTTGTGAATGGGGGGAGGAGCCACCCTTGCTCTGACATCTGACATGGTCAGAATGATGTCCGGGGCTGCTTGCTGAGTGAAAAATTTATTGCAAACCATAGAGATGTTCATTTAGTAAGCTGCTGCTCAATGCTCGGAGAGACTAAATGCAGGACTGGCAGCCTTTTAAAGTTGACACCAGCACCTGCTCCAACATCAGGTGATGTCATGAATGGTGTCTCCATTGCCACACCCCACTGCCTGCACCCCACCACCCCCCCCACCCCCCACAAGTGATGGGGGGAAGCAGACTCCATTGCAAAATGGCCACCCGCTGAGCAATTGCAGCATCACAGCCGCTGACATCACAGGCGGGACTGTCGCCATTTTTCACACCTGCCACCGCTCCAGGCAGTGGGATCATAAAATCCAGCCCGGTATGTGCATAGGTGTGTTGCACACAGTTTTATTGTTAATCTTCTGTCTAATTTTTGACTCACATGAAAATTATTTTCTTGCCTGCCGAGCGGCCTTATGAGGAATAGTAAGATGGGGCTTAAAGATGAACAGTGAGTGTCTGTGAAAGGGATGCTTTGTTGATTTCAGGACTGCTTTGTATTGGTGGTGGGGGTTGGACAGAGTGGGCAAGTTGGTTCAGCATATGGCTGCCAGATGGGTGCACTGCTGCAACCTAACTAATTCGTGCCTTTATGAGGGTATCCCAGGCAGCAATCCGTGCCTCTGCTGGTGCCATGGCCACATCACATTCCTCTTCCTCCTCCTCCTGTTCCTTCTCTTCCTGTTCCTTTTCATCCTCCTCCTCCTGTTTCTCTTCCTCCTCCTGCTCCAAAGAGGCACTGAGCTCTGTACCTTGATCCTCTTGCAGCTCCAATCTTGGCTGCTACACTATGTCGTAATCATTCTCAAGACCCTAGCTGGTGTGTATTCAAGGTGTTTGCAAATCTGTTGAGGCACCTGAAGCACATCTTCAGCATACAGATTTCTTTATCTATGACACTTCTGGTTTTTCTGCTCTGAGCAAAGAGCTCAGGCATGGTGGACTGGCCCTGGATGAATGAATAATGGCAGGTCCCTGGGAATCTTGCATTAACACCTCCTTATGGTTGCAGAAAGCTGCAAAATGATGGAGTGATAGCCCTTACTGTTCACGAACACTCTTGGGCTATCCTGGGGTGCCTTGATTGCTAGATGTACACAGTCGATGTCCTGCACAGTGAAGCCAGCCACAGCCGCAAACCTGAGCGCCCACTCCTGCTGACTGGCTTCACTGGTGGCAAAGTGTTCATAAATGCCTGCCATGGCAAACATGGCACCAGTCAACTGTCATCCATTTGTGAGCAGTCGATTGCGAAATCCTGCAAATATCTCTTGCAGGTCCCTGGAAGGAGCCAGAGGCAAAGAAATTGATAGTGGTGATCATTTTGATAGCCATTGTTAAAGTGTGGCCACCAGGTCCACTTGGAAGCAGGTCCTCTTCCAGCAGCATGCAAATGTCTTCGAGCACCTGATGCAATAACCTGAGCCTCCTGAGTTGAAAATAGTTATTTTAATACAATTCTGATGTTCTGGAATGAGTTTGTGTACTGGGCTTTGGAAAAGGATTGCAGCAATTACTTGAACTGGTAAATCTCACCTGAAGGTGGCGACAAAATACTATTGTCTTTTCAAATTTATATGTGGTAAGGATAAATAGTTTGTACATTAACTCATTAACTCCTGTCATTATTTATTCGTGACATTTTATCATCAAAGTAAGTTGATTCTCTAAAAATATCAATCAAGCACAAATTGGATTGCATTACCTTTAATTTTATTTCTGTAGTGGGTAATGTGGTCACTAACTCATCTAATCTCATACAGTGTACTCTTGTGATAATTTATTCACTCATCTTCTGTTTTTTAAGGGCTTATGTGTAAAGTGTAATAAGACAGAGAAAAATGTTTTTTTGTGGATTTATAATTTCAATACTATGAAATATATTTGTATGTTTAGCAGTTGCACATTCACCAGAAATGTAGGGCTACAAACTATGGAGTGTGGTTACTCTGCTAATAATTGCCTCAGACTGTAGAGTGTAATGTTCAGCTGCAGGCACAACTTTTACTCCTGATTGTGCTCACAGTGAGCTCAGAGAAATCCTTAAATGTAGGCATGGAGGTCAGCTGCATGAGTGACTATTTTAATATTATGAGAGTGCAGGCAGGAGGGATTCTTTTCTCAACATTAAAGAGATTGAAAAATAAGACTTAATACATATGCCTAGCCATTTTTAAAAAGCTGCATGTGGGACTGGAATTAAATTGCATCTGATGTGAACTGAAACCAGTGTGAGTCTATTTACGAGAGGTGGTCTCATATTTCTCATTTGTGTGCTTTCCAGAGTCAGCTCAATGACTTGGGTTACACTATAACTTTCATGTAAATGTGTACCTGAAGTCATTTTTGCATCACTTTATAATTTTACCCTCTTAAATTAAAGTGAGGATAATGCATCAAGGTGCTCTACGGAAGTCCTGTTGATAAAACCAATAACACGTTGGACAAATAGTTAATAACATTGTAGGATGGGGGAGATGACATCAGAGGGGTGACAAAGGAATGATGGATTGGCTTGAAATGGGATCGGATGGGGCTGGCATGGGGAGGATGGAATGACATGGGATTGGCATGGCATGGGAGGAGTGGGAAGGAGGAGATGGCATTGGAGGGGTGGCATGGGAACAATGAAATGGCTTGGGATGGAATGGGGATGGCATGGGAACTAGGGGATGGCATGGGAGCTGTGGATGAGATGATGGAATTGGTTATGTCTACTAATTTAGAATCATAGAATCACAGAAATTTACAGCGTGGAAGGAGGCCATTTGGCCCATCATATCTGTGCTAGCTGATGAGTAGCTATCGAGCCTAATCCTACTTTCCAGTTCTTGGTCCACAGCCTTGTAGGATATGACCCGGCGTAGGAAACAGAGTATCAGGAATCTTGGTGAACAATGGGGCCAACAATGTATCTCCTTAACAAATGAAATTTAAAGATTGAGAAATAAACAGAGGAAGGACTGAGAAGGAGGATGAATTAGAGTGCATGAATTCAGTGTCTAATTAGATACAGAAAGTGAATTAAAGAGAGGGAAATAATAGAAAGAGAGGGAAAGAAGAAGCAGAAAAGGAAGAAAAAGAAATAAAATTTTAATATTTGTCATTTAAAAAATTTCCAACAACAATTCATTGCCTAAAAAAATTAGAATCCACACTTTTAATAGTTCACTTTGGGCCAGAGAGTTTGATTGGCAGACTTAACAATTAACAATTACCATGTCGTTAAAGGGTACTGACACTATTAATTTCTGGACTTAAGCTTTGGTGGCAAATTTAATGGATAATTAATGTGCAAATGCAGCACTTTCATAAAACTCATGGGAGGTTAAGTGTAAGATTTAATTTTCATGTAGCTGAACGCAGATCAACATAAATCAGCTAGCAACTTGTGTGGCAATTTGCAATTCACAGGATATTTCTTTTATGACAGATGTTGCTGGGCAATTTGCACATTACTAACAGAGTGGTTCATTCAGACAACATTATTTTTTCAGCAAATTCTGCTCCAATATCTTCTCAATTTTGGATTCTTTCTTATTGTAACTAAATATATTCTTTATAAACAATGTAATCTCAGTTTCTTTGCTTTTTTATATTAAAATTTATATTTTTATTGCTAATCATGCACTAGGACACCCAGATCCCTCTGTATCTCAGAGCTCTGCAATCTCTCACCATTTCGATAATATGCTCCTTTTTTATTCTTTCTGCCAAAGTGGACAATTTTCCACTTTCCCACATTATACTCCATTTGCCAGATCTTTGCCCACTCACGACCTATGCATATCCCTTCGTAGCCTCCTTATGTCCTCTTCAGAAGTTACTTTCCTACCTATCTTTGTGTCATCAGCAAATTTAGCAACCATACCTTCGGTCCCTTCATTTAAGTCAGTTATATAAATTGTAAAAAGTTGAGGCCCCAGCACAGATCCCTGTGGCACACCACTTGTTACATCTTGCCATCCAGAAAATGACCCATTTATGCCTACTCCCTGTTTCCTGTTAGCTAGCCAATCTTCTATCCATGCCAATATGTTACCACCTATACCATGA
The DNA here is from genome assembly GCF_036365525.1 of Heterodontus francisci. Classification (NCBI taxonomy): domain Eukaryota; kingdom Metazoa; phylum Chordata; class Chondrichthyes; order Heterodontiformes; family Heterodontidae; genus Heterodontus; species Heterodontus francisci. Next base: position 48,639,595 of record NC_090377.1, read on the forward strand.
GTTTTTGTTTTCTGCAATAACCTTTGATGTGGCACCTTATCAAATTCCTTCTGGAAATCTAAGTGCAATACATCCACTGGTTCCCCTTTATCCACAGCACATGTAACTCCCTCAAAGAACTCCAATAAATTGAATAAACATGATTTCCCTTTCACAAAATCATGTTGACTCTGCCTGATTACCTTGAATTTTTTTAAATGCCTTGAATAATAGCTTCTAATATTTTCCCTATGACAGATGTTAAGCTAACTGGCCTGTACTTTCCTGCTTTCTGTCTCCCTCCCTTTTTGAATAAAGGAATTACATTTGCTATTTTCCAATCTAACGGAACCTTCCCCGAATCTAGGGAATTTTGGAAAATTAAAACTAACGCATCAGCTATCTCACTAGCCACTTCTTTTAACACCCTAGGATGAAGTCCATCAGGACATGGGGACTTGTCAGCCCACAGCACCAACAATTTGTTCAGTACCACTTCCCTGTTGATTGTAATTTTCTTGAGTTCCTCCCTCCCTTCCATTTCCTGACTTACAGCTAATACTAGGATGTTACATTAATCCTCAATAGTAAAGACCGAATCAAAATATCTGTTCAATTCATCTGCCATCTCCTTATTATCCATTATTAATTCCCTGGACTCACTTTCTATAGGACCAATGCTCACTTTGTTGAATCTTTTCTTTTTTAAATGTCTATAGAAACTCTTACTATCTGTCTTTATATTTCTAGCTAGCTTTCTTTCATACTCTAATTTTACCTTCCTTATTGATCTTTTAGTTATTCTTTGCTGTTTTTTATATTCTGTCTAATCTTCTGACCTGCATCCCATCTTTGAGGATGATGGGTCCCACCCTTGGAATTTTTCTTTCTCATTGAAATGTATCTATTCTGTGTATTCTGAAATATCCCCTAAAATGTCTGCTACTGCATCTCTACTGGCCTATCCCTTAACCTGATTTGCCAGTTCACTTTAGCTAGCTCTGCTTTCATGCCCTCATAATTGCCCTTATTTAAGTTTAAAAAAGTAGTCTTGGACCCACTCTTCTCTCCCTCAAACTGAATGTAAAATTCAATCATATTATGATTGCTGCTACCTAGGGCGCCTTAACTATGAGGTCATGAATTAATTCTATCTCGTTGCACAATACCAGGTCTAGTATGGCCTGCTCTCTGGTTGGCTCCAGAACGTATTGTTCCAAGAAATTATCTTGAAAACATTCTGTGTAGTCCTCATCTAGGCTACCTCTGCCCATCTGATTTTTCCAGTCTATATGTAGGTTAAAATCCCTCTTAATTATTGCTGTACCTTTCTGACAAGCTGCCATCATTTTTTCCTTTATACCCCGTCCTACAGTGTGGTTAATGTTAGGTGGCCTGTACACCACTCCCACTAGTGACATATTGCCTTTATGATTTCTCATCTCTACCCAAACTGCTTCTACAGCCTGGTCTCCTGAACTTAGGTCATCCCTCTCTATTGCGCCAATACCATCATTAATTAACAGAATTACCCGTCTACCTTTCCCTAGCTTCCTGTCCTTCCTAAATGCCATGTCCCTTCAATATTCAGGTCCCAATGTATGTCGTCCTGCAGCCATGTCTCTGTAATGGCTATCAGATCATACTTATTTATTTCTATTTGTGCTGTTCATCTGTTTTGTTTCGAATGCTACGCATATTCAGATACAGAGTCTTTAGTTTTGTCCTTTTATTATTTTTGTAACCTCTAGCTTTATCTGTTGATTTACTCTTAGATTTGTATGCTCTGTCCCTTCCAGTCACAGTCTATCATGTCCCATATTAATACCTTTCTCTCTTGCCGTGTCTCTACTCCTTGATTTACCATATCTTCCCAAATTTGGTCCCTTGCTCCCACTATTCAATTTAAAGCCCTCTCTACTTCCCTAGTTATGCGGCTCACTAGAACACCAGCCCCAGCACGGTTCAGGTGTAGACCGTCCCAACAGTGCAGCCACCACTTTCCCCAGTATTGGTGCCAGTGCCCCACGAACCGGAACACACTTCTACCACACCAGTCTTTGAGCCACACATTAAATTCTCTAATTTTATTTGCCCTATGCCAATTTGCACGTGGCTCAGGTAATAATCCAGAGACTATGCAGAATCTCTTTCCTTGTCCTGCCTATGTTGTTGGTACCTACATGGACCACAATGACTGGATCCTCCCCATCCCACTGTAAGTTCCTCTCCAGTTCTGAGCAGATGTCCCAAACCCTGGCATCGGGCAGGCAACACAGCCATCTGGACTCTCGCTCTTTGCTGCAGAGAACAGTGTCAATCCCCCTACCTATACTGTCCCCTACTATCACTATATTCCTTTTTTCTCCCTCATGGTCAGATTGCTCATCCACCCTGCATACCCCCAATCATCCAAACAAGCTGAAAGATCCTCAAACCTGTTGGACAATTGCAAAGGCTGAGGCTCCTGCACTCCTGCCCTCTGGATCCTCTTACCTGCCTCAGCTGCAGCCACACTCTCCTGTCCCTGACCCTGACCAAATCAGAAGACCCTATCCTAATGGGTGTGACCACCTCCTGGCACAAAATGTCCAGGTAACTTTCTCCTTCCCTGATGTGTCGAGTGTCTGCAACTCAGACTCCAGTCCAATGATTCTGAGCCGAAGCTCTTCGAGCCGCAAACACTAACTGCAGATGCGTTTTCCTTGGATCACACTGGCATCCAGGAGCTCCCACATGCTGTAGCCATGATACATCACCTGTCCTGCCATCTTTAATGTGTTTTACTGAAATACTTAATTATTTTATTCAAGTATTTTTTTTCTGTTTTTTATATATATTTTATTAAGCTTACCACTAGTTCCTCTACTATTTTAAACGTTAGGATTAGAATGGACCTTAATCACTTACCAGATAATCACCAAACGGGTAGTTTCTTCCCAAACCAATCACCTACCTGCTTGCCTGTGATGTTTGATGCTATGTTTGATTAAAATTATATTAAATTAAAAGCTTACCCGTATACTCACTCTGGTGGCTCTCTGTTTCATGCTCCTCTCCCTTTCGCTCTGTCTCTGTCTCCAGTCTCCAACTTTGGGCTTTTGGCGTGCTTTTTAAACGTCCCCTCCCACCATGCTCCTCTCTCTCTCTGACTCTGTCTCCAGTGACAGCACGGTCAAAAAGAAAGGAAAGGGGAACAAAGTATGCAAGGACAAATGGGAGAAAAGGTGAGATAGTTGTTACTAATGCAGAATAATGTAGCCCATCTAAAACAATTGAATGCAAGCTTTTAGATTGTATTATGAGTTTACCAGTGTCATATCTCATGGGTTAATGGCTGTAACTGCCCATTTTCTGACACATATACCTTCTGGGCTTAATGAGGTATCTCCTTGAAAGAGATAACCACTTCAAATGTGTCTTTTCCAGATGTGATGCTGTTGCAGAGAATTTCTTCATCAAGTCCATTGATCTGTGTGTTATCAAACTTGGGCAACTTTGAGCTCTGTGAAATCTTGGCTCAAGTTTTGCTCAATCTGATTCTCCAGCACATTGAAGCTCATCAAGAATACCAGTTGTTGATGGCAGTTCCATAGTTAGCTGTGTGAGCAGTCACAAGAGGTTCTCACAGTTTACCCAGGACCTGTGATACAAGGTGCCCCAGTCCAATGAGTTGCCATGTGTTTAATGGTAGACTTTAGTCCAGTAAAGGCTTCCTGTACGTCTGTTGCGACCAGGTGAGGAAGGGGTCTAGGGTTCCCCTCTAGGCCCCTTCTGGTTTGGCCGTAACAGAGTTTAACTTTTAAAAACAATGTTTTTAGCTTTCCCTCAGTGAGTCCTTGCTCACTGCTTGCTAATTGTAATTGTAAAGGAATCAACCAGACAGGTTTTCTCAGGTTTAAACAAGAAAGGTGTAAGTTTATTAACCTTAAAACTCTAACTCAGTTAAAACTACTAAAAATACACAACGCAACCACCCTAGCATGCATACATGATAAACACACACACAAATAGAGTAGTAATAGATGGAATTTAGTTACTGGTTTTGGGTTGGATGTAAAGTCTTTGATTAAAGCTAAGTGTTGCAGTTGGGGTCCAGTGCACACTTTCAAACTTGTTTTGCTGGTACCAGATGGCTACAGGGGTCTTCTATCTTGAGGATTAAGTTATTTCCTTGAGTCCCTGGAACTTTGCGTGAAAGAGAGAGACAGAGAGGGAGAGAGAGAGACCTTGGCCGTAATTTTACCTACCGAAATCAGGTGAAATCGGAGGCGTCCGGGTGGTGACATGGCGTCCGATGGCGTTGAGTCGGGTCCCCAGTGCCATCACGCACAGATGTCATTTCACAACCTAGGAAGTCAGGCGAGATCAAGTCACTGCTCGCCGCCTGACTGCAAGTAATTTGAAGGCAGTTAAAGTACTTGAAAACCCAACTAACTGCAAATTTACGTGGGCCGTCTGATTTTACAGCCGTAAATTGAATCATTGATCGTGTCGGGGACCCTAATACTGTAATGGAGGAAGGCAGGAAATTAGTGAGGGTGTTGGAAGTACATCTTTTGGTGTTTCTTAGCTGTGAGAGTTTTTGTGTATGTCATGGTCCTGCATTTTGTTTTCAGAATATGCGGTTTGCCTTTAAGGCTTGCAAGGGATCAATATTGCTTTAAGAGCCGGCAAGCCTGAGGAGTTATAGGAAGGTGCATTTTTGTTGCCTTAGAAGCAGCAATTTGAAGACTGTGATTCAAAGGGTGCATTCTCGATACCATGGAAACAGCCACTGGGAGTGAGCCCGATGTGATACATTTGTTCCAATTCAGTTTTGAACTGGCAGTTAGTAAGACAGTTTGAACACACAGACAGAAGACACAGAGGACACAGCTGTGATGAGCACACCTGAAAAAAGAGCTCTCTACCATTTAAACCGAAGGAAGAAGATTTTAGTCTGATTATTATTATCTCTCAAAATTCTAAAAACACCAAGCAAAGACAGAGATCGCTGGTAATTTAAATTGAAGAAAGGGAAGTTAGACTGTGACAATCTTTTATCGCTTAAAAAACTCTAAAGTCAGGTTGATTCCATTGAAAGTGTTTGCAAGTTGTTAATTGTTGAAATTCATTGGAGAAGGAAAGCATCACCTACTGAAGTTAGACTACAGACTGATCTACTGTGGAAGAACCTTTCTTCCCGCATCGGACAACTGTGAGGACTTCAAGCAATGTTGCACTGTAAATTTGCAAGGACTCTAATTTTTTCTATTTTAAATGTTGTTTATATTTTCATAGTGTTTAAGAATTTAGGTCTTTTAACTAAAGAGTTAATTTGTTGATTTAAAGACACCTGGTTTGGTTAGCCTCATTCAGAGGTTAATAGATGCTACAATTTGGTGGGTCTTCCCTTAATTTGGAAAGTTTTATATGATATGTTAACCGATCTGTGGAACAACAGGATTGAATTAACAGTGCGTTGGTCCCACCACAACCAGAATCGTATATTTTGATTGGGGGCTTCGACTGGAGCGGTCGGTCGTAACATGTGTTATATAAATTGTAGACATGTGTAGCTCGTACAGAGGTGTCCAACTGAGTTTGACTCACTGCAGCCCGGGACCTATCTGCTCTGAATCAGTGAGTGGAAGGAAGGGGGTTGTGTGTGCCTGTCCTGACAGTTGGAAGTTGAGATTTTGTCATTGAATCTGGTAACCAGTCCAATGATGGGAATTGTGCATTCTGGAGGCAGCTCTTCAGAGGAGGTGGAATATGCCGCAATCAGGGACAGAAGGACAGCTGGGCATGGACATGCGGAATCAGCTGGTCAAGTATCTCCTCGTGATGTGGGAGGGAGAGCAGGTGGCAGAGTCGGCCGAGAGCTAACATGTCAGGAGACGTGCCTACCCTATAGGCAGGGTATACCGCCCACGTTTGAGCTACCTTCAGCTGTCGGAACGCCAGTGCAGAAGAAGGTTGCATCTGTCACGTGAGACCGTGACATTGCTCTGTGAGATGGTCATAGTGGATGTAATCTCAAACTGCCTCGGTGGCCATCCAATGCCAGTTGCTCTTAAGGCGACCACAGCTCTTAACTTTTATGCATGTGGCTCTCTCCAGGCTTCAATAGCAGATTTGTGCGGGGAGTCTCCCATGCAGCAACGCATTACTGCATAAAGGTTATGACCAATGCATAGTTCAGATATGCTAACAATTTTAAATCTTTCAAAACGAACAACACCAGCCAGGCTGAAAGAGCAAGAGGATTCAGCACAATAGCTGGGTTCCCAATGGTTCAGGGCGTGATAGACACATGTGGCAATTAGATCACCAGCAGGTCATTCAGGGGCATTCATTAACCGAAAAGGCTTCCATTCATTGAACGTTCAGCTTGTATGCGATCGTCGGAAGAGAATCATGCAGGTTTGTGCACGGTACCGAGGGAGTTGCCATTCTCAGAAACTCTCAGGTGCCTGCTCTTCTTAGTCCCCTGGATACACTGGACGGTTGATCCTTGGCGACGGGGGTTATTCTTTGAAGACATGGCCACTGACACCCATGAGAGTCCCCAGGGGTCATGCTGAGGAACGCTTCAATGAGACCCATGTGGCCATCAGAGTGACAATTGAACAAACGATTGGCCTGCTCAAGATGAGATTTAGGTTTCTGGACTGCTCAGGAGGATCACTGCAGTACACCCCAGCATGGGTCTCCAGGATAATTGTTTTTGCTGCGCCTTGCGTAACCTTGTGATGGAAAGGGGCAACGGCATTGAGGAAGGTCAAGGTAATCATGAGATGAAGATGGAATTTCTGATGAGGACAATGAGCAGCACCCACATGATGGCAGGGGGCAGGAAACAGAACGTCCTCTGGAATTAGGAACAAGAGAGACCCGGGATGTCCTAATAGACAAGCGTTTCTCTTGAGCGGATCGCTACATGCAGAGATGTGACATTGTGGCATGCAAAGTGCCATTATGGGATTCCAAGAGGGGAAAGACACACACATCCAAGGGAAGAGATGATCTGATTGAAAACAACATCATGTCATGATGAACCCAACCCGAGTGTGTGACATCTCATACATAACTGATTGAGCCACACAACGATGTCTGATGCAACCTCATGGACGACATATGCAAAGTTAAATTATCAACGCACAAATTTATTTACAGTAATCTCATGTACAATTCAAATAAATAATTGGAAGGTAACCCAGTGAACCAGATGTGACGTTACAGTGATTTCTTAAAATGTTTGCGGATGCTCTTGCGTGTATATGATCCCTCGCCACCAGACTCACCAGAGGCAGGTGGCTGATCGGGCTGCCGCCCTGCTCTTGATGACTTTGGCGGTCGTCCTCTGCCTGCTCGCGACCATGCAGGCTGCAGCATATCAGGGTGCTCATGAGAAATATCAGGAGCACCCTCTAACCTAATACCATGGGAGTTTGCGGTTGACCTGTCACTAGCGGAGGGAGCAAGGGACTGCATGATGCATCAGGAGCACCCTGACAGGAGCTCCCTGGTGCTATCGGCTGCTGTCCCTGTTCCCTCCAGAGCTTGTCCAGTCCTCAAAGCTGACCTCAGAGGGATGAGCAGCCTTGACCTGCCGCATGCACATCAGAGATTGCGCTCTGATGGCCTGGTCCAGGGAGGCTACACTTCCCCTGCGATCACGGATGGCTTCCAGTACTGGCCCCTCCACTGCAGATGCCAATCTGTCAATGGAGGATGCCAGACAGACAAATGCCTGAGAGTTTGCAGCTGACATGCCCTGGATGGAAGTTTCCAGGGAATGAGATATGACTTGCAGCGTCTCCGGCAACTCCGCCAGATGTCCATGCACCACATGTTGAACCTGCAACATCTCCCGCTGAATGGATGTTCTCAGAGGCTTGTCATCAGCTTGTGGCTCTGCACTGGCCTGCCCTCCCACACTCCTCCGAGTGTGTGAGGCATCGGCTAGTTCTGCCTCTGGTGGCTGGTCTGGTGACTGTGCTGTGCTAACACCTATAGGTGGCATAGTTTCCAAGGTGAAACTAATCCCAACCATGGTGGAAGTCTCTGCGCTGACACTTGGTGAGGTGCGATGATGTGACGGTGCACCCTCTGAGGCGATCTCCTCATCCTCAGAGGTGGACTGGTGAACCACCGAGACCCCTCCTGGCCGCTGATGTGTTCCACCTGCAGGAAAAATCAAATTGATCAGTTTGATCAGCACCAAAGATGTAAGGACATGTCCCTTACTGCATTTTGATCACATTTGTGTGAATCAATTTTTATTAGCCAATCACAATCTGCTGCCAGGACACAGCTCTAAGATAGTATGCTTATGTGAATGTGCAAAACTCTGCTTCAGACAGGTAATTTTTAAAAAAGATTTTGAGAGTACGGCAGGAACATCTGTTTTCTCAAAACATCAACACTAGATTGTTTGCAGATCCAATATACCACGTAAATGCAAATCTGGCTTAATACTGAAAATAAACTTCAGGTGGAAGTTTTGTAGTTATTTTCAGTTGTCCACTTCCGCTGTAGGGATTACATAGTGTTTGAGTGGATGTGTGAGGCTGTAGAGAGGAAGAATCTAAATGTATATGTTATATATTGTATATACTATCTGGAAAGTGTTCGGAACTAATTAGCTAGGAACTAGTTGTAATGTGTAAGTGTTCCAGTGGGGGGCCTCATTCACAGCTGCACTGGAGAGTCATGTTATATGTAACACAAGAACGAGTGGAATCAGGTTTTACAGCACAAAGCATAGTGCTGAAATAAACAAGACTGACTCCAGCCTTTTCTAAGTTTAAAGTGTGATTCTTTCCAACATCTGGGAACGAGAAACAACATAAAGATGAAACAGTATAGTTTGGTATAATTTTAGGTAGGTGTCTCTTACACATGATTTCATGATTAGGCTGGCAGGACAGAGAGCAAATAGAGGAGATGGGCAAAGAGGAGGCGATACAAGGAGCTGAAAATACAAGAGATTAAGGCCCAGCTTCTACTCTTCCCAGTGGAATTGCATCAAAGTGGAATTTCTGCCCTCTGTCCTGACTCCACCATGACCCCATTCCATTTTCCTGGTTCATGATCAAGTTACATATGTAGGGTGGACTCCCAGCAGTATCTGCACTCTGCAGAAGGAGTCCATTATTGCAATACCAGAAATGAGCTGAGCAATGTTAACGTGATGACTGAATTTTTGAAAGGGTTTGATGGAGCCCAGGATTAGTCTTTTAGCAAGCAGCATAGTATAGGAGATGGAGAGATGGACATTTCTTTTCTGCTAGCCAATTTTCCTGCCTCCTGCTATCATACTTCCCACAGTTGCCTCCTTTCTTCTGGGTTTCCTAAACGTTGGTGATATAAGGTAGGAAAACTGAAAATCCTAATCACTCCCCATCTCCTGACCTTGGTGGTTAATGGGCAATTGCATGACATATCAATGTCAGTGGAGGGGGGAAGGGGAGTGCAGAAAATTCTGTGGCCAATTTTAGTGGCAAAGATTCTGCAGTTGGCCTCCCTGCCCCAATCTAAATCTAAGAAATAATAGAAAGCCAACACAAAAGAGAAGCAAAGGGAGAAGAGAATAAAAATAAGTGAAAAATGTGTTGCCAGTTGTATATGGATACAAGGAAATATAGAGGAAAATCAGAGTTTAAAAGAAGGTAGCCATGTGGTGAAAAGCCAGAACTTTATCTGGAAACAGTTTTATATTGATAAATGACTGTGACATATGATATGACAAGCCCATATAAGTTTTATATTGTAGTGCTATGTTAGTGTTGTGGTTTGTCAGAGCAAGTGACATGTCAAAATTGTGGCATGTTAGAGTCATGTCATGTCAGATGTTATGACAGTGACAGGAGCTGTGACATCCTGAAGCAGAGTTATAGCATGCCAGGTAACATTCGTGACAGACTTTTGCAACCCAGCTTGTTGATTTTGCAGTTTTAATGTCTAGGAGTGACTTTATAATGATTTTTCTCAAGACTGAAATTAAGACTTGGTAACCTCTTAGTGGGGTTGGGGGAGTGTCTCTCCTTTAGAGACAATCCAGAGCCACTGGAGGGTCCCTCCTGGTGGCAATGATCACCCCCCCCAGGAAGACCCCCCCCACCTTCAGTAACCCCCACCCTCACCCCGACGGGCCTATCTGACTGGCGTCAACCTTGAGCCCACTTTCCTGCCTCCAACCTCCTCGGTACTGCAGGGCCTCCTGCAGTATTGGCAGTGCCCATCGCTCCCGGTGGGGCTGCCGATACTGCAGATCTGCCAGCCCTCCGGTTGGCTGACAGGTCTGGAGGCGGGAGCCCATCCCTTAAAGGGATGGTGCTGTGACAGCAGGCAGTTAACTGGCTGCCCACGATTAAATAACAATGAGGTCCAACAGAGGGCTGAGACAGGTTCTCACCCCGCCTTTTGGCCTGCCACCAGGACCCCCAACACTGAAATAAAATTCAGCCCTCTGTGTCCTCCTCACAACTTGTTTTCACACCTATCTTTGTATTATCAGAAAGGTTGGCTACAACACACTCTGCCCCTTCATCCATATCATTAATATAGATCATTAATAGTTGAGGCCCCAGAATTAATCTCTATGGCACTCCACTAGTTAGAGTTTAACAACCTGAAAAAGACCCATTTATCCCAATTCTCTGATTCCAGCTAATTAACCAATCTTCTATCTTCTTCTTCTTCTTTGGCCTCCTTGTCTCGGGAAACAATGGGTAAGTGCCTGGAGGTGGTCAGTGGTTTGTGGAGCAGCGCCTGGAGTGGCTATAAAGGCCAATTCTAGAGTGACAGACTCTTCCACAGGTGCTGCAGAGAAATTTGTTTGTTGGGGCTGTTGCACAGTTGGCTCTCCCCTTGCGCCTCTGTCTTTTTTCCTGCCAACTGCTGAGTCTCTTCGACTCGCCACACTTTAGCCCCATCTTTATGGCTGCCCGGCAGCTCTGGCGATCGCTGGCAACTGACTCCCATGACTTGGGATCAATGTTACAGGACTTTATGTCGCGTTTGCATACGTCTTTAAAGCGGAGACATGGACGGCCAGTGGGTCTGATACCAGTGGCGAGCTCGCTGTACAATGTGTCCTTGGGGATCCTGCCATCTTCTATGCGGCTCACATGGCCAAGCCATCTTAAGCGCCGCTGACTCAGTAGTGTGTATAAGCTGGGGATGTTAGCCGCCTCGAGGACTACTGTGTTGGAGATGCGGTCCTGCCACCTGATGCCAAGGATTCTCCGGAGGCAGCGAAGATGGAATGAATTGAGACGTCACTCTTGGTTGACATACGTTGTCCAGGCCTCACTGCTGTAGAGCAAGGGACTGAGGACACAGGCTTGATGCACTCGGACATTTGTGTTCCATGTCAATGCGCCATTTTCCCACACTCTCTTGGCCAGTCTGAACATAGCAGTGGAAGCCTTTCCCATGCGCTTGTTGATTTCTGCATCGTGAGACAGGTTACTGGTGATAGTTGAGCCTAGGTAGGTGAACTCTTGAACCACTTCCAGAGCTTGGTCGCCGATATTGATGGATGGAGCATTTCTGACGTCCTGTCCCATGATGTTCGTTTTCTTGAGGCTGATGGTTAAGCCAAATTCGTTGCAGGCAGCCGCAAACCTGTCGATGAGATTCTGCAGACACTCTTCAGAGTGAGATGTTAATGCAGCATCGTCAGCAAAAAGGAGTTCCCTGATGAGGACTTTTCGTGCTTTGGTCTTCGCTCTTAGGCGGGAAAAGTTGAACAACCTGCCACCTGATCTTGTGTGGAGGAAAATTCCTTCTTCTGAAGACTTGAACGCGTGTGAGAGCAGCAGGGAGAAGAAAATCCCAAACAGTGTAGGTGCGAGAACACAGCCCTGTTTCACGCCACTCAGGATAGGAAAGGGGTCTGATGAGGCTGAATTGTGCCTTTCATATTGTTATGGAATGAGGTGCTGATACCTAAAAGCTTTGGTGGACATCCGATCTTTTCTAGTAGACTGAAGAGACCACGTCTGCTGACGAGGTCAAAGGCTTTGGTGAGATCAATGAAAGCAAAGTAGAGGGGCATCTGTTGTTCGCGGCATTTCTCCTGTAGCTGACGAAGGGAGAACCACATGTCAATGGTCGATCTCTATGCTCGAAAGCCACACTGTGCCTCAGGGTAGACACGCTCAGCCAGCTTCTGGAGCCTGTTTAAAGCGACTCGAGCGAAGACTTTCCCCACTATGCTGAGCAGGGAGATTCCACGGTAGTTGTTGCCGTCACTGTGGTCACCTTTGTTTTTATAGAGGGTGATGATATTGGCATTGCGCATGTCCTGTGGTACTGCTCCCTCGTCCCAGCACAGGCAAAGCAGTTCATAGAGTGCTGAGAGTATGGCAGGCTTAGAACTCTTGATTATTTCAGGGGTAATTCTGTCCTTCCCAGGGGCTTTTCTGCTGGCTAGAGAATCAATGGCATCACTGAGTTCCGATTTTGTTGGCTGTACGTCCAGCTCATCCATGACTGGCAGAGACTGGGCTGCATTGAGGGCGGGCTCAGTGACAACATTCTCCCTGGAGTACAGTTCTAGGTAGTGCCCAACCCAGCGGTCCATTTGCTTGCGTTGGTCAGTGATTGTGTCCCCTGATTTAGATTTGAGGGGGGCGATCTTCTTGATGGTTGGCCCAAAAGCTCTCTTCATGCCATCATACATTCCTCTGATGTTTCCGGTGTCTGAGGCCAGCTGAATATGACTGCATAGGTGTTGCCAGTAGTCATTTGCGCAGCGCCTGGCTGTTCTTTGTGCAGCGCTTCTGGCTGTTTTAAGTGCTACGGATGTTAACTCGCTGGGGGCTTTCTTGTAGTTCAGCAGTGCAATGCGCTTAGCGGCTATGACAGGTTCCAGCTCTTCAAAGTGAGATTGAAACCAGTCTGCATTCTGCTTCACGCGTTTGCCGTAGGTGGTCATAGCTGGCTCATAGATGGCGTCTCTGATGTGGGCCCACTTGGTCTCTGCATCCACTGTGGGAGTGTTTTGAAGGGCTTTTTCAAGTGAATTTAGAAATTTTTGTAACAGCTGTGGATAAGAAATTCTGCTTGTGTTGATGCGCGGGTAGGCCTTCTGCTTGGAGTGATGCAGCTTCTTTGGTTTGAGTCTAACCTTGCTGCACAACAGGGAGTGGTCGGTGTTGCATTCCGCACTGTGGAAGCTGCGTGTGGTTTGAATGCTGTTTAAAGAGGCTCACCTTGTGACGATGAGGTCCAGCTGATGCCAACGACATGATCTTGGGTGCCTCCAAGAAACCTGGTGACAGGGTTTATTGTGAAAGAACAAGTTGGTGATGCAGAGGTTATGATAGGTACACAAGTCAAGCAGTCTCTGTCCATTCTCATTCATCCTTCCAATGCCATAGCGCCCAAGAATAAAATCACCCACAATTATTGCAGTACCTTTCTTACAAGCCCCCATTAATTTTTCATTTATACTCTGTCCTACAGTGTAGCTATTGTTAGAGGGCCTATAAATTACTCCCACCAATGACTTATTTCCCTTGCTATTTCTTATCTCCACCCAAACTGATTCTACATCTTGATCTTCTGAGCCAAGATCATTTCTCACTAAGGTACTGGTCTCATCCCTTATCACCAACCTACCCCACCTCCTTTTCCTTTCTTCCTATCCTTTTGAAATATGAAATAGCCTTGAATATTTAGCTCCCAGCCTTGGTCACTTTGCAATCTTTCTTTCTTTCTTTCTTTTGGGCCTCCTTATCTCGAGAGACAATGGATACGCGCCTGGAGGTGGTCAGTGGTTTGTGAAGCAGCGCCTGGAGTGGCTATAAAGGCCAATTCTGGAGTGACAGGCTCTTCCACAGGTGCTGCAGAGAAATTTGTTTGTTGGGGCTGTTGCACAGTTGGCTCTCCCCTTGCGCCTCTGTCTTTTTTCCTGCCAACTACTAAGTCTCTTCGACTCGCCACAATTTAGCCCTGTCTTTATGGCTGCCCGCCAGCTCTGGCGAATGCTGGCAACTGACTCCCACGACTTGTGATCAATGTCACACGATTTCATGTCGCGTTTGCAGACGTCTTTATAACGGAGACATGGACGGCCGGTGGGTCTGATACCAGTGGCAAGCTCGCTGTACAATGTGTCTTTGGGGATCCTGCCATCTTCCATGCGGCTCACATGGCCAAGCCATCTCAAGCGCCGCTGACTCAGTAATGTGTATAAGCTGGGGGTGTTGGCCGCTTCAAGGACTTCTGTGTTGGAGATATAGTCCTGCCACCTGATGCCAAGTATTCTCCGAAGGCAGCGAAGATGGAATGAATTGAGACGTCGCTCTTGGCTGGCATACGTTGTCCAGGCCTCGCTGCCGTAGAGCAAGGTACTGAGGACACAGGCCTGATACACTCGGACTTTTGTGTTCCGTGTCAGTGCGCCATTTTCCCACACTCTCTTGGCCAGTCTGGACATAGCAGTGGAAGCCTTACCCATGCGCTTGTTGATTTCTGCATCTAGAGACAGGTTACTGGTGATAGTTGAGCCTAGGTAGGTGAACTCTTGAACCACTTCCAGAGCGTGGTCGCCAATATTGATGGATGGAGCATTTCTGACATCCTGCCCCATGATGTTCGTTTTCTTGAGGCTGATGGTTAGGCCAAATTCATTGCAGGCAGACGCAAACCTGTCGATGAGACTCTGCAGGCATTCTTCAGTGTGAGATGTTAAAGCAGCATCGTCAGCAAAGAGGAGTTCTCTGATGAGGACTTTCCGTACTTTGGACTTCGCTCTTAGACGGGCAAGGTTGAACAACCTGCCCCCTGATCTTGTGTGGAGGAAAATTCCTTCTTCAGAGGATTTGAACGCATGTGAAAGCAGCAGGGAGAAGAAAATCCCAAAAAGTGTGGGTGCGAGAACACAGCCCTGTTTCACACCACTCAGGATAGGAAAGGGCTCTGATGAGGAGCCACCATGTTGAATTGTGCCTTTCATATTGTCATGGAATGAGGTGATGATACTTAGTAGCTTTGGTGGACATCCGATCTTTTCTAGTAGTCTGAAGAGACCACGTCTGCTGACGAGGTCAAAGGCTTTGGTGAGATCAATGAAAGCAATGTAGAGGGGCATCTGTTGTTCACGGCATTTCTCCTGTATCTGACGAAGGGAGAACAGCATGTCAATAGTCGATCTCTCTGCACGAAAGCCACACTGTGCCTCAGGGTAGACGCGCTCGGCCAGCTTCTGGAGCCTGTTCAGAGCGACTCGAGCAAAGACTTTCCCCACTATGCTGAGCAGGGAGATTCCACGGTAGTTGTTGCAGTCACCGCGGTCACCTTTGTTTTTATAGAGGGTGATGATGTTGGCATCGCGCATGTCCTGGGGTACTGCTCCCTCGTCCCAGCACAGGCATAGCAGTTCATGTAGTGCTGAGAGTATAGCAGGCTTGGCACTCTTGATTATTTCAGGGGTAATGCTGTCCTTCCCAGGGGCTTTTCCGCTGGCTAGGGAATCAATGGCATCACTGAGTTCCGATTTGGTTGGCTGTATGTCCAGCTCAGCCATGACTGGTAGAGGCTGGGCTGCATTGAGGGCAGTCTCAGTGACAACATTCTCCCTGGAGTACAGTTCTAGGTAGTGCTGAACCCAGCGGTCCATCTGTTTGCGTTGGTCAGTGATTATGTTCCCCGATTTAGATTTGAGGGGGGCGATCTTCTTGATGGTTGGCCCAAGAGCTCTCTTCATGCCATCATACATTCCTCTGATGTTTCCGGTGTCTGAGGCCAGCTGAATATGACTGCATAGGTGTTGCCAGTAGTCGTTTGCGCAACGCCTAGCTGTTCTTTGTGCAGTACTTCTGGCTGCTTTAAGTGCTGCGGATGTTAAATCGCTGGGGACTTTCTTGTAGTTCAAAAGTGCAATGCGCTTAGCGGCTATGACAGGTTCCAGCTCTTCATTATGAGATTGAAACCAGTCTGCATTTCTCTTCGCACTTTTGCCGTAGGTGGTCAAAGCTGACTCATAGATGGCGTCTCTGATGTGGGCCCACTTGGTCTCAGCATCCCCTGTGGGAGTGTTTTGAAGGGCTGTTACAAGTGAATTTAGAAATTTTTGTAACAGCTGTGGGTGAGAAATTCTGCTCGTGTTGATGCGCGGGTGGCCCTTCTGCTTGGAATGATGCAACTTCTTTGGTCTGAGTCTAACCTTGCTGCACACCAGGGAGTGGTCGGTGTCGCAGTCCGCACTGTGGAAGCTGCGTGTGATTTGAACACTGTTTAAGGCGGCTCGCCTTGTGACAATGAGGTCTAGCTGGTGCCAACGACGTGATCTTGGGTGCCTCCATGAAACCTGGTGACAGGGTTTAGTGTGAAAGAACGAGTTGGTGATGCAGAGGTTATGATAGGTACACAACTCAAGCAGTCTCTGCCCGTTCTCATTCATCCTTCCAACGCCATAGCGCCCAAGGCAGGAGGGCCATGAGTCATGGTCGGCCCCAACCCTGGCATTAAAGTCCCCCAGCAGGAATAGATGTTCGGTGTTGGGATGCTGCTAATGATGTTATGGAGTTGTTCATAGAACTGGTCTTTAGCTTCAGGTGCGGAGCAGAGTGTTGGAGCATAGATGCTGAGTAGGTGTACTGGACCAGAGGTGGTGAGCAGTCGGATGGACAGTATGCGTTCCGAGCCATTTGAGGGAGGCTCTATCATGCTGAGCAAGGAGTTTCTGATGGCGAAGCCCACTCCATGCTGTCTTGGTTCTTCAGGATCCCTGCCCTGCCAGAAGAAGGTGTAGTCTTGCTCTGCTAGAGAGCCACTCGCGGGGAGGCGAGTCTCCTGAAGTGCTGCAATGTCTACATTGAGTCTACTGAGCTCGTTGTTAATGATGGCGGTCTTCCGAGAATCGTTGATTTGTGTAAGGTCTTCCGACAGGCCAGGACACATAGTTCTGACGTTCCAGCTTGCAAAGCGAAGGGCTGGTACCTTCTTTCCTTTTTTCATGTTGTTTGGTGCGGTGTATCAGTCCACCTTTCGGGCAATGACCCTGAGCTCCAAGCACCCATTGAAGCAGGCAGACTGTGGCGGGACAGAACCTTATTGACCGGGGGCTGCCCGGTTTGAGGCGGGCGGTAGCTGTCCAGTGAGGTGCAATGACCTCTCCCACCGACAAAGGCAACCCGTGGCGCCCAGTTTCTACGCCAATTTATCTGGACTTATAACCCGTAACTGCTGCCTTCCGTGTTGTTTTAGTCGCTGTGAGGCAACTATGGAGTGACCTCTCCATGGCGCATGCCTGGGCAAATTTATGGAGGTTGAGAGTTGCCCAGTCGTCAAAACCCCCCTCTCGGCCTTTCTGGTGGGGTCCAAAGGAGTGCAGGACACGACGTTTGGCACCAGTATGGCTGCAGGAACTGCCGGAAACATGCCAAAGGTGACACATGACCGCCTACGGGGTTCCGCTCCGGATTTTCTGTTAGGGTTTACTCCCTTAGCCTTGGTCTCTCCCAAGACGCCCACAAGGCAGTGGGGTTGTTGGGGCCCCTACACAGGTGTAGGATGGTGCCGGTGGGAGGAGGGGATGCAAGGGGGAGGGGTAGAGGAGGGGGTGCGGGGTGAAGATGGTGCGAGGGGGGGGCGGGCTGGGACGGGGTTGTGAGGGGGTGAGCTGAGAGGGTGGAGCAGGGAAGGGGACGGGGGTGGGGGGGGGTGGAAGGGGGGTAAAGGGGGGGGGGAGGGGGGGTGGAATCTGGTGCAGGTAATAAGCCATTTCCTCAGTGCCCACCATCGACGTCCGGAAAGCTCATCCACGTCCTTCGGGAGGTGAAGCATCATTTGGCAGACTTAGAGGTGATTACATTTGCTAAGGGTTTTTTTTTTGCAGTGGTTTAAATAAAGGCATGCAGCATTGCTGACAGTGCGCTGCAGATGCTCTCCGAGCCATCTCCCGCGGGCGCTTTGAAGTTGCGGCCGGGGGGGCCGTTCGTGGATGTATTGGGTGTTCGGGGCACCTTTTCTCAGGACTTCTCTCGGGTCCCGCAGCTCCTTCTTCACCTCAATGGACTTACCGCATGCCGTGGCTGCAGACACTCTGGACTGTGAAGACAGCAGGATCGGAGATTGAAGTATCGGCAGCTGTGCTCGTCAGTTTCATCCGGATCAATTTGCAATCAATTCTCTGTAATGGCTATCATACACCCATTTATTTCCATTCGGGCCATTAATTCATCCATCTTGTTACAAATGCTGCGTGCAATTAGATAAAGAGCCTTTAATTCTGTCTTTTTACAATTTTTCCCTACTCTGACCAATTTACTGGTGCGCACTTATGTTTGTACAGACTGTCCTATGAAGAGAGATTGGGGAAATTGGGCCTGTATTCTCTACAGTTTCAAAGAATGAGAGGTGATCTCATTGAAACCTACAAAATTCTTAAAGGGATAGACAGGGTAGATACAGCTGTTTCCCCCGGTTGGAGAATCTAGAACCAGGGGAAACAATTTCAAAATAAGGGGGAAGCCACTTAGGACAGAGATGAGGAGAAATTTCTCTACTCAGAGGGTTGTGAATCTTTGGGATTCCCTACACCAGCGGGCTGTGGAAGCTCAGTCATTGAGTATGTTTAAAGCAGAGATTGACAGATTTCTAAATACAAATGACATAAGGGGATATGAGGATAGTGTGGGAAAAAGGCATTGGCGTGGATGATCAGCCATGATCATATTGAATGGTGGGACAGGCTCGATGGGCTGAATGGCCTACTCCTGCTTCTATGTTCCTATGTCCCCTCCTGTCACATTCTGGTTATCATTACCCCATATCACTACCCTACACTGTTGCATTACCCTTTCTCAAAATTTCTAAATTTCCCTCACCTGAATCCTGCCCCCCACTGCCCACCAGTCAGTTTAAGGCCCTCTCTACAGCCCTATTTATTCTCTAGTTATTATAACTCAGTCATGTGTGTCATTATCACTCACAGTACCACTATCCAGCTCTTGATCTACCACATTCTGTTCCTCAGAACCCTCATCAGAAAACACTTGAACATTTGAGGTACAAGGGACATACGAACATATGAATTAGGAGCAGAAGTAGGCCAGTCGGCTCCTCTAGCCTGCTCCGCCATTCAATCAGATCATGGCTGATCTGTTTGTGTCTCAAATTCCACACTTCCATCTACCACTGATAACGTTTGATTCTCTTGCCGAACAAGAATCTATCTACCTTTGCCTTAAAAATATTCAATGACCCTGCCTCCACCACATTCTGAGGCAGAGAGTTCCAAAGTCGCACAACCCTCTGAGGGAAAAAAATTCTGTGCACCTAACCATCCCCTGTAATGCAGACATGTACATAAAGTTGCCCACCCCACCCTCCTCTCCCTGTTTGGAAGCTGCAGTGAACCAGTTGTCAAAAATACAGTTTATCATACTGAAGAAACAATTTCCTGTATGGAGCTGGTAAATAGCTAGAAAAAGCACCTCTTTTACAAGCCATGGCTTAATTTTAAAAAATAATTGAAGGTGCTTCATTTAATTCTATCAGCTGCTTAGAGTCTGAGATTTTTTAATTAATTCCAATTAATCATGGGGAATGAACCTTAACAGTTTGATTGCCATGTTTGATTTTAGATGAAATTTTTATTTTTACTGAGTCTGTCTCACTTTTAACTTTTGTCCCGACAAGCCTATTGCCAATACTACTCGGTGTAGTAATTCAGGAAAATTTTATTAAGAAATAATGAATTATACTTAACAAAATCCTGTTGGTGACGTTCTATGGTTGTGCTTTTCGATCGAGCTTTGGTCACAGACGACGCGAAAACCCTTTCAGTCTATCTGGTCTAATGGTTCTTCTATTCTCTTCATGTGCTGGAGTTCTCCTACTTCTGTGGATCTTCTTGGGATCTCTGCACTGAGACTTTACGGATCCTGACTTTTAACCCATTCTGACCATAAACCACCTGTGTTTGGCTTGATGGTTGGCTCAGGCCATGTGACACCAGTTGCTAGACAATTTTAATTGGGACTTGAGGTGATAGGACACCTGCAAGCAGCTGTAAAAGGCTCTATTCTTTTTAGTTACTTTTTTTTGCTGACAGTACAAAAACTGATTGTTCGTTAGATTTGCTGAAGGTTATCAGGGTTCGCCATTCTTTTATGCTGACACAGGCCATACATTATTCATCTTACGTTATACATCTAAATTATTAAAGCTACATTCAAGTGACATAATCAAGGCATTCACAATGTAATACATTTAGAACTCATATAACTCAATCAAAGTTTTAGGATTAATTATGACTGATTGATTATTTTTAATACATTAATGTAAAAAATAAAATATAACTGACTCCTTTTACTAATGTGTTAGTTAGTAATTTTAACCACCCCAAAACTACCTACAATACTTTTTAGTTTTAGTTTAGTTTAGAGATACAGCACTGAAACAGGCCCTTCGGCCCACCGAGTCTGTGCCGACCATCAACCACCCATTTATACTAATCTTACACTAATCCCATATTCCTACCACATCCACACCTGTTCCTATATTTCCCTACCACCTACCTATACTAGGGGCAATTTATAATGGCCAATTTACCTATCAACCTGCAAGTCTTTTGACATGTGGGAGGAAACTGGATCACCCGGAGGAAACCCACGCAGACACAGGGAGAACTTGCAAACTCCACACAGGCAGTACCCAGAATTGAACCCGGGTCGCTGGTGCTGTGAGGCTGCAATGCTTACCACTGTGCCACTGTGCCGCCCATTACTATCTACCATTACAACATAATAACTTTCCAGGGACTTCCTATCCCAGATGACGCTCTCTTTTACAATATACTAAATCTCCTCAATTAAACTCTGGGCAAAGTTTTAAGGGGCCTGTGGTGACAGGTTGTGTGGAGGGGTTCATAAAATGGTTTGGGCTGCCGTGTCCACTGTTGCCCTACCCCCATGCCATGTCAGGCAAAGTGACAGATAGGAAGTTCACTGGGAGGCCAATTGAGCCATTTAAGTGGCCGATTCAGGGCCACTTAAGGGCTGTCTCCTAACTCCACTGGCATTTACACCACTGCCCTCCCCCACTCGCTGTGTGGAGACACTGCCAGGTGAAATCTGGTAGCCTCCTAGTGAGCTCGGTGGGGAGATCCTCCTGATCAGGCACCCTGTAGGCCAAGTAGGGCCGCCTGGCAGCAAGGACCCTCCATACTGAAAGACCACTACTGCCCTCAGTAACAAAACCCCCCTCCACTCTTCGGGGCCTGCCCGTGTGGCCCCCTTGAGCCCAACGCCACTCACCTGGCTTCTGGAGCCTCCCCCATCGCTGCTGCTCCAGGCATCCTGTAGTACCAGAAAAGGCCACCACTTCTGGTGGTGCAGCTAGGACTGTTGAGCTGCCTCTATTGGCTGGCAGCTCTTGGGGTGGGATCTCGTCCCTTAAATTGGATGCATCCCCAGTGGTGGGCAATTAATTGCCTTCCTGCCATTGAATTTGGCCATGCATCTGATAAAGAGCCCTGGTGGAGTGCCCCCACCCCTCAGCCAAAGTTTAAAAAATCACTAAACCACTCGAACTTGAAGAAAAGTTTCCATTCACGCAGCCACAGCTAAGAAAACCATCAAACCAATCGAGCGTGAAAAAAATAAACAAACTCTAGCAAAAATAGCAATTGAACTGCCTATTGAACAGCTGTGTAAACAGACAGGCTTATGTGCTGAAAGAAAAATAAACACAGAATACTGTCAAACATCTGCTCCTCTCCATTCACGCAGATAGTCTAGTTAACAGAGAATTTCTTAAAGGGGAAACATTGCAGACTGAATAGAACTAAGTTAAGTAAAGAGCAGGAAGCAAAAGAATGGCAGAAAGATGGATACCAATTTTCCCAGCATGAACTTGAAGGCCATTGATATCCTATCCGAGTTCAAACTTTTAAAATAAAGAATGCAGTTATGCTTCACAGACCAAGTCATTGTAGAACCAGAGAAGCAAACTGTAAAAATAATGATAGCAGTTTGAAATGAGGGGTTGCAAATAATCATTACCTCCAGCTTATCTGAAGAGGACCAGAAGGATCTCACAAAGATATGGAAAATGTTAGAAGATCAGCTCCGATTAACAGTGAATTTTAGAATTCACTGCCTGAAATTGATGTTCTACAGGCAATAGCCACAGGAATCAATAGAGCAGTTCATTGGGTAGCTGCCGTAGTAAGGGTAACGAATGTGATTTTTCAGAAACTGAGCTGTTAGAGCGTCTAATGGAGCTGGTGATTGTATCAACACCCATTGAAGCATTTCAGAAAGACCTCTTGGGGAAAAAGAAAGGTCACAGCATTGATGTGCTGCTAGAAGATTGCAGGATATACGAAGCAATTGTAGCTGGACAACAGCACCTGCAAGCACTAAGGTGAAGCCAACAGTATCGGCACGATAACCAAGTCGAAAAGTGCAAGCAAGCTGTGTGGTAAGTGTGGTTGGTCCCACTCACTGCAAAGTTGTCCTGCATTTCAAGATCTGTGCAAGACGTGCGGTGCAAAAGGACACTGGGTCCGCCGATGCAAGAAACCTGGCTTCAAAGATGCAGCCAGAAGTCATGGTAGGACACAACCAAACAGAAGGCCAGCACAACAACAGGGCAACAACAGCAAGGAGAGCTCCAGAGACCTGTTTAAATGCAAGCCGATACATGAACTCCACAGTGAAACAGAGCTAAGGCAAGACTCAGAGCAAAGCAATTCACAGCCAGAGGACAAGCAGATTTTCACATTGTGACCCTGACACATTGTGCTGATGAAGTCAAACAACTGGAAGCTTTTGCTAGCATTAACATCATGTGCCCAAAGAAAGCTGGCAAACACACATTCAGGGTTAAGATTGACACCAGAGCTAATGCAAATATCCTACCAGTCTGAATCCTGAAGAATATGTACTGGAGTTGTTGGAAATTAATGATACAACCAGCAATTGGAAAATAACCTGCACATAATGGGTCACCCATCCCTTGCAGTGGGACACTGACAATGCAATGCAGCTATGGCAAGTCGGCATGGAAACTGCAAATGTTTTACCCGGTAGTCACGAGTGGACCAGCAATGGCAGGACTACCAATGTGTAAGGACCTCAACATCGTGACTATCCACAAGGTCACTAAGATACCCATCACAGCAGAAGAGACCAAGGGTACCCGCATTGAATCACAGTTCCTCCAGGATCTCAATGGATCGGGTTTGGAAAGTATCAGGCCCTTCTCAGAGACGCCACACCAAGAGAATGAAGATCCAAACTCAGATGGTGTAAGTGCTTTGTCAACAGGCAGTGTTTCCTTGTGCCATAACAACTCAGAAGAAGAGATTGACATTGTCACTATTGAGAAGCAAAGGCTAGCAGTGGGGAGCATGGGTAAGGGGAAATCTCCAAGGACAGGAATGCACTCGCAGACTCTGGCCAGCATAAAACGGTGTAGTCTGGAAATCCAGCAATGGAATCAGTATGCCACACCTTCACTTCTGCTCTCCAAAGAACTGCCAGCACCACAATGAGCCAAAATGGACAGGTACCTCCATGATGCCAAGTGGTCCTCTCCCAACAAATCCGTGACTTTGAGCTCCAGGCCTTCAGACATGGAGGATGAGGAGAGGTGAAGGACACACAATGTCCTGAAGAGACAGAAGAGGAATGAGTTGAAGCACTGAATGTTGGCTGTTTGAGATGAGGTGCCGGAACTTTCCAAGAATGACAAGGCCTCAAAAGTGGTCATCTTGAAAAATGCAACATGAGCAGCGTGAAGGCAGAGCAACAGAAACTGAATGCAAAGAGGGAGAAACTTCAGAAAAACCACCAAAACAATATATGGACTTTCAAGCCTCTGTACTTGTAAATTTAACAATCCCTATCCTCATACCTGTAAATTTTATGATCTATATCCCATATAACTAATTCTGATGTTATCTCATTTTATGTGTTGTAGCATATGAGACTTAACTTTGGAAAGAAAGTGGATGTTGTATGATCGCCTTAATAGTGATGTCCCTTTAAGATCTCAGTATGCTAATTAGCTAATTGTAGTCATGTGACTACATGTCAGAGTCACTTTGCAACTATAACGCCCAGACGAAGGTTCTGTAAATAGTTTGCCCTGTACTGTATATAATAGTTTAGCTGTTAATCAACATGTTTGAGATCTTCGGCAAACTGACCTCCACGCATCTCATTTATGTTGCTTCAGACAACATAAAGAACTCATTACAGATGGGACCCCCACCGCTGATATAAAATTCAGCCCTCTGTCTCAGTTGGTCTTATATTATACCTCAGTGCTCTCTGAATTTTCTCTGAGGCCTCAGCCTTAATGAAAGCTTGATTCTGCATGTAAAGCATTCAATTGTGCAGAAAACTGGAACCAATTGGAGTACCTTCTAGAGTAGGACTATCACACAGCACAGAAGGCACTTTGTGATTTTGTCCATAGACCAAGTGATAGAGACTAAATCCTCCAACCATCGGAAGTGAATTCTTTGCATGACTACCTATGCCAGGGGGTTGTCAACTTGCACTTCATTGATCATCCAAAATTTTGTGCAGCATTTCATCGAACACTGTATTATTCCTTTCACAAAGTCCATTGCTCAAAGGACTTTTAGCTGCAGTATTTATGACCATGATTTTCATATTTTAACACGTTTCTGAACTTGTAATTGGAAAATTCCCCTCCATTATCAATGGGAAACTTTGCTGATGTCCCAAATCCGGTCCTTATCCATTTCTCCATGATTTTGTCTCTAATCACCCTTTGTATTATTGTATCACCATGTATTATCGAAATCTAATCTAAGTAAAAATAATAAACTATGCTCCAACTTTCACACACACACTCAAGAATCACACACACACACACACACATATAGGTTATGGATTGATGAAGAATAGATTGGTTGGATTGGAGTCCAGAACAAATAAAATAATATACAGTCTGTGGAGTCTGGTAATTCAGTTGTATTCCACTGAATTCGTGGTCCTGAATTTCCTGGCTGGTAGAGGTGGCCACTTGGTTCAGGGCTTTCTTGGAGACAGTGATGTAGATGGCTTTCTCCTGGAGTCTCTGTCAGCAGCAATGATAGACTTGGATGATTTGCAGTTCACAGGCAGGAGTCAAAACTTGCAATATTACCTGGAGAGAAAGAAACAGCCCCACTGGAGTCCTGCACTGATTAGCACTCAAAGCTTGTCTCTGAGTCCAAAAGAAACTCCAGGTTTTCAGAGATGGACAGTCTGTCACATGATTGTCTCAGTGTATTCTCTTTTCCATTTTGATGAGATCCAAGTATTAGAATTTCAATCGCTCTTGGATCTTAATGTTTCAATTATTACCCCATGGAGGTTCATCTCCGCTAGGGTTAATGTTCCAAGATGGATTTGAATGTCTTGCTAATGAAGGTGAAACCAGATAATTCATTCAACTGCTCAAGCCATTGTTCTGGATGAGGGCTTGTTCAGACCTCAAAACCATGGAATGTTGGGTACTTCAATGCAAATTACAGTGGCCATCTTAGCTGCTGTCTTTTTAAAAGCTGAATTTAGAATTCTAGCTTTCCTTTTTAAAAGTATAATGTAGGTTTCCAACTGATGAATTAAAAATCATCATTCAGCTTAGCACATTTTCATGACACCTGTGTTTACTCCAAAATAGCTGGTTGCTGTTAGGAGAGGGCATTAGTTGGAGCGCTTAGCACCAAAATCCCTTGCAACCTCTTTAATGAACTTTAAGGAGCAAACAGCTGTTTAACAAGCCTCTGGGCAATAGTTTCTAACATTGGCTTCAACTCCTTTGCCAAGATAGCATCTTGTTCTAAATATGGCTCAACCGGTACTTCTGCTGAGGACCCCATCTTGTCCACCTTCTTACTATCTTAGTACCTAAAGTATTGGGCAAAAATCACACCATAAGTGTTGATTTCTCAGTATCTTGGTTATGAAACAATTAAGCACAGCATATGTTTTCACATGTGTCAGATACTTTGCGGATAACAATCGTTTTTGCAGAGTTGGCGGATGTCATATCTTTTGCTTACAGTAGTGGGTATCCATGCCACTAAGGCACATTTAATGCATCCACTAGCCGAAGCATGCAGAAGGTCTGAGGTAGCTCACTGAATTTAGCTGGGATTGGGGTGGGCTGGGGGCCAGGTCATTCCTCCCATGAAGAAAGCTAAAATGTGCTCCTTTCCCAAAGGGCTGTTTTAAAATTATGTAAGAAAAAAGTTAATCTTTCTTCTGGGAATTCAGACTATGGATTGGATTTTAAGGAGTCCTCGATATTGGGATCCGTGGCAGGGAAGGCCTGAAGGTGGCCCCGGATGAGGCCCGCCAGGGACCTCGATGCTGGTAGGGCCCGGCACGATATTACTGGCAGCGCATAGTTACATGGTGGACCCCCCTGCCACTCGGCAATGGGACCACAATTTAAATATTTAAATAAGTGAATTAATGAATCTCATGTCTCCTCCTGATGCCCGCTATGGTCTTCAGCCCGGCGGCCGGCACTGCCGCGCCTTCGTATACCCGTCCAGAGAAACAAGGCGGAACACTTGTGGGGAGGGGGAGGAGGTAAGTTTATCAGTGTGAGATTGGGGGTTGGTGATCAGGGTCAAATTATCATCATGGGTGTAGGGGATGATGGAAAGGGTTGAAGTTGAAAGTTTGTGCAGTTTGGGAGGGAAGGTTAGATGGTAAAGATAAATGTTTTGGGGGGGAAAGGACAAATTATTAATTTTAATGTTTTGGGGGAGATGGAAAAAATAGATGTATTTATTTATTTTAATTCCATTCCCTTTAAATATTTAAATTTCCTGGCAGCTTATTGCTGGGGATGGACAGCCCACCCCCTCCACATGATCAGGAGGCGGCCTGCCCCGGCTATTTAAAGGAGCTGCTGCTCTTGGAATCGCGGCAGATCTTTGGCGTGCAGCCCATTTTTAAAAAATGCAGCCCTATGATTCTGAGTGTGAGACTGCAACCTGGAATATCTGGGCCCCAGTCTAATTTCCAGCCCCAGGATGGGATTTTCAACCTCAAAATTCTATATACAATTTCAAATTGTTTTTAATCTTCGTGAATCCTGCTGAAATTCATGGTTTTAACTGAAATCTCAAAACAAAAAGATATTTCAATACAATAAAACAGCAACAAGATTTAGTAAAATGTATTTTAAAGATTATGAGAAGAAAAGCTGCTTTTGCCTGCTTAACTTTCTGATTATTGTTTCAGTTCATTTTCATGAGATACAACTGAGACAAGTGCTGTCTAATCGCTATGTGCTTACTACACAAATAGGTGAAGTTACAATTTCAGTTAACACTTGGAGAGGTTCCTCATTGGTTTGACCTTATCAGAATTTTTAAGCATTGTGTTGAATTCTAAAATGCTGTTGCAGTATTTGGTTTTAGAGGGCACTTCATAGTCCTTGATGAAAATATGCTTTAACCTTCTCGGGAAATTCTAGCTGCTATGCAGCATAGGTGTAAATAGGAACCAATTTTATGGGAACGTGATGGTGGTAGAGCGCCTCACACACCAAGAAGTGTGTACTCAGAAACTTACTCCCCTTTGAGTTAAGCCTCAGCTTCTGACTTCTAATATGGGATGAGTTTTATCAGTTCTCAGTCAGGCTGCTAGATGGAGCCATAATAAGAGGAATCAAGACCAGCCTTATAGTGTTCACTATAATGCAATTATTTATTTATTTGGATACAATTCTCAGCTGTCAGCAACTCAGAAAAACAAGTTTATGTCTTAAAAATGAATTTAAAAAAGTTTTGTGATGGTTGAGGTTAATAGTTTCTTTCAGGTGCTACAGTATCTGTGCTTGGACCCATGATATCTATTAATTTAAAAGCAGTAAAAGTATTTTTTAGAATGGAATGCTTTCTGCTTCCAATATATTATTTTTCTTTTCATCCTATTTTGTTTAATATTTTCATACAGATGACTTTTCTATCTTTCATGATTATTATTCATAAATCTTATTCCTGTGCTACACATTCCAAATATATTGGCTATTTGAAAGGTCTGTCTTTGGAGGACATTTTTCTTCCTTTTATGTAGAGCACACTTACTCAAATAATGAATATCACTTAGTGATAGGATTGATGGCTCTGTAAGCTTATAACACTAAGAGTAATTTAGAATTTTCGGCGCTGCACCACCTCTAAGACCAGGGTGTGAATCTTCCAGACCCCTGACGTTGGGGGTCATGGTGCGGGGGATGGAAAATGCCTCAGGGAGAGGCCCGCCATGGACAGCAACGCCGGGAAAGCCCAGTCCGATATTGCCGGCGGCAGCGAGGCCTCATGGTGGTGCCCCCGCCGCATGGCAACAGGAGCCTAATTTAAATGTGTAAATTAATTTGAATAACAGAATTAAGTACCTTCACATGTCCGCTATCTGTCCCCATGCAATATTGGTGCTGGTGGCTGACAGTCCCATGCCTTCGTATCCCCATATGAGGATCTGAGGTGGAACACTGGTGGGGAGGGGGGAGTAGGTAAGTTTTTCAGTGCAGGGGTGGGAGGGAGAGGGGAGGGGGGGTCAAACTCATCTGATTGGTATAGGGGATGGTGGGAAGGGTTACAGTGCAAAGTTTATGAACTTTGGGGGGGAAGGTCAGGTGCACAAGGTAAGTGTTTTGGGGGGACAGGGCAAGGAATTAATTCTATGGTTATTGGTAGAGGGTCAAGATCAATTTATTTATTTATAAAAAATTAATCTAGCTTTAAATATTTAAATTGAAGTGTAGGGCACAAAGACCTTTAAAAATGGCATAAGCACCTGCTCAATGGCAGCTGATGCCATTGCCGAAGTTGGACAGCCCACCCCCTCCACGTCATCAGGGTGGGCGGTCTGCCCCGGCTATTTATATGAGCCGGCACTCTTAATATCGTGGTGGCTCTAAGACATGTGGCCCTACGGGCAGGCCATCATTGTTTATGCCCGCTGCCGATTATGGCGGCGGGAGCATAAGTTTCAGCCCCAGTATATCTTTTCTCAGGTGTGATGCCCAGAACTGTATTCAGGAATCCCTCTCTCTTGGCATTTCTTCACAGACGAAGATTTTGGGAAGTTGCGGGCCTGCTGGTGGCTAGTCAGGCCTAACTGTGATCGGCAGAGCCTCCCACAGCGGGTACAAGTGAAGGTGTAGTTGCTGCTGGGGACAATTGGATCTATCCTTCACCTCCTTTTCTCTTTCATGTTGGTTCTTCACTCAATCTCAAAGGTGTCTGTAGCCCTCCTGATGTAGCATCTCCAGGCATCACAATCTATGGCTTGCGTTTCCCACTGGTGATGCTCAATGTGGCACACAGAGAGGGACTTCTTCAGGGAGCCCTTGAAATGTTTGCACAGGGCCCCACTGTTCCTTTTACCAGTGGTCAGCTGTCTATACAACACAATCTTGGGCAGGTGACTGTCGTCCATCCGGGGAATGTGACCCCCCCCCCCCAACACAGTTGGCTTTGCAGGAGGATGACCTCAATGCTGGTGGTGTTGGCTCTTTCCAGGACTTCAATGTTTGAGATGCGGTCCTGCCAGCGGATCTTGAGGATGCTGCGGAGGCAGCGCTGATGGAAGTGCTCCAGAAGGTGTACAAGATGGCGGTACAGTAATCCAGATGTGCTCTAACCAGGGCTTGTACTGTGGTAGCAAAACCTCTTCCCCTTTATATTCTAGCCCTCTAGTTATAAAGGCTAACATTCCATTGACATATTGATTATTTCTTATACCCCACTAAAACATTTTAGTTGGGGGGGCTGTCATTTGGAGATGGGGGAAGAAGGGGGACCATTGGAGGGAAGAATGGGGGGGTATGATCAGGGGGGAAGGAACAGGAAAGAATTGGGGAGAGAAGCGGGATCAATTGGGAGTGAGGGGTTCGGTCGATCAAGGGAGTAGATCGTGAGGGTAGATGGGGGGCATGGGTGTGGGGTGGGGGTGCTGGTTGAAGGACGGGGGCTGTTGATTGGGTGGGTTGCTGATCCTGGGCAAAGAGGTCAGGAGCCTGAGAGACATGAGAGGTCAGAGGCTCCGTGGGGAGGTGAGATGCAGGTGGTCGGATGCCTCGAGTTGGGGAATCTCAGGCCTAAGAATGAAAGGGATTGGTGGCCTCAGGGTGGCTGGGTCGGATTCCTGGGGCGGATCGCAGGACTAGGGTGGGATTGAAAGCCACACGATGCAGGGCAGGAAGGGACGGATCACAAGCCTGGAGTTGGGGGATGCAGAGGCCTTTGGTGGGTGGGATGGGGGCTGCCCAATCGGGGAGGCTCCTCAGGCTGGCACCTGGATCCAAGAGGTAGGTGTGAAGGCACTGACCTCCTGATGATGAAGTTGCCGGGTTTTCAGACACTCGGCAAATCCAGCTGACAGCAGTTAATGTCAAAAACCTGAATGACAATGAGGCTCACAACCTTATTATCATATTTAAAGTTCCAAGCTGCCTTCATGCGGGTTAGTCTCTTGCCCATCTTCTAGCTTCAGTTATAACTGGAAATGGCCAGGCTTGAGGACGGCCTGATCAGGAAACTGATTTTTCTGACTTTAACCAACAACCCCCACCCACCATCCCCCACCCACCCGCCTGCAACCCCCACCCCCCCAACTCCCACCACCCACCACCACCCAACCCAAACCCTCCTGATTTTAGGTTAAAATTTCCCCCTTTGGCCATCTTTATGGATTCCAATTACTTACCAATAAAAGATGCCAGAAAAGGTTTATACTTTCCTGGTTTCTCTCGCTTACCTTTTTTAAATAATGGAGTTGCATTTGCAATTCTATGATCTAGGGACAATTCCTGTATTGAGAGAGCTTTGGAAGATTACAGCTGAACCAGCTGCGATTTCCTCACCTACTTTCATTACAACCCGGGGACAGGGGTGGTGGGGGGCAACCATCAGGACCTGGGGCATTTGTCAGTTTTTAGTGCCATTTTTTTCTAATACTATTTTCTTGCTTATGTTAACTTCAGTGAGTTCCAGTCCTTGATTCATTAATTCCCTGGAATTTCAAATATAATACCCTTTTTCTTTACTGTAAAGATTGACATGAGGCCGTAATATTTACAGAGAGGTGGTGGGGGAAGGGAATCCCCAGAAGAACAGGTTTCCCTCAGCTCCTGCCGAATTTAACGGCAGGCCCTGATTAACAATTTTTGCTACAATTTTCCAGCTGCAGCAAGCCAGATTCAGAGGCTGGCTGGATGTCAGATGGGTAGGCCTTCAGCACCCTACTACAGTCTGGGTGTGGAGAAGAGGGAGGAATGAGAAAGATCGGAGCAGGTGAGGTAAGAGTCCAGAGTGGGGGAAGATGGAAAGGGCTAGAGGGGAGATCGGAATGATTGGGGAGAGATTGGAAGGTGCTGGGGTGAGATCAGATGCTGCAGCTGGGGAGCACATAGGAAGGAGGGAGGAATTGGAATGATAGGGAATGGGAGATGTCTGAAATGCTGGGTTGGTGAAGATCATGGCTCATGGGGACATTGCAGCTTGGAGGGGAGATTGGATTGTGCAGGGGAGTGTCCTATCGCTGGGGTGAGGGAGGGGGATGAATGGCTGATTGTGGGGTAGAAGGTAGCAATCCTGCTCCGCCTGGCCTATAAGCAGTGCTGGCAAGGCACGTAGCTGCTGGACCCTCCTCCCTTCAGCTGTAGGGATTTCTGAGGCCCAGGATACCTGGCCGGCCTGTGTAAAATTTGAAACAGAGGTAAAATCTGAGGCACGCAGCCACATTAAACAAATAAATGAGTGACCCATGTCTTTGGAGTGGATAGTTCGCCACTTCCCCACCCCTCCCCTCCACCCCACTCCCCTCCTTTAAAACCTGAAGTGAGCGGATTCAAGGCCAGTTGGGTTAACATCCCACCCAAGCCAAACCCATCCCTTTTTGGAGGTTAAAGTTTCCACTGTAGCTGCCACTTTGCACCTGTTGGCCGTCCATTTTGGTTCCCAGTCTCCAGTTCCTGAATGAATTAAAATTGACTCTTTTCATCTCTTATAAGAGGACACCAGCTCATTGTTATTAAAATGAGCAAACTGATAGCTGGAAAAACCTTTGCTGCCATGCTACATTTCTCCTGTTGGCTTGTGCTATCTGCCCCTTTTGAGCTGCTGTGAGAGTTTAAATTTACCACATCACTCCAGTCATCCTCAACCAGTACAAAAAAGTCAATCTGCGCCAGACTCCAGCCTGAGCCCATCCAACAATATTTGGATTATTTGAACTTGAACCAGATGGAGTAGCAAAACACATACCAGCTGTTCCACTGCACTTCCATCAGTGAAGTGAAATAATCTGAAAAAATACCTAGCATATTTAGCATTTCCAAGTCATCTTAAAAGAAAGAAATTACATGATAAGCTTTAATCTCCTTGTATGACTATTATTATGCATTAAAGTCTAGGGGCTGGATTTTATGCACCCAATGCCGGCAGCGGCGGCAGGCAAAAAAAATGGCGGTCTGCACACGCGCGCCATGTGTCACCATGTCATCGTGATCTTCCTCGCGGCAGCCCACAATAATATGCCGGTTGGGCCGCCAACATCCCCCCCTCCCCCCCACGGCCATCACGTGGAGGGGGTGGGCTCTCCGCACTGGCAATAGCATCAGCTGATTGTGCGCAGGCTCTGGTGCCATTTTTAAAGTCCTGCCGGATAATTTAAACTTTTTAAGTTATACCCCGCTCCCCACTGTACTGATTCAAAATCTGTCACCCCTTTCCCACCCTGCAATAACAATAAAATTCATTATTTGCCCTCTCCCCCACCAAAGCACATACGTTCCACACTTGACCTTTCCCCCCCACCCAAACTACACAGGTCACCCCTTACCACCATCCACTACACTACAGATGTAAATTTGACCCCGATTCCCGCGGCACTAAAAATCTTAAGTTCCCCCCTTCCTCACCACTGCGGCGCCTGCTTTCCCCAGACGGACAAGTGAAGGAGTGTGAGTTCCAGCCGCCGCTTAGACGATTGCGGCCTGATGGTAAGATTGGCGTCCGGGTCCTGTTGCCCAGCGGCGGCTGGGCCGCCACGGAGCCTCACCACCACCGGGAAGATCAGGCTCGGCCCTCCCATGTCTGGCTCGTGATCTGCTGCTGTCGGAACAATCTTCCAGGCCCCCTCCCCACCCCAGCCCCTCACCACCACGGAGCCCGACATTGGGAGCTTTGTAAAATTCTGGCCTAGTATTGCACTGCCTGTCATGACAGACACTTGTACAAAAACATTAATAAACATTTATAGACATATAGGCAATCGCAGGAGGTGTAATACCTGCCCATTTACCTCCTCTCTCCCCACTATCTAAGGCCCCAAACACTCCTTTCAGGTGAAGCAGCGATTTACTTGTATTTCTTTCAATGTAGTATACTGTATTCACTGCTCACAATGTGGTCTCCTCTACATTGGGGAGACTAAACGCAGAATGGGTGACCACTTTGCGGAACATCTCCGCTCAGTCCGCAAGCAGGACCCTGAGCTTCCGGTTGCTTGCCATTTCAACACTCCCGCCTGCTCTCATGCTCACATCTCTGTCCTCGGCTTGCTGCAGTGTTCCAGTGAACATCAACGCAAGCTCGAGGATCAGCATCTCATTTACCGATTAGGCACACTGCAGCCTGCCGGACTGACCATTGAGTTCAATAATTTCAGAGCATGACAGCCCCCCATTTTACTTTCATTTTTATTTATTTTTTCTTTTTTACATTTTTTTTGTATGTTTATTTTATTTCATCTTAGTTTGTTCAGTTTGCTTACTCACTGGTTTTTTTTCATGTTTGTACTCGCTGCTGTTCAATTTTCAGTCCGTTAACACCCTATCTGTACTAATGCTTTGTCTTTCAACACACCATTAACATATTGTTTGCCTTTGCTCCATGACCTTCTGGTCAGCTGACCCAAAACGTTAACTCTGCTTCTCTCTCCACAGATGCCACCAGACCTGCTGAATATTTCCAGCATTTCTTATTTTTATTATAGACATTGACCTCCTCTTACACATTGAATTTGGTCATTAGGTACAGCAAAATGGTTATATTTTGTATAAGGTATATCTTACACGACATGGACCCCTCAATAAAACACACAAATACAAATACATTTTTACTTTATTAGTTTTCTGGGTTTTAACTTACACAAACCAATGGACAAAATAATACTCCATGGTATTTCAAGAAATGCTTTCAAATTTCTAACATCATCACAGGTCTCATAAGATTCACCACGAAAGCTTTGTTCTTGTAGTTTATGATGCCTTTCAAAAGCCCTTTAATATTCCACTGTTCAGTTCTGGGTGCGCATTAATATTTTCTTTCTCCCTTCTGAAAGCAGTAAATCCTATTAGGAAATGGTTTTATTTATTCCAGGCACCTTGCAGTACCGCACCCAAATGGCTATGTGCGAGCATAGACAGAGGCTATTTAAACAAAGGGCTGGATTTTACCAAGCCCACGACATCGGCCTCCTTGGTGGGAGGGTCTGGAAGATGGTTGTGGCAGAGGCCCGCTGTGGAGCTCAATGTTGGAAGGGCCCAACCTGATCCTCTTGGCAGTGGCGAGACTCGTGGTAGCCCCCCCCGCACATCCGATTGCTTGGCAACGTGACCCGGATTTGAATATGTAAAGAACCGCTTACCATACATTATTCTGCATGACACTGCGATTCAGCCATCTGTTCCCGATCTTCAACTGGATGTGCGGCACTCACATGCCTTCAGGTTTACGTCCATGAAAAGACGGCAGCACCGAGGTGTCAGTCCTCGCAGCCTGTGAAGGTGGGTGGGTGTGTGTTGTGAAGGGAGTCTCAACACTACAGTTCTGAAGGGAGGTACCCCATACTCTTGCTCCATAAAGGGGGCCACTCTGTGCCTATGAATGTTTGGAGGAGGGTGGGAGCAATGGTAGCTTATGGCTCCTTTTTGTTGGATGGGGGCCACAAATGGTAGCTGGTTTAAGGTCATGTTGCTGGTAGGCCAACGCAGGCAACGCAATAATATGACTGTGGTCATGCTGCCCCGCTCATACTTAAAGCTAAGACGGACAATATCATGCCATACCATATAGGTGATGCTGGAACACAGCTGAAGCATCAATTTACATTACTCTCTGTCCTGATAGGTGCCATTGACTGACTGAAGGAACCAAGTTCACCTTCAGCATAGAGATGGGGATGGTCCGCCCTGTCTTTTTTGATCCACGTGCCATGAGGAGCCATATCCACCAGAAGCAGAAACAAGAGGCAGGCACAGCCCATGTGGAAGCTCCCAGATACAAGCTGCAGCAGCCACCAAGGCGCATTCGAGGCCAGAGAAGACAGCAGGTTTACAGGCCCCGCATGACATACCTGCAGATGTCGGAGCGCGAGTGTCAGAGGCGATTCCAAATGTCCAGAGAGGCGGTGACACATCTCTGTGCACTGCTGAATGATGACCTGTAGACAATGGGCTTTGGTGAACACCCTATGCCTGTGGCCCACAAATTGACAGAGGTCTTAACTTCTACATCTCTGCATCATTCCAGGGATCCACCGGTGACCTGTGTGGGGTTTCACAGTCAGCAGTGCACCGCTGCATCAGGGAGGTCACCAGTGCCTTGTACCAGAGGTCCAATGACTATGTTCACTTCAGGACGGACCCTGAGAGTCAGGCCAAGAGGGCCCTCGGATTTGGGGCCATTGCGGGATTCCCACAGGTGCAAGGGGTCATAGACTGCACGCATGTGGCCATCAAGGCTCCAGACGGACAACCAACTGCATTCCTGAATAGAAAGGGCTTCTACTCCCTCAATGTGCAGCTAGTCTGTGACCACAGGAAGTGCTTCTTGCAAGTGTGTGCCCGCTTTCCAGGCAGCTGCCAGGACTCCTTTATTCTGAGCCAGTCCCAGGTGCTGCTGCTATTCACTCCACTAGCTCAAATTCAGGGGTGGATTCCTGGGGACAAGGGCCATCCCTTGCAGACATAGCTCCTGACACCGATGAGAAATCCCACCAGCGATGCAGAAGACAGATAAAAGGCCTGCCACTGCTCAACACGAGCTACCATCGAGCAGGCCATCGGCATGCTGAAGATGAGCTTCTGCTGCCTGGATAGATCAGCTGGGGCCCGACAGTACTCAGAGGAGTTGCAGCAGCATATGCCCATGGGAGGACAGAGATCATTGATGCAGCGCAGACATGGCGAGCAGAAAGCAAGGGATGCATGACAACGTATTATTGCTGAGCACTTCCACAGTGCCTGAACTGCACCATATGCCCCCCACGTCACACATCACCATGCTTCATCTGGTAGGCAGTCTTCTGCATCTGTGACATCTGTGTCTCCACCATTATTGGCAGCAGCTGACTGAGCCATTGCTCATGCATCCTTGCAATGCCACATCATGCATACTGGCATGGCAATGATGTTACTCCATACATTGGCAGTTCTGTCAGGTCAATGATGTAATGGGAGGAGACATGATCGGTACATGCTGATATACGTCATTCACACAGTAAAAAGGAGACACATGTTAGAAAAGCAGATTTAGTGAGAAGGAATTAAGATATAGGCGTGTCACCCGTGAAAATCCATTTGTGTCATGGTGTCTTTTTGAAACGTTTGCGGGTGCTCTTTCGCAGTGCAACCTGTGCGCTAGCAGCTTGACTGGAGGCAGGCTGCTGATCAGGAGGTCTTTTGGCTTTGGTTGACTTCGGCAGTTGTCCTCTGGGCATCTGAGGCCAGAAGAGCCCCAGCTGCCTGAGGGCCTCCTGCACTAGTGCAGGACTGTCCTCAGATATCGTGGCTGCTGGAGCTAGACTCACTGGCAGAGGGGCTGAGGAGTCGGTGTCCACATTGGAATCACCCTGAGGGGGGACCCAGATGCGAAGCACAGGCTCACCTCCTCCCTCTCAAGGCTCGTTGGAATCTTGCTGCTCTCCCGAGAAGGACTAGGAGCAGAGACACTCTCCAGGCCCTAATCCCTCTCTCACCTTCCCATTGCTGTGTCAAGCTCATGGCCGAGGCCAGGGTTTACAGGTCAGCGCGATCATTGGAATCTGGTTCTCCATGAAGGTCGCCAACCTCTCCATGGATGAAGCCATGTGTTCACATGCCTGGACATGGCAGCTGTCAAGGCCTGGATGGACTCCCCCTTCATCCGCTCAAGGCTGCACATGGCCTGTGTCATCTCAGCCAGATATTGCCTTACCACTCCCTGTAACTCCAGCATGCCCTGTGCTGCCGATACCAGAGGCTCATCATCAGCCTGGGACTCAGCATGGGCCTGGACGCCTACAGTCCTCTGACTGTCAGAGGGCTCGGCTGTCTCAGCCTCAGCCAGCTGTTTGGGCACATGTGTGAGGCTGTCACCAGCTTGTGACCCAGGCTCTAAAGCCAAACGGATTCCCACTGAGGTGAGTGTATCAGCGCTGGTGGAAAGTGCGGGAGTGTCCTGGGATGCTTCATCCTCTGAGGTTCTCTCTTCCTCAGTGGTGCTGGAAATCTCCAGGGCCTCCAATGATGACTCAGAGCGTCGCCCTGCAAGATACAATGTGACGAGTACAGTTGTAGTTCTCATGGTGCACATGTCATGATTATGACAGCATTGTCTCCACAAATAAAATTTTTTGAGTAATCATTGTGTTTGTCAAAGACCTGTCTGTTCACCTGGGACCCCAAGCTCCATGTCCAAAACTGCACAGCCTCCCTGGCTGCCAGTTAGCTCGAGGGCCTCCTCCTCAGCCTGTGTCAGTAGTCTAATCTCTGGCGCTACTCCACTGGTCCTGGACACCTCCTGTGCATTGTGGGCCCTCTTCACCTAGACGAGCAAGGATGCAGATGTTGAACATTGTCAAACAACAACATGATACATGTCACAAGAGGGGTGCGAAAAGGTGGGGGAAGCTCAGTCTGTAATACGGAGTCAGCCTGTTATGTAGGTGCCATGCTGTGAGGTGCAAACGAGGGTGAGTTCATTCACACATGTAGCCACTATATATATAGCATATAGCATCAATTCTCCCTGCCCAACCTCCCTGTC
Organism: Heterodontus francisci; assembly: GCF_036365525.1. Taxonomy (NCBI): domain Eukaryota; kingdom Metazoa; phylum Chordata; class Chondrichthyes; order Heterodontiformes; family Heterodontidae; genus Heterodontus; species Heterodontus francisci. The sequence continues at coordinate 48,677,606 of NC_090377.1, forward strand.
TTTAACATGGCAGTGGCACCCATGTGCCACTCTGTGTGGGGACACCCAGGTCAAACGAAGTCATACAACACAGTGCCCGTTACCTTCACCGAGTACTTTGAGATCGTTCATCCTCTTGCGGTACTGGACCCAGTCTCGGCGGATGACCCCACAGCAATCTCCGTCCAGACTTGTTTGGTCAGGCAGGAGGGCCCCTTCTTACCATCACTGGAGAAAAGGACCTCCCGCCTTTCCCTTGCAGCCTGAAGGGAGGCATCACTGAACTATGGGGCCACCCTTCTCGCACCTCTGCCATCTCCCGTGCCTGCAGGGGAAGTTCCCTGGCAGATGGGGCTCTTCAGGTGTCACTGCTGGCTGGTCAGCTCCAGCAGCAAAGGTTTAAATGTGCAAGAGGTTGAATGCAGGGCTGACTGCCATTTAAATATAGCGCCAGCACCTGCTGACTTGTCAGCTGATGCCATTCCCGGAGTCGCACAGACTGTCCCCTCCACATGATTGGGGGTCGGGGGCTGACCCCGGCAAGCTAACAAGTCGCTGTGCAGGAGATCGCAATGGCTCTTCGGCGTGCGGGCCACCATTTTTTGAGCTCTGCCGAGATAGGCAGCAGGCTCATAAAATCCAGCCCAAAAGGGAGTATCACAGCCAGCAATCTATCCTGTGCTAGCTCAAAATCCACACACATGCAGGGCTGGATTTGAAGAGCCTGCCACCGATGTCAGTGGCAAACTCAAAAGATGGCAGCCCGCACATGCGTGCTGCACACCAAAGAGCCACCACAATCTCCCGCGTGGCGGCTTATTTAAATAGCCAGGTGCCCCCCTCCCCCCGACAGTAATGTGGAGGGGGCGGCTGTCCATCGCCGGTAATGGCGTCAGCTGCCTATGCGCAGGTGCTGCTGCCATTTTTAAAGGGCAGCCAGCCCTGCTGGCATATTTACATTTTTAAAGATACACCCCACAAAATTTATCAAATAAATTTCTAAAGCCCCTTTCCCACTCCCTAATAACAATTACATTAATTATTTGCTCTTTCCCCCCAAAACACTTACCTTTTAAATCTGATCTTCCACAACCGCCCCCCCCAAAAACTGCACGTCGTTTAAAGTTCACCCCTTCCCACCATCCCCTACACCCATTACTTTTATTTGGCCCCATCACCCCTGCACTGAAAATATTAAAGTAGTGACTGCAGGCATCAGACTTACAAATACTCCACCCTCCCCACCACGCCGGCTTTCCCCAGACGGGAAATTGAAGGTGTGGGAGTGCAGGCCGCCAAACTGAGGATCGCAGCGGACCCGGAAGATTAAAGGTAAATTTATTTAAATTTATTCATCTCGTTCATTTAAATATTGTAATTCAGTTCCCATCACCCAGCAGTGGGGGGATGTAACAGAGCCTCGCTGATGGTGGGAGGATCAGGCTGGGCCCTCCTGGCGTCGGCTCCATGGTGGGCCTCTGCCAGAACAATCTTCTGCCCTGCCCCACCACCACCATGGAGCCCAACGTCGTGGGCTTGGTAAAATCCAGCCTATATTTTCTTGCAGGGTTTGTTTGATCACTGTCATGCAGACCCCCACCTGCCAAGAATCAGGCATATTAATTTTGTCAAATGAACATTGATTTTAAACTGTTGCTGGAGTGAAGAAGTGACTTGTTTGACGATCACCAGACATTGGGCTGGAAGGACATTTGCATACTAAGAGACGCTGCTTGTGGCGACAAAGGACTATTCCCTGCTCCAATTAACCCAAATGGATTTTGATCACCAAACATTGAAGGTGTAAGGAAGCGCATTCCAGAAACTGTGAAGATAATACAATCCACAAATCTCGCAGGAGAGACTGTTCCAAATAAGGAGCTAGTCACATGACTAACCTGCTGGGCAACCTAGGGTTTTTTGAATTGTACCACACAGAAAGGAACAGAAGGCCATGTGCAACTGAAGCTAGAACAAGGAAGCAGCTCGCTCTCTCTCTCTCTCGCTTTCTCCCAAGCCAGCGGACCCACGGAAGACATGTAAACCTCAAGAGAGAAAAGACTCCGACATCGAAACAAGTTGAAGTATGAACTGGGCCCCAATGACCAGCAGGACTGACCAGCAACCAAAGACTCCACATTGAACTTAAAGGATTGTAACTGGAACTATATTGCCATTCCTTCACTGTTACTGGGTCAAAATCCTGGAACTTCCTTCCTAACAGCACTGTGGGTGCACCTACCTCACATGGACTGCAGCGGTTCAAGAAGGCAGCTCACCACCACCTTCTCAATGGCAATTAGGGATGGGCAATAAATGCTGGCAAAAGCCAGTGACGCCCACATCCCATGAATGAATTAAAAAAAAAGATATTGCCTCAAACTTTTCCCCTTTATTTCTACTTTTTCTGTCTCTATCTGCGTGTGTGTTTATTGCATGCAAGCGTGGTCGTGTCACATACTCGTAGTCGTTAACCGGATTAGAGTTTAAGATTAATAAACTTCCACCTTTTTTGTTTAAATATAAGGAAACCTGTCTGATTTCTTTGCCTTACAATTGGAGCAGTGAACAAGGACTCACTGAGGGGGGAGCTAAAAACACGGTGTTTTAAAATTAAACCCTGTTATGGTTAAACCAGGCAAAGGCTGAGAGGGAACCCCAGACCCCTTTTCACCTGGTCGTAACAGAGCAATCAAAAGATTCAACACTGACATAATAGCCTTTTCATGCCCATGGCCTGTGAGATCAATTGTTGAACCTCTACCATCTGAGATCAGCAGACCAGGAATTGAACATCTTGGTCTTCGTAGCATACTCTCATGATGTTTTCGCTATCTTAACTATCAAGGTAGCTGGGAAGCCACTATACTATTTATGCTACTGGAGTTATTTTAAGACTCACTGGAGGCGATTTTGAATGCCCTCTCTTTTGTGCTAATGGCCTCAAAATGTGGTACCAACACGTTAACACCGATGGTGCGGCTGCCTCCATTTTAAAATGGGCCTACTGCCTGATGTCCAAAATGCCGGGCTGTATCAGACAATAGACACTTCACCGTTTTAGGTAGGAACCAGTTGGAACTTGCAGAATGCAAGAAGTTCCACAGGTGATGAAACCCAAGAGGCCTGCCAAAGGTAAGTGTTCAGTTATTCTTATGGGTCTCTGAGGAGACTAAAGTAGGTAATTGCCACCTGTTTGGCACCCTGCAGCTTGCCTACCTAATTTAAATGAGATCAGTGTCTCACCGATGGAATGGAAAGCAGCCCGGTGTGCTCCACAAGTCAGCTTCTCAAACATCAAAATCTACCCCACTGCCACTTAACATGTTGTGTGTATGTTTCATTTGAAAGCAGCAAGCCAGTAACTCCAGATAAATGGGAAAAAAACTACCAGTGCTGAAATAAAAATAGAAAATATTGAAAAGATGCAACATGTCTATCAGCATTTGTAAAGAAAAATAATGAGCCAAAATTCTGGGGCCAGATCTTTCATCAGAATTGAGTTCACCTGATAAACATGTTACAACAGAAATATTACCCTCTTATCACTCTAGTAAGTAATGATGGACCTATTGGGTATTTACAACCTTTTTTCCTTAGCAATCACTTCATATGGCTTAATAGTACGGGGCACTCAAGAGCTTCTGTGCATAGTCGCATAAGAAGCTTAACCATATTTTGTATTCCTGAAATTTCAAGAAATAATACCTTTTACTTAAATGGCATGTTTCCTAACTTTTTCTTCAGTGACATTGCAGTAGAATACAGATATTTAGCGATGCATAGATAATATCATGTTTGTTCTAGTGCAATATGACACATTATCAAGGCGTGTATGAAACCCTATGACGCATGCATCTTTTGTCCACTTGGCTTCACAAGTTGTACAAAGTACTGTGCTTTTAACTTATATAATGGATTACTCTGGTGATATGCTTTTGAACAGTTTTAATGCAACTTTGCCACTTCAGTTAGACCCCCACTCTTCTTGGGATGGCGACCATCCTATGCCTGCATTCAGGCAAGTAAAAATGGGAGTTGGGGGTAATTTTAACTTGACCCGGCCCAGCAGAAGACTGGCAGGATCGGATTAGGCAGAGTGTAAAATGATCTGGCCCTGTCATTTCCCCATTGGGTGAGTTAGGTTAAAGTTACCCTCCTTGTGCTACTGTCATTTTTATCTGTACTTATACCATAATGATGTTGTTCCTTGCCTGCATCTAGACAATAGCATATATCAGCTAAGGCTTCCTAGTTGAGATGCAACCTCCTCACACAGTACACTTCAGAAAGGTAAAGTTCAATTGCCTGTGGTAGACATGTTTGTTTTTGTATATTAATTATGTTTAATTGGATGCAGGTGGAGGGCATTAGCTGAAGATTCACTTGTGTCCCTATAAAAAAGAACAGACTGAAACTATGGTTGTTGGATGAGGAGGCACATATTTAGAATGTGCATCTCTGCAAATAATTGCTTATAAAAGTGTGTAAAGACTGGCTCCAGTTTTATCCTTCACCACTTGGCTTTCTGGATTATCACAATGTTGCATGGACTGTTGCAAGTCCTGTTGATTCTCCTTCATGGTGTCACATGTACCTGGTTCTGCTCTGCTGTTCTTCCTCTGAAAACATGTCCAGCAAAGTGGGACTTGCTGATGCTCCTATGCCATTGTGTAGACCGAAGCAGTTGAATTGCTTATCTCCAATCTCTCCAATGCTGCTTCATGTTTGAAATTTGCCAGTTCTCTCCACTCACTCATATCACATTTTATGTGAGTGACATGTTTAAAAGGAAGCATGAGTGCTCTTGCAAACTCCTGCTAAAGTTAGGTCTGTGAATTTTTTGTTTTAATTCATTCATGGGATGTGGGCATCACTGGCCATGCCTGCATTTATTGCCCATCCCTAATTGCCCTTGAGAGGGTGGTGGTGAGCTGCCTTCTTGAACCGCGGCAGTCCATGTAAGGTAGCGACACCCACAGTGGTGTTAGGAAGGGAGTTCCAGGATTTTGATCCAGTGACAGTGAAAGAACAGCGATATAGTTCCAAGTCAGGATGGTGTGTGACTTGGAGGGGAACTTGCAGGTGGTGGTGTTCCCATGCATTTGCTGTCCTTCTAGTTGGTAGAGGTCGCGGGTTTGGAAGGTGCTGTCGAAGGAGCCTTGGTGCATTGCTGCAGTGCATCTTGTAGATGGTACACACTGCTGCCACTGTGCATTGGTGGTGGAGGGAGTTAATGTTTGTAGATGGGGTGCCAATCAAGCGGGCTGTTTGTCCTGGATGGTGTTGAACTTCTTGAGTGTTGTTGGAGCTGCATCCATCCAGGCAAGTGGAGAGTATTCCATCACACTCCTGACTTGTGCCTTGTAGATGGTGGACAGGATTTGGGGAGTCAGGAGGTGAGTTACTCGCCACAGGATTCCTAGCCTCTGACTTGCTCTTGTAGCTACGGTATTTATATGGCTACTCCAGTTCAGTTTCTGGTTAATGGTAGCCCCTAGAATGTTGATTGTGGGGGATTCAGTGATCATAATGCCATTGAATATCAAGGGGAGATGGTTAGATTCTCTCTTGTTGGAGATGGTCATTGCCTGGCACTTGTGTGGCACGAATGTTACTTGACACTTATTAGCCCAAGCCTGGATATTGTCCAGGTCTTGCTGCATTTCTCCATGGACTGCTTCAGTACCTGAGGAGTCACGAATGGTGCTGAACATTGTGCAATCATCAGTGAACATCCCCACTTCTGACCTTATGATTGAAGGAAGGTCATTGATGAAGCAGCTGAAGATGGTTGGGCCTAGGACACTACCCTGAGGAATTCCTGCAGTGATGTCCTGGAACTGAGATGATTGACCTCCAACAACCACAACCATCATCCTTTGCACTGGGTATGACTCCAACCAGCGGAGAGTTTTCTCTCTGATTCCCGTTGACTTCAGTTTTGCTAGGGCTCCTTAATGCCATACTCGATCAAATGCTGCCTTGATGTCAAGGACAGTTACTCTCACCTCACCTCTTGAGTTCAGCTCTTTTGTCCATATTTGAACCAAGGCTGTAATGAGGTCAGGAACTGAATGGCCCTGACGGAACCCAAACTGAGCGTCACTGAACAGGTTATTGCTGAGCAGGTGCCGCTTGATAGCACTGTCGATGACACCTTCCATCACTTTACTGATGATTGAGAGTAGACTGATGGGACGATACTTGGCCAGATTGGACTTGTCCTGCTTTTTGTGTGCAGGACATACCTGGACAATTTTCCACATTGCAGGGTAAATGCTAGTGTTGTAGCTGTACTGGAACGAGCTTGGCTAGGGGTGTGGCAAGTTCTGGAGCACAGGTCTTCAGTATTATTGCTGGAATATTGTCAGGGCCCATAGCCTTTGCTGTATCCAGCGCCTTCTTGATATCACGTGGAGTGAATCGAATTGGCTGAAATCTGGCATCTGTGATGCTGGGGACTTCAGGAGGAAGCCATGATGGATCATCAACTCAGCACCTCTGGCTGAAGATTGTTGCAGATGCTTCAGCCTTATCCTTCGCACTGATGTGCTGGGCTCCCCCATCATTGAGGATGCAGATATTTGTTGAGCCACCTCCTCCAGTTAGTTGTTTAATTGTCCACCACCATTCACGGCTGGATGTGGCAGGATTGCAGAGCTTAGATCTGATCCGTTGGTTATGGGATCGCTTAGCTCTGTCAATCGCATGCTGCTTACGCAGATTGGCACGCAAGTAGTCCTGTGTTGTAGCTTCACCAGGTTGACCCCTCATTTTGAGGTATGTCTGATGCTGCTCCTGGCATGCCCTCCTGCACTCTTCATTGAACCAGGGTTGGTCTCCTGGCTTGATGGTAACGGTAGAGTAGGGGATATGCCCGGTCATGAGGTTACAGATTGTGGTTGAGTACAATTCTGCTGCTGCAGATGGCCCACAGCACCTCATGCATGCTCAGTTTTGCATTGCTCGATCTGTTCGAAATCTATCCCATTTAGCACGGAGGTAGTGCCACACAACACGTTGGACGATATCCTCAATGTGAAGGCAGGACGTCGTCTCCACAAGGACTGTGCGGTGGTCACTCCTACCGATACTGTCATGGACAGATGCATCTGCGGCACGCAGATTGGTGAGGATGAGGTCAAGTGTGTTTTTCCCTCTTGTTCGTTCCCTCACCACCTGCCGCATACCCAGTCTAGCAGCTATGTCCTTTAGGACTCGGCTAGCTCCGTCAGTAGTGGTGCTACCGAGCCACTCTTGGTGATGGACATTGAAGTCTCTCACCCAGAGTACATTCTGTGCCCTTGCCACCCTCAGTGCTTCCTCCAAGTGGTGATCAACATGGAGGACTACTGATGCATCAGCTGAGGGAGGGCGGTAGGTGGCAATCAGCAGGAGGTTTCCTTGTCCATGTTTGACCTGATACCATGAGACTTCATGGGGTCCGGAGTCGATGTTGAGGACTCCCAGGGCAACTCCATCTTGATTGTATACCACAGTGCCACCACCTCTGCTGGGTCTGTCCTGCCGGTGGGACAGGACATACCCAGGGATGGTGATGACAGTGTCTGGGACATTGTTGGTAAAGTTTACTCCCAACCACAATTTGAGAAATAAGGGCAAAAGTTTGAGAATAACACTAACACACAGAATTATGACACTCTTCAAGGGACAGAGGCATTTTATCATAAGAATATTCTGCACAGCTTGATAATAGTAGCTAGCTGAGGCTATAATACACAATCTGTAACCTATAGTCTGCAATTTAATAATGCCTGTCTATATATTTCATAATGTGTGAAATTTATCAAAAGATTACCACATGCATTTCTTCTGAGCAGACCTCCCCAGGTGGCTGTCAAACCCTCTTCTGGTTTTTGGAGATTTTTGGAACAGCTACTTAAGTGCTGATGGCACGTCTCATGGTAGATTCCCTTGGCCCTGTAAGCTGTGCTGCATATCTTTTTGATATAACCCAAAAGAATAAGACTTAATATATAGATTGACCTATTCTGCTAGATTGTGAGTCTTTGGAGGAGGAAAGGCAATTTTGATTGATATAAGACAATTTTTATAAAACGAAACCTCAATAAGACCAGGTGGGAAAAGGTACAATCAATTTTTTTGTGCACTGACAAAACAGGCCTCTGTCATCATTGTTTTAATATCTGTATGATTCCACTGTACCACGATAATAAGGCAATTCTTCCAATGCTTTGCATCAGCAGTTGCAAAGTAAGGTTAGCACTGGGGGACCAGAAATATATGCATAAATTAGCAGCTCCCCATGAGGTTTGCCTACTCTGGTTGGAGATATTCCCGGAGGTTTGATCACATGATGTTCTCATCACATGGCATCTGACAATATTATGCCTGATCACATGTAATCTGATCATATGACTTCTGCAAAAGTGATTGCATTTACCTAATAAAGGTTGGATGCCCCGTAGTTTAACATCTTTGCTTCAGGTTTTGCACCAGCACCTGTTGTACGTGTGAGAAATTCTAAGAAACAGTGAGCAGGCTGAGAGGAAACTGATAATAGAGGCAAGGTAAACCAAAGGTGGGGGAATGATTTGCAGAGGGGAAACCGGAGATGGGAGGAACTTTGATTCCACCAGTAACTAATTGTAACTTACTGAAATTACACTGATTCTTATAATACTCAGATTCCTCTCATAACCAAGCATAATACAATAACTCACCGATAGTCTATATGTAACTGTATTAAGTGTAATGCCCTGAGTAGTAATGAGTAGTAATCCTATAATCCATTGCTTTTCAGTCTGAAACCACAGCCAGAAATCTCCTGCATTGCACAAGCTGTGTTCAGGCTCCTCAGCTGATGCCATTTTCAGTAGGCCCTATCTCTCTCCCTATTTCCTTGGACTCTGGTTGGGACTCTGATTCAATGTTGAGGTGACAATTCTACTGGGAAACTCAGAGCTGATCTGTACATGGACCTCACACATCAAAACCAGCCAGTGCAGACTGTTTTTATGCTTTCATGGGATATGAGTGTCATTGGTAAGGCCAGAATTTGTTGACCATCCTTAATTACCCTTGAGAAAGTGGTGGTGAGCCACCTTCTTGAACCACTGCAGTCCATCTGCTGTAGGTACACACACTGTGCTATCAGGAAGGGAGTTCCAGGTATTTGATCCAGCAACAGTGAATGAGAAGTGATATAGTGCAAGTCCGGATGGTGACTTGGAGGGAAACTTGCAGGTGGTGGTGTTCCCATGCATCTGCTGCCCTTGTCCTTCTAGGTGGTAGAGGTAGCGAATTTGGAAGGTGCTGCCAAAGGAGCCTTGGTGAGTTGCTGCAGTGCATCTTGTATATGGTACACACCTGGTGGTGGAGGGAGTGAATGTTGAAGGTGGTGGATGGGGTGCCAATCAAGTGGGCTGCTTTGTCCTGGATGGTGTTGAGCGTCTTGAGTGTTTTTGGAGCTGCACCAATCCAGGCAAGTGGAGAGTATTCCATCACACTCCTGCCTTGTGCCTTGTAGATGGTGGACAAGCACTGGGGAGTCAGGAGGTGAGTTACTCACCACAGAATTCCCAGCCTCTGACTTGCTCTTGTAGCCACAGTATTTATGTGTCTGGTCCAGTTTAGTTTCTGGTCAATGGTAACCCTCAGGATGTTGTTAGTGGGGGATTCAGCGATGTTAATGCCATTGAATGTCAAGGGGAGATGGTTAGATTCTCACTTGTTTGAATGGTCAGTGCCTGGCAGTTGTGTTGTGTGAATGTATCTTGCCACTTATCAGCCCAAGCCTGAATGTTGTCCAGGTCTTGCTGTATATAGACATGGACTGCTTCAGTATCTGAGAAGTCGCAAATGGTGCTGAACATTGTGCAATCATGAGTGAACATCCCCACCTTTGACCTTATGATGGAGGGAAGGTCATTGATGAAGCAGCTGAAGATGGTTGGGCTAGGACACTACCCTGAGGAACTCCTGCAGCGATGTCCTAGGACTGAGATGATTGACCTCCAACAATTACAACCATCTTTGTGCTAGGTATGACTCCAAGTAGTGGAGAGCTTTCCCCCTGATTCCCATTGACTCCAGTTTTGCCAGCGTTCCTTGATGCCACACCTGGTCAAATGCTGCCTGGATCTCAAGGGCAATCACTCTCACCTCATGCTTGTTCTCCTCCTCTGAGGATGCAACTCACTCAGTGTCTTCCTTTGGTTCCAGCGCTACGTCCCTCTGGAGCGCATGTTATGCACAGCAGGCGATGATGCAGGATACCATTGAGGGTGCATATTGCAGGGCTCCCCCAGATCTATCAAGGCATCAAAACCTCATCTTCAAAAGGCCAATAGCCAATGTAGTCATATGACAGCGGTTGTAGGTGCTTTCTGCCTGTGCATTGGGGTTGCATTCAGGGGGTAGAAACCATGTCTTCGGTGGATACCCCTTGTCCCCCAGTTCCTAGGCACAAAGGCATTCAGGTGGACTGAACAGCTGAGGCAACTGGGACTTTCAAAGGATGTAGGAGTCATGGCAGCATCCTTGCACACACCTGCATGAACTGCTTACGGTGGTCACAGATGACTTGAATATTGAGTGAGTGAAAGCCCTTCCTGTTCACAAAGATCTGGCTGCTCTGAGGGAGCCTTGATTGCCAAATGAGTGCAGTCAATGACACCTGGGGAAAACCAGACATGGCCCTGAAGCCGACTGCCCTCTCGGCCTGACTGCCAGATTGGTTGTGGACTTGATATATTGGCCAGCCTCCTTTATGCAACATTGGGCCGCTGACTGAGAGATGCCACATAGATCACCAGACAATCCTTGGAATGAACCACGGGTGAAAAAACTGAGTGCAAACATTGCTTTTAATGTTAGAGGCACTGAGTGTCCGTCACTTCCTGATGGCATTAATTCCTGCTTCAGCATACCTGGAAGCTCCACCACCACCTCCCTGGAGAAACGCAGTCTTTGTAACATTGGTGCTTGGATATCTCCATGAAGCTGAGCCTCTTAAGGTACATCCTTTGTGCTGGGTAGGGCCTTCTGCAACTACAAGGTGGTCCTCCTTCCCCTGTGCGTCCTCCTGGTCCACGTCCAATGGCTTCCTCAACCAGCTGGAGCTTCCCTGGCTACTGCACAGCTGCTCCATGTGGCTGTACCCCCATTTCTGTGTGACTGTCTTCCACACTGGAGGGGCAGAATTGAATGGGGCCTTTGGGAGTGGGCTGGCAGGTGGGGGTGTGGAGTGCCTGTTGCCATCCTGACGCCATGCAATTCTATTAGTTTAGTTTAGTATAGTTTAGAGATACAGCACTGAAACAGGCCCTTCAGCCCACTGAGTCTGTGCTGACCATCAACCACCCATTTATACTAATCCTACACTAATTCCATATTCCTACCACATCCCCACCTGTCCCTATATTTCCCTACCACCTACCTATACTAGGGGCAATTGCTAATGGCCAATTTACCTATCAACCTGCAAGTCTTTGGCATGTGGGAGGAAACCGGAGAACCCGGAGGAAACCCACGCAGACACAGGGAGAACTTGCAAACTCCACACAGGCAGTACCCAGAATTGAACCCGGGTCACTGGAGCTGTGAGGCTGCGGTGCTAACCACTGCGCCGCTGTGCCGCCCTCCTTTGAGGAGGCAAGACTCTGATCCTCCGTTCATCTGGTTCTCTTTGGCCTCCTTATCTCGAGAGACAATAGGTAAGCGCCTGGAGGTGGTCAGTGGTGTGTGGAGCAGCGCCTGGAGTGGCTATAAAGGCCAATTCTCGAGTGACAGGCACTTCCACAGGTACTGCAGAAAAATTTGTTTGTCGGGGCTGTTACACAGTTGGCTCTCCCCTTGCGCCTCTGTCTTTTTTCCTGCCAACTACTAAGTCTCTTCGACTCGCCACACTTTAGCCCCGCCTTTATGGCTGCCCGCCAGCTCTGGCGAACGCTGGCAACTGACTCCCACGACTTGTGATCAATGTCACAGGATTTCATGTCGCGTTTGCAGACGTCTTTAAAGCGGAGACATGGACGGCCGGTGGGTCTGATACCAGTGGCGAGCTCGCTGTACAATGTGTCTTTGGGGATCCTGCCATCTTCCATGCGGCTCACATGGCCAAGCCATCTCAAGCGCCGCTGACTCAGTAGTGTGTATAAGCTGGGGATGTTGGCCGCCTCGAGGACATCTGTGTTGGAGATACGGTCCTGCCACCTGATGCCAAGTATTCTCTGGAGGCAGCGAAGATGGAATGAATTGAGACGTCGCTCTTGGCTGACATACGTTGTCCAGGCCTCGCTGCCATAGAGCAAGGTACTGAGGACACAGGCTTGATACACTCGGACTTTTGTGTTCCGTGTTTGTAAAATCGGATAAAGGTAGGAAAATATCTGACAATTGGCTGATTAGCGACCTTAATTACCTTCCTGACACCAATATGTCTGCAACTCACCTGTCCTGCTGCCCACATCTCGTCAAATTCTCGGTGGCAAGACGACATCAGAGAGCCAGCCCGACATCAGCCCATGCCATTTTATCGGCCCTGCCATGCCTCTGTTTCTGCCGCCACGGGGCTGGTAAAATTCTGTCCAATATCTTCATCCTCTGGCTACCAATGGCATCACTCATTATTTGAGTCTCAAAGAAGATTGCAAGGTCAGCCAAGGATACTTTTGGATTCATGCATTGTGAATTCCAGCTGAGCCTCATATCCAACCAGGCATGTGCAACCAGCAGATTCATAATTGAGCACACCATATAAATCCTAAAGTAATTCTTCAGATGCTTTGACTGGCCAAGTGATATTCTGCAATACTGTCCTGTGAAAGTCTTGTGCATCATTCTGGTGGGCTGCATGCTACACAAATTTGCCCAGTAGTGAGGTATCTACATGGAGCCACGAGGAGCACTACCACTCCCTCTGTTGGAGGACAGATTGCTGGACTGCTGTGAGAGCCTGCAAGCCACTTTGAGCACAGAGATCAACAGTCATGATGGCAGCAGTTTGAGCCTGCATGGCAGAAAGCACGGCTCTCATGACCTCTGTCTGAGCTTCTGCTGCAGCACTAAGATGTTGGGTGGCTTCTGCCTGTGCTGCAGTGGAAGCTGAGACAGTGCCACCAGATGCTGCATCATAGCTGGGGCGTAAGTGGAGTTGGCCACCACTTCCACGGTGAAAAGGATGGGCTCCAAGCTGAGTGCGATGCCCTGTGCCATGTTGGAGCCAGACTCCTCCATGTTCCTTGAGAGTAACAAGAGGCTGTCTGGCAGGCCTGCTAATGCACCAAGCAACTCGGTGTGCATAATCATCAGTGTTGCCCAATATGCAGCCCCATTGAAGTCCTTATCCAATTCCCCTGCAGCAGAATTTGTCTGTGACACTGCCCTCCAGGAGCTGGCAGACAAATTATCCTACCCCCCTGGCCTGGCTGCGGCCCAATTATGGCCAGTAACTTACCAGGTGCTAATCCCAACTCCATACTATACTCTAAGATCAGTATCTAAGCTGGTGGCTGCAAGAGTCAGATCAAATGATGGTTCTTCTTCATCAGAGATGTGGTGCAACTCTTTTCCTTCCTTCTGACACTGCTGTAGCTGGTCAGGAAGTAGTTTTTGGGTATCTGAAAGCAGAAAATTAGAAGGGGAGGGTTGGTGTAAGGGAAGGGGTTGGGGTGTAAAGCAAGAGGTCCTTGGTCACACCAGATGGCAGGATAAGGCTGAGGTAGGATTTGAGAAGGGCCATAAACCAAGAACATACCGTCAATATGAATGTTGGTGGCAGCGCAGAATGCAACAGCCCCTGCCACAGCCTTGCAGATCACTGTCTCTTCCAGCGGGCTTAGGTTATGCAGGCATGCCTATTCACTTTTGGTTCTGCTCTGCTCTCTGCGGTTATGGGCTACCGTCCTGCAAGAGCGAGGGAAGAATGTCAGTTTTTGTGTTGCACTGTGATTGGGTGATGTGCCTGCCACAACTGAATAGCTGTATGTATGTAGAAACAGCAAGAGGTGGGTATGAGGTTGGCATGATTGGAAGCTGAGACCTGACTGCTAAGGATTGCTGATGGGTAGTGATGAGAATGTGGCTCATTGAGCAGTGTGAGAGATTGGTGTTATAGTGGGTAGAAGATGTCATGTGAAGAGGCATTCACTGACCTTGACCACCCACATGTTGTCATTGAATTTCCTGTAGCACTGCTGCCAGGCCCTCCCTGGCCACCTGATCCCATTCCCTTCTGAGAGTGTTCCTTGATGGTCCTCTGCAGAAACATGGCCTCTCCCCTCCTGTCGACCTCCTAGACTAAGGCTTCCGATGTCACATCTGAGAATCTGGGAGCCCTTCCTCTTCCCTGTTGCTCCATTTCGGGTGCTTCTCCTTACAGCCAATTCCTGCAGAGACAGCAGCAACTTCCTTACAATCAGTGCGGCTCCCCTTTAAGAGGGGTAGGCTGCCTTTAAAGGGTGCAGGCTAGCTGCAACACGTGCTAGCCATGCACGCTGTTAGGCCCCCTGTTGAACGTTCAGCCAGACAGCAATGTTGGTCATGCTTGGCTGAATACTAGAATCATTCAAATGAGGAAGCAGCACAAAGTTTGCGTACTGCCTGCTTCAACGGAACAGGATGCAGACAAATCATGAATCACAATCCCAGCGCCTGAAAATGGGAGCAAACCAATTCTTAGCCCTTAACATTTAAACTATCTCACCTCACAACTTATAGTGGGGTCAGTGCTGTGACATCCTGGGTGGCAGAAGTCTGGCCCCACCTCACTTCCTATGGTCAATGACATTGTGTGAATTTCGGGTCCAATATTTTTGGTAGAAAAAAAAGAAAAGCCATAATATATGCAGTCCTGTGCATACCCAATGTCCACTGGTAGAGTACATTGATAATTATATTGTAATTCAAATTATACACCAATGACACTGGGAGAAAATATAACTGTTTCATTATTTTTGCTTTTTGCACAATTTTTACTCCTTTTGTTATTTTTGAATGCTCTCTTCAGTCCCAACACTGTGCATTGTTCTAGTCTGTAACCAGGCACTTATGTTCTTAAGTGCCCTGTGGTGACATGACAAATCATTGTCCCCACGACCACCTCCTCCTTCAGCACAACAATCTGCATAGCTGAAATCAAAACACTACCTGCATATCTCTGCTAAGAATAAAAAGAGAACCTAAGTATTTTTGTAGCTAATAGCATTTTTTAAAAGTTGCACATAAATGTAATAACTGTGATTTATAGCATATTCAAATTTATAAATGATCTTTCAGCTGTAAATGAGAATCAAAAATCATTAGGCCATTCAAAATTAAATTTAATCATCACATAATAAACCTAACAAGCAAATGGCATTGGGTTGCAGGGACATTCGATCCCACAGCAGCTGGCAATCCTAAGCCAGACCTGATTTCCATAGCAACACTCCAATGCTGAAATAAACCTGATGACATAAATTGCACCCCAAGGGAGGCATGGCTTCCACTGAATGCTCCAATTTTCATTGCTGTTTTGATTTTATTTGATCATGAATAATACTTTAATACTCTGTGGGTGCACTTATTAGGTAGAGGAATGGGAATAATTTAGCATTTTGGTTTTTTCATTCTCTCAGATCGCCAAATGCTACTTCACTGGTGAAAAGGCAATTAGTTACCAAGCTTCTGCTGATGCCACTTATCTGTTGACCACAAGGAGGCAGTCCAAGGCGTCGTGCCCTTTGATTTTCTCTCCTTGTTTCTGAGATCCTACTAGGTACTTCCCCATGACAGCATAACTGCTTATTTTAGATGATGGATAGGATGTGAGGTTTGAAGCTTACTTCAGGGGCCAACAAGACACTAAGGCTGTGCACTGGTGGGTTGAGATTGAGCAGGCAGTAAATAGAAGGTAATGGGATTCAGAATTTCTGACATGACTGAACAGTACAGCGTCAGTATGGCCAATGTTAAAATGGAAAACATTCGGTTCATCCAAAACCAGATGTCAGATATCCTGTTGGCCAAAGGAAACAGACTTCAGTCCACTGCATAAGCAAGGTAAAAGTCCATAACCTGGTTGGGGAACAGAAGATCAAAAAAGGGGTCTAGCTTAGTGGCCAGCGAAGACGTGTTCTAATTGATTGCTGTAATGGTGATAGAGGGTTTGAGATGTGGTAAGAGAATGAGTGAGTGCCGTTTCTAGTTGTTCCCTACTGGTCAAGGTCAAAGTGGCTCAAGGCCATCAAGGTGTCCTTTGGCCAGTTATGTCTGGGTGCCAGTGATCTGGGATTATTGAGAGGTTGGTATCTGGGGCTGTGCAGGTCTGATGGTTTGGAATATTTTAAATCTAAAACTAAAATTGGGCAGCATATTAAATAGATATAGGAATACACATTGCTGCTGATTAGTAACTGTCATGTTCACAGGATCCATGCATTCACTAGAGTAGATAATGTGTCCAAACATGGATAGTTCCATCCATTTCAATGCCAGTACAATAGCAGTATAAGTTCTGTGTAACCAGCATAAGCTTGGTTTATGTTGATATGCATCACCCTCTTCCAAACTAGCACAATGAAATAAAGATTTACTGCAATCCTCCCAAAACCTAGTATTATCCTTGAACCCATTCCTGTCTTCTGTTCAGCTTGGTTCTGACTAGACTTTAAAGGAAGGGATAGTAGTATAATGTAATGCAATTCTGTTTTTTCTCATGCAAATTTACTTCCATTGCTTAATTATCATTAGTACTTTATGTTTCTTATCTTTCATTTCTATAATCTACAATGTTTCTAGTGTAATTTATAAGGGCTGTTTTTGCCTGCAGGGTAATGGACTGCAACATCATTATGCCAAACTAATATGTACTGCTGAATAAAAGATCCTTCCCACAGTGCCAATGACAAGTGACCAACTGCAGACTAGTCTGAATGATATAGAGAAGCCTATTTCCATATGGGATTTGATTATTGTCAAGACAAATATATCTGAATATATATAAGTTGTTTTTAAATATAGTTAGCTAAGCAGGGTCTGAGATTGTAATTTGAATTACCTAACAAATAGCCAAGAAGTGTACAAAACCATGCTGCCCAAAAAATGGTTAACAACAACAAATAAACTCAGATTACAATGCAAATTAGAACAATATAGTGGTTTTAAGAGGGCTAACTTTACAAAAATGGCTGAATATCTGGAAAAAGTTGACTGGGAAACCCTTCTAGATAGTTAATCAAGTACTGAGGACAAATGAGGTCTACATAAAACCATTCTGAAACAGAATGAAACCATGTATGTCCCAATGATTAAAAGAAGGGCAGATGGCAAAACAAAACCATTGCGGTTGACAAGGAATGTGTAGAGGAAAATTTGATTAAAACAGATGGCATTCTACACGCTTAGGATCTTTCTACATACGAACATACAAATTAGGAGCAGGAGTAGGCTACTCGGCCCCTCGGCCTGCTCTGCCATTCAATAAGATCATGGCTGATCAGATTGTAACCTTGACTCCACATTCCCGCCTACCCCCGATAACCTTTCACTCCTTATCAAGAATTTATCTACCTCCACCTTAAAAATATTCAAAGACTCTGCTTCCACCGCCTTTTGAGGAAGAGAGTTCCAAAGACACACGACCCTCTGAGAGAAAAAATTCCTCTGTCTCTGTCTTAAATGGACGACCCCTTATTTTTAAACAGTGGCCCCTAGTTCTAGATTCTCTCACAAGATGAAAAATCCTTTCCACATCCACCCTGTCAAGACCCTTCAGAATCTTATATGTTTCAATCAAGTTACCTCTGACTCTTCTAAACTCCAGCGGATACAAGCCTAGCCTATCCCACCTTTCCTCAAAAGACAATCTGCTCAGTTCAGGTATTAGTCTAGTAAACCTTCTCTGAACTGCTTCCAATGCATTTACATCCTTCCTTAAATAAAGAGACCAATACTGTACACAATACTCCAGATGTGGTCTCACCAATGCCCTGTATAACTGAAGCATAACCTCCCTACTTTTGTATTTAATTCCCCTCGCAATAAATGATAACATTCTATTAATATTCCTAATTACTTGCTGAACCTGCATACTAACCTTTTACGATTCATGCACTAGGACACCCAGATTTCAGAGCTCTGCAATCTCTCATCATTTAGATAACATGCTTCTTTTTTATTCTTCCAGCCAAAATGGAAAATTTCAGATTTTCCCACATGATACTCCATTTGCCAGATCTTTGCCCACTCAACCTATCAATAGTATCTCCCTTTGTAGCCTCCTTATGTCTTCTTCACAACTTACTTTCCGACCTATATTTGTGTCATCAGGAAATTTAGCAACTATAGCTTTGGACCCTTCAGCCAGGTCATCTATATAAATTGTAAAAAGTTGATGCCTCAGCACTGATTCCTGTGGCACACCACTCGTTACATCTTGCCAAACAGAAAATGACCCCTTTATGCCTACTCTGTTTCCTGTTAGCTAGCCAATCTTCTATCCACGTCAATATGTTACCCACTACACCATGAGCTTTTATCTTCCACAATAACCTTTGATGTGGCACCTTATCAGATGCCTTCTGGAAATCTAAGTACAATACATCCACTGCTTCTCTGGATTTCTGTCTGTCCGAGGAGATATCATGACTGTGGGACCGGTGGCAGGGGTTGGGGGGGAGGTGGTGGTTAGGGGGAGTCATGATGCTCTGGCCATTATGGCATGGGGAACCTTGATGGACCAGCTGCAGTCTTTTCCTGCCTGTAGGAACATAGGAACGGTATTAGGTCACTTAGTCCATCAAGCCTAGTCCGTCAAGCCTATTCCTTCAATCAGATCATGGCTGATCTGTGACCTAACTATAGTAGTTTGGGTCAACTGAATGGCTTGCTAGGCCATTTCTGAGGACAGTTAAGAGTCAACCACATTGCTGTGGGTCTGGAGTCAAAAGTAGGTCAGACCAGGTAAGGACAGCAGATTTCCTTCCCTAAAGGCATTACCATTTCTGAATCCCCACCATCAACATCCTGGGGGTTACCATTGACCAGAAATTCAACTGGAACAGCCATATAAATACCATTGCTGCAAGAGCCAATCAGAGGCTGGGAATTCAGCAGGCAGTAACTCACCACCTGACTCCCCAAAGCCTGTCCACCATCTGCAAGGCACAAGTCAGGAGTATGATGCAATACTGTCCTTTTGCCTGGGGTAAGTGCAGCTCCAACAACACTCAAGCAGCTCAACACTATCCAGGACAAAGCTGTTCACTTGATTGGCCCCTCATCCACAATCTTAACCATTTACTCCCTCCACGATTGACGCACAGTGGCAGTAGTGTGTACCATATACAAGATGCACTCCAGCAACTTGCCAAATCTCCTTTGACAGCACCTTCCAAACTCCTAGTTATGCCCCCTAGTCTTAGACTCCCAAACTAACAGAAATAGTTTCTCCCAAGCTACCCTATCTGTTCCCCTTAATATCTTGAAAACTTCAATCAAATTACCCTTTAACCTTCTAAATTCCAGTGAATACAACACTGGTTTGTTTAATCTTTCCTTATAACTTTACCCTTGGAGTCCAGGTATCATTCCAGTAAATCTATGCTGCAGTCCCTCCAAGGCCAATATATCCTTCTTAAGGTGTGGTGCCCAGAACTGCTCACAGTACTCCAGGTGTGGTCTAACTAGGGCTTTGTACAGATGAAGCATGACATCTACCCCTGGCATTCTTTTTCTCTGGAGATAAAAGCTAGCATTCCATTAGGCTTTTTCATTATGTCAATTCTGTATATTTGTATGTTTTGAATTAAAATTCCAGTGGTTGAGAAAGACTGCGGTAAAAATTCATCCCCATCACTGCTTTTCGGACATAAAATTTATATTGGGGGATCAAATTCCAGGCACGAATTCCCAGTGCCTGAATTCACTCTCTTGGCAGCCTGTGAGCTCCAAGTATACAGGCCACCATTGCCCCTATAGAAAAACAGGTTTTAGATCTCTCAAATATCTTAATAAGGGACTTAACATCTATTTTAGGACCATTCTACCAAACTTGGCAGAAATTGGATAGGGCATGTGCTGAGGATTCCCCATCTGTCTGTTTGACCTGCGCTCCTTAAAAATGACCATTGAAGCTGCCGAAAAACGGATAGGTTTCTTAGTTTTTACTTACCTCAATCTGGAGCCAGGAGGAGCAGGAAACTGTGGACCACTGGCAGCTCGCACGCACCCCACCAGAGCACCTCTCTTCCCCAGGACATAACTGCAGTCCGGCTTAGTAGCTGATTTTGAGAAGACTCCGACTGGAAAGCTGCATTGATTGGTGTCTGTAATGACCAGCTTTATGAAATTGAGGCCCGCAGGCCCTATTTGGAGCAAGCATCGGACCTCAATCTCAGGGCTCCAGAAACACTTCCCACTTCATGCCAGTTCTGTGTATGAAACCAATTTCTCAGCTAAAACCTTTGGGTTTTTAAGCAGAAAGAAGAGGAAGCAAGTAACTGAGAAACCTCATAAACTTCATTGGAAGGTCATTGGAACTTCCTTTTGGAATGATACAAACCACAAATATTGCTATTGGATTTATGATTATAAAGCTTGTATGCTAGCGGTTTAATACTGTTTTATCATTCCTTAAGTCCAACACTGCAAGTTGTAAATTTATGTACATTTTGCTATTGATTTTTTTAACTTTTTGTTTCATGAATGTGGGTGTCACTGGCAAGGATAGCATTTATTGCCCATCTCTAATTCCCCTTGAGAAGGTGGTAGTGAGCTGCCTTCTTGAATTGCTGCAGTCTATCTGGTGCAGGTACACCAATAGTGCTGTTAGGGAGGGAGTTCCAGGATTTTGATCCAGCGACAGTGAAGAAATGACAATATATTTCCAAGTCAGGATGGTGTGTGACTTGGAGGGGAACTTGCAGGTGGTGGTGTTCCATGCATCTGCTGCCCTTATCCTTCTAGGTAGCAGAGGTCAGGGTTTGGAAGATGCTGTCTAAGGAGCCTTGTTGAGTTGCTGCTGCGCATCGTGTATGTGGTACACGCTGCTGCCACTGTGCATCGGTGGTGGAGAGAGTGAATGTTTAAGGTGATGGATGGGGTGCGGATCATGCTGGCTGCTTCATCCTAGATGGTGTCGAGCTTTCTGAGTGTTGTTGGACCTGCAGTCATCCAGGCAAGTAGAGAGTATTCTATCACACTCTTGACTTGTGCCTTGTAGATGATGAACAGGCTTTGGGGAGTCAGGAGGTGAGTTACATGCCGCAGAATCCCAGCTTCTGACCTGCTCTTGTCGCAACAGTATATATGTGGTTGCTCCAGTTCAGTTTCTGGTCAATGATAAGCCCCAGGATGTTGATTCAGTGATGGCAATGCCATTGAATGTCAAGAGGAGATGATTGGATTCTTTCTTGCTGGAGAGAGTTATTGCCTGGCACTTGTGTGGCACGAATGTTACTCACCACTTATCAGCCTAAGCCTAAATGTTATCCAGGTCTTGCTGCATTTCTGCACGGACTGCTTCAGTATCTGAGGAGTTTTGAATTGTATTGATCATTGTACAATCATCAATGTACATCCCTACTTCTGAATTTATGATGGAGGGAAGATCATTGATGAAGTAACTGAAGATGGTTGAGCCTAAGACACTACCCTGAGGAACTCCTGCAGTGATCTCCTGGGGCTGAGATGATTGGCCTCCTACAACCACAACCATCTTCCTTTGTGCTCTGTGTGACTCCAAGCAGTGGGGAGTTTTTTCGCTGATTCCCATTGACTTCAGTTTTGCTAGGGCTACTTGATGCCACACTCAGTCAAATGCTGCCTTGATGTCAAGGGCAGTCACTTTCATCTCACCTCTGAAATTCAGCTGTCTGTGTTTGGATCAAGGCTGTAATCATAACTGGAGCCGAGTGCTCCTGGTGGAACTCAAACTGACTGTCAGTGAGCAAGTTGTTCCTGTTTAAGTGGCGTTTGATAGCACTGTCAATGACACCTTCCATCACTTTGCTCATGATTGAGAGTATACTGATAGGGTGGTAATTGGCCGGATTGTGTTTCTCCTGCTTTTTGTGGATAGGACATATCTGAGCAATTTTCCACAATGTCAGTTAGATGCCAGTGTTGTAGCTTGTACTGGAACAGCTTGACTAAGAATGTGGCTACTTCTGCAACACAAGTGTTCAGTATTACAACCGGGATATTGTCAGAACCCATAGCCTTTGCAGTATCCAGTGCCTTTAGCTGTTTCTTGATATCATGTGGAGTGAATCAAACTGGTTCAAGACTGGCATCTGTGATGCCGGGGACCTCAGGAGGAGGCCAAGATCAATCATCCACTTGGCACTTCTGGCTTTAGCTTTTTCTTATGTTACCAGTTATTTTGCTCCAGCAGCAATTTTGTTCTGCAAATAATGTGCAGATAGAATCCTTTGTAAGCAGGATCAAATGTATGCATCATTGTATGTTGCCTTCCTGGTGTCAGGGTGAGGGACTTCACAAGTCGATTTAAAAGAATATTGGAGAGGGATGGGGAGGATCCAGTTATTGCAATCCATGTTGGGACCAACAACATTGAGAAGATTGGGAAGAGGTCCTGTTTGGAGCATACCAGGAATTGGGAGCTGAATTAAACAGCAGGACCTCAAGGGTTATTGTCTCTGTATTATTACCAAGGCACTTGCAAATAGGCACAACGATAAACAGATTAGGAAGGTGAATATGCCATAGGAAAGAGGAATTCCATTTCCTGGCACATTGGCATCAGTACTGGGACAGGAAGCAACTGTACCAAATGGGAGGGCTCCACCTGAACCAGGCTGAGACCAGGGTCCTAGCAGAAAGCATAAATAGGACGATCACAAGGACTTTAAACTAGTAAGTGCGGGGAGGTCTGAGGTGGAAAAGGTAGCATAAGTAATAGTTATGAAACAAACAAAAAGGAAGACAGTGGAGTAACAGTCAGGTAAACAGAAAAATAAAAGATATAAAGTAATTAAACCAGGAGAGAAAAATAGGAAGTGAGTGAAACATTAAAGCAGAAGCACAGGTTAGAGTATGTGGTCCAAATAAGCGTTCTTTACACAAACACATGGGGCCGGATTTTACTCCAGCGACAGGGGTCCCAACGGCGAGCCAGAAGGCAGGGAGAGAACCCGCCTCGGCCCTCTGTCAAACCCCCATTGCAACCTACCGGCGTCATCCCTTTACACGATGAGCTTCCGCCTCCAGAGCAGCTGGCCAGTTGGAGGGCTGGCAGCTCTGCAGTACTGGCAGTACCAACGGGAGTAGGAGGCCCTGCAGGGCTGACGAATGGAAGAGACCCCGGGACTCAGGTGAGTGGGGTCGGGGTCACCAGGGCTTGTCAGGCAGGACCTGACGACAGGGTGGTGGTTGTTGAGGGTGGGAGGTGGAATTTGTAGGGGGGGGGTGGCTATTGTTGCCCGGGGTGGGGGGGGGGGGCGCCTCCACTGACCACAGATTCCCAAAGAAAGGATTCCTAACCCTGCTAGGAGGCCACTAGGTCTCACCTGGCGGCATCTCCCACAGTGGCAGGCCCTTCTCTCTTTCATAAAATTGGAGCAAAGACGGAAAGAGGCCCTTAAGTGGCCGTTAACTGGCTTGGGCAGGAAGGCTGTCCTGGGACTGCCCCGCCCCTGACAAAATGACAGAGGGCCAGAAGAACATCGGAAACGGCATCCCTTGCAATTTTGTTTGCCACTCCCCCATTCTGTTGCCGATAAAATCCTGGCCATGGAGTATAAGGAACAAATTGAATGAATTGTGAGTGCAAATTCAACTTGGTGGGTATGACATGATAGCCGTTGCTGACACATGGCTGCAAGAGGGCCATAAGTAATTAAATATGCCAGGTTCAAATGTTTACAGGAAAGATTGGGAAAGTGATAAAGGGGGAGGAGAAGCCTTAGTGATTGATCGTGAAGTTGCTTCAATGATAAGAGATGATATAATGAGAGGCAGTGCAGACTTTATGGGTGGAATTAAGAAATAGTAAAGCCTTCTTCACACCCTACCTCCTGTAAGGACTCCATTCCATTCTCCCAGTTTCTCCGTCTCCGACGCATCTGCTCTGATGATGCTACCTTCCATGACAGCGCTTCTGATATGTCTTCCTTTTTCCTCAAATGAGGATTCCCCCTCACTGTGGTTGACAGGGCCCTCAACTATGTCCGGCCCATTTCTCGCACCTCTACCCTCACCCCTTCCCCTCCTTCCCAGAACCGTGACATTTTCTCATATTCCACCCCATCAGCCTCCAAATCCAAAGGATCATCCTCCGCCATTTCCGCCACCTCCAGCGTGATGCCACTACCAAACGCATCTTCCCCTCCCTTCCCCTGTCAGCATTCCGAAGGGATCATTCCCTCTGTGACACCCTGGTCCACTCCTCCATTACCCCCACCACCTCGTCCCCGTCCCAGGGCACCTTCCCCTGCAATCGCAGGAGGTGTAATACCTGCCCATTTACCTCCTCTCTCCTCACTATCCCAGGCCCCAAACACTCCTTTCAGGTGAAGCAGCAATTTACTTGTACTTCTTTCAATGTAGTATACTGTATTCGCTACTCACAATGTGGTCTCCTCTACATTGGGGAGACCAAATGCAGACTGGGTGACCACTTTGCGGAACACCTCCGCATAGTCCGCAAGCAGGTCCCCGAGCTTCCAGTTGCTTTCCATTTCAGCACTCCCTTCTGCTCTCATGCTCACATCTCTGTCCTGGGATTGCTGCAGTGTTAGAACATAGAACATAGAACAGTACAGCACAGTACAGTGAACATCAACGCAAGCTCGAGGAACAGCATCTCATTTACCGATTAGGCACACTACAGCCTGCCAGACTGAACATTAAGTTCAATAATTTCAGAGCATGACGGGCCCCCCAATTTACTTTTATTTTCAGTTATTTTTTTCTTTTTCCTTTTTTTTATATATATTTTTTGTGTGTGTGTTTATTTTATTTTATTTCATCTTAGTTTGTTCAGTTTGCTTACCCACTGTTTTTTTCATGTTTGTACTTGCGGCTGTTCAACTTTCAATCCATTAACACCCTATCTGTACTAATGCTTTGTCTTTCAAAACACCATTAACATATTTTTTGCCTTTGCTCCATGACCTTCTGGTCAGCTATTCTGTGACCTTGTCCTATTTACACCTCCTTTGTTATCTCTTGCCCCACCCTCGCTTTACTTGCTTATAACCTTTTACATTTCTAATATTTGCTAGACGGGTCACTGACCTGAAACGTTAACTCTGCTTCTCTCTCCACAGATGCTGCCAGACCTGCATTTCTTGTTTTTATAATCGAAAAGCTAAGACTGAAGTGCGAGTTATGCATAGGCTCCATTGGTAGCAGCTCAGAAGTAGTAGATTGCATAAATGCAGAAATTAGACAAGCATTTAGTGAAAGCAGAATAATGTTAATAGAGGAGTTAAACTTGCATTTAGATTAGGATAAGCAGACTAGCAGATGTCAGAAAGTTAGTGAATATCTTGAATGGGTCCGGGATCGTTTTTTTTTTAGAGCAATATGACTTACAGCCAACAGCGTGCATAGCATATTAGATTTAGTAATGGTAATGAAGCAGATTTTGTTAACAGCCTAACGGTGTTTGAAAACTTATCCAATAACAATCATATGATCGATTTTAACATAATGTTTGAAAGGGAGAAACGTGAAACATACTCAGGGTCTGATTTTCCTTCTGGGGTCGAGAAATGGATCTCATCCCCAGAGGGAGTAGTCACAGACCCCGATTTTCACGGAGGACAGCTTGTTAATTGGACGGAGGGCGGTTTGGGCAGCCAATTAAGGGCCATAGGGGAGGGGAATGGAGGCGGGGCTGAAGATCTAACCAGACTACAGCAGCCATTACTGTGGTTGCCGTTTTACTGATTCAATTGCAGTAGTAGACATGGAGCAGGAAAGGCAGGGTTGGAATCCACGGCAGGGCTGCCCCTCACTTTGCAGACACTGACATGGAGGTCCTCCTTGAGGCAGTGAGGGAGAGGAGGGAATCCTCTTTCCAGTGGTATTAGATGGCCACCCTTCCAGACCAAGCAGGTGAGGATAGAAGTGGCTGAGAAATTGAGCAGATGGAGTGTGGTCAGGAGAAACTGGATCCAGTGCTCGAAAAAGTTCAATTAACTTATTTACTCTGGCAAGATGTGTGCAATGCCACACAGACCTCTGCGTATTCAACATCCAGCAGACATACCACCTGAGGAACCTGAGCGTGCATGCTGCTCCTGAATATATGAGAAGTGTGTGCCCAGCTACTCACCCCTCAGCAATGCTCAGAGCTTCTGATGTCAATGAGCTGTTGGCATTGACCACAGAGGCCAGCAGTGCCGTATCTATCTCTCTTTTGTCCTTGCAGGAGAAAAGGGAATATCTCTCTCTTTCTCTTTGGCCTCCTTGTCTTGAGAGACAATGAGTAAGCGCCTAGAGGTGGTCAGTGGTTTGTGGAGCAGCGCCTGGAGTGACCATAAAGGCCAATTCTAGAGTGACAGACTCTTCCACAGGCGCTGCAGATAAAATTGGTTGTCGGGGCTGTTACACAGTTGGCTCTCTCCTTGCGCTTCTGTCTTTTTTCCTGCCAGCTGCTAAGTCTCTTCAACTCGCCACTCTTTAGCCCCGCCTTTATGGCTGTCCGCCAGCTCTGGCAATCACTGACAACTGACTCCCACGACTTGTGGTCAATGTCACAGGACTTCATGTCGCGTTTGCAGATGTCTTTGAAGCAGAGTCATGGACGGCCAGTGGATCTGATACCAGTGATGACCTCGCTGTACAATGCGTCCTTGGGGATCCTGCTATCTTCCATGCGGCTCACATGTCCAAGACATCTCAAGCGCCGTTGGCTCTGTAGGGTGTATATGCTGGGGATGTTGGCCAGCTCGAGGACTTCTGCATTGGAGAAACGGTCCTGCCACCTGATGCCAAGGATTCTCCAGAGGCAGCGAAGATGGAATGAGTTGAAATGTCGCTCTTGGTTGACATACGTTGTCCAGAACCTGTCAGCAAAGAGGAGTTCCCTGATGAGGACCTTCCGTACTTTGGTCTTCGCTCTAAGACGGGCAAGGTTGAATAACCTGCCATCTGATCTTGTGTGGAGGAAAATTCCTTCTTCTGAAGTCTTGAATGCATGTGAGACCAGCAGGGAGAAGAAGATCCCAAACAGTGTAGATGCAAGAACACAGCCCTGTTTCATGCTAAGGATGGGAAAGGGGTCTGATGAGGCACTGCTATGTTGAATTGTGCCTTTCATATTGTCATGGAATGAGGTGATGATACTTAGTAGCTTTGGTGGACATCCAATCTTTGCTGGTAGTCTGAAGAGACCATGTCTGCTGACGAGGTCAAAGGCTTTGGTGAGATCTATGAAAGCAACATAGAGGGGCATCTGTTGTTCACGGCATTTCTGCATAGCTGGCAAAGGGAGAACAGCATGTCAACGGTGGATCTCTCTGCTCGAAAACAGCATTGTGCCTCAGGGTAGATAAGCACAGCCAGCTTCTGGAGTCTGTTTAAAACAACTCGAGCGAAGACTTTCTAATGTTTCTAATATTCCTGAAAGGCCACAGACCAGAGGAGAGGCTCTCAACCTGCACATCATCACTGCCATGGAGCAGGGAGCACTGGAGATCGTCAGGGTGGATGAGCATGAGCAAGTCAGGAAGGCAAGATGGGCATCCCTGCTGGAGAGCATGAATAGAAACTGATATGAGTAGATGAAGGGGATGCAGTGCACTCCAGCCTGTCTGACATTATTCCAAAGACTCAACTACAGAGGGAAGCCTCAGCACTGGCTTCTACTCTCCAAGGCTTGCTCTCATAATCTCTTGTGTCTCCCACTTGTTCAGAAGTTGAGGGGGAAGGACAGATTCCTGTGTTTACTCCAAGGCAAGCACTGCCAGCAGAGACATCGGAGCAAGCACCAGCACATCTTACAAGCGAACCCTCCATCAGTTCAGATACAGCTATCTCAGTGGGTCCTGGCACGCAATTCGATAGGGTGACACTGGGTGATAAGCAAGTCACCAGTGAGCAGGAGGAAGTGAGAGAGGCAGAGGCAGCACTGGGCAGTCCCCCTTGGAGGATGGAGGACAGAGACAGCCCTGCTCTGCTGGGTGCAGATGCAGGGCCTCGGGAGTCAAAAGTAAGGAGGCTCTACTTAGGTCAGCAGCAACAAATGTGCTTTCACATGTCCGAGTTCCCTGAGGCGGTGCAGGGTCATGGGCTGAGAATGGAGGAATCCAGTCAGCTCATGTATACCACAATGGATCAGGGCTTTGAGCACATGAGCTCCTCCATTGAGAGAGTGGCCAACCTCATGGAGAGCCATTACGAACCATAGAACCATAGAAATGTTATGGTACAGAAAGAGGCCATTCAGCCCATTGTGTTGTGCCAGCTGAAAAAAATAGCCGCCCAATCTAATCCCACCTCCTAGCACCTGATCCATAGCCTTGCAGATTACAGCACTTCAGTTGCGTGTCCAGGTACCTTTTAAATGAGTTGAGGGTTTCTGCCTCCACCATCAATTCAGGCAGTGAATTCCAGACACCCACCAGCCTCTGGGTGAAAAAGTTCTTCCTCCTGTCCCCTCTAATCCTTCAAGCAATCACCTTAAATCTGTGCCCCCTGGTAATTGACTTCTCTGCTAGGGAAACAGGTTCTTCCTGTCTACTCTATCTAGGCCCCTCATAATTTTGTACACCTCAATTAAGTCACCCCTCAGCCTCCTCTGTTCTAAGAAAAACAACCCTAGCCTATCCAATCTTTCCTCATAGCTGCAACTTACATGGCAACATTCTTGTAAATCTCCTCTGTACTCTCTCCAGAGCAATAATGTCCTTCCAGTAATGTGGTGGCCAGAATTGTATGCAATACTCCAACTGAGGCCTAACCAGCATTTTATACAGGCATTACATCCCTGCTTTTGTATTCTATACCTCGGCCAATAAAGAAAAGTGGTGCCTTCTTCACCACTTTATCTACCTTTCCTGCCACCTTCAGGGACCTGTGGACATGCACTCCAAGGTCTCTCACTTCCTCTACCCCTCTCAATATTCTCCCATTTATTGTGTATTCCGTTGCTTTGTTTGCCCTCCCCAAATGCATTACTTCACATTTCTCCGGATTGAATTCCATTTGCCACTTTTTCGCCAACTCAACCAAACCATTGATATCTGCAAATTTCCCAATCATGCCTCCCAGATTTAAGTCCAAATTATTAATATGTACCACAAACAGCAAGGGACCCAACACTGAGTCCTATGGAATGCCACTGGAAACCGCCTTCCATTCGCAAAAACATCCGTCAATCATTACCCTTTGTTTCCTGTCACTGAGCCAATTTTGGATCCAACTTGGCACATTCCCCTGTATCCCATGGGCTTTTACTTTTCTGACCATCTGCCATGTGGTCCAGTCCAGCCATCCAGAACACTAGCCAAGGGCTGAGGCAGTCACCAAGGAGGATGAGTGTGCCACTCCTCAAGGGATGCCATTATCACCATCGGTCTCTTTTGTCCCTTTGACTGAGGAACCATCTATGCAGTCACAAAGACTGCCCCTGCAATGATGCCAGTGCAGAAGCTTTTGGAGGTACCCCCACTGGCACTTCAATGACGAGGACAACTGCCATGTGCATCTCAGCAGCAAACAGAGACAAGCGAGCATGCTGCCTTCCACATCATCCATGGCCACAAGAGGAGCATAGCATAGAAGTAGCAGACAGCAGAGGCCACCACATCAGGCAGAGCACTGAGTGGGTCACTGGTGTTTGTTTCTCATGTAGCTGTGCATTTTTTCTATTTTTCAATACAATGTTAATATTGACACATGATGCCAGACATGTGAGCTTCCTTTTATTAATGGCGGAACAAGAAATGAGGAATGAAGTGTTGAAGGGAATCAAGGGTTCTTGAATGGGAACAGTAAAACCGCTGGGCAGATGTGCATCCTTCATTGGCAGTAAGAGTAGATCTATTCCATACTGTGTCTTCAATGGAAGTGTTTGCACAGGCAGCTCAAAGTGAGTTCCAGACCATGCCATCCTCCTGGGATAGGAGGGATCTTCTGAAACGTTCCTGGATCAGATGATCCACAGTCTTAACAACATCCTAACGAGACCCTCAAGTCCTGCGCCAGGCCCGGCCACCTCCCTATGCAGCTGGGGCACCTCTGTGTTTTATATCTTCCTTCTCCTCTTGTACCTACTGCTCCTCTTCCTCCTCCGATGAGCTGTGTCGATTTAGCCCTTCACCCTCTTCAAGGTACACACCTCTCATTAAATCATAAGAAATAGGAACAGGAGTAGGCCATTTGATCCCTCAAGCCTGCTCCGCCATTCAATAAGATCATGGCTGATCTGATTATGGCCTTAACTCCACTTTCCTGTCGGCACCCCATAACCCTTGATTCCTTTGTAGGTCAAAATCTGTCTAAGCCTTGAATATATTCAATGATCCAGCCTTCACTGCTCTCTGGTGAAGAGAATTCCACTGATTACCAACCCTCTGAGAGAAGAAATTCCTCCTCATCTCCATCTTAAATAGGAGACGTCTTATTTTGAAACTAGTTCTAAATTCCCCCGCAAGGTGAAACATCCTTTCAACATCTACCCTGTCAAGCTCCCTCAGAATCTTACATGTTTTCATAAGATCACCTCTCATTCTTCTAAACTCCAATGAGTATAGGTCCAAGTTGCTCAACCTTTCCTCATAAGACAACCCCTTCATCCCAGGAATCAGTCTAGTGAACCTTCTCTAAACTGCTTTATATCCCTCCTTAAGTAAGGAGACCAAAACTGTACACAGTACTCTAGGTGCTGTCTCACCAATGCCCTGTACAGCTGTAGCAAGACCTTACTACTTTTATACTCCATCCCCCTTGCAATAAAGGCCAACATTCCATTTTCCTTCCTAATTACTTGCTGTACCTGTATGCTAACTTTTTGTGATCCATGTACGAGGTCACTCAGATCTCTCTGTACAGCAGCATTCTGCAGTCTCTCTCCATGTAAATAATATTACGCTTTTCTCTTTACGCCATACTCCATCTGCCAAATTTCTGCCCACTTATTTAACCTATAGAACAAGGTACTTCCTAAATAATGAAAAGCTAGAAACAGTGGAGGTCCAAAGACACTTGGAGATCCAGGTATGTAGATCATTAAAATGTCATCAACAGGCACAGAAAATAATCAAAAAGGTTAATGGAATGCTGGCCTTTATATCTAGAGGACCAGAATACAAAGGGGTAGATGTCATGCTTCAGCTATACAAAGCGCTGGTTACACTATACCTGGAGTACTATGAGCAGTTCTGGGCACCACACCTCAGGAAGGATATATCGGCCTTGGAGGGAGTGCAGTATAGATTAACCAGAATCATACCTGGACTCTTAGGGTTAAGTTACGAGGAGAGATAACAAACTGGAATTTAGAAGGTTAAGGGGTGATTTGATCGAAGCTTTCATCACATTAAGGGGAACAGATAGAGTAGATAGACAGAAACTATTTCTGCTGGTTGAGGCATCTATAAACTGGGCGCATAGTCTAAAAATTGAAGCCGGCCCTTTCAGGAATGAAAGTAGGAAACTCTTCTACACGCAAAGGGTGATAAAGATTTTGAATTCTCTTCCGAAACTGGCAACTGATGCCAAATCAGTTGTTAATTTTAAAACTGAGGTTGCTCGGTTTTCGTCAACCAAAGGTGTTAAAGGATATGGGGCAAAGATAGGTATATATGGAGTTAATTCGCAGACCAGCCATGATCTCATTGAATGGCAGAACAAGCTCGAGCGGCTAAATGACCCACTACTGTTTCTATGTTCTTAGTGATCGCAGATTAAAACTTTTAAGTCGTTGATGAATGAGCTCCCTTTTGGCATAAAGAACTTTAAATTTTCTTTCTCCTTGTAAAACTATAATTGTTACACAGTAAAATGTAGCTGTCGTCCAAGTGATGGGCTGGATTTTCAAGCCTCCTACATGATGGAAATGAGCCATGTGTGGGCTAAAAATAGAGAAGAACTTACTGCTCCATTACCAATTTGGTGGGGTCTAAGCAGCTGCCTGAAGAGGGTGCCCAGCTGATTGAAATATTTAAGATATCAAAGGACCCTGATGCTGTTTTGGGATGAATTGGGTGGAGCGTGCCCTGGGCCACTACAGCCAGTATTAGTTGGTGGCTGGACCAAAGACAAAAGAAATGAAGAAAGACTTGCATTCATATAGTGACTTTCACGACCACCAGATGTCCCAAAGTCTTTTACAGCCAATGAAGTACTTTTGAAGTGCAGTCACTGTTGCAATGTAGGAAAGAGACCCTAGAGGTGAGCTCCCAGCAGGACAAACAAGAGTCCATCTAGAGTGTTCTAATGGCCAACTGCCCAGGTTCTGCTCTGGGGGAAGTCTGCCTAGATAAATCCAGTAGAGACCAATAAGGATGGTGTAACATTATAATACAGTCTGAAAACTCATCCATTTGGTTGCCTGCCTTGGTCTTCCTTTGGCCCTTATTTTCTCACTCTGCTATGAACATGTGTTAGAAAACAACTGATGTATGTGAAATTGCATATTCAGAGGAAAATATTATGAAGAATAGATCACACATGAATATAATTCCAAATTTGTTGTTAAACAGAGATGGGAGAAATCCCTATCTTAAAAGCATAATTGTATTCCAATCACATAATTCCACTGGGATATGCTGAAAAAGAAGGAAGTACAAAGTGCTCCAATCTTTATGTGCTTCGCAACACAATATAATGAGTGCACAGATGAAAAGGAACAGGGGCAAATCTCTTTAAGAAGATGCAAACATCTACATGTATAATTCATGGAGTATCTGATTTTCAATATTCAGTGTTCAGCTTCTGATCATGTAAAACATTATTAATATTAATTATGTTTGAGCAGCAGTGTATCTATATTTTTTAAATAATATGATTTAACCAATTAATCACTTGACAAACTGCAAGATAATTTTCTGAAACCCTAACTGCTGAGTTATTTCCCTGAGATTTGAAAATCAAATTAGACAAAAAGGCTTGAAAAAATTTTTATATTTAAAAGCAATACAACAACAACTTGTGTTTTATGTAGCACCTCTATTGAATGTATCAATATGCCCGACATTAATTGTCAGTGAAAACTTCCCATTCTGCTAAGCTCTATGTTTTTAAAAAATTATCTTCCTCCTTTCCTCCTCTAGATGTATTACAGCAAGAGCAAAAAGCAGGACCTTTTGCATCTGACAATACCAGTACTTTGCAGCACATGCTGTCACTCAGTCCATCCATTCCAAGAACCAGCTCAAAGACATCCATCCCTGGGAAATTAGAGTAAGATAGAAAGTACACTGATTGACATCCACAACTCGAGTAAGCATGCAAAGCTGATGACAAATGAGTAAGAACACAATTCTGGACAGTGTGTCAGGAGCTGTTGTCTCTTGACCGAAGAACCTTGGGCACCTGAAACTCACAAGTCTCATATTTGAACAAACAGTTCTGGCAGAGGATCAAATGTTGGTGCAGGTATTGGGAGCCATATCAGACAGTATTAATTCCCTTCACCAGGCAGAACATGAGTCAAAATCCAAGGGGGTACACTTACTACTTTTTTCCCATTGTGCAGCTATTTTAACGCTGCTGATTTTTTGGATGGCTGAGGCTCATACCTCACTCAGTGTCCAGGATTTTACCAGCCCTCTGAACGCCACATGATATTTCAAGAGTCGGGAATGGCAGCAACTTGGCTGCCTGCTGACCGGAAGCGGGCAGCCAATTAAGGTAATTAACTTGCCTATTAATGCCCATTTTACACCTCCACCAGCATTTTACCGGCATCAGAATGGCCCCCCGCCACGTGAGGAGACTGCCGGGTATACTGAGGCAGCCTCCAAGTGGCTTCCGGGGGGTTTGGGGGCCTTTCTCTTTCTGGAGGCTCCATGTCCAACAGAGGGGCCCTGGGTGGTAATGGCCACCCCTGCCTCTGTTACCACAGTGGAGGGTTCACCCCTCCAATTGCTGGGGCCTGCCTGCCTGGCCCCGGGACATTAAAAAACATTCTCACTGGCTATTCAAGGGTGCCTCAGTATGGAGGCACCCTCTCCTTCTCCCGACAGCCTCAGAAGCAGCCACCTCTGTCGGTGGCGCTGCCAAGCTGCCAGCTCTCTGATTCGGCCAACAGCTCGATAAGGGATGGATGGCAGTCCTGGCAGTGGCCTTTTAAGTGGCCACTACTGGTAAAATACACTCAGAGGTCCTGCCGTTTGTCCACGGTGGCTCAGGCCCTGCATTTGGTCTCTGCGGTGGGACCCATGGCGTGCCAGTAATATTCTGGCCACTTCCTATCACTTAGTTAAGACCCTGATGCCTACTGCAGACATTTCACTGATGGACACCCAGTGGAGACTGTGTACATTAAGCATAAAATTTACCTTTGTGTGGCCTGGAGCAGCAGACGAGAATCCTTTCCAAACCTTCCTCCCATGATTTAATTGACACTCCACCGGTTGAAATCTGGACCACCCGATCTTCACAGTCCCAAAGCTGACAAGCTGCTGCTGGATGCCCATTAAAATTTCTCCTACAGTCTACATGTAGCTGGTTCTAAGTTGAAAACCCACTGTATTCCAGGTGAAAAACATTTCTTAAGACATAGAATCACACTTTGGCAGCAACTTACTTCATGATTATACCTTATAATTTATAATTTATAGGTTTAATATGTTTCTTAAACTTTAAAGCTGGTGGACTACAATACTAATTTAAACAGTAGGTAGGTGAGTTAGCTGGGGGTGGGGGTGGGGGTGGGGGTGGCGTGGGTGGTGGGAATTACAGTTCCAGTTGAGTTGCTAGCCTGCAATTCCTGAATTATTAAGTGACAGACTTATTTGGAATTTCAAATCATAACTCAGTGTGGGGAAAGTCAATTTCTATTATTGCAGACAGGAAGGAAATGGGATTAAAGAAGATAGCCCCAGTTGAAGAGCTAACACCAGCACATGCGAATAAGCTGAATGGCCACTTCCTGTTCTGTAATTTTTATGATTCCATGGACTGAAATTAAGTAACCATACAACAGTGATGCAAGCAGAGACGTCATAAATAAATGCTGAAGTACTATGAATGCATGCCTGAATATTCCTTTTATGTGCTGCAGAACCCACAAGGCACTGAATAAAAGTAGTGCATCACTTTGATTGCATTTATATAGAACAAATTTTAAGGGTGGAATTTTCTGAACTTAGTCCTTGCTGAATCAGCAGGACTATTAGCTGGTTGGAAACCCATTAACAGCCACAATGGTTTTGCCAAGGGTCTTCCCGCCTCCAGATTCCCTAGCCAATCCAGGAGGGTAAGCAGGATGAAGCATTTATTCTGTCAAAGGAAGGATTTCTCATGAAAGGGATCCCGGTATGGGTTACAATGGTTCACCAGGACATGGATTTTTGAGGCTGCAGCAACCACAGGAATGGACAGGAGACCTGGGAAGGTTGCTCCCTGGGTCTCTTACCCTTTCCTGGATGTCCTGCTGCAGGATCTAAGGGAATGCAGTGAGCTGATCTTTGCCAAGGACAGGAGGACGAGGATATCCTTTCCAATCAAGCCAGCATGGATGGACGTACTCAAGGAAGTCAGCAACGGAGGGTTCTCGCCAACTTGCAGATAATATACCAAGAGGATCCAGGAGCTCAGAAGCGTGGGAAAGGTGAGTGGCATAACACTTTCAGGTGCCAAGCCCCACACTGACTTTCCTAGCATTCTCCTGTACAGCACTCCTCAGGACAACACACCTTGCAGCTTTACTCATTCCTCTCTCTAGGCGCCTCATAGCCACATCTGAACAGTCAGCACTCACACCCACCATCATCCTCTTGCCCTCGCACACCCATACTTCACAGTCATCATCAACAAATGTTATCCTTCCCTGCTACCCACACAAGCCATTGCTAACAGTCATAACTCTCTGCTGTCTCTCCTTGCAGGAGAAGAGAGCACACAACCTCAAGGAGAGGCAAAGACCTGGGTAGAGGTGGCCTATTTCTTATGTTCTTTATGTTCCAGTGACAGGCATCTTGAAGGCCAGTGACAATGCATGCCCACCTGACCCACTGGGAAGGAGATCTTCTTCCAGGAGACTGAAAATGTCAGCAATGACCTGCTGTGAAAACCTGAGCCTCCTTAAGCCCTGGTGCTCACACATGTCAAGGGAGCTGATCCTCTGCCTGTACACCCTGAACTTGGGGTCTCACCTCCTTGGTGCTGGATCTCTGTGTCCATCCTCCCTGCCTTGTGGAGTAGCATGTGGCTTAAGAGAAGGCAACTGGTGCTGGTGTTGTCAGTGTTGCTGTTGCTGTTCCTCTTGCTGTTTGTCAGAGGTGCAAAGTAGAGCTGCATAAGCTGCTCCCATGTGAAGGCCAGCAGCAGGGAAGTGTAGCTGAATGTGAGTGAAGTGCAAACAGGTGAAGTGAATTCCAAGAAGCTGATAATCACCTGTCAAGCACTGAAAGCACTCTCTGAGAAGGAGTGCTGTGAACTGCAGCTTCTCACCTGGCCATGGCTGGAGCTCTTCAGTTTCAATATCAAAGGCTTCCCAGCCTGTCAGTTTCACTGAAGTAGCACTCCATGCTGTGTGTGCGACTCGGCGACCCAGAAAGTTGGTGACAGCTCAGGAAAGAGGTTAAAGCCAGAAAAGAAAAAAAAAACAATTTAAAGAGCTGTTTGAATATTTTAATTACTTAGCGGAAAGTTGCACAGGTGTTCCCCGCTCACCATCCACCCAGATTGAAACCTGGAAGAGGGCAGAATGATGTTTGACTCCTAACCCAACCTCTCTTTCCTGGGAAATTATCCCCCTAAGTGTCTATAACATGGGCACGGTAGACATCACTGTCATTCACAACTGATACCAGGCAGAAAATCTTTCATGCAAATGCTATAACAAAATCCAGACCCAAAAGGACAATAGTGTGTCAAAATGAACTGAGCATTTTCAGAAACAGCTACCGATCTACAGAGGTATCCAAAATTCCTTTGGCTGAAAAACGCAATTACTGAGCGCCTGTATTTTCAGCGCTATAGGTGCCAAAATTACACCACATGCACACACACCTCTGGTGCTTTAAATTCATATGGCTGGGGAAGCAGTTATAGTTCAATGTCAAGGTTAACAAACTATTCAGTGGCTTCAGCTGGTGCAGTATGAATGGTTGTGATACCACCAGGAATGGATCTGTCAGGGCAAGGGTTCAATATGTGGGCAATGGTCTAATTTAGATGGCCACAGTCACACTTTAAACTGGTCCTCATATCCTACTTGGGGAGCAAGTGGCCACATTTTCCCTGGCCCATCCTCAAGTGATTGAGGGTTGTCCAGATTTTTCAAGAGAGGTTGATACCTGGGACTTCACAACTCGGGTCAGTTATCAGTTTGGTGATGTTAGCAGTCTACAAGGAGTGTGCCATCGAGAGATGAGGCTGTCATCAGTTTGTAGGGTGTGGAGTGTGTTCCAGTAGGGGCTAGGAAATGTCAGGCGAGTGTGTGTTTTTTGTTTGAGGTCCTGTATCAGTGGGAGTGCTTCATTAGCTGTCAGCCAGTGGTGTTCTTTGAGGAGAATGTTTTCCCTGCGGACATCAGGAGGTTCAATGTGTGCTAGCACAGGAAGCCACTCAAGCTGTGTTTGTCTCAACGTTCCATAAATAATCCTCATGATTTCCTAGAAGTAGATATCTACCATGTTTGTATAGCAGCTCCTGAGCAAGGTTGAGCAGCAGTACTCTACTGCTGGGTAGACCAGGGCGAATGAAGCAGTGCATAGTGTCTTGGCTCTGCTGCCCCAGGTGGTATCCGTCAGTTTTCCTATGAGATTCACTCTCGTCTTGACCTTAGCTCCTGCGTTCTACAGGTGTCAAGAGCGATGCCAAGGTATTTTGGCATTTGGGTCATGGGTGAGTGGTCGCCCGCAGTCCTGGACATGAAGTTCTTCCCTGGCCTTCAATTTGTTCAGGTGGAAGGCTGAACTGACAGTCTTGGTGGCATTTGGTTGGAGTCTCTATTTTCTGAAGTAGGCATCAAGAGAACATAGATCTTCAGTGAGTGTTTTTGCAATGTCTTGATGTTCTTTAGTCTGGAAAGCCAGGGCCAAGTCATCAGCATATATAAAGAGCTGTAACTTTGTGGGAGGGAGGTCACTGGTATATATGTTGAAGAGGGCCACTGCATGAACAGATCCCTGTGGGAACCCGTTGGTGGTTATGCATGAGTGGCTGATTTGATCTCTAAGGTGTATAATGATCTGTCGGCTGCTGATCATGGAGTTGATTAGTTGGAGGGTTTTCACACAGCAGATGGTTTTGGAGAGTTTCAGCAGCATGCCTGTATTCCACACTGTGTCATAGGCACAGGGTAAGTCAACAAAGGTGGTTCCTGTCTTCAGACATTTCTGAAAACCAGCCTCAATATGTGAGGTCAGTGTCAGGACCTGCTCGGAGCAGTTGCGGCCTGTGCAAAAACCTGCCTATTGGCATCGCTGCTTCCAGGATGGGACTCAGTCTGTTTAGCAGGAGGTGTTCCAGGACCTTATATGTTATTGAGAGCAGGGCAATGGGGCGGTAGCTGTATAGGTCGTCGGGGGGGAGACAGCAATCTTCACGTGGTCCTCCTGTTAAAGTAAGTTTTCCAACTTGAAAACCAGCAAATTAACACTAGTAGCTGGAAGTGGAGGCCAAAGCTTGAATGGATTAGACAATGAAATAAAGGCCACTGAACAGTTTCGTAACAGAACTAGAAGCAGAAATCCTCATGACCGTGGCTAACAATAAACTTGAGGATAAAGTAATAAGAAAGGCAGAACAAAGGGAGTTAGATAGGTGGAGAGCGTTTGGAGTTTATTCTGAGGTACCAGATAAGGGTCAACCAGCTTTGTCACATAAGTGGATTTGTACTGATAAAGCTCTTGCAGATGGGACCTATAAGGCTAAAGTGAGGCTAGCTGCTAGGGTTTTGAAGAGTGACTAATTGATACAGATGTTTGAAAGGATTGTCTCATGGCTGGAAAAATAATCTTAATATGTTTAGCTCTTTTGGCCACATATTCACGGGAGTGTACTTTTCAGAAAGAAGTGTTTCTGTAACCACCCAAAGAGATAGAAGGTGCAGAAGGAAAACTATGGAAACTATACAAATGCATCTATGACCTGAATGTTGCTTCCAGGGTATGGTATGTTTTGGTGAGATCTGTTTTGCTGAAAATGTTGAACTGAAAGCAGATCATACAATGTTTTTTGGTATCATAAAGGAAAACTTTCAGGCATTTTCATGACGCATGTTGATGATTTGTAATGGGGTGGTCCTGCAGAATTTGAGAAGTACATTATTAATAAGATTAGAGTAAGATTTAAAATTCGGAGTTAGGGCATTTAAATATATTGGTTTTGATGTTGAGCAAAGTCAGTATATATCAACAATCCCATTTAGAGAGAGTTATTTCCATACCAGTTAATCATGCTCCGTCATCACAAAAAAAATAATGTTATGTAAGAGAACAATTGTGAAGTTTGATTTATCAGTTGAACTCGTTGTGGACTCAAACTGGACCAAATGCTAGTTTTGATGTATTGGAGTTAAGTACTGTGATGAAACACCCTAAAGTACAGAATGTTTTAAAGGCAAATAAAACATTTAGAAAATTACATCTGGATAAATGTGTACTCAAGGTTCCACCCTTAGGTGATCCAAAGAACATGAAGTTGGTCATTTTCAGTGACACTACACATGTTAATCTTCCTGATGGGTATTCTAGTGCATCTGCTTTCATAATTTTTCTGATGTGTGAGAATGCGAAATGTTGGGCTGAATTTTTCCAGTTGGGTCACGATCCTGACGTTGGGCTCAATTCCAGGTCAGGATCCTGGCAGGCCATCGGTCACAATTTTCCCAGAGATGGCCAATTAAGAAGCTGCCTCCGGGAACCCCAGCCAATAAAGGATGGCAGGTGGACCATGGAAGCGGGACACCCAATCAGTGGGCCTGAGCGATGTCAGGCCGGCGGACCCACCGCGAGAGGTGGGAAGTGATGAGGCAGGCAGGTGAGTACAAGGGGGGAGGCACCCTCAGTCACCTGCAGAGAAGTTAACAAATAAGGAGGCCCGGAATTGGTAGGGCCATCAGGGGTGGAGGGGAAACTCCTCTGTAGGAATAGCAATGGACGTGGTTGCGGCCTTTGATCCCACGGCCTGGTCAGTGGGGCAGAGAGCCTCTGGCTCTGATGACCACCCTGCCTCCGGGAGGCTGCCTCCAATGATCTGGTGGCCTCCAAACATGGGGGGGGGGGGGGTGCGGTTGCTGCTCTGACAGCAGGAAAATACCAACGCTGTTGCAAAATGGCCCTGAATTTGGGGCCTCAATTGCGTTAATTAGCCTCCCACTTCCATGGCCGACCTTGGTCCCCATCCGTTGCAGGAAAGTCTCTTGGGGATGGGACAGCGTTGGAGAGGCATCCCGACATGGCTCCCTCCAATTTTCCCGGCCCCCTGCCTCCAACCTCATCCCAATGGGGCTGGGTAAATTCTGTCTGTTGTCCTTTATCTTGGGAAGCTAAGAAAATAAAAAGGGTTGCTAAAAGTACCCTGGCTGCCAAAACATGGGGTTTTGGAGGCAGTAGATATGGGATTCTGTGGGTGGAAGTTAATGGAACTCCCGGAGACGAGCTGGGAGGTGGCAGGGTAGAGCGCCGGTCGCCTTTCCTTTGCATCACGATTAAGTTGTGGTTGGCAGAGGCCGAAGACAGCCTTCTAACCTAGAGGCCAATTGAGGCCCTTAAATGGCCAATCAGTAGCCACTTAAGGACCTCTTCCCGCCACCACTTGAATTAAACTAGCATTGGAGGTGGGGCCAGCCATGGGGGAGGTCACCCAGTAAAATGAGGTGACCTCCCTCTGGGGAGGCCTCCTCCATGGTCAAGCTGTGGCCCACAGAGTGCCCCCAGCGGCAAAGGCTGTCCCTCTGGTAACACACCCCACCTCCATCGCCCACCCTCTCCGGGGCCTGCCAGACTGGCTCCAATGACCCCACCTCACTTACCTCTGGTCCGAAGCTCCAGTGCTGTGCCTGGTCCCAGGCCTCCTGCAGTACTAAATGCTCCAGGTAGTGCTGCTGATACTGTTGAGCTACCGGCCTCTGACTGGCCAACAGCTCTCTGAGGCACGATCCCTGTTCTTAAAGGGATGGGGATCCCACACCACACTTAAGTGCCTGAGTGCCATTGAATCGTGCTGGGGTCTCTGAAAGGCTGAGGCAGCATTCCCCTTGCCTTTTTGGCCCAGCCCCAGGAGCCCTGCTGGCACAACTAATTTAAGCCCTATTTGTGAAATATATGAAGTGAGATTCTGTACAATGGGTGTATTCAAGATGTTAGAGTCATAGAGAGATACAGCACTGAACCAGGCCCTTTGGCCCACCGAGTCCATTACCGACCTTCAACCACCCATTTATACTAATCCTACATTAATCCCATTTTCCCTCTCACATCCCCACCTTCCCTCAATTGTCCTACCACCTACCTACACTAGGGGCAATTTTTACAATGGCCAATTTACCTATCAACCCGCAAGTCTTTGGCATGTGGGAGGAAACCAGAGCACCCAAAGGAAACCCAGGTGCTCACCGGGAGAACTTGCAAACTCCACACAGGCAGTACCCAGAACCAAACCCAGATCGCTGGAGCTGTGAGGCTACAGCGCTAACCACTGCACCACTGTGCCACCTGTTGTTCATCCTTCAAGTTGAAGATGACCATGTCCATCATCTGGGCTGTTTGGTAGGGTTCCAGTGGGTATGTAGGTGACTGCTAAGGCCTATCTGTGCCTTAGTTCTGCTGCAAATAGGGCAGGATAGCGCAGATAATTCAGTTTTGGACTGGCTGCTGGGGACTTTCTCTCCTTGTGTTTTCTCTCTGCCTCTGATATGTGCTTGCTTTCAAAGGAGCCCGCAATCTTTTTATATTTAGTTGCTCCAGGTGCAGCGATCCTGGTCGATCTTCTGGTCGAGATTCGGGGTCAATATCAAAACTCCTAAGCAAAGCCTTTATAGTATCCTTGTAGTTCTTCCTTTGACTGCCCATAATAGCGCACCCCAGGCTCAAGCTCTCTATGGAAGATTTGCTTTGGTAAGTGAGTGTCAGGCATTCTGGCTAAATGACCAGCCCAACTCAGTTGTGACTGTCTCAATGTGGTGTGGATGCTTGGCATGCCAGCTCGGGTGAGCAACTCAGTGGCTGATATTTTGTCCTACCATCTGATCTTCAGAAGCTTCCAAAGGCAGCTCAAGTGAAAGTGGTTGAACTTCTTGGCATGACATTGGTATACAGTCCAAATCTTGCATGCGAAAAGAAGTGTGGGCAGGACTATTGTCTATAAACTGTTGTGTGATCGCCTTAAGAATGATGTTCCTTTAAGATCTCAATATGCTAATGACCTAAGTTCCAGCATATAGTCATGTGATTCAAAGCCAGAGTCACTCTGCAACTGTAACACCCAGATGAACATTCACTAAATAGTTTGCTCTGTACTGTATATATTAGTTTAGCTGTTAATAAACCGGTTAGAGATCTTCAGCAAACTGGACTCCACTTATCTCATTTATGTTGCATCAGAAAAGATAAAGA
This sequence comes from Heterodontus francisci, assembly GCF_036365525.1. Lineage (NCBI taxonomy): Eukaryota > Metazoa > Chordata > Chondrichthyes > Heterodontiformes > Heterodontidae > Heterodontus > Heterodontus francisci. Next base: position 48,720,259 of record NC_090377.1, read on the forward strand.
ACTCATTATATGGTGGCTGCTGTGGTGAAAAGACAAAGTCTAAGATTGAAGACCACAGGTAAAACAGCTGTGAAAACAACCCTTCCTACTGTCAAAAGACAGAAAGTTCAACAGGAATACTGGCCCAAACACTGGAAAGAAAAAAGAACTTAACTCCAGCTGTACAAGACAGAGCTCAGAACAACAGGCTGCAAATAGATTCCTGTGATCGGGTGAGTCATTATGCCGATGGTCGAGGGATCCCAGTCAAAACAAAGCAAGCTTTGAAGTGCATAAGAAATTGATTTATTTTAAAAGGCTCTGTACAAAAATGGGGAAAACCCGATTCCTCTCCCAGGCTGATCAAGGTTGGCGCCATCCGAAAACAAAAAAGTGCAGAAAAACTCTGATCACTGCAGAGAGTCCATTCACACAGCCAAAGTTTAAAAAAAAATTGAACCACTGAAGTGTGAAGAACATAAACAAACTCTAGCAAAAGAAAAGCAATTGAACTCCCTATTGAATAGCTGTGTAAACAGACAAGCTTAAGTGCTGCAAGCAAGATAAACACAGAACTCTATCAAACACCTGCTCCTTTCCATCCAAGCAACTAATCTAAATAACAGAGAATTTCTTAAAAGGGAAACAGCACAGAGTGAATAGAATAAAGTTAAATAAAGACCAGAAAGAAAAAGAACAGCAGAAAGATGGATACCAAACTGCCCAGCATGAACTGAAAGGCCATTGATATCCTATCCGAGTTCAAACTTTTTAAACAAAGAATGCAGTTATGCTTCACAGATCAAGTAATTGTAGAACCAGAGAAAGAAACTGTAAGAATAATGATAGCAGTTGGAAATGAGGAGTTATACAGAATCAATACCACTGGCTTATATGAAGAGGACCAGGAAGATCCTGCAAAGATATGAAAAGTGCTAGAAGACCAGCTCCGGTTAAGAGTGAATTTTAGAATTCACTGCCTGGAATTGATGTCCGACAGACAATAGCCACCAAAGTCAATAGATCAGTTCTTCAGTGGATGCTGTAGTAAGAGCAACAAATGTGATTTTTCAGAAACCGAGCTATTAGAGCGACAAATGGAGCTGATGATTGTCTGAACACCCTTTGAAGTATTTCACAAAGACTTCTTGGGGAAAAAGAAAGGTCGCAGTTTTGATGCGCTGCTAGAAGATGGCAGGAAATATGAAACCATTGTAGCTGGACAACAGCATCTGCAAGTACAGGGTGCAACCAACAGTCATGACATGATAACCAGGTTGAAAAGAGCAAAGAAGCTGTATGGTAAATGTGGTTTGTCCCACTGACCACGATGTTGCCCTGCATTTCAAGACCTGTGAAAGGTGTGCAGCACAAAAAGACACTGGGCCCGCCTGTACAAGAAATCTGGCTCGGAAGATGCAGCCAGAAGTCACAGTAGGAAACAAGCAAATAGAAGACAGGTGCAACAACAGGGCAACAGCAGCAAGGAAATCTCCAGAGATCTACACAAATGCAAGCCGATACCACAGTCCAAGTCCACAGTGAAACAGACCTGACACAAAACTCAGAGAGAAGCAATTCTCAGCCAGAAGACAAGCAGGCGTTTCACATTGTGAACCTGATACATCCTGTTGATGAAGTCAAACAACTGGAAGCTTTCACTACTATTAACATCATGTGCCCAAAGAAAGTTGGCTAACATACACTCAGGGTTAAGAATGACACCAAAGCAAGTGCAATTATCCTACCAGTCCGAATCCTGAATGATATGTAGTGGATTTGTTGGAAATCAATGATACAACTGACAACTGCAAATTTATCTGCATACAACAGGTCACCCATTCCTTGCAGTGGCACACTGACAATGCAATGCAGCTATGGCAAGTCAGCAGGGAAGCTGAAAATACTTTACCTGATAGACACAAGCGGACCGGGAGTGGCAGGACTACCAGCATGTATGGAGCTCAACATTGTGACAATCCACGAAGTCACCAAGGTACTCATTACAGCAGAAGAGACCTAGGGTATGCGCATTGAGTCAGTCCACGACCTGCAACAAATGTATCTGGACTGATTCGACACCATAGGAGATTTCAAAGGCGTACAGCACCTCAGAGGGGATGCAATTCCTTCAATCTGTCCTCCCAGAAAGTGCAGCATGCACATACAAGTAAAGCTTAAGTACGGGTTAGATGACATGGAATGTAATGGCATCATCCATCGTGTGCATCATCACACAGACTGGTGCAGTTCAATTACGTGCATACAGAAACAGCCAATATCCCACAACTGAAGGCACTGTGGAGAGTCATCATCGATGGTTGGCCTGACATGGAAAAAGAGGTGCCAGAAATCCTCACATACTTTTGGCCTTATAGAGATGAACTTGGTATCTAGAGAGGTGTCACATTCAAGGGAAAACAAGTGATTGTGCTCAAAGCTCTCCAACAGGACATTTTGTCACAACTTCACCAAGGCCGTACGGGTATAGAGCAAACAAGACGACTGGCATGAGACACTGTTTATTGGCCAAGGATCAATGGTGGCTTCGAAAAGTTAGTGAGGATGTGTGAGGCATGCCAGAGCCACCAGCCACAACAACGCAAAGAATCTCTACACCCTCATGAGATTCTATCAGTCCCTTGGTCCAAAATCACCACTGATCTATTTTCCATTAATGGAGACGACTTTATCTTAGTCACTGATTATTTCTCCAAATTTTCAATTGTCAGACAGGTAAAAGACACTTCAAGCTCGGTTGTCACAGACACATTGAGTGCCATATTCAGTCTATTCGGTGCACCTGAAGAAATTATTTCTGACAATGGGACACAGCATACGGGCAAACCTTTCAGGGATATGTGTGCTAAATGGGGCATAAACCATGTGATAACCTCACCACATTACCCTAGATCTAATGGTCTTGCTGAGCGAATGGTTTGCACAGTCAAATCACTTATCCTGAAGCACAGAACAACGAAACAAGATTTTCGTGTCACCATGCTGCACCTCAGAGCTACACCTGTGGATAAGGGCTTACCGTCACCAGCAGAGATCATGTTTGGCAGACAAGTGCAAACAACTCTGTGAAGCCATTATCTGTCCAAATTCTCCAAGATGCAGGAGACACTGCTCGAAAAACAAGGAAAAATGAAGATGGTGCATGACCAACATGCGAGGGCAGAACTACCTCAGCTACACCTAGGACACTCAGGCAACATCCTGGTGAATCTCCTCTGCACCCTCTCCAGTACAATCATATCCTTCCTATAGTGTGGTGCCCAGAACCGTACACAGTACTCCAGCTGTGGCCTAACTAGCGTTTAATACAGCTCCATCATAACCTCCCTGCTCTTATATTCTATGCCTCGGCTTATAAAGGCAAGTATCCCATATGCCTTCCTAACCACCTTATCTACCTGTGCTGCTGCCTTCAGTGATCTATGGACAAGTACACCAAGATCCCTCTGACCCTCTGTACTTCCTAGGGTCCTACCATCCATTGTATATTCCCTTGCCTTGTTAGTCCTTCCAAAATGCACCACCTCACACTTCTCAGGATTAAATTCCATTTGCCACTGCTCTGCCCATCTTACCAGCCCATCTATATCGTCCTGTATTCTAAGGCTTTCCTCCTCACTATTTACAACACCACCAATTTTCATGTCCTCTGCAAACTTACTTATCATACCTCCTATATTCACGTCTAAATCATTAATGTACACTACAAACACCAAGGGTCCCAGCACGGATCCCTGCGGTACACGACTGGTCACAGGCATCCACTCACAAAAACAACCCTCGACCATCACCCTCTGCCTCCTGCAACTAAGCCAATTTTGGATCCACTTTGCCAAATTGACCAATCTCCCATGCAGGACCTTATCAAAAGCCTTACTGAAGTCCATGTAGACTACATCAACTGCTTTACCCTCATCTACCCATCTAGTCACCTCCTCAGAAAATTCAATCAAGTTAGTTAGACATAATCTCCCTGACAAAGCCATGCTGACTATCGCTGATTATTCCCTGCCTCTCCAAGTGGCGATTAATCCTGTCCCTCAGAATATTTTCCAATGTTTTCCAAACCACTGATGTTGGACTCACCAGCCTGTAATTACCTGGTTTATCCCTACTATGCTTCTTGAATAATGGTACCACGTTCGATGTCCTCCAGTCCTCTGGTACCTCTCCTGTGGCCAGAGAGGATTTGAAAATTTGTGTCAGAGCCTCTGCTATCTCCTCTCTTGCCTCACATAACAGCCTGGGATACATCTCATCTGGGACTGGGGATTTATCCACTTTTAAGCCCGCTAAAACAGCTAATACTTCCTCCCTTTAAATGCTAATATGTTCAAGTATATCACAATCCCGCTCCCTGATCACTACACCTACATCGTCCTTCTCCATAGTGATGTTGGCCAGGGGCTGCAAGAAATACAGAATCAGTTACAAACTGCTGGGATTGTTTGACCTGTAGTAACCTGGAGCTCGGACACTGGCCTGTGCTGGTAAAATCCAGTTTGAACTAATTATTTTATGGGACAAGACAAAGAACAGGACACAGGAAAAGGGCCTTATTTTGACACGGTGTGATACCGGGGTCTTTGGGCCTGGGCCAATTAAGAGAAGCTGTGAACGAGGTGAACAAGCTTAAGCCAACCGGAAAGACACAGCTCAGATTCGGAGAGATAAGCAACAGGATAAGAATAGAGCTTTTTGGGCATAGAGCCAGCGAAAACTCCGGAGATCAACCATCGTGGAAGCGGAAGACCCTGCGTGAGCGACGTGGCGACGACGTAGAAGAGAGAGAGAGAACGGAACACCTGGCCAGCGTTAACTCTCCCTTTTTCGGGTAATATCCTTTGTATTCTGTGACTAGTCAGGGAAAGGTCAGAGGAACCTAGTGGGTGTGCTTATGAATTCTAGCTAGTTTTGTTATTAACTGTATAACTCAGTGGGAGTTGTATGTTTTTGTCTAACTAAGTGTATAAGCCTTATTCTTACATTGTACAACGACGTGAATAAAGTAAATTGATAGTTAAAGAAAGGACTGAGTTCCTCCTCTTTGTACTAAGCCATTAACTGTAGCTGTGGATTAAGCTGGAGGGTGGCTCCCTTGAAATCCGATATCCCAAACGCTCAGTCTGAGCCTGAATTAAGAGAACTTCAGTCCCACATGACAGCTAGGATCAACTGGGTATAGGGAATAAAGGGGACAAGGGGGAGTTGACTCTGCGCCATGGTTAACAGTGATCACAGATGCAAAGTAATCATTTAAAACCTCACCTATGTCCTCCAGCTCCACACGTAGATTGTCTCTTTGGTCCCTAATGGGCCCCACTCTTTCCCTGGTTATCCTCTTGCCCTTAATATACTTATAAAATGCCTTAGGATTTTCTTTTATCTTGCCCACCTGTGTTTTTTCATGTCCCCTCTTCGCTCTCCTAATTACTTTTTTTAGTACCCCCCTACACTTTCTATACACCTCTTGTGCCTCCGCTGTTTTCAGCGCTCCGAATCTGCCATAAGCCTCCTTTTTTTTCCTGATCCAGTCCTCTATATCCCTTGACATCCAGGGTTCCCTGGACTTGTTGGTCCAACCTTTCACCTTAATGGGTACATGTTGGCTTTGAACCCGAACTATTTCCTCTTTGAATGACTCCCACTGGTCTGATGTAGACTTTCCTACAATAGCTGCTCCCAGTCCACTCTGGCCAGATCCTGTTTTATCAGATTGAAATCGGCCTTCCCCCAATTCAGTACCTTTATTTCCGGCTCTTTTCCATAACTACCTTAAATCTTACAAAGTTATGGTCACTATCCCCAAAATGCTCCCCCACTGACGCTTGTACCACTTGTCCAGCTTCATTCCCTAGGATTAGGTCCAGTACTGCCCCTTCTCTTGTAGGACTTTCTACGTACTGGCTTAAAAAGTTCTCCTGTATGCATTTTAAGAATTACACCCCCTTTAAGCCTTTTACACTAAGACTATCCCAGTTGATATGAGATAAGTTGAAATCCCCTACTATTATTACCCTATTATTTTTACACCTTTCTGAGATTTGCCTACATATCTGCTGCTCTATCTCTCCCTGACTGGAAGCCTGTAGTGCACTCCCAGTCAAGTGATTGCCCCCTTTTAGTTTTTAGGTTCTACTCATATGGCCACATTGAAGAACCTTCTAAGATATCATCCCTCCTTACTGCAGTAATTGACTCCTTGATCAACAGTGCAATGCCACCTCCTCTTTTATCCGCTCCCCTGTCACGCCTGAAGATTCTATACCCTGGAATATTGAGTTGCCAGTCCTGCCCCTTCCTCAACCATGTCTCTGTGATAGCAACAATATCATAATCCCATGTGCTAATCATCACCCTCAATTCATCTGTCTTACTAGTAAGACTCCTTGTATTAAAATAGATGCAATCCAGCCTTGCAATTTCCCCTTGTGCCTTAACAGGTCTATATTTGCTCTGCCTTCCAGACTGACTCATTTTCTCTTCTATATTTGACTGAGCATCACCCCCTACTGTACCTCCACTCTGTATCCCATTCCCCTGCCAAATTAGTTTAACACCCCGCCCTCCCCCCCCCCCCCCCCACCAACAGCACCAGCAAACCTCCCAGCAAGGATAAAAGCAAAATACTGCGGATGCTGGAAATCTGAAATAAAAACAAGAAATGCTGGAACCACTCAGCAGGTCTGGCAGCATCTGTGAAAAGAGAAGCAGAGTTAACGTTTCGGGTCAGTGACCCTTCTTCGGAACTGACAAATATTAGAAAAGTCACAGGTTATAAGCAAGTGAGGTGGGGGTGGGGCAAGAGATAACAAAGGAGGTCTAGATTGGACCAGGCCACATAGCTGACCAAAAGGTCACGGAGCAAAGGCAAACAATATGTTAACGGTGTGTTGAAAGACAAAGCATTAGTACAGATTAGGTGTTAATACACTGAATATTGAACATCGAATATTGTCAGTCTGGAACGCTGGAAGCATCCCTGATTTCCCACATAGCGCAGGAGTAGCATATCACGGGGCTGAGCTCTCCTGCCATGACTTACCTTTAGATTAATTAGTTACTCCCTTTAAAAAAATACTAATTACATCAGGGGCCTTGTTCCACTCCAAACACTACCCACTACAAGCTAAATTACACTAATTAAAAAAAACACACTTAACCTGTAATGACGTCCCCTGATTTAAATCACTTGGCCAAAACAAAAACAAAAAAAAACAAAAAAGAGACACAGAAGAAACACCCACCAATCACTTACCAGCTCTCCTGTGACGTCACACTTCGATTTTTGCTGGTCAAACAGGTCCACTGAGCTCTCTCACTGCCGCCGCCGTTGCTTCTGGTCTCGGACTTCGGCTCTCTACTCCCTTTATACCCCAGCTCCTCTCAGCGTCGCCGCCGCTGCTTCTGGTCTCGGGCCACGGCTCTCCGCTCCTTTTATACCCCGGCTCCTCTCACCGCCGCCGCCGCTGCTTCTGTCCTTGGAGCCCTTGGATTTTGCCTGGAGTCATGACAGATTGAGCAGCTTCCCATCCATGTGATATCTGATATCAATGCCAGGATCACCATCATGAAAGGCATCGGAGAGCATGGGGGAGAAAAACATGCTGAAGAGGATTGGTGCTAGCATGCAGCCCTTCTTAACTCCATTAGTATCTGGGAATGGGTCAGAAGGAAGAGGGGGAGGAGGAAGTGAGGAGGCAACGAACACATCTCTTTCTGGCCAGTCTGTCCGTAATTGGCTCATTCGACTGTGGTACCATTGAATAGAACCTCCAATTCTCCTTTCAACAACAGTTCCACACCTTACCTTCGATCTGTTACTGACCATCACAGTTGTACTGGCCATAATGCTGAAATAAAAGCTACTATAAAACCAACATACCAAACCAACTTTATCAATCAAACCATTCAATATTCCATACAAATGTCAACTAATACCCTTGTGTATTCCCTTAATGCATATCTGCTGTATGCCTTTGCCTGCCCTACTGCTCCTACTCTGTGCTATCCCAGTGGCTGCTACATGGCTGGTGGAAGGTTGCTAGCTTTCAGTGGAGAAGACCTTGTAGATGACCTCAAGCAGCTCTAGCCCAATAAGACTCGCATAAGTGGCACCAGCCTGGGCTGGCCGAATGAGAGGAACCAGCAAGGGCACTGGCAGAATGGCAGTGCTGGGAGAATGAACATTGTCATCCTCATAGAGGGTAGCAGGTTCATGCTCTATGGCACCACTGCCACTCCAAGGGCGGTGCCTTGGCAATCCTAGTAATGTGATGGAGGACAGATTGCAGGACTGCTCTGAGTCCCAGTAGGTCGTTTTGCACATTAGTGTTTGCAGCTATGATGGCAGCAGTTTGAACTTGCATGGCAGCAAGCTGAGCTTACATGACTTCAGTCTGAACTTTCACTTCGGCACCCAGATGTTGGGTGGCTTCTGCTTATAATGCAATGGAAGCTGAGCATCGGCAATCAGACACTGCATTATGGTTGGGTCTGCTAGTGTACTAATTGAGTTGGCCATGACTTACACACTGAAAAATGGGCTCCAGGCTCTGCACAAACCCCTGTCCAAGTTGGTGCCAGACTCCTCCATACTTCTTGATAGTGACCACAGGCTTTCAGGTAGGCCTGTCAATGCACCAACCATTTCAGTGTGCATACCCATCAGTCTTTTTCTGTGTGCCACCACATCAAAGTCCTCATCTGAGTCTTCTGCAGCAGAACCCATGTGCAGCCTCACCCTTTAACATACTGATACCTGCCCTACCCTGTCCCCTGCCCTGGCTGCAGGCGACACATGCCCAGTGTCTCACCACATGCAGATCCCACCTCTGAGCTACTCTCCAATGTATGCACACTGCCAGTATCTGAGCTGGTGGCTGTGAGTCTGAGAGCTGTGATGCTGCTTCCTCATCACTGTCTTCATGCTCTTCCACCTCTTTCTCTTCCACCACTTCCTGACCAGGATGCAGTTCTTGGGTAACTGAAAGGAAAAATGTACATGGGTAGGGTTGTGATGAAGGGGGTTTTGCAGGGGTAGGGTGGGCACCGGGGTGGGGGGAGGAGGGCTATTGGGTGGGTGGAAAGCAGAACTGCATACTTACACCATCTAAAGCTTGTAAACATGAAGAAATTGTGGGGTGAGGGGGTAGTGGAATGTAAGAAAGAGAATTAGGGATGAGGCACTTCCTGACTCCCTCAATCCTGCTGTCAGGGTTTAGAAACTGCACCTTGTCAATTTATGAAGATAAGTCTTATGATACAGTTCATTAGTTTATCATGTGCATGATTGGGAGAACAGAGTCTCGAAATCCTGGTGATCATGCAGGCTGACTGTTGGTATTTGGACAGTACTGCCTGTAATGGTTGTCAAGGGTGGTGCCAATAACTGGTGCTGCTCAACCCTTAATTGCCCCAGACAAGCAATATCATCCCAACCCCATGACCTCTACCACCAAAAAGGACATGAACAGTAACATCATCAAACATGGGAAGATAGGAACAGGTGTCAGTCATTTAGCCCCTCTAGGCCATTTAGCCCCTCATTCAATGAGATCATGGCTGATCTGTATCTTAACTCCATCTATCTGCCTTTGCTCTTTTTATCATTTTATAGACTTGGATAGCAAAATTCTATTGATCTCAAATTTAAAATTATTAATTGAGCTAGCATCTACTGCTTGCTGTGGAAGTTCAGCACTTTTACTACCCTTTGTGTGAAGAAGTATTTGCTTACTTTTCTCCTGAATGGGCTCTGATTTTAAGGCTATATCCCCTTGTACTAGACTCCTCCCCAACTCCCCCAAAAAAGTTTCCCTCTACCTATCTCATTTCCTTTCAAAATCCTAAAAGCCTCAATCAAACCCCCCTTAACCTTTGATATTCCAGGGAGTACAAGCTTAATTTATATACTGTCTCCTTATAACCTAACTTTTGGAGTTCTGATTATATGCTGCATTCCTTCCAAGGCCAACATATCCTTTATAAGGTGTGGTGCCCATAACTGTACACAGTGCTCCAGATGTGGTCTAACTAGGGCTTTGTGAAGTTGTGACAAAACCACCTGTTTTATATTCCAGTCCCCTAGTTGTAAACGCTAGCTTTTTAAGTTAATTTTTGTACCTGGCTAATACATTTTAATGGTTAGTGTACATGAACCCCTAAATCACTTTGGACATCCACTGTTCGTGGCTTTTCGCCATTTAAAATATTCAGATCTAAATTTTATTTGGTCAAAAATGAATGATCTAACATTAGCTGCGTTGAAATCCATCACAGTTTTGCCTATTTACTTACCCTATGAATGTCCCCCATCCACATTATTTACTATGCCACCAATATTTGTGTCATTGGCAAATTGAGTATTATTGTGTTAACTCAGTCATTAATAAATGTAGTGAATAGTTGAGGCTGCTGCGCTGATCTTGTAGGACACCACTAATCACCTCCTTCCAATTTAAGTGCACACCCATTATCCCTAAACAGTGTCTTTTACCACCTAACCAATCTTCTGGCTGGAGAATTGGTGTAGGGGGGAGGGCATCAGATTTCTGAGGCATTGGGGCTGATTCTGGGGCAGGTGGGACCTGTACAAGATGGACAGGCTACACCTTAACAGGACTGGAACTAACATCCACGCAGGGAGATTTGCTAGTGCTGTTGAGGAGGGTTTAAACTAGCTTGTCAGGGGGATGGAAACCTGAGGGGTAGCTCAAATTAGAAGGAAGTAAAGCTGGTAACAGGAGGTAGAAAAGTAGCAAGTGACATTAGAAGGCAGGCGAAACATAGGCGAGCACCAACTAGGCTTAGAATGCAGAATGTCAAGAACGCAAGGTCATGGGCACTCCACCTGAATGCACACAACATTCACAACAAGGTAGATGACTTAAAGGCTCAAATAGAGGTAAATGGATATGATCTAATTGCCATAACAGAAACGTGGCTACAGGGTGACCAGGACTGGGAACTGAATATTCAAGGATATTCAACATTTAGGAAGGACAGGCAAAAAGGAAAAGGAAGTGGTGTTCCACCGATAATAAGAGATAGGATCAGTACATTAGCGAGGGAGGATCTCAGATCAGAAGAACAAAATGTGGAATCTGTTTAGGTGGAGCTAAGAAACAGCAAGGGGCAGCAAACATTGGTAGGAGTTTATAGGCCACCAAATAGTAGTGGTAGTGTGGGGCATGGTATTAATCAGGAGATTAGACAAGCATGTAGTATGGGTAATACAGTAATCATGTGTGATTTCAATCTGCATATAGACTGGGTAAACCTAATGAGCACTAATGCTGTGGAGGACGAGATCCTGGAGTGTGCTAGGGATCGTTTTCTAGAGCATTATGTTGAGGAACCATCTAGAGAATAGGCTACTTTAGATCTAATATTATGTAATGAGAAAGGGCTAATTAATAATCTTGTTGTAAAAGTACCTTTAGGGATGAGTGACCATAATATGATAGAATTTTACATTATGTTTGAAAGTGAGGTAGTTCAATTTGAAGCCAGGGTGTTAAATTTGAACAAAGGAAATTATGAAGGGACGAGGGGCAAATTGGCTGAAGTAGATTGGGAAAATACATTAAAAGGTATGACAGTACATAGGCAATGAATAGTAACCTATCTCTGTGGAAGAGCCTGTCACTCCAGAATTGGCCTTTATAGCCACTCCAGGCGCTGCTTCACAAACCACTGACCACCTCCAGGCGCGTATCCATTGTCTCTCGAGATAAGGATGCCCAAAAGAAGTCTTTAAAGAAATATTACATAGTTTGCAGCAACTATACATTCCTTCAGGCACAAAAACCCCAAAAGTAAAGGCAGTCAACCGTGGATAACAAAGGAAGTTAAGCAAAGGCCTATTAAGTTGCCAGAAATAGTAGTAAACCTGACGATTGGGAGGATTTTAGAATACAACAAAGGAGGATGAAGAAACTGATAAAGAAAGAGAGAATAGAATATGAATGTAAGCTAGCAAAAAATATAAAAACGGACTGTAAAATCCTCTATAGGTACGTAAAAAGGAAACATTTGGCTAAGACAAATGTGGGTCCATTACAGGCAGAGTCAGGAGAATTTATAATGGGGAATAGAGAATTGGCAGAGAAGCTACATGATTACTTTGTGTCCGTCTTCACTGAGGAAGATACAATAAATCTCCCAGAATTAGAGATCCAAGGAATTAGGGGGAAATGAGGAGTTGAAGGAAATTAGTATTAGTAAGAACGTTGTATGGGAGAAATTAATGAGGCTGAAGGTTGTTAAGTCCCCAGGACTGTATATATTACATCCCAGAGTATTGAAAGATGTCGCTATGGAGATAGTGAATGCATTGGTGATCATCTTCCAAAATTCTATAGATTCTGGAGTGCTTCCTGCAGATTGGAAGGTCGCAAATGTCACCCCACTATTTAGAAGGGAAGGAGAGAGTAAACAGAGAATTACAGACCTGTTAGTCTCACATCAGTCATTGGGAAAATGCTAGAATCTATTGTAAAGGATGTGATAAATGGACACTTGGATAATAATGATCTGATTTGGCATAGTCAGCATGGATTTATGAATGGGAAATCATGTTTGATGAACCTGTTGGAGTTGGTTGGATTTTCAAAAGGCCTTTGATAAAGTCCCTCACAGGAGGCTGGTTCACAAAATTAAAGCACATGGGATAGGAGGTAATATACTGGCATGGATTAAGGATTGGTTAACATGCAGGAAACAAAGAGTAGGAATAAACGGGTCATTCTCGCATTGGCAGGCTTTGACTAGTGGGGTACCACAGGGATCAGTGCTTGGGCCCCAGCTGTTCACAACATATATATCAATGATTTGGATGTGGGGACCAAATGTAGTATTATCAAGCTCGTGGATGACGCAAAACTAGGTGGGAATGTGTGTTGTGAGGAAAGCAAAGAGACTTCAAGGGGATTTGGACAGACTTAGTGAATGGGCAAGAACGTGCCAGATGGAATATAATGTGGAAATATGTGAGGTTATCCACTTTGGTAGGAGGAATAGATATGCAGAGTATTTCTTAAATAGTAAGAGATAAGAAGGTGTAGATGTACAAAGGGACCTGGGTGTCCTTGTCAATACATCACTGAAAGATTACATGCAGGTGCAGCAAGCAATTAAGAAGGCTAATGGTATGTTATACTTTATCGCAAGAGGATTTGAGTACAGGAGTAGTGAAGTTTTGTTTCAATTGTATAGAACCTTGGTTAGACCGCACCTGGAGTACTGTGTGCCATTTTGGTCCCCTTACCTTAGGAAGGATATAATTGCCATAGAGGGAGTGCGACAAACGTTCATCAGACTTGTTCCCGGGATGGTGGGACTGTCCTATGAAGAGAGATTGGGGAAACTGGACCTGTATTCTCCAGAGTTTTGAAGAATGAGAGGTGATCTCATTGAAATCTACAAAATACTTAAAGGGATAGACAGGGTAGATGCAGCTAAGATGTTGCCCCTGGTTGGGGAGTCTAGAACCAGGTGACACAATTTCAAAATAAGGGGGAAGCCACTTAGCACAGAGATGAGGAGAAATTTCTTTACTCAAAGGGTTGTGAATCTTTGGAATTCTCTACCCCAGAGGGCTGTGGAAGCTCAGTCATTGAGTATGTTTAAAGCAGAGATTGACAAATTTCTAAATACAAATGACATAAGGGGATGTGAGGATACTGTGGGGAAAAGGCATTGAAGTGGATGATCAGCCATGATCGTATTAAATGGTGGAGCAGGCTTGATGGGCTGAATGGCCTACTCTTGCTCTTATGTTCCTAAGCAGTTTAATAATTTACCTTCAATTCTATGATAATTAATTTTAGCTACAAATCTGGTATAACTGGGTTTTTAACTGCGATATGATTAATACAATTGATGAACAACAGAATTGGTCTTTAAAAATTAATTTTATATTATGCTGTTAAATGATTTATCAGTAATAGCTAATTTTTAAAAATAATTTTTTAAAGATTTTTCAGAATATTTTAGCTTCTACTTTCCAATGTTCCAATGCTCCAATCTTTAATTGGCTCTATGTTTGGCTGTGAAGATCCTTTAATGTGATTGGCTACTTGGACAACTTGGTGAGATCACTCCAGCTCCACACTGTGAATGCCAGTAAATAACGCTGCAATCAGTTGCAGTAGCACTCCATGGCAATAAGGTGAAATTCTTTCCAGAGTGACTAACTTCTTGGTCAGCAACGAGCACCCTTGCCTCGCCCTGACCGCAAATTCCATGCCAAAGTAATTCTTTATTTCTGATGAAAGGTCACTGACCTGAAACGTTAACTTTGCTTCTCTCTCCATCGATGCTGCCAGACCTGCTGAGTATTTTCGAGCACTTTTTGTTTTTATTTCAGATTTCCAGCATCTGCAGTATTTTGCCTTTATATTATTAATTATTTAACTAGTCTTCTATTCCCTTATTTTCATTTGCAATACTAGCCCCATCTGTTTTAAAGGGCTCCCATTACCTTTGACTACCCTTTTCTTCTAATATAATTGTAAAAGCTTTTCGTGCTCATCTTGATACCCCTCGTAAATTTCTTTTAGTATTCCTTTTTGCAACTGACTATCTTTTTTCTTCCTTTGTAGTTCTTTATATCTCATAGATGAGGTTTTAAATTATTACTGTTCATCTGTATTCACTATGGAGAAGGACGATGTAGGTGTAGAGATCAGGCAGGGGGATTGTGATATCCTTGAACAAATTAGCATTGAAAGGGAGGAAGTATTAGCTGTTTTAGTGGGCTTAAAAGTGGATAAATCCCCAGGCCCAGATGAGATGTATCCCAGGATGTTATGTGAGGCAAGGGAGGAGATAGCAGGGGCTTTGACACAAATTTTCAAATCCTCTCTGGCCACAGGGGAGGTACCAGAGGACTGGAGGACAGCGAATGTGATACCATTATTCAAGAAGGGTAGCAGAGGTAAACCAGTTAATTACAGGCCAATGAGTATAACCTCAGTGGTAGGGAAACTATTGGAAAAAATTCAGAAGGACAGGATTAAAGCTATTTGGAGAGGCAGGGATTAATTAGGGATAGTCAGCATGGCTTTGTCAGGGGGAGATCGTGACTAACAAACTTGATTGAATTTTCCGAGGAGGTGACTAGATGTGTAGATGAGGGTAAGGCAGTTGATGTAGTCTACATGGACTTCAGTGAGGCTTTTGATAAGGTCCCGCATGGGAGATTGGTCAAGAAGGTATGAGCCCATGGGATCCAGGGCAATTTGGCAAAGTGGATCCAAAATTGGCGTCATGGCAGGAGGCAGAGGGTGATGGTCGAGGGTTGTTTTTGCGAGTGGAAGCCTGTGACCAGTGGTGTACCACAGGGATCGGTGCTGGGACCCTTGCTGTTTGTAGTGTACATTACTGACCTGGACGTGCATATAGGAGGTATGATCAGTAAGTTCGCAGATGACACGAAAATTGGTGTTGTTGTAAATAGTGTGGAGGAAAGCCTTAGATTACAGTATGATATAGATGGTCTGGTAAGATGGGCAGAGCAGTGGCAAATGAAAGTTAATCCTGAGAAGTGTGAGGTGATGCATTTTGGAAGGACTAACAAGGCAAGGGAATATTCAATGGATGGTAGGACCCTAGGAAGTACAGAGGGTCAGAGGGACCTTGGTGTACTTGTCCATAGATCACTGCAGGCAGCAGCACAAGTAGATAAGATGGTTAGGAAAGCAAATGGGATACACTCCTTTATTAACCGAGGCATAGAATATAAGAGCAGGGAGGTTATGATGGAGCTGTATAAAACGCTAGTTAGGCCACAGCTGGAGTACTTTGTACAGTTCTGGTCACCACAATATAGGAAGGATGTGATTGTACTGGAGAGGGGGCAGAGGAGATTCACCAGGATGTTGCCTGGGCTGGAGCATTTCAGCTATGAAGAGAGACTGGATAGGCGAGGGTTATTTTCCTTAGAGCAGAGAAGGTTGAGGGGGGACCTGATTGAGGTTTACAAAATTATGAGGGGCATTGATAGGATAGACAGGAAGAATTTTTTTCCCTTAGTGGAGGGATCATTAACCTGGGGGCATAGATTTAAGGTAAGGGGTGGAAGGTTTAGAGAGGATTTGAGGAAAAAAAATTTCACCCAGGGGGTGGTTGGAATCTGGACCACACTGCCTGAAGGGGTGGTAGAGGCAGGAACCCTCACAACTTTAAAGAAGTATTTAGATGAGCACTTGAAATGCCATAGCATACAAGGCTGTAGGCCAGGTGCCGGAAAATGGGATTAGAATAGATAGGTGCTTGATAGCCGGCACAGACATGATGGGCTGAAGGTCCTGTTTCTGTGCTGTATAACTCTATGACTCTATGACTCTCCAGGTCCCCTGGATTTACATTATTCTTTGTAATTTTGTATGGTCTTTCCTTTCATTTTATGATATTGCTCGTCTATTTTATTGACTCTGGCTGTTTTATTTGGTAAGCTTACCTTATCTTTAACCTAAGGGATAAATATTGGTCATGTGTTAAGCTAAATTCCTTTTTGAACACCTCCCATTACACGATAACTGTTTTGACCAGTTTGCTGTCATCAGTCTCTGTCTCATCCCTTTATTGTTAGCCTTACTGAAATCCAGAGGCTACAAAATTTAATTGCGCAGCTGTAGTCTTTTGAGAATTGCATTGTACATATTGTTCACTTGAGGATACCATGCACATATGAGCTGGCAGAGGAAGCTGAAAGAAAAAGTGAAAGTAAAACAGAGTAAAGACATCATGCCGTCTCAGCCTTTGCCTCATACTAAACTAAATTTGGCTAAAACCTCATTCCAGTCCCGAAAACATCAGAGCAGCACCCATATTTTCGGTGCTATGCATGCCGTTTCAGCTCCAAAATGGCATCCACACACGTCAGCATGCTTTTGGTGCGGACTGTGCCAAATGCCATTTTGGGTAGGTCATTAGCCTGGGCCTTGGGAGCATGCACCGGGAGTATGCAGAATAGGCAGTTTGTGATAAAAGCAAAATACTGCGGATTCCGGAAATCAAAAATAAAACAGAAAGTGCTGGAAATACTCATAAGGTCTGGCAGCATCTGTGGAGAAAGAAGCAGAGTTAACATCTCAGGTCTGTGACCTTTCATCAGAACTGGCACAGGTGAGAAATGTAACAGGTTTTAAGCAAGTAAAGTGGGGGTTGGGGGGAAAGAGAACCAAAGGGAAGGTGTGTGATAGAGCAGAGGGAGGAGAGATTAACTGACAAGCAAGTCATGGGCCTAAGGCAAAGGGAGTGCTACTGGTGTGGTGAAAGACAAAGCATCAGTGCAGAGAGAGTGATAATGGCAGATTAATGAACAGCTCTGTCCAAAAGCACAAACATGAAAAAACAAGTTTAAGGCAGGCACATGGTAAAAAAATGATAAAACAAAATAAAATAAAATAAAATAATAAAATAAGGCAGGCAGATTGTGATGTTAGTCATTGTGTAACACTTATTTGACTCCAGCAGTGCCATTTTTGACCTCAATACTCCAGCCAATGCACTCTTTTAACCTCACACAGCTGAACCTGCATTCAGCCCTACCAGTGTTATCTAAGCGATCATCAAATACTTTTAGCTTAGTCACCGAATGATTTCTGTTGGCTATTGCTGAGTTAGTGGCAGTGTTTGGAGGTTTGTAATGTCACCGAAAGTTGCTTAAATTTGCGGAAGTCAACAGGGAGTGGTGTGGCACCACACTTCAGGAGTTCTGCTCAGACCACTTGTTCCCAGTCATGGTTGCAATTGTTTCCCTCCCCCTTGGCCTGCAGTACGACAGCAAGAATGAGCAGAGGAAGGAGGAGGAGGGGGGGAAGAGCTCTTAGCAGGAGGTCATATCCACCCAGGGTCTTCCAGGAGCATTTCTCCTACCTTGATTTCAGCACGAGACGATGTTCACAAAATTGCCAGCATGATGGAAGCCCGAAGGCATAAAATGGTGTAGTGGGCTGCTGGTCACTTCCGTGCATCCTACACAGTGCCCCATACTAGACTGTATCACAGGCAATCTGAGCATGCACTGGTAGAGTGAGAATAGGTCTGATAGTGACATCAATCAGCCAGTACAGGTGATTTAACCACACAGGTCCACCGAGCACTGATGATAATCACTCCCAGCTGAACCTGTGTTGGCAACCGCCAACCGACAAGTATTATTTATAGGACCAGCCTTCCAACTTGAGGTGAGGTGCTTTTTACTTACTTCTGCTATTGCAAATTTGGTGGAAATACTGCGGCATCTTTTTGGAGGTCACCGTAGACAAGGGATTTTATCACCTGTAGGCTGCAAGAAGTATGGGGGCTTTTCATTGCAATGCCTCTGGTTCTGCAACATAACCAATAATGAACAGAGATCGCAGAGAGGGGAAACTCTGCAAAGCGGGAGGGAGATGACAGGCTCTCCACAGAAGGCCCTAGTCACAACAAGTTTTCCAAGAGCACTTCTCATACCTTCAGCTGAGCTCAGAGAAATGCTTGAAGTGACTCAGGTTCACTGAGTAGATGGTTACAGAACTGTGTCACCTCCTTCAACATGACCTGAAACCTCATACCAAGGCGAGGATGGTGCCAGGATAGCTGGATTCCTGATAGTGCAGGGAGCCAAGAACTGCATGCATGTGACTCTGAGAACCCTTCTTGTTATGGGGAAAGGTATAGGAACCCCAAGGGCTACCATTCCATCAATGTTCAGTTGGTGTGTGACCACACACAGTACATCATATCTCTGAATGTCTGTTATCCTGGCAGCAGGCACAATGCCTTCATTCTGACGTCTGATGTTCCTGCCATCTTCATACCTCCGAGAACAAACAGAGGGTGGCCTCTTGGGGATGAAGGCTACTCTCTATACACCCAACCTCACGAGACAGCAGGCATATAACAAGAGCCATGAAGCCACCAGGAACATTGTCAAACAGACCTTTAGCATGCTAAAGCAACACATCCAATGAGTGGGCCGCTCAGGGGGAGCACTCCAGTACATTCTGGAACATGTATGCAAATTTGTGGTAGTCTGTTGCATCCTCCACAACATCGCTATCATCAGAGTACAGCCCTTACCACAGGAATCCACCAGAGACTGACCTGGGAGCAGAAGAAGGAAGAGGAAGAAAAAGAGGCAGGGAGGAGACATCCGGGATACTTTGTTCCAGACTCCACTTCCTGTAGGGAAACTTGTGCTGGTGAAAGCTGCTGAATTTCAGTAAGGCAGACTGCAACTGGCCTTGCAGGATGACCTTGAGTAACTCTGGCCCTAGAAGGCTTGGCTTCAGACTACACAACGTCGGCATGAATGGCAACAGTCTGGGCTGGTTGGCTGACAGGCAACAGCAAGGGTGGTGGTGGAGCAGCAGTGGTGAGAGGACGAATATTGTCATCCTGAGAGAGGACAGCAGGTTTGTGCTCCATGGAGTCACTGCCATTCCCCCAGAGCATTACCTCAGCAATCCTAGAAATCTGTTGGAAGACAGGTTGCTGGACTGCTATGAGAGCCTGCAAGCCCCTTTGAGCTCTGAGAACTGTAGCCATGATGGCAGCAGTCTGAACCTGCATGGCAGGAAGCATGGATTTCATGACATCCATCTGAGCCTCCACTGCAGCAGTGAGATGTTGGGTGGCTTCTTCTTGGAAGCTGAGGCATCAGCCATCAGATGCTGCATCGTGGTTGGGTCCACAAGTGTGGGAATGGAGTTGTCCACCACTTCCATACTGGAAAGGATGGGCTGTATGCTCTGCACAAAGCCTTGTGCAAGGTTGGTGCCAGGATCCTCCATGCTCTTTGACAGTGGTCATAGACTTTCTGGCAAGCCTGACAATGCATCAAACATTTCAGTCTGCATACCCATCAGCCTATTTCTGTACACCACCCCATTGCACTTCTCATCTGAGTCCTCTGCTGCAGAACTCTTGTATGACCTTGCCCTCCAGGGAGCTGGCACATGTATTACTCTTTTCCCTTGCCCTGCCTACAGGCCACTCGTGCCCAATGTCTTACCACGTGCAGATCCCGCCTCTAAGCTACTCTTTAAAGTATGCGCTGTGTCAGTATCTGAGTTGGTGACTGTGAGTATCAGAGCAAGTGATGGTGCTTCTTCACCATCAATCTCCTGTTCCTCTTTCACTTCTGTTTCCTGCACTACTACCTGGCCAGGTTACAGTCCTTAGGTATCTGAAGGACAAAAGGTACAAGGGGAGAGTTGAATGGATGGGAGCGGTGAAAAGAAGAGTATCATGCTTACAGCATCTGCAGCTTGTAAATCAGAAGGCATTGTGAGATGAAGGGGAAGTTTTTTTTATTTGTTCATGGGATGTGGGCGTCACTGGCTAGGCCAGCATCCCTAGTTGCCCTTGAGAAGGTGGTGGTGAGCTGCCTTCTTGAACCGCTGCAGTCCATGTAGGGTAGGTACACCAACAATGCTGTTAGGAACGGAGTTCCAGGATTTTGGCCCAGCGACAGTGAAGGAACAGCGATATATTTCCAAGTCAGGATGGTGTGTACCTTGGAGGGGAACTTGCAGGTGGTGGTGTTCCCATGCAACTGCTGCCCTTGTCCTTCTAGGTGATAGAGGTCACGGGTTTGGAAGGTGCTGTCGAAAGAGCCTTGGTACCTTGCTGCAGTGCATCTTGTAGATGGTACAAATTGCTGCCACTGTGTGTCGGTGGTGGAGGGAGTGAATGTTTATGGATGGGGTGCTAATCAAGCAGGCCTCTTTGTCCTTGATGTTATCGAGTTTCTTGAGTGTTGTTGGAGCTGCACCCATCCAGGCAAGTGGAGAGTATTCCATCACACTCCTGACTTGTGCCTTGCAGATGGTGGACACGCTTTGGGGAGTCAGGAGGTGAGTAACTCACCACAGGATTCCTAGCCTCTGACCTGCTCTTGTAGCCATGTTATTGATATGGCTACTCCAGTTCAGTTTCTGGTTAATGGTAACCCCCAGGATGTTGATAGTGGGGGATTCAGTGATCGTAATGCCATTGAATGTCAAGGGGAGATGGTTAGATTCTCTCTTGTTGGAGATGGTCATTGCCTGGCACTTGTGTGGCGGGAATGTTACTTGCCACTTATCAGCCCAAGCCTGGATATTGTCCAGGTCTTGCTGCATTTCCATATGGACTGCTTCAGTATCTGAGATGTTGCTAATGGTGCTGAACATTGTTCAATCATCAGGGAACATCCCCACTTCTGACGTTATGATTGAAGGAAGATCATTGATGAAGCAGCTGAAGATGGTTGGGCCTAGGACACTACCCTGAGGAACTCCTGTAGTGATGTCCTGGAGCTGAGAGGATTGACCTCCAAAAACCACAACCATCTTCCTTTGCGCTAGGTATGACTGCAACCGGCGGAAAATTTTCCCCCTGATTCCCATTGACTCCAATTTTGCTAGGGCTCCTTGATGCCATACGCAGTCAAATGCTGCCTTGATGTCAAGGGCAGTCAATCTCACCTCAGTGGGATGTGAGAAGAAGGATTTGGTATGCGCATACCATCAATTTCAATGGTTTCAGCCCCACCGGTGGCCAATGATGGCAAGTACTGTTTCCTCCATTGAGATGAGGATATACAGCTGTGCCTGTCCTCTGCTGGTTAGGTACTGCTGCCTGCAGTTGTGTGCCACCTTGTCCAGCAAGAGATAGGGAACTGTGTCAGTGAGTGTGGTTCAATCTGTTTGGGTGATATAGTTGTCATGAATGAATAGCTGATAATATGTGCAAGCTGGGAGATGTGGGTGTGTGGCTTTTGGCAGTGCTAAGTCTGTGAGGGTGAGGTGGAACATGTGAATGTGAAACATTCGTCTGGAGGGCCTCCTGCTCCGCTGCTGATAGAGGAGCTCTCTCCTCCTGACCACCGCCTGCACCAAGGTCTCCAGTGTTATGTTGTGCCATGTTGTGCCATTTTTGTGTCTTTCCCTGATCAAACTCACTTTTAGAATGACTTCCAGAACCTGCTGCAGTCAAAATGCATTTTCCTTTTAAGTAGTGCAAGCTGGTTTTAAGTAGTAGAGGCAAGCTTGAACTTTTGCTAGCCTTTCACGATCTTCAGTTCCCAGCATAGGTATGCAGCCACCCAACAGCATGCTTAGTACTGACTGCACACTACAATCATGTAAATGAGCAGGTAACATCTAGTTTGCATGCTGCCTACATCAGAAGGAATGGGAACAGATTAATCGTGCATCGCGATCCCTGCCCCTGTTTTCACGGCTATTTGATTTTACCCCTAACATCTTGGTAACTGTGTTAAGTTTCTCCTTTTCAGACTTTACATTGAATTTGATCATGTTATAATCACTGTGAAATAAATGTTCCCTGAATGTTTACTCATTATTCTGCAGGATACTAATTACTCATTCCTATATCTAACCTATCGCTCCAGAAAATTATCTTGGATGCCCTCAACAAATTCACTATCTTTCTGACTTTAGGTACAAATAAAATAAATAAGTGTAAGGTTATGTATTTGGGGATAGGAAACAGCCTTTTATAAAAAGGGGCAGCACAGTGGTGCAGTGGTTAGCACCGCAGCATCCCAGCTCCAGCGACCTGGGTTCAATTCTGGGTACTGCCTGTGCGGAATTTGCAAGTTCTCCCTGTGACCGTGTGGGTTTCTGCCGGGTGTTCCGGTTTCCTCCCACAGCCAAAGACTTGCAGGTGATAGGTAAATAGGCCATTATAAATTGCCCCTAGTGTAGGTAGCTGGTAGTGAATATGGGATTACTGTAGGGTTAGTATAAATGGGTGGTTGTTGGTCAGCACAGACTTGGTGGGCTGAAGGGCCTGTTTCAGTGCTGTATCTCTAAATAAATAAAAAGAAATGCTCTGCACTTCTCAATTTATGTCAAAATTAAAGTCTCCTATTAAAATAACTTTGCTTTTGCTACAAACCTCTCTAAACTCTGAATTAATATATTCTGCCACTTTATTGCTGCTCTCAGGAGGCTTGTAGACATCTCCCATTGCAGTTTTAAGTCTTCCCTTATTGATAAATTCAACAGAATCTCCGTTGCTTGTTTTCCCTTGCCGATAACTTCTCTTGCTAATGTAAAATAGTATATTTAGTAAAATAAGTCTACCCCTCCTCCTTTTTCAGTTTCCCTATTCTTCTTAAGGACCTTACAACCTGGAACATTTAACAATCATAACCAGCTTGGAGTCATATTTCTGTCATGACCATCACATCATACCCTCTTAGTTGTACTTGAGTCTCTAAATCACACAATTTATTTCTTATTATCCGGGTGCTGGTATATAAAACATTGTTTTGGGCAAGAGATCCTAACCTGTCCTTCTGCTTTAATGCTGCCTATCTCACATTGTTTATCTTAACACATATCTTCTTCATCACACTTGCTGTACAGCTTTAGTATTCCCTTCAGTATTCCCTTCACCTGGAGTATCTATATCACTGTGACCAGAACTCTGCTCTTATCCCTTTTTGTTATCTTTAAAGTGTCATTTTTACTATTGTTTCTGACTGAATCCTCGCGTATCACATCGGACATGACTGGTATCTGTGGAACCTCCTCCTCCATCTCCCCTTCCTGGGCATGTACTTTCATCTGAAGTGTGACTGTACACTGGAGAAAACTATCCAGAAATTCACCCCTTCCCTTATGTGTCAGAGTGTCTCTAACTCATACTCCAACTCAAGGGCTCTAAGCTGGAGTGTCTCAAGGCAGAGATATTTCCTGCAAATGTGACAATCTAGGACTGTCTCACTTCCACAAACTCCTATACATCACAGTCACAACACACAGCTTGCACTGCCATTTTTAGTTTTCATTTAATTATTTATTTATCAGCAATTTAATTCTAGATATAATAGAAATATTTCATATCTTGATTATATATAGATGAATTTAGCTTTATTTAAGGTTAATTTGCATCTAATTAGATTTGTTACTTGTTTATTAACATATTTATTTTAGTATCCCCTTACCTCCCATTTGTTGTTTATGTATACCAATTATGGGAACATCATGAGAACACCATCATATCCAAGTTCCTAGCCATGTGGGATAGATTAACCACTGAAGGAGGGATGACAAACCACAGGTGACATTTTGTTTTCCTGTCGCTGTGGCAGCAGGACTGCCAGCAAATGCATACAGTTTGTTTGCATGTCACAAATGATTGACCTCATGGTATCTTGCAATGCTTATTACTTTCTGACTGTTTTTCCTGATGGAATTTGCTGAATAAGAAATATTATTCATATTTTCTTCTTTGGCACTCCTTACACAACAGAAATTTCACAGAACACTTGACAAGAAGGAAAAAGATAGATATGGATCTTTTCAGCCACCAGACTGAAAACGTTCATCTAATGAGCTCTTTACAAATTATATCTTCTTGGGTTTAAACAGTTAATATAACATTTTTCTGAATCAAACAAGTTCCATGCTAGTTTTTCATTCGTGCTATTTAGAATCATCTTACACCTGCCTTTGTTGGCTTTGTATTTTGCATCCATGCAATTGGGAATGTTGTAATATGATTGTGACTTTCACAACAGCTCTTCTGCCAATGGAAGGAAAGTGGATGAAAATAATCAGTTTAATGCACCAGTAGGTGAGTGCGAAATGTTTGGGGTTTAATTTCAATTCACAGTGCAATATTCTGGATGAGTTTTTTTATGTGTATTAACTATAGAATCAAGAAGTAAAAATCAATAATAATAACCTTTTCTACATTCAGCTTTAGCAAATTTCATAACGAAATTACCAAAATTGCAACTTAATACCAAACAGATGTTGCATAAGCCCAGGTTTTGCAGTCATAATGACAGTGAATGTTAGCTTCATTACTCATCTGAAACTGACAGCAACTGCTGAAGTCCGCACATGCACAGTTAAATGCGGAAAACTGGAAGTTGCTGTCAGTGATTCTACACTTCTCCATAGGGTGTGTTGTTGAAGTACCCACAGACAGCAATTAATTAGAAATCATTAAACTGATAAAAACTTCCTCCTTTATGCTGTAATAGCACTGTTAAAACCCTCTAAAAACATTATTCCTTGTTCATGAGATGTAACTGGGTTTTCAACACCATATTAAGAGACATAACTACTGCTGAAGAACCTTGCTGTCCCTAGAAAACTAATTTTATATTTGGGTAAATTCAAATAATTCAATTTTGATAAAAATTCCAACCTGTTCAATATAGTTTCTTTTTAAAAGTTAGTTGGTGATATTTCAGCTTCTAATGTCCTAATCATTTATTTCACTTTCTGTAAAATTTATAAAAAGTGAAGGATAATCAATGCATTTTACTTCCTGGTTTGCTGTCTGTGAGAATTCTTAAATGTGATTGGCTGCTTACCCTGTTTGATGACATCACTGTTGCTGGGCATCTGGCAATCTCTTTGATTTGGCACCAGATTCAAATTAACATTAGGAAAGGTGAAATCCACATCACAGAGATTGCTGGATCTGTGTGGGCAGCTTTCTTTGAGGTCAATGGCAAATACCATTGCTTTGCCGCTGACCGTAAAATCCAAGCCATAGCACAGAATCCTGAAAAGCTACTTCCTCCTGTTGTGGTGAATGTTTGCTTTTATACTGCCATATTGTAAAATCATACACCCCAGCCCGAAACAGTTCGGTAAACTTAGAAAAATATGATTATTTGACTTGGCGTGGCATGTTTCTCCACATTATCAATAATTTCTGATTTGATCTAGTACTTCTATAACATGCTGGAGCCGATTTTTGTCTGCTGCCCATCTCATTTTTGGGCATCCTGCTGAGAGTTTATCAGAACTTATGAGAGGCTCGCCCAGTACAACCTTCAGGTAAGGTGCAAAATAGGCATCCAGCACTCCCACCCGCAATTGAAGGGAGTTCTAGTGAACAATGTCCTAATCATTGGCTCATGGTCAGGAGAAACATTACTAACAGTCCTTAAAAGGAAATTACAAGCACCAAAAACAACCAAAATATTTTTCTTTCAGAAACACTCCTGGGCCCTTATTCCTCCCATCCCATCTCCCCCTCTCCCCCGGTGAGATCACCACCCCCAGGTCTATACGGTTGCCCTGATTGGGATAGGATCCAGTTTATTTCCCACCCTTCCAAACTGGCAAACTGCCTTGGAGTGCTCTTTTGGCACTAGCATCCCACTGACCACATGTTAATGAAGCTTGACCATTAAAATGGTTTGGACCTGTCACTATTGGGATTGCAACACCTACCCAATTCTGGCAGCAAACCAAAATTAGCCTTGCTATCTCAAATAACTTCTCAACCAGAATGAATTTATTTTCTCTCTTCGACAGTGATCGATGTTCTGCTCACTTAATTACCATTTAATACAAATTTCCCATTATCACAATTTTACAAAGCACAGTGACCTAATTTCTTTGTCCTGACAGTGACCTGGTGATCTATAACAGCTATCTTTAAAGATTGTTCCAGCTTTACTTTTCCTGACATTTTCTCTTCCAACATCTCTCTCCCTCATTTGCTGCCAAATCATTACTATTGGTCAAGATTTCTCCTTCCTCTATTTTGTTTGTTCTGCCTTTTTTAAACATTGCAATATCTGCTATATTAATCTCAAGGCAATTCCTCTGCACCAAGCCAGGCTCAGATATGCCTTTTATGTCTAATTTTGGTTGTTTTCGTAAACTTCTCGAGCCATTTCTTGTTCTGTATTCTCTTTGCATTAATATAAAAACACACTGTTGTTTGCCTTTAGATGAGACATCAAACTGAGGCCTTTTCTGCCTGTCCCTGTTGTCTGGGTAAACATAAATGATCCAATTTGAAAAGAAAATAACAGAAGGCATGGTTAGAGAAATGCAGTGCAATGGATTTAGATAAGGAGGATATCTAAAACAAATGCATTGAACCTGATTTTATATAGCATTTTATCAACTGTCCTAAAGTGCTTCATATCCAATTAACTATTTTTGAAGGGCACTTGCTTGCAATGTGGATAAACAGCACAGCTGATTTATGCAAAGAATAAAATGTTATTGGTTGACAAATGTAGGCAGAAGAGATCCCTACTTTCCTTTGGAGAAGATACAGATCTTTAGTAACTACAAAGGTTTAACATCCTCATCCACAGGCAACACCAGTATGAACGCAGCACTCGTTCAGTACTGCAGAGTTTCAGCCTAGGTTATGTGCTCACATCCTGAAGTGGAACTTGAATCCACTTCTTCCTGAAAAGCAAGACTGCTACCAACTCAGAAAGACACCTCAGGCCAAGAGGACTAAAAGCCTAAAATTCTTGTCACACATATCCTAGGTTACTGTAGGGAGGAACATTTCTGAGCACTGGAGTTAATCATAGGAATGTAAGAATATAAGAAATAGGAGTAAGAGTAGACCAATCAGCCCTTCAGGCCCGCTCCACCATTTAATATGATCATGCCTGATCTTCTATGTCAACTCCACTTCCCTGCCTGTTCCCCATGTCCTGTGATTCCCTGAAAGATCAAAAATCTATCTCAGTCTTGAATATACTCAACAAAAGAGCATCTACAATGCTATTGGGTAGACAATTTGAAAGATTCACAACCCTCTGAGTGAAGAAATTTCTCCTCATCCCAGTCCTAAATGATCGACTCCTTATCCTGAGGCTGTGATTCCCCAGCCAAGCAGAACAGCTCTCAGTCTACCCTGTCAAGCCCCTTCTTGTATATTTTAACGAGATCACCCCTCATTCTTCGAAACTCTAGAGATTAGAGGCCCAATTTACTCAGCCTTTCATCATTGGACAACCCTCTCATCCCAGGAACCTTCACTTTACTGCCACCAAGACTTTCATGATTGGGTCATTGAGTACTAGAGAATTTTTGCAAATCTGGAGGCAAGCACGTGTAGTATATGGGTCGAAAATCCATGTCCCAGAATGTGAAGGTGAAACATTATATCTTGTTTTCATAATGGGTAATCTTTCCTGAATAAGACCATATTTTTAAGCTGAATAATGATAGATTTAGATTTTCTCAAAAGTGCTGTTTTTATTGCTTGTTTTTCTATTCTAGGAGTGCAAAACTTACCATTTAAAGTGGCACACTGAAAAATTCAGTTGTGCAGCACTACGGGCACTGCTTCAGGTCCAAAATGGCATTTGTGCCACGTGCACATACTTCGGAACAGGTCATGCCAGACGCCATTTTAGATAGGTCATTACCATGAGTGTGGGAGCGTGTACCAAAAGTATGCAGAGCAGGCAGATCGTGGCTTCAGTCAGCATATGACGCTGATTTGACTCTATCAGTGCCAATTTCAACTTCAATGCTCCAGATAATTTTCTCTCTTAACCTTACACATCTGAACATGTGTTCAGCAGCAGGAAGGACACTCCACCAGCACTATTTAAAGGGATCATCAACCAATTTCCAGTTAGTTACTAATTGATTTTTACTGGCTGTTTCTGAGTTAGTCAAAGTGTTTGGACATTTATACTGCTACTTAAAGTGTACAGGGAGTGGTGTGAGTGTGATGAAGGCCTTGGTTCTGACATCAAGGGTTCTGGTCAGACCACTTACTCCCAGTGCTGTAGTTCACATACCCCTCAGCTTGCAACAATACAGAGAGGAGGACAAGCTGCTCAAAGAGGTAGGAGGAGGAAGGGGAGAATGGCTTTAAACAGGAGGTAAGCTAGTGTAGTACATGGGCCAAAAACCCACCCAGGGTCTTCAGGGAACTATTTTCCGACCTCAAGCTCAGCAAGGCCAATGCTAGTGAGTATAGAAATAGGAGACTAGGAGAATGAATGAGTGGCTGGAGAGATGGTGCAGGAGAGAGTGTTTCAGTTTCTGGGGCATTGGGACCGGTTCTGGAGAAGATGGGACCTATACAAGCCGGACAGTCTATACCTGAACAGGACTGGGATAAATATCCTTGTTGGAAGGTTTTGCTAGTGCTGTTGAAGATGGTTTAAACTAGTTTGGCAGGGGGATGGGAACCTGAGGGCAGTTTCAGATAGGACAATTTCAAGGCAGGGAACGGGATGCAAAAAATTAGCGACTGACTCTGAAAGACAGAAGAAGCAAAAGTTAAAAAGTGTGCAGCACAGGAATTTGGCAGTGTTAAAAGGTATTTATTTAAATGCAAGGAGTATAGTAAATAAAGCCAATGAGCTGAGGGCACAGATAGACACATGGCAACACAATATCATTGCTGTAACGGAAACTTGGCTTAAAGAGGGGCAAGAATGGCAGCTCAAGATCCCTGGATATAGAGTTTTCAGGCAGGATAGAGAGGGGGATAAAAAAGGATGGGGGTGTAGCATTATTGGTTAAGGAATCAACAGTAGCTGTGAGAAGAGATGATATGCTAAATGAATCATCAATTGAGGTCATATGAGTTGAGCTCAGAAACGAAAAAGGGGCAACCACACTACTAGAAATGTACTATAGACCCTCAAATGGTGAGAGGGAGATAGAAGAACAAATATGTAGGCAAATGTCTGAGTGCAAAAACTATAGGACAAAAATAGTTGGGGATTTCAACTACCCCAATATCAACTTGGATACAAACAGTGTGAAGGGCACAGAGGGCACAAAATTCTTGAACTGCATTCAAGAGAACTTTTTTGCCAGCACATAACAAACCCAATGAGAGGGGGTGCAATTCTAGATTTAGTCTTTGGTAATGAAGCTGGGCAAGTGGATGAAGTAGCAGTGGATGACCATTTTGGAGATAGTGACCGTGATACAGTTAGTTTTAACATAACCATGGAAAAGGACAAAGATAAAACAGGAGTAAAAGTTCTAAATTGGGGGAAGGCAAATTTTACGAAACTGAGAGGTGATCTGGCCAAAGTGGACTGAATACAGCTACTTGAAGGAAAATCGGTAACAAACCAGTTGGAGGCATTCAAAAGCGAGATTCTACAGGCACAGTGTAGACATGTCCCCCACAAAGATAAAGGGTGGTATGGCCAAATCTACAGCCCCCTGGTTATCTAGAAGCATACAGGGTAAGTTAAAGCAGAAAAAGAAAGCTTATGACGGTCACAAAAAACTTAATATTTTAGAAAGCCTAGAGGAGTATAGAAAGTGCAAGGATGAAGTAAAAAAGGCAATTAGAAAAGCAAAGAGAGGACATGAAAAATTATTGGCAGGTAAAATCAAGGAAAACCCAAAGATGTTTTATCAGTACATTAAGAGCAAGAGGATAACTAGGGAAAGGGTAGGGAATATCAGAGATGTACAAGGGAACTTACACATGGATGCAGAAGATGTGGGCAGGGTTCTTAATGAGTTTTTTGTCTCTGTCTTCACAAAGAAGAGGGATGATGCAGACATTGTAGTAAAAGAGGAGTGTGAAATATTAGATATGAAAAACATAATGAGAGAAGAATTACTAGAGGATCTGACATCCTTGAAAGTGGATAAATCACCAGGGCTGGATGGATTGCCTCCCAGGTTATGAAAGGAAACCAGGGAGGAAATAGCGGATGCGCTGAGCATCATCTTCAAATCCTCACTGGATACGGGAGAGGTGCCAGACGATTGGAGGTCTGCGGATGTTATACCATTGCTTAAAAAGGGTGCGAGGGATCGGCCAAATAATTATAGGCCAGTCTGACCTTGGTGGTGGGTAAATTATTAGAATCAATTCTGAGAGACAGGATAAACTGCCATTTAGAGAGGCATGGATTAATCAGGGATAGTCAGCATGGATTTGTTAAGGGAAGGTCATGTCTTACTAACTTTATTGAGTTTTTTGAGGAAGTAACAAGGAGGATTTGATGAGGGTATTGCAGTGGGTGTGGTCTACAGGGATGTCAGTAAGGCATTTGACAAGGTTCCGCATGGCAGACTGGTCTGTAAAATGAAAGCTCATGGGATACAGCGGAATGTGGCAAGTTGGATCCAAAATTGGCATAGTGACAGGAAACAAAGGGTCGTAGTCAATGGATGTTTTTGCAAATGGAAATCTGTTTCCAGTGGTGTTCCACAGGGCTCAATGTTGGGTCCCTTGCTGTTTGTGGTATATATTAATGATTTAGACTTAAATGTGGGAGGCATGATTGGGAAATTTGCTGATGACACAAAAATTGGCCATGTAGTTGATAGTGAAGAGGATAGCTGTAGACTCCAGAATGGTATCAATGGCTTGATTGAGTGGGTGGAAAACTAGTAAATGGAATTCAATCCGGAGAAGTGTGAGGTAATGTATTTGGGGAGGGCAAATAAGGCAAGGGAATACACAATAAACAGGAGGATATTGAGAGGGGTAGAAGAAGTGAGAGACCTTGGAATGCATGTCCACAGGTCCCTGAAGGTGGAAGAATAGGTAGATAAAGTGGTGAAGAAGGCATATGGAATGCTTTCCTTTACTAACCGAGGTATAGAATACAAAAGCAGGGATGTAATACTGGAACTGTGTGAAATGCTGATTTGACCACAGCTGGAGTATTGCGTACTGTTCTGGTCGCCACATCAGAGGAAGGATACGGTTGTTTTCCTTAGAACAGAGGAGGCTGACGGGTGACTTAACTGAGGTATACAAAATTCTGAGAGGCCTAGATAGAGTAGACAGGAAGGACCTGTTTCCCCTAACAGAGAGATCAATTACCAGGGGGCACAGATTTAAGGTGATTGCTAGAAGGATTAGAAGGGACAGGAGGAAAAACTTTTTCACCCAGAGGGTGAAGGGTGTCTGAAATTTACTGCCAGGAACGGTTGGTGGAGGCAGAAACCCTTAAGTCATTTAAAAGGTACCTGGACATGCACCGAAGCACTGTAACCTGCAAGGCTACGGACCAGGTGCTGGAAGATGGGAATAGATTGGGCGGTTAGTTTTTTTGGCTGGTGCAGATACAATGGGCTGAATGGCCTCCTTCTGTACCGTAATTTTTTTATGGATCTATGGTTCTAAGGAACACTGTCTCCTTTTCACTAAGGTGGTGCTCACTGAAATCTGCCACTTATCGCAGGAATAACTGCAGCCTCAGAGCAGGGTGAGACTGCATTACCAGTTGCTGTGAAGGTAACCTCAGCCATGAATTCTTTTCACATTGGGCTCCTTCCAGGCTGGAGAAGGCAATATTTCCAAATTTTTGCAATTCACCATCCACTGTTGTATAAGGGAGGTCACTGAGGCTCTGTACGTAAGTAGAACTGAATAAATGTCATTTTCTCTTTCCAAACAGAAGCAGATGGAATGAGCACACAGCTTCACCATGATAGCAGACTTCCCTATAATGCAGGGTGCCATTGACTGCACCTGTCACTATGGGCACTGCATGTAAATTCAGAGATGTGCTGAATTTGGAAGCGCTTCTACTCCTCAATGTCCAGCTGATATACAATCATACTCAGTGCATCACCTCGGTCAATATCCAGTATCCTAGCAGCAGGCATGCTGCCTTTATTCTATGGCAGTCTGCTGTACCATATGCATTTGAATCAACACAAGAAACTAGAATGTGGCTACTGGGCGACACAGGCTCTGCTGGCCACCTGGCTCATGCCTCAGGAGTGCAACCCAAGCACATGAGCGCGACATGCATATAACAAGGGCCATGCTGCCTCAAAATATCATCAAGCAGACCATTGTGGTGCTAAGGAACATTTCTGCTGCCTGGACCACTCTGGAGAAACCCTGCAGTACTCAGCAGAGTACTCCACATGGATTTCCATGGCTTTCTGCATCCTGCATAACCTCACCATCATGAGGGCACAGCCCTTGCCACCAAGTATATGGCAAGCAGCTGAGGAGAGGGAGAACGAAGAAGAGAGGAGGCAACCAACAGAGCCCCTTACCATGATCGGCTCATCCAACTGTAGCACCAGTGAATGCAAC
The DNA here is from genome assembly GCF_036365525.1 of Heterodontus francisci. NCBI lineage: Eukaryota > Metazoa > Chordata > Chondrichthyes > Heterodontiformes > Heterodontidae > Heterodontus > Heterodontus francisci. Next base: position 48,753,052 of record NC_090377.1, read on the forward strand.
CCCAATTCCCCATTCAACAGCAATCGCACACCTTACCTTCCCTTAGTTACTATCACAGCGTCCTCTTGGCCGCAATGATGAAATAAAAGCCAGTACAAAACAAACATTCCAAACCAACTTTATCAATCAACCCATCCAAATTTCCATACAAAAGGAACTAATCACCTTTGTGCATTCCCTTAGTACCTGTTTTCTATATGCCTTTGCCTGTTCTCTTGCTCATGCTACCCCAAATGGTTGTTGGAAGGCTACTGACTGCAGATGGCCTTGCAGGATGACCTCAAGCCACTCTGTACCTAGAAGGCCCAGCTCCAGGTAACAATTTCCAACAGCAAATACATCTTCTTGTGTTTTGGTTCTTGGCATGTCTGAATTTAAACAGGTTTGCAAAGTAAACCATTGTCACATAATAACTAACTAGATTAATATTAGTGTTACAAAGTGTGAACTTGAGGTGTTCAAACATTTATCTTCATCGCCTACTATAACTTCTGCTCATAATAACACCTGTTCATACACAATATAAATTAAACAGTTTTCAGATCATGTCATTAACAATGTCCTAACTAGCCTTCCATTTCCTACTTCCATTTTCACTGTAAATACACATTTAACATGATGGGGATAGGACCACTAATGCATACGTACAAAAAACTCATTGGTAATGACAGCAAAAATTCCAGAAATATTAAATAAATATTTTGCTTCAGTAATTACCAGGGATACTAACAGGGTGGCTGTGACATTAGAAGAAGAGGATGAAAGGTCATCAGCCTGAAACGTTGGAGTGAATTTTTTGACAAAACAAACATTATTTTAAAATAGTTACTCAGACTGGCAAAAGGTGCTATTCCACAAGGATCAGTGTTGGGAGTGCTGTTGTTCACCATTTTCATAAACAAGGCCCTGTCTCAAACTGCACCATCTCCGCATTGGCTTCAGCGGCAAGGGCAACAGTGTAGTGGCGGGAGAGAGAGCAGCAATGCTGGCATCCAGAAAAAGGCCATTAGGTCCTTGCACCATAATTACCACACCCCTACCTCTGGGCCTTTGTTCAGCCCACCCAATGATCTGGTAGAGGAAGATCTCTGGCCATCAGGGACACTTTGCAAGCCCGTTTCAACTGAGGAGCCCAGAGCCACCATGTTAGCTGCCTGACCTTCCATTGCAGCAGTTTGCCATTTCATGCAAGCTGCAGTGATTTCTATGGATGCTGTGACCTCAGTTATCAGAATATACATGGTGTCAGGCTCCACAGGTCACCGGCAAGAATTGACCAACGTCCCCATGCTGGAGAGGATGCATTCCAGGCTATGCATCCAGCCATGGACCAAGCTGGAGACAGACCCCTCCATGCCTCTAGCCACAACCTACAGGCTTTCAGGCAAGCTTTCCATTGCACTAAGCATTTAACTTATCCCATCTATCAGCCTTCTTCTGAGGCTTGGCCCTCCAGGTCCTCCTCTGACTTCTGTACAGCGGAACTAATATGCGACCTTGTCCCATCCAGAGAGGTGACATTTGTGGTGTCCCTTCCACCCTGCGTGTCTGCTGCTCACTACTGCCCAGTTCCTCCCACTATGAGGATCCCTGTTCTAACCGAGCCTCTAAGTTATGTGTGGTCATGATGAACAGTCATTGATGCAGTACATTCCTTCTCACTTTCCTCCTCCTCCTCCAGGGGGCAAAGTGGCTGTTGCTCATCTTGCACTTGGTTCAGGAGACAAGGTGGATCTTGCTCCTGGGATTCTGCAATGATAACACTGATAGGGTTAATGTGTGTGGCCACTATAAGAGGATCTGTGCGATGAGACCATATGGAGCTTGGGAGTGAAGATGGTTTTCAGGGGTTAGGGATCAGGATTAGTTGTGAATCTGTAAGGAAGCTGAAGTGGCCACATACCTCGAAGCGATGTGCCCCCGACTCTGTCTCTGGCCATGGTGTCTCTGACTCCCCTACTGATCGCAGCCAGCACTGCCTCCTCAAGGGGAATGATGTCATGCAGATGCGTTGATCTCTTCTGGTCAGGTCCTGTCACTGACAGTTGTGTGCTATTTTATCCAGGAAGAGAAAGAGTGGTGATTGTGAATGATTGTACTGACTGGTACATTTTTATGTGTGTGTGATGGCTCACATGGTTTCATAGCTGTGAGATGAGTTTTAGGTGTAAGTAGTGCCTGTGAAGGATGCAAATGGTGTGGGGTATGTGAATGTCAGTGTATAGTTGGATGCTGAATGAAGTGTGTTGAGGTTGTGATGCTGGTGGTGGTGCAGTTATTGAGAAGTGTGCTTGTGAGATTACATCTAACCTTGACCACTCATATCAAACCATTACATTTCTTGTGGCATGGAGGCATGTCCTGTGGCCAGGGCTCCTGGCTGTGACCTCCTTAGTGATCTTCTCCCACATGTGCCACATTAGCTACCTCTGTGGTCTCCTTGCTTGGTGCAGGTGGAGGACATCCACTTCCTCTGTACCGCCTCCACGAGGACCTCCGGCATTGTATTGGAGAACCTGGGCACGTCTCACTATGCCCTTGAGACACCCCTTCCACATTGGCTTCTCTCCCAGCCAGAACACTCCGCACCTTCAATGGGTGAGTGCAAGCTACAGATCCAGGAAAATGGTGTCTAATCAGTGCTTGACTACTAAACTGCAGTTATCAGTTTCAGTTTCTGCAGGCATATTCAAATCCTGATGATCATCAGTTAGCCTGAAAATTATGTGCTAAATTCAGACTTTCAAAGACGTGTTCATTATTAGCAAAGTACCCATTTAGCATCTGTTTCACCCTTTGATCACCATAACTTCCTTTGAATTAATATTTGTGCTCATTTCTTTTAATCGACAGTGCAGTAATTTTTTAATTATGCTGGAAAATTGAATTATAGAATAGTTTGGCACAGAGAGAGGCCATTCGGCCACTCATGTCTGTGCCAGCTCTTTCGAAGAGCAATCCAGTTAGTCCTAAGCACTAAAATAAAAGCAAAATACTTGGATGCTGGAAATCTGAAATAAAAACAAGAAATTCTGGAAATATTCAGCCAGTCTGGCAGCATCTGTGGAGAGAGAAGCAGAGTTAACGTTTCGGGTCAGTAGCCCTTCTTCAGAACTGTCCCAAGCACCCCATTCTTTCCCCATATCTCTGCAATTTCTTTTCTCCTTCAAGTATTTATCCAATTCCCTCTTAAAGGCTACTATTGAATCTGTATCATTGCCCTATCAGACATTCTAAATCCTAACCATTCATTGCATAAAAAATAATTTCTTCATGTTTCCTCTGGTTCTTTTGCCAGTCACCTAAAATCTGTGCCCTCCAGTTATCAACCCGTCAGCCATTGGAAACATTTTCTCATTATTTACTCTATCTAAATCCTTCATGATTTTAAACACCATTATCAAATCACCTCTTAGCCTTTTCTACTCTAAGGAGAACAACCGCAGTTTCTCCAATCTATCCAATAACTATAATCTCTTATCTCTGGAACTATTCTAATAAAGCTCTTCTACGCTCTCTCAAAGCCTTCACATCCTTCCTAAAGTGTGGTGTCCAGAATTGGTCACAATACTCCAGCTGAGGCTAGATTAGTGTTTATATAGGATTCGCATAACTTCCTAGCTTTTGTACTCTATGCCTCTATTATAAAGCCCAAGCTCCTATATGCTTTATTAACTGCTTTGTTAACCTCTCCTGCCACCTTCAGAGATTAGTGCAGAAACAGCCTCAGGTCGCTTTCTTCTTGCACCCCCTTTAAAATTGTACCTTTTAGCTTGTATTGTCTCTCCTCATTCTTCCGATAAAAATGTGTCACCTCACACTTCGCTACATTGATTTCATCTGTCATGTAACCATCCATTCCACCAGTTTGCCTATGTCCTCTTGAAGTCTGTTACTATCTTCCGTACTGTTTACTACACTTCCAGGTTTCATGTCATTTACAAATTTCAAAATTGTGCTCTGTACCCCCTAAGTCCAAATCATCAATATATACCATAAACAGCAGCAACGGAACCCTGGGCAACACCACTATATATGTCCATCCAGCCTGTAGAGCAGCCATTCACCACAACTCTTGATTTTCTATTCCTTAGCCAATGTTGTATCCATACTGCTGCTGTCCCTTTTATTGCATGGGCTTCAATTTTGCTAACAAGCCTAATATGTGGTACTTTATCAAACCCCTTTTGAAAGTCCATATATATGCAACATCAGCTGCACTAGCCTGTCCTACCTCTCTGCTCTCTCATCAAAAACTCAATCAAATTAGTCAAATACAATTTACCCTTAACAAATCCATGCTGGCTCTTCTTTAATAGTCCATGCTTGTTGAATGGCTGTTAGTTTCTCTTGGATTATTGTTTCTAAAACCTTCCCCACCACTGGCAAGAAACAGACTGACCTGTAATTTTCAGGCTTATACTTCACCAATTTTTTGAACAAGAGTGTAACATTTGCAATCCTCCAGTCCTCTGACACCACACCTGTATCAAAGGAGGATTGTAAGATTGCGGCCAGCGCTCTGCAATTTCTACCTTTATTTCTGTCAGCAAGCTAGGATGCATCCCATCGGGACATGGTGACTTATCTATTTTAAGTACTGCCGGCCTTTCTAATACTGCCTCTTTATTTACTTTTATCTCATCCAGTATCCAAACAACCGCCTCGCCTACTGTAGCATTGGCAAAGTCCTCATGCTTGGTACATGGAGGCAAAGTACTCATTTAATCCATCAACCCTACCTTCCATCTCCATCAGTAGATCTCCATTATGGACCCTAATTGACCATGACTGCCCCTCTTATAACCCTTTTACAGTTAATATGCCTACAGAAGACCTTTGGATTCTCTTTTAAGTTAGCTGCGGTCTATTCTCAGACTGTCTCTTTCCCACTGATTTCTTTTTTCACCTCTCCTCTATAATTTTTATACTCAGCCTGATTCTCCCTTGTTACACCAAGCTGATATATTTCATAAACCCCCTTTTTCTGCATCATCCTACTGTCTAACTCCTTCGTCAGGGAGCTCTGATTTTGGTTGCCCTCCCTTTCCTCCTTGTGGGAATGTACCTCGTAAATATCTGGGGACTCATCCAGGATAAGCACAAGAATATTATTAATCCCCGAATGAGGTGAACCACACCAGGTATCTTTAGATATCATCAAATTAACTGTTTATTAGAAAAACCAAAAGAAATTCTTAAACACTACTAAGATTAAACAACATTTAAAAATAGTATTAATAATATCAATGACAAGTCCATTCAGTATTATGCTTTCTGATGATCAGTCCTCTGATTCAAAGTCCAGTCGCTATCTTCCAAGGCGATGAGGTAAGGAAATCCAGTCCAACATCCAAAGCTTCAAACTCCTCTTCCTTCCAGCGATGACCACAACAGATCAACAACTCACAACCACTTGCAAAAGAATCGATCTGGCTTAACTTTTAGAATTTTGAGGGGTAAAAATAACAGCTTAAATAAAATAACAGTTTAAATTCACTTAGTTCGGTTTAAATTGACAGAGATCTCTTTTCAGTTCATGCTGGCCCAGCTGTGTCTGTGTCTGGTTCTTCAACTGTCTCTGCAAAGCCAGTTTTCAACTAGTTTCAAAAGTCAATCGCAACATTCTATATCCTGTTTTCAGTCTCTGAATGGCTGTATCCGGGGCAACCAAGATGCACTTTCCTTGCTAACTTCTGAGGCTGGCTGGTTCTCCCTCTTGGTATGGTTGTATCTAAGGCAACCAAGATGCATCTTCTGAAGCTGGCTGTCTTAAAGCAGTACTGATCCTTTGCTGTCTTAAAGACACACCGCATATTTCCTAAAAAACACCAACAGGATCATAACACCTCCGCCCATGGCGGAATGAAATACTGTTCCTGAAATGCATTTCATTACAATGCAAAAAATAGTATTTGAAAAAACACCAGCACATTTTTTTCACCACATTTACACACCATACTCTACTAATAATTTACAGATTTCTTTTATACCATCGCCATCTAAATATGTTAACATGGTTAAATCCGTGACAAAGTGTTGGCGATAACATTATTTTTCCCTGAAATAGGTACAACCCTCAGATGATAAGGCTGTAACAACAGACTCCATCTAAAGATTCTAGCATTTCAGTTCTTAAACTTTTCCACAACTGTTAATGGGTTATGGTCAGTGTATATTAATATCTCTTTATAGCTCTGGTGGACATATACCTCAAAATGTTTGAGAGCCAGTAAAACTCTCAATGTTTCTTTTTCCACAGTGGAATATGTTTTCTGATGAGAATTTAGTTTTCTGGAAAAATACCCTACTGGCTTCTCTATACCCAATTTGTTATCTTGCAATAGGACAGCACTAACCCCCTGGTTGCTAGCATTGATCGCTAATTTAAAGGGTTTACCAAAATTTGGAGCAGCCAACACTGGTTCATTAGTTAGGATTGCCTTTAGCTTTTCAAAAGCTGCCCGGCATTTATCTGACCATACCACTTTGTTTTTCTTTTTTTGTAGCAAGTCAGTTAACGGAGCAGCAACAGTACTAAAGTTTTGTACAAATTTCCAGTAAATACCACACATCCCCAAAAACCTAATTATTTCCCATTTAGATTTAGGGATAGGGAACTCCATTAAGGCTTCTACCTTTGCCGTTTTTGGCAATACCTGACCTTGCCCCACTATGTGTCGGAGGTAAGTTACTCTTGCCTTTCCAAATTCACTTTTTTCCAAATTTACCACTAAGTCCGTGGCTAGTAACTTTTAAACCAAAAGTTTTAATTGGTTTAAGTGTTCTTGCCAAGTGTTACTGTGTAACAGTACATCATCGAGATATACTACACGGTTGGGAACATTGGCTACTACCTGATTCATTAATCTTTGAAAAGTTACTGGGGCTTTTTTTAGCCTGAATGGGATCATCCGACACTTATAAAGACCATCAGGTATTACAAAAGCTGATATCTCTTTGCCAGTATCCTTTAACAAGTCAATCATGGTAAGAAACTTAGCGCTGCCCACTCTGTCGATGCAGTCTTGTAAACATGGAATTGGGTAGGAGTCTGCCCTCGTTACTGCATTAACTTTTCTGTAGTCTATACAAAACTGTCAGGTTTAGGTACTAGAACTATTGGTGTACTCCAGCTGCTTTGATGAGGTTTGATCAAATTGTTTTCCAGCAAGTATTGGATCTCCACTTTCACTTGGGCCTGTTTGGCTGGACTCAAGCGGTAAGGATGTTGTTTTAAAGGAATGGTTCCCCCTATATCCACCTCATGTGTGGATAAGTTTGTACATCCTGGCTTACCCTACCCTTTGAAACATTGTGAAAAGCCTGTTTAGGTCTTCACACTGTTTTGCCTCTAAGTGTAAAAGCATATTGTGTAATTTTCCTAGCCATTCTGTATTCGCTAATCTGATAGTTGGAGGTTCAATCTGAGAATTTTCTAGGCCTGTTTCTGCCTCATCCTCACTATCCTTTTCCTTCTGAACAGTCCCAATTACCTGACATATCTGTACTGGCTTATCCTCCTCCCTGTGGTAATATTGTCTGAGCATATTGATGTGCCACAACCGGTTCTTCTTCTGGCGATCAGGGATGTCAATCAAGTAATCTACCTTACAGACACTTTCGATCACTCTATATGGGCCACTGAACTGTGCTTTTAATGGTTCTGCCTGTAACAACATTAATACTTCATCCCCTGGTTGAAAATCATGGCTTTTGCATTCTCGCCTGCCCATTTTTCCATATTGGCTTGGGATGCCTTAAGGTGCTCCTGAGCCACACTGCAAGCTTTCATGAACCTTTCCCAGAACACAGATACATAGTCTTGTATCAAGGATTCACTCTTTTGTTCCAAGAATCAGTCTTTTATAAGTTTTCGAGGACCTCTTACTTCATGTCCATAGATCAATTCAAAAGGACTGAAGCCTGTAGACTCATTAGGTTAGTCTCTGGTGGCAAATAAATGAAAGTCCAGTCCTTTATCCCAGTCATGTGGATATTCATGACAGTATGTTCGAATCACCATTTTGAGAGTCTGGTGAAATCTCTGTAAAGCTCCCTGTGACTGTGGGTGATATGCTGAAGATTTCAACTGTCTAATTCCCAAATTGCCCATGACTTCTTGAAATATCCTAGACATGAAATTAGAACCTTGATCTGATTGAACTTCAAGTGGCAACCCATATCTTGTAAAGAATTGGGTTAACTTTTCTACCACTACTCCAGCAGTAATTATCCTCAAAGGAATGGCCTCTGAAAATTCAGTAGCCATATCCATGATAGTAAGTATGTATTGATGCCCTGCTTTTGTTTTTGGCATGGGTCCTGCACAGTCTACTAATACCCTGCTAAATGATTCCTCAGTCACTGGTATGGGAACTAGTGGTGCTAATTTTATGGTAGGTTGTGGTTTTCCCACCATTTAACAGGTACGGCATGTCCTACAAAATTGTTTCACATCCTTCGTAATACCTGGCCAGTAATAATGTTGGCTTATGCTTGATTTGGTCTTCCGAATTCCCCTATGTCCTGCAAAAGTAATGTCATGTGCTGACCTTAATAATACTTGGTAATATTTAGGTGTTACCACTATCTATTCAACAATTGTCCAGTCTTCACATGCAGGTCTATGAGGCCATCTCCATTTCCTCCTCAAAACCCGTTTGCCATATAATAGCCTTCTGGAACTCCTTTCGCTTCAGTTTCTGACAGAGCCATCTGTGCTAAAGCCCCAAATAAGGTTTCAGTTACTTGCCTGTCTATTTCTGGTGCCCTATTCCCTCCAACAATGGATCCTGTTTAGCCATTGCTTGGGTATCTACACGCACAGGAAATATTCCCGGAACCTGTTCCTAGAATTGGTCTGTTTCCTTAATTTCACTTGGTTCCTCTGTAATTATAGGAGAAATGGATACTTTTGATCCAACCAAATCATTTCCTAGGGGTAGATCAATTCCCTCTACTGGCAAAATGTGGACAACTGCTACAGTTACTATCCTGGATATTAAGTCACTTTCCAGGCATACTTTATACAAAGGTACGGGTATAAACACCCTGCCAATTCCATTATGTAAAACTTTAGCGTTCAAGGCGTTCTCTGGTAGAAACTTTATATCTTTCTCCAGCAAGAGTGTTTGGGTTGCTCCTGTATCCCTGAGTATAATGATAGGTTTTCCTGCCTCACTTACAGGATATGGAGTTACTCTCCCCTTTGACAGAAATTCATTATAACTCTCAGGTATTTTATTCTTAACCTCTACACTCCTTTTAGTTTTAGTATCTGGTTTCACAGCTGTCTGGTCTGCTATACTGTCTGCCAGAATCTTTTCTTCTGCATGAGCTTTGAGCACCCCAACAAGTCCTATGGGTTTACCTCGCAATTTCCAGCATTCTGAACGAAGATGACCCATTTTGTGGCAATGATAACACTTTGGCTTATGAACCTCACTTTTACCCTCAGCACCTTCCTTTCTGACTTGAGGAGGTTATCTTGGGACATTCCCAGCTGTTCCTACCTGCCTTCCTTTCAATCTCCCACTTTCTATCCTTCTCGGGTTTATGGGAGTGACAGACAAAATTCACAAGCTCAAAATCATCAGCAATTTCTGTTGCTTGCCCAGCTTTCAAACCTTTCAGGTTTTTTTTTATTCATTCATGGGATGTGAGCGACGCTGGCCAGGCCAGCATTTATTGCCCATCCCTAACTGCCCTTCAGAAGGTGGTGGTGAGCTGCCTTCTTGAACTGCGGTAGTCCATGTGGGGTAGGTATACCCCCAGTGCTGTTAGGAAGGGAGTTCCAGGATTTTGACCCAGCGACAGTGCAGGAACGGCGATATAGTTCCAAGTCAGGATGGTGTGTGACTTGGAGGGGAACTTGCAGGTGGTGGTGTTCGCATGTATTTGCTGCCCTTGTCCTTCTAGTTGGTAGAGGTCGCGGGTTTGGAAGGTGCTGTCTAAGGAGCCTTGGTGCATTGCTGCAGTGCATCTTGTAGATGGTACACACTGCTGCCACTGTGCGTCGGTGGTGGAGGGAGTGAATGTTTGTAGATGGGGTGCCAATTGAGTGGGCTGCTTTGTCCTGGATGGTGTCGAGCTTCTTGAGTTTTGTTGGAGCTGCACCCATCCAGGCAAGTGGAGAGTATTCCATCACACTCCTGACTTGTGCCTTGTGGATGGTGGACATGCTTTGGGGAGTTAGGAGGTGAGTTACTCGCCTCAGGATTCCTGGCCTCTGACCTGCTCTTGTAGCCACGGTATTTATATGGCTACTGCAGTTCAGTTTCTGGTCAATGGTAGCCCCTAGGATGTTGATAGTGGGGGATTCAGCGATGGAAATGCTGTTGAATGTCAAGGGGAGATGGTTAGATTCTCTCTTGTTGGAGATGGTCATTGCCTGGCACTTGTGTGGCACGAATGTTACTTGCCACTTATTAGCCCATGCCTGGATATTGTCCAGGTCTTGCTGCATTTCTCCATGGACTGCTTCATTACCTGAGGAGTCACGAATGGTGCTGAACATTGTGCAATCATCAGTGAACATCCCCACTTCTGACCTTATGATTGAAGGAAGGTCATTGATGAAGCAGCTGATGATGTTTGGGCCTAGGACACTACCCTGAGGAACTCCTGCAGTGATGTCCTGGAGCTCAGATGATTGACCTCCAACAACCACAACCGTCTTCCTTTACGCTAGGTATGACTCCAGCCAGCGGAGGGTTTGCCCCCTGAGTTCCTTTGACCTCAGTTTGCTAGGGCTCCTTGATGCCATACTCGGTCAAATGCTGCCTTGATGTCAAGGGCAGTCACTCTCACCTCACCTCTTCAGTTCAGCTCTTTTGTCCATGTTTGAACCAAGGCTGTAATGAGGTCAGGAGCTGAGTGGCCCTCGTGGGTTATTACTAAACAAGTGCTGCTTGATGGCACTGTTGATGACACCTTCCATCACTTTACTGATGATTGAGAGTAGGCTGATGGGGCGGTAATTGGCCGGGTTGGACTTGTCCTGCTTTTTGTGTACAGGACATACCTGGGCAATTTTCCACATTGTAGGTTATAGAGTCATAGAGTTGTACAGCATAGAAACAGGCACTTCGGCCCACCTCATCCATGGTGACCATAATGCCTATCTATACTAATCCCACCTGCCTGCATTAATTCCATATGTCTCTATGCCTTGCTCATTCAAGTACCTGTCGAGATGCCTCTTAAATGTTGCTACTGTTCCTGCCTACATACTGCTTCAGAAAACTATCCTGGAGACACTTAACAAATTCTTCCCCATCTGATCCCTTAGCACTAAGGCTATATGAGTTCTCACTACTGAAAGAATGGAGTTTTTAAACTCTTCTAAGAGAATTAATTCTCAAAGGTTCTCAGACGTGGTTTCTATCGTTAATACCCATATCCAACGGTCAAATGTAATTTGCTTCACCCTCTCAAATTCTAAATATGTCTGCCCAGCCGATCTCCTTAAGTTCCTAAAGTTCTGACGGTAAGCTTCAGGGACTAACTCGTATGCAGCGAGAATAGCCTTTTTTGCCATCTCATAATCTGCAGGAAGATTATCTACCTCTTCAGGAAGCATGGCATAAATTTCATGAGCTCTGCCTACCAACCTGCCCTGCATAAGCAGTGTCCAGCTTTCTTTCGGCCATTTCATCTGTTTGGCTATTTTTTCAAAAGATATCAAAAATGCCTCTACGTCCCTTTCCCCGAACTTAGGAAGAGCATGTATAAATTTAAATATTTTTTCACTGATTCCTGAGCTGAATTCAGATTCTTCCTGACCCCAATTGTCCCTGGATTTAAGACTACCCCTTAGTCTTAGTTCCATCTCTTTTAGTCTAAATTCTCTCTCTTCTCTTTCACTTTCCCACTGAAGTTCAAGTTTTTAAAATTCTTTTTCAGCCTCAAATTTTTTCATTTCTAACTGAATCCTAGCCAATACCACTGCATCTGTCTCTGACCTACTACTTTCTTGTTCCTCATATTCCCCTTCAACATCATCATCTTCTTCTTCTTCTTCTAATTCCAGATATTGGGCTATTATGTCAATTATCTCTGCTTTTTTGGCACCTAATTTCAATTCTAACATCAATTTTGCTGTCAATTCTTTTAATCTGTTCTTAGTTAAAGTTATCAAGTCATTCAGGGAAACACTCTGCTTTTCCAAAAACTCTGCAACAACCGCTAATGCCATTACTATGGTGTAGACTGTACTTTATTATACAAGAGACCAGGTTCTTTTATTTCTTCATAATTGGCCTTAGATTTAGATCCCAACAATCGAGTTTCCAATTAATATGATCCCAGACATTTAAAAATAGTATTAATAATATCAATACCAAGTCCATTCAGATTTATGCTTTCTGATGATCAGTCCTTTGATTCAAAGTCCACTCACAATTTTCCAGGGTCCAATGAGGTAAGGAAATCCAGTCCAACATCCAAAACTTCAAACTCCTCTTCCTTCCAGCGATGACCACAGCAGATCAACAAATCACAACCACTTTCAAAAGAATCAATCTGGCTTAGCTTTCAGAATTTTGAGTGGTTAAAATAACAGTTTAAATTCACTTCCTTCAGTTTAAATTGACAGAGATCTCTTTTCAGTTCATGCTGGCCCAGCTGTGTCTGTGTCTGTTTCTTCAACTATCCCTGAAAAGCCAGTTTCAACTAGTCTCAAAAGTCAATCGCAGCATTGTATATCCTGTTCTCAGTCTCTGGATGGCTGTAGCCGGGGTAACCAAGATGCACTTTCCTTGCTAACTTCTGAGATTAGCTTGTTCTCCCTCTCTGTATGGTTGTATCCAAGGCAACCAAGATGCACCTTCTGAAGCTGGCTGTCGTAAAGCAGTACTGATCCTTTGCTGTCTTAAAGACACACCACATATTTCCTGAAAAAAAAACAACAGGATCATAACATGCACAACTGAAATGTTTCTAGAAGAAAATAGATAGCAGACAATAGATAACAATTATGAAATGGTATTGAGGGTGCTGCAGCTATTTCTGAAGTAATTTATGACTCTAACCCCTTATAGGGACTAAACCAAATCAAGAGTACATCCTTTTGAATCTCCTTTAATTAAGTTCAAACCAGACAAATTCTGATAGACACTTATTTGGGTCCAAAGAATTGAACTAGCTTTCCCACAAAGAAAGAAAACTAACAGAGGATATTACCATCTTTCTGATAGCTTATTTTTAAATAGTTATGGTTAAGTCAAAAATATCCCAGATATTATAAGGATCTGGGAAACTCTCTTCAATATGTATCTCTCCACCTAAAGAGACACAGAGAGGGGGTTCTTGTAGTTATATACAGAATACTACAGAAGATGATTTATTAACTTTTATATATTTATTAAAGAATTTAACATGCAATACACTTTTAGGTGGATAAGTATATCACAATATCAAATATTACTGAGAGATGTAACACATAATCTTATTTCTAAAATAGAATCCAAAAGTTTAACCCTGCTAATGCTACAGAAAAATATCTTAGAATATCCATCAAATTATAAAGTAAACTTTTTCCTTAAATTCCCTGAGTAAGGCACAGGGTGAAAAGTATTGTTTGAGGAATTCAACACTTCTAATCTTTGCTTTACAAACTCTCATGTTTATACTGTTGCTAAGCTGTCATATGATCTCTTAGTATATAGGTGTTACCTTTCTGTGTGCATTTTTCATGCTTTCAAGATCCATATTTGGTAGTATCATTAACTAACTCTCCACTTAATGTTTTACTGGAAATCCCTTGTTCTTGAATTTGTGAGCATTTATCTGGTCAAAATGTTTATAATTGTGTTTACTTGACCTCTTGTTCCTGTAAGTCCATTCCATTTATTGTTTTATTATCTATTATTGCCTTTTTATGGTACCTTAAAGCAAACTTTTGAGCGGATCTGTCTGCATCAACAACCCCATAAACTAATTAAGCTTATTGCTGTCTCTTACTGATGTCACACAGGATATTTCAATGTCTGTTTTTATCTTCCAAGTCCCTGACAACAGAGACACAAATGGATTTCCCAATTTGTTTCTGGTTCAGAACAGGGACCTTGAAAGACCTTGAATTTTTTAACTCTACCTTCTTAAAGGGGAATGTCAGTGAGTCTTGAAAACTGACCATTTATTCAATCTTTAATTCTAAACGGTATAATATATTAACTATATCTAAATGCTATCTAATTAAGCCTATTATACCTATTTTCCATCACATTTCAAGACAGCAAATAATAAATTACAGAATATTCAATCAAAGCAAACATTGCAGCATGTCATCTGAAAAAATTGTAATGCTGTGAAGAAAGATATGAAAATGTACAAGCATTTTTCTATATATAAAAGTAATCACATATGGAGTGAATTTGCATTTGCACCACTTTTTCCAGGTTTCAACCATATTTCCGCCTGAGTTACAGCAGACAAGCAGGAAACCCCACAAAATGTCATCCCCAATGGGCTATGTAGGCCTGCAAAGCTTCACATCTTTCAAGTTTTACAATGGTGTGCAAAAACTCACAGCTGCACAACAGGAGAAAGTAACATTTCTGTGCTGTGGTAGACACTGGGCATGTTAGACTTTACAGAATCTTCCAGGAGTCTTGTTGCAGTGGTGGAGGGGCCATTCAAAAGCTACAATGGTTGCATGGACAAGTAGACTTCCCTGTATATTGTGAGGTCTTCACATTGAATACCATCACCCCATTCCCCAGGCAGTTTGGATATAATACAGGGAACATGACCTGCTATGTGTTGCAATGCACGAATATTGGCTGATCTGACTGATATTATCCATAGCAGATTGACGATGCCTTTTCCATAGATGTTCAAGGCAGTGGTGACATTCACTGTCATAAGCATGCAGTTCATATCTTGCATAAATTTCACAGGTTGGACTTCATGAAATGGAAAAATTCCAAGTTTGTTCCCTTGATGAAGTGTAGGCAGTAAAGGCAGATCTCCTTAAATGTTTCCAAGTATTTCTAGCAGGCATGACGGACTCACCTCCTTAGATAATGGTGAATCAGTGGAGACCGGCTTAAGTGGAGACAGACCTCCTTCTGCTTATCTGCTATTTCCTTGAGGACAAGAGGAATTTCCATAGGAAGGTACATTCCTGCAGGTTTGGGTGCTTAAACAGGGGTTTTAATTTCCTCTAATGATAGGTGCAAAAGAAGGAAAAACAATAAAAAATACAAACAAAACCTAATTAGATGCAGAAACATAGCCAAAACAGCCAGAAAAATCCATCTCTGTTATAAACAAGCTAAATACACCTTTAAAAAAAATTACTCTTCAAGGGAAGAAGTGAAAATGCACCTGTGTTACAAGGGCCTTAAGTGGTAACATCACATAACTGAGCAAAATAAGATGAAATTCTGAGCAGGTATTTTTTGAGGGTGCAATGAGGCTCTCACATGCTGGTAATAAGACAAAAGGTTGCGTGATCCTGGTGCAGAGTAGGTGCAAGGCCTACTCCTGTGATTTTCAGACCATCCCCTACATGAATTGCGAAACCAGCACATAGCATTGTAAGGTTTACTCCTTGTTGTACTAATAATGTAGAAGCATCACAAAAAGTAAAACTGAAATTCTGGTTATTCAATGATCCTTTCATTTATAGATACCAAAGGAATCAATCCTTTTGATCCAAATCTACTCATATAATTTAGTTATTTTATGTAAATTCAGGCATATAAATGTACTGCCCTGTCCTATAAGGAAGTTAAGTGGCTAACATCCTTTTCCAGAAAATAGCTTTACAGCAAACCATGTGCAAATCCCACTAGAATTTCTCCTGTCAAATACACCAGTATTTTTTCATACAACGGAATGTTTCAGAAATATTTAAACCTGATAAACTATGCTAAAGTACTTCAGATAGTGTTATCATGAGAATCAGAAGGTGTAAATTCAGAAAATGTCTCAGATGAGAAAAGACTGAATAAATCAATTCTTTACATTTCTATTCCTAGTCTAAAGAGATTCTCTTAGATAAATACTGAAATATCCACAGAGAATGTTTACACGATTTGATAAAATGTACATGAGCTGACTGTGAATACTCAGAAATTTCAAATGTAGAAGAGGTGCAGATGTTTTGGAAAGTTTAATAAATAATGTTATTTTTATGAACAACTGCTGTTTTAAGAAAAAAACAAATTGAATGGCACAATATTTTTTCATATGGGGAATCTGTTATAGATATGCAATGTTAGCTGCATAACAAGGAAACCAAAATATGTTCTTAGATTTGTAGCAATTGAAGTATCCTTGACCAGGGGAGGATTGTTCCCCATACATTTAAGTTTTTTACGACATAAATTGCAACAACCATTTAACCATCTTGCTGACATATCTCACATTATTTACCAATGTTTTTGGAGCTAAAAGTGACTGTACAACAGAACAGAAAGATGACAGTCATTATGAGGGAGGTAATGAATGCAGGACTCTCATTATTACAAAAGGTGACAAAACCCACCGGGGCGACTATAGACTCAATTCCGCATCAATAATGAGAATAATAATGGAATCAAATGTCTGGACTAAACTTGAGATTACTTGTATGATAATAACCTCTGGTAAATTGGTAACCAACACAAATTCAGAAAAGAAAATTCTGCCTGACCCTGGAGCTGGTGCAGAGAGCAGTCTCAAGATTCACCTCTAGCACCAAAGGACTGAATTATGAGGAACAACTGCAGAAACTCAGGATTTTCAGCTTTCAAAAGAGAAAACTGAGAGGAAGTAAGATGTGTCATCCACTTTCCACAGAGTAAACAGTTGATGATCTCAAGGATCCTTCCATAAAAAAGAGAAGTATGCTAGAACATTGAATGCATGTGTAAGTTTTCTGTGGCAACCAGTTAGGATAATCGTGGAGTCTACTGTGTTGCTATGTATCAATATCCATTAGGGTTTTAACTTATTCCAGAGCATCCTGAAGAAAGTGACATTTACAGAAGCATCAAACTTCTCAACTTCATGAGTAATCTGGACAAGTAATTCAACTTCATGTAGAGACAGTGAATGTATGATGGTTCTGGGAGGTTGAGGGAGATTGGAAACTATAAAGAGCAGCGTGCTCAGAGAGGGTAAAGCATTTTTGTTTGGTTCTTTCTCAGCGATTGAATGGTAAATCAATGAAAATAAGGTTATCAAGTGCCTTAGTCCTAGAACTTACATAGAAACATAGAAAATAGGAGCAGGAGTAGGCCATTCGGCCCTTCGAACCTGCTCCGCCATTCATTATGATCATGGCTGATCATCCAACTCAGTAATCTGTTCCCGCTTTCCCCCCATATCCTTTGATCCTTTTAAACCCAAGAGCTATATCTAACTCCTTCTTGAAAACATACAATGTTTTGGCCTCAACTGCTTTCTGTGGTAGTGAATTCCAGAGGCTCACCACTCCCTGGGTGAAGAAATTTCTCCTCATCTCAGTCCTGAAAGATTTACCCCTGATTCTGGAGTCCCCCACCATCGGGAACATCCTTCCTGCATCAACCCTGTCAAGTCCTGTTAGAATTTTATAGGTTTCTATGAGCTCCCCCCTCAATCTTCTGAACTCCAGCGAATACAATCCTAACTGACTCAATCGCTCCCCATACGTGTGTCCCAGGAATCAGACTGGTAAACCTTCGCTGCAATCCCTCTATAGCAAGAACATCCTTCCTCAGATAAGGAGACCAAAACTGCACACAATATTCCTGGTGTGGCCTTACCAAGACCCTGTATAATTGCAGCAAGACATCCCTGTTCCTGTACTCAAATCCTCTCACTATGAAGGCAACATACCGCTAGCCCTTTTTCACCACCCTTTGCACCTGCATGCTTACCTTCAGCGACTGGTGTATGAGAACACCCAGGTCTCGCATATTCCCCTCTCTCAGTTTATAGCCATTTAGATAATAATCTGCCTTCCTGTTTTTGCTACCAAAGTGGATAACCTCACATTTATCCACATTATACTGCATCTGCCATGCATTTGCCCACTCACTCAACTTGTCCAAATCACCCTGAAACCTCTCTGCATCCTCCTTACAACTCACCTTCCCACCCAGTTTTGTGTCATTTGCAAATTTGGAGATATTACATTTAGTTCCCTCATCTAAATCATTAATATATATTGTGAATAGCTGGGGTCCTAGCACCGATCCCTGTGGTACCCCATTAGTCATTGCCTGCCATTCGGAAAAAGACCCGTTTATTCCTTCCCTTTGTTTCCTGTCCGCCAACCAATTTTCTATCCATCGCAATACACTCACTACATTACACTGCGCTTTAATTTTACACGCTAACCTCTTATTTGGGACTTTGTCAAAAGCCTTCTGAAAGTCCAAATAAACCACATCCACTGGCTGTCCCTCATCAACTCTACTAGTTACATCCTCGAAGAATTCTAGTAGATTTGTCAAGCATGATTTCCCTTTCGTAAATCCCGGCTGACTCTGCCCGATTCTACCACTGTTCTCCAAGTGCTCTGCTATAAAATCTTTGATAATGGACTCTGGAATTTTTCCCACTACCGATGTCAGGCTGACTGGTCTGTAATTCCCTGTTTTCTCTCTACCTCCGTTTTTAAATAGTGGGGTTACATTAGCTACCCTCCAATCTGTAGGAACTGTTCCAGAGTCTATAGAATCTTGAAAGATGACCACCAATGCATCTACTATTTCTAGGGCCACTTCCTTAAGTACTCTGGGATATAAATTATCAGGCCCTGGGGATTTATCGGCCTTCAATCCCATCAATTTCCTCAACGTCATTTCTCTAATAATACTGATTTCCTTCAGTTCCTCCCTTTCACTAAACCCTGTGTCCCCCAACATTTCTGGTATGTTATTTCTATCCTCCTTTGTGAAGACAGAACCAAAGTATGCATTTAGTTGGTCAGCCATTTCTTTGTTCCCCATAATAAATTCCCCTTTTTCTCACTGTAAGGGAGCCACATTTGTCTTCACCAATATTTTTCTCTTCATATACCTATAGAAACTTTTACAGTCAGTTTTTATGTTCATCGCAAGCTTACTCTCGTACTCTATTTTCCCCTTCTTAATCAATCCCTTGGTCCTCCTTTGCTGAATTCTAAACTGCTCCCAATCCCCAGGCCTGTTGTTTTTTCTGGTGAATTTGTATGCCTCTTCCTTGGATCTAATGCTATCTCTAATTTCCCTTGTAAGCCATTATTTGGCTACATTTCCCATTTTACTTTTGCGCCAGACAGGAATAAACAATTGTTGCAGTTCATCCATGCGCTCTTTGAATGTTTGTCATTGCCTGTCCACTATCATCCCTTTAAGTAACGTTTCCCAGTCTATCATAGCCAACTCGCGCCTCAATCCTTTGTACTTTCCTTTATTAAGATTCAGGACCCTAGTCTCAGAATCAACTACGTCACTCTCCATCTTGATGAAGAATTCTATCATATTATGGTCGCTCATCCCCAAGGGAACTCACACAACTAGATTGTCAATTATTCCTCTCTCATTACACAATACCCAGTCTAGGACGACCTGTTCTCTAGTTGGTTCCTCAACGTATTGGTCCAGAAAACCATCCCATATACACTCCATGAATTCCTCCTCTACGATATTGTGACTAATTTGATTTGCCCAATCTATATGCAAGTGAAAGTCACCCATAATCTCAGATGTTCCTTTATCACATGCATCTCTAATTTCCTGTTTAATGCCATTCCCAACATCATCACTACAGTTTGGGGATCTATATACAACCCCCACTAATGTTTATTGCCCCTTCGTGTTTCTCAGCTCTGCCCGATTCCATATCATCAGAGCTAATATCCTTCCTCACTATTGCGTTCATTTCCTCTTTAACCAGCAATGCAACTCCACCGCCTTTTGCTTTTTGTCTGTCCTTCCTAAATACTGAATACCCCTGGATGTTCATTTCCCATCCCTAGTCACCCTGCTGCCATGACTCCGTAATCCCGACTATATCATACCTATTTATATCTATTTGCACGTTTAATTCATCCACTTTATTGCAAATGCTCCATGCGTTAAGGCACAAAGCCTTAAGGCTTGGCTTTTTAACATTGCTTGTCCCCTTCCCATTATTTTTCACTGTGGCCCTGTTTGATTCTGGCCCTTGATTTCTCTGCCTATCCCTTTTCTTATTCCCCTTACTGTCTTTTGTTCTTGTCTTTGATTTCCCTCTTCTCTGACTCCTTGCAAAGGTTCCCATCCCCCTGCCATTTTAGCTTAAACAATCCCCAACCACTCTAGCAAATACTCCCCGGAGAGCATCAGTCCCAGTCCTGCCCAGGTGTAACCCATCCAGTTTGTACTGGTACCACCTCCCCCAGAACTGGCCCCAATGTCCAAGGAACCTAAAATCCTCACCCTCACACCATCTCTTCAGCCGACATATCCTGCTATTTCTACTCTGACTAGCACGTGGCACTGGTAGCAATCTTGAGATCACTACCTTTGAGGTCCTACTTTTCAACTTACTTCCTGACTCCCTATATTCTGCTTTTAGGACCTCATCCATTTTTTAACCTATGTCGTTTGTACCAATGTGTAACACGACCACTGGCTGTTCACCCTTCCCCTTCAGAATGTCCTTTAACCGCTCTGAGACATCCTTCACCCTAGCACCAGGGAGGCAACATACCATCCTGGAGTCTTGTTTGCGGCCACAGAAACACCTATCTATTCCCCTTACAATTGAATCCCCTATAACTATTACATACCCACACCTTTTACTCCTCCCCTGTGTAGCAGAGCCAACCGTGGTGCAACGAATTGGGCTGTTGCTGCTTTCCCCTGAGAGGCCATTCCCCCCAACAGTATCCAAAGCAGTATATCTGTTTTGCAGGGGAATAGCCACAGGAGATTCCTGCACTGCCAGCCTAGACCTCTTGCTGTGCCTGGTGGTCACCCATTCCCTTCCTGCCTATGGAGTCTGAGCCTGCGGTGTTACCACCTCTCTATACGTGCTATCCACGATACTCTCCATCTCGCAGATGCTCCACAGTTTCCCCAGCCACCGCTCCAGCTCTGAAACCTGGGCTTCCAGGAGCTGCAGCTGGAGACACTTCCTGCACACATGCTGGTCCCAGGCACTGGAATTGTTCCCGGCTTCCTACATAGAGCACGAGGAGCACACCATGTCTTTGAGTTCTCCTGCCATGACATGTTTCAGTGCTGTATCTGTGAACTAAACTAAACTAAACATAACCCATTAAATTAAACCTTTTGGAAGATGCTTAATATCAAATAATATCAATTACTCTAGGGCCCTTCTTCCCTGGTCCTCGTAACTACAGAACTCCTTAAAAAACACTACTTACTATATCTGAAAATAAACTGTAGACCTTTCTTACCTTAGTTACTAAGCCAGCTATTTAGAGCTATTCCCTAACTGCAGTTACTCATCAACCAATCGCCTTGCAGCTTTCCTGTGACATCACTGTGGACTTTTTTTTTCAAAACTCCAGCGCACCTGGACTGCTTTCCTGGAAGGTAAGAGACTGGGCCTTGATCTTCAGGTTCGATTTATAGGCTCCGCTCCCGGCGTTCTCCCCACAGGTCCGCTCTGCTCCTCTCCGCTCTACTCCCGGAAGGTAACTTCTGCCAGTGTTGCTCTATAACCAATTGTTAGAACAACTGAAAGCGTAGCTGAGATTGAATTCTTATCTAATTTCTCCTCCTGTCTTATAGAAAGACTATATCTTCTCCATGCCTGCGCCTTAATCTGGAAACTCATCTCATGGGTCATAGCAAGAGTACAAGCATCCAGCTAGATTTCACCTGTGGCTCAATTGGTACCCCTCTTGCTTCTGAATCAGAATCAGTCCAACTCCAGAGGCTAAAGCACAATAATCAAACCGCCACTCCAGTGCAGTATTACAGGAGTGCTGCACATTTGGAAGTGCTGTCTTGCAGGTGAGACATTAAACCAAGACCCTGTCTGCCCTCTCAGGTAGACTGAAAAGACCCCATGGCACTATTTTGAAGAGCAGGGGAGTTATCCCTGGAGTCTTGACCAAAATTTATCCCTCAATCAACAC